>NC_138776.1:173026813-174351880 GCF_965119305.1 Pelophylax lessonae | reverse complement strand
GCGCAATCTTTCATTTAGCAATAACTTAATTTTTTCACATTTCATGGACCACGTGTGGATTGCTGCTTTTAATTTAGGGTTCCCTACACTATATATAATATTTTTTTTTCTATAATTTATCAATTTTTCAATTTTTAAATTCACTATTTATTTCACTTAATTTCCTTTGCGTGGGTAGTTGGTTCATTACCACATTTTCATTTTTTTTAAATGTGGACCAAAGCTGTGGCCAATCCTTCTCGGATTTGGTACTTCTTAGATTGTTCTCCCACTTGAAGACATAACAATGGGCTATACTGTATGGGTGGACAGATGATTAAGTTGGAAATACAGCAAATAATGGTAATTTGGTTAGGTGACAGTGCTGTGCCATAATAGATATTTTCAAAGATGAAAATTTGTTGGATGTCCACTAATAGAATGTGCTCGGCGATTCCAAGCCTGGGGGAAAGCATGGATTTCCCAGAAGCGGTAGTAAGGGTAAATGTGGCAAAGTAAGTTTGCTAAAATATTTAGTAGAGTGCCAGATGGTCAAAGTATGGCGCATCAGGGGGCTCATGATTCTGGGTCTTGATTTGGGTGGGAGTCAAGGGAGCGCCTCAGGTGTCTACCTGTGAACAGCTGTAGGATTCAAGGATCACCCATGAGGGAGTAGTATCAAATGTGAAAAAGGAAATTACAGTGATTGTGTAATTTCGGCCACTTTGAGTAAACTTGGAAACTAGGGACTCCAAGTCTCCTCCAGAGCATTTGCGTATAAATATTGTGTGCATTGGCTTTTTTATTAAATAAACAGTGTTACACTATGAGAGGCTCTTCCTTTTTCTTTCCTATGGACAGGTTTTGCATCTCTACTTCATTACATGAGCAAATAAGGTCATGCTAGTGTCAATAGGGTGCCGATGGGAGACCTACCAGTGGATTATGCTCATCTTGGTGCTATTTGACTCTCTAGTACATTCAAGGAGTCAACTTTATCTGGTGAATGCAGTGTGAGGATTTTGGTATACTGGGGTGGAAGACACTTGTATTGATGCTAACACCTGATGTGGCACTTATTGTCATTTTTTTTTTATTATAGTGGCACTGGACACTATCACTATTTGGACTTTTATATAAGTGGGACTTATACATTTTATGTCTTATGACAACATCTAACCTTTTTGTAAACACCATTTGAGTGGATTTTGAGTGTTTTAGTAGAGTAACAACTAAGCGCGGCTCAGTGTTTTTTGAGTATTGTGTGCTTGGTGATTCTAGAGAACCAGAGGGAATGTCAATGAAATCGAAGCACAATCGCTTCCCCATAATGACCCTCAGAAGATAAGGGTTCCAACAGAAGTGCTTAATGCTCTTCTGCCTCTAGGAAAACGTGCACTCCACCATCACAGCATTCCTTAACTATATTGGCTTACCTGTAGCTTGATTGTTGGACAGTTCTCTAACGTTTTCTAAAATAAAAAAAAAAAAAACTACTAACTTGAAAAAACACTTTAAAGAAGAATGTATATTAACACATAGTATACATAATAAACACATATTGCTGTTTATCCTGAAGCAGAAAGTAGTTGCATAATACACACATATTGTACAGAATACAATATGAGTGTCAGCAAACTTCTGATTTTCACAAGAATCTCTGCAGATTTATTCAGTGTTTGCATTATATAGGTAGCAATAGATAGGCGAACTTGTTGCTCATTTTCGAAGGACCAGTCTGCCACGTTTTGTGTGATACTTATCCAACACTGTCAGTAAAACATGCTGGGTTTTCATTATTCTTCATAGGGATGTAAAGAACTAGATACACAAACAATTTTCTCTATACAATAATAAGAACCTGTGACTGCTTGGGAGAGTTGGTTACTGACTACTAGAGTCCTGAAATTGTCTCATAGAAAGCGAAGCTCTAAAATGGAAGCAGTATTTGTCTTTTTTCAAGTTCAACTTCATCTTTAGGGTCTGGTACCGATTTAAGGGGCACAAAAAAATTGTGAGCCCCCCCCCTATAAATCCATGGTAGGACCATGTACCATTGGGTGAGTACCTTCATAGCAGATTTTGTAGATATCATACTGATAGTACAAGAGGTAAATGTGGACCAAATTTGTGGCCAATCCTCCTCAGATTTGGTACTTCTAAGATGGTTCTCCCACTTGAAGACATAAGAATGGGCTATATGGGTGGACAGGTGATTAAGTTGGAAATACTGTAGATAATGGTAATTTGGTTAGGTGTGTCATAACAGATATTTTCAAAGATCAAAATGTGTTGAATGTCAACCAATGGAATGTTCTTGGTGATTCCAAGCCTGGGGGGAAGCATGGGTTTCCTAGAAGTGGTAGTAAGGGTAAATGTGGCAAAATAAGTTTGCTAAAATATTTATTAGAGTGCCAGATGGTTAATGTATGGTGCATTGCTTTAGGGTCTGGTGCAGGTTTAAGGGGGACTCTGGGCAAAAAAAAAAAAAAAATTGTGAGCCCCCTCCATATAAATCCATCCAAGAGCCTGAATCTGAGCATGCAGCCTGGCTGGCCAGGAAAGGGAGGGTCAGGTTTGTGGCCTCCTTTACCTGAACCATATGCCCTCAATGTGGGGGTGCCCTGCCATGTCCCCGTTGATCCCGTGGCAATGAGGACAATAGGGACCTCATCCCCACAACCTTGGCTGCTGGTTGTGGGGGTATGCAGTCAGGGGGCTTATCAGAATCTGGTATCCCCCTTTAAAAATAAGGAGGCCCCCAGATACCCCCTATGTAAAGGAGTATAAGGCACATAGTACACCTAGTCCTTCATGAAAAAAAAAAAACTAGAAATAAAGACACCCTAATGTTTGACAAGTTCTTTAATAGAAAAAAATAGAAATCACCACATAATGTTCCTCATTGTAATTCCATCGTCATGCTGACTTGTCAAAAAAAGAAAACAGGCAGACAAGTGATCCTGATGGTGCCACTAGTCAAATGACAGTGTCCTGAGCTGTCATCATATTCATAAGGGAAGGGGTGGGGATAGTGGTAGCATCATTGAACAAATATGGACATGGCCATTTTGGTCAATGTCAGTGATGTCACTGCTATCCCACCCTTTTGCTTAAAAGAAGAGGGGATTATGTCAATGGCTCTTAGGGATGCTGTGGGTGCAAGCACCCTTAGAAGCTTACAGTGAAAAGTTGTCATATAAGAAGCTGTAGAAATGCCACTTCTAAATCTGTCGATGAACAGGGTGCGGAATGTGCTAAAATTCAGCCCCCTTTGTGTTTGGTTATAAGTTTGGAAAAACAATTTATATTCCTCTATTATGTCTCCTTATGCACAACCTTGATTTATATGTCTAACTGTAAAATCGCTATGTCAATATATGCAATGTGCAATATAGTGCAGACAATAATACTGTGTTTTTAACCAATATAACACTGATGCCGTTTAACAGGAGAAAAGTTGCAGTTCAAGGGAGCAATTTGTCAATTTGTTTTTTACAAAATAAAATTAGCTAGTTCTCTAGAGTCTGCATGTTTCTATAAAATGTCATATTACTTGGCCTGAAAATATCGCTAAGACCTTTCAAAAGAAACCCAAGAGCAAATCTTAATTATACACACCATGTGCAGGATGCCCCTCAGTTTCTAAAAAGAAGATGACATACAGTTTATTAAGAAGATAGGAGACATTTCTGTATTACTAGAAAACATTATTAAAAAACAAATCCAAATGCAACCACAACATCAAACTACTGCTAAGTTGCAACATTTTACATTTTCATTCTTGGTTTTAAAGTAAGAAAGTTAAGATAGTTAAGGTCCGGTTCACACTTATGCGATGTGGGAAGGCTGTGAATCCGCAGCCTGTACCCGCATCGCACACGCACCCCCGGCAGTTCACACTGCCATATGCGATACGCTGGGGGTGTCAATGTAATCTTAACAACACCCCCAGTTTGATCGCATATCGCAGTGCGATCTTGCAGTTCGCACAGGATCGGATCGCACAAGTGTGAACCGAAGTGCGATCGATCCTGATGTGGCTGCCAAAAAGGGTCCTGTGCGAGTTTGCTGCGGGTGCGGGTGCGAATTTAGCCATACAAAGTGTATGGCTAAACTCGCACCGCCGATCGCATGTAATGAAGGAGCAGTGCGCTCCGACATTACATGCGAACCCCGCACTCGCACAAGTGTGAACCGGGGCAGAAAGTTAAAGTAGAAGTCCACCCTAACACTAAAATCTCTGCATCTACAGACCTCCTCAATCTAACACTAACCTATCTAGACCTGTAAAGAAGAAATCAGTACACAAACCTTTTTTGAAGCCGATCCGACCCGATCCCATGCTGAGCTGTCAGCCGCTGCTTCACTGTAGAGGCGAGTGCAGAGGACACAACCGACAGCAGAAGACCCATAGTAAGTGCATGGGTGACATCACTCACCATTCCTTTCACAGCCATTGTTGGCTGTGTCCTCTGCAGAGCTCCTGCCGCTGGAGACCGGAACTGATTGGCTTCAAAATGTATATTGATTTCTTCTTTACAGGGCTAGAAAGGTTAGTGTTAGATCGTAGAGGTCTATATTGCAGGGATTTTAGTTTTAGTGTGGACTTACACTCAAAAGTAAGAATACAGGATTGTTAAAGCATTAGAAGTGGTAGTCAAAAGATTGTTCCTATTGCCTTTGGGATTGAACTGTCAATAAAGGAATTGATCTACCTTGCTTGAGAATTTCATATGGTCAAAAACATGTAAAGAAATATTTTCAAAATGCATAAGCAAGTTATGCTAGATCAAAAGATTATCGTCATTACTAATGTACATCAGGGTAACAAAAAGAGCCAATGCATAAATGAATGACAATGATAAATTGAAATAATCAGCGCAAGCCCTAATTCAATAATACAAATAATGTGCACAAAGCTGCAAGCAATCAGTGCCAAACACAAAAACACTAAAGATAACTGAATAAATAATATTGCTGCGCTAAGTGAATAAAACAATCGCTGTGTAATAAATTAATAATTGATATAAAGTGACCAAATCTTCTCCAAAATAAAAGGTATAAAATCAATAATGAATCAAAAAGTAAACCGTGATAATGAAAAGTCCCAATACATAGTAAAAATAAAGTGACACAATAATAACTGAATAAAAATAAAGTGACACAATAATAACTGAAATCTTCATCCGTGAGTGTGATCAAAAGTGCTGCATGCTTCACTCCAAGTGATCCATGTGTCAAATGTAAGGTTAGCAGCTCACCTCAGAGACAGACTCCTGAGAGTCAAATACGCTTTGGGTAAATCACAGTCACCTGGTAAGCCCTCCTATCACCGCCTCCAGATACTCTCTCAAGACATATATGGCATCCGGTGAAAAAATAAGAAGGAGATCTAATGCTCTCTGTCTTAATAAAGGCTATTTATTAACATATAAGATGAAATCGTCATGCGCTGTTTGCGCAATGTTACCGCGATTCGGCAGGCGGAAATCGCGTCAACATCGCACAGCGCTTGGGGTGCTATTGCAAATCACGGGCAACGCACAGGCGCCCCGCGATTTGCAATGATTTCTCACATGTGAAAGTAGCCTTATGGGTGGCAATTTCTGGGCACTGATGAGGTGACTGTTGGGTGACCGGTGCAATTGGGGGGACCTTTATGACGGCGGCCCAGAACAATGGTCGCACCGTCCCGCCGTCATTTGACGGTGGGCGGGCATAAAGTGGTTAAAGACCAAGCCAAGGCCATATTTTGCGATTCGGCACTGCGTTACTTTAACGGACAATTACGCAGTCATGCACTGTTACTGTAATAATTACACTGGCAGGGAAGGGGGGGGGGGTCAACACTGTGGGTGATCAAGGGGTTAAATGTGAGCCGAGGGGAGTGATTCTAACTGTGGGGGGGGGGGGCATTGCTTGTGAAATGATCAAAGAGACCTGTGATGCTATATAGAAGGATCACCAGCACTCTGTGATCATTCCAGGGAGAAGAACAGTCAGCTGTGTTTACAATAGCTAACCGTCCTTCTCTCGCAGCGCGGAGCAATCGCGGGTGTCAGGTGACAATCAGAGCGGCCTGCCCTGTGCACCAGAGTCCCCGCTGCCGAGTGGGGGGGAGCGTGACCAACATAGGTCTATGTTGTTTCGCGCAGGAGAGCCGCACAGCCGCAGTACGTCGGCGGCAGGTAGTCAGGAACAGTTTAAACTGGCATAGTGGAGCATTTAGTTGTACATTAAGGATTAGAAAGAGGCTTCAGGTGCCTGTGTGACTGTGGGGCATATCTTCCCTATTAGGGAAAAAATAATATGTACATAGCATACTGCTTTCTTTTTGGACCACTTACCGTACTCACAGCAGGCACCCAGAAACCATTAAGGGCCCTAATTAGCAGAAAAAACAGAGGTCATCCAGGTAATGGGGTGCAGATAGTTCTGACTCCTCTGAAATAATTCTCTCTTTTCTGGAAAGTAGTGAGGCAAGGATCAGAATGAGGTCTCTGGATTCTGCACCTTATAAAAGAAGTCAATACTAGCATCTCCCATATTTCAAGCCTCACGGGTTCCCATTAACCTAAACCTATTCCCAAATTAAACACTTTACTTACCCTAACTGCCAACAATTAAAATTGTACTGTTAAAAAGGTTTAGTGCACAAAATGTCACAAAGTGAGGATGCTTAAAAAAAATAATTAGAGTAAAGATTTATTACATCTATTAACAACCGTTAGGGTGCACAAAATGAAAAAACAAAAAAAAAACAAAAAAAAAACCTAAATCATCCTTTCACTTTAAAACAACAGTAATTCCACCAGGTAAGCTTGCACATAGTTAAAGTAGAGCTACAGGCCAAACCTTTTTTTACCCTTTTTGGATAGAGTAAGGAAGGGTTTTAAAACTAGTGATTGACCGATATAGTTTTTTCATTGCAGGTACCGATACCAATATTTTGGTCATCATGTATCGGTATCAGACGATATTTTCGAACATTTAAGAAAAAATGTTTTTTTTTTACTTTACAGGTACTCTTGTGGAGGGATCCGGGGGTCTAAAAGACCCCAAACCCCTCCTCTGCACTTAAAAGCATTCAAAACGCCACGTTTGGCTGTTTTGAATGCTGTCTTTTTTTAAATCTGGAGCCAGTACCCGGAAGTGATGTCATGACATCACTTCCGGGTTTTTGCATGGAGACCCCATGAGAGCCGAATTCGGCTTTGATGGGGTCCTCGGTGGCTGTTCAGGCTGGTTGCCCAGGTCTCACGGTGGGACGGGAGACCCGGGCGAGCCGTGGAAGGCGGCTGGAGGGGGGGGGGGGAACATCCCCTCCCGCTCCTTGCAATAACAGCCAAGCGGCTTCTCAGCCGCATCGGTTGTCATTACAAGACAGCCGACCGTCAGCTATGGACGCCGGTACCGGGCTGATTAATATGTAAGGAATATACTAAAGTATATGCCCTGCGCCTGGTGTGTTAGAATAAATATGTGGATAAATCAATACATAGTATAAATAAATGAAATAAATAAATAGATATGCGTTTGAAGCAGCTGCTATAGAAAATATGTAAACAGGATGTAAGAAAGTAGTCTATTCTAGGCTACCTATAGCGCTTGCTAAAATTAATATCTTAATAAGTTGAGAAAATTATATAAGTTGAGAAATTTTTATAAATAGGTCAATATTACATAAATACTCCTCTATTAATATAAAATATATATAAATGGTGATATGCATGAATAATGATTCATAAATAGAAGTCCATAACAAGTGACTGTAGTGAAGATTTCAAATAAAAAGTTCAAATAAATAGTAAGTCTCTTGTGCAAATGATGCTTATTCACAAAAATAAGTGCAGGTGCTCAACGTGAAGATTTTCTGTTCGCTCTGTGATATCAATGCAGCTTTTGTTCCTTTTCCACTGTGATAAATGGTAAGAGTGAATCACTTACCAAAATATGTGGGTCATGTATGCCTTATGGCATCAAGACCAACCAGGCATAGATAGCCTCCAGGCTATAATAAGGGTCTCCTCGTGGCTCACTTCAGGTAGATAGGATGGCGGGCCCCCCCTCTCTCTCCTCTCATCTCAGGTCAAATAGGAAGGAAGACAAAAATGCTCCAGATAGTGTAGTATTTTTAAAATACAAATTTATTCCCAAGTCATGGGTAAAAAGCATACTGGCAATAGTACAAGGTATATAGCCAAATATAAAAAGGTTTTCCCAAATAAAAAGGCCACTAACGGCCGCTGGTGATCATGTGTGTCAGCGCAAACTGTATGCAGGGTGGCGAGCGGGAGAACTTCCAGCTTGCGCTCCACCTGCATCACACGTCACGTACGCTGTGCATTCCAAATCTTACGCGTTTCATCACATCCAGTGACGTCTTCGGAGATAGGAATGCACAGTGTCTCGTTCTCTTAAATACAGTTGGTACCGCCCTTCACTCCGCCTAGTTATCTTTACTCCGGAAGCGTGTAGGAGTATCGAGAGTGTCCCCATTGATTAAATTGTGGGCTGAATAAATTTCGGAGTAAAGATAACTAGGCGGAGTGAAGGGTGGTACCAACTTTATTTAAGAGAACGAGACACTGTGCATGCTGTGGAAGCATTATACCCTACATCAGTCTCAGCTACACTGAAGGATCAAGCCCTATATACTGTAGCAGTGTGCCTATGCAACAGCCTCTTGGATCTCAGGAACCACTAAGGGACTGAGTAAGTTCTATTTCATTTACCACAAGCCTGTGTAGAGAGGACATTATGGCAGCAACACTTTAAGGGTGTCTGATATAATGCCAGGTGATAGAACGATCTGCCTTCCACCCTCAGACTTTCTGAATACAGTAGCTTGCAATGAGAAAGCTCTGCATGTAGGGCCTTCTCGCAGGGGCTGGTCTATGGAAACCACCTTGCCATAGTTTGGGGACCTTTGGCTTAAGCCTTGTTCCCACAGGCATTAGCTTGAGTAAGATCAGTATGAGCTGCAAACTTCTTCCCAACTTCTAGCAGCTTTATTGATGCATTTAAAGCACTCCAGTTTAGAGAGGTGATACACCCATCCCAGAGTGCTGACTGTCACATTAAAACATGCTTCTAGTAGAATTGGGGGAGCTTCAGCACTTATTGTTGTGTAGGAAAATGGTGGTTGCTTGCTGAAGCTTGCTAGCAGCTTGTTTAAATTAAATTTTCATTAGGATTTAGGTTTTCCCTGCCCACAGCTTAACCACTTGTCGACCGCCAGCCGCATATATACTGCGGCAGGCAGGCTCAGCTGCGCGAATCGCCGTACCTGTACAGCAGTTTGTGGGAGAACTCCTGGGGGAAGAGCGCATGTCGCCGCCTCCTTGCATCGGCCCCCACTACGCAGCAGGGATGCCGATCCACGAGGCCGGCGGCTGCGAATGCCGCTGTGCACCCGCGATCGCTCCCCGCTGAGAGAGAACACTGGTCAGCTGTTGTAAACACTGCAGACCGTTCTTCTCTCTGAAATGATCACAGAGCGCCTGTGATCCACCTATATAGGATCACTGGTCTCTGAGTTAATTTCACAAGTCCCTCCCCCATACAGTTAGAAAACACTCCCCTAGGCTCACACTTAACCCTTTGATCGCCCCTGGGTTAGCCCCTTCCCTGCTAGTGTCATTAGTACAGTAACAGTGCATATTTTTAGCACTGACTACTGTAGTAATGTCACTGGTCCCCCCAAAAGTGTAAAAAATGTCAGTTAGGGGTCCGATCAGTCTGCCGCAATGTGGCAGTCCCGCTAAAAATCGCCGCCATTACTAGTAAAAAAAAAAAAGAATGACATAAATCTTTCCCCTAGTTTGTAGACTCGATAACTTTTGCGCAAACTAATCAAAATGCACTTATTGGGATTTTTTTTTACCAAAAATATGTAGCAGAATACAAATTGGCCTAAAATGATGAAAAAAATTTATTTTTACATTTTTTTTGGGGGGGGGGGGGGAATGTTATATAGCAGAAAATGAAAAAAAATGGATTTTTGTAAAATCTTACCGTAAAATCCTTTTCTCTTAGCTCATTGACAGACAAAGTCCTCGGTGATACAGCACCTTCGGGTTATGTTGCCTCCACAGGAGTAGGACTAGACAGGAAATAAAATGCTCTGGCCACACCCTAGGGGCAGTCCCAGAGGGTATATCCTCTCTCTCTCTGCCTCAGCAAATCAGTTATGTCATAAAAGCAGTCTTTAGAGAATTTAACCCAACCCAACTCAAAAAAACAGAGGGGCGGGTACTACGTCTGTCAATGAGCTAAGAGAAAAGGATTTTACGGTAAGATTTTACAAAAATCCATTTTTCTCTATCGCTCATTGACAGACGTAGTCCTCGGTGATACAGCACCTTCGGGAAGTCCCAGAGCAGTATCACAAATGAGGGGTGGGAAAATGGAAATCAAATCCAAATCTAGAAGGCCCAACCGGTGCCAACTAGAAGTTTACAATGCTCATCCTTAATGATGAGACTCAACAGAAAAAAACCCTCGAGGTAGACCACCGGTCTCCTCAAATTGCGGCCTGCAAAACCTTGCGGCCAAATGAGGCATCCGCCGATGCCATCACATCAATTTTATAAAATTTTGTAAAGGTATGTACCGACTACCAGGTGGCTGCTTTACATACCTGGACCACTGACGCCTGATGGCGAAAGGCCCAGGAAGTACTGAGCGCTCGAGTGAAGTGCGCCCTAACAGGGAACGGAGGATTCCGACCCTTAATAGAATAAGCCTGTACCACCGTCTGACTGATCCATGTAGATATGGTCGCGGCAGACACAGGCAACCCCCTTCAAGGGCTATCCGTGATCACAAAAAGTGAGTCCGTCTTACGAAAACCACTTTAGGAAGGAAGGATGGATTCGGAAGAAGAACCACCTTATCCCTATGAACCACCAGATCTGGGGAACGACAGGATAATGCGGCCAGTTCTGACACCCTGCGTAGAGAAGTAATGGCCACCAAGAAGGCCACCTTCTGGGAATGTAAGCAAGGGAATCTCCCTAATATCTTCAAAGAGAAGTTTCTGAAGAACCGACCACACTAAATTAAGATACCAGGCGGTAAGGGTGTGCGCACTGGCGGAGCCAGATGTCGCACCCCCTGGATGAAAATCCGCACCAAGGAATGATTAGCCAAAGGTTTCTTGAAAGAAGATTGCTAACGCCGAAAACCTGACCCTTGATCGTGCTCAAGGATAGTTTCTGCTCAACCCCTTGTTGCAGACAGACCAAAATTCGGGTCACCGAATAGGTATGTGGGGAAAATCCAATAGATTCACACCATGCAATATAAGACTTCCATGTGCTGGAAGTCGCTTTCCTTGCTTTAACTGGAGGTAGGAATAACTGAAGCTGACACTCCCTTGTCCTTCAGTACCTGGGTCTCAATGGCCAGGCCATTAAGCCAGCGACTGTAAAGCAAGATGGAAGATCGGTCCCTGAGACCGCAAATCCTCCCTGAGAGGAAGTCTCCAAGGAGCGTCCGCGACTAGCCTCGCCAAGTCGGCGTACCAGGCTTGACGAGGTCAATCCAGAATTTCCAGAATAACTGGAATTCCCTCCACCTCTATCCTGCGAAGAAGTTCCCGCAGCAACTTGAGAGGATGGAAGGCATGCCGTAGCTGATACTGCCCCCACGGGGCGATCAGCGTTTCTGCTGCGTCCGCTAGAGGATCGTGGCGCGAGCTACAAACCTCCGCACCTTCCTGTTAGGCCAAGGTGCCAACAGATCCACATCCGGGATGTCCCAATGAAGGGACAGCTAGGGAAAAAACCTCTGGATGAAGAGGCCATATGCGATTGGATCCGAATCGGGCTGCTCTAGAGCTGCTCGATCCAGTAAATCAGACAAAATCTGATCGCTCTCAATTCCGATACCCTTATTGGTAATCTGGATACTATCGGAAGAAATGACTTCCCCTGGTTGAGCATCGGAGACTTCCTGGTCCGCTCGCTCAACCGGATCCGATTGTCCAGGGAATCGGAATTCTGATTCCATTAAAAAAGAATCTCCTTCAGGAGAATTCGGGTATGAGACTGGGTATACGGTACTGCCTCTAAGAAGGCCACCATCAGTCCCAGCCAATTGACGGACAGCAACATCCGAATCGTTGACTGAACCTTCTGGAGTTTCCCAGCAAGGAGAAACTCTCTTGCCCAGGATGTATCCAACCTTAGGCCCAGATAGTTCAGTCTCCTGGTGGGAACCAGGGATGATCTTTGGGAAAGCGAAAAAACGCTGATGTCCTGCGATGATGGGGATATAAAGATAGGCATCCTATATGTCTATGGACGCCAGGAAATCTCTTTTATGCAGGGAGGCCACCACTGTACGGATGGACTCTATTTCTTCCCAAGTCCAGATTTGGACGCACCTTGCCCTCTTTCCTGGGCATTGTGAATAGGTTCGAATAGAACCCCTGAAACCGTTCAATGTTAGAAGGGCAGAATCGCACCGGTGGAAGTGATCGAAACTCGATCCTGTGTCCTCCAGAAACCGGTGAAGACATCCCCCCCACCCCAGAGATGGGTAGGGGCGCATCAGGCTATATTCTTCAGGCTTGGCTGAGCCGGACTCTTTGTTTACCCGACCAGCGCCCTTTGAAACCCCTCTAAAGGGGCTTTGGAGGGTTTCGCCTTATCGCCCGCCCTCGCGGAACGAACAACTCTATATGAGCAGAAAAGGAAGGTCCTCGTTAGTTACGAGGTCTTTTTATCCTAACAGTCTGTGGCAAGACAGCAGGTGGTACCGTCTATCCTATAAAGAGGAATTCCTCAAACGGATAGCACCTAGCCATGCGTTTGGAAATAACAGGGGTTCGTTTCAAAACGACCCCATTTGGGTAAAGGAAAATCCTTCGCCCTTTTGGTAGGCTAACAAGTACCAAAAAGGAATCTCAGTCTCAGCTACCTCTGCCGGTGTAACCTCAAGACTAAAGGTTTCCCGGACGGACACAACTAGTGCATCCACCACTCTTGTGCTATGGCGGAGGCAGAAACGTGCTCCTCACTGCTGAGGAGATATTACCTGAGACAACAGCCCCCTAAGAGGGACCTGCACCTGCATTGACCAGTTCCGAATCCGTATCTGAAGTATCTGATAAACAATAGGGGTAGGCGGGGGTCGCTACTTGACCCCCGTCCCTGACAGGCCACCTCCACCCGGGATACCAAAGACTCCAAAATTGCCAATAATGCATTAAAAAACAAGTGGGGTACTGGAGGGTCCTGCGGCCACCTTGAGGGGATCAGGTGGGGATACCTATGCGGCAGGGTCAATGATTATACAAGACACTTGCCAGCGACAAAAAATGACAAAGTAAAAAAAAAACTTTTTTTTTTTTTTTTTTTGTGTCCCCCAGTCGCAACAGCGCCCCTCAGTGTTACCTGCCTTTTTGGACCCCACAGAGAGAGAGACAGACCCCAAGGCTCATCCCTGATGCACAGAAGTTTTCATCAGCTTGCTCAGTGCTTGTCTTGTTACAGACAGGAAGTCTTTGGCCCTATTTCCTGGGTAAAAGAGGCGGCTCCGCCCCTTAACACGCCTGCCGGCTCCTCCCCCTGGCTCCATGAGGTGTTTGAGTCACCTCAAACATGGCCGCCCCCATGCTGGAGACACGAGGCTACACCAAAATGGCGGCCTCGTGCGATCTACCAGACAATGGCGGCGGCCTGCACAGAATAGCGGCATGTCTGCAGAAGGATCTCGGCCTCACAACCCTTCACCCTCATGGTGGTCAGCGTGGTCGGAGGTACCGGACCCTAGCGGGCCGTATGCGGACCGCTGCTTAGCTGGAGGAATGATCTGGAATGCAGTATACATGTATAGACATCGCCCTGTGGCTACTGACAGGTAGGATACCTTATACTATCACAGTAAAGTTCTAGTACTGCCACTGACTACAATCATTTACACATCTTTACAATTAGATTGTCAGCTCCCAAACCAAGCCTCCTGGCTTCTTGTACACAAAAATCACACTCAATTAGGGGGATCTGTGACATGTTGTAGGATAGAGGGGAACCCATCCTTACCATTACAGAGAGGGGCCCGCGTTCACCACAAGACCCGTCAGGGGGAAAGGGGGAACATACTACTCACCATACCGGAACCAGGCGGGCGCCAACTCCTGACAGTACCCCTCTCCACCGAGGTAGGAGGGCTGTCGACCAATACGGGCGCCGTGACTCATGGTCTTTGGCGTTTCAGCGAGACGTTTAACTCGCAGGGTCAGTCCCCGTCCAGTGGGACTATGTCGCGGCCGACCCAGCGCGGAGCTATGGCCTGCACGCGCTCGTAGGCTGAACTGGGGTGACCACTGGATCTCAACATCCAGCCCGTCGCCCAGTTCAGCTTTCTTGCTTGAAGATCTCACAGGAACACTGGAGAAAAAAAGCTGTCTTAAAAAATTCTTTTCTAAGAAAAAAAATCCTGCCAGGACCGAAGATCCCAGCAAGGTATCTAGGTCCTTACTCCTGACTAGACAGAAAAAAACTGATTTGCTGAGGCAGAGAGAGAGAGGATATACCCTCTGGGACTGCCCCTAGGGTGTGGCCAGAGCATTTTATTTCCTGTCTAGTCCTACTCCTGTGGAGGCAACATAACCCGAAGGTGCTGTATCACCGAGGACTACGTCTGTCAATGAGCGATAGAGAAATATTGTTTTTCTTTTCCAGAATTATCGCTCTTTTTTTGTTTATAGCGCAAAAAAAAAAAAAAAAATTTCACAGGTGATCAAATACCACCAAAAGAAATCTCTATTTGTGGGAAAAATAGGACATTGATTTTATTAAGGTACACGACTGCGCAATTGTCCGGTAAAGTAACGCAGTGGTGAATTACAGAAAATGGCCTGGTCATTAAGGGGGAAATCCTTTCCAATCCAAAAGTGATTAAAGCCTTACCAATGCATAATAAAAGCCTGCTAAACAGTCTGCTGTGCTGTCTGGCAGAGGTTTATGAACCCCAACTGTTAAAAAACATTTAGGAGAAGTAATGAGAACATTTGATACTTGATAGTTACTTTCTATATATCTCTATATTGAAACTACCAACATCGAGGCGCTAAGAGGATGTGAAGCCAAGAAAGGTCACTAACCCAGCTGCTCAGACTATTCCACATGAAGTTGTGGAATGACAATCCAAAAGAAACACACAACTCAGAGCGCTATATGAAAAATGACCACAAGATGGTGCTATACTGTATCGCTATGACAGTTCTCTGTGGTAAGATCTCATAAATAAATCATATGTTCAAATAATTCAAAAATAAATAAAATGTTAATTTCAAATTCAAAGACAACATCATAAGCCTTGTAGGGTAAAATAATTTACAACGGTAAACTTGCGTAAGCCTGTATGATGTGTGAAGAGCATAAGATGTTGCATACCAGCCCATGGATGTGGAGGAAACCCAGGAGGACTGTTGTCTGATTCAATCGATGATATGCCCAGGGGAACTTAAGGGGGGCTCCAGGGGGGGTTCTCACCAACGGATGGATAAGGGGAGCAGTGGCCTACAAAGCGCTGGAGATGTCACAGCGGGCTTGAAGCGACCAATTAGGAACTGCTGGAGAGTTGGGAGGATGCCACACCCACTGGACCAAAACAAGGCTTGGATGGCATGCTACCAGGTTACCCTCATAGGTGGGGTTTCCTCCACCTCCATGGGCTGGTATGCAACTTCTTATGGTCTTCCCGCATCATACAGGCTTAAAACAAGCTTACCGTTTTAAATGATTTTACCCTACAAGGCTTATGATGCCGTCTTAGAATTCTAATAAACATTTAATTTAATTTAATCTTGGATTATTTGAACATATGATTGATATGTGAGATCTTACCACAGACAACTGTCATATCGAGACATTACAGCACCATCTTGTGGTCATTTTCCATATAGCGCTCTGGTTTGTGTTTCTTTTAGATATCTCTATATTGCCCAACTATAAGAGAGAATGATGAATGACTACAATGGCATCATTTGAGAAAAAATATCCACGTGTGGCTGTCTTCCAGCTTGCTATACACATACTGACTGGGCAGAAATGTAAATACTGTGGCAGGTGAACCCATTCATGTTTTTGTATTTTACAAGTGTATTTAGCTGGTTGAGAAAAAACTTAAACTACTGCGCTCAGTAATTAAATGGAATAGAAATCAACACATCCAATAAAAAATGTTGAAAAAAAAAACAAAATATATACAGGTGAAAAATAAATGTGCAACACCTCAAAAGGTAAAGGGTGATGACATGCATTATAATAAAATATAATATAAGGGGAATAATTCCAAAAACAATTAAATGTGACACGGGAATCTTCACTGAAGTGTTCCATATATTATATATATCCTTTCTTAAAGGTCAGCAGGTTCAGACATCCCATGTAGCACAACGTGACCCAAACAATGCAGTGTGATGGCTCCTTACCGACTTCCCAGCGAAAATTAGATTATAAGTCTACATCAAATCACTGGAAAAAGGTCCACGAGCCACAGTGTCGTCCCAACACTCAATGTGACACCACGTGTTAACAAAATAAACGTGCCTCTTACCAAATAACCATAAAGGAAAGCTTGGAATAAAGGGACCACAGTGGGACCGCAGAGATGGATGAAGGTGGGTTAAGCTGTTACTATCCACACAGGCGGCCTCGCAGGGGCTCTCTCATATAAACAGAGGCTGCTCCCATACAGTAAACCTCATAGGCACTGGATAATAGACTACAGCACTGTGCCATTAACAGCTAAACCCACCTTCATCCATCTCTGCGGTCCCACTGTGGTCCCTTTATGGGAATCATTATTCCAAGCTTTTGTTTATAAATAGATATATACATATATAAAACTCCAAAGTGACACTGTGTGCAAAACTGCAAATGAACTATATCAGTCCTTCATGCATATATCATGAATAATCACAAGTGAGTCAATAATGTTCAATTGATTAAAAAGTGTTCTCATGCTTGATAGGTGACAATAGACAATATTTGGTGTAAACTTCTGTGGGATAATCCAAAAAGTGCTCTTTGTGCTTAAAGAGGTTGTAAACCCATACAACTTTCTTTTTTTTTTGCAACCTGAAAGAGAAACACATAATGAGCTAGTATGCACAGCATACTAGCTCATTATGAAATACTTACCTTAGAACGAGCCCCCGCCGTGCTGCCCGCTTACCTGTATGACGGGCGACATGTCCAGTCGCCCGTCTTCCGGGATCGCGGCATCCGGCCATCTGATTGGCCGGATGCCGCGGTTACGTCACTCCCACGCACGTGCGCGGGAGCCGACAGTCACGGCACGGGGCTCTGAAGAAACTGCACCAGCGGCCGTTCC
Source organism: Pelophylax lessonae (assembly GCF_965119305.1). NCBI lineage: Eukaryota > Metazoa > Chordata > Amphibia > Anura > Ranidae > Pelophylax > Pelophylax lessonae. The sequence goes on along the minus strand of NC_138776.1, from coordinate 174,334,546 downwards.
TTCAGAGCGCATGCGCCAGTGATGTCACTGGATGCATGTAAGGTAAATATCTCCTAAATGGTACATGTTTAGGAGATATTTATAGTACCTATAGGTAAGCCTTAATATAGGCTTACCTATAGGTAAAAGTGTCAGAGGAGACTTTACTTCCTCTTTAATAAAGTGACCATGAACAACACTTGATATAAGCTCCAGTGGGATTAGTGCATCTATGTTGCCTCCACCGCAATCACAGCCCACTTACCAGATGACCCCTTGGTACCAGATGACCCCGTGGTACCAGATGACATACTGAAGTATGTACTGTGACATAAAACAGAGCATGATCCCCTCCTATCGGAGACTGGGCCGCAGGGCAGTATTCCAACATGATAATGACCCCAAACACACCTCCAAGATGACCACTGCCTTGCTAAAGAAGCTGAGGGTAAAAGTGATGGACTGGCCAAGCATTTCTCCAGACCTAAACCCTATTGAGCATCTGTGGTGCATCCTCAACTCGAAGGTGGAGGAGCACAAGGTCTCTAACATCCACCACCTCCGTGATGTCGTCATAGAGGAGTGGAAAAGGACTCCAGTGGCAACCTGTGAAGTTCTAGTGAACTCCTTGCCCAAAAGGCAGTGCTTGAAAATAATGGTGGTCACACAAAATATTGACACTTTGGGCCCAATTTGGATATTTTGACTTAGGGGTGTACTCCCTTTTGTTGCCAGCGGTTTAGACATTAATGGCTGTGTGTTGAGTTATTTTGAGGGGACAGCAAATTTACACTGTTATACAAGCTGTACACTCACTACTTTACATTGTAGCAAAGTGTCATTTCTTCAGTGTTGTCACATAAAAAGATATAATAAAATATAAAAACAAATGTGAGGGGTGTACTCACTTTTGTGAGATATTTAATATACACACACAGGGCAAAAACAAAAAAACAGAAAATTGAATTCGAATGACGTGTGATGACGAAACCAGGACATGTGTATGTGTATACCTGATACGCATTGGGAAGGACAAAGGACAAAATTGTTCACCAGATCAAGTATGCTATAGATGACGGTTATGATTGGTGATTTATCCTTAACCACTTACGGACCGCCCACTGTGTATTTACGAAGCTACTTTGATGTTAATTACCGGGGTTATGGCAATGTACATGGTAATCTCTGTACATTGCAAGAATTTTAACAAACATTGCTGCAGATTTCTAACGTTTATTGTTCTGAAGAAATCATTGTTTGTTCTTCTGTGCCTCTGTGATGAGTGGGTCAAATGGGAGTGGTTTCATAATTATCTGTCAGCTGTGGCAGCTGCAGGGCTCTAATGAGGAAATCCGCTGGACCTGCATCCCTTTAGACGTGTTCCTATTGGGAGTATCTCACCAAAAATGAAATTTTGTTGCAGGGGATGCCAGAAATCTGACTTGTATCTTATGCATACTTCTGGGAAAATTGGTGAGCCAATCACACAAGCAGGACATTTTTTTTCTAGGGTGTGGTCAGTACACAATCTGTGTACAAAACAGCTTCAGGTAGCCATATTGCATTGCATTTTCAGAAGATTGCAGATTGAAAAGGAAAGGTCATTTTTAATAACATTCAATTACAATATGAATGTGTCACAATTGTATACGCTATATTGTTTTTTCTTTACTTACTATTTTATTCCCCCCACAAAAGTGGAGTTACCCTTTAAGGGAGGGCTCCTTTCTCGACCAGCCCTGCCAAAAGGGGGCTACAAGGGCAAGAAAGGAGTTAAAAAAAAAAAATACGTCAAGTTCTTCCACCTCAGATTCGCTCACCCTTGTCTTTATGGACCTTGCTTTGTGCACTGATGCGCAGTCATGTTGGAACAGGAAGGGGCCATCCCCAAACTGTTCCCACAAATTTGGAAGCATGAAATTGTCCAAAATGTCTTGGTATGCTGACGTCTTAAGAGTTCCATTCACTTGAACTAAAAGACCAAACTTAACCCTAAAAAACAACCCCACACCATAATCCCCCCCCTCCACCAAATTATTTAGACCAGTGCACAATCAAGGTCCATAAAGGCATGGATGAGAGAGTTTGGGGTGGAGGAACTTGACTGGCGTACACAGAGTCCTGGTCTCAACCTGAAGGGACACCTTTGTGATGAATTAGAGACTGTGAGGCAGGTCTTCTTGTCCAACATCAGTCACTGAAAATACAAAGCAAAAAAGGGCGCACCAGCCTAGCGCATTATCCTTAGCAAGTTTATTTGGATAAAATTGTTTAAAATCAAATACTCACAAACAAACAAGAAGTTTCAGGCACATCAATTCCATACACCTGCCTCCTACCAGAGGATCAACGTCTTTACTGGAAGCAGAGGGCTGACGCGTTTCGAGGCTGTGCCTCTTCCTCAGAGCCTCTGAGGAAGAGGCACAGCCTCGAAACGCGTCAGCCCTCTGCTTCCAGTAAAGACGTTGATCCTCTGGTAGGAGGCAGGTGTATGGAATTGATGTGCCTGAAACTTCTTGTTTGTTTGTGAGTATTTGATTTTAAACAATTTTATCCAAATAAACTTGCTAAGGATAATGCGCTAGGCTGGTGCGCCCTTTTTTGCTTTGTATTTTCAGTGTCTGGTCGACCACCCTGGTCGTAAGGGGCAGCAAAGCCTAGCCATCATGGATGCCTAATACCAGTACGAGTTCCAGGATTGTAACAGCCTGAGGACCAGGTTCCGAGCGCAGGAAAAGGGGGTGCTGTCCAGCACCTATCTCTTTTTTGGAATATGTCCAACATCAGTGCCTGACCTCACAAATGCGCTTCTGGAAAAATGGTCAAACATTCCCATAGACACACTCGGACTACTAAACTTTGTGGACAGCCTTCCCAGAAGAGTTGAAACTGTTATAGCTGCAAAGGGTGGGCTAACTCCATATTGAACCCTACTTACTAAGATTGGGATGACATTAAAGTTCATGTGCGTGTAAAGGCAGGCGTCCCAATACTTTGGTGATATAGTGTATGTCAACCATGACTGTCTGACAGGACTGGACTCACCTTAGCAACACTGTTATTCATATAACCTCTACCCTGGTCTTCTATCATTTTCTTTGCAAGGTAGACATGAATACCCTAAGACAGAAGGTAGAGTGTTAGAGTTACAGTACTGTGCAAAAGTTATAGGCAAGTGTGATGAAATGCTGTAGTAAGTAAGAACGCTTTAAAAAAATATACAGTATATTTTCAAATGTTTCTTTTTATCAATTTACAAAATTAAAACGTAAGAGAACAGAAGAAAAATCTAAATCAAATCAATATTTGATGTGACTACCTTTTGGTTTCAAACCAGCATTAACCACTTTACCACCGGAGGATTTTGCTGTCTTACGTCCAGGCCACTTTTTGCGATTCGGCACTGTGCGACTTTAACAGACAATTACGCGGTCCTTCGACGCTGTACCCAAATTAAATTTACGTCTTTTTTTCCCCTACAAACAGAGCTTTCTTTTGGTGGTATTTGATCACCTGTGCGATTTTTACTTTTTGCGCTATAAACAAAAAAAAGAGCGTACATTTTGAAAAAATAGCAATATTTTTCACATTTTTTTATATGAAATTCCCCCCCAAAAAAATGTAAAAATCAAAATTGTTTTAAATTTTTGGCCAATTTGTTTTCTGCTACATATGTTTGGTAAAAAAAAAAAAAAAAAAAAAAAAAAAAAAAAAAAATCACAATAAGCGTATTTTGATTGGTTTGCGCAAAAGTTATTGCGTTTACTAACTAAGGGAAAGATTTGTCATTTTTGGTGGGTTTTTTTTAACGGAGTAATGGCGGCGATCTGCGATTTTTTTTGGGGGACTGCGACATTGCGGCGGACAGATCGGACCCTTGACTGACATTTTTGACACTTTTGGGGGTACCAGTGACATTACTACAGTAATCAGTGCTATAAATATGCACTGTTACTGTAAAAATGACTGTCAGGGAAGGGGTTTATTTTATTGGAGAGGGAGGGGTTAATGTATGCCTGGTGCTTACTAACATGTGTGGGGGGAGGTGACTGAGTGACACAAGGACAGATCGCATGTTCAGCTATGCTGAACCCTGCAATCTGTCACTGTCTGTCACTTAGGAGATCCGCCCGCTTTGTTTACACAAGCGGGCGGATATCCAAACTCGATTCCCCGACGATCGGGGAAGAGCAGCGGCGATCGCCGCCGTTCCTCCCCTGGCCCGACTCCCGCTGTGAATGAATACAGCGGGAGAGAGCCTCCGGCGGCGCGCGAACGCCGCCCACAAGGGGAGGAGTCCAGCGATGTAGGTCTACGTCGCTGGGCGATAACTAACCACTTTGCCGCAGTAGAGCTCGAGTGAGCGGTCGGCAAGTGGTTAATTCAATTCATCAAGCTTTTTATAGGAAGCACAAAGAAACCAGCAACGTTAAGGACTGTGGTTGGCCAAGGAAACTCAATACAGCAGATGAAAGACACATCATGCTTACAGTACTTCCCTTCAACATCGGAAGATGTCCAGTAGTGCCATTAGCACAGAACTGGTGAGAACCACCCATCTACTGTCTGGAGGAGTCTGGCCAGAAGTGGTCTTTAACCACTTCTGGACCGGAAGGAATTGCCCCCTTAATGACCAGGACATTCTTTGCAATTTGGCATTGCGTTATTTTAACAGACTATTGCGCGGTCGTGCGACGCTGTACCCAAATAAAATTGATGTCCTTTTTTTCCCACAAATAGAGCTTTCTTTTGGTGGTATTTGATCACCTGTGCGACTTTTATTTTTTTGCGCTATAAACAAAAAAAAAAAAAACGGAATTTTTGTAAAATCTTACCTGTAAAATTCCTTTCTCTGAGTCCTCCGACAGTCGCCGCCTCTTCATATTCGTCACATATGGGGTATTAGACTTTGCTCCGAAGGAGTAGCTAGGCAACAGAATATGTTAACATTAAAGCTTTTAACATATCCCACCCTCAAGGGGTGGTCCCCTCAGTCAATACCATCCTACTTCCTGCAACCATATCTCAGTTTTAGTGGAATAGCAGTAGAGTATACAACCAAACCCCAAAAGAGGGGCGGGGGCGGCGACTGTCGGAGGACTCAGAGAAAGGAATTTTACAGGTAAGATTTTACAAAAATTCCGTTTTCTCTTACGTCCTCCGACAGTCGCCGCCTCTTCATATTCGTCACATATGGGGACGTCCCAAAGCAGTGCAAACATGAGGGGTGGGAAACGCATCCGCGCCGAAAGGCAACGCAGTCTCCGCATCAAAGAAAGGAACCTTACCAAAGGAAGGAAACCAGCTGGGCAACAGAAAAAAACAAGTGCTCAACAGGAGCAACAACCCAGGAAAAGACAAAAAACCAGGGGATACAAAACTTATCCCAACAGCCAGAGGTCCCCAACAAGGGACCCTAGGGAATTGCCGCACTAAGAACCTTGCGGCCAAAGGAAGCATCCGCCGATGCCTGAACATCTACTTTGTAGAATCTTGTGAACGTGTGTACGGTCGACCAGGTCGCCGCCTTACACACCTGGGCTACAGAAGCCCCATGACGACAGGCCCAAGACGTACTCAAAGATCTAGTAGAGTGCGCCTTCACAGGCACAGGGGGAACCTTCCCCTGCAAAGCATAGGCCTGTTCAATGGTCTGCCTGATCCATTTGGCGATGGTAGAGGCCGAAGCCGCCATGCCCTTCCGAGGACCCTCTGGAAGAACAAACAAGGAGTCCGTCTTTCGAAAAGACTCAGTCGATTTAAGGTAAACCCTTATCGCCCGAACAACATCCAGAGAATGCAATCTCACCTCCTTTGGATGTTTAGGCTTCGCGCACAGCGAAGGTAAGACAATATCCTCATTAAGATGGAATTCCGAAACTCGTTTCGGAAGAAAAGAAGGATTAGGTCGCAAGACCACCTTATCCAAATGAACAACCAGGTACGGAGACTTGCAGGACAAAGCTGCCAGCTCCGACACTCTGCGAGCCGAAGTGATCGCCACCAAAAAGGCGACCTTTTTGGACAACATAGACAACGAGATCTCCCTGATCTGTTCAAAAGGAGCACGTTGCAACACAGACAGAACGAGATTCAAGTCCCAAGGGGGCAAAGGATCCCTCCTAGGAGGAACCAGATGCCGCACACCCTGAACAAAAGTGCCAACCAAGGAGTTGGAAGCCAAGGGACGTTGAAACAGAACGGCCAGTGCAGACACCTGACCCTTTATCGTAGCCAGCGCCAAACGCTGATCAACACCCGTTAGAAGGAAAGACAGCACACGGGAAACCGAGTACGTGCGGGGTGAAATCCCCCTGGACTCACACCAGGCAAAATAGGCCTTCCAAGTACGGTAATAAACCTTCCCCGAGGAAGACTTCCTCGCGTTGATCAAAGTATGAACGACCTCTGGAGAGAGACCCTTCTCCTTCAGGACCTCGGTCTCAACAGCCAGGCCGTCAAAGCCAGCGACTGTAAAGCAGGATGGTATATCGGTCCTTGAGACAGTAGATCGTCTCGAAGAGGCAGACGCCACGGGGCGTCGACCGCCAGATTCACGAGGTCTGCGTACCAGGACCGGCGAGGCCAGTCCGGTGCCACAAGAATCACCGTGCTGCGTTCCGAGTGTAACCTGCGAAGGAACTGGACAGCAACTGAATCGGTGGAAACGCGTACATCAGCCTGTACTGATGCCACGGGGCCACTAACGTGTCCGACGCGTCTGCCCGAGGGTCGCGCGTCCTTGCCACGAACCTCTTCACCTTGTTGTTGAGACGAGACGCGAACAGGTCCACATCTGGAAGACCCCACTTCGCGCACAACATCTGGAAGACAGCCGGGTGGAGAGACCATTCCCCCTGATCCAGGGTCTGGCGACTCAGATAGTCCGCCTGCCAGTTCTCCACCCCCGGAATGTGAACCGCCGTTATTGCCGGGACATGAGTCTCGGCCCAAGACAGAATGTCGGCCACTTCTCGAGCCGCTCGGGCACTCCTGGTGCCCCCTTGGTGGTTGATGTAGGCCACCGCCGTGGCATTGTCCGTCTGCACCCGAACCGGGCAGCCCTGCAGCCGGTCCGTCCAGCGATGAAGACAGAGACTTATCGCACGCAATTCCAGAATGTTGATCGGAAGGGAAGACTCCCCCTCCGACCAAGTTCCCTGGGCGGATAGAACGCCCAGAACACCACCCCAGCCCGACAGGCTGGCATCCGTGGTGATCACCGTCCACGAGACAGGACGAAACGACTTGCCCCCGGACACCAACGGGGACTGGAGCCACCACAGAAGGTTTCTTCTGGTGCGATGACTCAAAGAGATTTGAAGATCCAGAGATTGAGGTCGCCCGTCCCACCTGGACAGGATCTCCGCTTGGAGACCCCGCGTGTGAAACTGGGCGAAGGGAATCGCCTCGAAGGCCGAGACCATCAATCCCAGACATCTCATGCACGTCCGCAGAGACGAGTGCGGAACGTCCCTGAGGGACCTGACTTCCTCCTGAAGAGTTCTGAGTTTGTCTTCCGGCAGGAAGACCTTCGCCTGCACCGAGTCCAGAATCATTCCCAGGTAGGGAAGACGAACCGACGGACTCAGTGTCGACTTTGGAAAATTTATCGTCCAACCAAACTCCTGCAGAGTTTGCATCGTGACAGACAGGTCCTTCTCCAGACCCTGGCTGGTCGCAGACCGAACCAGAATGTCGTCCAGATACCCCAGGACAGAAATGCCCTGGGCCCTCAATAATGCCAGAACCGGTGCAAGCACCTTGGTGAAGACCCGCGGAGCCGAGGCGAGACCAAAAGGCAACGCCACGAACTGGTAGTGATCCTCCGCAATGGCAAATCGAAGGAACCTCTGGTGACCCTCGAAAATGGGGATGTGAAGATACGCATCCTTCAAATCGATGGAGGCCATGAATTCCCCCGGAACCAGGGCAGCCACCACCGACCGCAGGGATTCCATGCGGAACTTGCGAACCCGCACAGAGCAGTTCAGAGCCTTCAAGTCCAGAATTGGACGAACCTTGCCCTCCTTTCTGGGCACGGTGAACAGATTGGAATAAAACCCCCGAAATCTGTCCCGATGAGGCACCGGAACCACCACTCCCTGAGCCCTCAGGTCCCGCACCGCCAGGTGCAGGTCCCGCAAACGCTCTGGAGACAGTTGAACATTTGAGGGAAAAAATCTGCTCTCCGGCCGAGAGAGAAACCGAGAGAGAAACCGAGCAAGCGTCCCCCCACCCCAAAACTGGGTGAGGGCGCCCCTTCAGGCCGAACTGTTATGGGCTGCAGATCCGGATTGGCCGAACTTCTGTTTCCCAGACCAGGGCTTCTTCTGAGAGCCTTGACCTTTGAACGGCTTGCCCTTGTAGTGCGGCCGAAAGGCACGAAAGGACCCCTGAGGGGGCCGAAAAGTAGCATGCTTCTTCCCAGAAGCCCCCTTAGCCTTGGGGAAATGGGGCAAGAGAGTGCTCTTACCCCCGGTGATCCCCTTAATCAACACATCCAAGGACTCCCCAAAAAGGCGAGACCCATCATAAGGCAGATTGGCTAAGGTCTTACGTGAAGATTGGTCCACCGACCAACATTTTAACCAAACCAGGCGGCGAGACAACACCGCCACGCTGTGCACACGTGCAGCCAATGGAACCAGGTCCAGGTCCGCATCACACAGATACATGACACCCTGGTGGATTTGATCCACCATATCCAGGGTCGCCGGCGAGGCCGAGTCGGCCACTAGGACGCGCCTAAGCATCTGCGTCCAACTTGCGATCGCCTGGGCCGCCATGAGGGAAGCAAACAGAGCTTTAAGCATAGAACCCGTAACAGAATAAGTATGACGGGCAAGAGACTCCAATCTCCTATCCGTGGCATCACGGAACACAGGGGAATCCTCCGCAGGAATCGCAGTGGCCTTGTTTAAAACCGCAATTGCGTGATCCACTGGGGGAGGCACACACCACCTTTCATCAGTGGAAGGCGAGAAAGGATAACGCAGCTTGAACCTACTTGGTACAGCAATAGGTTTGCGCAGATTGCGCCATTGTTCCTTAACAGCGTGCTGAAAATCATCATTGCAGGGAAAAACCTGCGGCATCCTGCGTTTTCTCTGCGTCCCATAGGCCGCCAAGGCAGCGGGGGGACACACTTCATCCTGCAAATGCAGTGTTTGCTTTATGGAAGCAATCAATTCATCCATGATTGCAAGCTCTTCAGGCGAGCCAGGGGGAGAATTATCAACCCCCTCAACTTCAGCCTCCACCTCGGACCCCACCAGATCTAGGGAGGAGCGGGACCCCGATAAGGAGGCCCCCGCCATAACAACCCCATCACCTTCACCCTCAGAATCAGAGGAAAGAGCAATTCTGGGTCTTTTAGTAGATTGAGCAGCCACCAGCACCTGCACCTGAGCAGCAAGGCCAGCCACAATAGTGGCTAAATCCCCCCCTGGGGGGGAAACAGCGGTCCCCTGGCTTTCCACCAAGGCGGTAGGAAATTTGCCCTCCTGAGAATCCATTGCCCCTGTAATGCCAGACAATAAAGGGTTAACTGCCCCTTTAAGCAAGCGCGGCAAGCGCAGCCCACCGCACCACACTCAAGCACAATGAGACCCCCACAGGGAATATGCAAACTGAACACAGGCAATGGAAAGCAAGAACAGAAGGATAAAACCTGAGGAGACCCTTGCCGCTGCTGCTGCCTCGATCGGTGTTCCTGGAAAGAGGAAGTGATGCTGCCAGGGCGCTCTATGAAAGCCTATGGAGGCTACAAGAAAATGGCCGCCGTGCATGTAAAACATGCGGCCGGAGCGAGTGTAGGCAAAATGGCGCCGTTTGGCGCCGAAACCGCCGCTCCACAGTGCAGTAATGCACACGTGACATCCCTGTATAGGAATACATGTCAGATCGCCGCAGCGATCGCTGTATATGCCCAAACATGCCAAAAAAACATGCCCCACAGCACACAGCTTCTCACACTGACCAGGCTGACACACACAGTGTCACACAGCTCCCCCCCCCCCCCCCTGCAGCCCACAGCATGCAGCCGAGAGATAGGGAGACAAGCAGTGTGAATAGAGGCAGGTTACACAGTCCCAGACTGACACCCCCCCAGACAGACAGGTCCCCACATAGATACACTTACCTCTCAATGGCGTGGGGGACCCGCACAGGCGAACAAGCCGCTGCACATGAGGCAGGGAGAGTCGCAATTCAAGACGCACAAAAAGGGGGTTAAGAAACCGCACAGCGTCCAGTGAGGTAGCCACCTCACCAATCATCCCTGCACCGAACAGGGATGGGTCGTTCACTGTGCCAGGAGCGTTACCTGACTGAACGCTCGATGGCAGGCTGGGAAGCCACTGACCCACGACCTGCGACCAGGGGGATCAGCCCGAGACCCAGCCCGCATGATCCTCTTCATCAGAAGAACTAACTAACGCTGACAAAAATAACAGCTAAGTAAAGGTAGAGAGAAAACTCAAACAAAATTTCAAAAAGAAGAAAGAGTCTGGGGCAGAAAGCCCCAGCACAGGAAAAGCCAGCCACTCCTGACAAGCTAGACATTAAAACTGAGATATGGTTGCAGGAAGTAGGAGGGTATTGACTGAGGGGACCACCCCTTGAGGGTGGGATATGTTAAAAGCTTTAATGTTAACATATTCTGTTGCCTAGCTACTCCTTCGGAGCAAAGTCTAATACCCATATGTGACGAATATGAAGAGGCGGCGACTGTCGGAGGACGTAAGAGAAACAATATTTGTTGGTCTGAATTTTATCAGCCAAAAGAGGTTGCTCCCCAAAATAAGATTTTTTTTTTCTCAGCGAATAAACATGTTTGGTGCTAACAAGTGTGTGCATTTATAACAACATTCTCCAGAGGACCTTCATTTTGCAGTTTGAACATGCTATAGGATATGCATGGTCTGTTTAAGCCCAAAGAAGTCAAGTAATACAGTTATCTCACAAAAAAAAAGAAAAAAAAGTGGGGGTGTATAATATATGTTTATGTAAAACAGCCCAAAAGAAGGTATTTCGTGACTTAACCACTTGCCGACTGCCTAACGCCGATCTACGTCGGCAGTCAGCCCCTCACAGGCAAAGTGACGTAGGGCTACGTCACTAGCTTGTGAGGGTCTAGGGAGCGAGCGCGCGCCCCCGGAGGCGCGCTCCCGCGTGGTCACGGACCCCCCCGCGCGTGTGACCGGCGGACCCGATGTCCGCCGGTCACTCGGCGATCGGCGGGGGAGAGGGAGAATGTCAGGCAGCTTGTGTAAACAAGCCACCTGTCATTCTCCTTGCTGTTAGGATACTGATCACTCGGATCTAGTATGTAGATCCGTTGATCAGTGTCCATACAGCTCAAGCCCCAGCCAATCACAGTAGAAAGCAAGCCCCTAGGGATACACACAGCCCCTCCCTCCCAAATAAAGTTAACCCCTTCACTACCAGTGTATTTTTACAGTAACAGTGCATATATATAGCACTGATTACTGTAGAAATGTCACTGGTAACCCCAAAAGTGTCAAAAATTTCAGTCAAGGGTCCGATCTGTCCGCCCCAATGTCGCAGTACCGCAAAAAAAAATCGCAGATCCCCGCCATTACACGTTAAAAAAAAAACCAACAAAAATGACAGAAATCTTTCCCTTTGTTAGTAAACGCGATAACTTTTGCGCAAACCAATCAAAATACGCTTTTTGCGATTTTTTTTACCAAACATAGGTAGCATAAAACAAATTGGCCGAAAAAGTAAAAAAATTTTGATTTTTAAATTTTTTTTTTGGGGAATTTCATATAAAAAAATGTGAAAAATATTGCTATTTTTGCAAAATTGACGCTCTTTTTTTGTTTATAGCGCGTGATCAAAAAAATCGCACAGGTGATCAAATACCACCAAAAGAAAGCTCTGTTTGTGGGAAAAAAAGGACGCCAAATTCGTTTAGGTACAGTGTCGCACGACCGCGCAATTGTCCGTTAAAGTCACGCAGTGCCGAATCGCAAAATACCCCCTGGTCGGAATGGGGGTAAAATCTTCCGGGGCTTAAGTGGTTAAGGGGGAAGTCCACTCTAATACTAAAACTGCTACATCTACAGATATCCATGATCTAAAACATACCTCTTCTGAAGCCGATCTAGTCCGGTCTCCAGCAGCGGAAGCTCTGCAGAGGACACAATCAACAACGGCTGTGAAATTAAGAGGAAGTGACGTCACCCACAGAGTTACTATGGGGCTTCTTTTGTCAGCTGCCTCCTCTGCACCTGCCCCTAAAGCGAAGCCGCCGCTGACATCTTAGCGTGGTACCTAATCGGATCGGCTTCAAAAAAGGTATGTATAGTGATTTCTTCTTTACATGGTTAGATAGGTTGGTCTAAAATCGTGGATGTCTGTAGATGTAGGGATTTTAGTGTTAGGGTGGACTTATTCTTTAAGGTAACCAATTTCTCTGTAGCCAAGTAAATGGAAAGGAGCTGGCTCACTGATCATTACCAGCATCCTGGATATAAATGTGGCTACCCTATAATAAAGCTCTGATGCAGGGCCTCTGATAAGGCAGTACAATTGGTCCTGTTGGACCAGGCTGGGCCCTATCAGCTCATCAGAGGGCCAAGGCAGCTTTATAGTGCATTACTTTCAAACAAATGTAGCACTACTCTGGGAGCTGCCGAGTGTGGGTTCCCCTGGGTTACCATTTGCAACAGTAGAGCATTCAGACATATTTCCAAGTGTTTTTACCTCAGACAAGAACCAGTCCAGTTTCTTTGGTTTTTAGGGCCTATTTATAACTTGGATAAGAGAAGGGATGAGTGGGATACTCCAACAACTGCACAAGAAAAGGCAGGGACTGTATAGAAAATACTGCTTGACGCTGGTTAACGCTGACTGACGCTGCTTAACGCTGACTGACGCTGGTCACAGCTAGGCTGCTAACTTTAATTTTACCTTTGAATGTGAAAAGTCCTTTAAGCTTCCTAAGGTACTCCCTCCTGAGGTAGCTGACTTGTGATGCAGATTGTACTGCTGAGAAACTTCAGGGCCCTTCCTGGCGCCTTCTTTACCCCCTAATCTTCAGGGCTTTACTACTTGGCACCCCCTTTACTGTACACTCCGGATTAGCTGGCTCCTTGATCCCCTTGACCTCTCTGGAGTGGTCCCCTCTCTTAGGCAGACCCCTGGGCAGGTACTTAAGTACTCACAATACTGTTTTTCCAGAAGTCCTTTACCCAGCAGCTCCACTTGGTCAGCACACACTGGATCCTCTGCAGCCCACCCCTGGTCCCTAGGCCGACTGCCTGGACCACCTTCCTCACTTCAGCAGAAGGAGAGACAGCCGTCACCTCCCGCCAAAAGACACCCTGTCACATGCTCCCCCAGGATTTATTCCCAATGCCAGGATGCACTGCAGCAATGCCCACCCACTGGGGCAGTCATAAACCCTGGTGTGCTATTGGCTAGGTTTCCTCCACTGTCCACCAAGATCCCTCATTGGATACAATGGGGAGACTCCCCAGACTCAACAGGACACACCTGGATGGATGTGACCGGCTCACTAACAGATCAGGCCCTAATGATAAGCAGAACAGGGCCACATATACATATACACTTTACCTAGCACCTACCTAGGAGGGTGCTACACAAAAAATAGGGCTCGCTAAATTACACCCCCGCTCCTACTTGCTTAGAGGGGGTGTATAAATATATTTTCATAGGCCAACAGAGGGGCTCAGGAGGTGGGATGTAAAAGGTGGACTTTTCTTTCATTTTCAGGGCAGAGGTACTTAACCACTTTACGACTGCCCGTGGCAGGCAGCCGCTCCTGGACAAATCGACGTAGCTCTACGTCGCTCGCTCCCACGCGCCCCCGGCCCCGCTGATGGTCTGATTCGATACAGAACCGATCAGTCATCAGGTCCAGGCCAATGATTTTTGGCCTGGACCTGCTGATTGGCCCTGACTAATCCCAGACCTAGCTGTGCCTGTGTAATGTAAACACAGGCACAGAAAATGATCCTCTCTTCCCTCCCCAAATCCTTTTTGGATTCCAGCGTGAGAGAAGAGAGGATCAAAACGTGAGTACAGCACAAAGCACACACACACACACACACACACCTAGATTGGCACATTTAACCCCTGATCACCCCCGCCCAGTTAAATCCTACACCCCCTGTCACATTGCACACTATATAAAGCATTTTTCTGTATTTCTGCAATAGTGTGATTGTGACTTGATTTAGCGCTAGCGAGTTAGTTTCTGTCCCAAGTAGATTTAGGGTACCCATCCCCCCCCCAATAAAGATTTAACCCCCTGATCACCCCATCACATTGCACACTATATACAGGTATATAGCGGTTTTCTGTATTTCTGCAATAGTGTGATTGTGACTTGATTTAGCGCTAGCGAGTTAGTTTCTGTCCCAAGTAGATTTAGGGTACTCTCCCCCCCCATAAAGATTTACCCCCTAATCGCCCACAGTTAACCCCTTTTTTGCCCTGTCGAAGTGTCACTTTTATAGTGTACAGTTTTTATTCTGATCACTATTGTTAGTGTCACAGGTGACATTAGTTAGCGTTAACCCTAGTTAGCGTCAGTCTAGGACAGCGCAGATGCCCGCCGCATAGTTAGAAATGTTGGTTAACCGTTTGATTGCCAGTAACACACACATACACACAACAAACACCTCCATTACTAGTATAGTATCTGAACGGATCAATATCTTTGATCTGATCAGATCTATACTAGCGTCCCCAATGCTGGTGCGGTGGCTAGCACAAGTAGTGGCCCGCAGCCACCGAGAATTCGAACACAGGCCCGTAGAGTCCATAGTGCCCTCCCTGAAGTGCTGGCATATCCTAATTGGCAGCCCACAGATTCTACAGCAACCGTACTTCCCCCCCATTCACTGCCCAACCCGGAATTCAGGTGGAAACAGACAATTTTAATCCCCTTAATTTTTTTGAGCTGTTTTTCACGAAAGATCTTTACAGATCTATTGTGGACCAAAGCAATTTATATGCTGGTCAATTCATCGCCGCCAATCCTAATTCGTCCCTTGCCAGACCATTCGGCTTGAAACCTATAACGGTTTCAGAGTTTAAGACTTTTCTGGACCTTTCCCTCAACATGGGTATAACTAAAAGGAGTGAGTTGCGGTTATATTGGTCCACTAACCCAATTCACCATAAACCTGTGTTCTCTTTTCCATGGCCAGGGCGAGATACGAGCAAATTCTGCGGTTCATGCACTTCAGTGACAATGAACAATGTCGTCCTCGGGGAGACCCTGGATATGACCGACTCCACAAAAGTCAGCCCCCCGTAAACCAATTCAATCAGTGGTTTGCAGCCTTGTTTACCCCCCCCCCCCCCCAACAAGTTGTCTGCGTTGCTGAGTCCCTGATTAAGTTTACTGGCCGCATTGCTATCAAGCAGTATCTTCCCAGTAAGCGTGCCAGATATGGGGTCAAGCTGTATAAGCTGTGTGACAGGGCCACAGGCTATACAGTTAGTTTTCGTGTTTACGAGGGTAAAGATAGCACTGTGGAGCCCCCCCATCTGCCCAGACTATATAGGGAGCAGCGGCAAGATAGTTTGGGACTTGGTGTCACCCTTATTCGGAAAGGGGTACTATTTGTAGGTGGAAAATTTTTATTCAAGCGTGCCACTTTTTAGTCACCTGCTCAAATTACAAATTGGCGCATGTGGCACCGTGCGACCTAATCGACGGGGCTTCCCCCAATGGCTTGTAAATTCCCGTCTTAATCAGGGGGAGAAAGCCTGGTTGAAAACTGACAAATTGCTTGCAGTGAAGTGGAGGGATACACAGAATGTTTTCATTCTGTCCTCCATTCACGCAGACACGACGGTCCAAGTTCCTACTGCAACTGGTGTTTTGGAGAAGCCCCTCTGTGTCCACGAATATAACCTTAATATGGGAGGAGTGGACCTGTACAACCAGCTTTTGTCGCCGTACTTAGTTGCCCGTAAGGCCAGTCGCTGGTACAAAAAAGTGTCTGTTTATTTATTCCAATTGGCTTTTCTGAATGCTTTTGTGCTATACAAAGCGTCAGGATGAACTGGATCCTTCCTAGAATTCCAGGAAGAGATCATCAGTGCCTACCTGTATACAGGAGGTGCTCCTGCCCAAGTTCCCCTACCAGATGCAGTGAGCCGGCTGCATGAGAGGCATTTTCCACATGTCCTCCAGAGTACCCCTACCCAAAGACACCCCCAAAGAAGATGTCGTGTCTGTCGTAAGTGCGGATTTAGGCGTGACACCCGCAGTTATTGTCCCTTCTGTCCTGGCCAACCTGGTCTCTGCATCGGGCAATGTTTCCAACACTACCATACACTAGTGGAGTATTAGCGTAGGGTACAGCACGACACAGTCTAGGGCACACTTACATAGGGTCTCGAAAGATGTTCAATGGCTATCATCATTTTGAGAGACCCTAAGCTGAAATGTTACAGTTGAAGAAAAAAAAAAAGTGCAAAAAAAAAAAAAAAAAGTTACAAAAAAAATGACAAAAAAAAAACAAACAAAAAAAGCCAAAAATAGTTGTCGTTTGAGTTATTTTTCTGTTCTTACTCCGCTCTTCTACTCTTTCTACTTTTACTGTACTTTATTACTGTTTTTCATTGGTAACCCATTTTTTACTTTTCAGGTACCAATGTAATGTTTTATTTCTATTGTTAACCAGTTTGCCTTGCAGGTACACCCATCAGCTGCCACACTGATTGCTCAGCATTTATGGAAATCTATGATGGCAGTGCTGTAGGAGGTGATTTCACCACCACAGTTAAAAAAAGAAATAGGTATACACGGCGTTTGTCATGTATACCCATCATTAGAAAGTGGGTTGGATATTTAGGGCGGCTAATGATGGGTATACTACACATTTTCTGGTGGAGATTTCTTCATCCACATCGATCGATGTGGATGAAGGAATCCGTTAGGTTCTCTTTTTTCGTTCAGCCCACAGGCTGCATGAAAAAAAAAAAGCCTACAATATATGCCAAACAAGGACCAGCAATGCACTGGTTATACCAGGATGATGCCTGCAGATTTAGGCATCATCTTGGTATCTTTTTTTACAGCCAGCAGTCGGTTTACATGTAAAAGCGATCCTAGTGGATAATTAGAAGCTAAACTGCTTTTAAGAGCAGTGGGAGGGGTCTGCCCCCCCCTCCTGCCACCTTTTGTGGTTTTTCTCTGGCTCTCCTGTCCCACCCAATAACCAGAGAGTGCAGCCGGTGGTTCAATTATCTAACCATAGAGCTGATTGGAGACGAGAATGGCTCCAATCATCTCTATGGCCTAAGATACCGGAAGCTACGAGCTTTTCATGACTTCCGTTTAGCCAGAAATAAACAGCGCCATTGGGAAATTGGGAAAGCATCTTATCACACCAATCTTGGTGTTGACAGATGCTTTAAGGTCAGAGGAGAGATCTAGTGTCTAAAAGACACAGATTGCTATCATAGGGGATATTTAAATTCACTGTGATAACAATAAAAATGATTAAAAAACATAAAAATGCAAAATAAATAAAAAAAAAATTCAAACACCCCTGTCCCCCCGTGCTTGCGCACAATGGTGCACGCAAGTGTCGGCCTAGTGTCATATGTAAACAGCAATTGCAGCATGCATGTGAAGTATCGCCGCGAACACCTGGTCGAGGACAGTAATTCTTGCAGTAGACCTCCTCTGTAAGTCTAAAGTGGTAACCTGTAAAGAATTTTAAAGGGTTTTAAAATGTACGTAGTTTGTTGCCACTGCACGGGTGTGCGCAGTTTTAAAGCATGTCATGTTTGGTATCCATGTACTCGGCATAAGATAATCTTTTACATTTTACCAAGCAATTAAGAATTATATAGTGTATTTGTGCATTTAATTTAAAAAAAAGTGTTTTTTTCTTCGTAAAAATTGTGTTTGGAAAATCTGTGCGCAAATACTGTGAAAGGAAAAAAATTGCAACATCCACCATTTTCTTCTGTAGGGCCTCTGCTTTAAAAAAATATATAATGTTTGGGGGTTCAAAGTCATTTTCTAGTAAAAAAAATATACATTTTTTCATGTAAACAAAAAGTCACAGAAAAGGCTTGGTCTTCAAGTGGTTAGAAGAGTGGGTGATGTGTGGTTAAGATTGAGCATAAAATGCCAGGATAGTTCAAACACCCCCCAAATAACCCCTTTTTGGAAAGTAGACACCCAAAGCTATTTGCTGAGGGCATATTGAGTCCATTGAGTATTTTATATTTTGCCCTAAGTTTCAGGAAAATTACATTTTTTTTTTTTACACAAAGTTGTCACTAATAGATATATTGCTCACGCATGCCATGGGTCTATGTGAAATGACACCCCAAAATATATTATGTTGCTTCTCCTGAGTACAGGGATACCACATGTGTGAGACTTTTTGGGAGCCTAGCTGTGTACGGGACCCCGAAAACCAATCACCACCTTCAGGTTTTCTAATGGCGTAAATTGCTTATTTTACTTCCTTACTATTTTGCAAAGTAGACACTCCAAGCTATTTGCTGAGAGACATGGTGAGTCCATGGAATATTTTGCCACAAGTTTTGGGAAAATTATTATTTTTTTTTTTGCTTTTTTTACACAAAGTTGTCACTAAATGAGATATTGCTCACACATGCCATGGGTATATGTAAAATGACACCCCAATATACATTCTGCTGCTTCTCCTGAGTATGGGGATACCCCATGTGTGAGACTTTTTGGCAGCCTAGCCGCGTACAGGACCCCAAAAACAAATCACCGCTTTCAGGCTTTCTAAGGGCATAAATTGTTGATTTCACTCCTCACTACCCATCACAGTTTTGAAGGCCATGAAATGCCAAGATAGCAAAAAAAAACCCCAAATGACACCATTTTGAAAAGTAGACACCCCAGGGTATTTGTTAAGATAATCCAAAAAAGTGCAGCGCTAAAATATCAGTGACATAAATAAATAAACTTAAAAGTTCATACAAAGGAAACAACAAAGCGGGAGTGACTGAATAACCAAGAAAAAAAGTCCCATGTTGCAGGTGAATCCAGAAATATAAATATAAAACAGTTCTTCCTCCTTATGACACCCAGGAATTCTGTGGAAAGGAGACACCTCAGTGCACAAGTGTGAGAAGCAGCTTACCAAACAGCCATGGCTACTCAAATGAATGAGACAGCCTCGCCAGATACAGCATGAATCTCAGGAACTCCAAGGGGTCATGGATAGCACCAGAAGATGATGTATTCCTCAAGGTAGCTCCATGGAAGTCAGGTGGGGGTGTAGGAAAGAATGGTACAAAAAGACCATAGCGTAATCCCGTAAGGTACAAATTGTACATTTATTAAAAAACGACTCACATATAGGTAGAAAGGAACAGGCACATAGGATTTGGTAGCTGGGGATCCAAACAGCGGCGTCCCACATGTATCCGGTCAGCATAAAAACAGTGGTAGCCGGCTCATAGAAGGGGCGTGTGGACAATTGCGTCTGGAGTCGCCAACGTTTCGTCATAAGAAAGACTTCATCTGGGCGTGACTACCAGACACAACACACACGCTCTATATAGACCCCCTGAGCTGTTTGAATGGCCAATAGCGGGCAGGCGAACCCGGAAGTAGAAGGTCACAAAGACCTAAGGGTGAATGGTGAGTAATCCTGCCAATCGCACGCAAGCAGAGGCGGAGACCCATACGTCATGACATTACAGAGCAACAAGTAACATGAATGACATAGGTCTCGGCCAATAGCGGGAGGGCGGAAGCGGAAGTGACAAAACTCACACAGATCATCAGATGAGTGATGGAAGATCTGGCCAATTGCATACCGGAAAAGGCAGAGACCTAAACGTCAAATCATTAAAATAGCGAAAAAGACGTATATTAACACCTATCACTCAACACAAGGGCAGCACTTGATACACCTTATATAAACATAAATCATTTAGGCTAAAAAAAAAACGTCATAACAATCCGGATCTAGTACATAAAATATGCTACATATAAAATAGCAGTGCATGGATAGATTATGGCACATCTCAAAATATATTATATATATATATATATATATATATATATATATATATATATATATATATATATATATATATATATATATATATATACACAGCGCCATCTTGTGGACAAATACTAAAAAAACAGGTGAATGGTGATATTGCATCTAAAAACATGATACTACAAAAAACGAAAATAAAGAGGACAAGGATGAGTTGTCACTCAGTGTTATTATAGAAAAAATTGTGTAGTAACATATAAAAAGGTGAATGTCTAGTATGACAAGATAGCTCATGTAATACAGACAAAAGATGTGTGAACATGTGTATAAACTTAAAACATTTTTAGTGTCATGATGAACGTAATAAAAATGTATAAATATTTATGAAAATATTATAATCAAAAATAAAACATAGGAGTTCCACAAGTAAAAATTGTGGTTCCTAAAAAATAAATTAATAATAAAAAGTGTTTTTATTTGTTAAGATGCATGGTGCATATTTTGCAGCTCTCATTTATTTTGGAAAATTAAGAAAATAAAAAGGAAAAAGCATTTATTTTTCTCTTTTTTCCAATTTTAAAACTTTGTGACAAAAAGTGAGATCTTCAAAACACTCAACATGCCTCTGTGCAAAATAGCTTAGGGTGTCTACTTTCCGATAAGGGATACTTGGGGGGTTTGTGCTTTCTTGGCATTTCATGGCCTCTGAAACTGTGATAGGTAGTGAGGAGTGAAATCAACTATTTACGCCCTTGGAAAGCCTGAAGGCGGGGATTCGTTTTCAGGGTCCTGTACGTGGCTAGAGTGCCAAAAAGTCTCACACATGGGGTACCCCCATACTCAGGAGAAGCAGCAGAATGTATTTTGGGGTGTCATTTCACATATAACCATGGCATGTGCGAGAAAAATATCATTTAGTGACAACTTTGTGTAAACAAAAAAAAAAAAAAATTTCCAGAAACCTGTGGCAAAATATAAAATATTCCATGGACTCACCATGCCTCTTAGCAAATAGCTTGGAGTGTCTACTTTGCCATATGGGGTCATTTTGGGGAGTGGGGGGGTTGTGCTATTTTAAAATTTCAGGGCCTCCGAAACTGTGACAGGTAGTGAGCAATTTACGCCCTTTGAAAATCTGAAAGTGGTGATTGGTTTTCGGGGTCCCGTACACACCTAGGCTCCCAAAAAGTCTCACACATGTGGTATCCCTGTACTCAGGAGAAGCAGCAGAATATATTTTGGGGTGTAATTAAACATATACCCATGGCATGTGTGAGCAATATATAATTTCATTGACAACTTTGTGTAAAAAAAAAAAAAAATTTTTTTTTGTAATTTTTCAAACACCTGTGAAAAAAAAAAAAAAAAATTAAACATTCAATGGGCTCAACATACCTCTCAGGACATTCCTTAGGATGTCTACTTTCCAAAAAGTGGTAATTTGGGAGGGGGGGGGGGTTGTACTGCCCTGCCATTTTAGCACTTTAAGAAATGAGATAGGCAGTCAGAAAGTAAAAGCTGCATACATTCCAGTATTTACATCATAGTTTGTAGATGCTATAACTTTTGCGCAAACCAATAAAAATACGCTTATTGAGAATTTTTTTGTCAAAGACATGTAGTTGCTTCATACATTTTGGCCAAAATATATGACAAAAATTGAGTATATTGGATATTTTTTATAAGACAAAGTAGAAAATGTAATTTTTTTCTCAAATTTTTTGCTCTTTTTTTATTAATATCGCAAAAAAATAAAAAGCACAGAGGTGATCAAATACCACCAAAAGAAAGCTCTGCTAAATTTAGTTTGGGTACAGCATTGCATGACCACGCAATTGTCAGTTAAATTCACGCAGTGCCAAGTTGAAAAAAGTGGCCTGGTCATTAAGGGGGAAAATCCTCCAGTCTGAAAGTAGTTAAAGAGAAACTCCAGGCACCCTTAAAAAAATAAAAGTCAGCAGCTACAAAAAGTGTAACTAATGACTTTAAAAAACAGCTACTCACCTGTCCCACGGTCCAGCGAT
The DNA here is from genome assembly GCF_965119305.1 of Pelophylax lessonae. Lineage (NCBI taxonomy): Eukaryota > Metazoa > Chordata > Amphibia > Anura > Ranidae > Pelophylax > Pelophylax lessonae. The sequence goes on along the minus strand of NC_138776.1, from coordinate 174,312,522 downwards.
GAGCTCACTGCTGCCGTCCTAGTTCTCTATCCTCCCTTGGCAGCGCCAGCATCTTCACTATGGGCACCCGGCTATGACAGCTTGCGGCTTCGCAGCCGAGCACCCACTGTGCATGCTCGAGTCACGGGGCGCATCCTGTATTGGTGAATGCAGTCTTCTGGAACCTGTCAGTGTCCCAGAAGACTGCAGGGGGAGGGAGGAAGCGGCGCCGGGAACGGAAGTGGGAGCAGGTACTTGTCAAAATTGGGTACCTGCTACCCCATCCCCCTCCCCCTCAGTGCCAATTGTGCAATGTGCAAGAGGAGCGGGGAACGAGTCCTTAAAGCGGAACTTCCCCTTTTGGGTGGAGATTTGCTTTAATCCTGCGCCCTGCCGCATGCTCTAGAGTTCCGTCTCTTCCTTCCCTGGTGCTTGGCGGAGTGATCTGTAAAGTACTTTACCTGCTCTGCTCTCTCAGGTGTCAGGACTTATGTGAGAAAGCGGAGAGGGAAGGAGCGGTTAGACCAATCATGGCGGCGGGTAGCGCGGCAAGCACTGGGCAGCACACAGTGAGTGAGGCGCTACACATAATGTTTTAAATGAATCAATGGTGCTGGGGTCATGCTGCAAACATGTTTTTACTTTCAGTAGGTCTTTATCAACCACTTGAAGACCAGACATTTTTCTGACATTTGTTGCTTACAAGTTAAAATCAGTATTTGTTGCTAGAAAGCTACTTGGAACCCTCAAACATTAGAGAGTTATTTTTTAGCAGAGACAATAGAGAATAAAATGGCGGTCATTGTAATATTTTATGTCATACTGTATTTGCGCAGCAGTCTTTCAAACCTAAATTTGGAAAAAATACACTTTAACCACTTCACGCAAAATCACGTACCCGTATGTAATTTTGTTGAAGTGGTTGTGTGTTTCCGATGTAGTAACCCAGAAGCGATGTAATCTGGAAGTGACGTCACTTCCGGTTTACTCGGCAGCCAATAGAGGCAGATTGAAAAAATCCAAGGTATTCAAAAATGCAGATATATTTTAGCAGAGACCCTAATTAATAAAATGACCGTTGTTGCAACATTTTATGTCACACTGTATTTGCGCAGCGGTCTTTTAAAATGCAATTTGTTTTAAAAAAAAAAATATGGTTCAATTAATTTTTTAAAAAAAAATAAACCGTAAAATTTGCTTATTTTTTTTTTTTTTGTATAATTTTTGAAAGATGATGTTATGCCGAGTAAATAGATAGCTAACGTGTCATGCTTTAAAATTGCGAACGCTTGTGGAATGGCGACCAACTACGGCACTTAAAAATCTCCATAGCGCATGATTTAAAAATGTTAAACATTTACCTGTTTAGAGATAAAGAGGAGGTATTGTGGTATAATTATTGCGCTCGCTCTAAAGATCGCGGCGATACCTCACATGTGTGATTTGAACGCGGTTTACATTTGTGGGCACGACTTACGTGTGCGTTTTCTTTGGGGTGCAAGCACAAAGGGATGGGGCGATTTTAAAAAATGTCTTTTTTTTTCTTTTTTCTCTTTTTTACACTGTCCCTCTAAAATAGTTTTCCTGATCGCTTTTACTGCTTTGACAAGGAATGTAAACATCCCTTTTGACAGTAATAGGCAGCAACAGGTACTCTTTATGGAGGGATTTGGGGTCTAAAAGACTCCAAACTCCTCCTCTGCGCTTCAAAGTATTCAAAACGACAATATATATATATATATATATATATATATATATATATATATATATATATATATATATATAATGTTTGGGTGTGCTAAGTCATTTTCATTTTTTTAATTCAATTCATCTTTATTTTCATTTCTTGTTTACCCATATACAAGCTTTCTATACAATACATAAAAAGAAAACTGTAGCAAATTTATCAATATGACAAAAATCACAAAAAGAGTATTTTAATTGGTTTGTGCAGAAGTTATAGTGTTTACAAACTACGGAATCGATTTTTTTAATTTTTATAAATTTTTTTGTTTTTATTAGAAATAGCGGCGATCAGCATTTTTTAGCAGGACTGCGACATTTTGGCAGACAGATCGGCCCCCTAACTGACATTTTTGACACTTTTTGGGGACCAGTGACAAAATACAGTATTCAGTGCTAAATAATATGCACGGTTACTGTATAAATGACACTGGCAGGGAAGGGGTTAACACTGGGGGAGATCAAAGGAGTTAATGTATGCCTAAAAGTGATTGACTGGGGGGGGCTCTGTGATAGGCACAGAGAGATCCGGGTTTCAGCTTAGCTGAAACTCCTGATCTCTCCCTGCCTGTCTGACAGAAGACTCGCCTGCTTTGTTTACATAAGCAGGCGGGTCTTCTATCTGTTTCTCAGACGACTGCAATTGCCGCCGCTCCTCCCATGGCCCACCTTCCGCTGTGTCTAAACACCTCATGCCTCGGCCTTGTGTACAAAATCACATAGACCTATGTGATTTTGCGCAGCCGACCTGCCCTGCCCCAGTAATACTGCCGCAGTAATACCGCAATTGCTGGTCGGCAAGAGGTTAAAGACCCCCCAGCATTGGTGTCAGTGGATGAAATAAAGACCCCCAGCATTGGTGTCAGTGGACTCATTAAAACCCGCAGCATAAATGACAGTGAACGCATTAAAACTCCCAGCACTGATGTCAGTGGACGCATTAAAACCCCCAGCATTGATGTCAGTGGATGCATTAAAACCCCCATTATGATGTCAGTGGACGCAATAAAACCCCCCATCATTGATGTCAATGGACGAAAAACCCCCATCATTGATGTCAGTGGACGCAATAAAACCCCCCAGCATTGATATCAGTGGATGCATTAAAGACCCCCAGCATTAATGTCAGTGGATGCATTTATAGACCCCCAGCATTGATGTTAGTGGACGCATTAAAGAGCCCCAGCATTGATGTCAGTGGACGCATTACATTCCCCCCCCCCCATCATTGATGTCAGTGGAAGCATTAAAGACCCCCAGCATTAATGTCAGTGGACGCATTTATAGACCCCCCAGCATTGGTGTCAGTGGACGCAAAAAAGATCCCCACCATTGATCATCAGTGCACACATTAAAACTCCCCAGTATCGGTGCCGGCGGACGCATTAAAATCCTGGTCAAGAAGCCATATAAGGTCATATGTATAGCTTATACCTTTCTGATGTAAGGCTTGAGGAATGCAGGATGACCAAGCCCACCCTTCCCCTTAATAGGTGAAATTACTGTCCAAACAATGGATAAGCGAGCCCTTTCTCCTCAGGAATGTGAATGTCATATTGTTGCTTACAAGGGTGTTGGCCAGGGGTGGTCTTTTCCATTTACAAGTCTAAATACCACTGCCCAAACTGGTAAGACTTTAGTCTCACCCAGAACAGCCATGAGGCAAGTGTCTGGTCCTGATTTCCTGTGCCATGTTGCATAATAGCAAATGGGACTCCATGGCAGGAAACGTCTTTAGTTAAGTATTCTTGTTAGATTTTCTTTATCTGTATCTGTCATTACTTTTAATAAATGTTATACTTTTAAGTATGTGTGTGATCTCTCTTTGCACATATTGAACACAACCCCAAAAACATGACAAAACAAACCCCCAGCATTGATGTCAGTGGACGCATTAAAGACCCCCAGGATTGATGTCAGTGGACATAATGACCCCCCAGCATTAATGTCAGTGGACGCAGTAAAGACCCCCAGCATTAATGTCAGTGGACGCATTAAAGAACCCCAGCATTGATGTCAGTGGATGCATTAAAACCCCCCAGCATTGATGTCTATTGATGCATTAACCACTTCTAGACCGTAAGGATTTGCCCCCTTAATAACCAGGCCATATTTTGTGATTCGGCACTGCGTTAATTTAACGAAGAATTGCGCAGTCCTTCGACGCTGTACATAAAAACTGATGTCCTTTATTTCCCACAAATAGAGCTTTCTTTTGGTGGTATTTGTGCTATTTTTATGTTTTGCACTACAAAACAAAAAAAAGAGCGACAATTCTGAAAAAAACAATATTTTTTACATTCTGCTATAGAACATTCCCCAAATTTTTTTTTTTAAAAAATCAAATTTTTTTAACATTTTAGGCCAATTTGTTTTATGCTACATATTTCTGGTAAACAAACATCACAATAAGCGTATTTTGATTGGTTTGCGCAAAAGTTATCGCGTCTACTAACTATGGGAAAGATTTATGTCATTTTAATTTTTTTTACTAGTAATGGTCGCGATCTGCGATTTTTAGCGGGACTACGACATTGTGGTGGACAGATCGGACCCCTGACTGACATTTTTGACACTTTTGGGGGGACCAATGACATTACTACAGTAATCAGTGCTAAAAATATGCACTGTTACTGTACTAATGATACTGGCAGGGAAGGGGTTAACACTATGAGTGATCAGGGGTTAAATGTGTACCTAGAGGCGTGGCTTGTGAAATGATCACAGAGACCTGTGTTCCTATATAGCAGGATCACAGGGGCTCTATGATCATTCCAGGGAGAAGGAAGGCCGGCTGTATTTTCAACAGCTGACCGTTCTCTCTCAGCGGGGAACAATCGTGGGTGTCAGGCGGCAATTGGAGACCCTTGCCCTGTGCATCGGCTTTCCCACTGACGAGTGCTCGCCCCCTAGCTGCCTGCTCGTGAGGCGGGCGGTCATAAAGTGGTTAAAGACCTCCAGCATTGAGTTCAGTGAACGCAATATAGACCCCCCCCCCCAGCATTGATGTCAGTGGATGCAATAAAGACCCCCAGCATTGATGTCAGTGGACGCAATAAAGACCCCCAGCATTGATGTCAGTGGACACATTAAAACCTGCAGCATGGATGACAGTGGATGCATTAAAACCCCCCATTATTGATTAAGTGGACGCATTAAAAAAAAACCCAGCATTAATGTCAGTGGACGCAATAAAGACCCCCTAGTATTAGTGTCAGTCTACGCAAAAAAGACTCCCAGCATTGATGTCAGTGAATGCAAAAAAGACCCCCCCCCCCCAGCATTGATGTCTGCGGATGCATTAAAGACCTCCAGCATTGATGTCAGTGCATGTATTAAAGATCCCCCAGTATTGGTGGCAGAGGCTGCATTATTAACCCCTAGCACAGGTGCCAGTATTATTAAACCCCTCCCCCACATTATTAACCCCCAGCATTGGTGCAGGTGGACGCATTAAAACCCCCAGCAATGATGTCAGTGGATGCATTAAAACCCCCAGCAATGATGTCAGTGGATGCATTAAACCCCCCCCCCCCTCCAGCTTTGATGTCAGTGGACGCATTAAAGACCCCCAGCATTGATGTGAGTGAACGCATGAAACCCCCCAGTATTGGTGTCAGTGGACGCATTAAACCCCCCAGCATTGATGTCAGTGGACGCATTAAACCCCCCAGCATTGATGTCAGTGGACGCATTAAACCCCCCAGTATTGATGTCAGTGAACGCATTAAACCCCCCAGCATTGGTGTCAGTGGACACATTAAACCCCCCAGTATTGATGTCAGTGGACGCATTAAACCCCCCAGTATTGATGTCAGAGGACGCATTAAACCCCCCAGTATTGATGTCAGAGGAGGCATTAAACCCCCCAGTATTGATGTCAGAGGACGCATTAACCCCCCAGTATTGATGTCAGAGGACGCATTAAACCCCCCAGTATTGATGTCATTGGACGCATTAAACCCCCCAGTATTGATGTCAGTGGACACATTAAACCCCCCAGTATTGATGTCAGAGTCTGCATTATTAACCCCTAGCACAGGTATCAGTATAATTAACCCCCTTTCCCACATTGGTGGTCAATGGCATTGAAATGTAACCCATTCCATGACCACCAATGTGGGGGGAGGGGTTATTAATACTGACAGTACCACAAATGCAGAAGAGGGGAGGTGGGTTAAAATTAGTGGCGATCGACGGATATCGTTTTTTTTAATGCCGATACTGATATTTTGGTGATCGGATATTGGAATTTTTTTTATTCTTTTTTTTCTGCAGGTACTCCTTGTGGAGGGATCTGGGTGTCCAAAAGACCCCAACCCCCCCCCCCCCCCCTCAGCACCGAAAAGCATTCAAAACACCAAGTTTGGCTGTTTTGAATGCAGTCAGTTTTTTTTAATTTGGCGTTGAGTACCCAGGGGGATGGAGAGCACAGGGGAGAGGGGGGGGGGGGGGGGACTGGAGAGCACTGTCTGGGGGGAACTGGAAATCACTGAGGGGGGAGCCAGGGAGCTGGAGAGCACCGGGGGAGCCAGAAAGCATGGGGGGGGGGGGGAGATGAAAAGCACCGGGCTAAGAGCACTGGTAGCTTAAGGGCACTGGGGGGACTAAAGAAGAATGGGGGGGGCTAAAGAACACTGGGGGGATAAAGAGCACTTGGGGGGGCTAAAGAGCACTGGGGTGGGGGGCATTTTTACATTCGGAGTATAGCACTGGTACAGGTAGGTGTCCTTCCGGGTCCGCAGTTTGCCCTTACTGTCAGTCAGTGGCCAGCAGCAGCCGAGGAGATGACCCAATCAGGCAGCGGGGAGGGCCGGCCGCAGTTTGCCTGGAGACACTGTGACTGGCTAGCAGCAGCAGTAACAGCCGGGAGATTATCAACCAATGAGGCAGTGGAAGCGTCACTGGAGGGCGGGCCGGCCGCATGTACATGATGACGCGGGGGTGCGGTAACCGAAACGGTTACCGCCCCCTTCCGCGCCATCATCACTATGTTATGTGTGCTATGGGGTATAGGAGAGTGTTGGGAGACGCATGGAGTGTGCTATGGGGTATGAGGAGAGGGGTGGGTCTGAGGAAGAGGGAGGTTCTAAGGAAAGGGGGGGGTCAAAAGAAGAGAGGGGGTGAGGAAGAGAGGGGGTTCTCTACTAAGACAGATAAATTCTTTTTACTGCACAGTCTGCAAAGGGGGATTAGTGACAAAGGACAATAATGATCCTGAAGACCCCTATATATCTAACATCAGCTCTTTTTATTGGAAATGTCACAATGGGGGTACAGGGTCAGAGCCAACAGCCCCCCTTATGGGCGCCCCCCCCCTCCCCCACCCAGGCACCATAGCAGCTGCATGGACTGCGGTGGCAATTGTTACTTCACTGCATACAAAATCCATGAGACCCCCTCTTTTCAATCAACGGGTGTCCTCATTTCTGAGCATACATCCCCTCCCCCACCACTATTATTGATGCATAAAATATATTTTTAAAGTCATTTTATTGTTGGCTATTTTTAATTACAATGTATTTTTACTCATGGATTTTCATAAATATACATTAAAAATTATTGTATAAGTGTCGGTTCACATTTCTGCGATGCGGGAACGCTGCGAATATACAGCGTGTTCCCGCATCGCATACGCACCCCTGGCAGTTCACACTGCCATATGCGATACACTGGGGGTGTCAATTAAAAGTTAACGACACCCCCAGATCAGATGGCATATCAGAGTGCAATCTATAAGTTGGCACAGAATCGGATCACACTAGTGTGATCCACCATGCCATCCGATTCTGCTGCTGACCAAAAAAAGAGTCCTGTGCGAGATCGGTGCGATTGCGGTGGGAATTCAGTCATACAATCTGTATGGGTGAATCTGCAGCGCACAGAGATGGCATGTTATTTTAGGAGCGCTCAGAATTACATGCCATCTCTGTGATGGCAGAAATGTGAAGCGGCACTAAGCCAACATTTATGGTTTTGCTGTTGTTTTGGCTAAAGTGGTGAAGGGTTCGTCCAGAGGGGGGCTTTAGCAGAGAAATGCTTTATAAATGCAAGAAAGTCATGGAAATAAAAAAATAAGATGAAAATGTAGAAAATAAATGTCTGCTTTCATGGTAAAATAAATCAATAAATAAAAAGAGAATAGACTGACAGGCTGATGGGAAAAGCACTGATATATTTACTGGGAGACTTTAACAAGGATTACCAATGACATTTTCTGGGCTCCATATAATATAAGCCTGGGGGGGGGGGGTAGGTGAGGAGATGGGGGGGGGTAGGTGAGGAGATGGGGGGGTGAGGAGATGGGGTTCTAGGGAAGAAAGCAGAGGGGTAGGTGAGAGGGCTCTAAGGATGAGGAGGAGAGGAGAGGTGTGAGGAGGAGAGAGGGAAGGTCTTGGGCTGAGTTCTCCCCCCTTGTTCTTACCACACCAGGAAGTATCGATTTCCTCCCTCCAGCCATGTGACCACAGGGTGATAGAGGGAGGACGGTCAACCTTCACTCACTGTACAGCGGCGCTCTCTATTGCCACCTGCAGGTTGGAGGGAGGAGAAAGTCTAATCCTCTCCCCAGCTCTGTCACTCCTATCAGTAAGCATCGGCAAAGAGCGGCCTCACTGGCAGCGCGCGGAGGTGGGCTCGCGCTTCCTCTGATTGGTGCAGGGGGCAGGCGGATCATGTGACGTATTTAGTACGCGGAGGCAGAGCGGCGCCATTTTTACTTTTGGTTGCCAGGGAGCGGGAGTGTCTCCTGTCACTGCCGTCACAGCGCCCAAAAGCGGATTTTTCTGACACTACAGCCACAGCTTCTACAGTATATCTGATCATCTGTATCCAGGAGAGACGGTAAGTGTCATTAGCTGTCATGTCACCTTACCAGTGAGGTCGGGTCCAGTGTCTGGATATGTGTGTGTGTGTGTGGGGGGGTGGGGGACAATAGAGACCTGGACCCGATTTGTACTGTAAATGATCTGTCAGGGTTTTCTCTCCTCCTTTCTAGTTGGGGGGAAGAGAAATCACTTTTTCACACTCAGGATCAGAGCTGCCATTAGAAATCACAGGGGCCCAGAACAGCTGACCTGACAGGACCCCCCTCCCCCTCCCCCCTCCCCCTCACAGTTCAAATCTGTTTCCCAACTCACTTCCCACCCCAATTCCCCTCCTAGCAGAAATCTTGGCAGTGAAAGGTTTAATGGTTTTTCTTTAACTTTTTAGGTTTATTAACCACTTAAGCCCCGGAAGATTTTACCCCCTTCCTGACCAGGGGGTATTTTGCGATTCGGCACTGCGTGACTTTAACGGACAATTGCGCGGTCGTGCGACGCCGTACCTAAACGAATTTGACGTCCTTTTTTTCCCACAAACAGAGCTTTCTTTTGGTGGTATTTGATCACCTGTGCAATTTTTTGATCATGCGCTATAAACAAAAAAAGAACGTCAATTTTGCAAAAATAACAATATTTTTCACATTTTTTTATATGAAATTCCCCCCCCAAAAAAATGTAAAAATCAAAATTTTTTAACATTTTCAGCCAATTTGTTTTATGCTACATATGTTTGGTAAAAAAAAAAATCGCAAAAAGCGTATTTTGATTGGTTTGCGCAAAAGTTATCGCGTTTACTAACAAAGGGAAAGATTTTTGGTGTTTTTTTTAACGCGTAATGGCGGCGAGCTGCGATTTTTTTTGCGGGACTGCGACATTGCGGCGGACAGATCGGACCCTTGACTGACATTTTTGACACTTTTGGGGGTACCAGTGACATTACTGCAGTAATCAGTGCTATACATATGCACTGTTACTGTAAAAATGACACTGGCAGGGAAGGGGTTAACTGTATTGGAGAGGGAGGGGTTAAGTGTGTCCTAGGGGCGTGCTTCTAACTGTGCAGGGACATGGCTACTACTGTAAAAACAGAGATCAACGGTCCTACATAGTAGAACCGTCTGATCTCCATTTTTACACAGGGGAGAATGACAGGCGGCTTGTTTACATTAGCCGCCTGCCTTTCTCCCTCTCTACCGACAATCACAGTGTGACCGGTGGACATCGGGTTCGCCGGTCACACGCACGGACTCCTCAGTGAACGAGCCGGGGGCGCGCGCCTTAGCGGGCGCATGCTCGCCCGCTATTGGCTCACAAGCCGATCACAGGCTAATGACGTATATATACGTCACTTTGCCTGTGAGGGGCTGACTGCCGCAGTATATGTACTTGCGGCGGTCGGCAAGCGGTTAAGCACAAACAGTTACTGTGATTTTTAATCTTGCACAGTATTATTTCTGAGGGGAGCGCAGCCCCTGGTGGAGTCTTTTTTCTTTAGTACATAACTGTTAGAGCCATAATTTGGGGAAACAATTGTGCTAGTAGCAGCTTCCAAGGTCAGCTATAGCAGTAATAAGAGCCTAAACACAGGATTCTCATTGTATGGAAAAAGAAGAGCACAGGTAATACTGGTAAATGCTCCTTTCACCTCTGCCTGGCCGATTTTGGGAAGACCTTTCAGAGTTCAGTTCCTCCTTAAATGATGGCGTTACCGTTTCACTGTTCAGGGTTTGTATATAAAGTACGTTTCTGCTCTAGTATGATGGGGAATCGCTCACATATATAAATAGGGAAAGGGGAGTTGTAGGTTTCAGGACAAGGTGTCACATGCTTGTGATGAATACAACCTACTCAGGAAAAGCCATTTCTCTTTTTGGTAACTGAGGACCAACTATGTAATTCATGACATAACTATCATATACTTAAAGGGATCAATCCACTAAAAAGTCAAATTTACCTTCTAGGTGTATCCTGGTGGGTTGGGTCATTTTTGCCTTCTTATATGGCTACTCCAAGATCTTCTTATAATAAATTTAAAATGACATTCCACTAGAAAGGGGAGAATCAATGGGTCAGATGAGGAGCACTGATTTTCTAAGCCAAGCCTTACACAGAGCGAACTTCTTTCCTTCAACCATGGGTTGCAATAAAGAAAATCGATCGATTTCCCCATCAACACCGACTCCCACAGAGCCATTGTGTTTTCCTGGCGGGGGAAGCTGTCCACACTGAGAGAACACAGTGATTTTTGCTAGCAGCTATAACAGCCACTAGCAATAATCGCCTATAAACTCGGACAGGCTGGTTGTACCCAGGTTGATCGATCAACTAGGATACATTCAGCCTGCCCATACATGGTTCCGATCTCGGCCGGTTCTTGCTAGTTACTTAGCTGTCCAGTTGGTTCTCTGACTTCTATACAATGGGAGTCACAGCCTCAGAGCAACAAGTGACATCAGAAAATCTTTGCATGTGTTTCTGGGTCAGTGGCTCAGAAAGTGCTAAAGCCCAAAAAATGAATTTCTGTAAACAGGCTCCAAACAACTCTGAACTGAGCGATAGCGATTTGTGGGAAAATTCGTCATCGGTTACGGAAAGTGACGACAGCGACGATTCTGATGTCTCTTTCTAGCACATAGCTTGTGGAATTTGGGAAGTATATCAAATGATTCTTCAGAATTTCAACAGAGTTTTGTGCCAGAAAGAGACATCGGAATCATCGCCGTCGTCACTTTCCGTACCCGGTGACGAATTTTCCCACGAATCGCTATCGCTCAGTTCTTCAAGTAACTCAGTTTCGCTGTCGCTGTTTTCCAGTTCGTCTAACAGTGCTTTTGCGCAAAAAGAAAACTTTTTGGACGCCATAGTCGTTCTCTATTTTCCAGGCACAAAGAACTGGAAAAGCACAGGCAGGGCACTGGAAAAGTCACCAGGTGAAATCCTGTGGTGAAATGGCATGATACAGTGTAATCCGTTAGGATCACAGCTTTGTATCATTTCATTTGGTGTATTTACATTTTTGAATTTGCCGCCGGTTCCACCCCCCTGCGTCGCAACGCTCGCAGGGAAGGGAACCGAAAGACAGGTGTCAGCATCGGCCAAGCACACAGCGGGAGGACAGCGGGGGGAGGACGGCAGGGGAGGACAGCAGGGGATGGCAGGGGAAGGTGAGTTTTAAAATATAAAAGAACAGATTTGCATGCAAAACAATGTAGCGCTTTTAGCACAGTAATCTGTACATAATTAGACCGCCAGAGAGGTTAAACATGCTTCTAGTAGAATTGGGGGAGCTTCAGCACTTCTTGTTGTGTAGGAAAATGGTGGTTGCTTGCTGAAGCTTGCTAGCAGCTTGTTTAAAGCGGAGTTCCACCCAAAAATGGAACTTCCGCTTTAGGCATTCTAACCCCCTGACATGCCACATTTGGCATGTAATTTTTTTTTGGGGGGGGAGCGGGTACCTAGTTTTGACAGGTACCTGCTCCCACTTCCGCTCGGAGTGCCGCGGCGTCCTGAACAGAAGTTATCCTCTCCCCCTCCCTCCCTGCAATCTTCTGGGACGTGTCAGAGGTCCCACAAGATTGCTGGCCAATCAAGACGCGCAGCGCGACTCGCGCATGCGCAGTGGGTACCCGGCTGTGAAGCCGCAAACTGTCACAGCCGGGTGCCCACATCAGTGATGCCGGCGCCGAGGGAGAGGATCGAGGCTTCGGGCGGCCGCATCGCTGGACCGTTGGACAGGTGAGTGAAATGGCTGGAACTCCACTTTAAATTACATTTTCATTAGGATTTAGGTTTGCCCTGCCCAAAGCTTGCTTAACCACTTGCCGACCGCTCATCACATATATACTGCGGCAGGCTGGCTCAGCTGCGCCAATCGCCGTACCTGTACAGCAGTTTGCGGGAGCACTCCTAGGAGGAGAGCCCATGCCGCCGCCAGCACGCACCCACCCCCACTAGGCAGCAGGGATGCCGATCAACAGGGCCGGCGGCCGCGATTGCCGCTGTGCACCCGCGATGGCTCCCCGCTGATAGAGAACACCAGTCAGCTGTTGTAAAGACAGTAGACCGTTCTTCTCTCTGAAATTTTCACAGAGTGCCTGTGATTCTCCCATATAGGATCAAAGGTCTCTGAGTTTATTTCACAAGCCCATCCCCCATACAGTTAGAAAACACTCCCCTAGGCTCACACTTAACCCTTTGATCACCCCTGGGTTAACCCCTTCCCTGCCCTCGTCATTATTACAGTAACGGTGCATATTTTTAGCTCTGATTACTGTAGTAATGTCACTGGTCCCCCCAAAAGTGTCAAAAATGTCAGTTAGGGGTCCAATCTGTCTGCCACAATGTCGCAGTCCCGCTAAAAATCGCAGATCACCGCCATTACTAGTAGAAAAAAAAATGTCATAAATCTTTCCCCTAGTTTGTAGACGCAATAACTTTTGCGCAAAGCAATCAAAATGCACTTATTGGAATTTTTTTTACCAAGAATATGTAACAGAATACAAATTGGCCTAAAATGATGAAAAAAATTGATGTTTTATTCTTTTTTTGGAAATGTTGTATAGAAGAAAATGAAAAATATTGTTTTTTTTTTTTTTTTTTTGTAAGTGTCGGTTCACATTTGTGCGATCACAGAGATCACATGTAATTTGGAGCGCACTGCTCCTAAAATTACATGCGATCTCTGTGCAGTACAGTTTGTATGGCTGAATTTGCACCGCAATCGCACCTAACTCGCACAGGACCCTTTTTTTGGTCCGCAGCAGAATCGGATCGTATGGTGGTTCACACTAGTGCGATCCGATCCTGTGCGAACTTTCAGATCGCACTGCGATATGCGATCTGATCTAAGGGTGTTGTTAACTGTTAATTGACACCCCCAGCGTGTCGCACATGGCAGTGTGAACTGCCAGGGGTGCGGATGCGATGCGGGAACACGCTGTATATTCGCAGCGTTCCCACATCGCAGAAATGTGAACCGGCACTTAAAGGCTTTTAAAGCATTGCCTATGGACAATTGTAGGTAGCGCAGTTTGTCACCATTTTACAAGCATGCACATGACAAGTTTGGTATCTATTTACCTGATGCAACATTATCTATTATATTTTAGCAAAAAAAAAAAAAATGCGTATTAAAAAAAAAAAATCAGACCTCTGTCTGATCAGCTGTCTTGTAGGGCAGAGGAGGGAACGACGATCTAACAGACCCTTGATTTCTCCACGAGGAGTGCCTGTCACCGGCCAAAGCTATCACAGGGGGTCTTGTCCACCCCTTGTAATAGCAATAAAGTTGAATGAAAAAATATATTTTAACCACTTCCATACCAGGCCATTTCTGGCACTCCGCTCCTACATGTAAAATTCATCATTTTTTTGCTAGAAAATTACTCGTAACCTGCAAACATTATATTTTTTTTTTTATCAGAGACCATAGGGAATAAAATGGTGGTCATTGCAACTTTTTATGTCACACGGTATTTGCGCAGAAATTTTTCAGATGCGCTTTTATGGGAAAAAAAAAACTTTCTTAAATAAAAAAAAAACACAACAGTTAGCCCAATTTTGTTGTATAATGTGAAAGATTGTTATGTCGAGTAAATCGATACCTAACATGTCAGGCTTTAAAATTGCGCACACTCGTGGAATGACGCCAAACCTTGGTACCTAAAAATCTCTATAGGCAATGCTTTAAAAAAGTTTACAGGTTACCAGTTTAGAGTTACAGGGGAGGTCTTGTGCTAGAATTGTTGCGCTTACTCTAATGTTTGCGGCGATACCTCACATGTATGGATTGAACGCCATTTACATATTACATATGTGGCCATGACGAACGCATACGTTCTCTTCTGCATGTGAGCAGGCGGGGATAAGGGCACTTTTGATTTTTTATTTTTTTTTATATTAGATTTTTTATCACTTTTATTCCTATTACAAGGAATGTAAACATCCCTTGTAATAGGAATAGTGCATGACAGGTTCTCTTTATGGAGAGATCTGGGGTCAATAAGACCTCAGATCTCTCCTACAGGCTGGAAAGCCTGAAATAAAAAAAAAAAAAGAAAAACGATCTCGGCTATCCAACCGAGGTCACAGCAGTATTAACAACTGCCAGGCCAGGCGTGACGTCATCACCTCACACCCTGGCCTTCAAGAGTCAAACAAACTGCAGGGGACCATCTGGTCCTTAGCAGTCTCTATGGTGTACTTCCGCCAGCGGCCGATTCCTTCCCCGGCACGCCGATCGCACGGGAGAGTCAGTAGAAGCACCGGAGGGCGGCGAGAGGGGGAAATGTCCTCTCCCGCCACCTATAAGAACAATCAAACGGCTGAACAGCCACTATGATTGTTCTTATGGTGAAGGGAATCGCAGGCTGAAAAAAATATTATCTGAATATTTTTAGTAAAAAAATTGCAATTTGTATTTTGATTGGTTTGCTCAAAAGTTATTGCGTTTACTAACTACAGGAAAGATTTATGTCATTTTTATTGTTTTTTTTTTTTAACTAGTAATTAGCGGCGATCTGCGTTTTTTTTTTTTGCGGGACTGCGAGTAACTGCGAGGTCTTGGTTACGGTGTTTAGGCAACACCTAACGCAAAGGCCCAATTTTTGGCACTTGTATAGCTAGCACATGCGATTTCGAATTTGCATGGAATTCTTACCAGCAGGTCCCATTCCTGCACCCAGCAAGAGTAACTGCGAGGGGGGTTACGGTGTTCAGGCACCAGCAACACCAAAGGCCCAATTTGTGGCACCTGTATGACAAGTGCATGCAATTTCCTATTTGTATGGATTTTTTAGCAGCAGGGCCCGTTCCTGCACCCAGCAAGAGTAACTGCGAGGGGTTACGGTGTTCAGGCACCACCAACAACCAAGGCCCAGTTTTTCTGCACCTGTATGTGTACATGTGATTTGAAACTTGTATGTATATTTGTATATGACATTTTTTGCTTTAGAAATATCAGTATAGCTGCAGCAGGCTACATACATCGTAGAGATGCACTACTTTACAGGCACATTCAGGGGACCCCCCAGGCACGATATTTGAAGGAATTTTTCATTTTTATAGTTTCACTCCAAGCCTCATTAAAATCAGTAAATCAGTGCTCCTTTTAAAAACTTTTTTTTCATTGCTACATGTTCCCCTGGTCAGGACCCGGACCCCCCCACACTTTTTTGGGGCAATAACTTGCATTTAAGCCTTCAAAATGAGGCTGTTTGATTTTCGAGGTTCGAGTCCCATAGACTTCAATGGGGTTTGTTTGTTCTAACTAACTTTTCCTCTGTTCGCGGTGTTCTGGTGCGAACTGAACCGGGGGTTGTTCAGCTCATCACTAGTGACTATGACTCTGTCCATTCAGAAAAGGAAGGAGCTGGTAAATTACATATTTACCGACCCCTTCCTGGTTCTCTATTGTGACACATCCCCTGCAGCAGTCGACAGGAGAGGGGGAGGGAGCACTGTGGGGGGGGTGGGGGTTGGGACCAGGGGAGCATACACCTCCCAGTACAAATCTGCCCCCCTGCTGAAATCATCCCCCTCACGCCCCCCTTTAAGAAGAAATGTACCCCTCTTAGCACAAATCCTCTACCCCTACATTTTCACCTGCTAGTAAACATCTTCTACCCCCCTCCCCACTTCAAATCCTTCCCTTCCAGTATGAATTCCCCCCAAATCCAACCTCCTAGCACAAATCTCCCCCCCCCCCCCCTCCGAAATTTTTTTTTTCCTGGATCACCACTCTTAGCATCCCCCGAAGCTCCCCTCCTAGAACAACACTTCTTACCCCCTGCTGCCCCCTCACATGATACCACAGTGCCCAGGGCAGCTTCTCCTGCTGCCCACCCCTTGCCCTGGTACTGATCCTTTGTTGTGTTATTGTATACATCACTGCACATGAAAGGGTCAGGGCATCCCCCAGACATGTTATTTATTGGAATTTTGCATTTTTAATGTTTTAGCATTGCTAAAAATCATTGCACCTCAGTAAAATGAATTTTTCATTTTTTTTTCCTGTTTCAATACCTTTCCCAGGACAGTGCCTAGATCTCCATACCATTTGTTTGACAATCCTTTGTCTATTAGCCTAAAAAATAACATTTCTGATTTTTTCAACATTCACCTGCCATAGACTTCTAAAGGATTCAGATTTGGCACCCAAAATTTAGTAATGTTCACCAAACCCAGGTGTGTTCAGCTCAACAATAGTCTAACAATGACAGGTGGGGGTGGGGGAGCTGACCATAATTTTTTTTTTTGTTTCTCATAGACCTAATAGGCAGCATCATTCATTTCGGCGGGGAGCAGCAATTTTAGTAAAGTTTAAAGTGAAGTATTAAAAATGCACAATTCCTTTACCACTTGACCTCCGGTAGGTTTACCCCCCTTCATGACCAGGTCATTTTTTGTGATACAGCACTGCAGTTAATCAACTGACAGTTACGCGGTCATGTGTCCTTTTTTCCACACAAATAGAGCTTTCTTTTGGTGGTATTTGATCACCTCTGCAGTTTTTTAGTTTTTGCACTATAAACAAAAAAAGAGCGACAGTTTTGAAAAAAAAAAAAAAAACTATGTTTTTAATTTCTGCTATAAAACATAAGGAATTTAGGCCAATATGTATTCTGCTACATATTTTTGGTAAAAAAAAATCCCAATATTGATTTGTTTGTGCAAAAGTTATAGCGTCTACAACTACGGGATATTTTTATCTATTTTTCATAAATTTTCTTTACTAGTAATAGTGGCGATCAGTGACTCATAGCAGGACTGTGATATTGTGGCGGACAAACCGGACATCTAACTGACATTTTTTAGGGATCAGTAACACTAATACAGTGATCAGTGCTAAAAAAAATATGCACTGTCACCAAGGCTGGCCCAAGACATTGTGCTGCAAAAATTAAATTCTGCCCCCCCACCTCCAAAAAAAAAATCACGCCCACCAAAAAGCCCCCACATCCATTATTTTATATAAATATTAAATTTTTTTTTTAAATCAAGAGAAAACTTTATTAGAAAGTTCAAACAGATACAAAACAAAACAACAGAGTCCAGAGCACACCCCGCACACCCCGCAATGCCCACAAGCATTTATGGACAACATACAGCATTAGCATAGCCACAACTCAAGTAATGCAATCTACCCATCACAAAAATAGTGGAACAGGCGTTTAGCCGCCCACACCGCTCCACCCCCCCTCAATGAGCACAAATGCGGAGGTTCGAATGGAAACAGAATTCAGCGTGACCGGCCCTCCAAAACTCAGACCACCCCAGCTATAAGATTATTAAGGACCAGGTCCACTGGGGCCAGGCCCGGGACAGCCAACCACGGGGCCCATAGTGCTTCAAATTTTCCAGGGTTACCCCTATGTTGGTATATATATTTTTCTAAACGTAGCGTGTCACCCATTGCGGCAATCCACTCTTTAACCAGAGGTGCCCTCGGGGAAATCCAGTGCCGCAAAATCAGCTTTCTCGCCTGAAACAGCGCCCGGCCAATGGCCTGCAGAGCCAGCGGCGGGGCCTGGACACCACTCAGGATGCCCAGCAAGCACACTTTGGGATCCTCCGGCACCCGAACCCCGAAGGCCCCCGATATTGTCTCAAGCACCTCCCTCCAATACATGTGAAGCTTGGGGCACCGCCACAGGAGATGTACCAAGTCCCCATGATCTCTTATGCACCTACCACACAGAGGAGAATCCCTCCTACCCATCCTATGTAGCCTGACCGGAGTGTAATGAGTTCTGTAAACAATATACAGTTGTGACAGTCGCTGAGCCACGTTAAGGGAGCTAAGCTGTATAGCCTGCAGGGCCTCCTCCCACTGCTCATCCTCAAAAACTCCCACGTCCCTCTACCAATGGGGAACCATGCGGAGCGGATGACAATCCATAAAGGACCCCATCAACAGGGAGTAACAGTGTGAGATAAATCCCTTAAATTCACTGACCGTAGACATAAAGTGAAATATCGGTGCAGGTGACTGAACCCATATATCCTCCCCCACCTGGGCCCTGACAGCATGAGATAGCTGGAAGTAATAGAACTGCATGGACCGAGGTAGATGAAAAGCCTCCCTCAGTGCATCAAAAGAACGGAGCACCCCATCGCGGAACACATGTTTCAAATGGGAAACGCCAAACCCCAGCCATTTAGCGCCGTACGGCAACGCAGCCAGCTCTGGGTATCTGGCATTTGCCCAAATAGGGCTAAAGGCCGTATAACCCACCACCTGCTGTAGCTGGCGAGCCTTGTTCCAGATTTTTTGCATGAGGACATACGTCGGAAACCGTTTGCTAGATTTTCCCAGTCTGAGCGATTCTAAATGAGACGCCAACTCCCCCCGGCCCACTGTATGGGTCAAAAGACCCGCCACGGACCCCTCCTCCCCCTCACTCATGGCCCGGGCAATATGTTGGAGTTGCGAAGCTAAATAGTACAGCCAGGGATTGGGCACCGCCAGGCCCCCCAACTCCTTGGGACGCTGAAGGTGTTCCAACTTGATTCTGGGGTTTTTAGAGAGCCACAGGAGAGATCGAAAAATGGTATTGACAATTCTAAACACTCGCAGAGGGACAACCACCGGCGAATTGTGAAGAGCATACAGTAGCTGGGGCATAAGTATCATTTTTATAAGATTGGCCCGGCCCGCCAAAGACACGCGCAGCCTGGACCACACCTTGACTTTATCCCTGAACCGAGCGAGAAGGGGGGCTATATTAAGGCGAGCATAATCTAACGGCTGTGGAGTCACCCTCAGCCCCAAATAGCGGAATTCAGAGGACAGCGGGATCCCAGCCACCCCGACCGCCTGCGAGCCCTGGGCATCATCTAATAACATCAAGGAGGACTTGGTCCAATTAATGAGTAGGCCGGAGTAGGAGCCAAAAGTCGTAATGACTGTCATAGCCTCCGCCAGGGAGCCCGACGTATCGCCCAGCAGCAGCATGGTGTCATCGGCGTACAACATAATTTTTTCCTCCACAGTGCCATAGCGGAAACCCACTATTGACCGATTAGATCTAACAAGAGCAGCGAGGGGCTCTATGGCAAGGGCAAAAATTAAAGGCGACAAGGGGCACCCTTGACGTGTACCCCTGAAAAGGGAGAAGGGGCGAGATACCCTGCCCCCCTCCCTAATAGCGGCCATCGGGTCATGGTAGAGGAGCTGCACCCAGGAAATAAAATTCTCGCCAAACCCAAACCGGGACATGACTGCCCACAGGTAATCCCATTCTACACTATCAAACGCTTTTTGTGCGTCGAGGGAAAGCAGAGCCCTACTACCCCCATTATCCGCCTGGGACTGCAAATTCAGAAACAAGCGACGGAGATTAATGGATGTCGACTTTTGCGGCATAAACCCCGACTGATCGGAGTGGACAATAGACGCAACCACCTGATTAAGCCGTAATGCCAAGGCCTTAGCCAAAATTTTAATATCACTCTGTAAAAGCGAGATAGGGCGGTAGGACCCTGGGTCCAGACCATGCTTCCCCGGCTTCAACAAAAGGATAATATTAGCCTTGGTCATGGAAAGAGGCAACCGCATGTTCCGTTTAGCCTCCGCAAAGACCTCCAGAAGATGGGGTAACGTCTCTTCTGCATATTCCTTATACACCTCCATCGGTATCCCATCCTCCCCCGGCGCCTTGGAATTGGGAAAAGACGCCGACGCACACTGCAGTTCCTCCAGGGTAAGAGGAGCCTCGAGTAAGGCCCTCTCCGGGTCTGACAAGGAAGGCAGGGGGATAGCTCCCACATACTCCAAAAGCTCCGCGGCCGAGTGCCCCGAACGGGATCTATACAGGGATTCATAATATTCCAGCAGCACATCCATGACCTGATCAGGGGCATTAACTACCCTACCCTCACTGTTTTTAAGAGCACCTATTGGCGGCGTCAGTTGATGAGAGCGGGCAATCCTGGCCAGAAGGCGACCGGTGGATTCCCCCTCCTCATAGTATGCCTGCCTTTGAAAAAATCTCCGCCGCTCAGCCCCAGAAGTATTGATACGGAGAAGAGCCTCCTGGGCCGCCAGCCATCCCTCCCTGTTGGCCTCCGAGGGGTCCGCCACATAGCAGGCCTCCAGCTGAGTCACCAGTCCCTCCGCCAACGTCCCCTGAGCAGCCGTGTTTTGCTTGATGGCCCGAACCTCTCGGATGAACAAGCCCCGTAGATAGGCCTTAAAGGCTTCCCACTGAATGCCCCGCTCCCCTACAGCGTCATGCACCACCCAAAACTCACGCATAGCCGCCCTGAGACGGTCATGTGAAGGAAACAGGTGCAGCCAAAAAGCATTTAACTTCCATGGAGCCCTTTGCAACGTGGCACTGGGGCGCACCGCAAGGCACACCACCAGTGGAGAGTGGTCCGAGACGCCCCGAGGAGCGTAGCGGACATCCTCGACAAATCTGATGGCGGGGGAAGAGCAGAGGCATAGGTCAATGCGCGATAAGGAGGTATGGGTCTTCGAGAAACATGAAAAGACTCTGGCTCCTGGATTACGGAGCCGCCAGAGGTCAATCCAACCCAGCTCACCAGCGAATTTCGCCAGAGCCGAGCGCCCCACCCCTCCACTCCCCACCGCCACAGAGTGCCGATCCATCTGAGCATCAAACACACAGTTAAAGTCACCCACAATATATACCGGGACTTCCGGGCGGTTCACCAGATATACCACCAGCTTTCTCAGAACCTCGCAGTGGAACGGTGGCGGTATATAGACAAAGGCCAAAACACAGTGCACAGTATACAGTCTACAATGAATAAATACGAATCGCCCCTCACTGTCAAGCAGGCTGTGAAGCTCCTGAAAGTCAAGGGACCGATGGACCAACACACTCACCCCTCGGGAGTATGAGGTGTGGGTAGAATGGTATTCCCAGCCCGCCCAGACATAATGCAGCCAGGATCGTGAGTCCACATCCAAGTGTGTCTCCTGTAAGCAGCAAATGGCTGGAAAATGCCCGCGCAGGACCGTGGAAACCATAGACCTCTTAAGAGGGTCCCTCAACCCCCGGACATTCCAGGAGACAATAGGAACCGCAGTCATGGTGGGTGGCAGTACATCAATACAGCAGGATACATATCAGGGCAGGCCCCGAGGGGCCACCAGCGGCAGAGGCACTCCCGGCCGCTGCAGTACAGCGGGATGTGCAAGCCGGCTCCAGACTCCAAAACAGGAAGGCCAACATGACCCTCCAACTGGTAGAAAAAAAAACAAGATAACAGTACTCCGGGCCGTGAGGACCCCGACCCAGTACACACGCTTCCAGGAACTGGGTCCACAGTCACCAGAGCAGTAGTCAGTGTCCCCGAAAAGACCTCCACACCTTCCTCCCCACCCTCGTCCAGAACAACAGGTCCCAGCAGTACCAAGAAAAAAGCAGACCTTCCGCTGCTATGCAGATATAAAAGAAAAAACAGGGGAAGAGGAAAAAAAAAAAAGCATAAAGGGGGGGGGGAGGGGGAGCGGGGGAAGGGACAAGAACAATCAGGCAGTGGAACCAAAGTTCTGCGGTATGGACAGATCCTTGAAGCTCCAAAAACAGACCATAGGAAGAATCACGCATCCCAACAGATCTCCAGGATAATAGTACTATAAGGAATTAGGGGGTCACCGCCCCACAAAACAACAGGAACCAGGGCGCAGGCCCCAAGCTCAATCCGCACCATCATTCGGAGATGGTTGACGTGGGCGTAGAAGGTGCTCATTGCGGTCGATCCAGGATGATGCCTCGGACGGATCCTCAAAAAAGTGGTGTTGACCTCCAGCAATGACACGAAGTTTCGCCGGGTACAGCATGGCGTACGAGGCCTTTAGTTTCTGCAACCGTTGCTTGACAGCGAAGAATTTCGCCCTGCTCCTCTGCACCTCTGCGGAAAAGTCCGGATAAAACGAGACACGCACCCCGTTATATTGAACATCTCGCTGCTCCCGTGCCAGCCTCAGGATAGTCTCCTTGTCACGGTAGTTAAGCAGGCGGGCCAGCATGGTTCTCGGCGGGCGTCCCGGTTGCAGGGGTCGGGGGGGAACTCTATGGGCTCGTTCCACCGCATACAGAGCGGAAAAGGCGTCCCCGCCAAAAATGTCTTTCAGCCAGGATTCCACAAACTCCGTGGGGTCTCTACCTTCCACCTTCTCCGGGAGACCAACAATTCTAACATTGTTCCGCCGGAGCCGGTTCTCCACATCCTCAGCCCTCTGCTCCAGGGCTCTGGCCAGACCTGCCGTCTGTCTGGACTCCCTGGACAGGGGGGGAAGCTGATCCTCCATGTCGCTGACTCTCCCCTCCACGGCAGTGGTGCGCTCTCTCACCTTCTGGAGGTCCTGCCGAAGAAGGGACACCGCTTCAGTCAGGCCCCCGAACTGCTTTTTAAGATGGTCCAACGAGGCATTGCAGCGGTTTATGGCCCGCAGTATGTCCGCAAGTGTGGGCTGCACATCCTCATCCCCAGCACCCTCCTCAATGCCATCCGGGAGCTCATCTGCAGAGGCCTCAGCTCCAGGCTCGATCCCTGCCGGGATGGGCGGCCCAGGGTCAGCCGAGCTGGCAGCAGCGCTCAAGTCCTTCTCCTTCCCCTTCCCTGCTGGGCCAGGGGATTTTTGGGCATAGAAGCGCATGTCGCGCTGTGGCTCCTTCGGCGGGTGCTTCGGGTGCTTGGGCGGCTTGTTTGAGGAGGAGGCAGGCCTCTCAGAGCCCCTGGAAGGACGCTGCGGGAGGCCGGGAACGGCGCCATCTTGGGTTCCAGGCATCCTCGTGTCCCCGCGTGTCTGACGGCGGAGCATCACCCGGACACAATGAAAGGAGAGTCCCGGCGTGTGCCCCGATGTGTGAGGATGCGGCAGTGACCCGGTAAGTGACTGTGGAGACCGGGGAAAGGATCAATATGCAGGATACTAGCGGGAGCTCGGTGAGATGCGTCCTCTCACATGCCGCTCCAGGCCACGCCCCATAAATATTCAATTTTGAAATAATTATACATTCAGTTATCTTCTTCCATAACTCACCACCAGACCGGTCCACCAAACATCCGCCGTCTGTCCTCAGTCCTGTGTCTGTTCTGCCCACCATCCTAGAACATCCAGCCTGCCCTGTGTGAGATGGAGTGCGCTGATGTCTGACGTCATTACGCACACCACAATCACGTGAGTGATGTTCTCCAGAGGAGACGCTCCACCCCGTCATACTCATCAGTTTGCACTACAGGATAAGATGGGGAAATGCCCCCCCCCCGTAACGTGCCGCAAACTGATGACACACAAAACTGCTAGGAAAAAATCTTGGGAGCCAATATGCTGCCTCTTTCCAAGCTCCGCCAATGGACCCAGTGGGACCCATGGTAGGGCTGGCCCTGACTGTGACAGTACTAATGACACTGGCTGGGAAGAAGTTAAGATTAGGGGCGATCAAAGGGTTAACTGTGTGCCTAGGTTGTGCTTACTCAATATGGGGGAGGTCATTTGACTAGGGGAAGGCAAAGATCTGTGTTCCTGCTTTGTAGAAACACAGGATCAATACCTTCCCTTCTGACAGAACTTGTTTACATAGACAGACTGCTGTTCTGCCGAGTCCTGTGTAATCGGCGGGTGATGATGGATATCGAGTTCCCGGTACCTGCCGCTGGGCTCCCGCTGTGTGTGATCACAGGGGGAGCAGGTCGCCGGAGGCACGCGCCCCAGACCCAGAAGTGTCAGATCATGTACTAGGTACCTGATCTGGAGCAGAGTGGCCACTCTGCTGCAATATTATAGTTGGTGGTCCGCAGGTGGGTAAATGAAATGCGCGGGGATGCCCTGACCCTGCCTGAGAAGTGGCACATCTGTACAATGTATAAAGTCTACTGCCGTAAAACTGACAACAAAGAAAAAGGTGACAAAATGAAATCTCCCGCCGATTTGTTCTGATTTTATACAAAGCAGCAAGGGATTCCCTCATTTATACAAGATGTTTATCCAAAATGAGAATCTGATATAGATAATAAAGGGGGAACACCACTCAAAAAGTGTGGAGGTTCCACCATAATTCATACCAGGCCCTTCAAGTCTGGTATAAATGAAAAAGGAGAAAAAAATGGATTGAGGCCTCTAAAGAAAAATGTGTATTTAAATTGCTGGCAAAATGACAGCTCCCAGCTGCTTCATTCTGTTTGCAAAGAAAACAGACATTTATCTGTATCAGACCCTTATCCTAGGTAAGGGTCTTATATGGGGTCTTCTATATCCTCCCAAAAAACAGCATGAGGCCTCCTTCAAATTCTATATATGGATTTTATGAGGGAAACCCAAACAAAAATCAAGAAACAAGTAAGGTCCTGTGACAGGAGTCACTTTGGGGAGGGGGGCTTGTGGATCCCAGATTACTTTAGAGAGGGCAATAAACTCCTTTTACAGCTTCCCTGGCCCCTCTTATGTGTAAGTCACCCTGTGTCTATTAGGGGCACAGGGTGACCAAGAACCCCAGTCGGGTCTGCACTAATCAGACTCGCTGTACAACAAAGCCGCATTTTGTGTTACCCCGGTTATCCTGGGTTCTATATGTGTGGTTTGTGTTGAAAGAATGAAGGGCCTCTTTCACTTGGGACCATAATATTTCTGAACAATATCCCTCAAGAAATATATAAAGATAAACAATTTGACTTTTCAGATTGCTTGAATATTGTTGGAGTCTCTCATAGAACCTGGCTAGATTGTGAGGAGGGGTGGGGTTTGTTATTGGTAAGTGCCTGTATCCCATTGTTCTATTGTTTCTGTCTGCCTTAAGATCAACCTTTCATGGGATGTATATGTGTATGTGGATTGGCTGCTAAGGGGGAGGGGGGATTGTCCCACAGTGTATATCTCTTTGTGCCTGTGTTTGAATAAACTGTTTTTATCCTGGAAGGTTCCAAAACGTATACAAGCTAAGCTGTCGGCTAGCTTTGTATGAGGGCGGCTGGGAAAATCTGATCTCTATGTCACGACTGGGAGGAAGCCATATAATGACGGAAGTCCACAAGTACAGTGTGGGTTGCAGTTTCCGTTACAGGTCCCCCCAAAAATGTATACCATCAATCATGGCGTAAATTGTGCTTGACATAATCGACAGTATAGCACTGGGCACTGACTTTTCGGCAATGGATGACCATTCTTTTGTCATTAAAAGATTTGTCCTTCAGGTCTGGAATTAATTTTAAGGGGGGTCCCACACACAAAAAAAAACAAATGCATGAGATCCCCTCCAAAATTCTATTGCAGATGCTTCAGATCTAGTATGGATTTTTGGAGGGAACCCCACACAAAAATCAAGAAGTATGTGGAGTTCCTCTAAAAATCCATACCATCAGTCATGGAGGGAATCTTGCTTGACATGATCTATATTGCTGGGCAGTGGCTGAGTGTCAGTGGATGTACACTCTTTCAGCTTTTAAAAAATAATAATAATGCACATTTTTTTGCAGGTAAAACAATGTGCATTTTTTTTTTAATAGGAGCCTGCAGATCACAGATGCAATGCAAGGCTTCTGTAGACTGTCAGTGTAAGCTGTCGACTTGTAACACCTATGGGCAGGCAGTTACACAAATGACAGAAACCATCAATGGACTACCTTGGGCCTACAAACCGGCAGATGGAAAGGATGATGATAAATGTAGGTTTTCCATTCACAGAATTTTATTTTTCAATTGTGACAGCAAGTGTGGGGAGAAGATCCCCGACTCGCTGTCACTTGAGGTGGCGCATTGGGGAGAGACCGCAGCAGTGGAAACATGTTACATGTTCCACCATGTAACATCTTCCCAATGGTAAACGTATCCTTTAACCATTTCAATACCAGGCACTTTTACCCCCTTCCTGCACAGGCCAATTTTCAGCCTGAACGACAATTGCAATGACAATAAAAATATGAATTGTTTTATCATCTTTGTTCCACACAAAACACGTTTCTGTTATAAAAATGTATTCTGCTACTTTTATTTGGTGAAAATTACCCCAAATCAGTGTTTAATATTTAGCCTGTAGGAAAGTTATAAAGTCCACAAATGATGGTATATATCTGCAAATCAATCAATCCTGATGTACTGAGATCCGAAAATGACAGGACAGGAAAAATATCCCCCAAATAACACCTTTAAGGAAAGTAGATAGTCCGGGGTATTTAGTGAGAGGCATGGCGCGTTTTTTTGAATTTGTAATTTTTTTGGAAAAGGAAAATAGCTTTTTTTTTTCACTTTTTTTTTTTTTTTAATTTTACATACTGTTACCAGTGCAGGAGAGCGTCATCATATAACTGGTGTGGCGGTGATCAGGGACACTGACTGGTGACAGTATGTAAAAAAATAAAAATGTACATACTGTGACCAGAGCAATACAGTGCTACCGTAGTAAAGCTGTACTACTCTGGGAAGTTAATCAGAAGTTTTTTTTACATGTACCACCCTCCTAGGTAGGTGCTGGTGGGAGAGTATAGTTTTTGGCTCTGTCTAATTATTAGAGGGGCTGCAGGTAAAACTACATTGCTTTCTGCTTACCAGAGAGCAGGATCTGTTAGTGAGGTCTGCTCAGTGTGCTCAGTATGTGATTCATTGTGCCTAGAGAAGCGTTTCACACTGGTCCAATAGGGAGGCATGTTGGACAGTGGGAGGAAACCTGCCAAATAAATGCATAGGCTTTGATACGGTCCTGGTGATTTGCAGCGGCAAGTTGCCTCAGTGCATTCTGTGTAAGAGCCAGGAACACATGTGCTGCGGGGTCTTTGGCTGGAGAGCAGAGTCCCGGAGGGAGGGGGGGTGGCTGTATCCCCCTTCTGTTGCGGTGGCACATGGTCGCAGGAGGTCATCCTGAAGGCCGGAGGAATGGATGAGAGGAGCTGAACCCAGAGACCCAGGAGAAATGACTGAAGGGGGGGGGGGCCCTGGAATAACAGTATCATGAGTACAGGGACTGATGTCAAGGGGCCTGACCTGAGGGGAGCCACCCTACATGTAGGATAGTCAGAGGACGGGTGTCAGCAGTAGAGATAGAGAGGATGCTGAGGAGAGTGTCCTGAAGATAATTGCTAGTCCACCAAGTCATCTTAGGAAAATAGACTTAATTCTAATTCATCTTTAATGCCAGGGTGAATCAAAAGCCTGGCTGTACATGAAGGTGGAAGTCATCCAACATTGTGTATAGTTAATTCGAAATATCCCACTATTCCCTTCTCCTATCCCTAATTTATAATAGAACACATACAACCAAATACCCCTGGACTGATTATTGAAATGAGCCAGAGGAAGGAGAACAAAAGAACTGTATGCTGGCCTGGTAGCCCAGGGGGACCTGGAAAGTCTGACTCTGGCAGTCCTTACCGGGGCAGTACTACATATATTCTATGCTTGCTTTTAGCTGTGAATTTAACTGCTATAGGCAAATATTCTTACTGAATGACAGTGTGTTGTGATTGGCCACAGCTAATCACATGGAACAAATAGGCTGTGATTGGCCCTGTCTGTACCATATGATCACTGTGCCCAATCATAGCTAGCATACAATGGTATGAAAGGAAGCCATTCATTGTTTACAACTGTCACGTGATCTGCTGCGTTTGTTTACAGCAGTCACATGATTCCGGCAGCTATTGCCAGATCGTGCCACCCGTTCTTGGGAGGATGTCATATGATGTGCTCCTAGAGCAATAGGGTTCCCGCCCGGCCATCATTTTACAATGGCATGGGCGGGAAGCAGTTAAAGGATTTGTCCTCCAGGGCTAGTATGAATTTTAAAGGGGGCCCCACGCAAAAAAAAAAAATGGCATTGTGTCCTCTCAAAATTCTATTATAAATAAATCCATGTTGAGAATGAACCCCACACAAAAAAATGAAAAAAAAGTGAGGTCCCTCCTCCCCAAAAAAAAAAGAAGCATGAGGTCCCCTCCAAATTCTATGCCAGAGACGTTAGGTCTGGTATGAATTTTAGGAGGGAATCTCATACAAAAATCAAGAAAGCGAGGTCCCCTAAAAAATCTATACCATCAATCATGGTGGGCATTGTGCTTGACATAGTCTATATCGCTGGGCAGTGACATGTTGGCAAAGGACGTATGTTTTTTTTTTTTTTTTTTTTTTTAATTAAAGGACTTGTCATAAACTGTCTCTGTTTTTTTTTTACACTTTTTTTCTTGAATAAGTAGAGGTTCTATGTACCCCTTACTCTTTCACATGGGGAAATATAATATAAATGTGGTGTAATTTATGTATGTTGTATGTTGGTTTTACACATTTTCAATAAATGATGCATTTTTATATACATGGATGGGAGTCAGCAACATATGTTTATTTTCATGGTATTTCCTTTACATGTATCTGAAAGTACCCTCTAGAACTCTTTTATAATTAAAAAATATAGAGGAGGAGGTTGAGCTTGTATCCATCCTAAGTTTGGTGTTTATAGTGTATTCTAGATTGGTGGAATCAGTTCCCTCTATTGGATTAAAGGGGAAAGCCTTGTATACCTTGTAGGACTTTGTGGTGTGTTTTTTCCAGGGTGCACAGTGACGCCCCCCCTGAGGCACACATCCAGAAGTATCCATGATCGCTGGGTCCTCCAGACCCAGCGCATTACAGATTGGGGTAAAGGGCCAATGACAGAAGTCCTTTACCATGTGATTGCTCTGTCCAATGACTGAGCGATCGTTTGTCAACAAACCGGCGCATGTTGGGTTCAGCTGTCAGTGAGCCAGTGCAGCAGTGCAAGTGGGCTGGATCTGAAGTGCCCACAGTGCTGATCTGTGCCTCATCCGTGCTCATCAATGCGACATCAGTGCCCATTAATGCCTCATCAGTATCCATCCATACCTCATCTGTACTCATCAATGCCACATCAGTGCTCATCTGTGCCCATTAATGCCTCATCAGTACCCATCCATACCTCATCCGTGCTCATTCATGCCACATCATTGCTCATCCATGCCCAGTCTTGCCTCATCTGTGCTCATCAATGCCTCTTCTGTGCTTATCCATGCCTCATCCATACCCATCCATGCCACATCAGTGTTAATCCTTGCCTCATCTGTACCCATCCATGCCACATTAGTGCTCATCTGTGCCCATATATGCCATATCATTGCTCATATGTGCCCTATCCATGCCACATCTGTGCCCATCCATGCCACATCAGTACTCATCTGTGCCACATCCATCCCACATCAGTGCTCATCCATGCCACATTCATGCCTCATCTGTGCTCATCCATGCCACATCCATGTCACATCAGTGCTCATCCGTGCCTCATCCATGCCACATCAGTGCTCATTTGTGCCACATCAGTGATTATTCATGCCACATAAGTGCTCATCCATGCCACATCAAAGATTATCCACGATTCATCCGTGTCACTTAAGTGCTTATCCGTGCCACATCCATGCCGCATCACTGCTTATCCGTGCCTCGTCCATGCCACATCAGTGCTCATCCATGCCACATCAGTGCTCACCTGTGCCACATAAGTGCTTAGCCATGCCACATCCATGCCACCACAGTGCTCATCAGTGCCAAATCCATGCCACATCGGTGCTCAACTGTGCCACATCAATGTCATTAGGCACTGTAGTGGCACTGAGTGAGCACAATGCTCATCAGTGCCACTACGGTGCCTCACAAAAGTCAGAAAATTAGATGTGTAATTTATGTCCCTAGAACACCTGACGGTACTCCCCTGCATGTTGGGCCTCTGTATGTGGCCAGGCTATGTAAAAGTCTCACACATGTGGTATTGCCATACTCAGGAGGAGTAGCAGAATGTGTTTTGGGGTGTAGCTGCAAGTATGCATATGCCATGTGAGAGACAAAAACCTGTTAATATGACAATTCTGTGAAAGCATAAAAGAAATAAAATCTTTATTTTTCAAAAAATTGTGGGAAAAAATTGCAACTTCAAAAAACTCACCATACCTCTTACTAAATACCTTGGAGTTTCAACTTTCCAAAAAGGGGCAACTTGTGGGGGGGGGGGGGGGGTATTTGCAGTGACCTCGCTTGTCTCAAAAAATGAGATAGGCCGTCAGTACATTAGATGTGATTAGGTGTGATCAATTTTCAATGATTGGTACCATAGCTTGTAGATTCTATAACCTCCAGAAAGACCAAATAATAAATGCTTATTTGGGTTATTTTTACCAAAGATATGTAGCAGTGTAAATTTTGGACAAAATGTATGAAGAAAAATTACTAATTTCCAGATTTTCATAACAGAAATAAAGAACAATGAATTAATTTTATCAAAATGTTCAGTCTTTTTTCATCTGTAGCGCAAAAAAAAAAAAAAAACAAACAGTGGTGATTAAATACCACCAAAAGAAAGCTATATTTGTGTGAAAAAAGTATATACATTTCATATGGGTACAGTGTTGCATGACTGAGTAATTGTCATTCAAAATGTGAGAGCATTGAAAGCTGAAAATTGACCTTGTTGTAAGGGGGTATAAATGCCCAGTGGGCAAGTGGTTAATCAATAAAGGCATTAAATCATGGCATTGAAATAGATACTAGAGAAGTGGGCTACTTGTACCACAGTACTGCGTGTGCTGGTGGATAGACCTCAGTGGTCTCTGCTCCTGCATGCCACTTGTATATGCGAAAAACAGTGATCTCACTTCCTGTATATACAGAAAATTAGGGACTTCACTTCCTGTGTTGAAGTTCTTCATCCTGCATCAGTGATTATATTAAATTCTAGGCGTGCATACGGGGGGTGCCGGTTGGTCCTGGGCCCACCTTAATCACCCAGTGTGGTGCAGATTCCTCCTGCTGATATTTCACCAAAGCCCCCTCAAAAGGGCTCCTAAAAAAAAAAAAAAAAAAAAATGTAAAAAAAATAACAATTTTTAAAAAATACAAAAACAAATACTATCCACTGCTCTACTGACACTGTCCATATTTTAAAACATAAAAAAAATTGTACATTTATTTATAAGAGTGTGTGTGTGTGTATATATATATATTTACTGTTTATATACCCATTTGTGTTTGAGCCTGGGCCCATCCTAATCAGGTGCAGATTCCCCCTGCTGATTGCTGATATTTCACCAAAGCCCCCTTAAGAGGGCTCCTAAAAAAAAAATTGTAAAAATAAAAAATGTAAAAAAAAACAAAGATACAAAAAAAATAAGAATAAAAAAAAAAAAAAAAACTACTGACATGTCCACTACACTACTCACACTGTCCATATTTTAAAACATTTAAAAAAAATGTACATTTATTTATAAGAGTGTGTGTGTGTGTGTGTGTGTGTATATATATATATATATATATATATATATATACACACACATACATATTTACTGTATATATACCCATTTGTGTTTGAGCTTTGAAGTGCACACCCTAACGCAATAAGCTGCGCACACCGATGATGGAAATATAAATACTATGGATTTTAAAATAAGAAAACTAGGTGTAGTATAATTCATAACCACCTTTCCCTTTTCATTGAATTGATAGCCTACTCAATTAATAATTGATGAGTGACTCAGCTGCCTCTATCTTGTGTTCCACAATCCTAGTAACTAATTTAGGAAACACATTAATACAGTGTCCTATTAACTGTAATCTATAGCACAGTAGACTTTGCCTTGATCCGTCTACTTTGGTCTAACTTATGCAGAAATATTGAAACAAATCTTTTTCTGTGTTAGTTCCACCTGTACTGAGACCTACCATATCATTCAACGTCATGCAAAACTCCAAATAAAGGACAAAGGAATTAAAATGAATTAAATTGAATTTAAAATTACATTTAAATTAAATTACATTTAAATGTAATTAAAGAGGTGAATGTGTGCAAGGATATCACTTTCAGGACTTCGTTTTTATGTATTACTTGTCCTAGTAGCCTTCTTAAAAATATAAATAACAAGAACTATCTGTCCTAGTAGATGTTTCAGAAACACGACCTCCAGCCTGGAAACTGTGTTTACTACTTGCAGTAGCTCCAGGCTGCCACTAAAGGCGCTGAAGAATAGATACAAGCTGCTCATTTTTCCCAATACAAAGCTTGTCTATTTTCTTCCCTGTAGCTCCCTCTAGTGGTGACCAGGAGCAGTTGCAATAGGAAGAGAAGAGTTACTTCTGCACTAAAGATCCTGTACCTGAAACACTTTTTTGTACACAAAACAGCTACCACTTGCAATTTGTATTTTTGATCAGAATGAAGAGACACATAATAATAAAGTTATAAAAGTCAGTTCATAACTCCACATGGGACAAAAAAATAGCATAGCAAGAAAAAAAAAACAATAATGTATACAATTGTGATTCAAGTAATAATGTAATTAACCACTTCTGGACCGGAAGATTTTCCCCTTTAATGACCAGGCCATATTTTGCAATTCGGCACTGCATTACGTTAATGGACAATTGCACGATCGTGCGACGCTGTACCTGAATAAAATTGGTGTGCTTTTTTTTACTACAAATAGAGTTTTCTTTTAGTGGTATTTGATCACCTCTGCGATTTTTGTTTTTGCGCTATAAACAAAAAAAGAGCGACAATTCTGGAAAAAAAATATATATTTTTCACATTCTGCTATATAACATTCTCGAAAAAAAAATAACTTAAAAAATCAAAATTTTTTAACATTTTATGCCAATTTGTTTCTGATATATTTTTGGTAAGAAAATCGCAATAAGCGTATTTTGATTGGTTTGCGCAAAAGTTATCGCGTCTACTAACTACGGGAAAGACATGTCATTTTTATTATTTTGGGTTTTTTTTACTAGTTATGGCGGCAATCTGCGATTTTCAGCGGGACTGTGACATTGCGGCGGACGGATCGGACCCCTAACTGACATTTTTGGGGGACCAGTGACATTACTACAGTAATCAGTGCTAAAAATATGCCCTGTTACTGTAATAATGACATTGGCAGGGAAGGGGTTAACATTGTGGGTGATCAAGGGGTTAAATGTGAGCCTAGGGGAGTGATTCTAACTGTGGGGGGCATGGCTTTTGAAATGATCATAGAGACATGCGACTCAATATAGAAGGATCACAGGAGCTCTGTGATCATTCCAGAGAGAAGAATGGTCGGCTGTGTTTACAAAAGCTGACCGTCCTCCCTCAGCGGGGAATGATCGCGGCTGTCAGGCGGCAATCGGAGCCCCCAGCCCCATGCATCGGAGTCCCCACTGCCAAGTGGGGGTGGGAGTGCGCCACTGGCGGCGCATGCTCGCCCCCTAGCTGCAGGCGCGTGACTGACGTAGGTCTATGTCAGTTTGAGCAGGGGGGCAGCACTGCCGCAGTAAAAAGGCGGCGGGCGGTCAGGAAGGGGTTAAATGTTACTAAAAAAATTTACCTTTCCTTTTCAATCTGCAGCGCTGTAATTTTCTGTAAAATGCAATGCCATATGGCATCCTGGAGGTGTTCTTTGGCTTACTGATTCTTCCAGAAGTCTGCACTAAGACACAGGTCAGATTTTGGGCATGTAACGAAAATGTCATTCTTTTTGAGATACTCCCAAAGGGAAATCATGTCTAAAGAGATGCAGACCCTACAGATTCCTTCCCCACATGGACACAGACAAACTAACCGATATTTCTTCAGAATAACCAACGGTAGGATTCTGCAACAAAATTTGTTAAAATCCCTGCAATGTACAGAGATTACTCAGAGGGGAATGTTTTTCACTCTTTAAAATACACTACACATCAAATCTGTTTTATAGTTTTGGATATCCACAGTCTGATTTTGTTGCCTTCTTTGTATAGATCTGAAAAACTCCGCTGAAAATAAAATGATTCTTTGACCCCTGATTAGCTAAAAGAAACCTTTAGTAAGACAGTATACAGGCTGCCATTGAGTTCCTAACCTCCATGACGGTATTCCCGAGTGTGGCTCGGGGTGGGATTTCACTGCCATAAGCAGTAACCCTGAGCCACACTCGGGGTACCGCCAGGAAGCATCGCTGGATCCTTGTAGAGGTTACTTACCTTGTCGCCGGGATCCAGCGATGTGTCCCTTCGGCATACGGCGGCCGGATCTTCCGCCCGATGCTTGTAAGCCCCAGCTTCCGTCTCCTGCGACGTGACGCTCGCAGGGGGGGGGTGGAACCGGCGGCAAATTTGAAAAGTAAAAAACACAAACACACTGATTTCATTACAAAATAAAGTAAATTGATATTAGATTGCCCCCCAGTGCCCTTTCCTGCAGTTTTACTGTACTTATATACACACACATATATATATATATATATATATATATATATATATATATATATATATATATATATATATATATATATAATGTGTGTGTATATACAGTATATATACTTTAACTTATTTATAGTCATTTATTATATTATAATTTTTGATTTTGTGTTTCAAACTTTATCATATGATATCATAGATGTTATAAAGAAGAACGCACAGTAAAAAAAAAAAATCATATGTAAATAATTGGTTTGGGCTGCTCATTGTTTAAGAATTACTAGCAAAATAATTGTACCGCTTTCAGCACCTAAAATCGGAAAGAATCATACCGCCAGGCAGGTTAAAGAAGAACTACACTCACCGGCCACTTTATTAGGTACACCTTGCTAGTACCGGGTTGGAACCCCTTTTGCCTTCAGAACTGTGTTAATTCTGGCATAGATTCAACAAGGTGTTGGAAGGATTCCTCAAAGATTTAGCTCCATAGTGACATGATAGCATCACACAGTTGCTGCAGATTTGTCGGCTGCTCATCCATGATGCCAATCTCCCGTTCTACCACATTCCAAAGGTGCTCTATTGGATTGAGATCTGGTGAGTGTGGAGAACATTGGAGTACAGTGACCTCATTGTCATGTTCAAGTGAGATGATTTGAGATTTGTGACATGGTACTTTATCCTGCTGGAAGGAGCCATCAGAAGATGAGTACACTGAGCCATCAGAAGATGGGTACAATGTAGTCATAAAGGGATGGACATGGTCAGCAACAATACTCAGGTAGACTGTGGTGTTTAAACAAAGTTTTTTGGTACTAAGGGGCCCAAAGTGTGCCAGGACAATATCCCCCACACCATTACACCACCACCAGTTTGTATAGCTGAAATTGCATTGCATTGGAACTGAAATGGTGGAGGACCCTTTATTTGGTCCGCACCTCAATTGGATTGCATGGTGTTCAGACCCATGCAATCCGATCCCTGGCCAATTTCACAGTTCGCACTGCATTCTACAAACTGATTTGGGGTGTCATTAAGATTACATTGACACCCGCAGTGGTTAGCAGAGAGCAGTGTGAAGTGCCTGCGAGTCAGATGTGATGCAGGAACCCACACAGAAATTGTGGTGGTTCCCGCATCACATCAGTGTGAACCCAGCCTGAATGTACTCACAAGGATTACATATAGAGGTGTCAAACACAAGGCCGTGGCCCTCGCACCTCTCCTGCAGCTACAGGAGAGTTCTAGCCCGCCTTTGATCCTCCTCTAGACCCTGCACTTTCTTCTTCCCAGCAACGCCCCAGCTTCTTCCCAGCAGCAGCACAAGGTAAGGGAGGGTGGGAAACTCTTAAATTCTGATGGTGGGGGCTGGGGGGGCTCTTGACATCTGATGTAAGAGGGGTGGGGTGCTCTGGACATCTAATCTTACAGATTCAACCAGCCCTTTGGGGGCAATCATAATGCTGATGCGGCCCAAGAAGAAACCGAGTTTGACACCCCTGCACTAGAGAAAAAAAATAAATGTGATGGTAGCCATTAAACATTCAGTCTCTTTCTTTGTGTACCGGAGACTTCAAAGAAGATCTCAACGTGTCTCCTTCTATTCTTTGGCGCAATAGCACATACTTCTTATCCTTGAAATGAACTCGAGATCAACTGGAACCGTTCTTGCAAGAATTTTCTAACCAGTGTGGACACTATTGTTTTCAATGTCTGGTGTGCTCATAAAGCGTACAGTAGAGGCACGTTGCTACAGTTAGCGGCAAGAGAGAGGAGGAGGATGCAAGGTGTCGACTCATTGCTGTCACAAATTAAATCCTTAGAGGTACAGTACAATCTAAAACTTCACCCACTTCTACCCTTACTGAAAATAATTTGCGGTGTAGGCAACAACTCCTGCTACTTCTGTTGAATGAACAGGAGAAAGCATTAAAGACTGCAAAAGCGACATGTTATGCCCAAGGTAACAGAGCAAGCAAACTCTTGGCCAGCATGCTGAGGACAAGGCAACCAAAGTCCTGGCCTCCCTTTGTAGTGGATCCGGTAAGGAATTCACAGGTCTCCCATCCAACTGATATTGCTAATGCTTTCCAGAAGTACTACTCCACATTATACAAATTAAAGGATTATCCTACCACTGCCCAGCCTACGGATGCTGCTATCTCTGCATTTCTAGATACATACAACTTCCCATAGTAGACCCCACCGTGTAAGCCAAACTCAATGCACCTATTACCTCTTCTGAAATCCTTTAATTTTTTTTCTTGAGTTGAGCCCAAATCTATGTTTGATTTAAACAGACAGTTCATGAATACTGTATGGTGTTTTGGTGTACATGGCATGCTTTCCTTGTTGTTTCTCCTTTCTTTTCCTTCTCTTCTGTTTCAGTCTTTGTTTTCCATAGTAATGGGGAATGTCTGTTCTTGGATGTTTTTCTCTTTTGAAAGCCCCTCTGTCCAGTTGAGAGAGATTATGAGTGGGCTTGGTTCTTAATACACTATATTGTCACAAGTATTGTGACACCTGCCTATACACGCACATGAACTTTCATGGCATCCCAGCCTTAGTCCGTAGGAGTCAATATTGAGTTGGCCCATCCTTTGCAGCTATAACAGCTTCAACCCTTTTGGGAAGGCTGCCCATAAGGTTTAGGAGTGTCTATGGGAATGTTTGACCATTCTTTCAGAAGCACATTTGTGAGGTCAGGCACTGATGGTGGAAAGAAGGCCTGGCTCACAGTCTGCGCTCTTATTCATCCCAAAGGTGTTCTATCGAATTGAGGTGCACAAAGCAAGGTCCATAAAGACATGGATGAGCGAGTTTGGGGTGGAGGAACTTGACTGGCCTGGACAGAGTCCTGACCTCAACCTGATAGCACACCTTTGGGATGAATTAGTCCAGAGACTGTGAGCCAGGCCTTCTCGTCCATCATAAGTGCCTGACCACACAAATGCGCTTCTGGAAGAATGGTCAAACGTTCCCATAGACACACTCCTAAACCTTGTGGACAGCCTTCCCAGAAGAGTTGAAGCTGTTATAGCTGCAAAGGGTGGGCCAACTCAATATCGAACCCTATGGACTAAGACTGGGATGCTAATAAAGTTCATCTGCATGTAAATACTTTTTTACAATATAGTATATATTGTATTATGTATGCCTTATTTTCCTTACCTGAGAGCGGTGTGCTCATTACCACATTGTCAAATGCGATGTCCAGTTGTGTCTGGTGTATTTTATTTTCTTTCTTTGTAAAAATTCAATAACAATGATTGGGTCATAAAGATATGAGTGCCTATGAATCCCTGGCCATAGAGATGAGGCATCCATTTTCTTTTTGAAGTCTTTGCAATACGATGGACTTTATTTGCCTTCATGTTGCTGCACTTTGTTCTTAAAAATGGACAATACAGTTGACTGTTGTTACTGCCCTTGTATTCATTCTCAGGCCTTTGGGCCCATGTATCTGCACTATTTTTTTATTCAAATAAAGTACTTGTGGAATATATATAAAGAAATGAGTGACCAGCAACTGTTCAGTATGAAGAAGTGAGTCAAAGGTTTTATGAAGAAAAGCTTTGTAATGGTTTTTCCTGAATGTTAGAGTAAAGTAATGTATGTAGGAGATTGTTGACCCGGATCCATAATCCGTTTACCTTTGGACACCAGATATGTGGCATAGTGCCCTCCTGGAGGCATGCTCGGTAACACGTAGAGGGATGATTTGGTATAAAGTAGGCCAGAGAGGCTGGTATAAAATAAGGCATAAGATTTTGTGTTTGGATTCCAAGCAGAAACAAGGTGCAGTCATTGAGTTCTTGATGAAGGAGGGATGCAGGCTGTCTGACATCCACAGAAGGCTACAGACAGGGCCGGACTGGGAATAAAATTCAGCCCTGGAAATATTTTCATACCAGCCCCATAGCATTATTATACCAGCTCAACAGCATGTCATTATATTCTTGTTCATAAAAAGGAAAACCATGCATTTTTAAGCACATCTGAAGAGTATATTATAGATAAGACAGATATGAAAGCATATAGGGCTTTATATATATTAACTCTGGTTCAAAGTGGAAAAAGTGCCATACATGGTACAGGAGGTGGTCATAGGCTGTGTGGACATGGCACAGGAGATTTAAGAGGCTGCGAGCATTGTACAGGAGGATATGTCAGAGGCTGGGGGCATAGTACAGGAGATGCAGGGGCTGCGGGCATGGTACAGAGATGTCAGAGGTTGCAAGCATGGTACAGGAGATGCAGGGGCTGTGGGCATGGTACAGGAGATGCAGAGGCTCTGGACATGGTACAGGAGATGCAGGGGCTGCGGGCATGCAGAGGCTTCGGCATGGTACAGGACATGCAGAGGCTGCGGCATGGTACGGGAGATGCAGAGGCAGCAGACAAGGTACAGGAGATGCAGAGGCAGCAGACAAGGTACAGGAGATGCAGAGGCTGCGGGCATGGTACAGGAGATGCAGAGGCTGCGGGCATGGTACAGGAGATGCAGGGGCTGCGGGCATAGTGCAGGAGATGCAGGGGCTGCGTGCATGGTGCAGGAGATGCAGGGGCTGCGGGCATGGTGCAGGAGATGTGGGGCTGCGGGCATGGTGCAGGAGATGCAGAGGCTGTGGGCATGGAGCAGGAGATGCAGAGGCTGTGGGCATGGAGCAGGAGATGCAGAGGCTGAGGGCATGGAGCAGGAGATGCAGAGGCTGAGGGCATGGTGCAGGAGATGCAGAGGCTGAGGGCATGGTGCAGGAGATGCAGGGGCTCTGGGCATGGTACAGGAGATGCAGGGGCTCTGGGCATGGTACAGGAGATGCAGGGGCTGCAGGCATGGTACAGGAGATGCAGGGGCTGTGGACATGGTACAGAGGATGCAGACATGGTACAGGAGAAGGAAGGCCGGCTGTGTTTACAACAGCTGACCGTTCTACTCTCTCAGCGGGGAACAATCGCGGGTGTCAAGATGGCAACCGGAGCCGCTTGCCCTGTGCATCGGCTTTCCCGCTGACGAGCGCTCGCCCTCTAGCTACCTGGGCGACATATAGCTACGGCGGTTTGCCCAGGAACGGCTGCCTGCCACAGTATAACTGCAGCAAGCGGACGTAAATTGGTTAAAGACCTCCAACATTGAGTTCAGTGAAGGCAATAAAGACCCCTCCCCCCAGCATTGATGTCAGTGGATGCAATAAAGACCCCCCAGCATTGATGTCAGTGGATGCAATAAAGACCCCCCAGCATTGATGTCAGTGGACTAATTAATACCTGCAGCATGGATGACAGTGGATGCATTAAAACCCCCCATTATTGATGTCAGTGAACGCAGTAAAGACCCCCAGGTTTGATGTCAGTGGATGCAGTAAAGACCCCAAGCATTGATGTCAGTGGACATAATAAAGACCCCCCATTATTGATGTCAGTGGACACAGTAAAGACCCCCAGCATTGATGTCAGTGGACATAATAAAGACCCCCCATCATTGATGTCAGTGGACGCATTAAAGACCCCCAGCATTAATGTCAGAGCACGCATTAAAACCCCCAGCATTGAGGTCAGTGCACGCATTAAAATGCCCAGGAATGATGTCAGTGGATGCATTAAAACCCCCAGCAATGATGTCAGTGGATGCATTAAAACCCCCAGCAATGATGTCAGTGGATGCATTAAAACTCTCCAGCATTGATGTCTATTGATGCATTAACCACTTCTGGACCGGAAGGATTTGCCCCCTTAATAACCAGGCCATATTTTGTGATTCGGCACTGCGTTAATTTAACGAAGAATTGCGCAGTCCTGCAACGCTGTACATGAATAAAAATTATGTCCTTTATTTCCCACAAATAGAGCTTTCTTTTGGTGGTATTTGATCACCTGTGCGATTTTTATTTTTTGATGTCAGTGGACACATTAAAACCTGCAGCATGGATGAAAGTGGATGCATTAAAACCCCCCATTATTGATGTCAGTGGACGCATTAAAAAACTCCCCCCAGCATTGATGTCAGTGGACATAATAAAGACCCCCCAGCATTAATGTCAGTGGACGCCATAAAGACCCCCTAGTATTAGTGTCAGTCTACGCAAAAAAGACTCCCAGCATTGATGTCAGTGAATGCAAAAAAGACCCCCCCCCCAGCATTGAAGTGAGTGGACGCATTAAAGACCCCCAAGCATTGGTGTCAGAGGCTGCATTATCAACCCCTAGCACAGGTGCCAGTATTATTAAACCCCTCCCCCACATTAATTAACCCCAGCAATTATGTCAGTGGATGCATTAACCCCCTCCCCCCCCCCCAGGATTGATGTCAGGGAAGGCATTAAAATTTCCCAGCATTGACGTCTGTTGATGCATTAAACATCCCCCCCCAGCATTGATGTCAGTGGACCCATTAAAGACCCCGAGCATTGGTGTCAGTCGACGTAAAAAAGAACCCCCAGCACTGATGTCAGTGCACGCATTAAAACTCCCAGCGCCGATGTCAGTGGACGCATTAAAACCCCCCAGCATTGCTGTCAGCGGACACAAAAAAGACCCCTAGCATTAATGTCAGTGGATGCATTAAACCCCCCAGTATTGATGTCATTGGACGCATTAAACCCCCCAGTATTGATGTCATTGGACGCATTAAACCCCCAGTATTGATGTCATTGGACGCATTAAACCCCCAGTATTGATGTCATTGGACGCATTAAACCCCCAGTATTGATGTCATTGGACGCATTAAACCCCCCAGTATTGATGTCAGTGGACGCATTAAAACCCTGCAGTATTGGTGTCATTGGACGCATTAAACCCCCCAGTATTGATGTCAGTGAACGCATTAAACCCCCCAGTATTGATGTCATTGGACGCATTAAACCCCCCAGTATTGATGTCAGTGAACGCATTAAACCCCCCAGTATTGATGTCAGTGGACGCATTAAAACCCTGCAGTATTGGTGTCATTGGACACATTAAAGATCCCCCAGTATTGATGTCAGAGTCTGCATTATTAACCCCTAGCACAGGTGTCAGTATAATTAACCCCCTTTCCCACATTGGTGGTCAATGGCATTGAAATGTAACCCATTCCACCAATGTGGGGGGAGGGGGTTATTAATACTGACAGTACCACAAATGCAGAAGAGGGGAGGTGGGTTAAAATTAGTGGCGATCGACGGATATCGTTTTTTTAATGCCAATACTGATATTTTGGTGATCGGATATTGGTATTTTTTTATTCTTTTTTTTTCTGCAGGTAATCCTTGTGGAGGGATCTGGGTGTCTTAAAGACCCCAACCCCCCCCCCCCCCCAGCACCGAAAAGCATTCAAAACACCAAGTTTGGCTGTTTTGAATGCAGTCAGTTTTTTTTAATTCGGCGTCAAGTACCCAGGGGGATGGAGAGCACAGGGGAGAGGGGGGGGGACTGGAGAGCACTGTCTGGGGGGAACTGGAAATCACTAAGGGGGGAGCCAGGGAGCTGGAGAGCACTGGGGGAGCCAGAAAGCATGGGGGGGGGAGAGATGAAAAGCACTGTGGAGAGCTGAAGAGCACCGGGGGGGGGCAAAGGGCACGGGGGGGCTTAAGGGCACTGGGGGGACTAAAGAACAATGGGGGGGGGCTAAGGAGCACTGAGGGGGGGGGGAGGGGCATTATTACATTCAGAGTATAGCACTGGTACAGGTAGGTGTCCT
This sequence comes from Pelophylax lessonae, assembly GCF_965119305.1. Taxonomy (NCBI): domain Eukaryota; kingdom Metazoa; phylum Chordata; class Amphibia; order Anura; family Ranidae; genus Pelophylax; species Pelophylax lessonae. Next base: position 174,270,131 of record NC_138776.1, on the reverse strand, counting down.
TCCGGGTCCGCAGTTTGCCCTTACTGTCAGTCAGTGGCCAGCAGCAGCAGCAGCCGAGGAGATGACCCAATCAGGTAGCGGGGAGGGCCGGCCGCAGTTTGCCTGGAGACACTGTGACTGGCTATCAGCAGCAGTAACAGCCGGGAGATTATCAACCAATGAGGCAGCGGAAGCGTCATTGGAGGGCGGGGCCGGCCGCATGAACGTGATGACGCGGGGGTGCGGTAACCGAAACGGTTACCGCCCCCTTCCGCGTCATCATCACTATGTTATGTGTGCTATGGGGTATAGGAGAGTGTTGGGAGACGCATGGAGTGTGCTATGGGGTATGAGGAGAGGGGTGGGTCTGAGGAAGAGGGAGGTTCTAAGGAAAGGGGGGGTCAAAAGAAGAGAGGGGGTGAGGAAGAGAGGGGGTTCTCTACTAAGACAGATAAATTCTTTTTACTGCACAGCCTGCAAAGGGGAATTAGTGACAAAGGACAATAATGATCCTGAAGACCCCTATATATCTAACATCAGCTCTTTTTATTGGAAATGTCACAATGGGGGTACAGGGTCAGAGCCAACAGCCCCCCTTATGGGCGCCCCCCCCTCCCCCACCCAGGCACCATAGCAGCTGCATGGACTGCGGTGGCAATTGTTACTTCACTGCATACAAAATCCATGAGACCCCCTCTTTTCAATCAACGGGTGTCCTCATTTCTGAGCATACATCCCCTCCCCCACCACTATTATTGATGCATAAAATATATTTTTAAAGTCATTTTATTGTTGGCTATTTTTAATTACAATGTATTTTTACTCATGGATTTTCATAAATATACATTAAAAATTATTGTATAAGTGTCGGTTCACATTTCTGCGATGCGGGAACGCTGCGAATATACAGCGTGTTCCCGCATCGCATCCGCACCCCTGGCAGTTCACACTGCCATATGCCATACACTGGGGGTGTCAATTAAAAGTTAACGACACCCCCAGATCAGATGGCATATCAGAGTGCAATCTATAAGTTGGCACAGAATCGGATCACACTAGTGTGATCCACCATGCCATCCGATTCTGCTGCTGACCAAATAAAGGGTTCTGTGCGAGATCGGTGCGATTGCGGTGGGAATTCAGTCATACAATCTGTATGGGTGAATCTGCAGCGCACAGAGATGGCATGTTATTTTAGGAGCAGTGCGCTCAGAATTACATGCCATCTCTGTGATGGCAGAAATGTGAAGCGGCACTAAGCCAACATTTATGGTTTTGCTGTTGTTTTGGCTAAAGTGGTGAAGGGTTCACCCAGAGGGGGGCTTTAGCAGAGAAATGCTTTATAAATGCAAGAAAGTCATGGAAATAAAAAAATAAGATGGAAATGTAGAAAATAAATGTCTGCTTTCATGGTAAAATAAATCAATAAATAAAAAGAGAATAGACTGACAGGCTGATGGGAAAAGCACTGATATATTTACTGGGAGACTTTAACAAGGATTACCAATGACATTTTCTGGGCTCCAAATTATATAAGCCTGGGGGGGGGGGGGGTAGGTGAGGAGATGGGGGGGGGTGAGGAGATGTGGGGGGGGTGAGGAGATGGGGTTCTAGGGAAGAGAGCAGAGGGGTAGGTGAGAGGGCTCTAAGGATGAGGAGGAGAGGAGAGGTGTGAGGAGGAGAGAGGGAAGGTCTTGGGCTGAGTTCTCCCCCCTTGTACTTACCACACCGGGAAGCATAGTTTTCCTCCCTCCAGCCATGTGACCACAGGGGATAGAAGGAGGACGGGCAGCCTTCCCTCACTGTACAGCGGCGCTCTCTATTGCCACCTGCAGGCTGGAGGGAGGAGAAAGTCTAATCCTCTCCCCAGCTCTGTCACTCCTATCAGTAAGCATCGGCAAAGAGCGGCCTCACTGGCAGCGCGCGGAGGTGGGCTCGCGCTTCCTCTGATTGGTGCAGGGGGCAGGCGGATCATGTGACGTATTTAACACGCGGAGGCGGAGCGGCGCCATTTTTACTTTTGGTTGCCAGGGAGCGGGAGTGTCTCCTGTCACTGCCGTCACAGCGCCCAAAAGCGGATTTTTCTGACACTACAGCCACAGCTTCTACAGTATATCTAATCATCTGTATCCAGGAGAGACAGTAAGTGTCATTAGCTGTCATGTCACCTTACCAGTGAGGTTGGGTCCAGTGTCTGGATATGTGTGTGTGTGTGGGGGGGGGGGGGGGACAATAGAGACCTGGACCCGATTTGTACTGTAAATGATCTGTCAGTGTTTTCTCTCCTCCCTTCTAGTTGGAGGGAAGAGAAATCACTTTTTCACACTCAGGATCAGAGCTGCCATTAGAAATCACAGGGGCCCAGAACAGCCTCCTGACAGGGGCCCCAAACAGATTACCTGACAGGGCCCCCCCCCCCCCCCCCTCACAGTTCAAATCTTTTCCCAACTCACTTCCCACCCCAATTCCCCTCCTAGCAGAAATCTTGGCAGTGAAAGGTTTAATGGTTTTCTTTAACTTTTTAGGTTTATTAACCACTTAAGCCCCGGAAGATTTTACCCCCTTCCTGACCAGGGGGTATTTTGCGATTCGGCACTGCGTGACTTTAACGGACAATTGCGCGGTCGTGCGATGCTGTACCTAAACAAATTTGATGTCCTTTTTTTCCCACAAACAGAGCTTTCTTTTGGTGGTATTTGATCACCTGTGCGATTTTTTTGATCATGCGCTATAAACAAAAAAAGAGCGACAATTTTGCAAAAATAATATTTTTCACATTTTTTTATATGAAATTCCCCCCAAAAAAATGTAAAAATCTAAATTTTTTAACATTTTCGGCCAATTTGTTTTATGCTACATATGTTTGGTAAAGAAAATCGCAAAAAGCGTATTTTGATTGGTTTGCGCAAAAGTTATCGCGTTTACTAACAAAGGGAAAGATTTTTGTCATTTTTGGTGTTTTTTTTTTAACGCGTAATGGCGGTGATCTGCGATTTTTTTTTGCGGGACTGCGACATTGCGGCGGACAGATCGGACCCTTGACTGACATTTTTGACACTTTTGGGGTTACCAGTGACATTTCTATAGTAATCAGTGCTATAAATATGCACTGTTACTGTAAAAATGACACTGGCAGGGAAGGGGTTAACTGTATTGGAGAGAGAGGGGTTAAGTGTGTCCTAGGGGCGTGCTTCTAACTGTGCAGGGACATGGCTACTACTGTAAAAACAGAGATCAACGGTCCTACATAGTAGAACCGTCTGATCTCCATTTTTACACAGGGGAGAATGACAGGCGGCTTGTTTACATAAGCCGCCTGCCTTTCTCCCTCTCTACCGACCATTGCAGTGTGACCTGCGGACATCGGGTCCGCCGGTCACACGCACGGACTCCTCAGTGAACGAGCCGGGGGGGGGGGCGCGTGCTCGCCCGATATTGGCTCACAAGCCGGTCACAGGCTAATGACGTATATATACGTCACTTTGCCTGGCCAGGGCTGACTGCTGCAGTATATTTACTTGCGGCGGCCGGCAAGCGGTTAAGCACAAACAGTTACTGTGATTTTTAATCTTGCACAGTATTATTTCTGAGGGGAGCGCAGCCCCTGGTGGAGTCTTTTTTCTTTAGTACATAACTGTTAGAGCCATAATTTGGGGAAACAATTGTGCTAGTAGCAGCTTCCAAGGTCAGCTATACCAGTAATAAGAGCCTAAACACAGGATTCTCATTGTATGGAAAAAGAAGAGCACAGGTAATACTGGTAAATGCTCCTTTCACCTCTGCCTGGCCGATTTTGGGAAGACCTTTCAGAGTTCAGTTCCTCCTTAAATGATGGCGTTACTGTTTCACTGTTCAGGGTTTGTATATAAAGTACGTTTCTGCTCTAGTATGATGGGGAATCGCTCACATATATAAATAGGGAAAGGGGAGTTGTAGGTTTCAGGACAAGGTGTCACATGCTTGTGATGAATACAACCTACTCAGGAAAAGCCATTTCTCTTTTTGGTAACTGAGGATCAACTATGTAATTCATGACATAACTATCATATACTTAAATGGATCAATCCACTAAAAAGTCAAATTTACATTCTAGGTGTATCCTGGTGGGTTGGGTCATTTTGCCTTCTTATATGGCTACTCCAAGATCTTCTTATAATAAATTTCAAATGACATTCCACTAGAAAGGTGAGAATCAATGGGTCAGATGAAGAGCACTGATTTTCTAAGCCAAGCCTTACACAGAGCGAACTTCTTTCCTGAGACCATGGGTTGCAATAAAGAAAATCAATTGATTTCCCCATCAACACCGACTTTCACAGAGCCATTGTGTTCTCCTGGCGGGGGAAGCTGTCCGCACTGAGAGAACACAGTGATTTTTGCTAGCAGCTATAACAGCCACTAGCAATAATCGCCTATAAACTCGGACAGGCTGGTTGTACCCAGGTTGATCGATCAACTAGGATACATTCAGCCTGCCCATACATGGTTCCGATCTCGGCCGGTTCCTGCTAGTTACTTAGCTGTCCAGTTGGTTCTCTGACTTCTATACCATGGGAGTCACAGCCTTAGAGCAACAAGTGACATCAGAAAATCTTTGCATGTGTTTCTGGGTCAGTGGCTCAGAAAGTGCTAAAGCCCAAAAAATGAATTTCTGTACACAGGCTCCAAACAACTCTGTTTTGAGGTGGGGGAGGGGGGGGGGGGGTAAAAAAAAATGCATACTTCCAGATTGGTGGTCTTTAGGAGTTATGAATGCCATTATGTCAGTGGAAGGAATGGGGTCCTTGTGTTAATAGGAAAAGGTGGCCCAGCATTGGTGTTCTATGAGACTCAACTTGCAGACTTCATCCCCTGTGCTTTCCCTCATAGGGAGGTCACAACCAGGCCTATAAGCACCATTGGAAAGGAGTTCATGCCACCTGAGGGTGTCTGATATAATGCCAGGTGCTGGAACGATCTGCCTTCCACCCTCAGACTTTCTGAATACAGTAGCTTGCAATGAGAAAGCTCTGCATGTAGGGCCTTCTCACAGGGGCTGGTCTATGGCAACCACCTTGCCATAGTTTGGGGACCTTTGGCTTAAGCCTTGTTCCCACAGGCATTAGCTTGAGTAAGATCAGTATATGCTGCAAACTTCTTCCCAACTTCTAGCAAAGCACTCCAGTTTAGAGAGGTGATACACACATCACAGAGAGCTGACTGTCACATTAACCTCCCTGGGGGTATTCCCGAGTGTGGCTCGGGGTTAACTTTCAGTACCAAAAGCAGTAACCCAGAGCCACACTTGGGATTACCACAGAATGTTATTCACCTTCCCTGCGATCCCCCGCCGTCCCCCCTGCCATCCTCCCCGTCGTCCTCATACTCTCTCCCCGCTCTGTGCTCGGCCGATTGCTGGCACTTGCCTTCCGGTTCTCTTCCCTGCGAGCGTTGCGATGCAGGGGGGTGGAACCGGCGGCAAATTCAAGTGTAAATACACCAAATGACATGATACAAAGCTGTGATCCTAACGGATTACACTGTATCATCCCATTTAACCACAGAATTTCACCGGGTGACTTTTCCAGTGCCCTGCCTGTGCTTTTCCAGTGCTTTGTGCCCAGAAAATAGAGAACGACCATGGCGTCCAAAAAGCGTTCTTTTTGCGCAAAAGCACTTTTAGACGAACTGGAAAACAGCGACAGCGAAACGGAGTTACTTGAAGAACTGAGCGATAGCGATTTGTGGGAAAATTCGTCATCGGGTACGGAAAGTGACGATAGCGACGATTCTGATGTCTCTTTCTAGCACATAGCTTGTGGAATTTGGGAAGTATATCAATTGATTCTTCAGAATTTTCAACAGAGTTTTGTGCCAGAAAGAGACATCGGAATCATCGCCGTCGTCACTTTCCGTACCTGATGACGAATTTTCCCACGAATCGCTATCGCTCAGTTCTTCAAGTAACTCCGTTTCGCTGTTGCTGTTTTCCAGTTCGTCTAAAAGTGCTTTTGCGCAAAAAGAAAACTTTTTGGACGCCATGGTCGTTCTCCATTTTCCAGGCACAAAGAACTGGAAAAGCACAGGCAGGGCACTGGAAAAGTCACCAGGTGAAATCCTGTGGTGAAATGGCATGATACAGTGTAATCCGTTAGGATCACAACTTTGTATCATTTCATTTGGTGTATTTAAATTTTTGAATTTGCCGCCGGTTCCACCCCCCTGCGTCGCAACGCTCGCAGGGAAGGGAACCGAAAGACAGGTGTCAGCATCGGCCGAGCACACAGCGGGAGGACAGCGGGGGGAGGACGGCAGGGGAGGACAGCAGGGGATGGCAGGGGAAGGTGAGTTTTAAAATATAAAAGAACAGATTTGCATGCAAAACAATGTAGCGCTTTTAGCACAGTAATCTGTACATAATTAGACCGCCAGAGAGGTTAAACATGCTTCTAGTAGAATTGGGGGAGCTTCAGCACTTATTGCTGTGTAGGAAAATGGTGGTTGCTTGCTGAAGCTTGCTAGCAGCTTGTTTAAATGACATTTTCATTAGGATTTAGGTTTGCCCTGCCCAAAGCTTAACCACTTGCCCACCGCCCATCGCATATATACTGCGGCAGGCTGGCTCAGCTGCGCCAATCGCCGTACCTGTACAGCGGTTTGCGGGAGCACTCCTGGGGGGAGAGCCCATGCCGCCGCTGGCACGCACCCACCCCCACTAGGCAGCAGGGATGCCGATCCACAGGGCCGGTGGCCGTGATTGCCGCTGTGCACCCGTGATGGCTCCCCGCTGATAGAGAACACCAGTCAGCTGTTGTAAAGACAGTAGACCGTTCTTCTCTCTGAAATTTTCACAGAGTGCCTGTGATTCTCCCATATAGGATCAAATGTCTCTGAGTTCATTTAACAAGCCCATCCCCCATACAGTTAGAAAACACTCCCCTAGGCTCACACTTAACCCTTTGATTACCCCTGGGTTAACCCCTTCCCTGCTCGTGTCATTATTAAAGTAACAGTGCATATTTTTAGCACTGATTACTGTAGTAATGTCACTGGTCCCCTCAAAAGTGTCAAAAATGTCAGTTAGGGGTCCAATCTGTCCACCGCAATGTCGCAGTCCCGCTAAAAATCGCAGATCACCGCCATTGCTAGTAGAAAAAAAAAATGACATAAATCTTTCCCCTAGTTTGTAGACGCAATAACTTTTGCGCAAAGCAATCAAAATGCACTTATTGGGATTTTTTTTTTTACCAAGAATATGTAACAGAATACAAATTGATGCTAAAATGATGAAAACAATTGATATTTTATTCTTTTTTTGGAAATGTTATATAGAAGAAAATGAAAAATATTGTTTTTTTTTTTTTTAAGTGCCGGTGTTCCGTGAGAATTACCTACCCGTGAGAAAAACCTACCCCCGTCACTTCTGGTTCACGGCAGTCTGTGTAACGCGAGCAGTTACATTAAAACAGCTGTGCTGCACTATGAGTCATCTCCGCTCCTGTCCCGGTCACTTCCCTGCTCGCGGCTACTAAATATAAAAGCGGCGGCGGCTGTATGAAAAGATAAATCACGGAGCCGCCAGCCGCTTTTATATTTACTAGCCAAGATCAGGGAAGTGACCGGGACAGGAGCGGAGATGACTCATAGTGCAGCACAGCTATTTTATGTCATCGCCGCGTCGGTAGGTTTTTTTAACGGACACCGAGATCGTTTCAGACTAGTGCGCATGCGCACTAGTCTGATCCTCAGCTCTTCCATTAGGTATCCGGGGCTGTGAGCATGCGCACTGCTGCGCTGCTCAGCTGTTCCTGGCCGGAAGTGATGAGGGGTAGGTTTTTCTCACGGGGTAGGTAATTCTCATGTTACACCGGTTCACATTTGTGTGATCACAGAGATCACATGTAATTCGGAGCGCACTGCTCCTAAAATTACATGCGATCTCTGTGCGGTACAGTTTGTATGGCTGAATTTGCACCGCAATCGCACCTAACCCGCACAGGACCCTTTTTTTGGTCTGCAGCAGAATCGGATCGCATGGTGGTTCACACTAGTGCGATCCGATTCTGTGCGAACTTTCAGATCGCACTGCGATATGCAATCTGATCTGGGGGTGTTGTTAACGGTTAATTGACACCCCCAGCGTGTCGCATATGGCAGTGTGAACTGCCAGGGGTGCGGATGCGATGCGGGATCACGCTGTATATTCGCAGCGTTCCCACATCGCAGAAATGTGAACCGGCACTTAAAGGCTTTTAAAGCATTGCCTATGGACAATTGTAGGTAGCGCAGTTTGTCACCATTTCACAAGCATGCACATGACAAGTTTGGTATCTATTTACCTGATGCAACATTATCTATTATATTTTAGCAAACAAAAAAAAAAAATGTGTATTAAAAAAAAAAAAATCAGACCTCTGTCTGATCAGCTGTCTTGTAGGGCAGAGGAGGGATCGACGATCTAACAGACCCTTGATTTCTCCACGAGGAGTGCCTGTCACCGGCCAAAGCTATCACAGGGGGTCTTGTCCACCCCTTGTAATAGCAATAAAGTTCAATGAAAAAATATATTTTAACCACTTCCATACCAGGCCATTTCTGGCACTCCGCTCCTACATGTAAAATTCATCATTTTTTTTCTAGAAAATTACTCGTAACCCGCAAACTTTATATATATATTTTTTTTAGCAGAGACCCTAGGGAATAAAATGGTGGTCATTGCAACTTTTTTATGTCACACGGTATTCGCGCAGAAATTTTTCAGATGCGCTTTTATGGGAAAAAAAAACTTTCATAAATAAAAAAAAAAAAAAACACTACAGTTAGCCCAATTTTGTTGTATAATGTGAAAGATTATGTTATGTCGAGTAAATAAATACCTAACATGTCAGGCTTTAACCACCTCAATACTGGGCACTTAAACCCCCTTCCTTCCCAGACCAATTTTCAGCTTTTAGCGCTGTTGCATTTTGAATGACAATTGCTCGGTCATGCAACACTGTACCTAAACCAAATTTATGTCATTTTTTCCCCACAAATAGAGCTTTCTTTTGGTGGTATTTGATCACCGCCAGGTTTTTTCTTTTTTGGTGCACAAATAAAAAAAGACCCAAAAGTTTGAAAAAAAAAAAAGTTTTTTTGTTTAGGTTATAAAATTTTGTAAATAGATACGTTTTTTCCTGCACTGATGAGCACTGATGACGCCGCACTGACAGGCACTGATGAGGAGACACTGATGGGGTGGCACTGATGGGATGGCACTGATATGCAGCACTGATGGGCACTGATAGGTAGCACTGATATGCAGCACTGATGGGCACTGATATGTGGCACTGATAGATAGCACTGATATGCAGCATTGGTGGGTACTGATAGGCATCCCTGATGGGCACTGATAGGCAGCACTGATGGGGACTGATCGGCGGCACTGATGGGCACTGATAGGCGGCACTGATGGGTGGCACTGATCGGCACTGATGGGGGGCACTGATAGGCAGCACTGGTGGGCAATAATGGGCACTGGTGGGCAGCACTGATAGATGGCAATAACGGGCACTGGTGGGCAGCACTGATAGATGGCATTGGTGGGCAGCACTGATAGGGGGGCACCACTGGCAGGCTCTCTGAGCCCTGTTTGCCATCCCTGGTGGCCATGGTGGGCATCCCTGGTGGTCATGGGTGGGCATCCCTGGTGGCTCTAGTGGCACCCCCTCCCCCCAGGGCTGCACTGGTAATCAATCATCTGATTACCAGCACAGACCCCCCCTGTGATCAGTGAGTAATTAGAAATACTCACTGATCACCCCGGCTGCAGAATCGATCCTCTCCTCTTCTCCTCACTGACAGGATCTGTCAGGAGGAGAAGAGATCGAAGCCGTTACAACGGCTGTATTGACATTACATGACGGCTGTGATTGGAAACAGCCGTCATGTGATCAGGAGGGCCAATCACAGGGCCCTCCTGCCGAGTCTTGTTGCTCTGTGTCCTAGGGACACAGGCACATCGAGATCGCGCCGCTGCGTGTGCCCACGGCGGCGCGATCTCTCTCCTTCAAAAGGACGTTCCGGAACGTCCGATCAGAAGGACGAGACTCCCACCCGGCCATATATGTACAATGGCCCGGGTGGGAGGTGGTTAAAATTGCGCACACTCGTGGAATGACGCCAAACCTTGGTACCTAAAAATCTCTATAGGCAATGCTTTAAAAAAGTTTACAGGTTACCAGTTTAGAGTTACAGGGGAGGTCTTGTGCTAGAATTGTTGCTCTCACTCTAACGTTTGCGGCGATACCTCACATGTATGGATTGAACGCCATTTACATATTACATATGTGGCCATGACGAACGCATACGTTCTCTTCTGCATGTAAGCAGGCGGGGATAAGGGCACTTTAATTTTTTTATTTTATTTTTTATATTTTATTTTTTTTATCACTTTTATTCCTATTACAAGGACTGTAAACCTTCCTTTGTAATAGGAATAGTGCATGACAGGTCCTCTTTATGGAGAGATCTGGGGTCAATAAGACCTCAGATCTCTCCTACAGGCTGGAAAGCCTGAAATAAAAAAAAAAAATAAATAAAAAAAAAACAATCTTGGCTATCCAGCCGAGCTCACAGTGGTATTAACAACTGCCAGGCCAGGCATGACGTCATCACCTCATGCCCTGACCTTCAAGAGTCAAACAGACTGCAGGGGACCATCTGGTCCTCAGCAGTCTATATGGTGTACTTCCGCCGGTGGCCGATTCCTTCCCCAGCATGCCGATCGCACGGGAGAGTCAATAGAAGCACCGGAGGGCGGCGGGAGGGGGAGATGTCCTCTCCCGCCACCTATAAGAACAATGAAACGGCTGAACAGCCACTATGATTGTTCTCATGGTGAAGGGAATCGCAGGCTGAAAAAAATATTATCTGAATGATGCCTGCATCTGCACCCATCATTCAGATATCCCCACCTAAACCCCTGGATGTCATATGACGCCCAGCGGTAAGGAAGTGGTTAAAAGAGTGTAACAAAAAAAATGCAAATAAAAAAAAATATTATTCAAAATGAACAATTTAAATGACTCCCGCCTGCCCCCATGATCATGCCAAATGCAATTGTGTGCTTAGGTCTGGCATGCATATGTAAAGAATGATTGCATCACACATGTAAGGTATCGCTATGAACCTCATAGTGAGAGAAAACATTCTAGTGCCAGAGCCCACGGATAACCTATAAAGGCTTTTAAAGTGTTGCCAATGGACAATCTCAGGTACCGTAGTTGTTGCCATTTCACAGGAGTGCGCAATTTTCAGTCTTGGTGTTGGTGACGTATTACCGGACACAGCGTCATCTTTTATATTTTACCAGAAAAACTGGGTCTAATTTTGTGCACTAAAATTAGTTTGAGTGTAGTTTTCAAGAAAATATACAGTATGATGTATTATAGCATAACCCAATGGTCAAGAATTATATGGAGCTGCGTCTGTCAATGGATGATAGAGAAATATATATAAAATGTTTGGGGGTTCTAGGTAATTTTCTAGCAAAAGATATTGGCTTTAACTTGTAAGCAACAAGTGTCAGAAAAAGGCTTAGGAATGAAGAGGTTAAGATGCCCAGAGGGGGGGCATAGCTTAAGATCACATGACCACCGTAGTTGGCTGTCATGTCATCCAAAAATCCGTTGTCTACAAAGCGCTAATGACTGCAATTCACGCAAATATGCGGCCTCTCTGCGCTAAGGCCCAGGGGCCGAGAGGCCGCTAAATTTTACACAAGAAAAAAAAACAACCAATAGAGAAACTGCATATCACAAAGAATGCACTTTTCACCACAGGTACATTACAGGAGATACAAAGAGAATGCTGGTGCATTTAGTAAAAAAAGAAAAAGGACATAAGCACTCTTTAGACCGTAGCAACTTGGTTTCCAGGCCTGTGGCCTGATGTGGGTCTGCCATTAGTACCGGAATCCTCTCCAGCCCATGTGAGCTGAGTCCCTGGGTGTGACAACTGAAGCAGCGACAACTCCAGCCTCTTTGTTTTTGGGTTTTTATTATAAATTAAAGGGGATGGGAGAAGGGAATGAGTGGCATACTTCTTTAGGCTCAAACTAATTACAATTGGGACTTTGATCCTGAAAATGCCCGTTGGCGCTTCCTTGACGCCAGCCGGCGCCAGCCAACACTCACTGACTCTGAGAACACTCTGTATAGCAGAAGAAGTGTTGAATCCCTGACTTATAGTCCAGTAGATCCAAGACTGAGAACCATAGAACTCCTGACACTGTTGTGCAGTAAAAGTCACTGAATACTTTCCCCCGCCTGGCACAGCTTGAGGTAGTATATTGTAGAACTCTGTATAACTGTCACTGTAACTGGCACGCACTGTACAATTCAGGGCCCAGACTGCAGGTGCCCCCTTTGACCTTGAACTCTTCAGGGTCCACTGACTATGTACCCCCTTTGCAACTTCAGGGTCCTCTACCTAGGTACCCCCTTTACAGCTAGCTGACACTGGATCCCAGAACCTCTCCTGGAGTGGTCCCCTCTGACTCTAGGCAGACCCCCAGGGGCAATCCGCAGTACTCACAACCTGTGTAGGCTTTCCTGGGACTGGACCCCCCTCTCTCTCTCTCCGTAGGTTCTCGGCACACCGGATCCCCTCAGCTCAACTCAGCACTCTCTGGATACTCGGGCGACAACCCGCGACATCCTCCTTCCTCAGACAGGAGGAGAGACAGCCGCACTCTCCTTCCTGGGACTCTGCTCCCGCCAAAGACACCCTGTCATGCACTTCCCCCAAACTTATACCCACTCAGAGAATCATTTGCAGCCTAATCTGCCTTCTGGGGTAGTTACAAGCTGGGATTTGTCCCCTGATTGGGCTTCCCACACTGCCCTATGAGAAGCCTCTCACAGAAGCCAGTGGGGATACTTCCCCTTCAGCAGGCACATCTGAAAGCCCTGACACCCTACCTAACAAATCACAGCCCTGCTGTTAGGCAGACAAGGCCCACTATATACTTACCTAGCACCTACCTGTAGGGTGCTACAAGACAAATAGAGGGTGTGTACCAAGTTAATGTAATCACCCGTAAAGGCGGGCACATAGGCGTAAACACAATACTTTAATTGCTCTAAAAAATACAATATAGAAACATAATCAAGTATATAAAGAGCCTCTGCCAATATCTTGAATGGCACGAGTATCAATTCTGCCATCTATGTAGTCATAACTATGTAGTAATTTATAAAGTCGCAGGTGCAAATATATAAAATCAGCATTTTTTGCTAGAAAATTACTTAGAACCCCAAAACATTTTTTTTAAAGCAGGGGCATGAGAGGATTAAATTGTGGGTGTTGCATTTTTTTTTATATCACACGGTATTTGCGCAGCTGTTTTTCATTTGCTAATCTATTTGGAGGGCAATAATATGTTTTAATGCACAAAAACACAGTAGAATACCTAATTCTTTGGTCAAATATATATGATATTAAGCCACGTAAATAGACACCTAACATGTCAAGCTTTAAAATTGAGCAAACAAATGGAATGACACAATAAATTATCCATAGACGAGGCTTTAAAAGCCTTTACAGTTTACCAGTTTAGTGTTACACAGGACACTTAGCGCTATAATCATTGCATATAATATTCTTGCCACAACGTTTGAGGCAATAACTCATGTGTCATGTGCGGTGGGAACGCCATTGATATATGTGTGTGTGTGACCTACGTATGCATTTGCCTTTGCGCATGACCATGGGGGGACAGGGGGGATATCCATTTTTTTTATTTTAATCATTTTTTTTACAATTTTTTTTGTTTACTTTTATGGCTACTCAGAAGGGATGAACAATATCCCTTGTGATAGCTGGAGCAGTGCCAGGTCCTCTTTATAGAGATCTTGGGAAGTTCCAATCTTCAATCATCCCTATGGTTAGCTGGCGGAACTGCTGGATTCAGTCCCGGACTCCTCAGTGGAACAGGAGAATCCACATTGCCCCTTCCGCTGCCAGTAAACGCGATCCAGTGGCTAATTAGCTATCACTAAATTAGCCACTAGGATCACTTTTACATTAAAGAGCATTGCTGGTTAAAAAAATAGATACTGGAATGTTGCCGTTAGCTGCAGGTCCTATCCCGGTATAACCACTTCAATCTGGCTACGTACGGGTACATCACGGTGGCTGAAGTAGTTAAATTATCTCCTATTTTCAGGTTTACCTATGAGACAGCCACCTATCACACTTGAAATCTGTTAAAAATGAGACACTTGCACAAGTCATTTAAGGTTTAAAATTCTAATAGAAAAGGTTATATGACAGAAATACTAAAATCTATCCATTATTATTTCAGGCATGGATTCACCAATTGCCCATCGCACACGGTCAAGAACTGCTCTACGACAGCAACGGGAGAACGCCAGGTCCAACAGGAGTCGATCTCCAAGGGAGCGCATCATTGCTGAGGACCAGCCAGCACCAGCCAGACCACCGGCCAGGGAGTATCAGGAGCTGCCCACATGTGCAATCTGCTTGAGTGAAATGGAAGCAGGAGAGGACACTACAACCCTACCCTGCTCCCATGTATTTCATTCAAGCTGCATTGGAACATGGAGGGAGCAACGCAATTCATGTCCCCTTTGCAGAGCAGTGATTGATGTTGTTCCTTCACAGGATGGACCCAGAAGGGTGTACCGGAGGGTCGATTTCTTGGACATGCCCCATGGAGAAGACATCGACAACTTTCTTTTTCACTTTGAATATGATGAATTTGGAAATCCAGGTTTTATTTTTTACTTTGACACTCGAAATCCAAATGTTGTCTTCTATCTCTAACATCTTTTCTGTTTATTTAGATCCCTGAAATCAGAGGACATCTGGTGAGTTATTAATAAACAGGAAGACAGGACCGCCTACTTCCCTTCCTTTACAGGTCTGTGGTGTGGTATTGTAACAATCCTACAGGCTCACCTGAGTCAGAGGACTGCTGGCCGGAGGTAGGAGTGGAGCCCAGTTGCAAGGACCGCAGGCTGGTAGTAGGTGCAGAAATCTGGCAGAGGCGTGGTCAGACAATCCGGGTTGGCTACGGTGGTAGCTGTACTGGATACCGGATGGACACCAGGTAGTACTTTGATGAGATAAATATATAGTGTTGCGCAAATAAAACATTATTAAATTAATTAATTTTGTGCTTAAATAAATAAAAATCCAAAATATTCATATGTGACATAATATTAACCACTTAAGCCCCGGAAGATTTTACCCCCTTCCTGACCAGGGTTTTTTTTTGCGATTTTTTTTGCTGCGTGACTTTAACGGACAAACTGAGCTTTCTTTTGGTGGTATTTAATCACCTGTGCGATTTTTTGATCATGCGCTATAAACAAAAAAAGAGCGTAAATTTTGCAAAAATAACAATATTTTTCACATTTTTTTTATATGAAATTCCCAAAAAAAGATGTAAAAATCAAAATTTTTTAACATTTTCGGCCAATTTGTTTTATGCTACATATGTTTGGTAAAAAAAATCGCAAAAAGCGTATTTTGATTGGTTTGCGCAAAAGTTATCGCGTTTACTAACAAAGGGAAAGATTTTTGTCATTTTTGGTGGGTTTTTTTTTAACGAGAAATGGCGGCGATCTGCGATTTGTTTTGCGGGACTGTGACATTGCGGCGGACAGATCGGACCCTTGACTGACATTTTTGACACTTTTGGGGTTACCAGTGACATTACTGCAGTAATCAGTGCTATACATATGCACTGTTACTGTAAAAATGACACTGGCAGGGAAGGGGTTAACTGTATTGGAGGGGGAGGGGTTAAGTGTGTCCTAGGGGCGTGCTTCTAACTGTGATGGGACATGGCTACTACTGTAAAAACAGAGATCAACGGTCCTACATAGTAGAACTGTCTGATCTCCATTTTTACACAGGGGAGAATGACAGACGGCTTGTTTACATAAGCCGCCTGCCTTTCTCCCTCTCTACCGACCATTGCAGTGTGACCGGCAGACATCGGGTCCGCCGGTCACACGCACGGACTCCTCAGTGAACAAGCCGGGGTGGGCGCGCACCTCAGTGGGTGCGCGCTCGCCCACTATTGGCTCACAAGCCGGTCACAGGCTAGTGACGTATATATACGTCACTTTGCCTGGCCGGGGCTGACCGCCGCAGTATATCTACTTGCGGCAGGTCGGCAAGTGGTTAAAGTGCCAATAGTGCTAATAAAGTAGTAAAATATAATATATAATATAATATTCATAGAAAAGAGAAAATATATAGATATAAAAGTCCAGTGTGCAAAGTGCAAAAAAGCCAATAAATAAAGTCCAAATATGGACACATATGTCACATATGAATATTTTGGATTTTTAATTATTTAAGCACAAAATTAATTAATTTAATACACAAATATATAGGAGAATAAACCTATGCGCTACCACTAGAAAAAAGAGCGGGGATAAGGAGGGGGCTGATAGCAAAATGGAGCACCCGGACTCCGCAGCTAATTCCTTAGTGTCACCACATACAAAGTAAGTCAAAGAGAAAAGGAAGAATCAGCGCAAGATGTCCCTACTGGATGAACCATAAATATAAGAGTAAAACTAATAGAAAAATACATACTTTTTAAAATCTTCTATGATCCTAAAAATGTAAATGATGTGCAGCCGTAAATAATCAAGTGCTTATTTGTGAAATAAAAGTTGATGATAAAAATACTTTTAAAATGATATACAAAAGTGCTCCTATAGATAAACAATTAAGATAAAAAAGAAAACGTCTTAATGAGATAATAGATGAAGTGATGTGAAAAACTCAAGTGAGTGCCCTCTGAAGAGTGAACCCCTACAACCAAAAGGTTGCACAATGGGTATGTGAAAGTGAAAAATCTTATTCAGATAATAGATGAAGTGATAAATGAAAATCGGGTAAGTGCCCTCTGAAGTGTGAACCCCTACAACCAAGCAGGCTGTACAACAGGTATATAAAATAAAGTTGATAATGTGCCAGTGAAAATAGCAAATGAATAACAATAAATGTGCCAGTGAAATAGCAAGTAAATAACAATATCTTTTTAAAAGTATTTTTATCATCAACTTTTATTTCACAAATAAGCACTTGATTTTTTACGGCTGCACATCATTTACATTTTTATGATTATAGAAGATTTTAAGAAGTATTTATCTTTCTATTAGTTTTAATCTTATATTTATGGTTCATCCAGTAGGGACATCTTGCGCTGATTCTTCCTTTTCTCTTTGTTTTAATTAATTTAATAATTTTTTATTTGCGCAACACTATATATTTATTTCAAATAAGCACACTATTATGAGAAGTGGAGCGTCTGATTTAGAGCCTCAGGGTCGCTCGCAGGATTTATTCCTAGTACTTTGATGAGGACACAGGTTCACCTGAAGTGCGGAAACTAAGTGCTAGCTGGTTTTCACTAGAGCCCCTGATGGTGGGGATAGACTGCGCTGCAAGCTAACACCAGCTCGCGGTCCCCAGGATCACCCAGCCAGGCAGAGTGCAGGTTCGGTCCGGAGGCGGAGGAGCAGACAAGGGATAACCAGAGAGAAGTCAGATGGGCCAAAGGTTGGGGTGGGCAGCAGTAAGCGTGGTCAGACAATAGGGATCGGCAACGGAGGTAGCAGTTCAGTAGGTAGGGACAAAGCAGAAGAGTAGTCGGTAGTCAATTCCTGGTCAGCAGTGGATATGTGGTAATAGGCAAGAGCAGCAGGTGAGGAGAACTTGATCAAGGCTCAGGAGCTCAATAATCAGCAAGCTGGAGTGAAAGGGGCTGGACTTATATGGGAAGTACCAGCTGTGGGGAAACAAGGGTGATGAGCAAGGCTTGGCAAGACTAGGGTTGAATAATAGGCTTCAGGGAGGAATGCGTAGAGAGGACAGTAGCCTTGTAAGCAGGGCTACTGCATGGGATGTGGCTGGTCACGAGTTCGAATCCCGACAGGTATACTGAAGCTTACAATAAATATCTACATTCCTGCAAATATCAGGGCCGATGAGAGAGAACTGTGAGCCTGCTACGGCCACAGAGAGAGAGAGAGAGAGCTGTAAGCCCAGCGGGGCTGCAGACAGAAAGAGAGAGCTGTGAGCCTGGCGAGGCAAAAGAGACAGAGAGAGAGCCATGAGCCTGGCGAGGCCAAAGAGACAGAGAGAGAGCCGTGAGCCCGGTGAGGCCAAAGAGACGGAGAGAGAGCTGTGAGCCCGGTGAGGCCAAAGAGACAGAGAGAGAGCCGTGAGCCCGGTGAGGCCAGAGACAGAGAGAGAGAGAGCCGTGAGCCTGGTGAGGCCAAAGAGACAAAGAGAGAGAGAGCTGTAAGCCCGGCTGGGCTGCAGACAGAAAGAGAGAGCTGTGAGCCTGGCGAGGCAAAAGAGACAGAGAGAGAGAGAGAGCTGTGAGCCCGGTGAGGCCAAAGAGACAGAGAGAGAGCCGTGGGCCCGGTGAGGCCAGAGACAGTGAGAGAGAGAGCCGTGAGCCCGGTGAGGCCAAAGAGACGGAGAGAGAGCTGTGAGCCCGGTGAGGCCAAAGAGACAGAGAGAGAGTCGTGAGCCCGGTGAGGCCAGAGACAGAGAGAGAGAGAGAGCCGTGAGCCTGGTGAGGCCAAAGAGACAGAGAAAGAGAGCTGTAAGCCCGGCTGGGCTGCAGACAGAAAGAGAGAGCTGTGAGCCTGGCGAGGCAAAAGAGACAGAGAGAGAGCCGTGAGCCCGGTGAGGCCAGAGACAGAGAGAGAGAGAGCCGTGAGCCTGGTGAGGCCAAAGAGACAGAGAGAGAGAGCTGTAAGCCCGGCTGGGCTGCAGACAGAAAGAGAGAGCTGTGAGCCTGGCGAGGCAAAAGAGACAGAGAGAGAGAGAGAGAGAGCTGTGAGCCCGGTGAGGCCAAAGAGACAGAGAGAGAGAGCCGTGGGCCCTGTGAGGCCAAAGAGACAGTGAGAGAGAGAGAGCCGTGAGCCTGGTGAGGCCGAAGAGACAGAGAGAGAGTTGCAAGCCCGTCGGGGCCGCACAGAGAGAGGGATTATGGCAGGGTGGAGGGGATTAGCTTATTGTAAAGTAGTGTAGTGTAGAGTAGTATAGTGTAGTGTAGGTCTGGCCAGAGAGGGATTACTTTGACGCAGTTGGCCAGCTTAAACATGTATTGCAATGCATTACAATTCATGTGAACTAAAAATCCCTGTTTTTATGTAAAGTTTTCTAGAAGGGTGTATAGCAGTGTGGAGAGGGTTCATTCAGTATTTTAAGCACCTTTAGCGAGAACTTGCTTTCACCTTAGAAAAGTAAAAAAAGGGAGACCTTTACCAATGCCGCATCCTAGTAGAGTGTATACTAACAAAATTAACAAGACATAATCCTGCTATGATGGACTTTATTGGCACTAACAGGAGACAGACAATGTATAAAGAATTGTCTTTATTTAAACATGTCAAAAATCACAATACACACCCAAAAGGGGCAACTATTAAAATTCATGTCAGACTTGATTTATATAGGAAATATCACCATGAACACCTATACACCTATAATTGCTGGTCAACCAGCTGGGATGTGGCTGGTCACTGGTTCGAATCCCGACATGTATACTGAAGATTACAATAAATATCTACATTCCCGCAAATATCAGGACCGATGAGAGAGAACTGCGAGCCTGGTGCCGCCACCGAGAGAGAGAGAGCTGTAAGCCTGACGGGGCCGCAGACAGAAAGAGAGAGCTGTGATCCTGGCGGGGCCACAGAATGAGAGAGGGAGAGCTGTGAGTCCGGCGAGGCAAAAGAGACAGAGAGAGAGCTGTGAGCCCCGGCGAGGCCAAAGACACAGAGAGAGAGAGAGAGAGAGAGAGCTGTGAGCCCCGTGAGGCCAAAGAGACAGAGAGAGAGTTGCAAGCCCGTCGGGGCCGCACAGAGAGAGGGATTATGGCAGGGTGGAGGGGAGTAGGTAGGTGTAAAGTAGTGTAGTGTAGAGTAGTATAGTGTAGTGTAGGTCTGGCCAGAGAGGGATTACTTTGACGCAGTTGGCCAGCTTAAACATGTATTGCAATGCATTACAATCCATGTGAACTAAAAATCCCTGTTTTTATGTAAAGTTTTCTAGAAGGGTGTATAGCAGTGTGGAGAGGGTTCATTCAGTATTTTAAGCACCTTTAGCGAGAACTTGCTTTCACCTTAGAAAAGTAAAAAAGGGAGACCTTTACCAATGCTGCATCCTAGTAGAGTGTATACTAACAAAATTAACAAGACATAATCCTGCTATGATGGACTTTATTGGCACTAACATGAGACCGACAATGTATAAAGAATTGTCTTTATTTAAACATGTCAAAAATCACAATACACACCCAAAAGGGGCAACTATTAAAATACATGTCAGACTTGATTTATTTAGGAAATATCACCATGAACACCTATACACCTATAATTGCTGGTCAACCAGCTGGTGACCAGCAATTAGGATAATATCTTTGTCAATTGCTACAAATGTATAAGTGTTCATAGTGATATTTTCTATAATATCACTCATGTGTGACATGTATTTTAATAGTTGCCCCTTTTGGGCGTGTATTGTGATTTTTTTTTACATTTTTAACCCCTTGCCTACAGTGCACTTTCACCCCCTTCCTGCCCAGACCGATTTTCAGCTTTCAGCGCTCTCACACTTTGAATGACAATTACTCAGTCATGCAACACTGTACCCATAAAAAATTTCACACAAATAGAGCTTTCTTTTGATGGTATTTAATCACTACTGGGTTTTTTATTTTTTGTGCTATAAATAAAAAAAGGCTGAAAATATTGTGAAAAAATGAATTTTTCTTTGTTTCTGTCATAAAATTTTGCAAATTAGTAGTTTTTCTTCACAAATTTTGGCCAAAATTTATACTGCTACTTATCTTTGGTAAAAATAACCCAAATAAGTATATATTATTTGGTCTTTGTGAAAGTTATAGAGTCCACAAACTATGGTGCTATTCATTGAAAATTGATCACACTTGATCACACCTGATGTACTGAAGGCCTATCTCATTTCTTGAGACACTAAAAAGTCAGGAAAGTACAAATACCCCCAAAAGACCCCTTTTTGGAAAGTAGACATTCCAAGGTATTTAATAAGGGGCATGGTGAGTTTTTTGAAGTTGTAATTTTTTCCCACAATTCTTTGCAAATTTAAGATTTTTATTTTTACAAATTGACGTATTAACAGGTTATTTCTCTCACACAGCATATGTATACTTGGAACTACACCCCAAAACACATTCTACTACTCCTCCTGAGTATGGCGATACCACATGTGTGAGACTTTTTCACAGCCTGGCCACATACAGAGGTCTAACATCCAAGTAGCAACGTCCGGCATTCTAGGAGCATAAATTACACATATAATTTCCTGACAACCTATCGCACTTTTGAAGGCCCTGGAGCACCAGGACAATGGAAACCCCCATAAAATGACCCCATTTTGGAAAGCAAACACCCCAACGTATAATTTTTGAGGCATAATGAGTCTTTTGAACGTGTCATTTTTTTCCACAAGTTTTTGGAAACTGTGGAAAGAAAATGAAAATGCATTTTTTTTTTTTACACAAAGTTGTCCGTTTATTAAATATTTCCAACACATAGCATGTACATATCAAAAATTGCACCCCAAAATACATTCTGCTATTTCTCCTGAGTATGGCGATACCACATGTGTAACACTTTTACACAGCCTAACCACATACAGAGGCCTAACATCCAAGTAGCACTTTACACAAAGTTGTCCATTTATTCACTTTTAAGACTGGGCCTATTTTTTACACTTGGTGTTTAAAAGCTAAAATCATTTTTTTTGCTAGAAAACTACTTAAAACCCCCAAACGTTATATATTTTTTTTTAGCAGAGACACTAGTGAATAAAATGGAGATTGTTGCAATATTTTTTATCACACCATATTTGGTCTGACATCATAGTCTTCCAAATGCAATTTTTTTGAGAAATATTCACTTTTTTTAATTAAAATATAAGAAAACAGTAAATTTAGCCCAATTGTTTACCATAATGTGAAAGATAATGTTATGCCGAGTAATTAGATACCCAACATGTCATGCTTCAAAATTGCGCACGCTCACCGAATGGCGCCAAACATTGGTACTTAAAAATCCCCATAGGCAACATTTTAAAAATTTCTACAGGTTACTAGCTAAGAGTTACAGAGGAGGTCTAGGGCTCAAACTATTGCTCTCGCTCTAATGATCGCGGCGATACCTCACATGTGTGGTTTGAACACCGTTTACATATGTGGGCGGGACTTGGGTATGCATTCGCTTCTGCGGGCGAGCTAACGGGACAGGGCGCTTTCATTTTTTTTTCCTATTTATTTTATTTATTATTTTTTTATTTTTACACAGTTTTAAAAAAAAAATGTTTTGATCATTTTTATTCCTATTACAAGGAATGTAAACATCCCTTGTAATAGAAATAGGCATGACAGGTCCTCTTTATTGTGAGATCTGGGGTCAAAAAGACCTCACAACTACACTAAAAAAGAAAAAAAAAATTGTTGAAAAAAAAAAGGGCCTTTAAACCGGTTGCTAGGCAACGACTTTTGACGTAGCTCCGGTCCTCCAAGACCATAGAGTCGAGTGAGGGCCATCTTGCCCTCTCTCGACTTCCTGTTTCTGAGGATCCGGGTGCGGTAAGCTGGGAAAACCTCTGGGACGCGGCTGGAGGGGGGGGGGGCACCTCTTCCCCTGCACCGTAAGGGTAATTCCGCGGCGAATCTGCCATTGGGACCACCCTTATCTGAAAGCCAACCGCCCGCCGTTTAAAAAAATACCGGGGTTATGACAGCTATCTGCTGCCATAACCCCAGTATTTAGCTTTTAATGACCGATGTATATAGTCATTAGGCGGTCGGTAAGTGGTTGCATGTATATAGCAAAAATTGCACCCCA
The DNA here is from genome assembly GCF_965119305.1 of Pelophylax lessonae. Lineage (NCBI taxonomy): Eukaryota > Metazoa > Chordata > Amphibia > Anura > Ranidae > Pelophylax > Pelophylax lessonae. Next base: position 174,247,236 of record NC_138776.1, on the reverse strand, counting down.
AAATACATTCTATAAAGGAAACTGTACAGGAATAGTCCGAGTCCATCTCCGCCCTGCTACTATTAGCGATTTCTAATTCTGAATCAGATTTGGATATGGATTCGGATAATGATGAGAGCTCCCCGATGCTCTCATCAGTCATGGAGAGGACCTGAAGGGCCTCCTCGCTGCTGTACATCCTTTTTGACATGCTGGCTGTGATGGGCTGTTTGACGGGTGACGGTTGACTGCGGATGATCACTGATGGGTGGCAGGTGACTGATAGGTGGCAAGTGACGGTCACTGATGGGTTGACAGATGACGATGACTGATGGGTTGACAGGTGACAATGACTGATGGGGTGACATGTGACAATGACTGATGGGGTGACAGGTGACGATGACCGATGGGGTGACAGATGACGATGACTGATGGGGTGACAGGCAACGATGATTGATGGGTTGACAGATGACGATCACTGATGGGGTGACAGGTGACAATGATTGATGGGGTGAGAGATGACGATCACTGATGGGGTGACATATGACGATCACTGATGGGGTGACAAGTGACGATGATTGATGGGGTGACAGATGACGATCACTGATGGGGTGACAAGTGACGATGATTGATGGGGTGACAGGTGACGATGACTGATGGGGTGACAGGTGACGATGACTGATGGGGTGACAGGTGACGGTGATTGATGGGGTGACAGGTGACGGGCGATGGTCACCGATGGGTGACAGGTGACGGGCGATGGTGCACGGCGGTACTGATGGCAGTCTCTGGTGACAGGGGAAATTTAGGCTACGTTCACATGTGAGCGTAGCAATCGCGGGCAGAATCACCGCGATCCGGAAATCATTGCAAATCGCGGGGCGCCAGTGCGTTGCCCATGATTTGCAATAGCACCCCAAACGCTGTGCGATGTTGCCGCGATTTCCGCCTGCTGAATCGCGTTAACATTGTGCAAACAACGCATGACGCCCCAAAGAAACTCTTGTACCTTTTTTGGGTGTCATGCGATGTTTGCGTGATGTTACCGCGACTCGGCAGGCGGAAATTGGACTGTGTGGGGACCTTTATTTTTGTGCTTTTACTTTTACAGGTGTACAGAGCAGTAACTCACTGTTTCTGGCTCCGCTCTCCACACACTGGAAACTGTGTGAGGGGAGAAGAGCTAGTAACAGTAAGTTACTGCTCTGTGTTTACATTTTGTGATCGGCTGTGAATGGATGGACTGCCGGTGACTAGCTGTGTTTCTAGGGAACACAGAGCCACCGACATGACCGCGCTGCGCGCTCTCGATCACGCGGTCATCTTCTGGGCTCCTCTATTGTGATCGACTGTGTGATTAGATGCTCATTGGCTGTTTCCCCCCTGCCGGTGACGGGCTGTGTCCCGGTAACACGCCGCCACCGACAGTGCAGGGCGGCGCGCATACGATCGCGCGCCTGCCCTGCCTGAATGGGCCGCCGTCATATGACGGCGGCCCAGAACAATGGTCGCACCGCTCCGCCGTGATATGACGGCGGCAGGCGGCAAGTGGTTAAAGTTATTTCAAATGAATACATAACAGGGTTAATGGGGGTACTTTACATATGATTACATTTTGCGTTCAACATTATAGCTATACTGTTGTAGAAGATTTTCACTAGGGATGGGTTCTGTGTTTCGACTCGAACATTAGCTGTTCGTGTGTTCGCAGAACGCATGAACAAACGGGGCGTTCGGCGGGAAGTTCGCCCGCCAATGAGCGCCCCATAATGCACTGCGATGTTGCAGTGCATTGATTGCTGATGATTGGCCAAAGCATGCACCTGACCTGTATGCTTTGGCCAATCACAGCACAATGTCCTGAGGGTGCCTTTGGCCAATCATGGCTGAGGGCCTAAGTCCACGTCCCACACTACATAAGGCTGCTGCTTACATGGCAGCCATGTATAGTGTGTGATAATGGAGATTAGGCAGGTAGTTAGTGGATAGTGAGTTGAGTTAGATTAGTGCAGTCAGCGTAGTGTACAGGCATACTCCACTTTAAAATGTATGAATATGTTGTAGTCCTGAGTCCCCTCTCGGTGCTCCCCAAGTTTTGTGTCCCTGTCACTTATGGTTTGGGAGCAGTGCAATGCCAGGCTGACCAATATTTCCCATAGATGCCAATGTTAAATACGGAGAGCAGTGCCACGTCATGCTGACCAAGATTTCCCATAAATGCCAATGAGCACTGAAAGCTGAAAATTGGTCAGGGCAGGAGGAGGGTGAAAAGTGCCCTGTATTTAAGTGGTTAAGGGGAACCCTATGACAGAATCTAAAAAAAAAAAAAATGGTGTGGGCTCCCCCCCAAAATCTATACCAAGCCCTTTGGGTCTGGTATAGATTTTAAGAGGAACTCCACATCAAAATAATTTTTTAAAAAAGGGCGTAGGGTCCCCCTCCCCCCATAATCCATACCAAGCCCTTTGGGTCTGGTACTGATTTTAAGATAAACTCCATACCAAAATTTAAAAAAAAAATGGCATGGGGCCCCCCTAAAATCCATACCAGATTCTTATCTGAGCATGCAGCCAGACAGGCCAGGAAAGGTGGGGGATGAGCGAGTGACCCCCCCCCACCCACCTGAACCATACCAGGCCGTTTGCCCTCAACATGGGAAGGGTGCCCCCCAAAGCACCTTGTCCCCATATGGGGACAAGGTCCTCTTCCCAAGAACCCTGGGCTGTGGTTGTGGGGGTATGCGAGTGGGGGGCTTATCGCAATCTGAAAACCCCCTTTTAAAATAGGTGGCCCCAGTTCCCGCCCCATTTACCAAAAAAGTGTAAAAAAGTAAAAACCACAGAACACAGTTTTTGACAAGTCCTTTATTAAAAAGAAAAATAAATTCAAAAACGCTTTGTCTCTTCAGAGGCTACCAGCCGTCTGCCCGGTGAATGGGTAGGGGTACGATGTACCCTATACCCATTAACATAGGGGGGCAGGATCTTGTGGTCCCCTAGTTAAAGGGGGCTTCCAGATTCCGATAAGTCCCCCACCCACAGACCCCGACAACCACAGCCCAGGGTTGCTGGGAAGAGGGACCCACCCCCCCCATGTCGAGGGCATGTGGCCTGCTATGGTTCAGGAGGGGTGGGGGCATGCTCAGATACGAGTTTGATATGGATTTTGGGGGGGGACCCCACGCCGTTTTTTTTTTTTAAATTGTGGCCTACGCCGTTTATTTCATTTTTTATATCTGTATTGCCAGGAGCCGACAATACATTACAGCCGTGAGCAAGTTTAAATTACATTTCTCTTACGTACTCCGACAGTCGCCGCCTCTTCATATTCGTCACTAATGGGGTTATTGACCTTTGCTCCGTAGGAGTGCTAGGCAACAGAATATATTAATATCAAAGCTTTTAGCATATCCCACCCCCAGGGGGTGGTCCCCTCAGTCAATACCTCCTTGCTTCCTGCATACCAACTCAGTTTCATATGCCTAGCTCAGGAGTGCAGGCTGTTCCTGTGCTGGGGCTCTTAGTCTCAGCCACTTTTCTCTCTTTTTGATTTTATTTGAAGTTTTTTTCTCTTTCTTTTCCTTAGCTGTTTATTTCCAGCATTAGTTAGTTCTTCTGATGAAGATAATCGTGCGGAGCTGGGTCTCAGTCTGGCCACCCTGGATCCCAGGGCTCAGGGCCAGGGGCTTCCCAGCCTGCCATCGAGCGTTCAGCTTAGGTTTTGCCCTGGCACATTGAACGACCCATCCCTGTTCGCTGCAGGGATGCTATCGGTGAGGTGGCTACCTCACTGGACGCCATTGCGGTTTCGCACCGCAACTCCACTGCGTCATGCTTGCGACACTCCCTGTCCTCAGTACTGCGGTTTGGTCACTGGAGCAGGCTCCCCACGCCATCCGGACTGGTAAGTGTATCTCTATGTGGGGACCTGTCTTTTTTGGGTGTCAGTCTGGGACTGTGTGACCCTGCATGTCTGTGTGACTGCTGTGCTCCCTGTCAGCTCCTGTGTGCACTTGCTGCCTGTGTGTGGGCTGTGAGGGGGGCTCTCCCGCTCTGCTGGGTGTCATGTGAAGCAGTAAGATTTTTAGACATGCTGTGCGGCGATCGCTGCGGCGATCCGCCATTTTTCTTGGGAAAATAATTATGGTGGAAGGTCCTGTGTGGTACCGCACACGTTTTTGGCGCCAAACGCCGCCATTTTGAGCGGCGATCGATCCCACATGTCAGTGCCATGTTCTCTTTGCCCAGGGTTTTGTCCTCAGCCGAGCGGCCATGTTTGTGTAGCCTTGCAGAGGCTTCATGGGGGCGGTCAGTCTTGCATCACTTCCTTTTCCTCTGGCACAGCGATCGGTGCAGCAGCCTGTGTGAGCTCTCCAGGTTTTATATCTCTTTTTTTTCCTGTATTCCTTGCCCAGTTTATTATCCCTGTGGGGGTCAGTGTGTTCGGTGGGTGCGGTGGGCAGCGCTCACCGCGATCTTAAAGGGGCAGTACCCTTTATTAATTTTTTGCTGGGGCATGGATTCTCAGGATTGCAAGTTTCCTCCCACCCTGGTGGGGGGCCAAGGGGCTGCTGCTTCCCCCGAGGGGGCTGATCTGGCCACTATTGTGGCAAACTTGGCTGCTCAGGTGCAGATGCTGGTGGCTGATCGATCCACAAAACGGCCCAGGGTGTCTATTTCCTCTGATTCAGAGGGCGATGGGGCTGCTATGGCTGGAGTGCCCTTCTCAGGGTCTCACTCATCCCTAGACCTCGTGGGGTCTGACGGGGAGGCTGAGGTGGAAGGGGTTGATAATTCTCCCCCTGTCTCGTCTGAAGAGCTTGCACTCATGGATGAGTTGGTTGCTTCTATCAAGGAAACACTGCATTTGCAGGATGACCCATGACCTCCTGCTTTGATGTCCTCTTATGGGACGCAGAGAAAACGCAAAACATCGCAGGTTTTTCCTTGCTCTACGGAATTTCAGCGCGCGGTTGATGAGCAATGGCGCAATTAAAAAAGCCTTTTGCTGTGCCGAGTAGATTCAAGCTGCGTTATCCCTTTACACCGGCTACTGATGAGCGTTGGTGTGTACCGCCTCAGGTGGATCACGCGGTGGCGATTTTGAATAAATCAACTGCGATCCCTGCTGAGGATACCCCGGTGTTCCGGGACCCGACGGACAGGAGATTGGAATCTCTGGCCCGTCATGCTTATACGGTTGCTGGCTCTATGCTGAAGCCTATTTTTGCTTCCATTATGGCAGCCCAGGCTATTGCGGATTGGACGCAGGTGCTCCGGCGCACTCTGGTGGCTGACTCTGCCCCGCCGACAACTTTGGCTATGGTGGATCAAATTCATCAGGATGTCATGTATTTGTGTGATGCGGACTTGGATTTAGTCCCTTTGGCTGCGCGTCTTTCTAGTGTGGCGGTCTTGAACCGTCGCCTGATATGGTTGAAATGTTGGTCTGTTGACCAATCTTCTCGCAAGACTCTGGCAAATTTGCCCTACGCGGGATCCCGCCTTTTTGGCGAATCTTTGGATACCCTGATAAAGGGTATTTCTTGGGGTAAGAGCACTCTCTTGCCCCAATCTAACAAGACTAAGTTTGTTCGCGGTAAGAAGAATGCTTCGTTTAGGCCCTCTCAGGGGTCCTTTCGTGCCTTTCGGTCGCACTATAAGGGCAAGCCCTTCAAAGGCCAAGGCTCCCAGAAGAAGCCGTGGGCGGGTAAGCAGAAGTCCGGCCAGTCCGGATCCGCTGCCCACAACAATGCGGCCTGAAGGGGCGCCCTCACCCGTTTCTGGGGTGGGGGGACGTTTGTTCGGTTTTCTTCAACCCTGGCTGGACCGCATTCGGGACAGGTGGGTTCAGGAAATCGTTCGATCTGGATACAAGATCGAGTTTCTCTCTCGGCCGACGGGCAGATTTTTCCCCTCAAACCTTCAGCTGACTCCGGAGCGCTTGCAGGATCTGCACCTGGCGGTGCGGGACCTGCGGGCCCAGGGAGTGGTGGTTCCGGTGCCTCATCGGGACAGATTTCGGGGGTTCTACTCCAATCTGTTCACTGTGCCCAGAAAGGAGGGCAAAGTATGTCCGATTCTGGACTTAAAAGCTCTGAACCGCTTTGTGCGGGTTCGCACGTTTCGCATGGAATCCCTGCGCTCGGTGGTGGCTGCCCTGGTTCCGGGGGAATTCATGGCCTCCATCGACTTGAAGGATGCGTACCTACACATCCCCATTTTCGAGGGTCACCAGAGGTACCTTCGATTTGCCATTGCGGAGGGTCATTATCAATTTGTGGCGTTACCCTTCGGTCTCGCTTCGGCTCCGCGGGTTTTCACCAAGGTGCTTGCGCCGGTTCTGGCTTTACTGAGGGCCCAGGGCATTTCGTCGGTTGGACGATAAATTTTCCAAAATCGACATTGTGTCCGTCGGTTCGTCTTCCCTACCTGGGGATGATTCTGGACTCTGTTCAAGCGAAGGTCTTCCTGCCGGAAGACAAGCATTGGACACTTCAGTGCGAAGTCAGGTCCCTCAGGGACAATCAGTGCTCGTCCCTCCGGACGTGTATGAGGTGTCTGGGATTGATGGTTTCGGCCTTCGAGGCGATTCCCTTCGCCCAGTTTCACACACGGGAGCTTCAGGCGGAAGTCCTGGCCAAGTGGGACGGGCGTCCGCAATCTCTGGATCTGCGGCTGTCGTTATGCCATCTCACCCGAAGGGGTCTTTTGTGGTGGCTCCAGTCCCCGGCGGTGTCGGGGGGCAAGTCCTTTCGTCCTTTGTCATGGACGGTGATTACCACGGATGCCAGCCTGTCCGGCTGGGGTGGTGTTCTGGGCGTTTTGTCCGCCCAGGGAACTTGGTCGGAGGAGGAATCCTCCCTTCCGATCAACATTCTGGAATTGCGGGCGATATCTCTCTGTCTTCTGCGTTGGACGGACAGGCTTCAGGGCCGTCCAGTTCGGGTGCAGACGGACAATGCCACAGCGGTGGCCTACATCAACCACCAAGGAGGCACCAGGAGTGCCCGGGCGGCTCGGGAAGTAGCCGACATTCTGTCTTAGGCCGAGACGCACATCCCGGCGATCTCTGCAGTTCACATTCCGGGGGTGGAAAACTGGCAGGCGGATTATCTGAGCCGCCAGACTCTGGACCAGGGAGAATGGTCCCTTCACCCGGATGTCTTCCAGATGTTATGCGCGAAGTGGGGGTCCCCAGATGTGGACCTGTTCGCGTCTTGTCTAAATCACAAGGTGGAAAGGTTCGTGGCAAGGATGCGCGATCCTCGGGCAGGCGCCTCGGACACGTTAGTGACGCCCTGGCATCAGTATCGTCTGATGTATGCCTTTCCACCGATTCAGCTGCTGTCCAGGTTCCTTCGCAGGTTGGCCTCGGAACCGAAAACGGTGATTCAGGTGGCACCGGACTGGCCTCGCCGGTCTTGGTACGCAGACCTCGTGAATCTGGCGGTCGACACTCCGTGGCGTCTGTCTCTTCGAGCGGACCTTCTGTCTCAAGGGCCGATATTCCATCCTGCTTTACAGTCGCTGGCTCTAACGGGCCTGGCTGTTGAAAGCCAGGTCCTGAAGGATAGGGGTCTCTCCCCTGAGGTCATTCCCACTTTGATCAAGGCCAGGAAGGCCTCTTCGGGGAAGATTTACTACCGTACTTGGAAGGCGTATTTTGCCTGGTGTGAGTCCAGGGGGTATTCCCCTCGCTCATACTCGGTATCGAGAGTGTTGGCTTTCCTCCAAACTGGAGTGGACCAGCGTTTGGCGCTGGCCACGATTAAGGGTCAGATTTCTGCGCTGGCCATTCTTTTTCAACGTCCTGTGGCGTCTAACTCTTTGGTTAGCACCTTTGTTCAAGGGGTGCGACATTTGGTCCCTCCTAGGAGGGAGCCTTTGCCTCCGTGGGATTTGAACCTTGTTCTGTCCGTGTTACAACATGCTCCTTTTGAGAATATCAGGGAGATCTCGTTGTCTTTGTTGTCCAAGAAGGTTGCCTTCTTAGTAGCGATTACTTCGGCTAGCAGGGTGTCGGAGCTGGCGGCCTTGTCCTGCAAGTCTCCGTATTTGGTGATTCACTTGGATAAGGTGGTCTTGCGACCTAACCCATCTTTTCTTCCGAAGAGAATTTCTGAATTTCACCTCAATGAGGACATTGTCTTGCCTTCGCTTTGTGCGAAGCCTAAACATCAGAAGGAGGTGGCTTTTCATTCCTTGGATGTTGTTCGGGCGATCAGGATGAGGGACCTCGGAAGGGTATGGCGGCACTTCTACCATCGCCAAATGGATCAGACAGACCATTGAGCAGGCCTATGCTTTGAGGGGGAAGGTTCCTCCCATGCCTGTGAAAGCGCACTCTACCAGATCTCTGAGTACGTCTTGGGCCTGTGATCATCGGGCTTCTGTGGCCCAGGTGTGTAAGGCGGCGACTTGGTCGTCCGTTCACACCTTCTCCAAATTTTGCAAGGTGGATGTTCAGGCATCGGCAGATGCTTCTTTTGGCCGTAAAGTCCTTAGTGCGGCAGTGCCTTAGGGTCCCTTATTTGGGCTCTTGACTGCTGCTGAGTTACTTGTTTTTCCTGGGTTGTTGCTCCTGTTGAGCACGTTTTCCTGTTGCCCGGTTGGTTCTCTTACTTTGGTAAGGTTCCTTTCGCTGATGTGGGTATTGCGTTGCTTTAGGCGCGGCTGCTGTTTTTCCCACCCCTCATGTCTACACTGCTTTGGGACGTCCCCATTAGTGACGAATATGAAGAGGTGGTGTCTGTCGGAGGACGTAAGAGAAAATGGAATTTTTGTAAAATCTTACCTGTAAAATTCCTTTCTCTGAGTCCTCCGACAGTCGCCGCCCCCGCCCCTCTTTTGGGGTTTGTTTGTATACTCTACTGCTATTCTACTGAAACTGAGTTGGTATGCAGGAAGCAAGGAGGTATTGACTGAGGGGACCACCCCCTGGGGGTGGGATATGCTAAAAGCTTTGATATTAATATATTCTGTTGCCTAGCACTCCTACGGAGCAAAGGTCAATAACCCCATTAGTGACGAATATGAAGAGGCGGCGACTGTCGGAGGACTCAGAGAAAGGAATTTTACAGGTAAGATTTTACAAAAATTCATTTTTTTTCCTTTTGAAATGTCAGTATTGCTGCAGCAGACTCCAAACATCGTACAGATGCGCCACTTTACAGGCACATTAAGGGAACCCCCCCAGGCACAATATTTAAAATAATTTTTTCATTTTTATTGTTTCACTTTAAGCATCATTAAAATCACTGCTCCTGTAAAAATGTTAACTTAAAATTTTTATTTTGCATTGATACATGTCCCCTAGGGCAGTATCCGGGTCCCCATATACTTTTTATGGCAATAACTTGCATATAAGCCTTTAAAATTAGGACTTTTGATTTTTCATGTTCGTGTCCCATAGACTTTAATAGAGTTTGTATTTTCGCTAGAACTTTTTCCCTGTTCGAGATGTTCTGGTGCGAAATGAACAGGGGGGTGTTTGGCCCATCACTAATTTACACTAAACATATTTTATGTACAAATGAAGCAGAGTAGGAAAGGTTTTCCACTTTCTAATACAGTGACAAACCTCTGAGTACCTCCCTTGTGGACCACAGGGAGGTCTCTCTGCTCAAATCCTCCCCAGTCAGCTTGAATATCGTCAATGGGCTCTTTCAAGTCTACAACCACTCAGGCTCGGTTCACACTACTGTGATGCAATTTTGACTCGATTTGCAGTGTCATTATGTAGAGTAACTTTGATGCAAATTTGCTTGCATTTTGGATGTAGTTTACATATTCGATGGGGCCAAATTACACTGTAAATTGCACCAAAGAAGCACAGGACCCTTTTCTAATGATACCTTACAGCTGAGCTGCATTGATGTGAATAGGCACCATTGGAAGCAAAGTTATTTCCATTGTGATGTGATTCAATGTGACCCAAGTCGCATCTGAAATCGCATCAGTGTGAACCAGGCCTCAAAGTTTATTCAGATCTCTCCAGTGTGGAGCAAATTAGTCTCACAATACTATTAAACAGCAGATCTAAAGCCCCGTACACAAGCATAGAAAATTGGCTTGTTAGTATGATGCTTCCGACAACCGACTCTGAAAAAAATCTGGTGTGCAGACTATAACATTTTTGTTGGCCGTCAAAACACGGCCGATTTTTGTGCAGTCAGTACTGATTTCGACAGGGAAAAATCTTATGAGCAAGACTGGGCATGCTCAGATAAGAAAGAACACAAAGAAAGCAAACCAACACTTGACATCACTTCAGAAGCAGATTTTTGTTGGGCGAGAAAATTTGTGTGCAGTCTAGGCACATTTCAACCAACAAAACACAACTCTGGACAAAAGACGGACGATTGGTCGGCCGATAATCGTTGCGTGTGTACGGGGCTTAATTGCTAAACAAGAAGCTCTTTTGTTAACCTTCTGTTAGCAGCAGGATAAATATCTTCAGGTTTTCATCATTCTGCTTGTAAATGGAAAACATGTTCAGAAATTGAATTGATAGACGCAACATGACTTATGCTGAGTTATTTGATACTCTATGGTTATGCTATTCTTTTATTTACACAGGATTCTATCCAAAGATAATATGGTGCTAGTTATGTGTTTTCTGGTGATGCTGCCAGCAGTGATAATCATCCTATGGAGAAGAAGTCACATGCCTGTACTTTCCCTGGATGGGACTGTGTAATCAATATAATGAAACAATTAATCAGCTGCACAAAGTGTGAAGGGTGTTGGTGTCATTTCCTGAACACACCCATATACAACACATAGCTGTGGAAGTAAAGACATTGCTTTATGAAATCATGTAGTGAGAAAATGTTAGGGTGCCATTGCTGACCTCTGAAAATCTAGCTTTCTGGCTGCCATGCTGATCCAGCAGATCAGCTGTTCTGACTTCACTCTGACATTCTAATCTGCATGCTTGTTTCAAGTCAGTGACTGAAAAAGTATGCATACCAGAGACATCCAGACAATTAGTATTCTTAAGAGGGGGTCACCGATGGCAGACCATTTACAGTATTTACTAGAAAAGTGAAGTTACGATGTGCCGAGTATTATAATTTGGTGGGACCGTTTTCTTCAAGGTACCTCTCATGGGCACGAAGCACATTACCATAGCTCTCCGGGTAGAAGTCTCAAGATTTAAGAAAAAAAAACCATGCCAGGCTATTAACAACAGCTTAAAAAGCTTGTTATAATAATTGTTGAAAAAAAAAATCAACATGTTTTGGGGTTTCTTTAAGTCCCCCTTCATCTGGCTGCTATTCCAGCATTTGCAGCAAAGTTTAAACATGCTAATGAAATCCAAACCTAGCATATGCAATTTTTGGTAAATTTGTGGAACTGAAAGCATTGGGACTTTATATATGCCAAATGAGAACAAACACATAAGTAAAAAATGTAAAGTTTTTCCTTTACAAAGCTTTTATACAAAAGGACCTTCCAGTAATTCCAAGCTACATTGGTATTATGTATACATGCATTTGTACGTGGTCTACGCGTTTCCTGGGATCCCCGGCTTCTTCAGGACTATACATGTTTCTTGTTTATACATAAGGCTCTTACTGTGATTAAAAAGAAAACAGGAAAAAAAAAGAATTACAAAACAGTCAATATGAACAAAAACAAATGCATATAATCCATATTTACAGCATAATTACAAACTCAAATTACCTTGTGATTGCAGAGAGGGGGGAAAGGGAAGGAGGAGAGGGAGAGAAAAAAAAAAAAAGAAAACCCTATATAACCCCAAATAATCTCTATATTTCAACAACATATTAGAATTGTAACAGATTATATATATACCCAATTGTATAGCAAAGAATTACCTATAATCCAAGGAGGTTTGTTGCGAGAGATTTGCGTCACTAAAACAGAGGAAAGATATCGGGGAACTTTCTCCTGATTTTTTGTAAATCCTATGCAATTCTTCATTTAGATTCCCCCAGCACAATATTTCTAAACCCTGATGAAGAGGAACTTCAACCCCCCGAAATGTGTTGGATCTTTTTTAATGATTGCTACAATGAATAAACTTTATCTAAGAGGTCAATAATAGGCCAGTTGCTCTCTTTTCTCTACCAATCTTGAGCCCCAACAGGATTACTTAAAAAAAAAACTGCAGAATGCATTGAGAACATATGATTTACCAACAGCTGGGGTGTCATACTAGGTTTATTATAATGCTTAGGACAATGTATTGCAAAACTGGGCAAACCACATGCTCAGGAATGGATCACACAACCATTGCTACAAGAACTATCAGTGGTGTTACCAGAAGACTATTTTGCTGGCATGTTAAGCAATGAAGGACATTGATTACAATGGTTTATCTGCTGAAAGTTCGTTAAACAGATGTTTGAACGGAAATTTAAGGAAAGGACATTATCATCTGCGGAAAAAGAGAATAGAAGATTCATTGACAAAATCATTTCCGAGAAGCTTTGTAGCTGTTTCTGTGGCCTTTGTCTTATGAACACATATGAATATTTATTATTCTTTTGTTTTAGTGTTTACCTTTTTTATGTTTTGTACTCATGTCGTATTATAAAAAGGAAAAAAACAGATAACCTATTGTGCCCCTTGTGTGAGATCGTGACCGGTCACATTTTGTTTTCCCAACATTAATGAGCCAGACTGTTTAGTAAAAAACACTGAAATGTTAAGTAGAATAGTACAAATTCCAACTGTTGAAGAGTACAACAGAAACAAAAAACAACCGTGCTAGAAAATGAACATATAACCTGTTGCAGCTGCTGCCACAGGAAACTAATATAGTGCCCTAAACTTCCGTATTATAAAGCCCCAAAAGAACTGAAAAGGGCTATAGCACTATACACCCAAACAAAGAAACTCATTGAAATAAAGTCCAGAAACATAATGGGGTTTATTTCCTATAAGGGCTCTTTCACACAGGCGGACCGTTCAGATCCGCCTGTGTTTTTTTGGCGGATCTGAACAACCCTCCATGCATCCCTATGGGGCATCGGATGTCAGTGAAGACATGTCCGCTGATATCCGATCCGTCAAATCTGGACGGATGGAAACCCGATTTTCCATCCATCCAGCGGATCGGATGAGAGCGGACCGACGGTCCGTTCCCATCCGATTTCCCCCATAGAGATGCATGGGGAACTGACAGCTGTGTCTCTACACACAGAGCGGAGACACAGCTGTCATCCTCCTGCTCAGTGGGGGATTGGTGGATCAATCCCCCGCTGAGAAAAACGGACTCCGTCCGACGGACGGAGTGTGTGAAAGGGGCCTTACTGAAGAATGCAAAATCTGGTGCAGCTGTGCATGGTAGCCAATTAGCTTCTAATTGCAGCTTGTTCAATTAAGTTTTGATTAAAAAAAAAAAGAGCTACACCAAATTTTGCACTCTCCAGTTTTAGAAAAACAACCCCAAAGAGTCAGTCCAATGTTATGTGCATAGAATGATAATAAATGTAATCTCGTAGCTGTGCTCTGGGATTTTGTCCAATAACAATGGTGCAACTTCAGATTATATATCAGTGTGCCATGTTCCAACTCAGTGGCTCCACACCATCCCAGTAGGTGATCCTCCAATATGAATAAATAAATTACCATGGTGGAACCAACTATTTCAATAATTAGAAAGAAAAAATAGAAATGTAGCAATTTGCAGAATATATGTATTTATTTATTTATTTACATGTTTTTGGAACCCTCCTTTTGACATTTTTTTTTAAATACTATTTTTAACAATGTATTTTTGTATGGTTTTATCAATATTTGCATATTTTATATTTGTTGTATTTAATGTGATTTACATATTATTATACCTGTATTCCTTTGCAATATTTTTTTTTTATACTTTAAAGTGTAACTCCACTTTTGTTGAGAAAAAAAAAAACATTCCCCTCTGGGTGATCTACAGTATGTACATTGCAAGGATTTTAACAAACTTGGTTGCAGATTCTTACCTTTTGTTATTCTGAAGAAATCATGGTTTGCTCCTCTGTGCCCCTGGGCTGGGTGGGTCTCATGGGAGTGGTTTCATAGTATCTGTCAGCTGTGGCAGTTGCAGGGCTCTAATGAGGAAATCTGCTTGGCCTGTATTACTTTAGATGTGTTCCTATTAGGAGTATCTCACCAGAAATGACATTTTTGTGGCAGGGGATACCAGAAATCTGACTTGTATCTTAGTACAGACTTCTGGGAAAAATGGTGAGCCAATCACACAAGCAGGAAATGATGTTTCTGGGATGTAGTCAGTACACATTCTGTGTACAGAAGAGCTCCAGGTAGATAATATTGCATTGCATTTTCAGAAAATAACAGCAGCTGAAGATTGAAAAGGAAAGGTCATTTTTAATAACATTCAATTACAACATGATTTGTGTCGCAATTGTACACGCTTTATTGTTTTTTCTTTATTTGCTGATATTTTTTCCCCACGAAAGTGGAGTTACCCTTTAAATGGGGAAGTCAAAATAGGTTTTTGCTGTGTTTGCCCTACATCCACACAAGATGGCGCTGTATATGGGGCATAAGGCATAGGTATATTGGTATTGTTAAATAGATGTAAGAATGTATAATAACATACTGAGACATTAAGATCATATGCTGTTGTGCTATCTTGTGAGAAGATAAGGGAATTATATGTGCAATAGCTATGTTTGGTAAGAAGGCAGCAACTCTTAGTATGGTTATATAGGTGGGGGTTTATATATATATATATATAGTGAAGAACAGAGTGAAGCCAGTTTTTGTCTGCTCCTGAGGAGGTTGCATAGTAATAATGAAACGCGTAGGCAAAGACTTCTGTGACAGCACTTTTTATTTTTGTTTTTTATTGTTTGAGCCAGATGGACTTGTGTCTTTTTTCAACCTGACTAACTATGTAACATCCACTCGGTGGAGCGCACGCTGATTGCACACAGCAGTTCTTCCTATTTTGTGTACACACTCCTATTAATACATGCATTGGATTATTTTTTTTCCTAATAAAAAAAGGTGTTTTCACCATAAATGGCTTTTTCTCCCTTAACTTCATTTGTTTATTAACCAAACTTGGCAAGTGACCGCTAGTGATGCATAAGGGTCCGGATATCCTGGAAGATTGGGTGCATACCTTCCAGTGGATACCTTGTGCACTTTTTTGACTCCCTTGCTAACACATGGGGTCAGATTTCTCTGGTGAGTGTGGTGTGTATTGGGGAACCACCTACAGGTATGGTGTGGAGGGACTGGAACATGACATGCTGATATATCATTTGAAGTTGCACTATTGTAATCCACAGAGCACGACTATAAGTTTGAATTTATAATCATTATATGCACATAATATTGAACTGACATTTTATGTTTCTGGACTTTATTTCACAGAGTTTGCTTATTTGTTTGGATGTATAGTGATGTGTGCCATTTTAGTTCTTTTGGGGCTTTATAATACTGAATTTCAGGGCACTATATTGGTATCCTGTGGCAGCAGCTGGCATAGGTTATATATTCATTTTCCAGCACGACTGGTTTTTGTTTGGTTTTCAACAATTGAAGAATGGCTGGAAAAATAGCAAACTAGGTGCTGCCTCAAAGATATTCATGTTGGCCCTAACATGGACTTGGTTCTAGGTCGAAAAGTGAACTCACAACACACATGTGTTGGCGTAACACACAATAAAACATGCATTTTTCAATGTATTTCCAAAAAGCAAGGTAAAACAGGGTATATGTGCTCTGCTGTGCCAATCTTATAGTATATGTTGGTCTTGTAAAGATCGGAGTGATTAGACTGAATAGGTGCATGCCTTTTCAAGAAGTTGTGCCAGTCCAGAACTGCATTTTTAAGGGCATGGCAGCCCATTTTTTTTTTAATGGAACGGTAAAATTCACAAAAGACTGCAATTTGCGACACAGGAGTCCCACGCTTACTGTAACTTGTTACATCACTTCAGCCTCCTGGTTTGCTAACCTGCCACACGGCTGCTTCGGGCCTCATGCCTAGGCCTTAGGTCTGCTCCTCAGACCAACACAAAGGTTTCCCTCCAGTCAAGCGCTCTCATAGCTTACTCACAATCAGCTTGTTACTGCTCTGTGGCAGACTACATCTGCCTCCTGCAGACATGCATGCTTTGACTGCTCCCTGCAATCCCTCTGACTCCTAGAGAGGATGGGAGTCCTCCTGACTCCCATGCACTGACCTCCTATCTGTTGGGTTGAGCCCCCAGCTTTAACCCTGGGTCTAATATGAACTCAGCCCACACCTATGCAATCAGTACATCTGCCTCTCCAAAACTCTGACCTAAACTGCTAAAATGAACAGTGATACGGGCTGGCATCTCCACAGTCTACCGTTCATCAATGGAAAAAATGTGAGGGCTTTTTCTACTATGGATTGCTTCAAATGACGCTGTACCATTTTAAACTAAGACCCGCCTTAGAACAGACGCCATACAATATCTTCTTTTAATGCCCCATACACACGTGCCGATTATCTGCAGACTTACCTTTTCTATGTAGTGCAAGGGCCTGCCGGATTGCATACAAATTGAAAGTGTTTAGGTTTGACCTCATATTATATGGTTTTGGTAAGTCTGCAGACAAAAGTCTGCAGATAATCTGCACGTGTGTATGGGGCATAACTCTACTCATGTATTTTTCCTTTTTCACTGGGGCCTGATGTTTGCTAGTTTCTATGCTAAGCTCCACCAGCATCCCTCCCTTTGTCAAAGGAAACGGTTTCAGTGGCCAATAAGAGCACTAATAGGGCGTGTGTCAAATGGCTTTTGTTTGCTTTAGGTAAACGTTGCATTCTCATACAAATCTATAGGAATGCAACAGTTGCTTGAAGCAGGTCAAATGCATGTTAGAAGGAGGTCTAATGCAGATCAATTGCACCTGTTAATGAACCCTGAATTACCTTGGGAGCCCCTCAAACTAACGGCATCAACACAAGCCCAAAGCCCATCGACAAAGGCCCTTAAAGTGGTAGTAAAGGTGTTTTTGTTGATTTATACTGTACCTACAAGTAAGCCTACAGTATACAAGGCTCACCTGTAGATACAGTAAATACCTCCTCAACATGTATTGTTTAGGAGATATTTACTTAACCACTTTAGCCCCGCTTACATTGAGGCTACTGCGGCAAAGTGCCGCGATCCCGTCCAGCGACGTAGACCTACGTCGCTGGACTCCGCCCCTTGTGGGCGGCGCTCGCGCGCCGCCGGAGGCTCGCTCCCGCTGTGTTCATTCACAGCGGGAGTCGGGCCAGCGGAGGAGCAGCGGCGATTGCCGCTGCTCTGCCCCGATCGTCGGGGATCGAGTCTGGAGATCCGCCCGCTGTGTGTAAACACAGCGGGCGGATCTCCATAGTGACAGGGACTGACAGATGACTTTATCATAAAGCAAAGTGTCAAGCCCCAGTACCAAAATTAAAAATATAATAATTAATACTATGAATTTTTGCTATATTGTAGGGCCACACAATGGGAATATGCGCTGTTTACCTTTAGTCCATAGGTTTGCCTAATGTCGTATTACCATTGCATTGTGTATTAGTTGAATTGTGTGTATAGCCAAATCATTTTTTCCTGTTGTGGATAGAGTGGTGAGCTAGTAAAAACATGTGTCAGGTTGTGATTGCTATCTGTGAGAGATTTGCTCTCTCTTTTTATCCTGGTGACCACAATAATCAGAACAGAAAATGATGGAAATCGAAAATTTTACAGTTGTCACTAAAACAGGAGTAAGGGGGAAATCTTCCAATGGGAGTAACTTTATTGGTGGCAACTGTGTAAAATGGGAATTTCTGCACTTTGAATAGATCACCTCTCACTTGTTGCATTTCCAAAAACAATTTAACCACTTGCAGTGGCGGCTGGTGAAGTTTTAAGATGGGGGGGCGCAAGACCCCGCCCTTCTATTTTGACCCCTCCCATTTATCAGAAGCCCCACCCCTTATAGACTCCACCCATTTTGTCCCCTATATTTTGCTTGCGTGAACAAATTCTCCCAATATATCACATATTAAGGGGTCTCTCAGTACTAGTATATCCCATAATAGGGAGCAGGGGCCCTATTATGGCATATACTGTGAGAGACACCCTATTATGGGATACACTGACTGAGAGTGGCACAAACCCCACAGTACAGACCCCGCCAGCACTAATCCCACAGTACAGGCCTCCTAGCACAAACCCCACAGTACAGGCCCCCTAGCACAAACCCCACAGTACAGGCCCCCTAGCACTAATCCCACAGTACAGGCCCCCTAGCACTAATCCCACAGTACAGGCCCCCTAGCACAAACCCCACAGTACAGGCCCCCTAGCACAAACCCCACAGTACAGACCCCCTAGCACTAATCCCACAGTACAGGCCCCCTAGCACAAACCCCACAGTACAGGCCCCCTAGCACAAACCCCACAGTACAGGCCCCCTAGCACTAATCCCACAGTACAGGCCCCCTAGCACTAATCCCACAGTACAGGCCCCCTAGCACTAATCCCACAGTACAGCCCCCCTAGCACTAACCCCACAGTACATGCCCCCTTTCAATGTAGTGACCAGCGTACATGCCCCCTTTCAATGTAGTGACCAGTGTGCATGCCCCCTTTCAATGTAGTGACCAGCGTACATGCCCCTTTCAATGTAGTGACCAGCATACATGCCCCCTTTCAATGCAGTGACCAGCGTACATGCCCCCTTTCAATGTAGTGACCAGCGTACAGGCCCCTTTCAATGTAGTGACCAGCGTACATGTCCCTTTCAATGTAGTGACCAGCATACATGTCCCTTTCAATGTAGTGACCAGTGTACATGCCCCCTTTCAATGTAGTGACCAGCATACATGTCCCTTTCAATGCAGTGACCAGCGTACATGCCCCCTTTCAATGTAGTGACCAGCATACATGTCCCTTTCAATGTAGTGACCAGTGTACATGCCCCCTTTCAATGTAGTGACCAGCGTACAGGCCCCTTTCAATGTAGTGACCAGCATACATGTCCCTTTCAATGTAGTGACCAGCATACATGTCCCTTTCAATGTAGTGACCAGTGTACATGCCCCCTTTCAATGTAGTGACCAGCATACATGCCCCTTTCAATGTAGTGACCAGCATACATGTCCCTTTCAATGTAGTGACCAGCGTACATGCCCCCTTTCAATGTAGTGACCAGCGTACAGGCCCCTTTCAATGTAGTGACCAGCATACATGTCCCTTTCAATGTAGTGACCAGCGTACATGCCCCTTTCAATGTAGTGACCAGCTTACATGCCCCTTTCAATGTAGTGACCAGCGTACATGCCCCCTTTCAATGTAGTGACCAGCATACATGCCCCTTTCAATGTAGTGACCAGCATACATGCCCCTTTCAATGTAGTGACCAGCTTACATGTCCCTTTCAATGTGGTGACCAGCATACATGTCCCTTTCAATGTAGTGACCAGCGTACATGTCCCTTTCAATGTAGTGACCAGCGTACATGCCCCTTTCAATGTAGTGACCAGCGTACATGCCCCCTTTCAATGTAGTGACCAGCGTACATGCCCCCTTTCAATGTAGTGACCAGCGTACAGGCCCCTTTCAATGTAGTGACCAGCGTACATGTCCCTTTCAATGTAGTGACCAGCATACATGTCCCTTTCAATGTAGTGACCAGTATACATGTCCTGCCTGTACCTACCTGTTCTGGCCTGGGTCTATCCATCCATCATGGATGAATGGACCCAAGCCAGGCCAGAACAGGTAGGTACAGGCAGGTCACCGTGCAAGATTTATCAAGTTACCCAGGCCGGGCCCAGACCAGAGTGTGCAGATATCATTATCATCATGGATGGATGGATGGATGGATGGATGGACCCAGGCCAGGCCAGAACAGGTAGGTACAGGCAGGTCACGGTGCAAGAATAATATCCCAAGCCAGGCCCAGACCAGAGTGTGCAGATATAATTATATATATCATCATGGATGGATGGATCATCCATCCATCCATGATGATATATATAATGATATCTGCACACTCTGGTCTGGGCCCGGCCTGGGTAACTTGATAAATCTTGCACCGTGACCTGCCTGTACCTACCTGTTCTGGCCTGGGTCCGTCCATCTATCCATCCATGATGATGATATCTGCAGCAGATATCATTATCATCATGGATGGCATGGCAGGCAATGGATGGCAATGGCATGGATGGCAGGCAATGGATGGCAATGGCATGGATGGCAGGCAATGGATGGCAATGGCATTGCATGGATGGCAGGCAATGGATGGCAATGGCATGGCATGGATGGCAATGGCATGGCATGGATGGCAGGCAATGGATGGCAATGGCATGGCATGGATGGCAGGCAATGGATGGCAATGGCATGGCATGGATGGCAGGCAATGGATGGCAATGACATGGATGGCATGGCATGGATGGCAGGCAATGGCATGGCATGGATGGCAGGCAATGGCATGGCATGGATGGCAATGGCATGGATGGCAATGGCATGGATGGATGGCAAAGGCATGGATGGATGGATGGCAATGGCATGGATGGCAATGGCATGGATGGATGGCAATGGCATGGATGGCAATGGCATGGATGGATGGCAATGGCATGGATGGCAATGGCATGGATGGCAATGGCATGGATGGATGGCATGGATGGATGGCATGGATGGATGGCATGGATGGCAATGGCATGGATGGCAATGGCATGGATGGATGGCTGGCAATGGCATGGATGGCAATGGCATGGATGGCAATGGCATGGATGGCAATGGCATGGATGGATGGCAATGGCATGGATGGCAATGGCATGGATGGCAATGGCATGGATGGCAATGGCATGGATGGCAATGGCATGGATGGCTGGCAATGGCATGGATGGATGGCATGGATGGCTGGCAATGGCATGGATGGCAATGGCATGGATGGATGGCTGGCAATGGCATGGATGGCAATGGCATGGATGGCTGGCAATGGCATGGATGGCAATGGCATGGATGGATGGCAATGGCATGGATGGATGGCAATGGCATGGATGGCAATGGCATGGATGGCGATGGCAATGGCATGGATGGCAATGGCATGGATGGCAATGGCAAGGCATGCATTTTTTTGTGAGTGGACAGAGGCCTGAGGAGGAGGAGGACGACTGAGGACTTACCGGGCTGCTGCTGCACAGGGCTGGACTCTTCTCTCTCTTCCGACCTGAGGCCTGGATCTGAATGCTGTCTGCCGTCCGTCCACTTAGAAGGCCCGCCGCCCGATCCGACTCCTGGTCTCCTCCTGGTCCTGCACTGGTCCTCCTGGTCAGGCGCCGACTCAGCGTCGGCGAGTGCTCTGAGCGGATGGGACCCGGGAGTCTTCTATCTTCTCTCAGCCGGGGCCCGGGAAGGAATGGAACCCGGAAGGCGGAAGCGGTGTCGGTGATCGTGACGCCGGGGCAGTGCACCGCCCCACGCGTCACGTGACCAGATGATGTCCTTCTGTGATTGGTCCAGGCTGGAGTCTGGACCAATCACAGCCAGGTGGGGGTGGCCAAGCGCTCTTTTCTGCGCCCAGGTTATGCCCCAGAAGGCAGCCAATCGGCGCCTCTTCTGGGTCGTAAACCCCACCCCCCCTTTAGCCACCACATAAGCCGGTCAGGCCGGCGAACCCAATTTTTTTTTTTCCTAACTTTATTGTTTTTTTTTTGTCTTTTTTTTTCCTTTTTTTTTTAGGGGGGCGGCGCCCTGGCGCCCCCTATGCACGGGCCGCCACTGACCACTTGCCTTCTGTGCACTTAAACCCCCTTCCCATCCAGACCAATTTTTAGCTTTCAGTGCTCTCACATTTTGAATGACAATTGCGTGGTCATGCTACACTGTACCCATATGAAATTTTTATCATTTTTTTTCACACAAATAGAGCTTTCTTTTGGTGGTATTTAATCATCTCTGGGTTTTTTATTTTTTACAAAAAAAAAGAAAAAAGACAGAAAATTTTGAAAAAAAAAAGTTTTCTTATTTTCTGCGAGTAAATTTTGAAAATAAATAAATTTTTCTCCTTCATTGATGTGCGCTGATGAGGCGGCACTGATAGGCTGCACTGATGAGGTGGCACTTATGGGCACTGATGAGGTGGCACTTATGGGCACTGATAGGCGGCACTGCTGGGCACTGAGGGGCGGCACTGATGGGCACTGGCGGGTGGCACTGATTGACACTGACGGGTGGCACTGATGAGCGGCACTGATGAGCACTGATGGGCAGCACCATCAGTGCCCACACTCAGTGCCCATAGTGCTGCCAGTCAGTGCTCATCAGTGCCTAGATGAGCAGGCACTGATGGGCACTGACTGGCAGCACTATGGGCACTGATGGGGGGCACTGTGGGCATTGATGGTGGGCAGTTAGTGTGTTTAGTGTACCTTTGTTGTAATCAGGGCACTGGTGATCAGTGCCCTGATTACATTTTTCTTTGTCCCCGACGGCTGATCGGCTCTCTCCTTCCTCACACTGCAGGCTCTGTGTGAGGAAGGAGCGCTGGCGATGAGAGATGATCTCATATGTTTACATATGAGATCATCTCTCATTGGACGGTCTGATCGCGTGGTGAATGGCCGCTGTGATTGGCTATTCACCACGATCTGTGATCGGCTGTGTCCAAAGGACACGGCCAACACACATTTTCCCTGATGCGCGCTCGCGGGAGCGCGCGGGGGGCCTGTGTCTAGGAGGCCGTTTAAAGAGTCTGCGCTGCAGCCGTACTTCGGCTACAGCGCGGATGGGAGGTAGTTAAACAGCAAAAATAAACTGAGCAGTTTTACCCTTTCCATACTTCCAAAGAGGGCTTTTTATCAGAGCCGCTATTATACTGTTCTCATGTGTCAGCCTACGGTTAAGTGTATGTAACCCAAAATAATAATGTTGTGTAAATGCTCTATTTTTGACTTGTAAATGTAGTTGTGCAAGGTTTTTTTTTTTTATATTATTGTAAGTACAGTAAATGCTTAATAAATACTTGTTGTTCCTGCTCTTCATTTAGACCTTTCCATAATAGGGTGACAACGCTATCCCACCAGCTCCCAATGCTGCAGAAGTATTTGTCACCCTCCTGTGTAAGCTACAAACAGCCGTGCTTTCATCTAGTGCTGTGGGAAACACTCCCTGCTGGTTTACTGACAGCTGCTCTGACCATTTAGCAACCAAGACTTGGAATTTATGCCTTAGTGATGCTACTAACAACCTTAAAAGGGACCCCCTCCCCTTTAAAACTGCCAATGCTATTTAAAGGCAACCAGGGAAACAAGTGACTTACATCTATCATCAATGCCCCTTTTTAAAATCGTCCCACATTGCCACTGGATGTCTTTTGTATGCATCCTGCTCCCACACTACCAGATTTAAAAACACCATAATTAGTGGCCAGATTCTTCCTATGTGTTATCTGTGTTTGCCCACTGATAAAGGCAGGCCCAAAGCAAAAAAAATAAAAAATAGGCGCAGGGCCTCATGATGGGGTTTACAGAATACAGGACATCAAGGGTTAATTGGCTGGGGTGTAGCAAGAGGTAAATTATTCGGATTGGTCCAGGAGTGATAGGTGGAGTTTTGGATAGGGGGCATGCTAGGGACAGAGAGTTTGTTTTACAGACCCTGCTGGTGAAGTCGGAAGAACAGGAGTCAAGAACAGGAATCCCCGCCCTCCTGCCCTGTTTTGGGTTGTTTGGTTGTTTTATTTGTAAAAAACAAAAAACAAAGGAAAGGGTTTTGTGGTTGGGGTCTTGGAAGGCATTAATATTCTTGGAAAAGTTCATAGGGTGACCCATCTAAGGTAAGGAGCCCTCTAGGGGATCCCAGGTAATGCGCAGCTGGGGACCATTAAGTATTAACCCTTATACACAATGCTAATTCGAGATTGGTGCCTCCCAAGATCGGCAACCTTTATGTTACGGGTACTGGATTTGGTATGGTTTCTGTTTTAAGAAATGTTTATTTTGTTAATTTGTTAAAAGAAATGTAAATTTTTCTCAATATTGGTGTTATGCGTTATGTGTTGTGCAATGTGAGATCTGGCACAGAAATAAAAATGCCTTTGCCAGAAGTTTTCGCAAGATTTTGTGAAATCTGGAGAGATTTTGTAGTGTATAGGCAAGGTGATGTAGCCTTCCCAGGGTGCATCACTGATGGCCTGGCTACATCACCAGTGCCTCCTATGACCAGGAAGTGATATCCAATTAAATATAAGTAAGGGTTCGTTTATACTTGCGGTTAGATTAGTGGTAAAAATAGACAACTGAGCTGCTATTTAATCTGCAAAGGCAGCTGGACGGGTTTGTAGACAATGCTGCGGCCACAATGCTTTGCCATGCAACATAAATTATCCTCTTCACATCTGGCAGGCAGTACCACTACCGAACGCAATATATTATAATAAACAGGGTCACCCTGCAACGGCTAGCCAAATGCAAACCTTGCAGTTCAAAAACAGGCATTCAGAAAGAGGTGGGAAACTGAAATTGGCTCTTCCTTCACAGATTCCCAATGGACATCAGTAAAGTTACGTGTTCTACAAACTTATGGGAGTTATCCCACAAAATTTCTCTCAGGTGGTATATCACCCCTTATAGATTGCATAAAAAGAAGAATCCCTCCATTTCTCCCTATTGCTGAAGGAACCGCTGCCACATTGGAACTATCTATCATATTTTTTGGCTGTGCAATAAAGTGACACATTTCTGGACAGATATTTTCCAATTAGCCTCAGATATTAAAAATATTCAAATAACTCCCTTGCCAAAATCGGCTCTATTGAATATTGGTATTGAGAACATCCCTCCCCTTTTAAGCACCTCTTACCTACATTCTGTTAGTGGCTAGACCTAGTATAGTGCACCATTGGAAAACTTCTGATATACCTCTTTGCTCGAAGGGTGATCACCATAGTGCACACTCATTGAACGAATGATGGCGTCTAGTGCAGTTTCTCAATGTTGGCCAATTGGCTCCACTGGCTTAGTTGGTATGGAAATAGATACAGTTCAATACACTGATTGATACAGTGCATCCGGAAAGTATTTACAGCCTTATTCCAAAATGGATTAAATTAATTATTTTTCTCAAAATTCTACAAACAATACCCCATAATGACAACGTGAAAGAAGTTTATTTGAAATCTTTGAAAATTTATTAAAAATAAAAACAAACAAATCACATGTATATAAGTAGTCACCGCCTTTGCCATGACACTCAAAATTGAGTGTCATGGCAATCCTTGAGATGTTTCTACAACTTGATTGGAGTCCACCTGTTCAGTTGGATTCAGTTGATTGGACATGATTTGAAAAAGGTCCCACAGTTAACAGTGCGTGTCAGAGCACAAACCAAGCCATGAACTTCTAAGAATTGTCTGAAGACCTCCTGGACAGGATTGTTTTGAGGCACAGATCTAGGGAAGGGTACAGAAAAATCTCTGCAGCATTGAGGGTCCCAATGAGCACAGTGGCCTCCTTCTTTCATAAATGGAAGATGTTTGAAACCACCAAGACTCTTCCTAGAGTGGGCTACCTGGACATGCTAAACGATCGTGGGAGAAGGGCCTTAGTCAGGGAGGTGACCAAGAATCTAATGGTCACTCTGATAGAGCTCCAGCAGTTGTGGACAGAGAGGAACCTTCCAGAAGAACAACTATCTCTGCAGCACTCCACTAATCAGGCCTGTATGGTATAGTGGCCAGACAAAATCCACTCCTCAGTAAAAGGCACATGACATCCCACATGGAGTTTGCCAAAAGGCACCTGAAAGACGCCCAGACCATGGAAAACAAAATTCTCTGGTCTGATGAAAGAAAGATTGAAGTCATGTTTGGAGGAAACCAGGCACCGCTCATCACCTGGCCAATACCATCCCTACAGTGGATCATGGAGGTGGCAGCATAATGCTGTCGGGATGTTTTTCAGTGGCAGGAACTGGGAGACTAGTCAGGATTGAGGGAAAGATGAATGCAGTAATGTACAGAGAGATCCTTGATGAAAACCTGCTCCAGTGTGCTCTGGACATCAGACAAGGGTTCATCTTCCAACAGAACAACAACCCTAAGCATACAGCCAAGATAACAAAGGATTGTCTATGGGACAACTCTGTGAATGTCCTTGAGTGGGCCAGCCAAAGCCCAGACTTGAACATCTCTGGAGATATCTGAAAATGACTGTGCATCGATGCTCCCCATCCAACCTGATGGAGTTTGAGAGGTCCTGCAAAAAAGAATGGGGAAAACTGCCCAAAAATACGTGTGCCAAGCTTGTAGCATCATACTCAAAAAGACTTGAGGCTGTAATTGGTGCACAAAGCTGCTTCAACAAAGTATTGAGCAAAGACTGTGTTTTTTTTACAAACAAGGTTGCTCTTTATTGAAAAAAAAACACACGACAATATACAATATACATTACATGTGTAGCTGCTGTACATCATCAGACCACAGGGGAAAAAACAGATGTGCCGAAGGCAACAGAACCTATACAGTGGGGGATCCAACAGTAAGAACACGGTAAAAGGCACGGTGGGGCTAGATGCAAGTCTACTAAAAAAAAAAAAAAAAGAACAAAAAAGAAAGGAAAAACAAATGGAACACAGACAGATAGCATCAAACAGAACAGAGGATCAACCCGTGCCATCTATCCAAGGCTGCCAAACCTTCTCGTATTTATGGGGACAGTTCCTATTAATGTAGGTGAGCTTATACATTGGGAGAGCCCCATGCACCAGGGCCTCCCACGCAGCCAGCGTGGGAGGGGAGGGGGAGACCCACCGAAGGACAATCTCCTTCTTAGCGTAATACAGCAATAGAGAAATCAGTAAACGGGAATACTTATTGCGCCTAACCTGATCGGGGATGCCCAAGAGCGCCAGCTCCGGGGCGCACGTGACCGAGAGGTGAAGACGGGTGTTCATGACCTCGAACACCGCCCCCCAGAACTCCGCCACCCGTGGGCATGCCCAGAACATGTGGAAGTACGAACCCTCTGCAGTAAAACATTTAGGACAATCTGCCGGCCTCGCAGGAAACATTCTGTGCAGTCGCTGAGGAGTATAATAGACCCTGTGCAGGAACTTGACTTGAATAAGCTTGTCCCTGGAGGCAATGACCAGTCTGGAACCATTCCCCAAGCAGTCCTCCCAGTCCTCCCTATCCAAGTCGGGGATGTCCAAAGACCACTTCTGCCAAAGACGCTCCAACGCAGGGGAGTCAACAACAAGCAGGGTAGCGTATAGGGCAGAAAGGGGCTTAGGGAGGTCCGCCTGCGCCAGCACATCCTCCAGACGATCAATCTGTATGACAGGGGTGACCGGGAACTGAGCACTGACCGCATGGCGCAACTGGAGATAACGAAAGCCTATCCAGCGGGGCAAGGCGAAGGACCCCTTAAGGTCCCGGAGTGAGCGTAGCTCGCCCACAGGCATGATGTCCCTCAAGCGCTGTATACCACACCGGCCCCACACCTGCGGGTCAGGAAGCATCCGCAGATGAGGGAGCGACGGATTGCCCCATAGGGGCTGATAAGGGGACCAGGTGTTAGGTTGGAGAAACCGTGCCCTGGCCACCCGCCAGACCCACAGCGTAGTCATAGTGGGGAGGGGAAGAGAGGGGTACGCACCCGCGCCCCTGTAGGGCAGGTTGCCGAGGTCAGCTAAGGAGCCCAGGCAAGCCGCCTCCAGGCACGTCGCAGCGTTAGAACGAGAGCCGGCAAACCACCAGTGGACGGCAACTAACACAGCTGCCCAAAAATAAAATTTAAAGTGCGGCAAGGCCAGTCCTCCCGAGTCCACCGGGAGCTGCAGGGTAGAACGCGCCAACCGGGGGTGTGCTCCGGCCCATAAAAACGCGCCGATACAGCTGTCTAGATCACGAAAAAAAGCGGCGGGGAGCCAGGCCGGGGAGTTGCGAAAAACGTAAAGGAATTTAGGCAAAAAAATCATTTTGATGATATTGATACGACCCAGAAGGTTAAGGGGCAGGGAGGCCCACCCAGCGCATCGCGCCCGCAACCGCTCCAGGACAGGGGTCACATTACGTGGGACGTATGCCCCCGGGTCCCCAGAAACCCAGATACCCAAATATTTAAATTCGTTCACCCACTGCAAGGGGGAGGGGGCAGCCAGGGCTCGGGCGTCCGGGTCCAGGGGAAACAAAACAGATTTACTCCAATTAATCCGTATCCCCGAGAACCTCCCAAAAGACTCAAAAATATCCAGGGCCCCCGCAGAGAGGAGGACGCATCTGCCAAATACAGTAGGGTGTCGTCGGCGTACAGCGACACCTTCTCCTTCAGGGGACCAATCCGCCATCCGCACACCTCCCTTGAGGAACGGAGCAGGGTAGCCAAGGGCTCCAGCGCCAGGGCAAACAGCCCCGGCGAGAGAGGGCACCCCTGCCTCGTCCCCCTGCTCAGCGGGAAGGCCCCCGAGACATCACCATTGGTACGAACACGGGCCATGGGTCGACGGTAGAGCAAGCGCAGCCAACTCAGGAACTTGGGGCCAAACCCAAAGCGACGCAGAACGCGCCATAGGTATGGCCACTCGACCGAATCGAAAGCCTTCTCCGCGTCGAGAGAGGCCACCACCCTTTGTCCCGGATTAAGATGTGAAGCAGAGAGATTAAGGAAAAGGCGCCAAAGGTTAATGTC
Source organism: Pelophylax lessonae (assembly GCF_965119305.1). Classification (NCBI taxonomy): domain Eukaryota; kingdom Metazoa; phylum Chordata; class Amphibia; order Anura; family Ranidae; genus Pelophylax; species Pelophylax lessonae. The sequence continues at coordinate 174,218,616 of NC_138776.1, read as the reverse complement.
CGTCCCCTTCCCCGGCATAAAACTGGTCTGGTCCACATGGACAATATCCTCAATGACCGATGCCAAACGAAGAGCCAAGATTTTGGCCAGGAGCTTGGCATCTGCATTCAGCAGGGAGATGGGGTGATAGGAGGCACAGTCTTCAGGGTCCTTACCAGGCTTAAGTATAAGCACAATGAGGGCCTCAGAGAAAGAGTCCGGCAAGGCAGCCAGGTCCGCAAACCTGGCCAGCAGTTTCACCACACGGGGGGCCAGCTGCTCCTGAAAACAGGAGAAAAACTCAATCGGAATGCCATCAGGGCCCGGAGCCTTACCGGACTGCATCTTAGTCAGAGCAACCTGAACTTCCTCCAGCGTAATGGGGCCATCCAACCTAGTCCTAGCAGCAGCGTCCAGCTCAGGGAGCACAATACCGTCAAGAAAGCTATCCAACTCCTCAGCGCCATAAGCCACCCTAGAGGCGTACAGAGCACGGTAGTAGTCACTAAAACAATCATTGATGTCGCCCAGGTCAGTCAGTAAAACCCCCGATGACAGGCGAATCCGACCAATGTGCGTGACCGGAGCCTGTTCCCTCGACAGCCAAGCAAGAAGGCGCCCGTTCTTATCACCATATTCAAAAATGCGTTGAGCTGTCGAGAGAAGCGACTTCTCAGTGGCAGCAGTCCTGCACACCGCCAGATCACGAAGTGCGCACTGGAAGGATGCATAGTGAGCAGCATCCGGAGAGGCCACGTAGGCACCCTCCGCGGAACGGAGGGCCGCCTCCAGCTGCTCCAGAGACTGCACAGAACTCCTACGGGCCACAGCGATTTGAGTCATATACACACCCCGCAACCACGCTTTAAAGGCATCCCACAGTATCAGAGGATTAGGGTGGCCCTCATTACTCGACCAGAATTGAGACAGTGCAGCCGGCAACGCCGCCAAGATCGAGGGCTCCGTGATCCAGTACCTGGACAGCCTCCAACGCCCACCCAACCTCCCATCCGCCACCCGAAGTGAGAGCAATAGGGGGGCATGGTCGGATATGCCCCTAGGCAAGATAGAGGCAGATGTAACCATTCTCAACACCTCGGTGGAGGCCAGGGCCAGGTCAATACGAGACATGGTCCGGTGGGAGGCCGAGTGACAGGTATATTCCCTATCCGACGGGTGAAAGCACCGCCAGACGTCCACCAAGGAAAACATGGACATCCAGCGGGCCAGGGCGTCAGACCAGGTAGAGGGAGGGTGGAGGCGGTCCAGATCAGGAGTGGGGGACAGATTAAAGTCCCCCAACAAGAGCACATTAGACACATCATAAGAAATGACAAGCTGCATAAGCGTGTACAGAAATGCGGGGTCAACGGGGGGAGGCAGATATAATCCCACAATAACAAATGGTACAGAGTATATAGTGGCGTGCAGTAGCACATAGCGGCCAGCCGGATCGGTCCGGACCTCCAGCAAGTGGAACGGCAATGACCTGTGAACCAAGATACTGACCCCCCTGGCGTAGTTAGAGTACGTAGCATGGTAGTGGGCGCCCACCCAGGCCCGCTTCAGGCTCAAAACACGAGAGCTCAGCAGGTGCGTCTCCTGTAACACACAAATGTGAGGGGCGAATCGGCGTAGGAAATTAAACACCAGCGAACGCTTAACAGCCGAATTCAACCCCCGCACATTCCATGATATCACGTCAACCTTAGCCATAGAGATACAAGAGATATAGCACCACGCGGGCGGGCGCCCACCACCCCGCCACCCGCGCCAGAAGGGGCACACAAATCAAATCCCCCCCCCACCCCACCAGGCAGCCACACAACAATGTAAATAAAGAGCAACAACATTAGAAAAACAAAAAAAACAGTAAAAACCAGCAACGGCTGGGATCTCCCCCCCCCCCCACCCCGCCCGACCCCATCCCAGAGGCCAACCAAGGGCCAACGGGCACCAGGGTAGCACAGCTGTGTAAGGCACAACAGGTACCGAGTCAGTGCAGCTGCATGTCGCAGCCGAGAGCAAACAAACAAAAAAAAAGGGTGTCTAGTGACATCCTGCACCCCAACAAACAGGGGGGAAGAGCAGATAAAAAAATAAATACATGCAAAACAGGAGGATAGTAACGCAGCATCGCTGAACAGGGAACAGTCCCAATAATCCTCGGAGCTAGTCCATGCCCCAGGTCCAGGAAAGACCAGCAGGATAGGCTGCCAGGCACAAGGGGTGAGAACTCAGGACCTCAGCAGGACAAGGACAGCACAAGACAGGCAGGGCAGTCACTTCCAGGGAGGCATCCACACGCCCGAAGCAGTACTCACCCCCGGGGGGGCAGCTGATCCAGCCAGTCCGAGGCGTCCTTCGGATCCACAAAGAAGCGGGTGGTCTCGCCATCGACCACCCTCAGCTTGGCGGGAAACAGCATGGCATACTTGATTCCTCGGGCACGGAGAGCCGCCTTCACAGCATCAAAGGAGCGGCGCTGCTTCTACGTCTCGACCGTATAGTCAGGGAAAATCATCAGCCTGGCATTTTGGAACGACAAGGAGCCCGCGACCCGGGCCGCCCGCAGGGTCTCATCCCGGTCCCGGAAATTGAGAAGCCGAAGGATCAGCGTGCGAGGGGGGGCACCCTCCGGACCCGGGCGCGGGGGGACCCGATGAGCCCGTTCCACAGTATAGTGCGGGGAATAGCGGGCTGCAGGTAAGAGGGACTTCAGCAGGTCTTCCACGAACAACGTCGGGTCCTTACCCTCCGCACCCTCCGGGAGGCCAACGATCCGGAGGTTGTTGCGCCTATTGCGGTTTTTTCGGCATCCTCAGCACGATATTCCAGGGCCCGAACCCGGGAATGGAGGACCCGGAGGGAGGCAGAGTGTGCAGCAAGGGTGTCCTCGACAGGGCCTACACGCTGCTCCACCACGGTAAGACGGGAGCGGATCTTGTCAAAGTCCTGTCTCAGCAAGCCCACATCCAGCTGAACCTCCTCGATTTTGGTGGTGAGGGCCGTTTGACAGGACACGATGGCCGCCATCACCTCCGGGATGCCAGGGGGATTAGCAGCAGCCCCCTCACTCGGGTCCGTCTGCGTGGCCATGTTGGTAGAGCACAGAGCGGGCTGCGGCCTAGTCCGCGCGGGATCAACGATCTCGGGTGAGGCTGTAGAAGGAGGAAAGTGGAGCTTCTTCCCCCTCTGGGACCTTCCGGAGGACCTGTAGGGCATGCAGAACGCCGGAACGGGGTACAGGTGAGTAGAATCAAGCTACGGATCACCGCCAAGATAGAATGCTCTCGGAGCTCACAGCAGGCATGTCTGTTCAAGTCGCCATCTTGGACACGCCCCCGCAAAGACTGTGTTTACTTATGTACATGGGATTTGTTTCCTTTTTTTATTTTTTAATACATTTGTAAAGATTTAGGGTCCATTCACACTAGCGCGACTTGTCAGGTGACTTGGTTGCCTGACAAGTCGCGGTCAGTCGCTCGCCATTGAATAGTACAGGACAAGTTCTAATAGGAGCGACACAAGTCGCTCCGACTTAGAAAAAGGGTCCTGTACTACTTTGTGGCGACCTGGAGGCGACTTGCATTGACTTCAATTATATGAAGTCCCTGCAAGTCACGCTGGGGTCGCGGTGCACTTCACAGGTCGCCCCAGCAAGTCGTGCTGCTCCAGTGTGAATGGACCCTTAAAAACAAACTTCTTTCACATTGTCATTATGGGGTATTGTTTAGAGAATTTTGAGGAAAATAATGAAGGCTGTAACATAACAAAATGTGTAAAAAGTGAAGCGATGTGAATACTTTCCGGATGCACTGTATACATGTACACTTGATAAGACTGTTTTATGGTTGACCTCTATGCTTGCACCGTTAATGCCTGAATTTTACTTTTTTATGACTGTCTTCCATTAATTCTATGCCTATGTATGTGGAATTGGACTCTTTGTTTGATATTTGTTTTCTTGTTTTGTAAGTTTCTTTACATTACAATAAAAATTCAATAAAACAAGAAAATAGCTAAAGCACCCCCCCTCCAAAAAAATAAAAGAAAACAAAAATAAAAATTAAACTTTTCTTATAATCTAAGCTGGTTTCAGTAAGAGTGGAGGAGTCATGGGTAATAAATCACAGCACTATACAAAGAAATAAAAACCTGAATCTGACTGAACAACCACCCTCTATGTATAAAGAAAAGCAAAAACACAAACTGACAATAAACACCACTAAAGTTGCAAAATTCCTTACAAAATGTATTTACATATACATATCTTAAATTCAACACGTATTTAAAAAGCTTGGCCAAGTAAATGTGAAAATTAAAAATGGATTTTTGTAAAATCTTACCGTAAAATCCTTTTCTCTTAAGCTCATTGACAGACGTAGTCCTCCTTGATTAATATCAACTCGGGTTATACTGCCCTCTACAGGAGTAGGACTAGACAGGAAAGAAAACGTTCTGGCCACACCCTAGGGGCAGTCCCAGAGGGTATATCCTCTCACTTCCTGCTACAGCAAATCAGTTATGTCACAAAGCAGTGTTTAGAGAATTTAAAGCGGTTGTAAACCCTAGAAACAAAAAAAAAAAAAACCTGCAAGACAAAGGCATAATGGGCTAGTATGCATCGCATACTAGCCCATTATGTGTAACTTACCTTAGAACGAAGCCCCGACACGGACCCCCAGACATCGCTGCGGGCGCTGCCATGATCCCTCGCCGTCTCTTCCGGGTTCGGCGGCTCCGGCGCGGTGATTGGCCGGAAGAGACGGCTCCGGCGCGATGATTGGCCGGAGCCGCGATGACGTCACTCCCGCTCATGCGCGCGGGAGTGATTTTTCCGGCAAGCTCCCGGCGAGTTAATTGAAGGTCCCCCCCTGCCGGTTTAGGAGATATTATTTGTACCTACAGGTAAGCCTTATTATAGGCTTACCTGTAGGTAAAAGTGTCAAAAAGCGGGATACTACCGCGTTAACCTAACCCAACTCAAAAACAGAGTGGCGGGTACTACGTCTGTCAATGAGCTTAAGAGAAAAGGATTTTACGGTAAGATTTTACAAAAATCCATTTTTCTCTGTCGCTCATTGACAGACGTAGTCCTCCTTGATTAATATCAACTCGGGACGTCCCAAAGCAGTGCCACAAATGAGGGGTGGGATAATGGAAATCAAAATCCAATCTAGAAGGCCCAACCGGTGCCAACTAGAAGTTTTAAAGGCTCATCAATCACACGATGAGACTCAACTGAAATTCCAACGGAAAAAAACCTCCAGGTAGACCACCGGTCTCCTCAAATTGCGGCCTGCAAAACCTTGCGGCCAAATGAGGCATCCGCCGATGCCATCACATCAACTCAGGAAGTACTGAGCGCTCGAGTGGAGTGCGCCTTAACAGAGAACGGAGGATTCCGACCCCTAATCGAATAAGCCTGTACCACCGTCTGTCTGATCCATTTGGAGATAGTCGCGGCAGATGCAGGCAACCCCTTTCTGGGACCATCCGTTATCACAAAAAGTGAATCCGTCTTACGGAACGATTCCGTAGCCTTCAGGTATACCCTGATTGCCCGAACCACATCCAAGGAATGCAACGCATATTCCCGAGGATGATTGGGCTGAGGACACAAGAAAGGTAGCACAATATCTTCATTCAGATGAAAGTCTGAAACCACCTTAGGAAGAAAGGATGGCTTCGGATGAAGAACTACCTTATCCCTATGAACCACAAGATATGGGGAATGGCATGATAATGCAGCCAGTTCTGACACCCTGCGTGCAGAAGTGATAGCCACCAAGAAGGCCACCTTCTGGGATAATGTAAGCAAGGGAATCTCCCTGATATTTTAAAAAGGGAGGTTTCTGCAGAACCGACAAAACCAAATTAAGATCCCAGGGCGGTAAGGGCGCGCGCACTGGCGGAGCCAAGTGCCGCACCCCCTGGATGAAATTCCGCACCAAGGAATGAGTAGCCAGCGACTTCTGAAAGAAGATTGCTAACGCTGAAAACCTGACCCTTGATAGTGCTCAAGGATAGTTTCTGCTCAACCCCCTTTTGCAGAAAAGCCAACATTCGGGTCACCAAATAGGTACGTGGGGGAAATCCCAACGATTCACACCACGCAATATAAGTCTTCCATGTGCGATAATAGACTTTGCTAGAAGTCGCTTTCCTTGCTTTAATTAGAGTAGGAATAACTGAAGCTGACAATCCCCTGTCCTTCAGTACCTGGGTCTCAATGGCCAGGCCGTTAAAACCAGCGACTGTAAAGCACGATGGAAGATCGGTCCTTGAGACCGCAGATCCTCCCTGAGAAGAAGTCTCCAAGGAGCGTCTGCGACTAGCCTGCCCAAGTCGGCGTACCCGGCTTGACGAGGCCAGCCCAGAATTACCAGGATAACTGGAGTTCCCTCCACCTCTATCCTGCGGAGAAATCTCAGCAGTAACTTGAGAGGGGGGAAGACATACAGTAGCTGATACTTCCCCTACGGGGCGCTCAGCGCGTCTGCTGCGACCGCTAGAGGATCGCGGGCGCGAGCCCTGTTGAGCCAACCTGCCAACAGATCCATATCCGGGGTGCCCCAATGAAGGGACAGCTGGTGAAATACCTCTGGATGAAGAGACTATTCCTCTTGATCCAGAATCTGACGGCTGAAATAATCTGCCTGTCCACCCCCGTGATAAATATCGCGGAGAGAACTGGAACAACTGTTCCCCCAATAAAGAATGTTGGCCATTTCTATCTTGGTGCCCCTTGGTGATTGACATAAGTCATGACCGTGGCATAGTCCGATTGGATCCGAACTGGACTGCCCTGGAGCTGCTCGGTCCAGTAAATCAGACAAAGTCTGATCGCTCTCAGTTCCAACACCTTTATCGGTAACCTGGAATTTATCAGAAGAAATGACTTCCCCTGGCTGAGCATCGGAGACCGAAGCCACCAGACCAGAGCCTCCCTGGTCTGCTCGCTCAATCGGATCCGATTGTCCAGGGAATCGGGATTCCGATTCCATATGAGAAGAATCTCCTCTTTGGAGAATTCGGATATGAGACTGGGCAAACGGTACTGCCTCTAAGGAGGCGACCATCAATCCCAGCCAGTTGACGGACAGCAACATCCGAATCATTGACTGAATCTTCTGGAGTTTCTCCGCCTGGAGAAACACTCTTGCCAAGGATGTATCCAAAATTAGGCCCAGATAGTTCAGTCTCCTGGTGGGAACCAGGGATGATCTTTGGGAAAAGCAAAGACAACGCTGATGTTCTGCGAAGATGGGGGATATGAAGATAGGCATCCTAAATGTCTATGGACGCCAGGAATAAAAAACTTATTTGAAAAGCTGCAGTACAGCTCACCTTACCAGCAGATCTCAAGATCCATCCCATCTTTCATGTGTCGCTACTAAAACCACATGTTCCTAACCAAGGAATAAGGCCTACAATCTTGCCTCCACCTCCAGTACAAGTTGAAGGCGGAGAAGAATATGAGATCAAGGAGATTCTGGATTCTCGTATCCACAGAGGAAGACTCCAATATCTCATAAGATGGAAGAACTATGGACCCCAAGACGACACCTGGTTGGATACTGCTGATGTTCACGCACCTAGGCTTATACGAACATTTCACTCGAAATACCCGGAAAAACCAGTGCTATAGGCCTTCCGGAGCCGGCCTTAAGGGGGGGGGGGGGTACTGTAAGATTCTCGTACCTTTGGTACCCTTGTTTCCCATTTCTACCTTAATATTGCGTCCCACCTTGATAACTAGGTGGAACGCATACACCTTTAAGAACGATGACATCATCGCCGAGCGCCGCTATGAGCGGCTATTTCAATCGCCGGTCTTCTCTCACTCATTGCTCGTTCAAACCGCATGCTTGACCAGTCTTGTCCTATGCTGCCGGAGCTTCTAGCTATTCCTTTGCCTGAACAAAACCGGAACCTCGCTACCGATCCCGTATCTCGCTACCGGATCACTCTCTTGCTACTGGACCTTGCTACTACTAACCCAACTTGTGATAAGTACCCCACAGGGGATTTCTTCCTAACTAACTTACACTATCTACCTCTGCATACTAAGGACTGTTACTATGTAAGCACTATTCCTATCATCTGCATAACTTCATAGATTGCTAGCTCTTGAGCCTACCATCATCTACATCATTGCACTAGGTTACTCTCTCTTGTATACTTCATCTGCTGTCCCCTACCACCTGTTACTATACATGATTGCTAAACCTATCTGCATACTACCTATCATCACCTACCACTCTCCTGAATATTACTACTGAGTGCTCACCATTTCTAACGCCTGTCTCTCACCTCTATACTATCATATACATCCTATCACTCCAGGAACATCATATTGAGTGTATGTATATTTGCATAAAACAGGCTGTGCACAGTGATGAGTCCTGAGAGTTGGATATGTTTGTTCAACACATCTCTACATGACTACTGAGTGTAATAATTCTGCAGCTGCAAATCCATTCACTAACAAAAAACGCAAGAGCGTTACACTGATCTCTATGCTTTCTGTGGGACACTGACTCCTTAGATATTAAGGAGTCAGTGGATTCCCCCATCCTCACATTCAAGGTGGATGAATGAGTTCATGTTGATGAAGGCCGATTGATAGCAAGCACTGATTGAGCAATAATATACCAACAGTCCAGTTCAAGGGGAGCTAATCATTAGATTGACTACTCCTGAACGAAAACTGCTAAAAGAGAAACAAAATTTGTCATGTCTCTGATCAACTGGTCAATTTTCAATCCATCTATGGCCAGCTTAACCAGTTCTGGACGGGAAAGGATTTGCCCCCTTAACCACTTAAGCCCCGGAGGATTTGGCTGCTAAAAGACCATGGGGTATTTTGCAATTCGGGACTGCGTGACTTTAACGAACAATTGCGCGGTCGTGCGATGCTGTACCTAAACAAATTTGATGTCCTTTTTTTCCCACAAACAGAGCTTTCTTTCGGTGGTATTTGATCACCTGTGAGATTTTTTGATCATGCGCTATAAACGAAAAAAGAGCGTAAATTTTGCAAAAATAACAATATTTTTCACATTTTTTTATATGAAATTCCCCCCAAAAAAAAGTAAAAATCAAAATTTTTTAACATTTTCGGCCAATTTGTTTTATGCTACATATGTTTGGTAAAAAAAAAATCGCAAAAAGCGTATTTTGATCGGTTTGCGCAAAAGTTATCGCGTTTACTAACAAAGGGAGAGATTTTTGTCATTTTTGTTTTTTTTTTTTAACGCGTAATGGCGGCGATATGCGATTTTTTTTGCGGTACTGCGACATTGGGGCGGACAGATCAGACCCTTGACTGACATTTTTGACACTTTTGGGGTTACCAGTGACATTTCTACAGTAATCAGTGCTATATATATGCACTGTTACTGTAAAATTTCACTGGCAGTGAAGGGGTTAACTTTATTTGAGAGGGAGGGGCTGTGTGTGTCCCAAGGGGCGTGATTCTAACTGTGATTGGCTGTGGCTTGAGCTGTAGGAACAATGATCAATGGTCCTACATAGTAGAACCGTATGATCATTGTTTCTACACAGGGGAGAATGACAGGCGGCTTGTTTACACTAGCCGCCTGCCTTTCTCCCTCTCCCCTGATGATCGCAGAGTGACCGGTGGACATCGGGTCCGCCGGTCACAGGCGCGGGGGGGTCTGTGGCCACGCGGGAGCGTGCCGGCGGCGGCGCGCACTCGCTCCCCAGAGCCTCACAGGCTAGTGACGTACCGATACGTCACTCTGCCTGTGAGGGGCTGACTGCCGCAGTATATGTACTTGCAGCGGTCGGCAAGCGGTTAATGACCAAGCCATTGTTTGCGATTCGGCACTGCATTATTTTAACTGACAATTGCGCGGTCGTGCGATGCTGTACCAAAAAAAAAAATTGATGTCCTTTTTTTCCCACAATGAGCTTTCTTTTGGTGGTATTTGATCACCTTCGCGATTTTTATTTTTTGCGCTATAGACAAAAAACCGAGTGGTAATTCTGAAAAAAAAAAAAAAAAACAATATTTTTCACATTCTGCTATGTAACATTACCAAAAATAAAAAATTAAAAAATCTACATTTTTCATCATTTTAGTCTAATTTGTATTCTGCTACATATTTTTGGTAAAAAAAAAAAAATCGCAATAAGTGTATTTTGATTGATTTGCACAAAAGTTATTGCGTCTACAAACTAGGGGCAAGATTTATATCATTTTTATTTGTTTATTTATTTTTTACTAGTAATGGCGGCGATCTGCGATTTTTAGCGGGACTGTGACATTGCGAAGGACAAATCGGACCCCTGACATTTTTGGGGGGACCAATGACAATACTACAGTAATCAGTGCCACAAATATGCACGGTTACTGTAATAATGACACGGGAAGGGAAGGGGTTAACCTAGGGGTGATAAAAGGGTTAAGTGTGAGCCTAGGGTAGTGTTTACTAACTGTGGGAGGAGGGTCTTGTGAAATGATCATAGAAACCTGTGATTTTATATAGAAGGATCACAGGCGCTCTATGATCATTTCAGAGAGAAGAATGGTTGGCTGTGTTTACAACAGCTGACCATGGTTCTCTCTCAGTGGGGAGCGATCGCGGTGCCCGGCGGCAATCTCCGCTGCCTAAGATCAGCATATCCACTGCCTAGTGGGGGCAGGAGCGCGCTGCCATAGTCACACACTCGCCCCCCCAGAACCACTCCCACGAACTGACATATCAGTACGTCGATTCACACAGCCGAGCCAGCCTGCTGCAGTATATATGCGGTGGGAGGTCGGCAAGTGGTTAAAGTGGTTGTAAAGGCAGAAGGTTTTTTTTCTTAATGCATTCTATGCATTAGGATAAAAAGCCTTCTGTGTGCAGCAGCCCCCCTCATACTTACCTGAGGTCCATCTAGATCTAGCGATGTTGCACGAGAAACTCGTCTGTCTGGGACTCCTCCTCATTGGCTCCCACTGCTGTCAAAGTCAGTGAGCCAATGAGGAGAAAAAGGGGGCAGGGCCAGGCCACAGCTCCGTGTCTGATTAGACGCAGGGAGCTTTGGCTTGGCTCAGGTGCCCCCATAGAGCAAACTACTTGCTGTGGGGCGGGGGGGGGGGGGACTCAACAGGAGGGAGGGACCAGGAGCACTAAAGAGGGATCCGAGAGGTGGATCTGGGCTGCTCTGTGCAAAACCAAATTTTTTTAGGTATTTTTTTTTTTTTTAAATAACAAAGGAATTTTAGTATCAGGTCTGACTCTGCGGAAAAACAAAAAAAAGTGAGATAAGGCAGCAAGATTTTAGGAGGGCAATACCAATAGGTAAGAAGGGCCTCTTCCTGCCACCCCCAGACGCCATCAAAAGCCATAGTATTGGAGCTTAAAAAGCAGGAGCGTGCAAACACTTTGTATCTCAGCCCCAAGGAAGGTTGCGGTTCATAGAACCTGGGATATAAAGAACCACCTAACTTCCAAAGATTGCATTTTCCTGTTAATTAATTGCTTTATCATTATGAAACTGTAAAATAATTCAAACCTACTAGTTTTAAATGCAGCATATAAAATTGCCATTAGACCATGTAACATAACTGGGAAAACAATACTAAAGTTTCTATAGCAAAAATGAACTACAAAGACCCATTCTACAGTCACACCATAAGGTTTAATAAAAACAATGGGCTTCTCACACACTTCCCACCCTGATGCCCCGTACACACGTACCGATTGTCGGCCGTAAATATTCGGCCGACGACCGATCGGCCGATTGTAGGCTTGTTAGTATGATGCTTCTGACAGCCGACAGCGCATTTTCGGGCGAACAGAATCTGTCGTGCAAGCATTAAAATTTTTGTTGGCCAACACCAGAACAGCCGATTGTTCGCCAGTCAGTACAGATTTCGGCCGACAGACAGCAGATTAGCAAGACTGGGCATGCTTAGAAAAGAAAAAGGACAAGGAAAGTTAACCATCACATGACATCACTTCTGCAGTCGGCTGTTGTTGGCCGACAAAATTCGTGTGCAGTCTTTTGCAGTTTTCAACAGACACGACAGCCCTGGACAAAAGACGGCCGATCGTTCGGCCGACGATCGGTACGTGTGTACGGGGCATAAGCCACACTCCTCTATGGGACATGGCTTAGGGAAGGGACTGTGTTGGAAGTTAACTACTTTATATAAACAGATTGATGTGACTTTATGGAGTCAGGACTTTGCCCCCCCCCCCCCATTTTTGCTATATATTCTGAGCAGGATGAGCTTCTAAAGCCTAGCAGCCGATGCAGCGGGGACCAGAGGAGCACAGTGGGGACTTGAAGCTGTGCAGTCTTATCTTTGCTTCTATTAAAGCTGCTCAGGTTAGAAAAATCAGGGCATTTGGTTATGTTGTTACTGCCTAGGTGGTAGTGGTGGCCGTGTGTGAGTCAACAACATGGGATACTGTGTGATTAGGTTATGTTCACCAATAACTACATGAAATGCTGCAAGGCTTAGGCTACTCATATTTGACCCCAAAATTCAGACTACTTTACTTGAGAAGAAACTCATTAATGCATTCTATGAAGGAGACAGAAATATTTGACACCAATTCTCTAAGGCTCCATTCACACCTGGGCGTTTTTTCAGGCGTTTTTATGGGCGTTATTGCAGGCATTTTACAGGCGTTTTACAGGCGTTTTTTGTGCAGGCGTTTTTAGATTGACTAGAGACCAATGGAAAACGCCTGTAATCTGCCCAAAAAGAAGCTCATGTACTTTTTTTTGCTTCAGGCGTTAAAACCCTCAGATGTGAACAGGAGCCATTTAAATGAATGGGGTTTTAGTTGTTGGGCGTTTTGGAAACGTTTCTTTTGAACGTTTTTGGAGCTGAAAACGCCCAAGTGTGAATGGAGCCTAAGAGAAAACTATAGTTGTACTATCTACCCTCAAGTTGTAAAGCACTGCCGGCGCTGTAAAAATCCTGTATAATATTAACAATGACTCAGTTTCTCTAACAGGGAAAATCTTCATTCCTGATCTCTAAAGGTAATTGGGTACTACCTTAGTTAACATTCCACAGTGTTATATATTAGAACCGTTAATAGCCATATATTGGCAGTAATTGGTAGCTGTAAATTGACTAAAAAAAGTAATTTTTTTATCATTTACATACTACAGTTTTTACATACTAAATTTTTTTAAGCCTTTAGATTGTAACTTTTGCATTGGTCATATGTGTGGAATCATGTCAAATACTTCAGCAAAGTCCAGAAACACAACATTCACAGACACTCTTTTTTGTCTCATTTCTACTTACTTCCTTAAAAAAAAAGAAAGTATGTTTTTTTTTTTCTAGCTTCTGGCTTTCTTAAATCCATGATTGCTATTACTAATGCATGATATCTTCTTATACTATTTTCTAGCAAACAGTTTTTTTTTTTTTTTTTTATGTTATCCATTTACCTTGGAGGTATGGGAACCATTTGAGGGGAGTATGAGACTGGGTCTCTGAATAACATAAAAAATGTAAACAGGTTCTCTGCATTATTGAACCTGAAATCAAAGTGGAGAAATTTACTTTATGGAGGAGATTTACTAAAATTGGAACACTCAGAATCTGGTTTAGCTGTGATTGGTAGCCAATCAGCTTCTAACGTCAGCTTGTTCAATTTAGCTTTGACAATAAAACCTGGAAGCTGAATGGTTTCCATGCAGAGCTCCACCAGATTTTGTACACACCAGTTTTAAGGCGGTATCTGTACTTTACTAGAGTATAATTTTTTCTCCTACTTCCACTTTTACTTCAGTACATATTTTCAATGACTTTAATACTTTTAGGCCTCATGCACACGGGGCGTTCAAAAAAACGTACGTCCAAGCTAGTTATGACGCCGGGAAAAACCGGCGTTAAAAACGCGCGTTAAACAGCGTTTCTAAAATTATGTTAATGAGCGTTAAGCCGCGTTAAGCCGCGTCAGCGCTAAATAGCGTTTTTTTTAAAAAAACGTCCTCCTCCATTTTCCACACCCAAAAATAACCACAATGCAATGTGTCGAAGCCATTTTGGTAGGAGAGAGAGAGGAGAGAGCATTTTCAGATCAGCTGAGAGTGTTTCTTGTATTTTCGGAGTATTTTTTGCATTTGAGTCATGGATCCTGTTATGCAGAAGGTTGATGAGGCGATCCTGCTCATCATCTTGAGAAGGATGCGTAGAAGGAGACAGTTGGAGGAGGACAATGAGAGGAGCAGACGGCGAAGGTTCTGGGTGCATCCTGTCATGTCGCAGCGTCTGTCCGTGGGGTACTTTACCACCATGTACACCCAACTCCGCATGTATCCGGACAAGTGGTACAACTTCTCACGTATGTCCGTTCCGCTTTTCGATGACCTGCTGGAGAAGCTCAGGCCAAGGCTATCCAGGATGGACACGAACATGCGAAGCAGTGTGTCACCGGAGGAAAGGCTGCTTGTGACACTTCGGTAAGTGAAATCATTTGTGGGTGTTTTGTATAGGGTTAGTACTTGGGTTAAGAGGGTTAGGTGGTGAGGTCCTAGTTAAAACATACTTTCAATGTATTTTTGAAAGATTGATGTAATATGTAATCATTTTTTCTTTTTATTTTAGGTTTCTTGCTACTGGCCAAAGCTTTGTCTCCTTACACCACTATTTTCTGCTAGGTGTCTCCACGGTGGCCAAAATTGTTAAGGAGACATGTGCGGCAATATGGGAGGAGTTGAAGGAGGTGGTCATGCCGGAGCCGACTGAAGAGATGTGGGAAGCAGTTGTCGATGAATTTTGGGAGAAAACCCAGTTCCCCAACTGTATCGGTGCCCTTGATGGAAAACACATCAGGGTGAAGAAGCCCCCCCCATTCCGGCTCTGCATACTTTAACTACAAGAAATATTTTTCTGTGGTACTCCTGGCATTGTCTGATGCCCATCTTCAATTCCTTGCTGTTGATGTAGGAGTATATGGCAGCCAGGGTGATGCCCGCATCTTTCGAGAATCGGCCTTTGGACGTCGGCTACACGAAGGACGACTCAACATACCAACAAGCAGGCCGCTACCGTGTACTGAGGAACCAAGCTTGCCATTGGTCATGGTGGCCGACGAAGCATTTGGACTGGCAGAAAATCTGATGAGGCCATACAGTGGCTATGGACTGAGTCACACCAAACGTATATTCAATTATCAGCTGAGCCGAGCTCGTTGTGTTGTGGAGTGTGCGTTTGGTGTGTGCTCAGCAAAATGGAGGGTTTTGCTGTCATGTATGCAACTGGATGTTGACAATGCCACCAAGGTTGTCCTGGCCTGCTGTGTTTTGCACAATTTCCTAAGGAGAAGCGACAGGAGCAGCGTTGAACCAGAGCCACGTAACCCCATGCACCGCGTGCAGTTTATAGACTTACGAACAACAGCACGAGTCATGACCATCAGAGATAAGTTTGCGGATTTCTTTGTCTCGCCTGATGGGGAAGTGGCATGGCAGGATAATTTTGTCTAAAATCATTCATCTTGTAAACTTTGTGATATCTTCACATACAGCTTTTATTAAACATTTATGTCAGTTCTTTTGATGTCTATCATTCTTCCATTGTTCCAGTTCAATGTTGCATGTGGCAAGTGTGTGCCAGCCCTGGTCTGTGCATACACTTGCCACATGCAGAAGAAGGAGGGGGATTTCCTTCTGCATGTGGCAAGTGTGTGCCAGCCCAATGGCCTGTGCATACACTTGCCACATGCAGAAGGAGGGGGATTTCCTTCTGCATGTGGCAAGTGTGTGCCAGCCCAATGGCCTGTGCATACACTTGCCACATGCAGAAGAAGGAGGGGGATTTCCTTCTGCATGTGGCAAGTGTGTGCCAGCCCAATGGCCTGTGCATACACTTGCCACATGCAGAAGAAGGAGGGGGATTTCCTTCTGCATGTGGCAAGTGTGTGCCAGCCCAATGGCCTGTGCATACACTTGCCACATGCAGAAGAAGGAGGGGGATTTCCTTCTGCATGTGGCAAGTGTGTGCCAGCCCAATGGCCTGTGCATACACTTGCCACATGCAGAAGAAGGAGGGGGATTTCCTTCTGCATGTGGCAAGTGTGTGCCAGCCCAATGGCCTGTGCATACACTTGCCACATGCAGAAGGAGGAGGGGGATTTCCTTCTGCATGTGGCAAGTGTGTGCCAGCCCAATGGCCTGTGCATACACTTGCCACATGCAGAAGAAGGAGGGGGATTTCCTTCTGCATGTGGCAAGTGTGTGCCAGCCCAATGGCCTGTGCATACACTTGCCACATGCAGAAGGAGGGGGATTTCCTTCTGCATGTGGCAAGTGTGTGCCAGCCCAATGGCCTGTGCATACACTTGCCACATGCAGAAGAAGGAGGGGGATTTCCTTCTGCATGTGGCAAGTGTGTGCCAGCCCAATGGCCTGTGCATACACTTGCCACATGCAGAAGAAGGAGGGGGATTTCCTTCTGCATGTGGCAAGTGTGTGCCAGCCCAATGGCCTGTGCATACACTTGCCACATGCAGAAGAAGGAGGGGGATTTCCTTCTGCATGTGGCAAGTGTGTGCCAGCCCAATGGCCTGTGCATACACTTGCCACATGCAGAAGGAGGGGGATTTCCTTCTGCATGTGGCAAGTGTGTGCCAGCCCAATCGCCTGTGCATACACTTGCCACATGCAGAAGAAGGAGGGGGATTTCCTTCTGCATGTGGCAAGTGTGTGCCAGCCCAATGGCCTGTGCATACACTTGCCACATGCAGAAGGAGGAGGGGGATTTCCTTCTGCATGTGGCAAGTGTGTGCCAGCCCAATGGCCTGTGCAGATGTACTTCTATTTCAACATATAACTTAAAAAAAAAAGAGGCAAAAATTAATTTCAACAAAAGGTTTTTATTCAAATAAACGCAAAAAAAAAGAAAAAAATCACAAATGCTGGTAGGTGTATCCTGACTGATCGTCCTGGCTTGACCGCGGTGACTTCGCACGTGGATAGCTGATGTCAGGATGCGAGTGGGTGGCTTGGACATGTCGTTCCTGCGCAACCTCATGGTGGTAAGGGGGTCCAGGTAAGTTTGGTGGCGGGTAATGGGTAGGTGGTTGGGAGAAATCAATGGAGGAGTGGGGTGGGAAATAGGAGGGCGTGGACAAGACCGGTGTTGGGTGGCGTTGCGGAGGGGACAAGGTAGGTAGGTGGCGTTGCGGAGGGGGGCGGTATTGAAAGTGGGGTGTTACCGTTGCTGAGGTCACAGAGGGCATTGGGGATCAAGAAAAGTGTTAAATGGATCGTTTGATGGTGGCGGGCCACCACTTAGTTTCGCATGCCTATATTGTGTCATGATGGCGAGCACACGATCCATACAAAGCTTTTCTTCAGGTCCCCAATGTCCTCCAGGATGTAGTATGCAGCACGGCAGAAGGCGGCGCGTGAGTTGCCAGGATCGAGGAACACATCCCCACTGCGCCTCTCCTGCCGCACTTCCTGCAGCAACGCTAACACCCCGTCCTCGTTTTGATGGACAATACCGCCACCCCTCTGACGCTGATTGCGGCCACGGCCACGCACAGTGCCACGGCCACGCACACATACCTCGTTGCCACGAACAGGTACCTCGCCACGGCCACGCCCCACACCACTATCGGGAATTTCTTCCACAGCACATTCCTGGTCCCTGGATTCCTGTTAAGAAAGAAAAAGGTTCAGTTTGTCACATACATACAATGATGATCAGAATGGCAGACAGACTAGACAGACACTAACCTGTATTGTGGATTCATCGCAGACATGAGATCCACTGGATTGGATGTTTATCGACATGTCACTGTTTTCAGTGGCAGCACTGGGGGGTCTGTCCTCTGGTTCTTCAACCACCTCCTGACTAGCATCCTGAGTCAGGTCTGCAATATTAGATGTTGTCCTGAAAAATATGTAAAAAAAAATGGCTGCAGAATAGCAATACATTCACAGAAAACGATGCTCTGAGCACCCCTATATGTAAGTTAAAAATACAGTATGTGCAACTTACTCTCTACTGCTGTCTATCATTGCTTGACGCAGGAATGCCAGGTGGTTGTGGTACACGTGTCTTCTTTTGTGGGAGGCAGCTGCACCACTTGTGTTAGCTTTTTCCTCCTCTGTCAGATCCCTCCTGACCCGATCACGCAGGGACTTCCACCTCTTTTGGAATATTTTGCCTAAGAAGAAAAGTGAAGTAAGGTTAAAATATGCATTCTTTGTAATTATACAGCACACAAGTCATGCATTTTAGAAAAACTTACTTCTTTCCTTCTTCTCTGCGGTGCTCAATCGGTCCCAGCCTGGTGTTAGGGCTTCTGATATATCCATCCAGGTTTTTGATTTTTTAATCCTGTCACTATAGAAGGGATGGGAGACATCCCACAGCTCTGGATGGGCCTCAACAGCAGAGATAAGCTCTGTCTGACCTATATCAGCAGCCATTGTCCCTCTCTCCTGTATGTCCACACAGACACACCCACCCACACGGCTGAGCAAAGGACACTTGGGAAATGTAAAAATGCATTTCCTGTGTTTTTACTCCATTACAGTGACCAATCACATTTCTGAAAATTTCTACAGCTTAATAACGCCGGACGTTGAAAAACGACGATAAAAACGTTAAATAGCGTTAAATAGCGTCAAGCGCTTTTAACGCTCTAATGCTGGGCCTCAGAACGCGCAGGCCGTGGGTTCTTGTTGCAGCTGAAAAACGCTTAGGCCACTTACAGCTTAAAAACGTCTTTGTGTGCATGAGGCCATAGAATAACATGGAGGGGCGTTTTTAGGCTGCAAGAAGAAAACGTCTGACGCTGCTTACAGCAGCGTTTAAAACGCCCCGTGTGCATGGGGCCTTACTGCAATATTTTTTTATGTGATGCATCGTTATTCGTTACAATTATAAAAATGTTACGAATCATTCCATTCCAAACCCGCACCACCGCTGACTTTTTTTACTCGAGTCTCACTGTCTCTGAGACTCACAAGTCACGACCAATCCCCGACCCGATGCGATGGCTCAGGGGCAGAGCCTCACCGCCTCTGCCCTCCCTCGGCTCAGCCCGAGTCCCGCCTCCCGCTTGGCTCTTAAGTGAAGTGGTGGTGGCGAGAGAGGAGAGACACCTGCCTGTGGAGTGATCTCTCTGGGCCCTGGCTGGGGGAGGGACTGTGAGTTACTAGAGTCTAGACTACTAGACTGTCTCTGGGCACTGTGCAGCACAGCTGCCCAGCACGGGAGAACTGGATGGAGGTAGGAATATATTCTTCTTTCACCAGGGGAGACTGGACTGGGGACTGTGGAGAGAGAGAAGCTGGAGGACTCGAGACAGCCTAAGGTAGGAGAAGTAAGAACTGTCTTGAAGTCAAGTCATTCACTAAGGGTATCGGATCTATTCAATGGGGGGAGGGACCCGCCCTGGCCTGTCCTACTCTAAGGGGGATCTATAATGGGAGGGGGACCCTGGCCAGCTCTAAGGGGAATCTATAATGGGAGGGGGACACAGGCCTGCTCTAAGTGAGATCTATAATGGGAGGGGGACCCTGGCCTGCTCTAAGGGGGATCTATAATAGGAGGGGGACCCTGGCCTGCTCTAAGGTGGATCTATAATAGGAGGGGGACCCTGGCCTGCTCTAAGTGGGATCTATAAAGGGAGGGGGACCCTGGCCTGCTCTAAGTGGGATCTATAATGGGAGGGGGGCCCTGGCCTGCTCTAAGGGGGATCTATAATGGGAGGGGGACCCTGGCCTGCTCTAAGGGGGATCTATAATGGGAGGGGGACCCTGGTCTACTCTAAGGGGGATCTAAAATAGGAGGGGGCCCTGGCCTTTTGACTACTTTCTTTAACTACCTCCCACCCGGGCCATAGTACATATACGGCCGGGCGGGAGTCTCGTCCTTCTGAATGGACGTTCCGAAACGGGCACGCGCAGCGGCGCGATCTCGATGTGCCCGTGTCCCTCGGACACACGGCAACAACATTCGGCAGGAGGGCCCTGTGATTGGCCCTCCTGATCACATGACGGCTGTGTCCAATCACAGCCGTCATGTAATGTAAATAGAGCCATTGTAACGGCTTTGATCTCTTCTCCTCCTGACAGATCCTGTCAGTGAGGAGAAGAAGAGAGGATCGGTGCTGCTGCGGGGGTGATCAGTGAGTATTTCTAATTACTCACTGATCACAGGGGGGGTCTGTGCTGGTAATTAGAACATTGATTACCAGTGCAGCCCTGGGGGGGGAGGGGTGCCACTAAGCCACCAGGGATGCCCACCCATGACCACCAGGGATGCCCACTATGGCCACCAGGGATGGCAAGCAGGGCTCAGAGAGCCCCCCAGTGCCCTCCCTATCAGTGTTGCCCACCAATGCCATCTATCAGTGCTGCCCACCAGTGCCGTTATTGCCATCTATCAGTGCCGCCCACCAGTGCCCATTATTGCCCACCAGTGCTGCCTATTAGTGCCCATCAGTGCCCCCCATCAGTGCCGATCAGTGCCACCCATCAGTGCCGATCAGTGCCGATCATTGCCGCCCAACAGTGCCACCTATCAGTGCCCATCAGTGCCGCCAATCAGTGCCCATCAGTGCTGCCCATCAGTGCCCATCAGCGCTGCCTATCAGTGCCCACCAATGCTGCATGTCAGTGCTATCTATCAGTGCCACATATCAGTGCCCATCAGTGCTGCATATCAGTGCCACCCCATCAGTGCCACCCCATCAGTGTCTCCTCATGAGTGCCTGTCAGTGCGGCATCATCAGTGCTCATCAGTGCAGGAAAAAACATATCTATTTACAAAATTTTATAACCTAAACAAAAAAACTTTTTTTTTTTTTTTCAAACTTTTCAGTCTTTTTTTATTTGTGCACCAAAAAAGGAAAAAAACCTGACGGTGATCAAATACCACCAAAAGAAAGCTCTATTTGTGGGGAAAAAATGACACAAATTTGGTTTAGGTACAGCGTTGCATGACCGCGCAATTGTCATTCAAATTGCAACAGCGCTAAAAGCTGAAAATTGGTCTGGGAAGGAAGGGGGTTTAAGTGCCCTGTATTGAGGTGGTTAATAACTACATAACACAATACTTGTACTTTTACTTTCAGTACATGAATAGTAAATTTAAAAATAAACTACTTGCAATACTTAAGTACAAAAAATGTTGAATACTTTAGCACTTCTACTTAAGTGTGGTGCTTAAAGAGCACTTCAACTACTACTCAAGTCACTTTTTTGATAGAGCACTTGTACTTTTACTCAAGTCTGGGTCTCTAGTACTTTTTACATCTCTTCTCCTTTGGCTCAACTATACACAATTTGCTGGGGACAACTGAAAAATGCTTGTTGGCGCTGACTTGATGCTGGCTTGATGCCGGTCAATGTCGGTTAACGCTGGCCTGCTGCCTGTTAACAATGAACTGACTTCTGATCACTTCCTTGTGACTTAAAGTCCTTTTGAAGCTCCCTTGGCACTCCTTGCTGAGGTAGCTACTTTATCACTGCTGTACTGCTGTTCTGCTGAACACTTGTATGCTTCAGGGTCTGCACTGGCACCCTCTCTCACACACTTATCTTCAGGGTTTAGACACTGGCGCCCCCTTTTTCTAAGCCTCCTCTACTGGTTAGCTGGCTCCTGGATCCCTCTGACCTTCTGGAATGGTCCCCTATCCTAGGCAGGCCCCTGGGCAGTTTACAGTACTCACGACACTGCTTTCCTGGAATCCTCTGCCCAGCAGCTCCACTCGGTCCACAGCACACCCGATCCCTCTCTGCAGCTCAGCTTAACCTTCCGCCCTCTAGGCCGACTGCCCAGGACACTTTCCTCACGCTGACAATAGGAGAGACAGCTGTCACCCTCCTCCTGGGACTCTGCTTCCCACCAAAGATGCTCTGCCATGTGCCCCCCCTCCGACTTATACCCCATCCCAGGATGCATTGTGGCAGATTCGGCCCTCTGGAATACATGCAAGCCCTGCTGTGCTATTGGCCAGGTTTCCTCCACTGTCCAATAAGAGCCCTCATTGGACATAGTGGGGAGACTCCCCAAGCTCAACAGGCACACCTGGAAACACATGACAGCCTAGCTGAACAATCAGGCCCCCCTGATAAGCAGACAGGGCCTCCCTTATGATTTTCCTAGCACCTACCTAGGAGGGTGCTACATGTGTATAGCGCAATAAATAAAAAATGCAGACGTGATCAAATACCACCTCACACCTGTCATTCTCTTGTGGTCGTAGATGCTGCTGGTTTCTCGATCCCCTGGCAGGTTGGCAGTTTTATATTACAACCTGCTGTTTGATTGGCCTCATCCCTGCATGCTGATGTGACATATTCGATGACTGCCTCAGTGCTGGAATTCCAATGCAAGTAAGCTTTTTTGACTAAAATGTTTTCCTTTTGACCTTACTAACACCTTGCTTTATGTTTTACCTTCATATATCCTACCAGATGGAAAAATACATGTCTTGAAGCACTTCATGAACTGCCATACTATGGGAGTGATTCATCTTCTTCAATGTAATTGCAAATCTTTCTACATTAGAAAAACTTAAAGACCACTTTAGAAATGTATCTAAAATCATGTACAGGCGGTCCCCCGGTTAAAAACAAGATAGGGTCTGTAGGTTTGTTCTTAAGTTGAATAAGTTTGTAAGTCAG
Source organism: Pelophylax lessonae (assembly GCF_965119305.1). Taxonomy (NCBI): domain Eukaryota; kingdom Metazoa; phylum Chordata; class Amphibia; order Anura; family Ranidae; genus Pelophylax; species Pelophylax lessonae. The sequence continues at coordinate 174,195,993 of NC_138776.1, read as the reverse complement.
AAAAGGTACATTTTTTAGGTGTAGCTCCAGCCAAAAAATGCTTTTTATGTTTTTTGGATAGCATAGGGAAGGGTTAACACTCCTGTAACTTTTTTTTTTTTGCTGTCTCTACCCCTGTTTAGAAGATTTCACCTCAATTTCTGTCCCTATTCAAAATTGGATTTTGAAAATTTTGGGTAGTTGTGGGAACTAGGATTAGTGATAAAGCTTCAGTGGAGACACCTTGTTCCCATGAGAACTCTTACAGGAGTGAATTTCCCTTCCTAGAGGTAGATTTCCTCTCACTTCCTGTTGTCACCCTCCGTTTTTTAAGTAGGAGTTGCTTGTAAGTCGGATTTTTGTAAGCTGGGAACCGCCTGTATATGCCATACAAAATAAAATTGTGGGAACCCCTGCTGTCAGTCATTTTGCCAAAGAACATGACTATTAACCACTTCAATACTGGACACTTCACCCCCTTTCTGCCCAGGCAAATTTTCAGCTTTTGACGCTGTTGCACTTATATACCATATGACATTTTTAAAATTATTTCACACAAATAGAGCTTTCTTTTGATTGTATTTAACCATTTGCTGACCAGCCGCCATAGTTATACGGCGGCAAGTTGGCTCTGTTACCCGAAATGACGTGCATGTACATGCTTCGTGTAGCAGTTAGTGTGGGCGCACGCGCCACCGGAGGCATGCGCACACACCAATTGGCTAGAGGGGGAGTTAATTAGTGGGTCTGGTGGCCGTGATGTCTGCCGGGCACCCGCAATCACTCCCTGTGGAGACAGAACGGCAGTCTGCCGATGTAAACATGGCAGACCGCTGTTCTGTCAGTGATGAACACAGGGATCCTGTGTTCCTCTTATTTAGGAACACAGGTCTCTGTGTTCATCCAGTGAGCCCATCCCCCACACAGTTAGAAAGCACCTTCTAGAGACACATTTAACCCTTTGATCACCCCTGGTGTTAACCCCTTTCCTGCCAGTGTCATTAGTACAGTAACAGTGCATATTTTAGCACTGATTACTGTAGTAAGGTCACTGGTCCCCCCAAAAGTGTCAAAAATTAGGTGTCCGATCTGTCCGCCACAATGTAGCAGTCCCACTAAATATCGCTGATCGCCGCCATCACTAGTAAAAAAAAAATTAAAATAATAAAAATTACATACTCTTTCCCCTAGTTTGTAGATGTGATAACTTTTGCACAAACCAATCAATGTAGTAAACTTATTGAGATTTTTTTTTTTTTTTATCAAAAATATGTAGCAGAATACATATAGGCCAAAAATTATGAAAAAATTAGATTTTTTAAATTTTTTTTTTACTGGGAATGTTTTTTAGCGGAAAGTAAAAAATATTGTTTTTTTTTTTTTTCAGATTTGTAGCTCTTTTTTGTTTATAGCGCAATAAATAAAAATTTGAAGAGGTGATCAAATACCACCAAAAATAAAGCTCTATGTGTAGGAAAAAAAGACATCAATTTTATTTGGGTACATGGGTACAGCGTTGCACGACCCCACAATTGTCAGTTAAAGTAATGCAGTGTTGTATCGCAAAAAATGGCCTGGTCATTATTTGGGTAAAAGCTCTCGGTTCTTAAGTGGTTAATCACCACTGTTTTTTTTTTTTTTTTTTTTTTTTAAATAAATGAAAAAAGACTTAAAACTTTGAAAAAAACACATTTTTCTAAGTTTCCGGTAATACATTTTTGTAAATAAATAATATTTCTTCACTAATTTAGGCCAAACTGTATTCTGCTAGCTTTCTTTAATGAAAATAATCAGTGTATATTTTTTAGTCTGTAGGAAATTTATAGAGTCCACAAACTATAGTTTATATATCTGAAAATCAGCTGATCAATCCAAACACTGAAAAAGTCTCACACATGTGGTATAATCCTACTAAGGAGCAATAATAGGATGTGTTTTGGGGTGTAATTCTAAGTATGCCCATGACAGGTGTGGGAAATATAATTTTAAATTGTCAACTTTGTGTAAAAAAAATCAATTTTTATTTTCTTTCCACATTTTCCTAAAACATTTGGCAAAAGAATTAAGTCTTCAAAAGACCCACCATGCCTTCTAAAAATATCTCCGGGTGCTCCGGTGCTCCAGGGTCTGGAAAAATGTGATAGGTAGTCAGGATCTGTAATTTATGTCCCAAGAAAGTGCGAAGGTGCTCCTTGGATGTTGGGTCCCTCTGTGTGGCTAAGTTGTGAAAAGGTCTCATGCATATGGTATCCCCATACTCAGGAGGAGTAGCAGAATGTGTTTTGGAGTGTATTTTTAAGTATGCCTATTATGTGTGTCAGAATTTCATATTAATTGACAACATTGTGTAAAGAAATACATTTTTGTTTTCTTTCCACATTTTCCAAAAACTTGTGGCAAAAAAATTACATTTTTAAAAGACTCACATTGCTTTTTAGAAAACACCTTGGAGTGTTTGCTTTCCAAAATGGGGTCATTTTGTGGGTGTTTCCACTGTTCTAGTTCTCCAGGGCCTCCAAAAATGTGGCAGGTTGTCAGAAAAATAAATGCTAAATTAATGCCGCAAAATTCTTGAAGGTGTTCCTTGGATTTCGGGCCCTCTGTGCATCTAGGTTGTGAAAAAGTGGTATCCCAATACTCAAGAGGCATAGCAGAATGTGTTTTGGGTGTAATTTTAAGCATGTAATGCTGTGTGTGAAAAATAAATTGTTAAAATTACTACTTTTATTTAAGTACAGTGTTGCCTGACTGAATAATTCTCATTTAAAGTATGACAGAGCTGAAAGCTGAAAAGCTGAAAAATTGACTGTTTTAAAAGGGAGTGAAAGTCTCCGGACTTGATATGGTTAATAGGCAGTGTTGTAGGTAAAGTACTGTATACATCCCTTACATTACTTCCTCTAAGCCTTGCCCCAGCTGACTCTCCACGGTGAATGGTTTGAACTCTTTACTATATTAAAAAATCCAAATTAAGTTTATAGAATTTGGGTGCTCAGCAGTTAATTATTGGAAAGACATGCTCTCCTTTTGAATAAACAATTGTACTCTGATTTATGGAATGCATTTTGTTACGTCATTATTTTTTTTTTCCATTTTGGAATTGATTTGTATGTATGCATAATACTTCTGGGTCTGTTGCAGTAACATAGACAAGTCCAAGCTGTTTCTTAATTTATAGACAGAATTTAGTATTAGGTTATTCTAGACTTATTTTTTTAATAGAATCTAGTAGTCCTTTGCTTGGCAGTAGCTGCCTGTGTCTTGATCTATAGAGTCTCACCGAAAAAGTGTAAAATATACAATCATTAAAACTAGATAATTGGCATTATTAAATCTATTAGAATTTTAAATCAGCTCATCAGAAATAGCCAGGAGTGTTTGAAACTACTAATAATATCTTTATGATGCTTTTCTCTAGCTAACATAGTTCACTGTCAGAGACAAGCTATTTGGCTGTAACACATTTGCTGCCATCTACTGCCATCTGCTGCCAGTTTTGCAACATCATAAAAATTGAATATATATACCCTTTCTTCATTTGATCTCAAGACATTATATTATTATATCTATCATTAGAGAGTTCCCTGTGAACATGTTTTTCTTTCACATCAATCAAAGGTTAATATACAGTGTATAGAAAGTAAGACTATGTATTACCAGGTGTCAGAAGGGGCTCTTCACATTGGTTTAGGGCAGAGTTAGACAAACCATTGCCACCCAGCTGTTGGAAAATAACTAAAACTCCCATCATGCTTCTGGAAATCATCTGTGAGGATGCCAGAGTTTTTTTTTTATCCAAGTAATCTTTATTGAATTTAAAATTGAAAGAAAACATTCAAACATTTGATAACATTCGCAAATGAAAGTTAGGTACAGATTATACTGTATTCAGTGACAAAAGAGAAAAGACAAAAGACATCTCTCTGGGTATAAGCATTACGGTGGAGTATACAGAGTACAGTGTTTACGCAAAACTTCAGACATGACTTCAAGAGTACAAGGCTGTCCAAGCTTCCCATTGTTTGTCAAAAGAGGAGTTTGTATTAAGGGCTCTAGCTGCTAGTAAACGTTCATATTGACAGGTTAGGTTAACCTGAGCAAGTACTTCACTATGGTTAGGGGCTGAGCTATCTTTCCAATGTCTTGCGATAATTAGTTTGGCTGCAAGTAGGAGATGAACTATGATGTTCCGATATTCGCTCGGGTATTCGTGTATACCAATGTGGAGAATGGCAAGGGCGGGGTTGGGTTTTTTAATGATCCCTGAAATTTCTGCCGTAATTTGGAAGATTTATTTCCAATAACTAGTGATGCCCACACAGGACCAGAATACATTATAAATATTGGCTGTGTGTCCACAGTTCCGCCAGCAAAGTGGCGAGCAGGAGGGTATAAACTTTGCAAGGAGGACTGGGGTCTTATTCCATCTGGCTACAATTTTTTGGGAAAGGTCCCAATGGTTCGTACAATGTGTTGCTGTTGATATAGCCTGGAACGCCTGGGCTAATTGCTGTGGAAAAAATTGTCTGCCTAGGTCGATTTACCAGCGCAGCATAGGGGGAGTTTTATTGAAAATGGTTTTACCACCCAGGAGGTTATAGAATAGAGAGATTCCCTTCTTCTTACCCTCCGGGAGTACAAAAAATTCCTGTATTCAGTCGTCTAAGTGTATATTGGGGGGGAGGGTATTTAAAGAGAAAGGTGCGAATTTGTGTGTAAGAGTAGGAGACAGAGGAGGGTAGATTATATTTTTCAACAAGAACTGTCAATGGTTTAACGTCTTGGGCATCCATACGTTCGTCTATCCACTTAAGACCATGATCGCACCATATGTGGGTTTTTAAATAAGGAATGAGTAGTTTGAGTACCTGGATGGGAATGCAAAGGGCCGAGGAGGGCTGAGGAGCAGTCAGGGAAGATACCAGTTTCCTCCATGCTAGCAAGGTTGCGCGTGCTGTGGGTGGCAAGGAATGGAGGTTTAGGGGCTTCCAGGAATCTGCAATAAGTAGCAGGTGCAGAGAGGATGAGTGGTTCATCACTCCCTCAAGTTGGACCCATAACGTGTCTGATGTTTGATAGGAAACATTTTTTTATTTGTGATAGAAGTGATGCCATGCAGTAATCATCTATGACTGGCCAGCTCGTACCCCCGACCCGCCTGTGTTTCCTGAGGTGGGTTAGAGAGCACCTGGGCCTCTTTCCCAGCCAGACAAAGAGTTTGAGAATGACAGTAAGTTCTCTGAAGTATTTTGTGTGGATGGGGAGCGGGACGGTTCTGAATAGATATAAAATTTTTTGAAGTTCCATCATCTTAAAAGATGCTATCCTGCTATTTTGGCCAAGCGTTGTAGGTTTCAACGGATATCTGCAATTAGAGGTTTAAAGTTGATGTTGATAATCCTTCAGAGGTCCGCGGCGAGGTGTATGCCTAGGTATGAAATCGTGTCTTTAGCCCATGCGTAGGATTCCAGAGTTTTTCAAAGTCTCCTAGGACTTGGAGCTCTGCAACAGGATCTGCGGGTTTTGGTAGATCGTAAGCTTAATAATAGATGCAATGCCATGCTGCGGTTTCCAAAATGAGAAAAGTCCTTTCTTCTATTAACAGAGGCATGGACTCCAGCGAGAGATATCATTTTGCCCCTGTACAAATCATTAGTAATACCTCATCTGGAATATGCAGTACAGTTTTGGGCACCAGTTCTCAAAATGGATATTGGGGAACTGGAGAAAGTGCAGAGAAGAGCAACCAAACTGATAAAAAGCATGGAGGAGCTCAGCTATGAGGAAAGATTAGAGGAACGGAATTTATTCTCTCTTGAGAAGAGGATATTTAAGCAGGGATATGATCAACATGTATAAATACAAATGGGGTCCATATAGTGAATTTGATGTTGAATTATTCACTTTAAGGATCTTACAGAAGATAAGGGGGCACGCTTTACTTCTAGAGGAAAAGAGATTTTGTCTCCAAATACGGAAAGGTTTCTTCACAGTAAGAGCTGTAAAAAAGGGGCATAGACTCCCTCCGGAGGCGGTTCTGGTTCTGGCCAGCTCAATAGATTGCTTTAAAAAGGCCTGGATTATTTCCTAGGTGTACATAATATAACTGGGTACTAATATTTATAGGTAAAATTTATCCAAGGAATATCTGATTGCCTCTCGGGGGAAAAAATAACTTTTCCCATTAAATATGCATTTCACCCTACCTACAGAAGAACTTTATAACATCAGCCAATAACTACTTTGCATCAAAAGTTCCTGCTTACATCACAGTCCTTGCTAACATCAGAGTCTTCCCTTACATCCGTGTCCCCCCTTGAATCAATGCCTCCTCCTTACATCAGTCCCCTCTTACATCAGAGTCCCCTCTAACATCCATAACCATAACGAAAATGGCCGAAAAGGAACTTCCGGTCATCGATTCAACTATATTTATAGGTGGCGTCAGCACGCCGCCCGTACCTTTGAAAAAATCATCTTTGATGAAACTAGTCAGGTCACGGCGTGCTGACGTCACACCCACCTACTTGTTGTGAAGGACGGGCGAGCGGAGCCGTCCGGCCGGCGGCTGTTACCTCCCTCCAACCCCTCTCATCCACGTTCCTTGTCGTCTGATATTTGTAAGTGCAATACAATTTTGTGTCAATAAATAGTCGTTGGATTTTATGCTATGGCTCTCCCCTCCTCATTTCTTGGGTAACCTGCATCCCTCCCTGAGTCTGGTTGACGAGCGCTATCAGGAGTGTTGTCCAGCGTCACTTTGAACCCCCGCTCAATTAATATCTGGAGCTGGTAAGAGTACCCATTCTCACTGGTGCCCTCTAGGTTCTATTATACGTCTACCTTCTAGTCTATCTGGTAAGCGGTTTATCTCACTACCTGCTTAAACTTCTTGGTACAGTCTATAAGGGAACCTACCCTCTTCGGTGGTGGCTGTCACTATTCACCACTATTGGATTTTTAGTTATCACTATTTGGGTGTTATCATCGTTTGTTTTATGGTTTTACGCTATGGCGTTTGCCTTTTTTTTCCTCATTTAAACGTATTCCTGGACACCTGCATCACCACGGTACGGGTTGCTGCCTTCTGAGGTCTGTGGATTCGGTTCCCATTATTTTGGCTACAGTATCCGCTACTTCTGGTAAGCGGTACCCGCACAAGTCACAACGCATTTTTTTCCCATTTTTGTTACTGGTTTACACTATGGTGTTGTTTTTCTCCTTTTATTCATATACCACTGAGGAGATTTACATCGGAGCCCTATGAAGCTTGCTGTGTTCCACATTTGAAGACTCTGCCTTTAATTTCTTGGCTCTTTAATGATTGGAATCTGGTAAGCGGTACCTGCACAAGGGTCATCATTTTCCCTCTCATTTATGGACATTCACATGGACTGTTTCATTTGTTAGCGCAGCTTTATTTATATATTTTCTTCTTGGGGTGTCAGTCGCACTTGAAGCTGCTGCTTTGCTTTTTTGAATTAGCGCAGTTGTTTTTTCTCCTTTATTGCGCATTGCAAATGTCTTGTGATGGATCGGAAAATAATTCCTGTGACTCAAGCAGGGGGTATATGGTGGTGGTGGTGTTGGTGGTGGTGTCTTTGGGGGTGCACACAGCAGAGAGTGAAGAGGGTGCCGATAGAGAGGATGAGGAGGGTGCAGAAGAGCAAGTCTGGTGCGTCCTTTGACGTAATCGAACGCACCTTCTGCAACTTCCCACTTTCGCTCCGGCCTGGTGCTCCTTCCCTACCCCTGCAGAAGGGCCTGCCTCTTCCTCTGCCTGTCATTTTTTAAATGACCCTGTGACAAAAGTTTCTAGAGAAGGGCAGTATATGTGGAAGAAGGTATACAACACCCCGCTTCAATCTGTCGTTTTGGGGGGCCACTGGTCTATCACACCAGTTATAAAAAACATTTTCCAGTAACTTTTGTCACTGTGTGTAGCAGAGGTAATGCAGCGAAAGAGGCAAAATTTCTGCAGTACCCAAATACACTATCATGAAAGTATATATAACACCCCTCTTCAATCTGTCGTTTTTGGGGGGCGACTGTCTATCACACCAGTTATAATACTTTTTTCTAAATGCGTTTGTCACATTTTGTAGTTGTAGTATTGCTGCAGAACCGCTCACCAGTCACAATGCTCCACAATACAAATCCACTATAATATGCTTTCTATATTAGAAAGTACAGTATATTATAAGTGTATTAAACCCCTATATACTGCACACCAAACAATAGTACACCTATACCAGTCCTTAAAAGGACTTTTGTGGACCTATTAGCTAGTGATTTGTGTCACTAACAGTCTGTCCCTACTCCACACAGCAACCTCTCCCTACACTGACAAAAGACAGAATGTAAAATGGCAGCCAGATAAGGTCTATTTATAAGGTAGAGGGTTTGTCCATGTGCTGAAATGTCTCAATTGGCTGTCCTGTACCACCTGATGGATGTGTCATGGGTCAAAGTTCTTCACAATGTAAAAGAATATCGCCATATGTTCGCATGTTCAGCGAATAGCGAACGAGCAAAGTTTGCCACAAACCGACCGCTGGACGAACCGCAAGGCCATCTCTAGTCAGCAACACTCTGGATCCTGCAGCCCAGCTCAACCTCCGGTCCTTCAGGCCGACTGCCCAGGACACCTTCACTCGCTCTGACAGGAGGAGAGACATCGGTCACCCTCCTCCTGGGACTCTGCTTCCCGCCAAAGACGCTCTGTCACATGCTCCCGCCAGGTTTATACCCAATCCCAGGGTGCATTGCGGCAAACTCCACCCACTGAGACTGCTATAAACCTTGGTGTGCTATTGGCCAGGTTTCCTCCACTGTTCAACAAAAGCCCTCAGTGGACACGCACCTGGAAACACATGACAGCCTAACTAAGTGATCAGGCCCCCCTGATAAGCAGACAGGGCCACACATATACTTTTCCTAGCACCTACCTAGGAGGGTGCTACATCCCTTACATCATAGTTCCTCTTACATCAGTGTATCCCCTATACATCAGTATCCTCCCCACATCACTGTGCCGCCTTACATCAAAGTCACATCAGAATACCCCTTTACATCACAGCCCCACTTACATGAGAGTACCCCCTTAAATAAGATTCCTATCTTACATCAGTGCCCCCCTTACATCTGATTATACCCTTAAAGCAGTGCCCCCCCTTACATCAGAAGACCACCTTACATAAGAACCCCTCTTAAATTATAGTTCCTCTTACATTAGTGGGCCCCATTACATCAGAGGACCCTCCATACATCAGTATCTCCCCCAGGTCATTGTGCCCCCATACATCAGAGTATCTCTTTACATCAGAGTTCTCCTTACATAAAGTGTCCCCCCCTTTATATTGGTGCCCCTCTTAAATCAGAGTACCCTCGTACATCAGTACCACCCTTTACATCAGTGCCCCCCCTACACCAGAAACCTCCTAAATCAGAGTAACGCTTACATCAGTGCTCTCCTACATCAGTGTCCCCTTTTGCATCAGTGCTCCCCTTACATCACTGTTTCCCCTTACATCACAGTCCCTCTTCACATCAGAGTCCCCCCTTTAATCAGGGTTCACCTTACTTCAGTGTGCCCTCTTACATCAGAGGACCCCCTATACTTCAGTATCCCCCACATCAGTGTACCCCTTACATCAGAGTTACATCAGCGTTGTGTCACTGGTCACGTGACTTCCTTAGGGTAGGGAGCCTAGTGCCCAACTGCTGCATTTATGGAGCTGCTCTTTGTTTATAGGTTGTCATAGCGAAAAATACATATTCGTGCTCAATAAACTAACTTAAAACCTTGCCAAAACTGCTAGAATTCTTAAAATACACAATACTGAGGTATGTTAATGTGATAAAAAAAGTCTTGTTTTTTTTTTGTGTGTGTAAAAATAAGCCCAGATCCTTCTCTTTTTGATCCCCTTGACTGGTGCTCCTGGCCCCTCCCTCCTGCTAAGTGCCTCTACAGCAAAACAGCTTGCTATGGGGGCACCTAAGCCAGCCGCTGCTCTTTGTGTCCATTCTGACATGGAGCCGCGGCTCAGCCTTGCCCCCTCTCTCTCCTCATTGTCTCACTGACTTTGAGCCAATGGCACCCACTGCTGTGTCTCAGCCAATGAGGAGGGAGAGTCCCATATAGCCGAGTCTTTTGAGCAGCGTCTCTGGGTCGAGAAGGGGGTATTAGGGGGGCTGAGAGGGGCTGCTGCACGCAGAAGATTTTTTTTTCTTAAAGCATAGAATGCATTAAGATAAAAAACCTTTTGCCTTTAGAATCACTTTAAAGCAATAAGAAATTAAAAACAAATCAGTTTGCTGTACACTAAAGACCCCGGTAATGGCATACACCTGCACATGGCTGGCTGATATATAAAATGCATAAAATATATAAAATGCACATACAACTAAACACAGATACAAAAATGATCAATACCATTCTATACAGTAAATTTATATTTAGTACTAAACTAAAAAATAAATATAAAAATGAAATAAAACAGATATAGATATACTGTAGATATACTGTATATAGAGAGTGATAGCTATAGATATATAGATATGTGAGCAATACTGCATAGAGACTCCCTCTAGTGGTAAAAAGCCAATTGCATACATATGCAAACTAATAGTGATAAAGCAGTTTATATCAAATTCTATGTTGTGCCCCTTTGGGAATAATGTTTGCATTTCTAAAATTCATTTGGATTATCTATTTTATTATTGCCTCTCTAATGGGGTTTGAATGTTTCTATCCCCTGGAATTTCAGCAGAGCTGGATTTTTATCATGGAATTGAGAAAAATGTTTAGATATACTATGTTTTTTATAACCTTTCCAAATGCTTTGTATATGCTCTCTTAAGTATTTCCACAGTGGCTTTTTCGTTCTTGTAAGCCGCACGGACATAGGCGTTCATAGACTACACCTTCCATGCGGGCAAGATATAAAATCTCAAATTTGATATTCTTTACCATTGAAGGTGGATGTGAACGTTTCCCTCTTCTTTCTATTTATCTTTGTGTTTTTACATGCATAGCATCTTTTGCATGGGAAAAAAATCTTTCCCCTCAAAGAAGGACTAATTTTTCTTGTTATCCAGAGGGTTAATCAATTTTTTTTACTAATTTGTCACATAATATGGGTGCTCTCTTTTTTTCTTGTTTCGTTTTATCTTTACATATTGGCAGAATAAAGTTATACATTTTCTGGATTTGGAAATGAATCCCTTCCCGCTAATGGTGCGCATATATTCAGCCTTACTGAAGTAGGCTTTTTTCTGTGAGGTTGCATATACAGTGCCTTTCGAAAGTATTCGGCCCCCTTGAACTTTGCGACCTTTTGCCACATTTCAGACTTCAAACATAAAGATATAAAACTGTAATTTTTTGTGAAGAATCAACAACAAGTGGGACACAATCATGAAGTGGGACGAAATTTACTGGATATTTCAAACTTTGTTAACAAATAAAAAACTGAAAAATTGGGCGTGCAAAATTATTCAGCCCCTTTACTTTCAGTGCAGCAAACTCTCTCCAGAAGTTCAGTGAGGATCTCTGAATGAACCAATGTTGACCTAAATGACTAATGATGATAAATAGAATCCACCTGTGTGTAATCAAGTCTCCGGATAAATGCACCTGCACTGTAATAGTCTCAGAGGTCCATTTAAAGCGCAGAGAACATCATGAAGAACAAGGAACACACCAGGCAGGTCCGAGATACTGTTGTGGAGAAGTTTAAAGCCGGATTTGGATAAAAAAAGATTTCCCAAGCTTTAAACATCCCAAGGAGCACTGTGCAAGCGATAATATTGAAATGGAAGGAGTATCAGACCACTGCAAATCTACGAAGACCTGGCCGTCCCTCTAAACTTTCAGCTCATACAAGGAGAAGACTGATCAGAGATGCAGCCAAGAGTCCCATGATCACTCTGGATGAACTGCAGAGATCTACAGCTGAGGTGGGAGACTCTGTCCATAGGACAACAATCAGTCGTATACTGCACAAATCTGGCCTTTATGGAAGAGTGGCAAGAAGAAAGCCATTTCTTAAAGATATCCATAAAAAGTCACCTGGGAGACACACCAAACATGTGGAAGAAGGTGCTCTGGTCAGATGAAACCAAAATCAAATTTTTTGGCAACAATGCAAAACGTTATGTTTGGCGTAAAAGCAACACAGCTCATCACCCTGAACACACCATCCCCACTGTCAAACATGGTGGTGGCAGCATCCTGGTCTGGGCCTGCTTTTCTTCAGCAGGGACAGGGCAGATGGTTAAAATTGATGGGAAGATGGATGGAGCCAAATACGGGACCATTCTGGAAAAAAACCTGATGGAGTCTGCAAAAGACCTGAGACTGGGACGGAGATTTGTCTTCCAAGAAGACAATGATCCAAAACATAAAGCAAAATCTACAATGGAATGGTTCACAAATAAACATATCCATGTGTTAGAATTGCCAAGTCAAAGTCCAGACCTGAGAATCTGTGGAAAGAACTGAAAACTGCTGTTCAAAAACGCTCTCCGTCCAACCTCACTTAGTTCGAGCTGTTTTGCAAGGAGGAATGGGCAAAAATTTCAGTCTCTCGATGTGCAAAACTGATAGAGACATACCCCAAGCGACTTACAGCTGTAATTGCAGCAAAAGGTGGCACTGCAAAGTATTAACTTAAGGGGGCTGAATAATTTTGCACGGCCAATTTTTCAGTTTTTTATTTGTTAAAAAAGTTTGAAATATCCAATAAATTTCGTTCCACTTCATGATTGTGTCCCACTTGTTGTTGATTCTTCACAAAAAATTACAGTTTTATATCTTTATGTTTGAAGCCTGTAATGTGGCAAAAGGTCGCAAAGTTCAAGGGGGCCGAATACTTTCGCAAGGCACTGTATGCCTACCACTCTTTGTGCTGGGAGCATGCCACACAGTGTTCTCCCACCACAGAGACCAGGCTCTTACTAATGATTGGGACCTGGGACTCCCGGGTCTGGGTCACCTGATCGCTGTGATAGCCTCTTATTGGCTATCACAGTGATCAGTCACAGCCCGCCTGTGTTTACATCCTCTTCTGAGAGGAAGCTGCATTGAAAGATGAAAACAAATAAAAGTGTGTAGAAAAAAAAAATAGCTAGATCACGGTTAGATCTAGGTCAGTGCCAGGGTTAGTGGCAAGGGCAAAGGTCAAGGTCAGAATATTTTTGGTAGGATTTTTTTTTTAAAAAAAAAAAAGCATTTTCTTTAAATTACTGTGAGTATCTGCTAATCAGGGTGTGTTTTCAACAGGATTAAAAAAAAAAAAAAAGAATGTGCAACATTGTTTCCAGGCTCTACTACGGGTACAAACAATGTACACATATGTGTTATCGCTATGTCAGGTGCAGGAAAATGCAGCAGCTTCTAACTACACAGGGGCCGTTCTATAACACCCTCAGTCACCATCCGATCACCCCCTGGTGCACAAGAAGGCAGTGCATGTCTTCCAACAGGAAGAAAAAGAATAGGACGCCTAGAAGATCACTTACTCATTACCTCCTAAGAAGCAAGGAACACTTCAGCATGGAGAAAAATGGCGCCGGCCCCTCCCCCCCAGCAAAGGACACAGCACACAGACTCCTGGCTCTACTGATCATCCTCAGGCTTCATCTAACAGTGAATACAACGTCCCCCTCACTAAAACAGATCTGGACAAGAGCCTAGAGGTTATGTGTGAAGGAGGAAGGAAGTGATTGGCGCTGCTTGGTGGGGTGTTTTTGGGAATATATTTGTTGGTTACTATGCTTCTAGTGAGGTTTTATATGGAAGTCTGTATAATAAATTAGAATCTGTGTGTAATCCACTAAAATCTGATATCAAATGACAAAACCTGTATAAAATCAGAACAGGTCTCTGTGTAATTTCTAAAACATAAAAACCTTATATAAATTACATCAGCAAATAAATCTCATACGTGCAAATTGTGCAAAAAGTGGTGCCAAAGTGAATGCAAAAAGTGAGGTGATAAAAAATTAAATAATGATCAAATGTTGTCCAGTAATAAATATATAACCATAAAATGACAATTGGTAAGTATGCTCCAAAAAGTACCAATAAATATAAGTGAAAAAATTAATAATGCATGTGTAACCATAAAATGACAATAGTATGCTCTTATACGTGCCAATAAATATAAGTGATAAGAATATATAAAAAAAATGACTGCCAATAAATAAATAAGTGCAAAGGTGCAAGAGTGAACGGATTCCTCGGTATATATATCAGTGCAAAACTGGCAGTAAAAAGATAATAAAAATATATAGAAAAAGTGTCCGTTTAAATAATCCAGCAAATGAATCCAGACCAATGTGCAGTCTCAGTGACTTAAAAATCCAAAAAAAGAGTCCTAGATAGGTGAAGTCCGTATATGGTGGTTGAAGTGCTCTTTTCTCTATGCCCAAAGTAGGGTGGGTGGGCAGAAGGAAAAAGTGTTCCCCTGAGCCTGGGGTCCTGCGCTTACCAGATTCCCTTACCCCTACAGGGGTAAACAGCGGGTCGATTTTTAGGGGATCGCTCCCACACACTGGCAATCAGGATCTCCCACGCCCTCGGTTTCACTCCTTAGTAGTAGTACAGATGTCAGCTCAATAGGTATATAAGAAATCCAGTACAGTGCCCGGGTATGTAGAAGAAAAGGGAAGGAGCCTCCAATAGTGTAAAATTGTTTCTTAAAACAGTTTTATTGTAATAAAAGACATGTACTCACAATATAAAAAACTCAAGAGTATGCCCGTCTGGCATAGGAGCCGCAACCTCCTCTCTTGCGGTGCATATTTTTTTATGATTCTGTTCTGATTTTATACAGGTTTTGTCATTTGATATCAGATTTTAGTGGATTACACACAGATTCTAATTTATTATACAGACTTCCATATAAAACCTCACTAGAAGCATAGTAACCAACAAATATATTCCCAAAAACACCCCACCAAGCAGCGCCAATCACTTCCTTCCTCGTTCATATCTATTCAAGTGCTCCCCTTCTTAGGGTCGCATTTTTGAAGTGGGCAGCAGCCAGGTGCGGTGTTAATTTCTACATATATACCCCCCATCCTAAGCGCGGAATTACATAGACCTCTTCATAGAGGTTATGTGTGCTAAGTTAGGGCTCTTTCACACGGGCTTTCCATGTGAGAGCTCCGCTGCGGTCCTTTTTTTTTTTTTTTCACGGAGCGGATGACATATAATCCCATCCGTTTGCGGATGATATGCGGACCTAATGTAAGTCTATGGGGATTGCGGATGTCAGCGGATGACACCGCTGACATCCGATTTTCCTTCCTTTCCGTTTTTTGAACGGAGGAAAAATAGGGTTCTGTTCCGTTCGAAAAAACGGAACAGAACTGAAAGGAAGGAAATCGGATGTCAGCGGATGGTATTCCGCTGACATCCGCAATGCCATAGACTTACATTATGTCCGCAAATCATCCGCAAAAAAATAGGCTGATTTGCGGACATACGGAAAGCCCGTGTGAAAGAGCCCTTAATCACCAACTTTCAAGCAGAGCTTAACAAGACAGCCACTACTCTCTCACAGGAAATCTCTGCATTAGGGGGGAGGACAGATAAGCTGGAAACCAAGCACAATGAGCTCTGCTTAGCTTACAGAGAACTTAGCAATGACCACGAATCCTTACATGTGGCTTTTTCACAATTGCAATCGCATGTGGAGGACTTGGATAATAATTTAAGGCTGCGTGGAATTCCGGAATCCCACACAGATCTAACCCCAACCGTCACCAAACTTTTTAATTCACTGTTGCCTGATCTGGATGAATCTAAGTTTGCCTGCGACAGAATTCACCGCGCTCTTAGACCAAAGCCCCCTGCTGATAAGCCTCCCAGGGATATAGTTTTGTGCATGAAGGACTTCATCACAAAGGAAGAAATTCTGAGAGCTGCGAGGAACACACCAAATATTATGCTAGATGGTTTCAGGCTGCAGATCTACCCAGACATTTCCCAGGCTACATTAGAAAGAAGACGCGGTTTGAAAGAAATTACCTCCATCCTCCAGACAGCACGCCTACGCTACAAATGGGGGTTCCCATTCAAATTGATTATTCCGCATAATGGTTCCACCTACGTGGTCACTAATCTTCACGAAGGTAGGGAGACCCTCGTCAAATTAGGCCTCATGGACCCCATGGAAGCTCCGGCCCCCTCCCCGGCACCCCGTCCATCCCCGCTATGGCAGACACCTGCATCCAGACGTGGCCGTAGAAGAGTGAGAAATGAAATTGGGTATCAATAGAACATATCTTTAAACCCCCAGGTTTATTGCGGAATCGCTTCTCTCTCTCTGCCTATTGCGGAATTTCACCCTTTTTTTTTCCATTGCGGTTAATTAACCGAAGTCCACAAAATGTTCTCATCTAACCTATTTCTTCAATACCCCAATGAAATATCCTATTCAAAGCCCTATTTTCAGATCCTGGAGTTTTTATTCCCATCACACTGACTACTCTTCAAATATCAGCAGTTCTCTTGAATTTTGCAGTTCTGGGACTTGAAATCGATTTCTTATCCAACAGTGACACCTACTGGCGGCATCTGATAACTGGCCTCCTACACTCATCTCTGTGGACAATGATATTTTTCTGGTGTCAGCAATGCTGCCATTGATGTTACCCAGGTAGCACCACCTTGTGGTCATATATCTAACTTTTTGCTATGCTCCCACAATGATCTCTCAGTCAAGACCCCAACCACTGTGTATAATCTTATAAGAGGTTCTCACATGCCGTCATCGAAACTCCTTAACCAGTAAGAGCTATCGCCAATGGTGGTTCAGGAATTTTTGGTGTTACTAGAAATACACTAAAGATAAAGAAACCATTTTAAGCTTAAAATTGCATAAGTAAATAACTCCACTCTCTCTCCAGGACAATCTCAAGTTAAACGTTCTTAACATCTAAATATCACATGTTCTGCCTTTAATATAATTTTCTGTTACAATTATTCAGTTCAGCTGCCCCGCGCTTGTACAAGCTGCACACACTCGGCCTGATGGGGTCTGGCGATCCTGCAGAGGTGCCATTGAAGAACCTTCCCGCACTGTCTTCGGTGCTGGTTTCCTCTGCGGGCTTTGTCGGTATCTCGTTGGGCTGTTTAGGAGGATATTTTCCTCTAATTTGTTTACTCATTGTGTTTCAGTACCTTTTTGGTCAACTGAACCCTTGTTCTAATTTTTGGTTCATCTTTATGTACGTATTGGGTAATGGTCTTACCCTGTATTGTTGTATCAGATTTCGTTATGATCATTTTGAAGATGGTATGATCTTGGTAAACTGGTTCAGTCCACACGTTAGTGTCAGAACCCTATACTTACTTGCTCAAGGCTATATTTTTGGTATCCGGAAATTGTTGTATAGTTGGTATTCTTTGTCATTATATACTTCCTCTGCAGGCCTCACTCCCTCATTGGTACCTACTGCTACCTTGGGATATATAATTTCCTGCTGCTCCACACCCATTTTAACCCCTATAAATGACGATTAAATGCATATCTCATAATGTCCAAGGACTTAATTCCCCTAATAAAAGGAAAAAAGCCTTCCATCAATACAAAAGATTAGATGCAAAAATCATTTTATTACAAGAAACGCATTTTGCAGAAGGCAAACACCCTAAGTTCTTTCATAAGGCTTACTCTAAATGTTATTACACTTTATTCTCCTCTAAAAGCAGGGGAGTTGCGATCTTTATACACAATACCTTGCCATTGGAGGTCCTTGAGGTCTGCAGAGACAATGAAAGTAGATATATCATACTTAAGGGTAAGATACTAAGGAAAAAGATAACGATTGCTAATGTATATGCCCCCTCGGATTCCCCCACACAATTTTTCCTTCAATTCTTTGAACAATTAGATAAATATCGTTCATCGCATGCAATCCTAGGGGGGGATTTTAATATGGTAGCACACCCTTCTCTTGATCGTAGTAATCCCTCTTCTATATCCAAAACTTTCCCTAAGTCTATCACCAAAAAACTACAAGAATTTCAACTGACTGACACTTGGCGCTGCCTAAATATGGGGTCCAGAGAATATACCTTTTATTCCCACCCCCATAATTCTTCAGCAAGAATCGATTATATTTTCTCCTCCCAAGTTATTTTGGCCAACTCAATTTCAGCTGAAATCTTCCCCTGTGTCTGGTCGGACCACCACATGATGATCTTTGACACTAATCACATCCTCCTACACCTGGAGGCTAAATGACTCGTTATTTTCGGACCCTCAGGTTATACAAGAGCTTACAGAATCAATAACAGACTTTTACACACACAATTTACCAATAGACACTTCAAACGCTAATACGTGGGTGACTCATAAGGCCTATGTTAGGGGCAAACTTATTGGCATAGCAGCAAAGAAAAACAAGGAAAGAGCTGCAAAAATACAGGAACTTAACACCAGACTTGTATAAAGTACTCAAAATTTCTACTTGAGTAAAAGTACAAGTGCTCGATCAAAAAGTGACTTAAGTAGAAGTGGAAGTGCTCGCAGAAAAAGTTACTTAAGTGGAAGTACTAAAGTATTCAACATTTTTTTTACTTAAGTATTGCAAGTAGTTTTTTAAAAAAAATTGCTACTTAAGTACTAAAAGTAGAAAGTACCAGTAGTTTTGAAAAAAAAATTCTACTCAAGTACTGAAAGTAGAAGTAGAAGTACTGTGTTATGTAGTTATTAAAGAAAGAAGTCAAAAGTTTGAACATCATATTGTTTTTTATTATTTCAAATGATTTATTCAAATGATTAACCTAAAGGACAATCACAATTCCTTAGGCTGTAACTTTTGGTAAACAAAAAACAGATAAAGTATGTTCCTCCCTTCCCTTTTAAAGCATCCCTCCTTCTCTTCCCTGCATGTTTTTTTTTCTCCACAGCTTATTGGTGCGCAAAATCATTTATAAACCAATGTGATATACAACAATATATTCCAATAATGAAATAAAGGAAGAGTGTATGAAATCTAAGTCAATAAAAAGTTCAAAATATTGTGAATCTTCAAATATATATATGTGACAAAACAAGATGAATATAATTTCATATCTGCTGTTAATGGGAAAGAACCTCCCAACCAGGGCCGGCCTTAGATGTTCAAGCGCCCTGTGCGAGCTGATCCTGTGGCGCCCCCACCAGCAGCCCTGCACATTTTTTCTTGCACTTTTTTTGCACTTCATTTGACTTATCTTTTTTATGATCACTACAAACTTAGCCCCCCTTACATTAGAGACCCCCCTTACCTCAGAGACCCCCCAACGGAGCCTCCCTTACAACAGAAACCCCCCAATGGAGCCCCCTTACAACAGAAACCCCCCACAGAGGTCCCACTTACATCAGAGACCCCCCACACAGAGCACCCTTACAGCAGAGACCCCCACACATCAGAGACCCCCCACACAGAGACCCCTTACATCAGAGACCCCCACACAGAGCCCCCTTACATCAGAGACCCCCCACACAAAGCCCCCTTACTTTAATGACCCCTCACACAAAGCCCCCCTTACATCCAGAGACCCCAACACAGAGCCCCCTTACATCAGAGACCATCCCCACATAGCCCCCCTTACATCAGAGCCCCCCCCATAGAGCCCCCCACAGAGCTCCCCCTACATCAGAGCCCCTCCACACAGAGCTCCCCTTACATCAGAGCCCTCCCACACAGAGCCCCCCTTAAATCAGAGACCCCCCTTACATCAGAGACCCCCCACACAGAGCCCCCTTACATCGGAGACCGCCCACACAAAGCCCCCCCTTAAGTTACATCAGAGACCCCCCGATGTTTCCCTTAACCAAGATGGCCGCCAGTGCCTCAATCGCACTGCGCATGCGCACGTGCCTCTACTGTGCGGCCGCCGGAATCCCCGCCTCCCAGCACTGAGACGTCAGCGAATGGAGACAAGGAGGGGAGGAGCGGAGTGGCCGAAGGCCGCCACACATGTCAGAGCGCAGTGAGGCGCATGTGGGAGCACTCCACGCCGGCCCAGCGGAAGCCTGGAGCTGAACAACGCTACCCAAATGGCCAGAGACCAGGTACCCATGAAAAAGGGGGGTATCTTTACCTTTGCCTTCCTATAGAAAAGGGGAGGGGAGGGGGGAAGGCAGAATAGGGAGGATAATTGAAAGAGTAGGAGAGAGCAGTAAGGAGGGAAACCAAACAAAAAAGAAAAAGGGAAAGGCAGAGAAAAGTAACGAGTAACGATGCAGCACAAAAAAAAAATATCGGAGTAGAAGTATCAAAATCATCAAAAAAATGTAGTGAAGTAAAAGTAGAAGTAGGAGAAAAAAATTCTACTTTAGGAAAGTACAGATACCGCATTTCGGTACTTAAGTACAGTACTTAAGTAGTTCTACTTCGTTACTATACATCTCTGCTTAACACTGATCTACAGCGTCTATATAAGAACCTAAACACACTACATGATCCTATCACCAGGCAACAAATTAATAATAAAAGATCAGAATTAAACAACATTCTCTCCGAAAACGTGGAGAAATCTATACGCTACTCAAGATCTAAATTCTTATTATACGGCAATTCCGCCTCCACTATGCTGGCCAGAAAACTCAACCTATCAATAAAACCCCCACACGTTTATAAACTTAACACTCCTTCAGGCTTACCTTCTTCTCACCCTAAAGAAGTTTTAGAGGTTTTCAAAAATTTTTATTCCAAACTACTATCCCCCCAGGTGACTGATACCTCACAAAATACCATAGATTGGCTTAATAATATTCCACTACCTAAAATCTCTCCCTCAGATGCGGCCACTTTAAATTCCCCTATCACAGAACAAGAAATATCTCAAACCATCCGTGACTTAAGAAACTCTTCTGCTCCCGGCCCCGATGGCTACACAGCCATATATTACAAAAAATTTTCCTCATTACTGGCCCCCAAGCTTTCATCTCTGTTTAATGACATCCTTCAGGGGAAAAAATTTCCTGAGGAGATGTTATTGGCTAACATGACGCTCTTGCCTAAGCCCAACAAAGACCTCTCCCACCCCCAAAATTATAGACCTATATCGATCATCAACAATGACTTAAAAATTTTCAGTAAGATTTTAGCATCCAGATTATCCTTAATTATCCACAAACTGATCTCCCCTGCTCAAACTGGATTCATTTCGAACCGCCAAATTACAGACAACATCAGAAGGGCATGTAACATTATACAGGACGCTGGTTTATACAACAAAAAACTATTGTTGCTCGGATTAGATATCCATAAAGCATTTGACAGTGTGTCTTGGGCATACTTACAAAATCTTTTGCTTTCATTTAGGTTTGAAAAAGAATTCCTTAATGGCTTTTCAGCGTTATACAACCACCCCAAAACCAGAATAAAAATACCAGGATGCAATTCTCCCTTCTTCCCCTTGGGCAGAGGCACAAGGCAGGGCTGCCCTCTATCCCCCCTCCTATTTGCACTTGCCCTTGAACCCCTCTCCTTGGCATTACAAAATCACCCTGAAATAATTGGATATAAGAAAGACGATGATAACTACAAATTAAGTCTATATGCAGACGATGCTCTTGTATTCTTAACAGACCCCCTTACCTCATTACCGATACTCCTACAAACCTTAGAAAAGTTTGCTTCCCTCTCAGGTCTAGGTATAAACGTTTCCAAAACAGTTGCGCTCCCTATTCATTTTACAGAACCAGAACTCCTACAACTTAAAACAAATTTTCCCTTTTCTTGGTCTACAGACAAACTCCCATACCTTGGCATAAAACTGTCTAAAGAATATAATAACTTATTTGAATGTAACATACCCCCATTATTTGCTAGTATACGAAATACCCTCAAAACTTGGTCTTCCTTTCCACTATCATTCCTCGGGAAGATAACGGCAATTAAGATGAACGTTCTCCCCAAATTAATATACTTGTTTAGAGCTCTACCTATTTCCATCACTAAAACATATATCTCCAAAATACAATCTTCGATAAACAAGTTTATATGGAATAATAAAAAGCCCAGATTCGCTCAAAACATATTATATTACCCTCAACCCTCAGGAGGGATGGGAGCCCCTAATATTTGCTCCTATTATGTTATTTGTAGACTATCTCAAATAACACAATGGCATATAATAAAAGATGCCCCTCCTTGGGTTAAATTTGAAACAAGTGCCATTAAACTCTACCGATTGTCTAGTATTCTCTGGCACCGTACAATCCCTATCAGACAGATTTCAACACGTAATACAATTGTATCCGATGCCATAAAGCTCTGGGCTAAGATAGGGGGTTTCAAAGGCCTATCCTCTAATCCGCCTATGGCAGCCTCCTTCCTAGGCGACCCCAGATTTGGGGAGGCATTTCTAAACCCAGAACAGTTTTCCTGGTGGTATACGAATACTCTACATAGAATGAAAGACCTTTATGATGGTGGAACATTCCTCTCCTTCAATAAACTAAAAGAAACCCACAACATTCTGGACTCGGAGCTATCTAATTATGAGAAAATTAAAACACACTTCGATACTCATTACCCACTCCCTTGTTACAATTCCCTGAGCCTCTTCGAACACATCTGCCTGAACAATCCCTTGGGTAAGGGCCTTAATTCTGCTATTTACAAAAACTTTATTACAAATGTCTCCTCACTAAAGCTCCAATATATGTTAAAATGGGAAGCTGATCTTCAACTAACATTCTCCCCAGCCAAATGGTCTATAATGTCTCAAAATATACGAAAATCTACTAAATCCCTTAATATCAGGGAAACGGCATTAAAAGTCTTTACCCGCTGGTATTACACCCCAGAACAACTTAATAAATTCTTTCCTGATACTCCACCAATCTGTTTCAGAGGATGTGGTGCAATAGGCACCCTCAAACACATTTTATGGGATTGTAATAAACTTGCCAACTGTGTTGGTCTCAGATTTTCGCATTAATAGAGAAATTGGCAGACAAAAAAATCACTCTTCTACCACATCAATGCTTGCTGTTTCACAACATTCCAGAGGTATCCCCACATCTCACAAAGCTTATCCACACCATATGTATTGCAATGTTATGGTCCATAGCATATAACTGGAAAGACACTGAGGTCCCTTACCCCCAAGTATTGAATAGAGTGGAAGAGATCAGATCCATGGAGTACCTTCATCATACAATAAACAACTCCAAAAAAGCATTCGACTTAAAATGGAACCCATGGTTTCTTTATAAATGCTCACTAGTCTCATAATACCTGCCTAAATCACCTTTTGTGTATTCCCCGTATACTGACCTTTTCAGCTTTCGTCAACTGTCTTCTCAAAGATATACTTGATAGATCTCTAACACCATCCCTCCTGAGGACGGGGAGACGTTAACCTGAATTTTCTATTATGTGCATACATAGTTTTATATTTGGTTTTGATACTCTATGCATTGGTACCATCTGTAATACCATTTTAATAATTCTATATTTTTCTGATACTGTTATTTAAAAAAATAAATAAATATATATATATATATATATATATATATATATATATATATACACAGTATATATATATTTATTTCTATATATATTGTCTATATAGTTCAAATATTGTTTTATGGTGATATAAATACACTTGTTCACTATACTGTGACTTTCTAATGCTAACTTGTATATCACTAATGTTGTATTTGAAAAATTTTTCAATAAAAGTTTTTAATCAAAAAAAATAATGTGATTAACCCTCTGGATATCAAGAAAAGATGGTCCTTCTTTGAGGGGATAGTTTTTTTTAAATGCAAAAGATGCTATGTATGTAAAAACACAAAGATATACAATATATAGGTAGAAAGAAAAGGCCACTATGGAAATACTTAAGAGAGCATATATAAAACATAAAATATCTAAACATTTTTCTCAATTTCATGATAAAAATTCAGCTCTGCTGAAATTCCGGTGGGATAGAAATCCCCTCAAATCAAACCTTGGGAAGGTAGTAAAAAAAAAAAAAGGTAAACTCAGCCAATGGGAATCCAAATGGATTTGTAAAATGCAAACATTATTCCCAAAGGGGAACAACACAGAATTTGATATAAACTGCCATAATAATATTCATTTGCACAACACTAGAGCAGTCTATTTGCAGTATTGCTCATATATATATATATATATATATATATATATATACCTGTTTTATTAACTTTTTTATATTTTATTTTTGACTGTAATATTAAATATATATATTTATAGAATGGTATTGATACTTTTTGTTTCTGTGTTTAGCCGTATGTGCATTTATGCTATTACCAAGGTCTTTAGTGTACTTCAAGTTGCTTAGTTTTTAATTTATTATTGCTTTAACATACATAAGCAGAGGCGGCTCTAGGCTTTGTGAGGCCTTAGGCAAATCTTAGACATGAGTCCCCACTCACGCCCAAAATGGGAAAAATAATTCAAGCTATAGAAATTAACTGTATAGATTGCATATATTAAGAGCCTTAAATCCTATGAACTATGAATTTACAATCTCTAGAATTTTCACTAACTGATTACTCTTTAATCAAATATCATTAAACATAGGGTATACAGTATCTCCCAAAACTAAGTACACCCCTCACATTTTTGTAAATATTTTATTCTATCTTTTCATGTGACATCACTGAAGAAATGACACTTTGCTACAATGTAAAGTAGTGAGTGTACAGCTTGTATAACAGTGTAAATTTACTGTCCCCTCAAAATAACTCAACACACAGCCATTAATGTCTAAATTGCTGACAATGGATGTTGATAACAATGGGGTACGGGGGGGGGGGTGAAGAAGACAGGGGGTGGGGTGGAAGGAAGCTGGCAGAGGGGTGCAGGGGGGGGGGGTGAAGTTGGCAGTGGGGTGGTAGGAAGCTGGCAGAGGGGTACAGGGGGATGAAGGTGACGGGGGGGTTGGGTAGTAGGAATCTGACAGAGGGCTACAGGGGAGATGAAGATGACAGGGGGTGGGGTGGTAGGAAGCTGGCAGAGGGGTGCAGAGGAAATAAGATGAGAGGAAGGTGGGTGGTAGGAAGTTGGCAGGGGGGATGAAGATGACAGGGGATGGGATGGAAGGAAGCTGGCAGAAGGGTACAGGGGGGATGAAGATGACGGGGTGGGATGGTAGGAAGCTGGCAGAGGGGTACAGGGGGATGAGGATAACAAATGGTAGGATGGTAGGAAGCTGGCAGAGGGGTACAGGGGGATGAAGATGACAGGGGGTGGGTGGTAGGAAGCTTGCAGAAAGGTGCAGGGGGGATGAAGATGACAGGTGGTGGGATGGAAGGAAGCAGGCAGAGGGGTAGAGGGGGGATGAAAATGACAGGGGGTGGGGTGGTAGGAAGCTTGCAGAGGGATACCGGGGGATGAAGATGACAGGGGATGGGGTGCAAGGAAGCTGGCAGAGGGGTGCAGGGGGGGGGTGAAGATGACAGAGGGTGGGATGGTAGGAAGCTGGCAGAGCGGTACAGAGGGGGTGAAGATGACAGGGGGTACAGGGTGGAAGGAAGCTGGCAGAGGGGTGCAGGGGGATGAAGATGACAGGGGGTGGGATGGTATAAAGCTGGCAGATTGGTACAGGGGGGATGAAGATGACAGTGGAGTGGGGTGGTAGGAAGCTGGCAGAGTGGTGCATGGGGGATGAAGATGACAGGGGGTACAGGGTGGAAGGAAGCTGGCAGAGGGGGTGCAGGGGGATGAAGATGACAGGTGGTGGGATGGTAGGAAGCTGCCAGAGGGGTACAGGGGGGATGAAGATGACAGGGGGTGGGGTTGTAGGAAGCTGCCAGAGGGGTACAGGGGGGATGAAGATGACAGGGGGTGGGGTGGTAGGAAGCTTGCAGAAGGGTGCAGGGTAGATGAAGATGGCAGGGGATGGGGTGCAAGGAAGCGGGCAGAGGGGTGCAGGGGGGGTGAAGATGACAGAGGGTGCGATGGTAGGAAGCTGGCAGAGTGGTACAGAGGGGATGAAGATGACAGGGGGTTCAGGGGTGGAAGGAAGCTGGCAGAGGGGTGCAGGGGGATGAAAATGACAGGGGGTACAGGGGTGGAAGGAAGCTGGCAGAGGGGTGCAGGGGGATGAAGATGACAGGGGGTACAGGGGTGGAAGGAAACTGGCAAAGGGGTGCAAGGGGATGAAGATGACAGGGGGTACAGGGGTGGAAGGAAGCTGGCAGAGGGGTGCAGGGGGGTGAAGATGACAGGGGATACAGGGGTGGAATGAAGCTGGCAGAGGGGTGCAGGGGGGTGAAGATAACAGGGGGTACAGGGGTGGAAGGAAGCTGGCAGAGGGGTGCAGGGGGATGAAAATGACAGGGGGTACAGGGGTGGAAGGAAGCTGGCAGAGGGGTGCAGGGGGATGAAGATGACAGGGGATACAGGGGTGGAAGGAAGCTGGCAGAGGGGTGCAGGGGGGTGAAGATGACAGGGGGTACAGGGGTGGAAGGAAGCTGACAGAGGGGTGCAGGGGGGGTGAAGATGACAGGGGGTACAGAGGTGGAAGGAAGCTGGCAGAGGGGTGCAGGGGGATGAAGATGACAGGGGATACAAGGGGTGGAATGAAGCTGGCAGAGGGGTGCAGGGGGTACAATGGTGTTAGGAAGCTGGCAAAGGGGTGCAGGGGGGAATGAAGATTACAGGGGACGGGATGGAAGGAAGCTGGCAGAGGGGTACAGGGGGGATGAAGATGACAGTGGGGTAGGGTGGGGTGATAGGAAGCTGGCAGAGGGGTAAAGGGGGGATGAAGATGACAGTGGGGTGGGGTGATAGGAAGCTGGCAGAGCGGTACAGGGGGGGATGAAGATGACAGGGGGTACAGGGATGGAAGGAAGCTGGCAGAGGGGTGCAGGGGGATGAAGATGACAGGGGGTACAGGGTGGAAGGAAGCTGGCAGAGGGGTGCAGGGGGATGAAGATGACAGGGGGTACAGGGGTGGAAGGAAACTGGCAAAGGGGTGCAAGGGGATGAAGATGACAGGGGGTATAGGGGTGGAAGGACGCTGGCAGAGGAGTGCAGGGGGGATGAAGATGACAGGGGGTACAGGGGTGGAAGGAAACTGGCAGAGGGATGCAAGGGGATGAAGATGACAGGGGGTACAGGGGTGGAAAGAAACTGGCAAAGGGGTGCAAGGGGATGAAGATGACAGGGAGTATAGGGGTGGAAGGACGCTGGCAGAGGGGTTCAGGGGGATGAAGATGACAGGGGGTACATGGGTGGAAGGAAGCTGGCAAAGGGGTGCAGAGGGGAATGAAGATGACAGGGGATGGGCTTTAAGAAAGCTGGCAGAAGGGTACAGGGGGGATGAAGATGACAGTGGGGTAGGGTGGGGTGATAGGAAGCTGGCAGAGGGGTAAAGGGGGGATGAAGATGACAGTGGGGTGGGGTGATAGGAAGCTGGCAGAGCGGTACAGGGGGGGATGAAGATGACAGGGGGTACAGGGGTGGAAGGAAGCTGGCAGAGGGGTGCAGGGGGATGAAGATGACAGGGGGTACAGGGTGGAAGGAAGCTGGCAGAGGGGTGCAGGGGGATGAAGATGACAGGGGGTACAGGGGTGGAAGGAAACTGGCAAAGGGGTGCAAGGGGATGAAGATGACAGGGGGTATAGGGGTGGAAGGACGCTGGCAGAGGAGTGCAGGGGGATGAAGATGACAGGGGGTACAG
This sequence comes from Pelophylax lessonae, assembly GCF_965119305.1. Lineage (NCBI taxonomy): Eukaryota > Metazoa > Chordata > Amphibia > Anura > Ranidae > Pelophylax > Pelophylax lessonae. The sequence goes on along the minus strand of NC_138776.1, from coordinate 174,168,338 downwards.
GGGTGGAAGGAAACTGGCAGAGGGATGCAAGGGGATGAAGATGACAGGGGGTACAGGGGTGGAAAGAAACTGGCAAAGGGGTGCAAGGGGATGAAGATGACAGGGGGTACAGGGGTGGAAGGAAACTGGCAGAGGGGTGCAAGGGGATGAAGATGACAGGGGTTATAGGGGTGGAAGGACGCTGGCAGAGGGGTTCAGGGGGATGAAGATGACAGGGGGTACATGGGTGGAAGGAAGCTGGCAAAGGGGTGCAGGGGGATGAAGATGACAGGGGATGGGCTTTAAGAAAGCTGGCAGAAGGGTACAGGGGGGATGAAGATGACAGGGGATGGGATGGAAGGAAGCTGGCAGAGGGGTACAGGGGGGATGAAGATGACAGGGGATGGGATGGAAGGAAGCTGGCAGAGGGGTACAAGGGGGGATGAACATGACAATGGGGTGGGGTGGTAGGATACCAGGCACAGGGGAAATATAATGAGGATGGAGATGATGATGAGGGGGGTATGTTGGTAGCAGGCTGACTGTGGGGTACAGGAGAGGTGATAGGAAATATGATGGTAGGGTGGATGCTAGGAACAGGGAGATGATGATGGGGATATGGCAGGGGGTCAGTAGGTGGCATCATATGTCAAATGGCATAAATATCATCAAGGGCAGGCTGTGTGTGTGAGGTCACAGGCGGCTGTCACAGGAAGCTCTCACTGTCAGTGTCGGGCAGGACAGTCATGCAGTACCTTCAGACTCCAGCAGTAGGCTAGTAGGCTCCAGCAGACTGACTTCTCGATGACTACCAGGGGACGGTGCCAGGGGACTCGCTGTCCTTACCTTTTCCTCTCGTCTTCTGCTCTTCTCCTGGTACTGCAGGCGGGAGAATGCAGGGGAGGGGCTACGTCGCGTCGTGACGTCATCGCTATCCATTGGCCGAGACAAAGCCGATGTGAGTGCGGGGCCTGCAGTTATGCTGTATACTAGCGCCGGCGCCGCACCGGCAATGTTGCGGATGCGGCCGCTGGCGGCCTAGCAGCAAGTGTGATAAGGCAAGGCTACTAGTATTCTCATAATAACAAAATAAAAACATTATATTTTTTATTGGGCAGGAAAGAGACTGCGAGGCCCCTTTAAGTGCGAGGCCTTCGGCGGCCGCCTTAATCGCCTAATTAGAGAGCCGCCTCTGTACATAAGTTTTATGTATTTTAAGAATGCTCGCAGTTTTGGCAAGGATTTAAAAGAGAAGTATGGGAATATTTTTTTTTTTCTTTAAATAATACTTATCTAGGTGGATGCAGCATCGGTCCAATGCTGCATCTGTCCCCCACCGGCTGTAGGCTGAGAAACAAGCGATCAACCGCCACTGATCGCTCGGTTCTCAGAGCTCCCTTAGCAGAGAGCTGGTGAGTGTCAATCACTGGCTCTCTGCTCTGCCGCTGCTGCGCTGGAGCACTCTTACATAAGTGCCCTTTTACATCAGTGCCCCCCTTAGATCAGAGCTCCCATAAATCAGAGTACCCCTTACATCCATGCCTCACTTTCATCAGTGCTCCCTTACACCAATGTGCCCCCTTACATACAGTCCCTCTTTACATCAGAGTCCACCCTTAAACCATTTCCCCCTTTACATCAGTACCACCATTACATCAGTGTACCCCTTACATAACAGTCCCCCTTACATCAGAGTATCTCTGAGTTCCCCCCCCTTACATCAGAGTACCCCTTTACATCAGTGCCCTATAACATCAAAGTCCCCTCTTACGTCAGAGCTCCACTTAAATCATAGTAACCTTTATGCCACTGCCCCCTTTGATCAGTGCCTCCTTACTTCAGTCTGCCCCCTTACATCAGACACATTATTCCAGGTAAACAAATTAGAAGTAATTTCCTACCCGACCAATGATTCTGGAACAGGTACTAACCTGCTCACACGCTAAGTTGATCCATCCTCCATCCTATATGCTCTTGGTCCCAATTGGTTGTAGATTCATGCAGGATTAGTTAGAATGGAGTAAAACTTTGACTTGGTTGGTGTCTTCCTTACCCTCACCCACTGGTCAGTAATGAGGCTGGTTATCTTAGCATTTCTTTCTGCATCACCGTAAGTTTTTACTTTGACCTGATACCTCCCCAATCATGTTCACAGGTATAGGGATTCTGATACCTTATTTGGTAGCTCAAACTTGTAAGTGGGGTTTATAGATAATGACCTATCATCAGTTTTGCAGGTGATTGCCCAGTGGCTCTATGAGGAGTTGACTTGTGGCATTGTAGAACAGTGGTTATAGCTTTGCTGAAGCTCATGCAGATGTGTCTTAAGGCAGCCACAAAACTTCAGAATTTCGTTCATTCAGGAAAAATATTTCTAAATTTTCAAGCAATTTTTCAAGGCCGAAAAGTTGAAAGAGATTATCGTGCGTCATCCACTACCTATAAGAAAATCGGCCGAACGATCGTCACTATAGAATTTTGACCGATTTTTTGTCGAGTGTATGGCCAGCATAAAGGCCGTTTTTAAATGTCCAGGTAAATGTTCTGTATCTCCATGGGCCTGTGCATGGTATTTTGGTGTTTAGATGGGCTTTATTCTCTTTGATTTAAGGAAAGACTCAAACGCTTTTGAAATAAATTGAGGTCTATTGTTGGTATTGATTTCCAGTGGTGGTGCCCACCTGGAGAACCCTCACAACAAGGCGGTGATGACAAATTTAGTGGTCCTGACTAGAGTTGAGCGGACACCTGGATGTCCGTGTTCGGCGGGTTCGCCGAACTTGAAAAAAAAGTCCGGGTCCGTGTCCCGGACTTTTTACGAACTTTACCCGGACACCGAACCCCTTTGAAGTCAATGGGGACCCGAACTTTCAGGCACTAAAATGGCTCTAAAAACACCAATGGAAAGGGCTAGAGTGCTGCAAATGGCAGCAAAACGTAGTTAAGAGCATGGCAAGTGCTCTGTAAACAAATGTGGATAGGGAAATAACTTAAAACAACAAAAAAAAAAACAGAAAAATAAAACAATTTTCTTCATCTGTGAAGGACGAGGCCCATATGGAGTAGGAGGGAGGTTGAGGTGGCGGTGGATGTGGCGGTGTAGGTGGAAGCGGCAGTGGAGGGGGATGAGGTAGCCAACACTGCTTTTTTTCAGTCATTTTAAATTAGGGTACACCCCAAAAGAGTGAGAAAGATCAAAAATAGAACAATGGCTGGGTAAGGTCGGTATCCATCTCTATTCTGCACAAGGTACGGAAAAGTCCTGTGGGATCCATGCCTGGTTCATTTTAATGAACGTGAGCTTGTCCACATTGTCTCTGGACAGGCGGCTGCGCTTGTCTGTGATAACGCCCCCAGCCGTGCTAAATACACATTCAGATAATACACTGGCTGCAGGGCACGCCAGCACCTCCAAGGCGTAAAGGGCAAGCTCAGGCCATGTGCCCAATTTGGAGACCCAGAAGTTGAAGGGGGCAGACTCGTCATTCACTTCATGTAGGCGTGTGCACACATACTGCTCCACCATGTTGCTGAAATGCTGCCTCCTACTAAGACGTTCCATATGAGCTGCTGGTGTTGGTGTTTGTTGTGGCGTGCTGACAAAGCTTTTCCACATTTTGGCCATGCTAACCCTGCCTTCTGAGGTGCTGGCGGTGCCCTGGTTGCGTTGGCGACCTCTTCCTCCTCCTCCTCTGCCTTGGCCTTGTGCTTCCACTGTGGCCCCGCTGTCAGGTGGGAATGCCAGCAGCATCGCGTCTACCAGCATGCGCTTGTACTCGGGCATCTTGCGATCACACTCCAGTGAGTGAATTAAGAACGGTACGTTGTCCTTGTAACGGGGATCCAGCAGTGTGGCCACCCAGTAATCAGCACAAGTTAGAATGTGAGCAACTCGGCGGTCATTGTGGAGACACTGCAGCATGTAATCGCTCATGTTTGCCAGGCTGCCCAGAGGCAAAGAAAGGCTGTCCTCTGTGGGAGGTGTATCGTCTGTGTCCTCTGTATCCCCCCAGCCACGCACCAGTGATGGCCATGAGCTGGCCTGGGTGCCACCCTGCTGTGAACATGGTTCCATCTCCTCCTCCATCTCTTCCTCCTCATCCTCCAGAACTGTGCCCCTGCTGGACAATTGTGTCCCTGGCGTTTGTGTGTGCAGGAACCCACCCTCGGAGCCACTTGCGAATGACTGCCCTGAAAGCCTTGGAAATGTTACCTCTTCATCCTCCTCCTCCTCCTCCTCCTCATCCTGTGCCACATCCTCTTCCATCATTGCCCGAATCGTTTTTTGAAGGAGGCATAGAAGTAGGATAGTTAAGCTGACAACGGCGTCATCGGCACTGGCCATGTTGGTGGAGTACTCAAACCAGCGCAACAAGGCACACAGGCCTCGCATGGAGGCCCAGTTATTGGTGGTGAAGTGGTGCTGTTCCGCAGAGCGACTCACACGTACGTGCTGCAGCTGAAACTCCACTATGGCCTGCTGCTGCTCGCACAGTCTTTCCAGCATGTGCAAGGTGGAGTTCCACCTTGTGGGCACGTCACATATGAGGCGGTGAGCGGGAAGGCCGAAGTTACGCTGCAGCGCTGACAGGCGAGCAGCAGCAGGGTGAGAGCGCCGAAAGTGCGCACAGAAGGCCCGCACTTTCTGCAGCAGCTCTGACATATCGGGGTAATTTTTAAGGAACCTCTGCACCACCAAATTCAGCACATGCGCCAGGCAAGGGATGTGCGTCAAACTGGCTAGGCCCACAGCTGCTATGAGATTTCGCCCGTTATCACACACCACCAGGCCGGGCTTGAGGCTCGCTGGCAGCAACCACTCATTTGTCTGCTGTTCCATGCTCCTCCACAACTCCTGCGCGGTGTGTGGTTTTTCCCCCAAACAGGCAAGTTTTAAAACTGCCTGCTGTCGTTTGCCCCTGGCTGTGCTGAAGTTGGTGGTGAAGGTGTTACGCTGACTGGATGAGGAGGCGGTAGAGGATGAGGAAGCGGAGTAGGAGGAGTTAGGAACAGGAGGCAAACTGAAGCGCCCTGCAATCCTCGGTGGTGGAAGGACATGCGCCAAATTGCTATCCGCCTCAGGCCCATCCGCCACTGCATTTACCCAGTGTGCCGTTAGGGAGATATAACGCCCCTGACCGTGCTTACTGGTCCACGTGTCGGTAGTTAGGTGGACCTTGGCACAGATGGCGTTGCGCAGTGCACACCTGATTTTTTCCCCCACTTGGTTGTGCAGGGAAGGGATGGCTTGCCTGGAAAAGTAGTGGCGACTGGGCACAACGTACTGTGGGACAGCCACCGACATAAGGCTTTTAAAACTGTGCGACTCCACCAGACGGAATGACAGCATTTCAAAGGCCAAGAATTTTGAAATGCTGGTATTCAGGGCCAGGGATTGCGGGTGGGTAGGGGGGTACTTCCTCTTCCTCTGAAGTGTTTGGGAGATGGAAAGCTGAACGCTTCCACAGGACATTGTGGAGATGGTTGGTGACCCAGGTGGTGGTGTTGCTGACAGATCGTCTATTTGCGGGGTGGCAGGTGCCTGTATCACTACAGAGGTGGATGAAGAGGCAGAGACTGCAGCAGAAGAGGAAGCAGGAGGAGCCAGAGACCTTTCTTGGTTTTTAAGGTGTCTACTCCACTGCAGCTCGTGCTTTGCACTTAGATGCCTGATCATGCAGGTTGTGCTCAGGTTGAGCAGGTTTATGCCTCGCTTCAGGCTCTGATTGCACAGGGTGCAAACCACTCATGTCCTGTCATCAGCACATTTTCTGAAGAACTTCCATGCTAGAGAACTCCTTTGAGCTGGCTTTGGTGCACTCGGTCCCTTGCTGCGTTGGACAGTAGCAGGCGCAGTGTCTAGGGCACGGCCGCTCCGCTTCTGCACCCTGCTCCCTCTTCTGCTGTGCTGGTGGCTCTGTGCGACCACCGCCTCTTCCTCCAAACTACTCAGGTCACCTGCATGACCTGCATTCCATGTGGGGTCGAGGACCTCATCGTCCTCCACATCATCTTCCACCCAGTCTTCACCCCTGCCCTCCTTGTCGGTCTCCACAATTCTGAGTGCCGCAGCAGTTGGCACCTGCGTTTAGTCATCATCGGAGACGTGCTGCGATGGTCCTTCCATGTACTCATCTTGAGAAATAAGTGGTTGGGCATCGCTGCACTCAATCTCTTCCACTTCTGGGGCAGGGCTAGGTGGATGGCCCTGGGAAACCCTGCTGACAGAGTCATCAAAAAGAAGAAGAGACTGCTGCATGACTTGGGGCTCAGACTGCTTGCCTGATTTGCAAGGGGGTGAGGTGAAAGACGGTTGGACATCGGCTGCAGGTGCCAACTCTGACCTTTCTGCAGTAGACTGGGTGGGAGACAATGTGAAGGAACTGGAGGCACTGTCAGCAGCAACCCAATCTACTATCGCCTCTACTTGTTCTGGCCTCATCACTTCTAGAGGCGCATGATGCCCTACCAAATACTGCTGCAGGTTCTGTCGTCTACTCACACTTGAGGAAGGTGTTTCACTTGTGTGTGTAGCTGGCACAGATCGACCACGTCCTCTCCTTGCAACAGGAGCTCTACCAGCAGCACTACGACCCAGGCCACGGCCCCTATTTGACGGTCTGCTCATATTTCTGTCATTTATGATCTTGCCCTAGAAAGGTGTTTATTGAATAACGGAACAAAACAACAACAGCATCGCACGGGTGTATCTCACAGTCAAATATGCAAACTATGCCGCAATTTAATTTTTTTTACCCCAAAAGGGTGTTTATTAAATAGCGGAATTGAAAAACAGTATACAAATATAACGGGTGTATCTCACAGTCAAATATGCAAAGTATGCCGCAAATTAAATTTTTTTCACCCCAAAAGGGTGTATATTGAATAGCGGAATAGAAAAAAGGATATAAAACGGTGTATCTCACACGTACAAACACAGACTAGGCCCCGATTACAAATTTTTTGTACCCTAAAGGGAGAATGAGGAAGAGGAGTAGGAGGAGTTCGGAACAGGAGGCAAACTGAAGCGCCCTGCAATCCTTGGCGGTGGAAGGAGATGCGCCAAACAAATTTAAAAGGTGTATCTCACACGTACCGATACAGACTATGCCGCAATTTAATTCTTTTTACCCCAAAAGGTGTAGATTGAATAGCGGAATAGAAAATATGATATCAAAAGGTGTATCTATCTCACACGTACAGACCCAGACTAGGCCCCGATTACTATTTTTTGTACCCTAAAGGCAGGGTGAGGAGTAGGAGGAGTTTGGAACAGGCAGGAGGCAAACTGAAGCACCCTGCAATCCTCGGCGGTGGAAGATGCGGCCCAAAAATTGGAAAAGTGTATCTCACACGTACCGATACAGACTATGCCGCAATTTAATTCTTTTTACCCCAAGGGTGTAGATTGAATAGCGGAATAGAAATTATGATATCAAAAGGTGTATCTATCTCACACGTACAGACCCAGACTAGGCCCCGATTACTATTTTTTGTACCCTAAAGGCAGGATGAGGAGTAGGAGGAGTTCGGAACAGGCAGGAGGCAAACTGAAGCACCCTGCAATCCTCAGCGGTGGAAGATGCGCCCCAAAAATTTGGAAGGTGCATCTCACACGTACCGATACAGACTATGCCGCAATTTTTAATTCTTTTTACTTCAAAGGGTGTAGATTGAATAGCGGAATAGAAAATATGATATCAAAAGGTGTATCTATCTTACACGTACAGACCCAGACTAGGCCCCGATTACTATTTTTTGTACCCTAAAGGCTGAATGAGGAGTAGGAGGAGTTCGGAACAGGCAGGAGGCAAACTGAAGCACCCTGCAATCCTCGGCGGTGGAAGATGCGCCCCAAAAATTGGAAAGGTGTATCTCACACATACCAATACAGACTATGCCGCAATTTAATTCTTTTTACCCCAAAGGGTGTAGATTGAATAGCGGAATAGAAAATATGATATCAAAAGGTGTATCTATCTCACACGTACAGACCCAGACTAGGCCCCGATTACTATTTTTTGTACCCTAAAGGCAGGATGAGGAGTAGGAGGAGTTCGGAACAGGCAGGAGGCAAACTGAAGCATTCTGCAATCCTCGGCGGTGGAAGATGCGCCCCAAAAATTTGGAAGGTGTATCTCACACGTACCGATACAGACTATGCTGCAATTTAATTGTTTTTACCCCAAAGGGTGTAGATTGAATAGCGGAATAGAAAATATGATACCAAAAGGTGTATCTATCTCACACGTACAGACCCAGACTAGGCCCCGATTACTATTTTTTGTACCCTAAAGGCAGGATGAGGTAGGAGGAGTTTGGAACAGGCAGGAGGCAAACTGAAGCACCCTGCAATCCTCGGCGGTGGAAGATGCGGCCCAAAAATTGGAAAAGTGTATCTCACACGTACCGATACAGACTATGCCGCAATTTAATTCTTTTTACCCCAAGGGTGTAGATTGAATAGCGGAATAGAAAATATGATATCAAAAGGTGTATCTATCTTACACGTACAGACCCAGACTAGGCCCCGATTACTATTTTTTGTACCCTAAAGGCTGAATGAGGAGTAGGAGGAGTTCGGAACAGGCAGGAGGCAAACTGAAGCACCCTGCAATCCTCTGCGGTGGAAGATGCGCCCCAAAAATTGGAAAGGTGTATCTCACACGTACCAATACAGACTATGCCGCAATTTAATTCTTTTTACCCCAAAGGGTGTAGATTAAATAGCGGAATAGAAAATATGATATCAAAAGGTGTATCTATCTCACACGTACAGACCCAGACTAGGCCCCGATTACTATTTTTTGTACCCTAAAGGCAGGATGAGGAGTAGGAGGAGTTCGGAACAGGCAGGAGGCAAACTGAAGCATTCTGCAATCCTCGGCGGTGGAAGATGCGCCCCAAAAATTTGGAAGGTGTATCTCACACGTACCGATACAGACTATGCCGCAATTTAATTGTTTTTAACCCAAAGGGTGTAGATTGAATAGCGGAATAGAAAATATGATATCAAAAGGTGTATCTATCTCACACGTACAGACCCAGACTAGGCCCCGATTACTATTTTTTGTACCCTAAAGGCAGGATGAGGAGTAGGAGGAGTTCGGAACAGGCAGGAGGCAAACTGAAGCACCCTGCAATCCTCGGCGGTGGAAGATGCGCCCCAAAAATTTGGAAGGTGCATCTCACACGTACCGATACAGACTATGCCGCAATTTAATTGTTTTTAACCCAAAGGGTGTAGATTGAATAGCGGAATAGAAAATATGATATCAAAAGGTGTATCTATCTCACACGTACAGACCCAGACTAGGCCCCGATTACTATTTTTTGTACCCTAAAGGCAGGATGAGGAGTAGGAGGAGTTCGGAACAGGCAGGGGGCAAACTGAAGCACCCTGCAATCCTCGGCGGTGGAAGATGCGCCCCAAAAATTTGGAAGGTGCATCTCACATGTACCGATACAGACTATGCCGCAATTTAATTCTTTTTACTTCAAAGGGTGTAGATTGAATAGCGGAATAGAAAATATGATATCAAAAGGTGTATCTATCTTACACGTACAGACCCAGACTAGGCCCCGATTACTATTTTTTGTACCCTAAAGGCTGAATGAGGAGTAGGAGGAGTTCGGAACAGGCAGGAGGCAAACTGAAGCACCCTGCAATCCTCTGCGGTGGAAGATGCGCCCCAAAAATTTGGAAGGTGTATCTCACACGTACCGATACAGACTATGCCGCAATTTAATTGTTTTTACCCCAAAGGGTGTAGATTGAATAGCGGAATAGAAAATATGATATCAAAAGGTGTATCTATCTCACACGTACAGACCCAGACTAGGCCCCTATTACTATTTTTTGTACCCTAAAGGCAGGATGAGGAGTAGGAGGAGTTCGGAACAGGCAGGAGGCAAACTGAAGCACCCTGCAATCCTCTGCGGTGGAAGATGCGCCCCAAAAATTTGGAAGGTGTATCTCACACATACCAATACAGACTATGCCGCAATTTAATTCTTTTTACCCCAAAGGGTGTAGATTGAATAGCGGAATAGAAAATATGATATAAAATTGGTGATTTTTCAATACCACATGTGAACACAGCAGTGTCTTATGTTTTATTTCACGGTCAGTTCTGCAGCAGGCTATGAAGGGAAAAAAAAAGAAAATTCCCCTTTAAGTTTGTAATTTTTAAATAGATTAGTACAGACTATGCCACAATTAAATTTTTTTTAACCCAAAAGGGTGTATATTGAATAGTGGAATAGAAAAAAGTGTATAAAATTGAAAATCACTCAATAGCACATGTGAACAACACAGCAGTGTCTTATGTCACGGTCAGCTCAGAGAGAGTCAGCAGCAAGCAGGCTATGAAGGGGGGGAAAAAAAAAATTCCCCTTTAACTTGTAGTAAAATATAGCTGATGAACGCTGCACACAACTGACTGATAAAAATTGATTTTTTCTCCCTCCTCCTCCTCCTCCTCCTCAGTAGGTTCAAGTGAGGGCAAAAAGATCGTTCACTGCACCACCCCCCCACACAGCAAAATCGATGTAGACTGTCCCTGCCTAATCTCTCCACTCTCCAGCCTGTGCCTGAAATGCTCAAAAAGATCGTTCACTGCACCACCCCCCACACAGCAAAATCGATGTAGACTGTCCCTGCCTAATCGCTCCAGCCTGTCCCTAATATGCTCAAATAACTTTCCCTGCCTACACTCCGACCTATCCCTGCATTCTTTTCGGATACAATACAATTTTTCACTGTCTGTCCCTAATCAGCAGCCAGCACGTATGATGTATGCTCTCTCCCTAAACTAAAGCAGAATGACGCAGCGTGCTGGGGCTCTCGAACTTATAAAGACATGGTCACATGCTTCAGATGGCCAATCACAGCTACTAATACATTAGTAGGCATGGTTGGGATGGCTTAAGGCACACCAGTTAAACGCTTGTTGATTGGCTGTTGAAAGCCCGCTATTAAAAGCGCACCATTACATACAAAACAGGAAATAAAATGACCGAACACGGATTTTAAACCCGAACATACAGTAAAGTTTTCGGGTCCGTGTTCGGGTAACAAAAATCCAATTATTCGGTACGAACACGAATAATACAGTCCGTGTTCGCTCAACACTAGTCCTGACTTCTGCTGTAGCCACCTCTGGCCATTTCCAGTACAAATCATAAGCTACCAAACAGTATCTTTGATGTTTTAGTGCTACTCTAATTTCTACTCACACATCTAATTGGATTGTATTCCATAGGCCTTTTGGAAAATGGCTGATTTGTAATAAAGCAGCTGTTTTCTTCTGATTTTTGCCACTTAGCAAGCATGGTTCACAATTGTGAACTAAACTGCTAGGGAGTGCCTGCACAGGCAATGCATCACTGGAGATATCTGAGGATTCAGAGTTGGATTATGAAAAAAAATTAAGAAATGTGACCTAATCCAGTACAAGCCTGCAGGTATGTTTATTTCCAGACACTCTCTATCAGGCACCTGCAGCATCTGTCTGATCTGGAATGTTAAACCCCAGTGCTTGAAACAAGCCTAGTCCTAATAGGTTGGTTTCACTCTCAATGACCAAAAAAAGCAAAATGACCCAACTGATTGTTTCGGTGTGTGTTCAGGTAATGTTTCCTTACCAATCCCTAAATATTGAGTATTACCATAGCCCATCAGTGTCTCCTGAAATAGGTAATGACAAAATGGGCAAATGTAAATTGCTGCATTCAAAATGGGAACCTTTACTCTAGTGTCTAACAGAAGCCGAATTTTGACAATAGTAATTACACAGTGTGAAATGTGCAGAAACTGCGCTTATTCCAGTGTATCTCTAGCTGCTCGCACTACAACAGACATGTCATTGCAATAAACAGATAATCAAAGAAAGTGCAGTGCTAAACCAAATTACAAAATAAATGTTCATAATAAACTGAACAAAAAATGTGAAGAAATATATACCTGTATAATAAAAACAATAATAAAATAACAGTGCAGTCTGAGGGAAAAAAAGTTCAAAGAATAGAAAACATATATCCCAGTGCAGTGAATAATTGCAGAACAGGGTCGCGCTACCTTCTGTGCTCCGATCCTCAATGTGAAAACTTTCCCCCCTTTGTAAAAAAGACTGCTTACCAGAACATATGGACTCAGTTATGCCCCATACACACATGCAGATTATCTGCAGACTTTTGTCTGCAGACTTACCAAAACCATATAATATGAGTAGGGTTGAGCGAACACCTAGATGTCCGTGTTCGACGGGTTCGGCCGAACTTTAAAAAAAAGTCCGGGTCCGTGTCCCGGACTTTTACCGAACTTTTCCCGGACACCGAACCCCATTGAAGTCAATGGGGACCCGAACTTTAAGGCACTAAAATGGCTCTAAAACACCAAAGGAAAGGGCTAGAGTGCTGCAAATGGCAGCAAAACGTAATTAAGAGCATGGCAAGTGCTCTGCAAACAAATGTGGATAGGGAAATAACTTAAAACAACAAAAAAAAAACAGAAAAATAAAACAATGTTCTTCTTCATCTCTGAAGGACGAGGCCCATATGGAGTAGGAGGGAGGTTGAGGTGGTGGTGGATGTGGCGGTGACATAGGCGTGCGCACAGGGTGTGCTGGGTGTGCCTGGGCACACCCTAATCACCTAGGGCACATAGCATTGCCAGTGAGGAGATGGGAAAGATCTCCCTGGGACCTGCTCTGCTCTATTTCTCCTTGCCTACAGGTACATGGCCCCGATACATTACTCTCCCTGCTGGCAAACACATGCATGTGTATTTCAACTTTGGGGTGCACACCTTAATGCAATAGGCTGCGCACACCTATGGGCGGTGTAGGTGGAAGCGGCGGTGGAGGAGGACCAGGGCCGGATTAACAGCATCATGGGCTTGGTGCTGAGGATTTTGAAGGGCCTTAAGGGCCGTGCCTTGCCATGCACCCAGAGGAGGAAGGGTGCAGCCATGCATGCCTAATTCAACATGGGATGCTGTCTCTGAAGCCCATAAACACATCCATGCATCGCCAACTGTCCCTCCTTGTCCGGCCTTCACGCTGTGTGGGGAGGTTCTGAGGGTGCTGCCTGGGGAAGCGAGCATAGAAGCCAGACTTCTGTGTTTACAAGTGACAGAAGAGCGGTAACAGTGAATATGGCCAACCCGGGGCCTATATAAAAGGTAGGGGCCTGGAGCTGCAGCTCCAATAGCCCCTACATTAATCTGGCCCTGAGGAGGAGGACGAGGTAGCCAACACTGCTTCTTTTCAAAAATTTTAAATGAGGGTACACCCCAAAAGAGTGAGAAAGAGCAAAAATGGAACAATGGGTGGGTAAGGTCGGTATCCATTGCTATTCTGCATAAGGTACGGAAAAGTCCCGTGGGATCCATGCCTGGTTCATTTTAATGAACGTGAGCTTGTCCACATTGTCTCTGGACAGGCGGCTGCGCTTGTCTGTTATAACGCCCCCAGCCGTGCTAAATACCCGTTCAGATAATACACTGGCTGCAGGGCACACCAGCACCTCCAAGGCGTAAAGGGCAAGCTCAAGCCATGTGCCCAATTTGGAGACCCAGAAGTTGAAGGGGGCAGACCCGTCATTCACTACATGTAGGCGTGTGCACACATACTGCTCCACCATGTTGGTAAAATGCTGCCTCCTGCTAAGACGTTCCATCTGAGCTGCTGGTGCTGCTGTTTGTTGTGGCGTGCTGACAAAGCTTTTCCACATTTCGGCCATGCTAACCCTGCCTTCTGAGGTGCTGGCGGTGCCCTGGTTGCGTTGGCGACCTCCTCCTCCTCCTCCTCTGCCTTGTGCTTCCACTGTGGCCCCGCTGTCAGATGGGAATGCCAGCAGCATGGCGTCTACCAGCGTGCGCTTGTACTCGCGCATCTTGCGATCGCGCTCCAGTGAGTGAATTAAGGACGGTACGTTGTCCTTGTAACGGGGATCCAGCAGCGTGGCCACCCAGTAATCAGCACAAGTTAGAATGTGGGCAACTCGGCGGTCGTTGTGGAGACACTGCAGCATGTAATCGCTCATGTGTGCCAGGCTGCCCAGAGGCAACGAAAGGCTGTCCTCTGTGGGAGGTGTATCGTCCGTGTCCTCTGTATCCCCCCAGCCACGCACCAGTGATGGCCATGAGCTGGCCTGGGTGCCACCCTGCTGTGAACATGGTTCCATCTCCTCCTCCAGCTCCTCCTCCTCCTCATCCTCCTCATCCTCCAGAACTGTGCCCCTGCTGGACAATTGCGTCCCTGGCGTTTGCGTGTGCAGGAACCCACCCTCGGAGCCCCTTGCGAATGACTGCCCTGAAAGCCTTGGAAATGTTACCTCTTCATCCTCCTCCTCCTCCTCATCCTGTGCCACATCCTCTTCCATCATCGCCCGAATTGTTTTTTCAAGGAGGCATAGAAGTGGGATAGTTAAGCTGAGAACGGCGTCATTGCCACTGGCCATGTTGGTGGAGTACTCAAAACAGTGCAACAAGGCACACAGGTCTCGCATGGAGGCCCAGTTAAATTAAATAGCGGAATAGAAAATATGATCCAAAAAAAGTGTATGTATATCACACGTACACAACCACACTGGGCCCCAATTACTATTGTTTGTACCCCTAAAAGGCTAGATGAGGAGTAGGGGGAGTATGGAACAGGCAGCACCCTCAAACCTTCAGAAGTATGAGATGAACCCCAACAACTTGGAAAGGTGGATCTCTCTCACACGTACCGACACAGACTATCCCGCAATTCAATTGATCCTCAAAGGTTTTTATTGAATAGCGGAATAGGAAATATGATCAAAAAAAGTGTATGTATCTCGCACGTACACAACCACACTAGGCCCCAATTACTATTGTTTGTACCCCTAAAAGGCTAGATGAGGAGTAGGGGGGGTATGGAACAGGCAGCACCCTCAAACCTTCAGAAGTATGAGATGAACCCCAAAAACTTGGAAAGGTGGATCTCTCTCACACGTACCGACACAGACTATCCCCCAATTTAACTGATCCCCAAAGGTTTTTGATTAAATAGCGGAATAGAAAATATGATCCAAAAAAAGTGTATGTATATCACACGTACACAACCACACTAGGCCCCAATTACTATTGTTTGTACCCCTAAAAGGCTAGATGAGGAGTAGGGGGGGTATGGAACAGGCAGCACCCTCAAACCTTCAGAAGTATGAGATGAACCCCAACAACTTGGAAAGGTGGATCTCTCTCACACGTACCAACACAGACTATCCCCCAATTTAACTGATCCCCAAAGGTTTTTGATTAAATAGCGGAATAGAAAATATGATCCAAAAAAAGTGTATGTATATCACACGTACACAACCACACTAGGCCCCAATTACTATTGTTTGTACCCCTAAAAGGCTAGATGAGGAGTAGGGGGAGTATGGAACAGGCAGCACCCTCAAACCTTCAGAAGTATGAGATGAACCCCAACAACTTGGAAAGGTGGATCTCTCTCACACGTACCGACACAGACTATCCCGCAATTCAATTGATCCTCAAAGGTTTTTATTGAATAGCGGAATAGGAAATATGATCAAAAAAAGTGTATGTATCTCGCACGTACACAACCACACTAGGCCCCAATTACTATTGTTTGTACCCCTAAAAGGCTAGATGAGGAGTAGGGGGGGTATGGAACAGGCAGCACCCTCAAACCTTCAGAAGTATGAGATGAACCCCAACAACTTGGAAAGGTGGATCTCTCTCACACGTACCGACACAGACTATCCCCCAATTTAACTGATCCCCAAAGGTTTTTGATTAAATAGCGGAATAGAAAATATGATCCAAAAAAAGTGTATGTATATCACACGTACACAACCACACTAGGCCCCAATTACTATTGTTTGTACCCCTAAAAGGCTAGATGAGGAGTAGGGGGGGTATGGAACAGGCAGCACCCTCAAACCTTCAGAAGTATGAGATGAACCCCAACAACTTGGAAAGGTGGATCTCTCTCACACGTACCGACACAGACTATCCCCCAATTTAACTGATCCCCAAAGGTTTTTGATTAAATAGCGGAATAGAAAATATGATCCAAAAAAAGTGTATGTATATCACACGTACACAACCACACTAGGCCCCAATTACTATTGTTTGTACCCCTAAAAGGCTAGATGAGGAGTAGGGGGGGTATGGAACAGGCAGCACCCTCAAACCTTCAGAAGTATGAGATGAACCCCAACAACTTGGAAAGGTGGATCTCTCTCACACGTACCGACACAGACTATCCCGCAATTCAATTGATCCTCAAAGGTTTTTATTGAATAGCGGAATAGGAAATATGATCAAAAAAAGTGTATGTATCTCGCACGTACACAACCACACTAGGCCCCAATTACTATTGTTTGTACCCCTAAAAGGCTAGATGAGGAGTAGGGGGGGTATGGAACAGGCAGCACCCTCAAACCTTCAGAAGTATGAGATGAACCCCAACAACTTGGAAAGGTGGATCTCTCTCACACGTACCAACACAGACTATCCCCCAATTTAACTGATCCCCAAAGGTTTTTGATTAAATAGCGGAATAGAAAATATGATCCCAAAAAAGTGTATGTATATCACACGTACACAACCACACTAGGCCCCAATTACTATTGTTTGTACCCCTAAAAGGCTAGGAGTAGGGGGAGTATGGAACAGGCAGCACCCTCAAACCTTCAGAAGTATGAGATGAACCCCAACAACTTGGAAAGGTGGATCTCTCTCACACGTACCAACACAGACTATCCCCCAATTTAACTGATCCCCAAAGGTTTTTGATTAAATAGCGGAATAGAAAATATGATCCAAAAAAAGTGTATGTATATCACACGTACACAACCACACTAGGCCCCAATTACTATTGTTTGTACCCCTAAAAGGCTAGGAGTAGGGGGAGTATGGAACAGGCAGCACCCTCAAACCTTCAGAAGTATGAGATGAACCCCAACAACTTGGAAAGGTGGATCTCTCTCACACGTACCAACACAGACTATCCCCCAATTTAACTGATCCCCAAAGGTTTTTGATTAAATAGCGGAATAGAAAATATGATCCAAAAAAAGTGTATGTATATCACACGTACTTTTTAAATGTGTTGATCTGTGTTTGCAGCGCTGCTCAAAAGTGTTAATTTGTAAATATACCATAAATTACAATAAAATTCAAAAGTGCATATTGAAATTCATATGTGCATAATGAATAAATATATAAAGCTGCATAATGAAATGAATCATCAAGTGCAATAGTGCTGTGCTGAAATTGTGTATAAACGTCCTGTTAAATATCACCATAAAACAAGTGCAGTAAAAAAACTCATATAAAGTCCATAATAAAAGTCCTTTTTCAAATTATAAAGTGCTGGTGCTCATCCGTGTTGCTTGCGGGGTCTCCCCCTTTGTGGATGTACTTACCACAATCTGGTTTAATCTGAGCAGGTAATGGTAATCATGATGATCTTTGAATTCAATATTGTTGGCTAGAATTCCAATAAAGACTCCTTTTCCTCTTTGAATACTCCCAAGTGTCCTCATAAAAAGAAAAAACTTTCCATGGTGAAGCCCGTTTAAAAATACAATTTATTAGGGTTAACAGACAATGGGATACTCACAAACATAGTTTTGTAAAAGACATGTAAAACACTCGGCTCGGTGGTTAACTGCTCCCGCAGCGTGCGCTTCACCGACCGGATATCATGTGACAGGGCTCTCGGCCAATCGCTAGACGCGTTTCGCTGTTGAACACAGCGTCTTCTGTAGCTGGCTATCCGAGCCTGTCATTAAGCTTAAATAGTATTGTGCTGTGCATCTCTTCCGGTTCTCACTATTTCTCTACTTAAAAGTTTCTCCTCACTCCCCAATATAATATTTGGTCATGTCTCCTGTCCCGATATATTCGTCTAATCCTTTATTAAACAACAATAATATAGTTACGATCGTTCTGAAAAGTCCATTTGGCTTAATGGACACCCTGCCCTCTAGTGGTGAGATGAGACCTCCTCTCTCTAAGTAACATCAATTCGAGTTGTACTACAATTAAACCCTTAGTTTAATACCGTGTATTTACATACATCGTACAAGATGGCACACGATACCTAATTCTATGTTTACTGGTTGGGATAGGTACAATGTATATATAAATGTAATATGTTAATATACTTAGTTACGATATTAACTTATGCTGCCACCTAACGGTAAAGACTAGCATTAATCCTATGCTCTTTGTTTCACGATTGTACCCATACACTTTCCAATGGCATACAATCTCTGTTACTTTAATAAATACATATATAAATAAATAAATGTCATATAGGTATAAGGAAAAAGGATTTTAAAAAGGATTTTAGAAAAGTTTTCAAGCTTGAATTAACTGAGGTTATTGTACATTCATGTTAAAATTATATATTAATATTATATGTTAAAATAAATATTAGCATCTCTAAAATTCTTTAAAAATCATTTATGAAGCAATTAATATCTATTTCGATGTTTAAACCCTTCGGCGTCATGCTGTCAAGTTTATGGATCCACCATGTCTCATTTCGAGAAATGGCTCTTTTCATGTTGGTGCCTCGCCAATGTTTTTCTATAGTGTCTATGGCGCAAAATTTTAATTTGCTTGGATCCTTATTATGGTAAATTCTAAAGTGGTTTGATAAACTGTGCTTTTTGAAGCCTTTTTTAATGTTGGCCACATGCTCTCTTAGTCTTATCCTTAGCTCTCTTGTTGTGCGTCCTATGTATTGGAGTCCACACTCACATTCCAATAGATAGGTAACATAAGAGCTTCTGCATGTGATAAATTTATTTATTTTAAATTTTTGACCTGTAACTGTGGATCTGAATTCAGTTTCTTTTCTTGATTTATTTTTCTTTTTGCATGTGCGGCAAATCACACATTCACCACATCTAAAGTATCCTTTTTGGTCTAAAAAAGTTACCACTTTCTTAGGTGGATCGGGGATATTTTTCGCTATTATGTCTTTTAAAATTTGGTTTTTTTGGTAAAATTTTACTAAAAGTTGGATCTCTCATTAGAATCGGCCAATGTGTTTTAAAAACATGTTCCAATTGTTTGTATTGCCTATTGAAATCCGTACAAAACGCTATCTGGTAAGGTTTTTCCGTTTTTTTCTTTGTGGTTTGTAATAATTCCTTACGGTCCATATTAATTACCTTTTCTTGTATTTGCTGTAAGGTCGATGACTTGTATCCTTTATCTTTGAATCTTTCTATTAACGTTTTAGATTGTTGTAGAAAATCTTGTTCGGTTTGACAGTTTCTTCTGATACGAAGTAGCTGTCCTTTGGGGACTGCGGATAGCCACTTGGGATGGTGATTACTGCTCATTGGAATATAGCTATTCCTGTCCGTGCTTTTAAAATACGTTTTAGTGGCCATCTGGTTGTTCAATTTAAAAATGGTTAAATCCAAATAATTAATTTCCGTTTTGTTTATGCTACCAGTAAAAGAGATTTGATACCTGTTAAAATTCAAATGTTCTAAAAACTCCGTGAGTGATTCTTGGGAGCCCTCCCATATAATTAAAATATCATCTATAAATCTCTTGAATCCTCTTAGTTGGGGGTGTGGGTTATTAAAAATATATTCCGCTTCCCATTTGTTCATAAATATGTTGGCTACTGTCGGTGCGTACTTTGCCCCCATAGCCACGCCCTTTACCTGTTTAAAAAAGTGCTTATTGTGCCAAAAATAGTTATTGCACATTGCCAATTTTAAAATATCGAGTATAAATTCTATTTGAGGCGGAAGTAATTTCTTATCTTCTTTAAGGGCCCACTCAACTGCTGCCAGGGCGTCATTCTGTCTGATATTTGTGTAGAGTGAATTCACATCCACGCTAGCTAAAATTGTATTATCAGTTGTTGTTATTTTTTCTATATAATTTATTACATCTTTACTATCTTTAATGTATGATTCAGTTTTTTGTGCTAAGGGCTGCAGATGGTAGTCAATGTATTCACCCACTCTTGCAAAAATGGATTCAATACCATTAATAATGGGGCGTCCTGGGGGCTTTAATGAATCCTTGTGTATTTTCGGCACTTGGTAAATGATTGGCATTTTAGGGGCATCAGGTATCAGGTATCTCATTTCTTTTTTATTTAAAATATCATCTTTATAGGCTTTTTTGATTATTTTTGTTAATTTGGCTTTTAATTTATTTAGTGGATTTCCTTTTAGTTTTTGATATGTCTCACTATCATGCACAATTCGATCCAACTCTTCTGTGTATTGGTCTTTATCTAAAATTACTATCCCCCCCCCCTTGTCCGCAGGTCTTATAATAATATTTTTCTTTTTTTCTAATGCTTCTATATTTCGCTGTAATTTCTTACTTCCTGGGACTGGATGTATGGATATTTTCTCAATGTCCTGTTGTACCATAAGTTTGAAGACGTCTAGACATTGATTATTGTTTGGTTTAGGATTAAATGTGGATTTATTTTTTAAGGTGCTGTGTGTATATCTCTTTTGTTCAGTATCTATTGCTTCATTAGTGTTATCTGATTTATTAGCATATATTTTTTTGATGTTCAGAGTTCTCACGAACTTTTGTAGATCAATAAAAGCTTGAAACTTGTTAATATTTTTTTTTTTTTTAATATTTTTTGGGGGGGCATATTTTAATCCTAAGTCAAGGATACGTAATTCGTCATCACTAAAGGTTGCTTTACTTAAGTTAAATATGCCTGAACCTAATTGGTTCGTTTTCTTTTTCCTTTTCCCCCCTCTGCATCCTCTTTTCCTTCGGTGTACTGTGGATAGGTGGGTGGTGCTTGGTATGTATGGGGACCTTGATAATAGCCCCTGGGTCTCCAATAGTATGGGTTGCCCCTTGGGGGACCCCAGTAGGATCCTCTCCCTCTGTTTCCTCTCCATGGGGGCCTGCCTTGTCCCCTGTTCCAAAAATCCCCCCTATAGGAGGGTTGATGTTGGTAATCTTGATTGTGGTATGGTGGTGGGCCTCTGGATCTTGGGGACGGGGTATTAGGATTCAGTGTGTCAAATCTATTATGTGTGGCCACATTGTAGTGTGGTGTCTCTCTGTATTGTTGGGGAGTTGCATTAGCAAAAGAAGTGCTTGGGGTTGGTGTACTCAATGGAAAGGGATCATTATCTCTTTCAGGTGATGAGTCTCTGGATAGGATCTGATCCTCCTCCACCAACTCCTGCCATTTATAGACATTCCCTGCTTTATAGTCATTTAAGTCTCTTTGAAATTTTTTAATTTTTTTCCTTTGTGTGTCCTTATCTAATTTAGAGATGAATTCTTGTGTGCTTTTCATCTTATCCTTATACTCACTTGTATTGATATGCGGTTGTAAAGTTTCTTTGAGGTTAAGGATCTTTGTTTCTAGCATTTTTAATTTACTTTTGCGTCTTGTTAATATCACATCCAGCAGTTTTTGCTCACAAGTATTAAAAAATGTGTACCAGTTATCGTTCAGCTCTTTATTATCTAGACCATCGTTGGGGGCCAAATCCCACCGTAGTCTCCTCGGTGTCATACCCTCTTTAATGTATTGTTCTAGGGTGGTGATGTCCCACCACACCCTGACTTGTTTATCTAGGGTGTGTTTTAGTGCTTTAAAACTCTGGCCTATATCCAAAACTGCTGGATTGCTGGAGAATATTTCTTCAGTATTAATTTTTCTTTTTGATATGAAATCAAATAATTCCATAGCTGCTGAGGGTGAAGTGTTAAAACTTGGGAAATGTGAAACTAGTGTACCTCGCGCTTATGGTAAAATAATTAGATTAATTGATTAATTAAAACAGATGAATGAGCTGCTAGCTGCAATAAAAGTGCAAGTGCTTTTTAAATGTGTTGATCTGTGTTTGCAGCGCTGCTCAAAAGTGTTAATTTGTAAATATACCATAAATTACAATAAAATTCAAAAGTGCATATTGAAATTCATATGTGCATAATGAATAAATATATAAAGCTGCATAATGAAATGAATCATCAAGTGCAATAGTGCTGTGCTGAAATTGTGTATAAACGTCCTGTTAAATATCACCATAAAACAAGTGCAGTAAAAAAACTCATATAAAGTCCATAATAAAAGTCCTTTTTCAAATTATAAAGTGCTGGTGCTCATCCGTGTTGCTTGCGGGGTCTCCCCCTTTGTGGATGTACTTACCACAATCTGGTTTAATCTGAGCAGGTAATGGTAATCATGATGATCTTTGAATTCAATATTGTTGGCTAGAATTCCAATAAAGACTCCTTTTCCTCTTTGAATACTCCCAAGTGTCCTCATAAAAAGAAAAAACTTTCCATGGTGAAGCCCGTTTAAAAATACAATTTATTAGGGTTAACAGACAATGGGATACTCACAAACATATGTCTATAAATGGCAGGAGTTGGTGGAGGAGGATCAGATCCTATCCAGAGACTCATCACCTGAAAGAGATAATGATCCCTTTCCATTGAGTACACCAACCCCAAGCACTTCTTTTGCTAATGCAACTCCCCAACAATACAGAGAGACACCACACTACAATGTGGCCACACATAATAGATTTGACACACTGAATCCTAATACCCCGTCCCCAAGATCCAGAGGCCCACCACCATACCACAATCAAGATTACCAACATCAACCCTCCTATAGGGGGGATTTTTGGAACAGGGGACAAGGCAGGCCCCCATGGAGAGGAAACAGAGGGAGAGGATCCTACTGGGGTCCCCCAAGGGGCAACCCATACTATTGGAGACCCAGGGGCTATTATCAAGGTCCCCATACATACCAAGCACCACCCACCTATCCACAGTACACCGAAGGAAAAGAGGATGCAGAGGGGGGAAAAGGAAAAAGAAAACGAACCAATTAGGTTCAGGCATATTTAACTTAAGTAAAGCAACCTTTAGTGATGACGAATTACGTATCCTTGACTTAGGATTAAAATATGCCCCCCCAAAAAATATTAACAAGTTTCAAGCTTTTATTGATCTACAAAAGTTCGTGAGAACTCTGAACATCAAAAAAATATATGCTAATAAATCAGATAACACTAATGAAGCAATAGATACTGAACAAAAGAGATATACACACAGCACCTTAAAAAATAAATCCACATTTAATCCTAAACCAAACAATAATCAATGTCTAGACGTCTTCAAACTTATGGTACAACAGGACATTGAGAAAATATCCATACATCCAGTCCCAGGAAGTAAGAAATTACAGCGAAATATAGAAGCATTAGAAAAAAAGAAAAATATTATTATAAGACCTGCGGACAAGGGGGGGGGGATAGTAATTTTAGATAAAGACCAATACACAGAAGAGTTGGATCGAATTGTGCATGATAGTGAGACATATCAAAAACTAAAAGGAAATCCACTAAATAAATTAAAAGCCAAATTAACAAAAATAATCAAAAAAGCCTATAAAGATGATATTTTAAATAAAAAAGAAATGAGATACCTGATACCTGATGCCCCTAAAATGCCAATCATTTACCAAGTGCCGAAAATACACAAGGATTCATTAAAGCCCCCAGGACGCCCCATTATTAATGGTATTGAATCCATTTTTGCAAGAGTGGGTGAATACATTGACTACCATCTGCAGCCCTTAGCACAAAAAACTGAATCATACATTAAAGATAGTAAAGATGTAATAAATTATATAGAAAAAATAACAACAACTGATAATACAATTTTAGCTAGCGTGGATGTGAATTCACTCTACACAAATATCAGACAGAATGACGCCCTGGCAGCAGTTGAGTGGGCCCTTAAAGAAGATAAGAAATTACTTCCGCCTCAAATAGAATTTATACTCGATATTTTAAAATTGGCAATGTGCAATAACTATTTTTGGCACAATAAGCACTTTTTTAAACAGGTAAAGGGCGTGGCTATGGGGGCAAAGTACGCACCGACAGTAGCCAACATATTTATGAACAAATGGGAAGCGGAATATATTTTTAATAACCCACACCCCCAACTAAGAGGATTCAAGAGATTTATAGATGATATTTTAATTATATGGGAGGGCTCCCAAGAATCACTCACGGAGTTTTTAGAACATTTGAATTTTAACAGGTATCAAATCTCTTTTACTGGTAGCATAAACAAAACGGAAATTAATTATTTGGATTTAACCATTTTTAAATTGAACAACCAGATGGCCACTAAAACGTATTTTAAAAGCACGGACAGGAATAGCTATATTCCAATGAGCAGTAATCACCATCCCAAGTGGCTATCCGCAGTCCCCAAAGGACAGCTACTTCGTATCAGAAGAAACTGTCAAACCGAACAAGATTTTCTACAACAATCTAAAACGTTAATAGAAAGATTCAAAGATAAAGGATACAAGTCATCGACCTTACAGCAAATACAAGAAAAGGTAATTAATATGGACCGTAAGGAATTATTACAAACCACAAAGAAAAAAACGGAAAAACCTTACCAGATAGCGTTTTGTACGGATTTCAATAGGCAATACAAACAATTGGAACATGTTTTTAAAACACATTGGCCGATTCTAATGAGAGATCCAACTTTTAGTAAAATTTTACCAAAAAAACCAAATTTTATTTATAGAAAACCCCCAATTTTAAAAGACATAATAGCGAAAAATATCCCCGATCCACCTAAGAAAGTGGTAACTTTTTTAGACCAAAAAGGATACTTTAGATGTGGTGAATGTGTGATTTGCCGCACATGCAAAAAGAAAAATAAATCAAGAAAAGAAACTGAATTCAGATCCACAGTTACAGGTCAAAAATTTAAAATAAATAAATTTATCACATGCAGAAGCTCTTATGTTACCTATCTATTGGAATGTGAGTGTGGACTCCAATACATAGGACGCACAACAAGAGAGCTAAGGATAAGACTAAGAGAGCATGTGGCCAACATTAAAAAAGGCTTCAAAAAGCACAGTTTATCAAACCACTTTAGAATTTACCATAATAAGGATCCAAGCAAATTAAAATTTTGCGCCATAGACACTATAGAAAAACATTGGCGAGGCACCAACATGAAAAGAGCCATTTCTCGAAATGAGACATGGTGGATCCATAAACTTGACAGCATGACGCCGAAGGGTTTAAACATCGAAATAGATATTAATTGCTTCATAAATGATTTTTAAAGAATTTTAGAGATGCTATTATTTATTTTAACATATAATATTAATATATAATTTTAACATGAATGTACAATAACCTCAGTTAATTCAAGCTTGAAAACTTTTCTAAAATCCTTTTTAAAATCCTTTTTCCTTATACCTATATGACATTTATTTATTTATATATGTATTTATTAAAGTAACAGAGATTGTATGCCATTGGAAAGTGTATGGGTACAATCGTGAAACAAAGAGCATAGGATTAATGCTAGTCTTTACCGTTAGGTGGCAGCATAAGTTAATATCGTAACTAAGTATATTAACATATTACATTTATATATACATTGTACCTATCCCAACCAGTAAACATAGAATTAGGTATCGTGTGCCATCTTGTACGATGTATGTAAATACACGGTATTAAACTAAGGGTTTAATTGTAGTACAACTCGAATTGATGTTACTTAGAGAGAGGAGGTCTCATCTCACCACTAGAGGGCAGGGTGTCCATTAAGCCAAATGGACTTTTCAGAACGATCGTAACTATATTATTGTTGTTTAATAAAGGATTAGACGAATATATCGGGACAGGAGACATGACCAAATATTATATTGGGGAGTGAGGAGAAACTTTTAAGTAGAGAAATAGTGAGAACCGGAAGAGATGCACAGCACAATACTATTTAAGCTTAATGACAGGCTCGGATAGCCAGCTACAGAAGACGCTGTGTTCAACAGCGAAACGCGTCTAGCGATTGGCCGAGAGCCCTGTCACATGATATCCGGTCGGTGAAGCGCACGCTGCGGGAGCAGTTAACCACCGAGCCGAGTGTTTTACATGTCTTTTACAAAACTATGTTTGTGAGTATCCCATTGTCTGTTAACCCTAATAAATTGTATTTTTAAACGGGCTTCACCATGGAAAGTTTTTTCTTTTTATGAGGACACTTGGGAGTATTCAAAGAGGAAAAGGAGTCTTTATTGGAATTCTAGCCAACAATATTGAATTCAAAGATCATCATGATTACCATTACCTGCTCAGATTAAACCAGATTGTGGTAAGTACATCCACAAAGGGGGAGACCCCGCAAGCAACACGGATGAGCACCAGCACTTTATAATTTGAAAAAGGACTTTTATTATGGACTTTATATGAGTTTTTTTTACTGCACTTGTTTTATGGTGATATTTAACAGGACGTTTATACACAATTTCAGCACAGCACTATTGCACTTGATGATTCATTTCATTATGCAGCTTTATATATTTATTCATTATGCACATATGAATTTCAATATGCACTTTTGAATTTTATTGTAATTTATGGTATATTTACAAATTAACACTTTTGAGCAGCGCTGCAAACACAGATCAACACATTTAAAAAGCACTTGCACTTTTATTGCAGCTAGCAGCTCATTCATCTGTTTTAATTAATCAATTAATCTAATTATTTTACCATAAGCGCGAGGTACACTAGTTTCACATATATCACACGTACACAACCACACTAGGCCCCAATTACTATTGTTTGTACCCCTAAAAGGCTAGGAGTAGGGGGAGTATGGAACAGGCAGCACCCTCAAACCTTCAGAAGTATGAGATGAACCCCAACAACTTGGAAAGGTGGATCTCTCTCACACGTACCAACACAGACTATCCCCCAATTTAACTGATCCCCAAAGGTTTTTGATTAAATAGCGGAATAGAAAATATGATCCCAAAAAAGTGTATGTATATCACACGTACACAACCACACTAGGCCCCAATTACTATTGTTTGTACCCCTAAAAGGCTAGGAGTAGGGGGAGTATGGAACAGGCAGCACCCTCAAACCTTCAGAAGTATGAGATGAACCCCAACAACTTGGAAAGGTGGATCTCTCTCACACGTACCAACACAGACTATCCCCCAATTTAACTGATCCCCAAAGGTTTTTGATTAAATAGCGGAATAGAAAATATGATCCCAAAAAAGTGTATGTATATCACACGTACACAACCACACTAGGCCCCAATTACTATTGTTTGTACCCCTAAAAGGCTAGATGAGGAGTAGGGGGAGTATGGAACAGGCAGCACCCTCAAACCTTCAGAAGTATGAGATTGTGTTCACTGTACCCCACAAAGATTGAGTTCACTGCACCCCACAATGATTGTGTTCACTGCACCCCACAAAGATTGTGTTCACTGCACCTCACAAAGATTGTGTTCACTGTACCCCCCAAAGATTGTGTTCACTGCACCCCACAAAGATTCTGTTCACTGTACCCCACAAAGATTGTGTTCACTGCACCCCAAAAAGATTGTGTTCACTGCACCCCAAAAAGGATGTTGTTCACTGCACCCCAAAAAGGATGTTGTTCACTCCACCCCAAAAAGATTGTGTTCACTGCACCCCACAAAGATTGTGTTCACTGCACCCCAAAAAGATTGTGTTCACTGCACCCCAAAAATGATTTTGTTCACTGCACCCCAAAAAGGATTTTGTTCACTGCACCCCAAAAAGGATGTTGTTCACTCCACCCCAAAAAGATTGTGTTCACTGCACCCCAAAAAGATTGTGTTCACTGCACCCCACAAAGGATTTTGTTCACTGCACCCCAAAAAGATTGTGTTCACTGCACCCCAAAAAGGATGTTGTTCACTGCACCCCAAAAAGGATTTTGTTCACTGCACCCCAAAAAGATTGTGTTCACTGCACCCCACAAAGGATTTTGTTCACTGCACCCCACAAAGATTGTGTTCACTGCACACCAAAAAGGATTGTGTTCACTGCACCCCAAAAAGATTTTGTTCACTGCAGCCCAAAAAGATTGTGTTCACTGCAGCCCAAAAAGATTGTGTTCACTGCAGCCCAAAAAGATTGTGTTCACTGCAGCCCAAAAAGATTGTGTTCACTGCAGCTCACACACAGAAAAATGGATGTGGATCACTGACACCTGCCTATCTCCAATCCCACACCACACAGCAATATCGATTGTAGTTTGTAGAACACAGTTTCCCTAAAATTCAGCAGACTCTGTCCCTAACAGGATTGAGAAGAGATCGTAGATCAGGATTGAGTGCAGACCCCACCCCCCACACAGCAATATCGATTGTAGTTTGTAGAAGACACTGACCCTATAATTCAGCAGACTCTATCCCTAAAATGCCTACAACTCGCCCTGCCTAAACACTCCGACCTGTCCCTCAATTCTATCCGGACACAAATGTTTTTTTCCTGCCTATCTTTCCCTAATCAGCAGCCAGCACGTTGATGTGTGCTCTGTCCCTGAATCTAAGCAGCATAATGACGCCGCTGCGGCTGCCTCGAACTTATAAAGACTTGGTCACATGCTTCAGACGGCCAATCACAGCTACTGAGACATTTGCAGGCATGGCTGGGATGGCTTAAGGCACACCAGTTAAACGATTGTTGATTGGCTGTTGAAAGCCTGCCATGAAAAGAGCGCCAAAGCATGCAAAACCCGGAAATAAAACGACCGAACACGGATTTTTACCCGAACATACAGTAAAGTGTCCGTGTCCGTGTTCGGGTACAAAAAATCCAATTATTCGGTACGAACACGAATAATACAGTCCGTGTTCGCTCAACACTACTCATATTTAGTGTTGAGCGAACACGGACTGTATTATTCGTGTTCGTACCGAATAATTGGATTTTTTGTACCCGAACACGGACACGGACACTTTACTGTATGTTCGGGTAAAAATCCGTGTTCGGTCGTTTTATTTCCGGGTTTTGCATGCTTTGGCGCTCTTTTCATGGCGGGCTTTCAACAGCCAATCAACAATCGTTTAACTGGTGTGCCTTAAGCCATCCCAGCCATGCCTGCAAATGTCTCAGTAGCTGTGATTGGCCGTCTGAAGCATGTGACCAAGTCTTTATAAGTTCGAGGCAGCCGCAGCGGCGTCATTATGCTGCTTAGATTCAGGGACAGAGCACACATCAACGTGCTGGCTGCTGATTAGGGAAAGATAGGCAGGAAAAAACCATTTGTGTCCGGATAGAATTGAGGGACAGGTCGGAGTGTTTAGGCAGGGCGAGTTGTAGGCATTTTAGGGATAGAGTCTGCTGAATTATAGGGTCAGTGTCTTCTACAAACTACAATCGATATTGCTGTGTGGGGGGCAGGGCCGGACTGGGAATAAAAACCAGCCCTGGAAATAATTTCATACCAGCCCCATAGCATTATTATACCGGCCCAACAGCATAACGCCATTATTTTCCTGTTCATAAAAGGGAAAACCATGCATTTTAAAGCACATGTTAAGCGTGTATTATATGTAGATAAGACAGATATGAAATCACATAGGGTTTTATATATATGTATATAGATAGATACATAAATACTGTATATAAGAGCAAATTCCAGTTAAAAGTGGAGCAATTATCAAGAACAGTCCACTTATTGTGATGGTGATATATTACCAGAATAAAAAACAATCAAAGTCTGGCAGCGGTGGTGGTGAGGGGGGTGGCTGCGGTGGTGGTGGTGGTGAGGGGGGTGGGATCGGTGGTGGTGAGGGGGGTAGGATCGGTGGCTGCGGTGGTGGTGATGAGGGGGGGTGGGATCGGTGGTGGTGAGGGGGGTGGCTGCGGTGGTGGTGAGGGGGGTGGGATCGGTGGTGTTGAGGGGGGTGGTTGCGGTGGTGAGGGGGGTGGGATCGGTGGTGGTGAGGGGGGGTGGCTGCGGTGGTGGTGGTGGTGAGGGGGTGGGATCGGTGGTGGTGAGGGGGTGGGATCAGTGGTGGTGGTGGTGAGGGGGGTGGGATCGGTGGTGGTGAGGGGGGTGGGATCGGTGGTGGTGAGGGGGGTGGGATCGGTGGTGGTGGTGGTGAGGGGGTGGGATCGGTGGTGGTGGGGGTGAGGGGGGTGGGATCGGTGGTGGTGAGGGGGGTGGGATCGGTGGTGGTGGTGGTGAGGGGGGTGGGATTGGTGGTGGTGGGGGTGAGGGGGGTGGGATCGGTGGTGGTGAGGGGGGTGGGATCGGTGGTGGTGAGGGGGGTGGCTGCGGTGGTGAGGGGGTGGGATCGGTGGTGGTGGTGGTGAGGGGGGTGGCTGCGGTGGTGGTGGTGAGGGGGGTGGGATTGGTGGTGGTGAGGGGGTGGGATCAGTGGTGGTGGTGGTGAGGGGGGTGGGATCGGTGGTGGTGAGGGGGTGGGATCAGTGGTGGTGGTGGTGAGGGGGGTGGGATCGGTGGTGGTGGGGGTGAGGGGGGTGGGATCGGTGGTGGTGAGGGGGGTGGGATCGGTGGTGGTGAGGGGGGTGGCTGCAGTGGTGGTGGTGGTGAGGGGGTGGGATCGGTGGTGGTGGTGGTGAGGGGGTGGGATCAGTGGTGGTGGTGGTGAGGGGGGTGGGATCGGTGGTGGTGAGGGGGTGGGATCAGTGGTGGTGGTGGTGAGGGGGGTGGGATCGGTGGTGGTGAGGGGGGTGGGATCGGTGGTGGTGGGGGTGAGGGGGGTGGGATCGGTGGTGGTGAGGGGGGTGGGATCGGTGGTGGTGAGGGGGGTGGCTGCAGTGGTGGTGGTGGTGAGGGGGTGGGATCGGTGGTGGTGGTGGTGAGGGGGTGGGATCAGTGGTGGTGGTGGTGAGGGGGGTGGGATCGGTGGTGGTGAGGGGGGTGGGATCGGTGGTGGTGGGGGTGAGGGGGGTGGGATCGGTGGTGGTGAGGGGGGTGGGATCGGTGGTGGTGAGGGGGGTGGCTGCAGTGGTGGTGGTGGTGAGGGGGTGGGATCGGTGGTGGTGAGGGGGGTGGCTGCGGTGGTGGTGGTGGTGGTGAGGGGGGTGGCTGCGGTGGTGGTGGTGGTGGTGAGGGGGGTGGCTGCGGTGGTGGTGGTGGTGAGGGGGTGGGATTGGTGGTGGTGGTGGTGAGGGGGGTGGCTGCGGTGGTGGTGGTGGTGAGGGGGGTGGCTGCGGTGGTGAGGGGGGTGGCTGCGGTGGTGGTGGTGGTGAGGGGGTGGGATTGGTGGTGGTGGTGGTGAGGGGGGTGGCTGCGGTGGTGGTGGTGGTGAGGGGGGTGGCTGCGGTGGTGGTGGTGGTGAGGGGGGTGGCTGCGGTGGTGGTGGTGGTGAGGGGGGTGGCTGCGGTGGTGGTGGTGGTGAGGGGGGTGGCTGCGGTGGTGGTGGTGGTGAGGGGGGTGGCTGCGGTGGTGGTGGTGGTGAGGGGGGTGGGATCGGTGGTGGTGAGGGGGGTGGCTGCGGTGGTGGTGGTGAAGGGGGTTGCTGGGAGGGGGGCAGTATAGAGCAGTATAGGGGGACAGTATGGGGGGGCAGCATGATGGGAGGGGGACAATGGAGGACAGTATGGGGGGAGGGGGGCAGTATGGGGCGGTGGGAGCAGAGTGACAGTCAGTTGGACACCTGGAACGCTATACTTGCAGGCAGTGTATTTCCTGACACTCTGCTGTGGCAGAGATTGTGTTTGTACTGTGCTCTACTTGAGCGTCCTCGGGGCAGGGAGCATTTCTCCTACCTGACCCAGTGGCAGCTGGCAGGAACAGCTGTGAGACAACAAGAAGCGGGAGTTGAAGCCGGCCGGAGTCGGGGGGCGGAGCTGGGAGGCGGTCCTAGGAACAGATGACTAATTGTGAATACAGCTAGCGCCAGGCTGGATAGGAGGTCCGGTGGGGAGGCATATGGTAGAAATGATCCCGCCCCTGCAGCCACTGAAAGCCCTGCAGGAGCCAGGAGGAGATAGGTTCTCCTATATGTCGCCCCTCCTGCCCGCCTATACCCCCTCGTGCTAACTGTATCCACAGTGTGAAGAAGTGACAAGCAGGTATGCGTACCTAGGACCGCCCCCCAGCTCCGCCCACAACTCCGGCTAAGGCAAGCTATCTATGTACAAACTTGACAGAGGACCTGTGCGGGCTCCCTGCAGGCTGCTATAGTTACACCTCTGTCATACACAAGGAGGGGAGGAGGGAGAAGAGGACTTTGACGCTCCTCCCCTCTGTCTCAGATCACGGAGCACCGTCCCGCTCTTCTGTGCACCCGGCCACCCCCCGCCGCCCGGGATTGGTCCTGGGCACCGCAGCAGCTGGCCACAGTCCAAAGCGGCCCCAGGGCAGGCAGCCTACCGGGAAATTTCCCGCTATCCCGGTACGCCAGTCCGGCCCTGGTGGGGGGTGGGGTCTGCACTCAATCCTGATCTACGATCTCTTCTCAATCCTGTTAGGGACAGAGTCTGCTGAATTTTAGGGAAACTGTGTTCTACAAACTACAATCGATATTGCTGTGTGGTGTGGGATTGGAGATAGGCAGGTGTCAGTGATCCACATCCATTTTTCTGTGTGTGAGCTGCAGTGAACACAATCTTTTTGGGCTGCAGTGAACACAATCTTTTTGGGCTGCAGTGAACACAATCTTTTTGGGCTGCAGTGAACACAATCTTTTTGGGCTGCAGTGAACAAAATCTTTTTGGGGTGCAGTGAACACAATCCTTTTTGGTGTGCAGTGAACACAATCTTTGTGGGGTGCAGTGAACAAAATCCTTTGTGGGGTGCAGTGAACACAATCTTTTTGGGGTGCAGTGAACAAAATCCTTTTTGGGGTGCAGTGAACAACATCCTTTTTGGGGTGCAGTGAACACAATCTTTTTGGGGTGCAGTGAACAAAATCCTTTGTGGGGTGCAGTGAACACAATCTTTTTGGGGTGCAGTGAACACAATCTTTTTGGGGTGGAGTGAACAACATCCTTTTTGGGGTGCAGTGAACAAAATCCTTTTTGGGGTGCAGTGAACAAAATCATTTTTGGGGTGCAGTGAACACAATCTTTTTGGGGTGCAGTGAACACAATCTTTGTGGGGTGCAGTGAACACAATCTTTTTGGGGTGGAGTGAACAACATCCTTTTTGGGGTGCAGTGAACAACATCCTTTTTGGGGTGCAGTGAACACAATCTTTTTGGGGTGCAGTGAACACAATCTTTGTGGGGTACAGTGAACAGAATCTTTGTGGGGTGCAGTGAACACAATCTTTGGGGGGTAAAGTGAACACAATCTTTGTGAGGTGCAGTGAACACAATCTTTGTGGGGTGCAGTGAACACAATCATTGTGGGGTGCAGTGAACTCAATCTTTGTGGGGTACAGTGAACACAATCTCATACTTCTGAAGGTTTGAGGGTGCTGCCTGTTCCATACTCCCCCTACTCCTCATCTAGCCTTTTAGGGGTACAAACAATAGTAATTGGGGCCTAGTGTGGTTGTGTACGTGTGATATACATACACTTTTTTTGGATCATATTTTCTATTCCGCTATTTAATCAAAAACCTTTGGGGATCAGTTAAATTGGGGGATAGTCTGTGTTGGTACGTGTGAGAGAGATCCACCTTTCCAAGTTGTTGGGGTTCATCTCATACTTCTGAAGGTTTGAGGGTGCTGCCTGTTCCATACTCCCCCTACTCCTAGCCTTTTAGGGGTACAAACAATAGTAATTGGGGCCTAGTGTGGTTGTGTACGTGTGATATACATACACTTTTTTGGGATCATATTTTCTATTCCGCTATTTAATCAAAAACCTTTGGGGATCAGTTAAATTGGGGGATAGTCTGTGTTGGTACGTGTGAGAGAGATCCACCTTTCCAAGTTGTTGGGGTTCATCTCATACTTCTGAAGGTTTGAGGGTGCTGCCTGTTCCATACTCCCCCTACTCCTAGCCTTTTAGGGGTACAAACAATAGTAATTGGGGCCTAGTGTGGTTGTGTACGTGTGATATACATACACTTTTTTGGGATCATATTTTCTATTCCGCTATTTAATCAAAAACCTTTGGGGATCAGTTAAATTGGGGGATAGTCTGTGTTGGTACGTGTGAGAGAGATCCACCTTTCCAAGTTGTTGGGGTTCATCTCATACTTCTGAAGGTTTGAGGGTGCTGCCTGTTCCATACTCCCCCTACTCCTAGCCTTTTAGGGGTACAAACAATAGTAATTGGGGCCTAGTGTGGTTGTGTACGTGTGATATACATACACTTTTTTTGGATCATATTTTCTATTCCGCTATTTAATCAAAAACCTTTGGGGATCAGTTAAATTGGGGGATAGTCTGTGTTGGTACGTGTGAGAGAGATCCACCTTTCCAAGTTGTTGGGGTTCATCTCATACTTCTGAAGGTTTGAGGGTGCTGCCTGTTCCATACTCCCCCTACTCCTAGCCTTTTAGGGGTACAAACAATAGTAATTGGGGCCTAGTGTGGTTGTGTACGTGTGATATACATACACTTTTTTGGGATCATATTTTCTATTCCGCTATTTAATCAAAAACCTTTGGGGATCAGTTAAATTGGGGGATAGTCTGTGTTGGTACGTGTGAGAGAGATCCACCTTTCCAAGTTGTTGGGGTTCATCTCATACTTCTGAAGGTTTGAGGGTGCTGCCTGTTCCATACCCCCCCTACTCCTCATCTAGCCTTTTAGGGGTACAAACAATAGTAATTGGGGCCTAGTGTGGTTGTGTACGTGCGAGATACATACACTTTTTTTGATCATATTTCCTATTCCGCTATTCAATAAAAACCTTTGAGGATCAATTGAATTGCGGGATAGTCTGTGTCGGTACGTGTGAGAGAGATCCACCTTTCCAAGTTGTTGGGGTTCATCTCATACTTCTGAAGGTTTGAGGGTGCTGCCTGTTCCATACCCCCCCTACTCCTCATCTAGCCTTTTAGGGGTACAAACAATAGTAATTGGGGCCTAGTGTGGTTGTGTACGTGTGATATACATACACTTTTTTTGGATCATATTTTCTATTCCGCTATTTAATCAAAAACCTTTGGGGATCAGTTAAATTGGGGGATAGTCTGTGTCGGTACGTGTGAGAGAGATCCACCTTTCCAAGTTGTTGGGGTTCATCTCATACTTCTGAAGGTTTGAGGGTGCTGCCTGTTCCATACCCCCCCTACTCCTCATCTAGCCTTTTAGGGGTACAAACAATAGTAATTGGGGCCTAGTGTGGTTGTGTACGTGTGATATACATACACTTTTTTTGGATCATATTTTCTATTCCGCTATTTAATCAAAAACCTTTGGGGATCAGTTAAATTGGGGGATAGTCTGTGTCGGTACGTGTGAGAGAGATCCACCTTTCCAAGTTGTTGGGGTTCATCTCATACTTCTGAAGGTTTGAGGGTGCTGCCTGTTCCATACCCCCCCTACTCCTCATCTAGCCTTTTAGGGGTACAAACAATAGTAATTGGGGCCTAGTGTGGTTGTGTACGTGCGAGATACATACACTTTTTTTGATCATATTTCCTATTCCGCTATTCAATAAAAACCTTTGAGGATCAATTGAATTGCGGGATAGTCTGTGTCGGTACGTGTGAGAGAGATCCACCTTTCCAAGTTGTTGGGGTTCATCTCATACTTCTGAAGGTTTGAGGGTGCTGCCTGTTCCATACTCCCCCTACTCCTCATCTAGCCTTTTAGGGGTACAAACAATAGTAATTGGGGCCTAGTGTGGTTGTGTACGTGTGCTATACATACACTTTTTTTGGATCATATTTTCTATTCCGCTATTTAATCAAAAACCTTTGGGGATCAGTTAAATTGGGGGATAGTCTGTGTTGGTACGTGTGAGAGAGATCCACCTTTCCAAGTTGTTGGGGTTCATCTCATACTTCTGAAGGTTTGAGGGTGCTGCCTGTTCCATACCCCCCCTACTCCTCATCTAGCCTTTTAGGGGTACAAACAATAGTAATTGGGGCCTAGTGTGGTTGTGTACGTGTGATATACATACACTTTTTTTGGATCATATTTTCTATTCCGCTATTTAATCAAAAACCTTTGGGGATCAGTTAAATTGGGGGATAGTCTGTGTCGGTACGTGTGAGAGAGATCCACCTTTCCAAGTTTTTGGGGTTCATCTCATACTTCTGAAGGTTTGAGGGTGCTGCCTGTTCCATACCCCCCCTACTCCTCATCTAGCCTTTTAGGGGTACAAACAATAGTAATTGGGGCCTAGTGTGGTTGTGTACGTGCGAGATACATACACTTTTTTTGATCATATTTCCTATTCCGCTATTCAATAAAAACCTTTGAGGATCAATTGAATTGCGGGATAGTCTGTGTCGGTACGTGTGAGAGAGATCCACCTTTCCAAGTTGTTGGGGTTCATCTCATACTTCTGAAGGTTTGAGGGTGCTGCCTGTTCCATACTCCCCCTACTCCTCATCTAGCCTTTTAGGGGTACAAACAATAGTAATTGGGGCCCAGTGTGGTTGTGTACGTGTGATATACATACACTTTTTTTGGATCATATTTTCTATTCCGCTATTTAATTTAACTGGGCCTCCATGCGAGACCTGTGTGCCTTGTTGCGCTGTTTTGAGTACTCCACCAACATGGCCAGTGGCAATGACGCCGTTCTCAGCTTAACTATCCCACTTCTATGCCTCCTTGAAAAAACAATTCGGGCGATGATGGAAGAGGATGTGGCACAGGATGAGGAGGAGGAGGAGGATGAAGAGGTAACATTTCCAAGGCTTTCAGGGCAGTCATTCGCAAGGGGCTCCGAGGGTGGGTTCCTGCACACGCAAACGCCAGGGACGCAATTGTCCAGCAGGGGCACAGTTCTGGAGGATGAGGAGGATGAGGAGGAGGAGGAGCTGGAGGAGGAGATGGAACCATGTTCACAGCAGGGTGGCACCCAGGCCAGCTCATGGCCATCACTGGTGCGTGGCTGGGGGGATACAGAGGACACGGACGATACACCTCCCACAGAGGACAGCCTTTCGTTGCCTCTGGGCAGCCTGGCACACATGAGCGATTACATGCTGCAGTGTCTCCACAACGACCGCCGAGTTGCCCACATTCTAACTTGTGCTGATTACTGGGTGGCCACGCTGCTGGATCCCCGTTACAAGGACAACGTACCGTCCTTAATTCACTCACTGGAGCGCGATCGCAAGATGCGCGAGTACAAGCGCACGCTGGTAGACGCCATGCTGCTGGCATTCCCATCTGACAGCGGGGCCACAGTGGAAGCACAAGGCAGAGGAGGAGGAGGAGGAGGTCGCCAACGCAACCAGGGCACCGCCAGCACCTCAGAAGGCAGGGTTAGCATGGCCGAAATGTGGAAAAGCTTTGTCAGCACGCCACAACAAACAGCAGCACCAGCAGCTCAGATGGAACGTCTTAGCAGGAGGCAGCATTTTACCAACATGGTGGAGCAGTATGTGTGCACACGCCTACATGTAGTGAATGACGGGTCTGCCCCCTTCAACTTCTGGGTCTCCAAATTGGGCACATGGCTTGAGCTTGCCCTTTACGCCTTGGAGGTGCTGGCGTGCCCTGCAGCCAGTGTATTATCTGAACGGGTATTTAGCACGGCTGGGGGCGTTATAACAGACAAGAGCAGCCGCCTGTCCAGAGACAATGTGGACAAGCTCACGTTCATTAAAATGAACCAGGCATGGATCCCACGGGACTTTTCCGTACCTTATGCAGAATAGCAATGGATACCGACCTTACCCACCCATTGTTCCATTTTTGCTCTTTCTCACTCTTTTGGGGTGTACCCTCATTTAAAATTTTTGAAAAGAAGCAGTGTTGGCTACCTCGTCCTCCTCCTCAGGGCCAGATTAATGTAGGGGCTATTGGAGCTGCAGCTCCAGGCCCCTACCTTTTATATAGGCCCCGGGTTGGCCATATTCACTGTTACCGCTCTTCTGTCACTTGTAAACACAGAAGTCTGGCTTCTATGCTCGCTTCCCCAGGCAGCACCCTCAGAACCTCCCCACACAGCGTGAAGGCCGGACAAGGAGGGACAGTTGGCGATGCATGGATGTGTTTATGGGCTTCAGAGACAGCATCCCATGTTGAATTAGGCATGCATGGCTGCACCCTTCCTCCTCTGGGTGCATGGCAAGGCACGGCCCTTAAGGCCCTTCAAAATCCTCAGCACCAAGCCCATGATGCTGTTAATCCGGCCCTGGTCCTCCTCCACCGCCGCTTCCACCTACACCGCCCATAGGTGTGCGCAGCCTATTGCATTAAGGTGTGCACCCCAAAGTTGAAATACACATGCATGTGTTTACCAGCAGGGAGAGTAATGTATCGGGGCCATGTACCTGTAGGCAAGGAGAAATAGAGCAGAGCAGGTCCCAGGGAGATCTTTCCCATCTCCTCACTGGCAATGCTATGTGCCCTAGGTGATTAGGGTGTGCCCAGGCACACCCAGCACACCCTGTGAGCACGCCTATGTCACCGCCACATCCACCACCACCTCAACCTCCCTCCTACTCCATATGGGCCTCGTCCTTCAGAGATGAAGAAGAACATTGTTTTATTTTTCTGTTTTTTTTTTGTTGTTTTAAGTTATTTCCCTATCCACATTTGTTTGCAGAGCACTTGCCATGCTCTTAATTACGTTTTGCTGCCATTTGCAGCACTCTAGCCCTTTCCTTTGGTGTTTTAGAGCCATTTTAGTGCCTTAAAGTTCGGGTCCCCATTGACTTCAATGGGGTTCGGTGTCCGGGAAAAGTTCGGTAAAAGTCCGGGACACGGACCCGGACTTTTTTTTAAAGTTCGGCCGAACCCGTCGAACACGGACATCTAGGTGTTCGCTCAACCCTACTCTGGACACAGTCCAGTGAGTGAGACGGCACCTCTCTGGACCAGATCCCTTGTGGTGTGGTTCTGCAATCAGCTTCAAACCAAGTAAATTCAGATGCTTAGCCCTGGCACTGCTGAGGCCTCTAGAGTCATTTATCAGTAAAAAATGCACTAAAATGGAAACAAATACGATATTATACCCAATTGTTAGGACAATATAAAAGATGGTGTTGCGTTGAGTAAAGAGATCCTAAATATGTAAAGTCTTAAAAATGTGCATGCCTGTAGAATCGTAAAAAAAAGTGATGCTTTAAAAGCCCCTCCAGGTCATCAGTTTAGAATTAATCATGAACCAAGGCCCTAAAATTATTGCTGTCACTCTGACATTGAGGACAATACCTCACATGTGTGGCACAATTGATGTTCACAAACATAAGCTTGTGTATATACTGTATACATATATATATATATATATATATATATATATATATATATATATATAAATATATATATACAGTGCCTTGCGAAAGTATTTAGCCTCCTTGAACTTTGCAACCTTTTGCCACATTTCAGGCTTCAAACATAAAGATATAAAACTGTAATTTTTTGTGAAGAATCAACAACAAGTGGGACACAATCATGAAGTGGAACGAAATTTATTGGATATTTCAAACTTTTTTAACAAATAAAAAACTGAAAAATTGGGCGTGCAAAATTATTCAGCCCCCTTAAGTTAATACTTTGTAGCGCCACCTTTTGCTGCGATTACAGCTGTAGGTCGCTTGGGGTATGTCTCTATCAGTTTTGCACATGGAGAGACTGAAATTTTTGCCTATTCCTCCTTGCAAAACAGCTCGAGCTCAGTGAGGTTGGATGGAGAGCGTTTGTGAACAGCAGTTTTCAGTTCTTTCCACAGATTCTCGATTGGATTCAGGTCTGGACTTTGACTTGGCCATTCTAACACCTGGATATGTTTATTTGTGAAGCATTCCATTGTAGATTTTGCTTTATGTTTTGGATCATTGTCTTGTTGGAAGAAAAATCTCCGTCCCAGTCTCAGGTCTTTTTCAGACTCCATCAGGTTTTCTTCCAGAATGGTCCTGTATTTGGCTCCATCCATCTTCCCATCAATTTTAACCATCTGCCCTGTACCTGCTGAAGAAAAGCAGGCCCAAACCATGATGCTGCCACCAACATGTTTGACAGTGGTGTGTTCAGGGTGATGAGCTGTGTTGCTTTTACGCCAAACATAATGTTTTGCATTGTTGCCAAAAAGTTTGATTTTGGTTTCATCTGACCAGAGCACCTTCTTCCACATGTTTGGTGTGTCTCCCAGGGGGCTTGTGGCAAACTTTAAACTACACTTTTTATGGATATCTTTAAGAAATGGCTTTCTTCTTGCCACTCTTCTATAAAGGCCAGATTTGTGCAGTATACGACTGATTGTTGTCCTATGGACAGAGTCTCCCACCTCAGCTGTAGATCTCTGCAGTTAATCCAGAGTGATCATGGGCCTCTTGGCTGCATCTCTGATCAGTCTTCTCCTTGTATGAGCTGAAAGTTTAGAGGGACGGCCAGGTCTTCGTAGATTTGCAGTGGTCTGATACGCCTTCCATTTCAATATTATCGCTTGCACAGTGCTCCTTGGGATGTTTAAAGCTTGGGAAATCTTTTTGTATCCAAATCCAGCTTTAAACTTCTCCACAACAGTAACTCGGAACTGCCTGGTGTGTTCCTTGTTCTTCATGATGCTCTCTGCACTTTAAACAGACCTCTGAGACTATCACAGTGCAGGTGCATTTATACGGAGACTTGATTACACACAGGTGGATTCTATTTATCATCATTAGTCATTTAGGTCAACATTGGATCATTCAGAGATCCACACTGAACTTCTGGAGAGAGTTTGCTGCACTGAAAGTAAAGGGGCTGAATAATTTTGCACACCCAATTTTTCAGTTTTTTATTTGTTAAAAAAGTTTGAAATTTCCAAAAAAATTTGTTCCACTTCATGATTGTGTCCCACTTGTTGTTGATTCTTCACAAAAAATTACAGTTTTATATCTTTATGTTTGAAGCCTGAAATGTGGCAAAAGGTCGCAAAGTTCAAGGGGGCCGAATTCTTTCGCAAGGCCCTGTATATATATATATATATATATATATATATTTTTTTTTACTTTATTCCTTTCACAAACCATCTATGCATTAGCATGGGCAGATGACAGGTCCTCCTTATGAAGACGTTGGGAGGAGTATTATATCAGACACAGATCAAGTTTAAATAGCTGCATCCTCAGCTACATTAGCTGAGAAATGACAGCTGTGACTCTGGAAGTGACATAATATGGGTGTACTGGTGGAATGCAAGAGCCCTGGATCCACCGCCTGTGGGGAGCAACCCTTTGAGATCCCTGTAAACATAATTGGGTGGCTCTAGGGACACTTAATCACTTTTATCTGAAAGCTTTTGGCTGGCTCTGGAAGCCAGTATCAAGCACACAGGTACTGCTGCAGCTGTGAGCTTGATTCGACCAGTTTTCTAGTATGCTGTTGATAAAAGTACCTTAGTAGAAAAGTGATTAAGCAAAAGCTTGCAAATTGGCCTTGATAAGGGCCATAGCATTTACTGTATATTATTTAGCTGCTATCAATGAGGTTTGGGCACTATCTTTGGGGTTTGTGGATTTCCCGCTGGCTTTGGGGAACATTCAGTGATCAAACTTTGCTTTGTTGCTCATCCCTAGTACTAAGTAGTAATAAGGAAGCTTTACAGATTATGTGCCATGAGTATCCCAATAAACATATTATGATAATGTCACATATAAAAGTGTAGTGTTACAGTATTATTCATGTTCTGTCATGTTTTTATTGCTTCTAGTAAAAAGAAAATAGGTAGCTGTTACACATGTAGTGTAGTTTACAAACTAAAAAGAAACTTTAGCCATTTTGACAAAAATTAAAATTACCAACTACAAATATTGTAGCTGCTGACTTTAAAAAAACACACACACACACATTTACAGGCTAAGGAGTCCAGTGCTGTCTTCCTAAAACCAGGATTATTTTCCGCTTCTTTTAGATCCCTCTCCACCACCTAGAATTTGGAAACCAGTTGTGACTTCTTGATGACTCACAATTCTCCTAATGCTCACCCAATGCACATGAGCGAGACATGGACCACACAGATACTGGTCTTGTAGCCTTCTGTAATGTTTACCACATGTCTTAGGATGCTGTTGGTGGGGGTGGGGGGGGGGGGGGGTTGTGAGCTAGCAGACATCATCCTCATGTAGATGAGGAATAGGGAACTTGGAGAAAGTACTAGCTGGAAAAAGTACCTGCCCCCTCACAAAAAAAAAAAAAAAAAAAAGAAGATAAATGTGCTAAAGAGAGAGGAAAAGGTTCAGAGTCAGACGAATGCCTGAACATTGACCTGTTTAGCAGCAGCTGAAAATCACCTGCCCAATCACTTACATGGCATGGGAAAACCACCATAATTAACACCAGGTCCTTCAGGTCAGGTATTATTTTAAGGGTAAACCACAAGACAAATCAAGAAAAATGGTGATGTGCCCCACAAAAACCCATACCATACACTTATCTGAGCACGGAGTCCCCCCTCAAATTCATATCATGCACTTCAAGTCTGGTATACATTTTTAGGAGACCTCACAAAAAAACGAAAAAAAAAAAAAAGGTGTTGGGTCTTCCTTAAATTTTATACTAGACCCTTTGGGTCTGATATAGATTTTAGGGAGAAACTCCACACAAACATTTACACCAGACCCTTATTAAAGCATGCAAGCTGGCAAGCCAGGAAAGGAGGGATGAATGTGTGACACCCTCCTGAACCATGCCAAGCTACATGTCCTCAACAAGGAGGTGTAATTTGCCAGAGGGGGACCTTCCTGGCAAAGCATCTCATCCCCATGTTGATTAGAACAGGAACTTATTTTGCACAACCCTGGCCTGGGGGTCGTGGGGGTCTGCAGGTGGGAGGTCTATTTGAATATGGAAGACCCCTGTAACAATAAGGGACCCCCAGACACTGCCCCACATATGTGAATTAAAGTGTAAATAAAGACAGAGTCTGCCCGACAAGTCCTTTAACACTTGACCTCCTGAAGATTTACCCCCGTTCCTGACCAGGCCATTTTTTGCTGTATGGCACTGTGTTACTTTAACTTACAATTGCGCGCGCATTTGTGCTGTACCTAAAAAACATTTACGTCCTTTTTTCCTACAAATTAGGCTTTCTCGTGGTGGTATTTGATCACCTCTGCATTTTTATTTTTTTGCGTAATAAACAAAAAAAGACTGACAATTAAAAAAAAAAAAAAAAAAAAAATATATATATATATATATATATATATATATATATATACATATACCGTATATATATATATATTTTTTTTACATTCTGCTATAAAACATATCCAAAAAAAAAAAAACTAATTTCTTCATACATTTTGGACAATATGTATTTTGCTACATATTTTGGTAAAAGAAATCCCAAAAAGTGGATATTGATTGGTTTGCACAAAAGTTATAATGTCTGCAAACTATGGGATATTTTTTTTTTTTTTTTACTAGTAATGGCGGCGATCTGCAACTTATAGCAGGACTGCGATATTGCAGCAGACATTCTGACACCAACTGACACTTTTTGGGGACAAGTGACACTAATACAGTGATCAGTGCTAAAAATATTCACTATCACTGTACTAATGACACTGGCTGGGAAGGGGTTAACTGTGTGCCTAGCCAGTGTTTTACTATACTGAGGAAGGTGATTTTACTATGGGAAGAGATGGAATTTATTCTTTGTTTTGCAGATTTCATCCCTTCCCTCCTGTCAGAATGGCGATCTTCCTTGTTTACATAGGCAGATCGCTGTCCTGCCTCTCTGCCGAACAATCCTTGGGTGACAGAGGACATTGGGTACTGTGCACCCGCTGATCAGCTTCCGCTATGTGTAATCACAGTGAAAGCAAGCCACTGGCGGCGGACAAGCGTGCCCCCTAACTGAAAGTGTCAGATCACATATATATGTATATACAGTAGTGAGTGTACAGCTTGTATAACAGTGTAAATTTGCTGTCCCCTCAAAATAACTCAACACACAGCCATTAATGTCTAAACCACTGGCAACAAAAGTGAGTACATCCCTAAGTGAAAAATGTCCAAATTGGGCCCAAAGTGTCAATATATTGTGTGGCCACCAATATTTTTCAGCACCGCCTTAACCCTCTTGGGCATGGAGTTCACCAGAGCTTCACAGGTTGCCCCTGGAGTCCTCTTCCACTCCTCCATGATGACATCACGGAGCTGGTCGATGTTAGAGACCTTGTGCTCCTCCACCTTCTGTTTTAGGATACCCCACAGATGCTCAATAGGGTTTAGGTCTGGAGACATTCTTGGCCAGTCCATCACCTTTACCCTCATCTTCTTTGGCAAGGCAGTGGTCATCTGGAATCATGTTGGAATACTGCCCTGCAGCCCAGTTTTCAAAGGGAGGGGATAATGCCCTGCTTCAGTCTCTCACAGTACATGTTGTAGTTACATTGTGCTGGGAAGTAAGAAA
Source organism: Pelophylax lessonae (assembly GCF_965119305.1). NCBI lineage: Eukaryota > Metazoa > Chordata > Amphibia > Anura > Ranidae > Pelophylax > Pelophylax lessonae. Next base: position 174,124,098 of record NC_138776.1, on the reverse strand, counting down.
ATTAGTGCTGTGAGGGGGAATAGGGGTGATAGGATTTGTGTTTGGGGGGACTTGTGCTTGGGGATGAGAGATAAATATTGCTAGGAGGTTGATTGGGAAGAAGGAGGATTTGTATTAGGAGGGTGAAGTCGGAGGGGGGCAATTTGAACTGAGGACTGACCTGGGGGTAACCAAAATCTGTGTGAGAGCTGGGGGTAAGAGGATTAGTGCTAACAAAATGGGATTTATGGGGGAGGGCATTTGTGCTGGGGTGGAATTTTGTGAGAGGAGAAAGATCTGCGTTAGAATGGTAAAGTTTGTGGAGGGGCATTTGGGGGAGGAAAAGGACTTTAAGGGAAGACATTTTGGGGGGATGATTTGTGCTGGTAGTGGATTAATGCTGGTGGGATTTGAAAGAGGAGATGATTTTTGCTGGGGAGAAGAATTTGTGATGGGATGGGGGATTGGGGGGTAGAGAATTTGTGCTGGGGAAGAGGGAGAGGGAAAAGAGACATGTTGGAAAAATGTTTATTGATAAGCAGCTGCAGCCAATCAGCTGCAGCCTCTGATTAGTGTGATCAGTGTATTCTGACAATGCCGCTGTTGGAATACAATGTCCTGGTGGGATGGTTTTCTCCATCCATCGAATTTGTGTAATGCTGGCTGAACAAGAAAACTCTTATCAGTGTATGGCCAGCATAATAGATTCCTGGACAATGTATATTACCTACACGGGCACTATATCTGCCAGGCTGCATGCTCAGTACAGATGCGCCACTTTACAGGCAGACTAAGAGGATCCCCAAGGCACTATATTTGAAGTGGTGCATCTGTACCATGTATAGAACCTGCTGCAGCAAAACTGACATATATAAAGAAAAAAAAATGACATTTAAATTGCCAGCAATGCAATAACATTGCTGGAAATCATTTTCTTTTTTTTTTTTTTTTTTGAAAAAACGGCATGGGGGTCTGGATTTTAAGGGGAACACACACCAAAATAAAAAAATAAAAAACAGCATAGGGCCCCCAAAATCGATACAAGACCCTTATCCGAGCATGCAGCCAGGCAGGTCAGGAAAGGGGGGGCAAGCGAGTGCCCCCTCCTCCTGAACCATACCAGGTCACATGCCAATTACATGGGGGTGCTTTGGGGTCACAGGGCACCGCTGAGTGCCTGCTCTGTCATCTGACAGTTCATAAATAGATAAGGGGTAGTGCCACCTGGCGATGTCATCTGGTGGCACTCCCCCCCCCCGTGTGATGTCACTGATCGATGCAAGCTGGGTCTGTGATGTTACATGGGGACAAGGTGCACCCCCCATGTTGAGGGCATGCGGCCTGGTATGATTCAGGAGGGGGTGGTCGCTTGCTCATCCCCCCACATTTCCTGGCCTGCCAGCCTGCCACAGTGCATTTTCAAATAAGGGTCTGGTATGGATTTTGGGGGGAACTCCCTTGCCATTTTTTTCTCACATTTTTCTATTGCTGGCAATGGGTTTTTTTTTTTCATTCAGCTTTAAGCGAGGAAGCCTGTTGACAGCTGATCACTCATCCTTTGTTAAGGATGTGGCAGCCAACTGTCCTAATTGGGCAAAGCTTTGCCCAGTTAGGGCTTCACATGCCTTGTATAGCGCACAGTGCATTGTGGGGCACTCAGCAAGTGAACATCCAGCTGATTGGGCCGCAAATTCGGGTGTTTGCCAATTGGGCAATATTCTTATGCTTGGTCCGAATCGCTCGCCCAACACTAATTGTCATTACTGACTCTTGTACTATGTACATTATATTGTATGTTAAAGGGATATGTGTAGTGAGTCCTGCGCTGTCTGGGGAAGATATTGCTCAAGCGATCAAGGAGGCTAATCCCAGATGCTGCAAGTACCGAGACTGGTAACCATGCAGTGTCAGATTAAATCAAGGGTGGGGGATACTGCGCTTCTGGGATTGAGCATATTTATCACCAATATCCCAGAAGCGCAGTATCCCCCACCCTTGACATTATATTGTATATTGCATACATCTGACCAAAGTGTTTATTGTCTCAACAGTTGCTTGTTGCTAAGCCGCCCCTGACTATTCTAATGAACTTTTTCTTTAAGATAGGCTCAGACAAAGTGTTAGCCCTCTGTTTATTTTCATTGTATGCAAAAGCATACTGTATGTAATTTAAGAGTTAAATTTTTTTGTAAAACAATTGTAATAAGATTTACACATGCCTGTGAGAATCAGCATTTAAGCCATTAAAGCGTATTTTATGGTGCCCTTTTTAGCTCCTCCCATTGTTAATGCAATTCAGTCACACCCACTGTTCACCAGGGTTCACCTCATTACTGTCTGTGTCTTTTACAATTTAAGCAAACCCCAGGATAGTAAAAACTGTGGCCTATTTTAGAATGCCTATCAGCAGCCTATATAAGCTCTATACACATGCATTTATATATTTTTATAACTGTATTTAGATTTTTTTTTCATCTTTAAATCAGAAAATATCTCCTTTTTACCTTTTATTTGTGTAAATATGCCCATTTTAGAAAATAACTGTAGAGAACCTTTTTGCCTTGGTAAATAAACCATTGAACACATTTTGTTAAATTGGTTTTATAAGTGCAAAAAATACCTGTTTATCCTAACAGAAATTTAGTGAGCTCTTTAGTTTTTGTAGAGAGCCCACAATGCTGCTCCAAAATCCTAAACAATGAGCCTTGTCTGAGTTTTCTGTGAACCACTGAGAACAACTCCTTTGGGATTCCCTCTTTTACACGCACATGAACTTTAATGGCACCCCAGTCTTAGTCCGTAGGGTTCAATATTGAGTTGGCCCAACCTTTGCAGCTATAACAGCTTCAACTCTTCAGGGAAGGCTGTCCACAAGAATTAGTAGTTTGTCTATGGGAATGTTTGACCATTTTTCCAGAAGCTCATTTGTGAGGTCAGGCACTGATGTGGACTGGCTTGCAGTCTCTGCTCTAATTCATCCCAAAGGTTTTCTATTGGGTTGAGGTCAGGACTCTGTGCAGGCCAGTCAAGTTCCTCCACCCCAAACTCACTCATCCATGTCTTTATGGACCTTGCTTTGTGCACTGGTCTGAATCGTTTGGTGGAGGGGGGATTGTGGTGTGGAATTGTTGGGCTTGGCCCCTTACTTCCAGTGAAGGGAACTCTTAAGTTCAGCATACCAAGACATTTTGGACAATTTCATGCTCCCAACTTTGTGGGAACAGTTTGGGGATTACCCCTTCCTGTTCCAACGGGACTGTGCACCAGTGCACAAAGCAAGGTCCATAAAGACATGGATGAGTGAGTTTGGGGTGGAGGAACTTGATTGCCCTGCCACTCGATAGAACACCTTTGGGATGAATTAGAACAGAGACTGAGAGCCAGGCCTTGTCTCCAACATCAGTGCCTGACCTCACGAATGTGCTTCTGGAAGAATGGTCAAATATTCCTATAGACACACTCCTAAACCTTGTGGACAGCCTTCCCTGAAGAGTTGAAGTTGCTATAGCTTCAAAGAGTGGGCCAACTCAATATTGAACCCTGTGGACTAAGACTGGGATGCCAATACCTTTCATGTGCAGGTAAAGGCAGGTTAGTGTAGCTCTAAGAAACAGAGCCCTAATTGATTCCTAGAGGTGACCCGGACTACATGTTTGCGTTGTGCAGAGGCTTAGAGGAGGCTAATACTAAGTAAAGTTCTAATTCTATGAAAAAAAATATAGTAACCATTTTTTAATGATTATTAGAAGTGAATAAAACGTTATTATATCTGCCCAGAGTTCAGATTTAAGGTAAAGAAAGAAAGCCAACACATCTGCAATAAATTAAGTTTTATTTGTGTGTTAGATAAGTTAGGTGATTTGTGTGATGATCATAAGCTCTGTTTCATTCCATTTCTTAAAGTTGTCCAAAATCTTCTTTTTCATGTGTTCATATTCTAGAATAAGAAAACAAACAATTCAGAAAACTCAATTGTATAAAATAGATTAAAATGCTTTTGCAAGGAATCAGTCAGTTCATATTTGCTCTGTCATAAGTTTAAACTATCACATTTAAATATATATATATATATATATATATATATATATATATATATATATATATATATATATATATATTTATAATTAATGACTGGAATGCCTATTTGTAAATTCTCTCTCTAAAAAAAAAAAAAAATGTTATTAAAAGTCCATTTGATGTTTAGACTACTAGTTAATTGCTGAATCCACAATAGGGGAAAGATGAGTAACCATGATCCATGCTGTGAAGCTGGTAACACCTTGTGTTTTAAAATCTCATTGAGGACAGTGACCTATGTAGTACAATGGCCTAATATTTTGAATATACAGTAAGTTGAATAAATTGTTTTAGTTAGCCTAAGTATTACATACTTCTGGGCAAGTCTGTAGGAAATTGTACAATCTTATTGTAGCATTTCTTGCCAGCTTTAGCATGGAACTAGGAATAGCCGGTACTCTAGAAAGGTAAACATAGTACTTGTCTACAGTTTGCCCGCTATTTATTGTCTAAAACTGATTATGAATCATAAAATTGAATCCTGAAAAACTCTGCACACTAGCATTAACATTGCACTCAAGCATTGCATTTGCCTTAGGCAGACCATATACTGTAGAACAAACTAAAAATAGGTACTCAAAGATAAATCCCTAGTGACAAATAAAATGTGTGGAAAGTGTACAAAAACACCACAAAAAAAGAGGGTGGGAGTATACCGGTAGGGGGCCAATAGGAAACACTGAATTTAAAAAAACCTGATTTCATACTCAACCACCCAACCAAGGCAAATATTGAATACAACGAAACACTCACTGGGCTACAAAAAAATATGTATAATCTTTAATGTCAAAAAAACAGAAAAATACAAACCAAAGAGTGTGCAGGATAGCAAAATCCTTAAAATGGTACCAAAACTCACACCAGTTTTGGTACCATTTTAAGGGTTTTGCTATCCTGCACAGACTCTTTGGTTTGTATTTTTCTGTTTTTTGACATTAAAGATTATACATATTTTTTGTAGCCCAGTGAGTGTTTGGTTGTATTCAATATTTGCCTTGGTTGGTTGGGAGGCCATGTACTGTGCAAACCTGTGGTTGCAGGAAAGAAATTCACACAATTTCCCCATCAACCCAAACAGTGCTGACAAGGGAATTCCTCCTGCCAAGAAATTGTCTTCTCCCGACAGGCGGGCATGGACGGGCGGGGGAAGTCATCCCCGTCAGGAGAAGACAGTGATTACTGCTAGCGGCTGTAGCAGATAATTGCAACTGAAACCGGATCATGCCCACACACGTTTTGAAGCTCAGCCAGTTCAGCAAGATTTGAACTGTCTATGGCCAGCCTTACTGCTTTTTTTTAAAAAATGTGTGCACTCATGAAACTGCAAAAATTACAATGCACAAAATGTTCCATAGGTGATGTTTTAAAATGTTGTTTCATAAAAGTTTATTGCAAAAGATAAGTTGTACAAAGAACGAAAGTAAAAGCTAAAGAAAAAGGGCACAAAAATATTGCACAGGAAGAGAACCATCATGTACTTCTAACAAAGTCCAACTAGATGTGTTTTCTGCATCAAAACAAGTACACTCAAATAATGTAATAATGTGCTCACAAAATGATGGTGGTTTGGTGTTAAACTACGGAAATATACCTGGGACTTAAGCCCATGAAGTTTTACTTTGCCCAACACAGGTGAAACTTCAGTGTAGATGTGAGCTGAATGAGGCTTCATAAAATGCTTTTTTCAAATGTATCAGTATTACCACCCTACCATTATGTGGCTTCCTTGGTATTTACCCTGAGTGTTAACTTGGGCTTGTGTTACTCTGTAAAAATAGTTACCCTGAATAATGCTAGAGATTTATCATTTTTACATATAATTCCTAGCCTGAGCAATGTCATTGTTAATGCTAAGGAGGTTAAAACATGTAATTGTCCAATACAGTTACAGTTTAAAAAAAGTAACGATAAAGGTGAGTTAAAGGTTTTTTTTGTTTTAATTCTTGTCAGTATGTACTAAAAACGCAATATTTTTAGTAAAGCAGTATACCAAATAAAAGTCTCATATGTCTTTAAAGCTTACATTTTGGGTTCCCCCCCTACTGGCACACTAAAGCTGGACATCCATAATTGTTTTTTTTTTTTCCTTCTTTTTTTAGTTAGTTTTTCCATTCAGCCAGCAGGAAGGTGAATGAATTCTTGCTGGGACATTGTAATCTGACAGTGACAATTGCCTATGTCAGAATACACTGATTGTCTACAAGCGCTGATATACCACTTGTCGACCACCCCACTTACATATACTGCAGGGCGGTGGCTCTTCTGCGCGAAATCATGTACCTGTACGCAATTTCATGCTTCCAAATCTGCGACGCGCACCCATGCTGCCACCAGACTGCTCCTGCTGTGATTGGACACAGCGGGAGCCAACCAGCAGGTCTGGCAGAAACCGATGACCGCCGGGACCTGCCAATCATTCCAGAGAGAGGCAGAATGCCATTCTGCTAGTACTGGAGATAGAGATGCTGTGTTTCTGCTAAGCAGGCACATGGATCTCTGTCTTCTCAAAGCCTAAGCCCCCCCTCTAACAGTTAGAAATCACTACCTAGGTACACATTTAACTCTTTTATTGCCCCTGATGTTAACCCCTTCCCTGCCAGTGTCATTAGTACAGTGACAGTGTATTTTTTTTAGCACTGATCACTGTGGTGTCACTGGTCCCCAAAAAGTGTCCCTTAGTGTCCGATTTGTCCACCGCATTGGCGCAATCCCGCTAAAAATCACTGATCGCCGCTATTACTAGTAAAAAAAAAATGTAAGTTTCCACAAAAATATCCCACAGTTTGTAGATACTAACTTTTGCGCAAACCAATCAATATACGCTTATTGGGATTTTGTTTTTATCAAAACATGTAGCATAATACATATTGGCCTAAACTGATGAAGAAATTAGATGTTTTACATTTTTTTTTATTTGGTATGTTTTGCTAGCAGAAGGTAAAAAATATTGTTTTGGTTATTTCAAAATTGACGGTCTTTTTTTGTTTATAGTGCAAAAAATAAAAATCGCAGAGGTGATCAAATACCACCAAAAGCTCTATTTGTGGGGAAAAAAAGAACATTAATTTTATTTGTGTAGAGCATTGCATGACCGCGCAATTGTCAGGTAAACTAACGCAGTGCCGTATCGCAAAAAATGGCCTGGTCTTTAAGGGGGGGGGGGTTAACCTTCTGGAGTTAAAGTGGTTAAGGAACATGTTGTCCCTTCAACAGAAATCATTGACATATGTTAAGCAATGATGGCCACACATTGATCGAAATGTGGCCGATCGCTGCTGAACCAGATGAATTCCAATCAGTGCATAGCTAGTTTAGGAGGCTATTGCTTATTTAATCCAGGGGATTATACTTATCTTTATCATTGCTTCCACAGTGATCTTTATAAGCAGACCAGAGTTCAGCTTTAAAAAAAAAATGAATTAGGTATGCAAATTAGTCAATTCTTGTCAAGTTAACCAACACATGATGGAACTAATTAATTTGGACTGGACATCTAGACATCAATGACCTTTGGTCATGAAAGAGTTAAACAGTTCAGCATTGTTATTGAAGGTTAATAATACATAACTATGAATGAAATGGCCCTGCTCTCACTTCTTGGTTGTAGCTTGTAATTGCCCATTACTCACATATTGCTCCATAACAAATGAAGTAAAATTCTGTAGCTTGCTAAATAATAATAGATTTAGACAACTTAATCTGTGTGTTAAAGGCCACTGTTTTTTTTAGACACCTGTGGATAAAAATGTAGGTTTTATTCAGTTTTTTTTTTTTAGAAATCTGCCGTGTTGACTTATGTTTGCTACATGTACTATGAAGACAACAAAGCATGTTGTTTAGATATAGTAAAGTATTTCTCCCCTATATATTTGTAATAGTTCTGTGGGGAAAAAAAAAATATTCTCTCTTCTACCTACCTTCACATGCCACAGTATCCACTCTTGTTTCCTTGTTCCTCTACTGTATATGCAATATGAGGGCTGTACCATTATATTTTTTATAGCCTTGTGCATTTGTATACTGATATACAGTAATGCCCCATACACACGTGCAGATTATCTGCAGACTTTTGTCTGCAGACTTACCAAAACCATATAATATGAGGTCAAACCTAAACACTTTCAATTTGTATGCAATCCGGCAGGCCCTTGCACTACATAGAAAAGGTAAGTCTGCAGACAAAAGTCTGCAGATAATCTGCACGTGTGTACAGGGCATAAGTCCTGTACAGTTCAATGTGTTTTGCTCCTTCAAGAATCTGCTGAAATCACTGTTCCTTATATTTTTTTTTGTACTAAGGCTAGAACAAATGGTACTTACAATTTCAGTGTCCTCCTTGATGTTGATCACCATGATGTCCTTGACCTTGCCCACCATGGTGTCCTTGACCTTGCCCACCATGGTGTCCTTGACCTTGCCCACCATGGTGTCCTTGACCTTGCCCACCATGGTGTCCCTGGTCCCCATGGCCTCCATGGCCTCCATGACTACCATGATGACCTTGGTTTCCGTGCTGCCCTGATTGACTGTGGTCACCATGGCCTCCATGTTGTCCTTGCTGGCACTGCTGAGCTTGGGTCTGACATTGCTGAGTTTGGGTTTGACACTGCTGAGTCTGACACTGCTGGGTCTGCTGACCGTGACCTCCTTTTACTCCAGTCATGATTATTCTTTGAGTCGTTGAGGGTAGTGTCTGCAAGAGGCTGTAGGAAACGATCTGTCTCTTTGCAGTTTAAGGATGTGCTTTTTATACAAAAATACTAAACTTTATGACACTGAGATGTGTGCTAATTGGACAATTTCTGTGTGATGCACCCAAACTGTGTGCATTTATGTAAACATAATCTATGAGCAATACACTTTTAAGAGGCTTGAAAACTGTAAGGTTTTTTACATTTATGAAGCATTCTTTGATGTTTGTCTGTAAGTATTACTAAGCCTGTCATGAAAGGTTAATCCATTAAAAAGTATTCTACAGAAAACTCATATGTATAGCATAGCCCATATACACTTTGATGTTCTTACTGAAAAGAATCCTGCTGAGGTTATTTTAATCAATACATTTTATGTAGTTATAGTGTTTATAATATTAAACAGAAATCCTGCGCTTATCCACCGTAGTAAATTGTGACTAAAAATGAATACGTGACCACACAAAATCTTAATTAAAATAATCAAAAATTATAATAAAAAAAAATGTGATGATCGAAATAAATATATATATCAATCAAACTACAAGAGCTGCTACCCAGTAAGTCTGAGTTTGGGACTCAAATAATTAAGTAAAAGTGTCCTTCCCATTCAATCACTAATTCCCTAATAATCACAAATTCATAAATAATATAATGAAAAAGATAAATTTAACATGTAAAAAGACACTTTTCATGTGAGTCCATTGGGTGATACACATACACAGGGTCCACTAATGGCAGTCCATTTAGATGATGGATATCCCAGTGATTCAATGAGCAAAAAATCAGCAAACAAAAAGTGACAGAGTGCTCGTACAAGGCCGTCCCTACATCAAATCTCGCCTCTTACAAGAGACTTTGGATCTCAAATTGTAAAGATATAAACTGCATTTTGGTTCAACTGGTCCTCTCCCAGTTGACGCCTATTATGGGTAAACGCGTTGGGTGTAGCCACATCTGTGATGTCTGCATTCACGAGCTAGCTGGTGAGGTCCGCGCCTGTGTCTGTTTGCCTTTTCATTACGCTGTTCAGCTGACGCCTTTCAGGAGACATGCTCCCTTCCAGGTGAGGAAGTGAGCATGTCTCCTGAAACGCATCAGTGGTCCTAGCACAGGGACGTGTCCTTTTCCACACTGAGGTGGATATGTTTTATGCGATTTTACTTCTAATATTTTGTCATTATGTTTTTGGCATTTTAATACATTTCAAAAGGTGTCGAAGGGTAATGCTCTAGGCATTTGTGCCTCCTTTCTTTTATACTTTTATTATTTGGAGTTTCTCCTTCTGAGGAGAGCGGCACACCTACAATTCCCAATAGAGTGAGCGCTCGGGTTGTATAGTTGTTAGGAGAATACCAGACCATATGTGCTCAACATGGGAGAGGGAGAACCCCCCTGGCAAAGCACCTTTTACCCATGATACCCATGTACCCATGTTTACCCACCAGGACAAGAGCCTCTTCCCCACAAGCCTGGCCAAACAGTCTGGGGGGGGGGGGGGGTTCTGCAGGCAGAGGATTTAAAGAAAATCTTGAATCTCCCTTATCAATAAGGAGGGGGGACATATACTACACCCCCATTTAAATGTGTAAAATAAATAACTAAAAAAAAATTAAATTAATTTAAAAAATGTAAAAAAAGGGGGGCTTCCTTATTGTTAAAGTTATTGTTATTGTTAAAGGGGACTTCCAGGTTCCAAAACAAACCCTGTTCACAGACCCCTACAATCACCGGGTCAGGTACAATCCTCTCTGGCAAGGTACCCCCATGACACAAACTGACACAAACTTAGCCCTTATCCTCATGTTTTTCACCAATCCATTAATTTAATCACCAAACCTCATTGCTGTACTAGAAATGTTTCAACAAATATTAGGATTCAGCACTAACACTAACAAATGAAAAGCATTAAACATAAGCATTCCCTAAGAGGTCACCTCCCATCTCAAGTTTCCTTCCCCTTCTCTTGGGAACCCTTCTGGCTACCATACTTACACAGTTACATAGTTAGTCAGGTTGAAAAAAGACACAAGTCCATTTGGCTCAACCAATAAAAAAAGAAAAAAACAGTAAAGAAAACACAACCATACAATCCCATATACACAATCCTTTATCCACAGTTGATCCAGAGGAAGGCGAAAAACCCCAGCAAAACATGATCCCACGAGAGGCAATTGGATATTCCCTGGATCAACATTACCTATAAATATTAGTATCCAGTTATATTATTTACGCCTAGGAAAGAATCCAGGCTTTTTTTAAAGCAATCTTGTGAGCTGGCCAGAACCACCTTTGGAGGGAGTTTATTTCACATTTTCACAGCTCTTACTGTGAAGAAACTTTCCATTCTGTAAAGAGTGCCCCCTTGTCCTCTATGATGACCTTAAATTGAATAACTCAACACCAAGTTCACTATATGGAGCCCTTATGTATTTATACATGTTGATCATATCCCCCCTTAATCCCCTCTTCTCAAGAAAGAATAAATTCAGTTCCTCTAATCTTTACCCATAGCTGAGCTCCTCCATGCCTCTTATCAGTTTGGTTGCCCTTTGGTTTTCCCTACTTGGAGATCTATCTCACCTCCTCCTATGAATTCAATTCATCTAACATTAAATTCAGCTAACTACCCAGGCCTACTGAAACAACTTTGCATTCTTCTTGGATCATGGAAGAAATACCAGAATTCTTGGTTGGGACAAAAATCAGCAGTAAAAAATTACCTTTCTCCAAAAACTGCTATATCATTTTTGAGTGCTCCCAATTAAAGTGCCCTCTTGCATAACTAATGTGGTTACAAAACTTAAACACGGGTAAATAGTAATGAGTAGATGACTATTGCACCTTCTTTATCTGCGGGTTTAAGTATATTTCCATTGTCTTCCCTTAAAGTGGTAAGGCTGATTCTCCCTTCTATCTCTGATTTAGAATGTGTTTTTTTTGGAGTTCAATGTGTTTATTGAATGTTATTCAAGAGTAAAAAGGTTGCAAGGTTAGAGGTACAAAAGCCGCATACCGTAAGCTAGTAACTCACATTGAAAATATCAAGTAGATGTAATAGAGGGTACTGACAAATGTAGAATTCAATCATAAGGTAAGAGAAAGAAAGGAACAAAGAAGACTTAGACACAGGATCTGAGAAGCGGAAGCTGAGAGAAGGGGAAGAGAGTAGTTGGTTGGAGAAGATTCCCAGTGGCTGCATGTAGCCTTTAGGCTATATAAGCATACCCTAAGTCTGGTAAGTGACAGTCAAAGCTTTTTCAATCCAAGATCCTTTGTTCCCAGATTTTATATTAATTTAGACATGCAGTTTCACTGTAAATCTTTTATTTAGTTAAGACCAATGCAGAATATGAATTATTCTGGTTGCTGATAGGGAATTTGCATATTTCATATTTCCTATGGCTCACAATTTTAAGGCATAAAATTGAGAGAATTCTTGTTTGCTACTTGAATCAATTTTTGCAGAATTCAAGACTCTGTCTGCCTAAAATGGACTGGATATGGATTGTAGAGCCCTTTGGTATTTTATTGCCTCTATAATATTCTAAAAGATTGCAAGCATATAATTCCAGATCTATGTGATGCCTTCTCAGTCTCTTCACACAAACACACATCTGATCTTCAGTGGTATCATTTCTCACATGGTAGTGAGGTTGGCACGGGAAAAATTCTTCTATTTAATTTCAATAAATTCTTATTGAGAGTTTATAAAGTTACAGCAGCATAGAGACATACAGCTTGTGGGAACAGATTAAACAGTTTTTATCGCCAGAGGATCATTGTCATTTTATTGCAATTATTGCTTATGGGGATGATGATTACGTTTATCTAGAGAGGTAGGATTGAGTTGGTTTTCAGCGCTGCACTTATTGGTAAAAATGATGGTAATGTGTTACTGTGTGAATCACAGAGGAGTGCTGGCTTGCTAAAGAGTTTAGGATTTAAATATATAGCAGTGAAGGAGATTTATATCCTCACTTCATGTGTGAGTTTAACAATCCAGGTATGCGAACAATGTATGAGTAAACACATTCTCTGTTAAATCTGAAGGGCTAGATCATTCTACTCATATAACTCTACATGAAAAAATATATTTTTTTACTAGAAAATTACTTTGAAACCCCAAACATTATATATATGTTTTAAAGCAGAGTCCCTACAGAACACATTTGTTTGTCACACAGTATTTGCGCAGAGATTTTCCAAATGCAATTTTTGCAAAAAACACTTTTTGCACAAATACACTATATATTTCCTAATTGTTTGGTAAAATTTGAAATGATGATTCTATGCTGATTCTATACATAGATACCAAGCATGACATGCTTTAAAATTGTGCACTCCAACAAACTATGTACATTTTTAAAAGCCTTTAAAAGATTTTACAGATTACCACTTTAGACTTACAGAGGAGGTCTACTGCAAGAACTACTGCCCTCGACCTGACGTTCATGGCAATATCTAACATGAATGCTGCAATTGCTATATGACACGAGACCGAAGCTTGCGCGGCCCAGGGGAGCAGGGGTGCTTGAATTTTTTTTTTTTATTATTTATTTTGCTTTTTTATGTTATTTTGACACCTTCCCTTTCATTTTTTTTTTATCATTCTTATTGTTATCACAGGGAATTTAAATATCCCCTATGATAGCAATCTGTAGAGACAGGTATTCTTTTAGGGGTTTAGATCTCTCCTATGGCCTTAAAGCATCTGTCCACACCAAGGTTGGTGTGATAAGATGCTTTTCCAATTTCCCAATGGCACTGTTTATATCTGGCAAAACCGAATTCATGAAATGCTCATAGCTCCCGGTATCTTGGGCCATAGAAATGTTTTGAGCCATTTTCATCTCCAATCAGCACTATGGTCAGGTGAGGGAACCACCGGCTGCAGTCTCGGGTTACCCAGTGGGAAAGGAGAGCCTGAGAAAACCGTGGAAGGCGGTGGGAGGGGGTAATCCCTTCCCACTGTTTGTAAAAGCAGTCTAGCAGCTAATTATCCACTAGGATCACTTTCACATGTAAGTCAACCACTGGCTGTAAAGAATGATACCAAGAGGATGCCTAAAGCCCCGTACACACGCGTCAAAAATTGGCAGGGAATTTTCGGCCAACGTCCGATCTGCCAATTTTCAGCTTGTTAAGGGCCATACACACTATAAGATTTTCTGAAGATTTTTTCCTTTAGACTTACCAAAACCATATAATATGAGGTCAAACCTAAACACTTTCAATTTGTATGCAATCTGGCAGGCCCTTGCACTACATAGAAAAGGTAAATCTGAAGGAAATCTAACCACAAAAGTTGGATAGTGTGTATCCAGCTTTAGTATGATGCTTCCGACAACCAACTCCGACTTTTCGGCCAAAAAAAATCTGGTGTGCAGACTATAAAATTTTTGTTGGCCGTCAACACAACGGCCGATTTTTGTGCAGTCAGTACAGATTTCGACAGGGAAAAATCTGATGAGCAAGTCTGGGCATGCTCAGTGAAGAAAAAACACAAAGAAAACAAACACATGACATCACTTCTGAAGTAGAATTTTGTTGGCCGAGAAAATTTGTGTGCAGTCTAGGCACATTCCAACCAACAAAACACAACTTGGACAAAAGTTGGACGATCGGCCGATAATCGTTGCGTGTGTACGAGGCTTAAATCTGCGGGCATCATCCTAGTATGACCACTTAAAGTCCAGCGACGTACCAGTACATTGTTGGTTCTTGTTGGGCATATATTGTAGGGTTCTTTTTTTCATGCTGCCTTTGGGCTGAATGAAAAAAGAGAATCTAACAGGTTGCTCCATTCACATTGATCAATGTGGATTAAGAAATCTCTGCCAGAAAATGTGTGGTATGCCCACCATTAGACCTCCCAACATCCGCCCACTTCTAATGATGGGCATATATGCAATGTTCTTTTTTTTTTTTTTTTGCAGCCCATGGGCTAAAGGAAAAATAAAAGAACATAGCAGATTTCTCCATTCGAATCAATCGACGTGGATGACATAATCTATGCCAAGAAAAGTGTTAAAAAATATATGGCGAAGCATAGGGGAGATCCTTCCTCTGTGTCCACCCCCATCCCCTATGCTTCGCCATATATGCTCTTTTTTTTTTAACTGTGGTGGTGAAATCACCTCCTACAGCGCTGCCATCATAGATTTTCATATATGCTTAGAGCAAATGCTGTTGCTGTCAGAATATATAAATCAATGCGGTAGTTGATGGGCATACCTGCAAGGCAAACAATGGTTAACAATAAAACAGTAACAATAAAACATTACATTATAATAGCATAAAATATTGGTATCTGAAAATCAAAAAATGGTTAACAATGAAAAACAGTAACAATAAAGCATTACAGTATAACACTATATTATAAAGTACTGTAAAAGTAGAAAGAGTAGAAAAGTAGAGTAAGAACAGAAAATTAACTCAATAAAACGAAAACTATTTTTGGCTTTTTTTTTTACTTCATTTTATTTTTTTGCACTTTTTTTTACACTTTTTGTATGTAACTTTAAAACGTTCCAGGTTAGGGTCTCTCAAAATGTGATCCCCATCTAACATCTTTCGAGACCCTGTGTAGGTTTTCCTTAGACTGTGCTGTACCCTATACTAATAATCAACTAGTGTGTGGTAGCGACAGTAAACAGTCTCCGATGCAGAGGTTGGCTAGGACAGGAGGGACAAAAATAGCAGCTGTCATGCCTATATCCGCGTTTTTGACAGACACAACATCTTCTTTGGGGTTGTCTTTGGGTAGAGGTACTCAGGAGGACATCCTGAAAATGCCTCTCATGCAGCCGGCTCATTGCATCTGAATTGTGAATTTGGGCCACAGCACCTTCTGGATACAGAAAGGCTGTGATGATCTTTTCCTGGAATTTTAGGAAGGATCCACTTTGTCCTGATGCTTTGTATAGCACATAAGCATTCAGCAGAGCCAACTGAAATAAGTACACTTTTTTGTACCAGCGTCTGGCCTTAGGGGCAATTAAGTACGGCGCCATCATCTGGTCATTGAAATCCACCCCTCCCATGTTAAGGTTGCATTCGTGGACACAGAGGGACTTCTCAACAACACCAGTCGCCGTTGGAATTTGGACTGTAGTATCTGCGTGAATGGAGGACAGAACGAAAACATTCTGTGCGTTCCTTCACTTCACTGCAAGCAATCTGTTAGTCTTCAAGCAGGCTCTCTCCCCTGTCTAAGTTGGGTATCTACAAGCCATTGGGGGAAGCCCCAGCGGTTGTACGGTTCCAATTGCAAATTCCGAAAGATAACTAAAAAGTGGCATCCTTGTATAGAAGTTGTCCACATAAAAATAATACCCCTTTCCGAATAAGGGTGACACCAAGTCCCAAACAACTTTGCCGCTGCTCCCCACATACTCTGGGCAGCTGGGGGGCATTGCTATCTTTGCCTTTGTAAAGCCGGAAACTACATGTATAGCCTGTGGCCCTGTCACAGAGCTTATACAACTTGACCACCTATCTGGCAGGCTTGCTGGGGAGAAACTGTTTGAAAGCAAGGCGGCCAGAAAACGCAATCAGGGACTCATCAATGCAGACAGTTTGTTGGGGCGTATGCAAGGCTGCAAACTTCTGGATGAAGTGGTTTACGAGGGGCAGAATCTTGTGGAGCCGGTCATATCCAGGGTCACCCCGAGGACGACAGAGTTCATTGTAACTGAAGTGCATGAACTGCAGGATCTGCTCGCATCTCATCCTGGCCATAGCAGCAGAGAACAAGGGCATATAGTGAATTGGGTCAGTGGACCAATATGACCACAACTTACTCTTTTTAGTAATGCCCATGAGGAGGGATAGGCCCAGCAAGGTTTTAAATTCGGAAACTGTGATACGTTTCCATGCAAATTCTCTAGCAAGGGAAAAATTTGGATTTGCGGCGAATACTTGATCAGCATATAAATTTCTTTGCCTGGCGGTCCGTTCGCGGCTAATTTTGCTTATTCGCTACCCGCCTATTTTGCGAACACATGGCGTTGTTTCGCGGCGGCCATATTAGTTTACATTGGGGAGAGCTTTGACCCATGACACAGCCGTCAGGTGGAACGGGACAGCCAATTGAAACATTTCAGCACATGGACATGCCCCCTACCTTATAAATAGACCAGAGCAGGCGGCCATTTCACATTCTGCTTTTTGTCAATGTAGGAAAAGGTCTGTTGTGTTCATGAGGGAGAGATTGCCAGACACAAATAGCTCTGTTAAAAGCCACAAAAGTCCTTTTCAGGGCTGGTATTTCGGTATAGGTCTACTACAGTCTCTTTTGAGTTTAGGGACAGGTATCCAGTCTGTGCTTTAGGGACAGTTAGAGATCGGCAATGACACAAATCGCTCTGTTAATGTCCACAAAAGTCATTTAAAGGGCTGGTATTTATTTGGAATAGGTGTACAGTTTCTGTTCAGTTTAGGAACAGGTATCCAGTGTGCTCTAGGGACAGATCTGCAGTGACACAAATTGCTCTTTTAATGTCCACAAAAGTCATTTAAAGGGCTGATTTTTTTTTTGGTATTGGTGTGCAGTTTCTGTTCAGTTTATGGACAGGTATCCAGTGTGCTCTAGGGACAGATCTGCAGTGACACAAATCGCTTTGTTAATGTCCACAAAAGTCATTTAAAGGGCTTGAATTTTTTGGTATTGGTGTGCAGTGCAATACATAGGGGTGTAATCCATGGTATAATATACTTTGTAATATAGAAAGCATATTATAGTGGATTTGTATTGTGCACTGTGCAGCATTGTGACTGGTGTGGTGACTGAGCGTTGCTGCAGCAATACTACAAACAGTGACAAAAGCACTTTTATTGTATTATAACTAGTGTGATAGACCAGTGGCCCCCCAATACAACATATTGAAGTGGGGTGTTATCTGAGTATACTTTTACAAGTGTATTTGTGTCCTGCAACAATATTGCCTCTTTTGCTGTGTTAACTCTGCTACACACAGTGCCAAACTCACTGGCCAATTTATTTAACAACTGGTGTTATAGACTAGTGGCCCCCAATACCACATATTGAAGTGGGGTGTTATTTAACAGTACACTTTTCTAAAAGTGTATTTTAGTCCTGCAAAAATGTGGCCTCTTTTGCTGTATTAACTCTGCTACACACAGTGACAACAGTTACTGGCCAATTTTTTGAACAACTGGTGTGATAGACCAGTGGCCCCTCAATACCACATATTGAAGTGGGGTGTTGTCTGAGTATACTTTTACAAGTGTATTTGTGTCCTGCAACAATATTGCCTCTTTTGCTGTGTTAAGTCTGATACACACAGTGCCAAACTCCCTGGCCAATTTTTTGAACAACTGGTGTGATAGACTAGTGGCCCCCCAATACCACATATTGAAGTGAGGTGTTATTTAACAGTATACTTTTCTAAAAGTGTATTTTAGTCCTGCAAGCATTTGGCCTCTTTTGCTGTGTTAACTCTGCTACACACAGTGACAACAGTTACTGGCCAATTATTTGTAGAACTGGTGTGATAAAATTGTGGCCCCCCAATATCACATATTGAAGTGGGGTGTTATTTAACAGTATACTTTTCTAAGATTGTATTTTAGTCCTGCAAAATTTGGCCTTTTTTGCTGTGTTAACTGTGCTACACACAGTGACAACAGTTACTGGCCAATTATTTGTAGTGTGATAAACCTGTGGCCCCCCAATACCACAGATTGAATCGGGGTGTTATATACCTTTTTCCAGATATACTGTTATTCTCTAGAGACTTTTATCACAGGGTAATTTAAAAACATGACAGGCAGAGGAAGAGGCAGACACTTACGCAGAGGTTTTAGGGGTAGGGCAGGAGCAGTAGGCAGGAGCCAAAGTGTAAAGTTTCAGAAGGCGCGTTCGATTACGTCAAAGGACACACCAGACTTGGTTGAGTGGCTGACTCAGGCTTCCTCTTCTGCACCCTCCTCATCCTCTCTATCTGCACCTTCTTCACTCTCTGCTGTGTGCACCCCCAAAGACACCACCACCAACACCACCACCACCATATACCCTACGCTTGAGTCACTGGGATTATTTTCCGATCCATCATAAGACATTTGCGATGCGCAGCCATTATTGGCATTGGATCAGGAAGAGGAGGTAGCAACAGCCGCCATTTAGCAGTCTGACGACAGTACCCAGATCAGCCCAAGGAGGTTGGTCCCCGCTGTTGCTGCCTACTCTGAGATCTCGATTGTTAGTGGTGGGAAAGGTGACATGGATGGTGACATGTCTATGGATGTCACATGGGTGCCCACAAGAGAGGAAGAGGAGGGGAGTTCAGAGGGAGAGACGGACCGGCAGATAGGGAGGAGAGACAGGCAGAACTTGCATTGCACAAGAGGTACAAAGCAGACTGCAAATGTATCAGGAGCGAGCCATCAACCATGTACAGTCACATCTGGCGCTCCCAGGATGCCGGCACATGTCTCTGCAGTGTGGGCTTTTTTTAATGTGTCCGTTGCTGACAACAGTGTTGCCATCTGCAGACTTTGCAGTCAACACATAAGTCGCGGTAAGCCCAACACTCACCTAGGGACAACCGCCTTAAGAAGGCACCTGAACTCCCATCATCGAGCCCAGTGGGAGCAAAACCATCAGAACCCACAAAGCCACACTCCAGGCTCTAACCGTCCAGCCTCTTCTCCTTCTCCTCTCTCCTCACATTTGTCCTCCACTCCACCTTCCATGATGCCGTCGTCACGTTGTTCTGGAAAAAGGCAGGCTTCTGTGGCCCAAATGTTGGAGCGGAAAAAAATGATGACGCCGGATAACCCTCTTGCCCAATGTTTGACTGCTGGCTTGTCAGTTGTCAATTCTTGTCAGAACTGATAGCCCGCCAACTACTGCCATATCAACTGGTGGACTCGGAGGCCTTTCATAAATTTGTGGCCATTGGAACACAAGCAGGAAATATTTCTCGCAGAAGGGCATTCCAGAGCTGTATGGCCATGTTCAGAGGCAAGTGACTATATCTCTGGCACACAGTGTTGGTGCCAAGATACATCTGACCACAGACACATGGTCTAGCAAACACGGGCAGGGAAGGTATACCACTTTTACTGCCCACTGGGTAAACCTTCTGACAGCCGTCAAGCATGTAACCTGTGGCACCCGTGTAGATTTGATTGTACCGCCACGGATTGCATGCAGGCCTGCCTCTTCTTCTCCTCCTCCTCCATCCTCCCTCTCCTCCTCGGCTGACTCCTCCTTTTCCGCTGCTACCGTCTCTTCCGCTGCGCCACCCAAGATCCCCAGAACCTATTCCACATGCCAGGTGAGGCGTTGCCATGCTGTGCTGCGTCTGTTGTGCCAGCCAAGAGCCACACTGGTCCTGCACTCCTTTCAGCTTTGCATTCACAGGCAGATCAGTGGCTGACACCACTGAATTTGACAGTTGGTATAGTGGTGTGCAACAACGGTGCCAATCTGCTGAGCGCGCTGAAACAGGGCAAAATATCACACGCGCCATGCATGGCACACGTCCTGAACTTGGTGGTGCAGTGATTCGTTGCCAAATAAAAGGCATTTCATGTTCATAGAATGGCAAATTTTTGGGGCCTTTCAGGGCCGACAATTATTTTTTCTGTGAATGCCTAATGTACCTCCAGCCACCAAATACTATGTTCTTTGCTGTCAGGTAAACCCATGTGGGCTAATTTTTGGGGTCTATACTGGTCGACACTTACTTCTGTATCCTATGTATGCCTAATGTACCTTTAGCCACAGAATACTACGTTCTTAGCTGTCAGGTAAACCCATGTGGGCTAATTTTTGGGGCCTATACTGGCCGACACTTACTTCTGTATCCTGTGAATGCCTAATGTACCTTCAGCCAGAGAATACTACGTTCTTAGCTGTCGGTTAAACCCATGTGGGCTAATTTTTGGGGCCTATACTGGCCGACACTTACTTCTGTATCCTGTGAATGCCTAATGTACCTTCAGCCACAGAATACTACGTTCTTAGCTACATAGTTACATAGTTACATAGTTAGTGAGGTTGAAAAAAGACATCAGTCCATCCAGTTCAACCTATGATATGTGTGTGTTTGCTTTTAATCGTACATTGTGTACCCCTGTATGTTGTGGTCTCCAAGGTGCCCATCTAATAGTTTTTTGAAACTATCAATGCTCCCAGCTGATACGACTGCTTGTGGAAGAGAATTCCACATCCTTACCGCTCTTACAGTGAAGAACCCCTTACGCATTTTAAGGTTAAACCGCCTTTCCTCTAGTTTTAGTGAATGGCCACGTGTCTTATTGTATCTCCTCTCTCTGAATAGTTTGTTCCTTATGCTAGGGTCGCCAGTACAGTATTTGTACATTGATATCTTAGCTGTCAGGTTAACCCATGTGGGCTAATTTTTGGGGCCGATACTGGCCGACACTTACTTCTGTATCCTGTGAATGCCTAATGTACCTTCAGCCACAGAATACTAAGTTCTTAGCTGTCAGGTAAACCCATGTGGGCTAATTTTTGGGGCCAATACTGGTCGACACTTACTTCTGTATCCTATGAATGCCTAATGTACCTCCAGCCACCAAATACTACATTCTTAGCTGTTAGGTAAACCCATGTTGGTTTATTTTTTGGGGCCTATACAGGCCGACACTTACTTCTGTATCCTGTGAATGCCTAATGTACCTCCAGCCACCAAATACTACATTCTTAGCTGTCAAGTAAACCCATGTGGGCTAATTTTTGGGGCCAATACTGGCCAACACTTACTTCTCTATCCTGTGACGGCTTATGTACCTTCAGCCACAGAATACAATGTTCTTAGCTGTCAGGTAAATGCATGTGGGCTAATTTTTGGGGCTTGGAATGGCTGACACTTAATTCTGTATCCTGTGAATGCCTAATGTACCTTCAGCCACAGAATACAACGTTCTTAGCTGTCAGGTAAACGCATGTGCATGGGCATCCGCAGGTAGGGGCAAGGTGGGGGCAAATGCCCCCCCTTGGAATCTCAACTTCCCATTTTAAGTGGTTGTTAAGCCACTTTATACCATCCTGTCTGTTCTTTTTAATAATCATGTGTGCCTGTGTGTCTGTGTTTTAAAAAAATAAGCTGTTCTTTACCAGTTTTAAGAGGGCCGAGTGCCGCTCACGTGACCTGTCGGCTCTCTCCTCTCTCCGGCTGACAGCTGCCTGCAGCGGGCAGGGCCAAGGATTCCTCACTGATGTCAGTTGGGAGGGGAGGAGGAGGGGAAGAGGAGAGGAGGAGAGAGGTGGCAGGTCACGTGAGCGGCGAGTGGCACTCTATACTTGTAAAGAATGGCTTAATTTTATAAAAAACAGACACAGGGGCACACAGGATTATTAAACAGACTGTAGACAGAATATGAAACTTTAAATGAAACTACAGCAGCAGGAGAGGAGGGGGGTGGGCACTGACACAGGAGCAGACAGGCAGGGAGGGAGGGGGGGAGAGAGGACAGAGGAGGACAGGAGGGCTGCGGATGATGGAGGCACGTAAACTGACCACGGTGTCAGGGCTCAGCAGCCATGGTATACCGTGGTCAGTTTACAGAGGGAAGGACATAGCCAGGCAGGATCAGCTAGGTATTTTAGGTGATAGAAGGGGCCAAATTACACAGCAAAGAACTGTGCTGTATAACATGCTTTAAGGGAATATGCTCAAAATAAGTATAATGACTAAGCCTCTCCCCTTCAAGACATTGTTGAAAAGGGGCGGAGCATGGGTGACCTTAAAATAATGCCCCCCCCCCCTGAAAAAAGTTCTGCGGACGCCCATGCGCATGTGGGCTAATTTTTGGGGCCTGGAATGGCCGACACTTCTTTATCCTGTGAATGCCTAATTTTTCAGACTGGGATTGAAAATCAATGGGTCTGTAAAGGTTCCGCCAAATTGTGGAATGGATGTGGACCCATTTTACAGATGTGTGAATGGACCCTATAGGTATTTGACATGTTTTTACCGGCTGCTGTCTGTTCTGGCTGATTTATGAAAAAAAAAATGTTTTTGCTGTAAAAAAAATAAAAAATAAAAGTTAGGGCAACTTTTCCAATTGCAATACTTCTGTTATGACATTGTCCATGTGCTGGGACTATTTGTGCACAGCTAGTATGTCTTTTGTGGCTGCAAATATGACCTAAAGGTTTTTAAAGTTCGCCTCCAAATAAAGTCAATGGGGCCCACTGCGAACTTGCGATTCACGGACTTTTGAGAAAATTTGCGGCTGACGTTCGCAAACTGCCCCGGCCGATGTTCGTCCATCACTACTGTAGAGATCTTCCATAAAAAACAGCTTGTAAATCAAGTCAATGGAAGTAAAATTGGCTGTTTCCACCGGAATTTTGGGTTGGCCAGTGAATGGGGGAAGTACGGGCACTGTGGTGGGCTTCCAAATAGGATTTGCCAGGGCATCAGGAAGGACACTATATGCTCTATGGGCCTGTCTTCAAATTCTTGGAGGCTGCGGGACACTACTTGTGCTAAACCACTGCACCAGCTTGAACTGCATTTATGGGACTCGCCACGTCACCAAGTGTTACTGCAGTGCTGGTTTGACAATGGCCAGGATGTACTAGGCCGCTGGTGCTTGCCAGTTCACCAGAAGGTTGAGCAGCACTATTACCGACACTCTGCTGCATACAAGAACCCTGCGATTGCTGCACCTCAGCAACAGAAGAACGGAGTAGGGTATGCCTGACCTTAGCAGGGGCCACTACTCCATCGTCAGAGCTATCTGTCAGGGTTCCACTTCTCTCTTCAGGTTCCTATACTGAGCCTGATTCTGACAGTGAAGCTTCCCCATCACTCTCATCTATCATGCTTAGTATCCTGTAGGCCTCTACACTAGTGTACCTTTCATTTGAAATTTTGGCCAATTCATATACAGGTAGCTAGTGTGACTCACAGGCAAAAAAGCACCTGATTCTCGAGGACTGTTTGAATCGCCAAGAAAAAAAAAACTGCTGACAGGCCTGACTCTGCTAACGCTGCAGTTTTGTGTGTTGTGTATTGGAAGTGACAGTAATCTATTGATTAATGCACTTTTGGGATGGGCAGATGGGCTAAACACAGGTGCTGGCAGGTGTATTGGCCGATCCTGCTAACCAATGTTCCCTTTAAGGTGACCGTGAGGTAAGTGCACAGACGGGAGGAGGACGGGAGGAGACGCGGGGAGTCGGGACTGAAGAGAAGCTGCCGTCAGGTAAGTGCACTGGTCTCGCAGGGGGAACGCTGGCATCTCTGCCTTGAAAGGTGGCACACTGGCATCTCTACATTGAAAGGTGGCACACTGGCATCTCTACATTGAAAGGGGGCATGCTGGCATCTCTACATTGATTGGGGGCAATGCTGTGGCACTATGCATTGATTGGGGGCAATGCTGTGGCAACCTGCATTGATTGGGGGCAATGCTGTGGCACTCTGCATTGATTGGGGGCAATGCTGTGGCACTCTGAATTGATTGGGGGCAATGCTGTGGCACTCTGCATTGATCGGGGGCAATGCTGTGGCAACCTGCATTGATTAGGGGCAATGCTGTGGCACTCTGCATTGATTGGGGGCAATGCTGTGGCACTCTGCATTGATTGGGGGCAATGCTGTGGGCACTCTGCATTGATTGGGGGCAATGCTGTGGGCACTCTGCATTGATTGGGGGCAATGCTGTGGGCACTCTGCATTTATTGGGGGCAATGCTGTGGGCACTCTGCATTGATTGGGGGCACGCTGGTCACTCTGCATTGACGTCCCCCCCAAGCGGGCCACAGAAAAATTATCAAACGTTGACCGTTCCGCGGCGATAAAAAGGTTGGGGAGCACTGCGCTCAGAAATTTTTTTGATTTGCTCAGCACAGTAAAAAAATTAGAGGGAACATTGCTGCTAACGCTGAGTTTTTGGAAAACTAAACTATGGGGGACGCTAGTATAGTTCTGATCAGATCAAAAATATTGATCCGTTCAGACACTATACTAGTAATGGAGGTGTTTAGTATGTATATGTGTGTGTCACTGGCAATTCAAGGGTTAAATTATATCACTTAATATGCGGCGGGGATCTGACAATGTACTAGATTGACGCTAACTAGTGTTAACGCTAACTGATGTCACCTGTGACACTAATATAGTGATCAGAAAAAAGATCTGTACACAATAAAGGTGACACTGTGACAGGGCAATGAAGGAGTTAACTGGGGGTGATCAGGGGGTTAAGTCTTTATGGGGAGGGGGGGTGGCAGGTACCCTAAACCTATTTGGGACTGAAACTAACGGTCTCTAACACTAACTGAAGTCACAAGTCACACTATTACAGTAATCAGTAAAAAAAGCTATATACTGTATATAGTGTGCACTGTAACAGGGAGTGAAAAGGGTTAACTGGGGGGTGATCAGGGGGTGATCAAGTGGTTAAATGTTTGCCTATGTATACTGGTGTCAGTGTAGTGATTCTGTACTCACTGTTAGATGCTTTCTTCTCTCTCAAGCTGGAACCGAAAAGTGCTCCACAAGGGGAGAGAGCATAATTTACTGTGCCTGTATTTTGTAAACTGGTCTGCCATTGGTCAGGAACGAACACCAGGTCCAGGCCAAAAATCATTGGCCTGGACCTGATGACTGATCGGTTCTGAACCGAATCAGACCATCGCAGGGACAGAGGGCATATTTACAAAAATGTGTAAATATGTATACATTATCTCACAAAAGTGAGTACACCTTCCACATTTTTTGTAAATATTTTATTATATCTTTTCATGTGACAACACTGAAGAAATTACACTTTACTACAATATAAAATAGTGAGTGTACAGCTTGTATAATAGTGTAAAGTTAATGCCCCCTCAAAATATCTCAACACACAGCCATTAATGTCTACACCGCTGGCAACAAAAGTGAGTACACCCCTAAGTAAAAATGTCCAAATTGGGCCCAAAGTGTCAATATTTTGTGTGGCCACCATTATTTTCCAGCACTGCCCTAACCCTCTTGGGCATGGAATTCACCAGAACTTCACGGGTTGCCACTGGAGTCCTCTTCCACTCCTCCATGACGACATCATGGAGCTGGTGGATATTAGAGACCTTGCACTCCTCCACCTTCTGTTTGTGGATGCCCCACAGATGCTCAATAGTATTTAGGTCTGGAGACATGCTTTGCCAGTCCATCACTTTTACCCTCAGCTTCTTTAGCAAGGCAGTCGTCGTCTTGGAGGTGTGTTTGGGGTCCTTATCATGTTGGAATACTGCCCTGCAGCCCAGTCTCCAAAGGGAGGGGATCATGCTCTGCTTCAGTATGTCACAGTACATGTTGACATTCATGGTTCCCTCAATGAACTGCAGCTCCCCAGTGCCGGCAGCACTCAAGCAGTCCCAGATCATGACACTCCCAGCACCATGCTTGACTGTAGGCAAGACACACTTGTCTTTGTACTCCTGGTTGCCGCCACACACGCTTGACACTATCTGAAACAAATACATTTATCTTGGTCTCATCAGACCACAGGACATGGTTCCAGTAATCCATGTCCTTAGTCTGCTTGTCTTCAGCAAACTGTTTGCGGGTTTTCTTGTGCGTCATCTTTAGTAGAGGCTTCCTTCTGGGACGACAGCCATGCAGACCAATGTGATGCAGTGTGCAGCGTATGGTCTGAGCACTGACAGGCTGACCCCCCACCCCTTCAACCTCTGCAGCAATGCTGGCAGCACTCATACTTCTATTTGCCAAAGACAAACCCTAGATATGAAGCTGAGCATGTGCACTCAACTTCTTTGATCAACCATGGCGAGGCCTGTTCTGAGTGGAACCTGTCCTGTTAAACCGCTGTATGGTCTTGGCCACCATGCTGCAGCTCAGGGTCTTGGTAGTCTTCTTATAGCCTAGGTCATTTTTATGAAGAGCAACAATTCTTTTTTTTCAGATCCTCAGAGAGTTCTTTGCCATGAGGTGCCATGTTGAACTTCCAGTGACCAGTATGAGAGAGTGATAGCGATAACACCAAATTAAACACACCTGCTCGCCATTTACACCTGAGACCTTGTAACACTAACAAGTCACATGACACCGGGGAGGGAAAATGATTAATTGGGCCCAATTTTGACATTTTCACTTAGGGGTGTATTCATTTTTGTTGCCAGCAGTTTAGACAATAATGGCTTTGTTTTGAGTTATATTGAGGGGACAGCAAATTTACACTGTTATACAAGCTGTACACTTACTACTTTACATTGTAGCAATGTGTCATTTCTTCAGTGTTGAAAAGATATAATAAAATATTTACAAAATGTGAGGGGTGTACTCACTTTCATGAGATACTGTATATATTTTGATCTTCTAATATCTTGTCTGGGGTATTAGTAACTTTATTTAAGGTTGTCAGCTAATTTTGCACCTGTTGTCTATTACTACTAAATATATATATATATATATATATATATATATATATATATATATATATATATATATATAGTCGCACTGTGGTCGCTTATTTTGCTCTGTTTGCTCCCAGATAAAGGGTTCTTTGTATCCCTAAAAAGTCAGAGTTTGGGAAGTTTCCGGATTTGGGAAATTAATTAGTTTTCTACTTAAGTTTTATGTATAGGCTTTTTCTGCACTTTGATATGTTGAGCAATTTGTCAAGTTAGGTAGGTGGGCACCAAGACGTAACTTTGTCCGGTTGGGCCCCAGTGCTCCAGTCCATTTCTGGATCTAGAATACTACCTATAAAATATGGCACAACCACTAGTGTTAAGGTACTTATATATACTGTATCTACATTATGGATCCTAACAGGATATAGAAAGACAAAAATTCAGACAGGAGCAATGAGAATATTAATTTATTTGATGTTATTTAATCAACAGAATAAGCATTGCTACATTTATTAGGACTATGCTGCATGTAATCCAGTGTGGTTTTCACTTCTTGTTTCCTCCTGATCCTTTGTTCTGTTGGCTGGAGTCTAGAAGTAGAAAGACAATTTAAAAGTTTTTTTTTTTTAACCAGTGGCAGAATTATAGATAATTCTAACAATAGAATTGTTAGTCAACATTCTAAAACTGTAATCCTTTTTATGCAAGTCACAACTGTTTGAAAGGTTGCTATCCAATAAATCCATATGAACATATACAATGGTGTCACTTACAACTTATTTATGATCCATACAACTTTTATTTGTTTGTTTTAAAGTTTAAATTAGAATGTTTAAATTTAATTATCTATGTCTGAGCTATAGACACCATTGCCATTTTGTTTGTTTTCTCCACCTGAGTTTTTTTTTTTTTTGTTTAGAGGGCACACCTAGGAATTGCACAAAAAATATGCATAAATTGACGCAGTTACAAATAAAGCCAAATCATCCCAGAAGAATCACAACAGTATTTAATATACATTATTAATTGAAATAAATAATGAAGTATAAAAACATATTTGGTGACCCATTATGCAAGTAACACCAATTACAAATTTCCTAACAACATATAAAGATTACCTGATTTGCTACCTCCAATACCACCTTGATCACCACCACAGCTGCCCCCTAAATGAGAAAATGAGCATGATTATTTGTGACACTATTACCTACGTTTCTTTAATGTCACAATATTAGGTCAAAAATGCAAAATATTTTTTATCATGGACCATTATTATTAGGATTGAAAAACATTACAAGTAATAATTTGGATAGCACTTTACCAGATTTGTCACCACCAAGTCCACCTTTCCCCTGGCTTTGTCCAGCATCACCGCCTCCTATGATGGAAAATACATATTTTTTTTAAGAATTATTATAAAAGTGGTACACTGTGTAGAAGTGTATTACCATCATTATTTAGAAGTGTTATATGTTATTAACATGTGAAAGTGAACCTGATCTGTTCTAAAATGTTTCTAAGGTAACAGCTGTGAGGAAGTGTAGGCAGCTTGTGGTTCCTGCTAGTACCTGTGCTAAGTTGACCATACACTAATAGAATTACGCTAGAATTTTTTTTCTTTTAGTTTGAGTTACTAACTGTTAGTGGGTTTAAAGTGACATTCGTTTTTGACCAGGGTGATGAGAAAATTCAAAGGACAGGATGAAATTTTTTCTCAAACAAATGAATTTCTAACAGTGTATGTGGTTTTCATTTGGGAAATTACATTTTGTCCAAAATTGAATGTTAAAAGCACACAAAATGTTGCCGTACATTTAAACGATTTTCATCCAGTCCTTGAATGTACAAACAATTTTCCATATGAAAAAATGTATTAATGTATGACCAGCTTTAGTCCCTAAACGAATCTCTGTATAGCCCCATAGATCATAGGTGCAGGCAGTATGTGGAACCTCAATAGTTTCCCTCATCTAGATTAAACCCTTCAACCCCCCCCCCCCCGTTGTCAAATTAAGTCCATCAAATTGGCCATCAAGTTGAGTCAAATTGAGCAGAAGTTGGGGCATAATCTGCTACCTAGGGTGTCTCCAAGGGGCTCCGTAAGGGCACCTCCAACGGGCTCCACAGTGAGTGAAATGAAGAAAATACGAGTAGCATTCACAACAATGTGCTGTATTTCAACATAGTGTGCATATAAACTTTTGTCACTTTTTCCCTTTAGATTTGCTGTAATTTTCGAGTTTTATACATTTTCAGAATTTGCAGTTTTCGTTCTGTACATTACCTGATTTGCTGCCACAATGATCTCCTTGATCCTTTGACTGTCCACTGCTATCTCCTAATGTGGAATGGCAAAATAGTAATCATTAAGAACTGCAATTATATCAAATTCTGTATAAAAAAGTGGGGCTGATTTACTAAAAGTAAATAGGCTGTTTACTTTGCCAGGGAATTTTCACTTTGCAAGGGTATGTTCTCTTAGCTTAATGAATGCAGTGAAAATTCACATTGCAAAGAATACCCAGTTGTGTGAAAGGAGAAAAAAAAAACATATTTCTTGCATGCACATGATTGGATGATGGAAGTCAGCAGAGCCTTATTTCATTCACTTAGTTAAGGGAAAGTTCCCTTGCAATGCGAACAGACTTTTTACCTTTAGTAAACCAACCCTAGTATATAATACGTTTAGAGTTAAAGTGATACCATTTATTGGTTAACTCGAAAAATGGCATGATACTGGTATTATGGCTTTTGTCATGAAAAAATGTTTGGTCTCTGTAAAAGCAGTTTCAGATGGCTTTCCTGTTTCTAATAACAAGATTAAAAGACATTTGAACCCATTAGTATTATCATCATTTTAATATTATTTAATCACTTTTGTAGAGAACACATTGCTTTGGTACATGGATTAATTTTGGCAGCATGGCATGTCTCTTACTTAGCTAAGATCGAAGATGGTACTGCTTGGTAACAGGGCATTGCTGTCATTTAAAGCGGGGCTTTTATGTTCAGTTCATAGTTTGCAAAAACTTGTAAATATATGAGTATGGAAAATATATGAGTACAGCTGGTGTCAAGACACCTCCTTATTTGAACCCTACTCTCATCTATAGAGAAACCCCCACATGATAAATATTTAGAAATGAATGATAAAAGGCAAGGTTACCAAACGATGGACCCATAACTCCTTAAAGATGCAGGGCATGCTGGAACCAGATGTACTCAAGGCAACTGAGGACATTATGGGGGAGATTTACTAAAACTAGTGCACAGAATTTGGTGCAGTTGTGCATAGTAACCAATCAGCTTCCAGATTTTATTGTCAAAACTTAAGTGAACAAGCTGATGTTAGAAGCTGATTGGTTACTATGCACACCTGCACCAGATTCTGTGTGCACCAGTTTTAGTAAATCAGCCCTTATGTGTTTGTGCACCAAGAACATACATATACCCTACCCAGCACCAAATGATGCAAGACTTTTAAAAAGTACAAATACTGGTTTTTATTACTCTAAATCTATTGTAAATTAGGTTGCTTAAGAGAGCTTTTCATTATGCATGTATATTCACAATTGTTACAGCTGAATTTTGTGATATTATGTATATTTAGTTTTACAAATCACTTTTTGTACTTATAGAGAATATTCAATTTGGGATTGGGAATAATTTATGTCAAAGGACAATCATGGGATTTTTTCCATCAGTATTTCCCCAACCCCTTTTTTTCCCTTTATAGCTATACCAGGATATGAAAAGAAAATGATGTATAGGACTAGTACTTATTAAGGAAAAAAATAAATAGCGGCATAAATGCGCAATTGCGCAAAAATATTTTTATTTTAGGATTGGGATTCCCTGAAATCCAATTACATTTTCCTCTTTACTCCCAGTCTGCATAGGTATGTGGATAAAGTATAATGCTTACCTGATTTACCACCACCACAAGAACTTTTATCTTGTCCCCACCCAGAGCCACCTCCTAAAAAAAAAACAACAGGATTAACTATTCCTACCTGAAACCACATATTTTGTTCTGCAGATATGATTTAAAGTAAAATAAAAAGTCTAATGTATTATTTAATTCCTATCATCACTGCATGCAAACATTTTGTAAGTGAAAGAATATTTAAAATATAAAACTGTTTTCCCCTTAGATTTATAAGACTATGCCTACAAGTTAGTTAATAGGCCTCATTTTCATGCAAAAAGGTTCACTTTAATATTTATATGCATATTTGTTTTGTGAACTTGTTTACCTTAATAGAATTACATTTTTACAGTGTTAAAACCAGGCGATTTGCCAAAAAATTAAGTTACCGAGGCCTAGCATAGAATGAAAAACATTTTATACAAAATTATACTAGAAATGCAAAATAATTTAAATCGTAGTTGTATATGCTAATATCACAGAGCATTTACACATAGACATTTTCCTTCCATGTATCTTGTTTACTGTAAAGCCTAGCCAAGCATTTACCTGTTTTGCCTCCTCCGTAGGAACTCTGATCTTGGCCTTGTCCGGCTCCACCACCTTAATTGAATTTGTAGGAGATGGGTTACTTTATAATTTTAAAGCACATTATACAATTGACATGGTTTCATAAATAATTGATCAGAGTTTATAGACATTTGATGACTATCTCGTTCTGGTTGTTTGCAGCTTGATCAAGCCACAATATAATGCCTATTGCACCTGGAAGATGCTACTTGTTAAAATATATCTTAACCACCCCACCAAAAAAAATAATTATATTGCAGCTTACCAGTCCTCAGACATGGTGGGTGCATTAGTTTCCCTTTTCCAGGCTTTTTTCCTCTTTATTTTTATCTGGTGTTCTGGCAATAACACACTTCCTGTTCTAGGGTGACATCTCTTACTTACTGTACCGTATGAATGAAAAGCAGCATTGTCACCATATAACAGCACTAGAAACACTTCCACTCCACTTATCTTCTCCATAATAGAGGGAAGGGTTCTGTATTCCTCAGGAAATGCTGAGAACATTGTAACTGATACGAATGCAGGATGGTCATGAAACACAGGCAGCTTACAAGATTCATGGCAGGATCACCAGGTATTTTTTGCACTTACCAAATAGATATAACTAAATGCTTTTAATGGCATATTTACCAGACAAAAAGAAGAGAAGTTTTATTTTAAGGTTAACAAATATGTAAGACTCGTCAAGTGAAATAGTGGGCAGACTGGTTAGAAAACCATGTTTAAATTGCAATATTTTTTCCTGATAAGCCTAAACCAGATATGTTTTCAGCTCTTCAATACCACAATTCCATTGGTAACATGGAAACTGTCATCCGAGGTAACCATTTGTATTAAGGAATCCACCAGAAGCTAAAGATGCAAGGAGTTAGTCAGACTGTGCATGTTGCTCTTTAGGCTGGCCATAGATGACTTGCTTTTTTTCAGTCAGCCACTGGACTGATTGAAAAAAGGCAAAAAGATTCTCCATGCACACAAGCGAGGTGGATGGAGGAATCCTCCCCACTGTGCCATTGTAGTCTGACAGCGGGTCTCCTTTGCTGTCAGAATACACTGATCGCTCTAATTGATAAAAGTTTTTACAACATTCCCTTTCGACAGAAGTCATACCTTGTCCCTGCTGAAGCGGCTGAATTTTGAACCATCTATGGATAGCTTTACTTTCTATGTCCATCTTAAAGGGTTCTCTATTGTTAGGGTACTAGGATTTATTTGATGTTAACTGTTCTGGGCTTCTTATTTTTTAAAAGTGCACGTACATGTCAAGATAAGGCCTTCTCAAGGCAGCTGCAAACCTTACATGTTGCTTTTAAGGAAAGAATGTCAACTAGTTGGTGAAGTTTTTGAAGAATTTACAACACTGGCTTTTCTAATTATAAATTTACATAGGCAAACTGCCTTTTATCCAGACAAGGTTCAAATTATGATATATACATATATCACATATATCAGTTGCAGCTGGATTTTTCTATTCTTGTATAACTTCCATTGTACTGATCTAATTCTTTGTACCTATAAGGAAAGTTCTCATTAGTGGATGATTCATGATTATCAAAAAAGGAATTAGGCTTTGGTATTCACTCAACATTCTTTTTCAACTGACAGTTACAACAGAAAGACAGTACAGTGGTAAATGTGTAGCTGGTGGTATGTAAATAATTTAAAAACTGAGTAATACCCAACATCTTACCTAATTTACCACCACCAGAAGAACTCTTATCTTGCCCCCATGCTGAACCACCTACATTAGAAAGAACAAACAGAAGAATGAACTATTTGTTAGGAAATTTGAATTTGAACGCATTCGTGGTAAAAGACCAATTTATTGTTTATCCTCTTTCAAATGTCATTGCATGCATGCATTTTGTAAACTGGAAAATATTTACTAACTTATGATTGAAGCACTGATCTGCTAAGATACATTAGGCTCTATCTCTCTGTACATTTATAGGCCTCATATTCATGCACATACCTAATTCCCCTTTATTTTGCTGATTTTTATTTTACCTTATAGAATCATCTCACTGCAGTAGTAAACTGGGACCTTTACACTAACACAATTTACAAAAGCTCAAAAAAATAATATATATACTGTTATATTGTGTGTGTATATAGTTGTTTATATACACATTTTAATTATTATTATATGTAATGCATGAAAAATAATATAAATCATAACTCCATATTTATCTGATCATTTAAAATTTACAAGGCAAATCAGCCATTCTAAGTTGTATCATTATCATCCAGGATTCGTAGCCGGTTGATTCCTTTCTGCAAATCCCAAGCTTGTATTTATTTACCTGTTTTGCCTCCTCCCTGGCCGCCCTGGTCTTGGCCTTGTCCGCATCCTCCACCTTAAAGAAAAGAGAAGGAGATGGGTTACTATGTAATCTAGAGTACAGTAGAAAATGTGCATGGTTTCTCTATAACTGATCAAAGTTTATTCTTTACAAGAATAAATGTATCTATAGATTTTAGATGACTTTTTGACCTTTTTGGCTGGATCTAGTTGCGATTTAATGTCTACGGTCTAAAATACATACTTTTCCTGCCAAGTCTTATAGGGAGAATTGTGGTAAAATTGGATAGAAAACCCTGTCCCATTGATATTGTTTTTCCAAATAAGCTGGTGCAAGAGGTCTCTGCAGTTCATTCCTTCCACAGGCTAAAACAGATAGTATTGCCCAAGATGGCCAGTTGCATTTACAAAAAGATGAAGATGCAGATGCAGATTCCGGTGATGGTCTAATCATGTCTTCAATAAACTATATAAATATATATATATATATATATATATATATATATATATATATATATATATATATATATATATATATATATATATATATATATATATATATATATTGTTTTACTTGGCTGTAAATATTTAAAGATTTAAAAAATCCCTAGATTCCTTACTTCTGTGATGCACTGGTTGAAAATTCAATGTGATCAAATTGGGGTATTTTGATCAACAAATCAGTGAATCTGTATGTGGGTGGTTATGTACCCATTCTAAATTAGAATGGTCAAAGCATAATTTGAATATAATATAGAATGTTTAAAATATCTATCTATCTATCTATCTATCTATCTATCTATCTATCTATCTATCTATCTATCTATCTATCTATCTATCTATCTATCTATCTATCTATCTATCTATCTTTGCGTTATGTGTCCTATTGGGGAGATTTCTCTTTATTTAACATCCTGGAGATATAATAGCAATTGAAAGAATACATCGTCAAAGTGAGGGAAAATTCCCTCTTAGACAGCTATAACTAGAATAGGCATAGTATTAAACTCTCTTCCTGTTCTGATGACAACAGTAACATTTAGATTTTCCTTCAATGAATGTCCTTGTGACCATTGTCCTAGAGGGAGGCCAGAAATGACAATGAAAACCTGCCAGGCTTTCAACACTTCCCTGTTCTAACTAAAACTAAGAAACCATTTGGGCTTTAGAAATATTTTAAAACATAGGTATAATTAGATATATTTATAATCTAGCAACCTTGTGACATGATGCATGTTGAAAACAAACAGTTTTGTACACTGTCGGATCAAATTTATATTTTGTATATAGTTAGTAACTTTAAGTAAGTTGCCAAAGTTTAGGTATCAAATTCAAAAGATGTTATTTCACTGTTACCTGTCTTGCCTGCTCCACCAAGGCTCTGATCCTGAAATTGTCCTGCAGCACCACCATAGAAAAAAAAATATAGTTATCTATAAAACTATACATTTTTTTTACAAAAAAAATCCAAAAATCATATTATCAAGTGCCCTTAATGTTTTGTTGTGTTAAAAACAGTGGTTAACTGTGTTTATTCATAAAAAAAAAACGTCAAACTTCCTATGTAGCAGATGGTTTGGCATTTACTTTAAAGTGACGCTTAAGTTGATATGAAAGTTGAACTCAGGGAAGATCTTTAAAAAACATTCATGAAGCTGAAATTTTATTCAGAAATCACCAGCCTAAACGTTTATTGTGTCTTGTGTTATTGTGCGACCAGGACAGGAAGTGACAGTGGTTAGAAATGGTGACCAAGCAGCTGCCCCTGTTCAAACAGAAGGGCGAGATTGCTTGATATCCAAAAGTTTGGTTTGCTATTGTCTCTGTCCCTATTGACAAGTGTTTCTTACTTTCTTTGTGTCACTTGAACAGATAGCGGAGGTAAAGACTGTAATGTAGTTCTTGTTTATAGTATACTACCATATATTAGATTCAGAATGTTTAATGAGGATACTAAAATTTTAGGATTATGCAGCGTTAGAACTAGAACTGACTTTGGGGGGGTTTGCCCCCCCCCCCCCCAAAAAAAAAAGCCTGCTATGTACAGTCGTTTTACTGTTTAGTCAATAATACTTCATTTGATTCAGATATTTCAACTGACTGACAATTGTACTCATTACACACTTTATTCTTGAACAGTTTTGTTAATACTGGTTAAGTAGTTGTTCTGTTACCTCCGTGAGAGCTCTGATCTTGGAACTGTTGTCCGGCACCAACAGCTAATTCAGATATAGAAATTATAAATGTTAATGCAAGCAAATTATAGCTTTTTTATGCTGTTTATACCTTAAACAATGTATGTGAAACTCAGATGAAACAGTGGGCTTGGATCTAAAGGACTAAATCTTCCAATTATAAATGTTAATGCAAGCAAATTATAGCTTTTTTTATGCTGTTTATACCTTAAACAATGTATGTGAAATGCAGATGAAACATTGGGCTTGGATCTAAAGGACTAAATCTTCCAGGGGAAAATATATCCACTGTGAGCCCTTTTATGTGTGCTTAAATTTCCCAAACATTAGTCATTTATTTTTGTTCAACCTGATTCCCCCATTCACACATTCAAAGTGCATGGGGGACACTCTATGCTGTGTCTTTGTATTCCGACAGCAGGGAAACATCCCCAACATCAAAATTCACTGATCAGTACTGCCCTGCTCATCATGCAGACATTTTCTAACAGACTGATTGACACGGTAGATCAGCTTCACTTTAACCACAGTAAGGTTGGCATAAAGCATAACTCCACTTGCTAAGAAAAAATCATTCCCCTCTGGGTGATCTATGTAAATTACATGGATTATACCAACCTTTGTTGCAGATTGCTACCTTTTGTTATTCTGAAGAAATTCCTGTTTGTTCCTCTGTGCCTGTGCTAAATGGGTTTAATGGGAGTGATTTCATAATTATCAATCAGCTGTGCAACTGAAGAGCACTAATGAGGAAATCTGCTGGGACTGCATCCCTTTAGATGTATCTCACCAAAAATGACATTTTTGTTGCAGGGGATGCCTGAAATCTGACTTGTATCTTAGGCAGACTTATGGGAAAATTGGTGAGCCAATCACACAAATAGGAAATTATGTTTCGGGGGGGCATTTTGTACACATTCTGTGTGCAAAACACCTCCAGATAACCATATTGCATTGCATTTTCAGAAAATTACAGCGGCTGCAGATTGAAAAGAAAAGGTAATTTTTAATAATATTAAATTACAATATGACTTTTCTGGTGCAATTGTATATGCTATATTATTTTTACTTTATTTGCTATTTTTTGCCCAAGAAAGTGGAGTTACCCTTTAAGCCTATACCCACCTAATTAAAAAAAAAAAAAGATTATGGCATGTTAAGGAAAATTGCAACTTACAATATTTGATAACTAAGAAAGGGGTCATAAAACATTTTTATTCCAAAATTATGCTGGGAAAAGTAACTTGTCAACTGGAGAACAGCCAGTGGTGCATCTGTTTTTTTGTTTTAATCTCTAAACCACTGAAGGCCACAGAAAATAATCTTGAAGTTAATATGTTGTCTATAAAACATCAGTTTGAAATGTCTGCCTTCAAACATTTACTATGGCCACATAAAAATGTTTTTTTGTTTCTATTAAATATTTATATGTGCATTTACCACTTCAAGATTCAAATGCTGGAAATACATCTTGAAAAAACTTTAACAACGTTACTAGGGCGTATCCCTTACATTCAGCTTCCTCCCTGCCACAGCTTCACCACACGTAAAAAAAACAGCTGAGAGCGGCTACAACATTAAATAGCGGATGTAGCTATCAAAACGCAGCCACTTCTGTGTAAAATGACACTTGCAGGAGTTATTGGGTAATACAGTGTAAAAAATGTGTTGTTACATAGTAGTTATTATTTAATTTATATTTAGATTAAAGGTATGACCTTTAATCTGCATATGATGTCATTTAGAAAAAAACTTTATAGGAAAAATAAACTACTTTTTAAAGTGCACTCCTATTTAACTCCCTTCTAACCACCTTTTAACCCTTGGTTAAACCTAATTAGCCCTACTTAACTCCTCCCTCTCCTTTTCCCCTCAGCTATTGTTTTTCTTCATAAAAAAAAAAAAAATATATATATATATATATATATATATATATATATATATATATAACAATTAATATTTTTTTTTTAGAATTTTGTTTGCAATTTTTTCCAGTATTGCATAAAATGTGCAAAACTTTTTTGTACCAGAAGCATCATGTTTGTGTCATTATGAAAAGGAAATATTATTGAGAAAAATATATACTTTTTTACATAAAATTTACAGTAAAATTGTTTTTTTTAATGAACACTAATCAAAATTGAAAAAAATATATATATATAGATTACATTGAAAATTTAATAACTGTGCAATGCTTTTTAATGAAAACTATTTAGCCACACATAAGCTTAATTTTCTGTGTGAGCAACAGTAAACATTTTTTTTTTTTTTCAGAAACATGAAAACAGAAAACATCATAAGAATGTATTGCAGAAAAGATTTGGAGATCCCATTTTATACACGATTTTCTAATGTAGATTAAATAATGGACTTGTTACCTCCATGTGAGCCTTGACTCTGTGACTGTTGTCCTGCTCCAGCTATTTTAGATGTAGAAAATATTTATGTTACTACAAGCAAGTTATAGCTACAGACATATTCAGATTTGCATATCCCTCACCAAGTAATATGGCCATGACCCTTTCTCTTTCTATATACTGTATGTTACTTCCAGTATCGTACATCCCAAGTCCTATTTAATAAAAATGTTACATTTCCTAAAACAGTGTTTCTCAACATTTTTTTAGTCAAGGCACCCTTTAAAATGGTGGACATTCTCGAGGAACCCCATTCTAAAATGTAAAAACTAGTCTAATAGTTTTACATAATGCAGCAATATCTATACACGTAGGACACCCAACATTAGAGGGGATTTATTCTTCCAAAGCAAATACACTTTTGCAAACTGGTATTGAGTAGTATTCCAATGTTTCTTTTCTCCCTCAGTTTTCTCCATCACTTAGCTAATGAGACCCAAAGCTGATAAAGAGATGCAAGGGAGGGTCAAACAAGAATGATATGCAGGCAACTGACATCAACTAAAGATATCATTGGTCGTTAGGATGCCAGCAACTAGAAGGTTGTAATGGTGTATAATGAAAACCTGTGGCTTTGTGTGGCTAAAAGGCAGGTTTCACCCACCCACTGGTT
Source organism: Pelophylax lessonae (assembly GCF_965119305.1). Classification (NCBI taxonomy): domain Eukaryota; kingdom Metazoa; phylum Chordata; class Amphibia; order Anura; family Ranidae; genus Pelophylax; species Pelophylax lessonae. Next base: position 174,084,953 of record NC_138776.1, on the reverse strand, counting down.
TGTATACAATTTTGGGACCATTTTTAGGCATTTTGCCAAGGCACACCTGAAGAAACCTCAAGGCACCCCAGGGTGCCTGGGCACTCTGGTTGAAAAAGGCTGCCCTAAACTGATTTTGTTTTGCAGTATGGCTCATTTTCAGAAATGGACCTACTAATGCTGGCACAGCATCTATTGATTAAGTTCTAGAGAGAGAAGTTCCTGGGTGACATGCAAGGTTTCCTGGCCTCTGTGCTCTTCATTTAAAAGGGGGTCATTGTAAAGTGCCCTGGACTTGCCCTTTGTATGAACGTTTAGTAAAACTGTAGCTCTTACCAATTATGAAAAGTTTGTGTTCATGTTTTGTTCATCCAATTTAGTATGTTCTTAACAATGTCAACATTGGTTTTATTAATCTCGTTAGAAAGGCTGTGCTTTTTGCCTACATTGATTTTACTGAGACAAGTACATTTTATTAATATAAATGACCATTTATGCTTACCTTCCTTTTTTTCACATACTAGTTTTGGGGCCAAAGCTTTTAACAGTGTATTTTTGAATTTTTGTATAAAACACACAACACATATCTACCCTTAGAAATCTTAGCCTGCTTTGAGCAATTTACCTTTTCACTTGTATAATGCTTAGATAGATTAAATGCTTAGAAAATATTGATACTTACAGCCTTGACATCCACCGTGCTGGTCATCACTGCCTTGAGTCAAACTCTGGCTCTGTTGGCTTTGTCCTCCTTTCTTAGCTCCTGACATGACTATTCTGTGTTTTGCAAAGCTTAATTCTTACAAAACCAGCGTAACAAATGTATTATGTCTTCTCTGTTCGAGAAGGTCCCTTTTATACTTCTGAGTGGATGTACATGCTGTTGGGTTGCTTTTCATTGGCTGCTCTGGATTTAATTCCCTGTTCAAGTTTACAAGAGTAATATGTATAATTTAATAATCATTGACTACTGCGTGTAGCTTCAATGCAGGGTGTTTCCAATGCTTGAGCTTTACTCAAGATGTTATAAAACATATAATGTGAGGCAGCTATATTATTTATTGAAGAGTCATGTAAACAACTGTTTTACGGTGCCTAACTTAGGATGTTATAAATCTTACTGCTGAATCTCAAATTTATTTTAGGATAATAATATAGTGTATTAACATTGTAAAAATATTTGCAGCTATTTATGTAACAGTGTGACCTTTTCATTATTTTAATTGTATATATGTATTCTAAATGTACAATTTGGTTAAAAAAGGAATGGTAGTGACCATTTCTTAAAGAGGGATTCCACGTATGGATAATTTTACATAGTTACATTGGTCCAGCTTGGACCATTGTAACTATGCATATACCACACCTATGGGATCCCCCTGGAAGCTAAGCTACTACTATGATCTCCACTAGCTTCTGGGTTCCATGCCAAGTAGCTGCCCTGCTGCACTGTAAACACAGAAGGTTGCCCAGACCTTAGCACAGGCACCATTCAGAGAATGTTTTGCATTTTCCTAATGAATGCAAAGCATTATCTGATTGGACAAGATTGAGAGTGTGAAGTCTTTTCACCTTGTGAATTTAGATACTGCTTAGCATTCAATTAAGAAAATGCATTGTGGTCCCTAAAATATAAACCCAATCTAGATTATATTTAGTTTATTAAAGTCTTGTGTATCATAAACCATTCCAATTTGTATTTATTTTTCATAAACACTGTTTTAATTTTTTTCATCCTTTTTTGCACCCGATTGTTGCTAATCTCCTTCTACTCTTTCAGACACTTTTGGCCTACATGCACTCACTACTAGATCAGCTGCACATCATTGCTTAGAACCAGTTTACTGAAAGTGACAACCGTGGGGCATGCTAGTGCGATATGTGTCAACACACCCCTTATAGTCTCCATAAGGATTGCATGGGTCAGGATGATTAGGTAACAGGAGCACAATTCGGAGACAGGTGGTGCCCCATAACAGAAAGTGTCTGAACAAGGACTTTCATAGTAGGGTCACCAGGTATTTTTACTGTAAGGTGCATATCCAAAAAGTATGAAAACAACCTGTGAAATATGCAGCTGGTTGCTGCCAAACCAACTGAGGACATGACTTGTGCACTCTGGCAGAAATACCATAAAAACAGTTCACTTTTAGCCTATTCACATTGTTTTAAATCTCAAGACCTTGGGGCATTTTGGACCCAAGAAACATGTTGGATACACTTTGGATTGTCCCCCCTGTATTTTTATATCATTTAAGAAACTGTACCTCAAAACCACTTTGGTATCAGTCCCAAACTCAAGTCAAGAAATCCAGAAGAGAGAACATGGGGGAAAGGGAAGGACTTTGTGATACCCGCAAGATGCAAGACACATTTGACGATTAACTTGAATATTTATTGAAATATCATTAAAAATTACTCCAAGGAAAACAATCTAGGGTAAAGTACAAAAAACATCATAACATCATATCAAATACATTTAAACAGTAAAAGTCAATAACCCATGAGCCATGATGTGATGATACTGATTTCATAGGTCCAGAGCCCCGATGCGTTTCAACTAATTAACCACTTTACCACTAGAGCATTTTGCTGTCTTACGTCTGGGCCACTTTTTGCGATTCGGCACTGTGCGAATTTAACTGACAATTGCGCGGTCGTGCGACGCCATACCCAAACGAAATTTACGTCCTTTTTTTCCCACAAACAGAGCTTTCTTTTGGGGGTATTTGATCACCTGTGTGATTTTTACTTTTTGCGCTATAAACAAAAAAATAGCGTTTATTTTGAAAAAATAACAATATTTTTAAAATTTTTTTATATGAAATTCCCCCCAAAAAAGATGTAAAAACCAATTTTTTTTTAAATTTTTGGCCAATTTGTTCTCTGCTACCCATGTTTTGTAAAAAAAAATCGCAATAAGCGTATTTTGATTGGTTTGCGCAAAAGTTATTGCGTTTACTAACTAAGGGAAAGATTTATGTAATTTTTGGTGTTTTTTTTTTTAACGAGTAATGGCGGCGATCTGCGATTTTTTTTGCGGGACTGCGACATTGCGGCGGACAGATTGGACCCTTGACTGACATTTTTGACACTTTTGGGGGTACCAGTGACATTACTGCAGTAATCAGTGCTATATATATGCACTGTTACTGTAAAAATGACACTGGCAGGGAAGGGGTTAATTTTATTGGAGAGGGAGGGGTTAATGTATGCCTGATGCTTACTGACGTGTGTGGGGGGAGGTGACTGAGTGAGCCAGGGACAGATCGGATGTTCAGCTATGCTGAACACTCCGATCTGTCACTCCCTGTCACTTAGGAGATCCGCCCGCTCTGTTTACACAGCGGGCGGATCTCCAAACTGGATTCCCCGACGATCGGGGCAGAGCAGCGGCGATCGCCGCCGCTCCTCCCCTGGCCCCACTCCCGCTGTGAATGAAAACAGCGGGAGCGCGCCTCCGGCGGCGCGCGAGCGCCACCTACAGGGGGAGGAGTCTGGCGACGTATGTCTACGTCGTCAGACCTACAAGAGCCACTTTGCCGCAGTAGTACTACGGTACTCAGCGGTAAAGTGGTTAAGTCTTCCCTTAGGGGATGGCAGTTGTTAGCATATTAGAAGGATCTCTAAAATACATACAAAAGTAAGTATACAAAGAAAAAGGTGCAATAATCAATTCAGCATATCCAACACTGTTAAAAGAATATCATACTGCACTTATATGAGCATAATTTACACACATCTCATATTATGCTGGAGGTCCACAAAGAAAGAAGACAAGGATGCAATGCATTGGAGACCATATCTCCCAAACACAAGGAATGTAAAAAAGATCAACCTGGGTGGCTTGATATATTCCTAACAAATAAGATAATAAATGTACATGAGAAAAAATTAAAAATAACAAAATATAGATTTATATATAACAAGTAGGTCAGTACCTGGAAATTTTGGTAACTAGGTCTCTCATGAACACAACTCAGACCTCAAAGTGGAAGACCTACCCCTCTGCCTAGGCAGATAGACAAGCTTGTGGTTATCCCCAGGGATCTAAAAGAGACAGAGGGACCTCAGAAACTCAAAACTAATTACAGAAAATAACTTATATCTTACATATCTGAACCTTTTAGCAGGGATGTGGTGCTTCAATTTACAAATTTGTTACATTACACTACAGGCCAAGGAAACAGTGGAGAGCCTCTTATCAGGAGCATGTGGTCTCCTGCTCCGTCATAGCTGCTGGTTCCAGCATCCTGGTTTTGGCTGTGGCATTCTCCTTGCCTGCTTACCTGAAAGGTGTTTGATTGTGGCCAGACTCTGGGTGGAGACCAAACCTGTTATAAGCTAGCCAGGCTTGCAGTCTCATGCATGTGATAGAGTATGTAATACCTCATCAACCTGCCTGTTTGCCTGCCCTGTTAGATTGGATTTCCCCGTGTATGACCTTGGACCGAATATTGACTATTCTCTAAACGCTGCCTGCCTTTTACCTGGACTGCCATTGATCCACTGTGCCAACATCTCTGCCAACTGCAAGTACCTGTTTGCTTTGATCTGTTCACGCATGCCCTGGTGTGGTAGCCAGGCACTATAGCATTGTGTATAAGTCCTGGGGGCAACCGAGTACTGGTAGGCTTGCTTGCCTCATGTTAAAATTGATGACAAAAGTCAGCGCTAACAAAATAAGTGTCACAGGCAATAGGCATAGATATACAACCAACCAAAACAATAAAACGTAGTAATAATTGAAGCACTCAAATTCTAAAAAAATGAAAATAATCCTTATGTGTGCAATTAAGACACTCTTATAATGATAACATGTCCATATGTATACAATCAAGACACTGTATACAATTAAAATGTCCTTTCAATTTGTACAAATGTATATCCTCAATACCCAGTGAGGCAATGTACAATCCCAATTGTGTTGCTTGCAACTTCACCAACAAAATAGATAGCATCCGTAGTGATATTCCTTCATCATATGGCAAGAATGCACACTCACCACAAGCATATGCTGTCTTATCATAGGATGGCAATAAACCCATGTAAACTGATGTTAATTCACAGTTATTTCTCTCTCTCATCACAGGTGTTACTCCACAGCTCTCTCTCTCTCTCTCTCTTTCTCTACACAGGTACTCTGGTCACATCAATATTCTCCAACCCCACCAGGGGTCGTTGACAGTATACCCATCGATATGCAATCACCAGCCCTAAGAAAAAATTCACATAGTGTAGTAATATTTAATAAATGAATGCAATACAAAATCATAAAAACATCCATGAGATAAAAACAAAGCAAAATACAATCGCCGCTGGTGTAACTTGCATCTGGGGCCACTAGTCCTGTACAGGGTGGCCGCATGACCTCAGGAGCCTATGTTTGTGAATATACAGTGGCCATTTTTTTTTAGCCTGTGTTCAGCGCCCTGCAGAGTTCACTTCCAGTTTTTGTGCCATTTTATTGTAGTACCATTCACATTAAAATTAGCTTACATTTTTATGGTATACTGCCTACCTTCAGAAACACCACATCTGGGATCGGCACAATTTAATTGTAGATCTCTAGTAGGTATCTACTAGATATCCAGTAGGTACTGACAACTGCCATTATAATGTATACCAAATATATAGTTATATTCTCAATCCCAGATTGCAAGGAGCTCATTATTAAGTAATGTTAGAACCCCTTTTCAAAAGAGGAAATCCTAAGTGCAGGTTATATGGCAAAAAACAAAAGTCTACAACAAATAATTATATGAACTATATAAAGAAATTTTAACTAAAATTTTTTACCAAGGTATGTAAGCTTAACTTGCATAAGAAAGAAACATGATCTCATATTTTAGCTATTTTAAAAAATGATTATAAAATATATAGTCTTGACAGGCCACATATTACAATCACACTCAAAAATTTATATGATCTTATAGAGATGTAGCACCCTCCTAGGTAGGTGCTAGGTAAAACATATTTGTGGCCCTGTTCTGCTTATCAGGAGGGCCTGATTTGTTAGCTAGCCTGTCACATGCTTCCAGGTGTGGTCTGTTGAGTCTGGGGAGTCTCCCCACTGTATCCAATGAGGGATCTTGTTGGACAGTGGAGGAAATCTAGCCAATAGCACACCAGGGTTTATGACTGTCCCAGTGGGTGGACATTGCTGCATTGCATCCTGGGATTGGAAATAAATCCTGAGGGAGCATGTGACATGGCGTCTTTTGGTGGGAGCAAAGTCCCAGGAGGGGTTGACGGTTGTCTCTCCTCCTGCTGAAGTCAGGAAGGTGGTCCAGGCAGTCGGCCTAGGGACCAGGGGTTGAGCTGTGCTGCAGAGGATCCAGTGTGTGCTGACCGAGTGGAGCTGCTGGGCAGTGTTCTTCTGGAAAAACAGTCGTGTGTACAGTCGTGAGTACTCATGATCTGCCCAGGGGTCTGCCTAAGAGAGGGGGCCACTCCAGAAAGGTCAAGGGGATCAGAGAGCCAGCTAACCCGGGATGTTGCAGTAAAGGGGGTGCCAAGTTGTGAAGCCCTGAAGAATAGGGAGTAAAGAGGGCACCAGGAAGGGCCCTCAAGTGTCTCAGCAGTACAGTCTGTACTACAAGTCAGCTACCTCAGGAAGGAGTACCTTAGGGAGCTTAACCACTTTAAGACCGCTCACTGTGCTGCTACTGTGGCACTGCAGCTCCCCTGGGTCCAGCAACGTAGACCTCCCGCTGTGTTTGGTCACAGCGGGAGTCGGGCCAGAGGAGGAGAGGCGGTGTTTGCCGCTTCTCTTCCCCGATCGTCGAGGAAAGTGCGAGAAAATTCGCCCGCTTGTGTAAACAAAGCAGGTGGATTTTCTCTGTGACAGACAGGGAGAGATCACAGGATTCAGCATAGTTGAACCTGCAATCTCTGTCTGTGTCACAGAACCCCCTCCCCCACACACGTCAGTAAGCACGAGGCATACATTTAACCCCTTGATCACCAACAGTGTTAACCCCTTCCCTGTCATTATTACAGTAACAGTGCATATTTTTAACACTGATTACTGTAGTAATGTCACCGGTCCCCCCAAAAGTGTCAAAAATGTTAGTTAGTGGTCCGATCTGTCCACAGCAATGTCACAGTCCCGCAAAAAATCGGAGATCGCCGCCATTACTAGTAAAAAAAAAAATGACATAAATCTTTCCCGTAGTTAATAAACGCAATAACCTTTGCGCAAACCAATCCAAATACGCTAATTGCAATTTTTTTAACCAAAAATATGTAGCAGAAAACAAATTGGCCTAAAATGCTAAAAAATTTTGATTTTTAATTTTTTTTCTTTGGAATGTTATATAGCAGAATGTGAAAAATATTGTTTTTTTTTTTTCACAATTGTCGCTCTTTTTTTCAAAAATTAAAAATCGCACAGGTGCTCAAATACCACCAAAAGAAAGCTCTACGTGTGAAAAAAAAAAGACGTAAATTTAATTTGGGTACAACGTCGCACGACCGCGCAATTGTCTGTAAAGTAACGCAGGGCCGAATCGCAAAATATGGCCTGGTCACAGGAAGGGGGTAAATTCTTCCAGTCTTAAAGTGGATAAAAATACGCTCATTGAGAATTTTTTTGTCAAAGCCATGTAGCTAAATACATTTTTGGCCTAAATATATGACAAAAATTGAATATATTGGATATTTTTTAACAGTCAAAGTAGAAAATGTAAATTTTTCGCAAAATGTTCACTTTTTTTTTATTAATATCGCAAAAAATATAAAGCGCAGAGGTGATCAAATACCACCAAAAGAAATCTCTGTTTGTGGTAAAAAAAGGACGTAAATTTAATTTGGGTACAGCACTGCATGACCGCGCAATTTGTCAGTTAAAGTCGCGCAGTGCCAAGTTGAAAAAAGTGGCCTGGTCATTGAGCAGCAAAATCTTCCGGGGCCAAAGTGGTTAAAAGACTTTTCACAGTCAAAGCTGAAGCTAAAGTAAGCGGCCTAACCATGACTAGCATCAGTCAGCATTAACCAGCGTCAATCCGCAATTCTGTATAGTCCCTGCCTATTTTGTGCATAGTTCAGTTGTTGGAGTATCCCACTCATCCCTTCTCCTATCCAAGTTCTCAATAAACCCTAAAAACCAAAGAAACTGGACTGGTTCTTGTCTGAGGTGATCACACTTGGAAACATGCTTTTAATGTCCTACTGTTGCTAACGGTAACCCAGGGGAACCCACACTCAGCAGCTCCCATGGGAGTAGTGCTATAGAAAATAGTATTGTTTTTTACCATTTTTAACCTAGAGAGACAAAAATAAAATTGTATCTTAATTACTATCCTATCAAATATACATTGGTCATATCAGAACAAATATAAAAAGTGTACAGAAAAAACAATTTTAGAACATATTTTATTGGTTCAGCTGGTATCTTTACAACAATATAGATCCCAATCCACATCCAGATCAAACCAAATAGGAAGTAGGTCCACAGCTCAAAAATCCACTTCATCTCCAATTTTGATACTTCCCTTGTTCTATGACAACCCCGCCAGTAAGGTGTTAATTTATCAATCGCTGCAAATTTCAGACCTTTGAGATCCCTATTGTGAAATTGTCTAAAATGAGCGAAAAAGCTATGTTTTTTAAAACGAGTCTCCTTGTGGTCCTGCCGACGTATTGTTTCAGCAGGGGCATTCTAACAAGTATGCTACGTATTTAGACTCGCAGGAAATGAAAGGATTTAAATGAATATTCTCTATTTGTAATAGTGGAAATTTTTTTTTTTATTGGTAATGCATATGACGCATTTATTACAGGGATGGAAGCCTTTGAATTCTGTAAAGAAAGAGATTTTACTTGGAGGATTGATTATATTAGGAGCCAAACAATCCCTCAGTTTTGGAACCCTCTTGAATACCACTTCCATTTTTTTCTGATAAAACCTTTTTAAGGACTGGGTCTGATTTCAATATTCTACATCTCTTTTTAAGGATATACTCTACTAGAACATGTTGTACTCAAAAATGAGTCACAAACTGACAAAACATCTTTGTTTCCTTTTTCTTTAATGGGCCTAATAATGTCTCTCTATCAAGGTTAGCTACCTCAGATATGGTTTGATCTAAGATAGACTCATTGTAACCCTTCTCTAAAAATCTCAGTTTTAAAACTGTAGCTTGTTGTGTTTAATCATTTGTCTTTGCAGTTGCATCTCATCCTGAGAAATTTTACTTTAGGGACATTTCTTAGCCACAACGATGATGGCAACTGTCTAGCGGGATGTACCTATTTTGATTTGGAGATTTGAAATAAACTCCAATGAAGATATTTCATCCCATTGCCATAGTAGTAGGATAACAACGATCAACATCTTATAGAAAAGTAAATTCTCAATTTGTTTACCAAAGATGACTTTTGTTCCCAGTTAGACATAAACAGATTTGCTAGACTCGGGGGAAATTTTGCATCTATAGCAACTCTGCTTTTTTTTCAAATAAAAGAAATCAATAACCACTTCTAGACCAGAAGGTTTTACCCCCTTAATGACCAGGCCATTTTTTGCGATACTGCACTGTGTTACTTTAACTGACAATTGCACGGTCGTGGAACACTGTACCCTAATAAAACTGATGTCCTTTTTTTCCCTACAAATAGAGCTTACCTTTGGTGGTATTTGATCACCTGTGCGACTTTTATTTTTTGCACTATAAACAAAAAAAGAGTGACAATTCTGAAAAAAAGAAACAATATTTTTTACCTTCTGCTATATAACATTCCCAATAAAAAAAAAATTGAATCAAAATTTTTCATCATTTTAGGCCAATTTGTATTTTGCTACTTATTTTTGGTAAAAAAAAAAAAATCACAATAAGTGTATAGGGATTGGTTTGTGCAAAAGTTATCGCGTCTACAAACTAGGGAAAAGATTTATGTCATTTCTATTTATTTATTTTTTACTGGTAATGGCAGCAATCAGCGATTATTAGAGGGACTGCGGTGTTGCGGCGAACAGATCGGACACCTAACTGACATTTTTTACACTTTTGAGGAGACCAGTGACATTACTACAGTAATCAGTGCTAAAAATATGCACTGTTACTGTACTAATTACGCTGACAGGGAAGGGGTTAACACCAGTGGCGATCTAAGGGTTAAATGTGTCCCTAGGGGGTGCTTTATAACTGTGGGGGGTTAGGCTTGCTGCATGAACACAGAGACTTGTGTTCCTAAATAAGAGGAACACAGGATTCCTGTGTTCATATCTGACAGGTCAGCGGTCTGCCATGTTTACAACGGCAGACCGCCTTTCTGTCTCTACGGGGGAGCGATCACGGGTGCCCGGCGGCAATCGCAGCCGCTGGATCTGCTGATCAGCTTCCTCTGTGGTGAATTGGCGTGAGCACGTGCCCACCGCTAGCGGTCCTGCGAAGCAACGTACATGTACGTCAATTCGTGGGACAGAGACAACCTGCCACCGTAAAACTACAGCGGCTGGTTGGCAAGTGGTTAAACCAACAAAAAGTGTGGGACATGGAAAAATCTAATAATGATGCAATAAAATCTTTCTGGGACAATGGAATGTTTGTTCCACTTAAATAGGATATTACTGCTGCTTTCTCATCCATGTTTATATTGGTATAAAGAGAAGCCACATCAGCTGTGACTAAGGAAGTGTAATAATCAATCTGGGCATCTTTCAATTTATTTAAAGTCTGAGTAAACTCCCATGCATGAATTCTACCTTTAGGTAAGCTTATAATGAAGCTTACCAGTAGGTACTGTAAATATTTCCAAAACATGCACCGTTTAGGAGATATTTGCTGTAGCTGCAGCTGTAGACAACACAGGCGCATGTGCTCTGAAGGAACAGCATACCCATGGTTAGAATTCCTATCTAATTGTTAGAATCTAATGAGTCCTGTGCTGTAAATGTGACGTCATTGTGACTCCGGCCACTCACACAGCCCAAGTCCGTGAACCCGGAAGGAAGACCTGGGGAAGATGGAAGCACCTTCAGTAGTGACAGCGCACCGCTGGAGGGCTTTGTTCTAAGGTAAATTTCACATAATGTGCTAGTATGCGATGCACAGCACATTATGACACATTATGACATTGCCTTGCAGGTTGAAAAAAAAGCAGACGGTTTACTGTCACTTCAACATTGTTTCTATGTATTCCCCAATTCTAGAAAACAAAAACCGTATTCCACTAATAATGGGTCTACCTGATGGATTTAATGGTTTATTATGGACTTTTTGGAAGAAAAATTTGATTTAAATTTTCAAGGCTGATGCAATTAAATAGCATTTCTCTTTTTTATTTAAAATCCCTTCTTTATGGGCTTTGTTTATCAAATGCTTCAGCTTGTTCTTATATTCTCTGGTTGGATCTTTGTTTATTGGATGATAAGTCTCTCTGTTATTAAGGATGTTTTACATTTCCTGCATATACTTATCCTTATACATTATAACTATTCCACCCCTTTTGTTGGCAGGTCTGATAACCAGATCCTGGCATTCAAGTATATTTTTCATTCCTATACCATATAGTTAGTTCTCTCCTTCACTCTTTTAATCTCCAATTTATCTGGATCTTGCATCACCACCTCTCTAAACACTCCTACATGAGAGTGTTAAAAAGGGAAGCATTTCTTAGAGAAGTATGACTAGTGGAGAAGTATGACAATAAATAGATTTATGCTCATTATTCATAATGGGATCTCTTGATACTCATCTGTCTGGTAAACTTGTGTAAATGTATAAAGGTCTGAAAAGTATTTAACCAGTTACCAACCACCCGCCGCCTTTATACTGTGGCAGGGTGGCTCGTACATGGCAAAGTGACGTAGGAAGCGCGCCCTCCGTCCCCAGGATGATCTGATTCGGTTCAGAACCAATCAGTCATCAGGTCCAGGCCAATGATTTTTGGCCTGGACCTGGCGATCGGTTCTGACCAATACCAGATTGACCTGTGCCTGTGTTTTGTAAACACAGGCACAGGAAATGGTGTTCTCTTCCCTCCTGGAGTCCTTTTTGATTCCAGCGTGAGAGAAGAGAACATCTAACTGTGAGTACACCAACAGCACACATACATACACCTAGCTAGGCACATTTAACCCCCCCGATCACCCCCCAGTTAACCCCTACACCCCCTGTCACATTGCACACTATATACAGTATATAGGGGTTTTGCTGATTTCTGTAATAGTGTGCATTGTGACTTCATTTAGCGTTAGCGACAGGTAGTTTCTGTCCCAAATAGGTGTAGGGTATCCGCCATCCCCATAAAGATTTAACCCCCTGATCACCCCCAGTTAACCCCTTCATTGCCCTGTCACGGTGTCACTTTTATAGTGTACAGATCTTTTTTCTGATCACTTTTATTAGTGTCACAGGTGACATTAGTTAGCGTTAACACTAGTTAGCATCAGTCTAGGACAGCGCAGATCCCTGCCGCATAGTTAGAAATATAATTTAATCCTTTGATTACCAGTAACACACACATACACACACATACACACAATAAACACCTCCATTACTAGTATAGTATCTGAATGGATCAATATCTTTGATCTGATCAGAACTATACTAGTTTAGGGTTCCCAAAATGCATAACTAAAAGGAGTGAATTGCGGTCATATTGGTCCACTAACCCAATACTCCATGTGCGCGTGTTCTCTGCTTGCATGGCCAGGGCAAGATGCAAGCAAATTCTGTGGTTCATGCACTTCAGTGACAATGAATCCTTGGGGAGACCCTAGATATTACCTATTCTACAAAATGTGGCCCCTCGTAAACCACTTCCAGTCCCTGATTAAGTTTTCTGGTCGCCTTGCTTTCAAGCAGTTTGTCCCCAGCAAGTGTGCCAGATACGGGTCAAGCTGTATAAGCTCTGTGACAGGGCCACAGGCTATACAGTTAGTTTTCATCTTTATGAGGGTAAAGATAGCACTGTGGAGCCCCCCAACTGCCCAGACTACATAGGGAGCAGCGGCAAGATTGTGTGGGACTTGGTATCACCCTTATTTGGAAAGGTGTACCATTTGTACGTGGACAATTTTTATTTAAGCGTGCCAATTTTTAGTCACCTTCTTCAATTTCGAATTGGCCGAACCGTGCGACCTAATCACTGTGGCTTCCCCCAACAGCTTGTAGATACACTACTTAGTCAGGGGGAGAGAGCCTGCTTGAAAACAAACAAATTGCTTGCAGTGAAGTGGAGGGATACACGAAATGTTTTCGTTCTGTCCTCCCTTCACGCAGACACGACGGTCCAAATTTGTACAGCAGCTGGTGTTTTGGAGAAGCCCCTCTGTGTCCAAGACTACAACTTTAATATGGGAGGGGTGGACTTGAACGACCAGCTTTTGTCGCTGTACTTAATTGCCAGTAAAGCCAGATGCTGGTACAAAAAAATGTCTGTTTATTTATTCCAATTGGCTTTGCTGAACGCTTTTGTGCTATACAAAGCGTCAGGACGAAGGGGATCCTTCCTACAATTCCAGGGAGAGATCATCAGTGCCTACCTGTATCCAGGAGGTGCTCCGGCCCAAATTCCCCTACCAGATGCAGTGAGCCAGCTGCAAAAAAGTTTAATAAAAAGTTAAAAAAGTTACAAAAAAAAACCCCCATAAAATAAAAAAGCCAAAAATAGTTGTCGTTTGAGTTAATTTTCTGTTCTTACCCTGCTCTTCTACTTCTACTTCTACTTCTACTCTTTCTACTTTTACTGTACTTTATTGTTACTGTTTTTCATTGGTAACCATTTTTTACTTTTCAGGTACCAATGTAATGTTTTATTTTTACTGTTCTATCTATCCAGTTTGCCTTGCAGGTACACCCATCAGCTGCCACACTGATTTATATATATTCTGACACAAACAGCGTTTGCGCTCAGCATATATGCAAATCTATGATGGCAACGCTGTAGGAGGTGCTTTCACCACTGCAGTTAAAAAAAAAAAAAACAGGCATATAGATATATACATATAGACATATATAGCTAGGTGGAGACCAGTGGATGTCGTGTACCTGGATTTCGCTAAGGCGTTTGATACAGTTCCCCACAAGCGCTTAATCTATAAAATAAGTTCTGCAGACACTGACCACAAGGTTTGCTCTTGGATACGGAACTGGCTAAAAGGGCGTGTCCAAAGGGTGGTAATAAATAGCGCATACTCAGACTAGTCTGGGGTGGTAAGCGGGGTACCCCAAGGCTCAGTGCTGGGACCAACCTTGTTCAATTTATTCATAAACAGCATTGAGGACGGGATCATTAGTTCTATATCAGTTTTTGCAGATGACACAAAATTGGGCAGGGCAATAACTGCACAGCATGAGCCAGATATCTTACAGAATGACCTGAACAAAATAACAGAGTGGGCAACGACATGGCAAATGAGGTTTAATGTGGAGAAGTGTAAGGGTTTGCTTCTTACCAGCAAATGCAGAGATAAGGGCAAGAAAAGGCAGCCACCTTTAGGGAAAGGACCTCTTGTGACAGGACAGTAAAGTAATCACTTTCCAAAACTTACAATAGGCAAATAGTCCTCTTACCGGATGACAAGGAATCTTGAGCGTAAGAGTGTATTTCTCCCGTCTCTCCTGATCCCCTTTTGGTTAGATAAGATGGAAGTCCCCTATAGTCTCACCCTCAGTTCAATGTCCAGATATAATATGTAAAGTTTACAAAAGATTTACAAAGAAACCAAACTCTGCAGTGCAATAAGTGAGACTCCACATCTGTCTCTCTCCACCAATAGCATAGATCACCAAGCAACCACTATTGCTCAAATCACAAGGATCCAGGGCAGGACAGATCCCTGTCCAAATGCCCGAATATGGCTGTTAGAAAAAATAAAGCTAGCGAACACTGATAAATCAGACACCAGCTCACTCAGTAGAGTGGTGGGTTTGAGAGATATTATATCTGGACATTGAACCGAGGGTGAGACTAAGGGGACTTCCATCTTATCCAACCAAAAGGGGATCAGGAGAGACAGGAGAAATACACTCGTATGCTCAAGATTCCTTGTCATCTGGTAAGAGGCCTGTTTGCCTATTGTAAGTTGTGGGAAGTGATTACTTTACTGTCCTGTCACAAGAGGCCCTTTCCCTAAAGGTGGCTGCCTTTTCTTGCCCTTATCTCTGCATTTGCTGGTAAGAAGCAAACCTGTGAGGTGGTGGGAAACTGTCACATCCACGTTTGTTTTTCCACCACCAGTTTTTTCATAGTTTTTCACCTCAATTATGACCCAAGAATTTTGGACTTTGTTTTGATTATTTTCGGGACTATTCACTCACCCCTAATTTGGGGCTTTGTTTTATTATCACCACACCCAATGAGCACATGGTTTATATTATCACTGTGGTGTGAATATTTGTTTAAGGAATTTATGTTATATTCATTAAAGGATTTAATTATTGCGATATTACTCATTTTGTATATAACACTTCACAATTAGCGCACCAGACTATTTTCATTTACTTTTATTCCAACAATATTGGATCTTTGGTTGCAGCTCACTAACTCATATCAGCGCACTTTTTCACATTTTTTATAAAAGCACAATACACTTTAAGGGGGGAACCTATGTGGGAATCAAAAATGGAGAAAGATTTGGGAGTCTTGGTAGGGGATAGACTACTAGGCAATAGCATGCAATGTCAAGTTGCAGCTGTCAAAGCTGGCAGAATATTAGCATGCATAAAGAAGGGGATGTATTCCAGAGATAAAACTATAATTCTACCACTTTATAAAACTCTGGTCCGACCACATCTGGAGTATTTGGTCCAGTTCTGGTTGCCAATCCTCAGGAGGGATGTGTTGGAGCTGGAGAGAGTCCAGAGAAGTGCAACTAAACGAATTAGGGGATTGGAGGACCTTAATCGTGAAGAGCGTCTACAATCGCTTAATTTATTCTCCCTGGAGAAGAGACAACTGAGAGGGGACATGATAGCAATTTACAAATACCTCAATGGTGATCTCAGCATAGAAAAAAAGCTATTCAGTCGCAACGATTGCATGAGGACGTGAGGACATACAATGCAATTAGAGGAGAAGCGCTTTAACCTCAGGCAACGCAGGGGGTTCTGTACTGTTAGGGCGATTGTGGAATTCTCTACCACAAGAGGTAGTTTCTGCGGGAAGTATGGCTACTTTCAAAAGACTCTTGGACATACATCTCAAGGATTAGAACATTAAGGGGTATGAGAGATGATTATGGCCACACACACCTACACAGGTTGAACTGGATGGACTATTGTCTTTATTCAATCTCAACTACTATGTAACTATGGAACTATGGCTTTCATCATGTATGCCCATCATTAGAGAAGTGGGTGGATGTTTTGGGCGGTCTAATAATGGGTATACTACACATTGTCTGGCGGATATTTCTTCATCCACATCGATCGATCTGTTATGTTCTCTTTTTTTCATTCAGCAGGCTGCATGAAAAAAAAAAAACCTACAATATATGCCAAACAAGGACCAGCAATGTACTGGTATGTGAGTGGTTATACCAGGATGATGCCTGCAGATTTAGGCATAATCTTGGTATCATTTTTTTACAGCCAGCGGTCAGCTTACATGTAAAAGCAATCCTAGTGGATAATTAGCCGCTAGACTGCTTTTACAAGCAGTGGGAGGGGACTCCCCACTCCCACCGCCATCTGCGGTTTTTCTTGGGCTCTCCTGTCCCACCGGTGCACCAGAGAGTGCAGCCGTTGGTTCAGTTATCTAACCATAGAGCTGATTGGAGACGAGAATGGCTCCAATCATCTCTATGGCCTAAGATACCGGAAGCTACGAGCATTTCATGACTTCGGTTTTGCCAGAAATAAACAGCACCATTAGTAAATTGGGAAAGCATCTTATCACACCAATCTCGGTGTGGTAAGATGCTTCAAAGGCAGAGATCTAGAGTCTAAAAGACCCCAATTTTTTTAAAAAAAAGAGTACCTGCCACTACAGATTTCTATCATAGGGTATATTTAAATTCGCCTCCCCAACGGATGTGGAAGGAGAAGACAGGCAGAGCAGCCCAGATGGTCAGCAGCAGGAGAAGAAGGTATATCAAGTGTCAGTGTGTATAGTCAACAGTGAAAAACTGATCCTATCACCAAGAGGAGGGAAGAACTTGAATTCAAAAATGAATACCTGGGCGAAAGCCGCTAGTGGAAATACTGCACAAAAATGCAGCATAGACTTTCTTCCCCCTTTCCCTTTCCCCTCCCCCCTTTCTTTCCTTTTCTTTTTCCTTCCCTCTCCTCACTCTCCTCCTTTTTCTTTCCTTTGCTCATTATTTCCTTTTTGGTGTTTGGCTCTGGCACCTTGAGTCTTTCCCAGCTCCTTTAGGGTTTATCTCTATCAGCTTTTAAAAATGTACGTAGTTTGTCGCCGCTGCATGGGCGCGTGCAACTTTAAAGCATGTCATGTTTGGTATCTATGTACTCTGCATAAGATCATCTTTTAAATTTTACCAAACAATTAGGAATTATATAGAGTATTTGTGCATTTAATTTTAAAAAAGTGTTTTTTTTTTTTTGCAAAAATTGCGTTTGGAAAATCTGTGCGCAAATACCGTGCGACGAAAAAAATTGCAACATCCACCATTTTGTTCTGTAGGGTCTCTGTTTTAAAGAAATATATAATGTTTGGGGGTTCAAAGTAATTTTCTTGTAAAAAATAAAATATTTTTTCATGTAAACAAAAAGTCACAGAAAAGGCTTAGTCTTCAAGTGGTTAGAAGAGTGGGTGATGTGTGGCTAAGATTGAGCATAAAATGCCAGGACAGCTCAAACACCCCCCAAATGACCCCTTTTTGGAAAGTAGACACCAAAAGCTATTTGCTGAGAGGCATGTTGAGTCCATAGAGTATTTTATATTTTGCCCTAAGTTTTGGGAAGATGACAATTTCTTTTTTTTTTTTTGTTTGTTTTTTTTTACACAAAGTTGTCACTAAATGATATATTGCTCACGCATGTCATGGGTATATGTGAAATGATACCCCAAAATACATTCTGCTGCATCTCCTGAGTACAGGGATACCACGTGTGTGAGACTTTTTGTGAGCCTAACTGTGTACAGAACCCCGAAAACCAATCACCGCCTTCAGGTTTTCTAATAGCGTAAATTGCTTATTTTACTTCCTCACTACCTGTCACAGTTTTGGAGGCCCTGAAATTTCAAGATAGCATAACCCCCCCCCCCCAAATGACCCTATTTTGCGAAGTAGACACTCCAAGCTATTTGCTGAGAGGCAAGGTGAGTCCATGGAATATTTTATACTATGCCACAAGTTTCTGGAAAATTATTATTATTTTTTTTTTTTTTACTCAAAGTTGTCACTAAATGATATATTGCTCACACATGCCATAGGTGTATGTGAAATGACACCCCAAAATAAATTCTGCTGCTTCTCCATGGGGTATGGGGATACCGCATGTGTGAGACTTTTTGGCAGTCTAGCCGCGTACAGGCCCCCGAAAACCAATCACCACCTTCAGGCTTTCTAAGGACGTAAATTGTTAATTTCACCCCTCACTATCTATCACAGTTTTGGAGGCCATGAAATGCCAAGATAGCACAAAACCCCCTCAAATTATCTTTTTTCGAAAAGTAGACACCTCGGGGTATTTGCTAAGATGCATGGTGAGTATTTTGCAGCTCTCATTTATTTTGGAAAATGAAGAAAATAAAGGAAATTGCATTTTTTCTCTTTTTTCCAATTTCAAAATTTGGGACAAAAAGTGAGATCTGCAAAACACTCACTCCATTTCCTGACTCCTCTGCTATTCAGTGCTTGACACTCCTTTTCTCCCCTCCTTCTGGGGGAATCTGTGCTCTATCACTGACTACCTATGCCCTTGAAGAAGATAAATACAGCATCTTACTGCTGTCACTCAGAACACTTCTCCTTCTTGGAAACAGGACAAACCACTGGAGCCTGAGTGGCCTCCTGCATTCCTGCTGAGTCAGGGGAATGTAGGGGTCTTCCAGAGCACCCCTCACCAGACTTCCTGGATGCACCGCCCAATGCTGTGACGGCCACCGGTTTTTTTTCTGGTTGAAAATTCTGCGGTCTCTTAAACAATATTTGTAATCCAAGAGATCCTGGCCCGTTGGCCCAAGGTTTAAAGTATCTCTTTAGGACCCTGGCCCGATGGCCGGATGGCCCAAGGGGTCTGTAGAACAAAGCAACAACTTTAACTGAACAGTAACTGTGTAACTCAGCATTATATATTTTTTTTTTCTTGTGATGGCTAGCCAGCCATAAAATGTCCAGTCTTGTAATGAAGAAAATCTGTTTAGATATAATACTCTGGGAGGGGGACCCTGACACGGGCTGCCTGGCTGTCCTGCAGTCGGATGGACCAATCCTGGCCCAAACCGTCTGGATGGCGAACTTCCACCCTATCAATGTAAATTAATCGTCCATATAGCCATTGTGTCTTTACTGCATCAAATTTTTCTTTGAGGTCAGTCCTGGGTGAGTCCCGAAAAGGCTTAGGGACAAAGAGAAAACCCTATATTGCTTCATCACACCTTTTTCTCTTCAACAAGTAACATGACCTCCCTAGGAGCATATGGATAATCATATCCGTACTCCATCACCACCTTGCATTGCATGCACCTTTGCATCCAAGATAAATCGGGGGTGGGTTTTCCTATTGCCTCTCCCTGGCAAAGTAAAAGGAGTTTCTTTCCTTTTAATTAACGAGTTGCATGCCTTGTTCTGGTCCCGAGTCCGGGCATAGTTTGTAGGTGGGGTTAGGTCTGGGACCCTTTTTATGTAGGCCTCACAGAACCCCAATTTTTGAGCTAACTCCCCTCTTTCTATCGCCTGTTGAGTCTCCTTATCAGGATCAGTGACAACTTCAGGGCCTGATGAGCTGCTCCCAGCCTCAGAACCCCAATCACATTCCGTCTCATCCTCGGATCTCCAATCATCAATCCCTTCCTCAATAGATCCGTATTTGTACTAGAAGCAGGGAGACCCCACATTAATGCCTCTGGCCTCTTCCTCCCTACTGGTGCTGGTCGGTGAGGCCTTGATGACCGCGGGCCATTTTTGCTGCGGAATGGGAACAGGGGCAGACCTTGCTGCTGCTGCGGTGGGTACTGGTGCATCCTCTGGCCACTTCCCGGCCTACTGGACTGGCATGCACCCTCTCCCTAGAGATCCCAATGACTGAGTCCCTCTCACTGATAATGCTGATCCACTGTCAGATTGTGTGGCCCCTAGCATCATAATTACTGGAATCATGTCCATCCTGCCTCCGCAGAGGAACCTGGACTCTGTGCCTGTCACCTCTCGAGTGAACCCGGACTCCCAATATTCACACATCTGCTTGGTCCAGCCATCACTTTTCTCTGCCCGCAGCAGCAGCTAGCCACAATGCCAACACTGACACCATGCTTGCACTTTCATGGTAATACTTGCACACTATGGACATACCGTTCCAAGGTACTCCAGGCCTCCTCCCATGTGCAGCTTGGGTCCTTCTTTGGGCACCATCCGTATGCCCGTGTCCCACACAAAGGTTTGGCTTGGCTTTCTGGATTCGCTCCTGTGTCGGCCAAGTAGGTTCTCCGCCAGCAGGTGAAGTGATCACGGTAACGCACTTCTGCTCTCCAGCAAGCTCCATGTTGCTTCCTCTCGCACGTGTCTCCCTCTCAGCCACACCCAAAGGGGGGTATTATATGGACTCCCCTAGTCACTCCTGATTGGCTGGGAGCGACCGATGTCTCCACCCATACTCCTTGTTTGGCGGTGGCTCCTCCTGCTAGGCAGTGCTTTCTGGATCGCACTTTCCCGCGCTGTACAGTAACTCTTCCAATGCCATGCTCTCTCTCTCTAGCCCACATGGAAGTTACTGCAAAGCGGACCATGTCCCTCGCCAGACATGCATCCACTCTTCTTACTTGCATCAGGGCCCCAGTTGTGCTCCCGGAGCCAGCTGTCCCTCTTTGCCAGGCAAGAGAATTGCCCCGCTGTCATATGCATGCAGGGCCGGCCTTTGGGGTGTGCGAGCTGTGCGGCCGCACAGGGCGCCATGGGCAACAAGGGCGCCGTGCGGCCATCACAGCTCGCAGAGGATCAGGCGATTCAGGCCACACAGCGGGAGGTGAGCGGCGACTGCGGCCTGGACAGGGTTAACACAGGCCACGGCCGCCGCTTACCTCCGGCTGTGCAGCCGTGCCTCGATCACCTATTGCTGCAGTGAGGCAAGCTGTGTATCTCTCACACAGCTCAGCCTCCGATCCTTCCACGGAATCCACGCTGACTTCCTGCCCACACATCCCCGGGAGTGTGGGCGGGCGGGAGGAGGAGAAGGGGCGGGGCGAGGAGGAGCTGACGATCTCTCCTCTGGCGTCAGTGCAGGGAGGGAGGAGAGATCGTCAGCTCTTCCTCGCCCCGCCCCTTCTCCTCCTCCTCCCGCCCACCCACACTCCCGGGGATGTGTGGGCGGGAAGTTTTAAAGAAAAAAAAAAAGCTGCAGACAACGTAAAGTAAGTGACATCTCTCTCCTTCAAAAAATGTAAGGGGGGGGTCTGTGATGTAAGGGGGGGCTCTATGTGTGGGGGGGCTCTGTGTGAGGGGGGCTATGTGTGGGGGTCTGTGGTGTAAGGGGGGGCTCTCTGATGTGGGGGGCTCCATGGGGAGGGGGGGTCTGATGTAAGGGGGGCTTTTTGTGGGGGGGTCTCTGATGTGAGGATGTGAGGGGGGCTTTGTGTGTGTGTGTGTGTGTGTGTGTGTAGGGGGTCTCTGATGTTAGGGGGGCTTTGTGTGTGTGTGTGTGTGTGTAGGGGGTCTCTGATGTTAGGGGGGCTTTGTGTGTGTGTAGGGGGTCTCTGATGTTAGGGGGGCTTTGTGTGTGTGTGTGTGTGTAGGGGGTCTCTGATGTTAGGGGGGCTTTGTGTGTGTGTGTGTGTGTGTGTGTAGGGGGTCTCTGATGTTAGGGGGGCTTTGTGTGTGTGTGTGTGTGTGTGTGTGTGTAGGGGGTCTCTGATGTTAGGGGGGCTTTGTGTGTGTGTAGGGGGTCTCTGATGTTAGGGGGGCTTTGTGTGTGTGTGTGTGTGTGTGTAGGGGGTCTCTGATGTTAGGGGGGCTTTGTGTGTGTGTGTGTGTGTGTGTAGGGGGTCTCTGATGTTAGGGGGGCTTTGTGTGTGTGTGTGTGTGTGTGTGTGTGTGTGTAGGGGGTCTCTGATGTTAGGGGGGCTTTGTGTGTGTGTGTAGGGGGTCTCTGATGTTAGGGGGGCTTTGTGTGTGTGTGTGTGTAGGGGGTCTCTGAT
The DNA here is from genome assembly GCF_965119305.1 of Pelophylax lessonae. NCBI lineage: Eukaryota > Metazoa > Chordata > Amphibia > Anura > Ranidae > Pelophylax > Pelophylax lessonae. The sequence continues at coordinate 174,062,708 of NC_138776.1, read as the reverse complement.
GTTAGGGGGGCTTTGTGTGTGTGTAGGGGGTCTCTGATGTTAGGGGGGCTTTGTGTGTGTGTGTAGGGGGTCTCTGATGTTAGGGGGGCTTTGTGTGGGAGGTCTCTGATGTGCGGGGGGCTCTCTGATGTGGGGGGCTCCGTGGGGAGGGGGGGGTCTGATGTAAGGGGGCTTTGTGTGGGGGTCTCTGATGTGAGGGGGGCTTTGTGTGGGGGGTCTCTGATGTGAGGGGGGCTTTGTGTCGGGGGTCTCTGATGTGAGGGGGGCTCTGTGTGTGGGGTCTCTGATGTAAGGGGGCTCTGGGTGGGGGGGTCTCTGATGTGATGGGGGGCTCTGTGTGGGAGGGGCTTTGTGTGGGGGTCTCTGATGTAAAGGGGGCTCTGTGTGGGGGGTCTCTGATGTAAAGGGGGCTCTGTGTGGGTGGTCTCTGATGTAAGGGGGGCTCTGATGTAAGAGGGGCTAAGTTATTAGTTATCATAAAAAAGAAAAGTCAAATAAAGTGCAAAAAAGGTGCAAGAAAATGCGCGCGGGGGGGCGCCACGGGATTAGCTCGCACAGGGCGCCTGATCACCTAAGGCCGACCCTGTATGCATGGTCAACAGTCCTCCCCCCAACACATGTGCAAGTAAAGCCCACCATACCCTCCCGACAGGGGAGATAGTCCCACTGCCCCTCCCGGCATGGCCGACTGCAATCTTCACAGTATCACTGCAATTGCTGTATAGAACAAATGTCCCACTGTCATAAGCATGATCAACATCAGTCCATATAGCCTGAACACACACTTGGCCCCTGGCACCTTGCTCCTTGTGCCCCTGGCCACCATTGTCTTTGTCCACTCCTGGACCTTTTCCTGTTAAGCAGATTTAGCTTTTGTTTAATGACATAAACTTCTTCCCTGCTCTCCAATGCCTGATAGCAGAGGACATATCATAACTGAAGTGGAAAGTTCCCACCATCCGGCAATACTGACTGGAACACTTGCATTGCCAAGGGCAACCCTCCATGTGCACTTCAATCTTCTTCCCACTCTCCCTACCTCCTGCAGAGCTGTCCTCACACTTGGCTTGAGTTTTTGAATAAAGTTCCGGACACAAAAATGGAGATTTTTGACGTTTTTTTTGGCCGTTGCCAAGGACAACCGACCCAGTAACCCATGGCGAAATCCTGGACGAGCCCACAAAAGTAGCAGGATTCCTAGCCATTTTGCTGGATATGGGTCTGCCTGGGTTACCGATAGCAACAACGCACATTTAAGCATGTTCTCCAAGTGTGAGCTGTGAGACATTAACCAGTCCAGTATCTTGTTTTTTTTTGTGTTTATTGAGAACTTGGATGGGAGAAGGGATGAGTGGGATACTCCTCTGGCTCAACATGCACAATTTGAGTGGGTCAGCTGAAAAATGCCTATTGGCGCTGACTTGACACTGGCTGAATGACAGTCAATGCCGGTTGACGCTGGTTAACGCTGGCTTGCTGCGTGTTAATGCTGCACTGACTTCTGACCACCTCCCCGTGGCAACAAAGTCCTATTTAAGCTCCTTTTAGCACTCCTTGCTGAGGTAGCTACTTGTAAGTCTGCTGCATTGCTTAACACTTCAGGGCCCACACCGGCACCCTCTTTCATACACTTATCTTCAGGGCTTAGACACTGGCACCCCTTTCTAAGCCTTCTCTACTGGTTAGCTGGCTGCTGGATTCCTCTGACCTTCTGGAGTGCTCCCCTAACCTAGGCAGACCCCTGGGCAGTTTCCAGTACACACAACACTGCTTTCCCGAAAACTTCTGTCCCTCAGCTCCACACGGTCCACAGCACTCTGGATACCTCTCTGCAGCTTAGCTCAACCTTTGTCCTATAGGCCGACTACCAAGGACTTCTTCATTAGCTCTGACAGGAGGGGAGACAGCCGTCACCCTCCTCCTGGGACTCTGCTTCCCACCCAAGACACTCTGTCATGTGCTCCCCGCAGACTTATACCTCATCCCAGGATGCATTGCGGCCAGTTCCACCCACTGGGACTGATATGAGCCCTGGTGTGCTATTGGTTATATTTCCTCCACTGTCCAACAAGAACCCCTATTGGATACAGTGGGGAGACTCCCCGAGCTCAACAGACACACCTGGAAACACATGACAGCCTAGCTGAACAATCAGGCCCTCCTGATACGCAGATAGGGCCTCTCTTATGGTTTTCCAAGCACCTACCAAGGAGGGTGCTACAGGGGTATTTATTAACCCTTCTCCCTCTCGTTCTTTCTCTTCTGGATCTTTGCTCCTTTTTCTGTTGTGTTTTCCCCTAAAAAAATTATTCTGAATTTGTTGATAGGAGGAGGAGGGCTGTTCTCTGTATTTTCCACCAGATGTACCTTCCCATGCACTGTAACCATATGTATCTTTGATAGGCACCCCAAAGATTAAACACACATGCATTTGTTTGTGTCTACATATATATGGCCCCAGAACATTTATCTCCATGCCGGCACAGTGAAAGAGAAGTGTGTAAGCACTTCACTTATGGCAGAGCGGATAAGAGGGAGATCTTCCCCATCTCCCCTCCTGCATTAAGAGCGATAATGCTAATGCACACAAGGGGATTAGGGTGTGCCCATGCACACCCTGTGCGCACGCCTATAATGTTGGCTCTGAAGTTCCCTCTCCTGCCTCATAACGGTATGTCCCCCTATTGTCTTCCCAACGTACAAATTTAGGTACAAAATCTATTGTAGGGTGGCTGCTTATTTTTCCTTTGTGGGGTGTGAAAGTTTGTGAGATATTTCTTAAAACCATTGTATATAAAGGGAAACTCTTATCAAAGAAATATAAAGTCTCCACCCTGCGCCGTGGATAAATACAATGAGATAAAATAAAAAATTCCAAGTAAAATAGAGCTGCTGCTATAAATCAAGGTAATATAAAGCATAACAAATTATGTCATTCAATGGAATGTCAAACATTAAGCAGCACTGAAATTAGTCCATCACACATTAAATGGAACAAAATAAAAAGCAATTAGAGGTAGAGTCCATATAAATAATACACAGTCCAAAAGAGGCAGCAGGTGAGAAGATAACCAAAGGGAAGGTAGATATGGCTAATCAGATTGGTAAGTGAACCATCACCGCACCTCATGGATCCCTCTCCCTATGGTGGAAAACTCACCACAATCAGCAGAAAACAGGCATTTTGATCTAATCACCATCATTGCATGATACACCTATATCTCTCGGAGGAAACTGCTGCCAAGCAGGGACTCCCCCCTTGCCCGCCACTCTGGTAATCAGTGCCAGCATGGCATGGGAAGATGTTTTTTTTCCCATAATATTTTATTGCAAATAGTAGCTTGAACAATAAACAAAAATACAGCGTGAATATACATGGCATAAACAATATATAAACAAAGAGGACTCTTGAATATCGCAAACAAGTTATGAATGAATTTTAGCAAATACAATCCAATTAATGATTGGAGTGTATTATTTGGCTCACAATATAATTAGTTAGTCTAGGTTGCGACCGGAGTAGTACGTCCGGGTCTCCGGCCTACTACGGAGCACAACACCAGCCACATCAAAAATTGCAGTATTATCGTGAGCATAAATTGTAGTTCTTGGATTGTAGGTGAGATCAAGGAGAGAAAGTAAGTGAGAGATAAAGAACAGTAGAAGGAAAGGTAGGTAGAGCAAGATAAAAAGCAAGGGGGAAGAGAGAGGGTGGGGAGAAAAAAAAAAGGGGGGGTGGGGGAGGAAGGGGGAAAGGTTGATGCCGACAGTACCAGTACGGCGGGGAATGAGGGAGAGTGGAAGTGATTAGGGATCAAAAGATGGAAATCCACCGAGCAGCACGTGGAAAAGAAAGACTGCCTGCTGCTCTATAGAAGCCAGGTACAAGACCCTTCAGTATCAGTGACCCATCAAGGAACTGTACTCTGCAGATTCCCTGTATTGCATCCAATATTACCAAATTTGGGTGAAGGAAGACATTGTATCGTGGGCAGTGTGAATCAGCTCCCCCATAATCTCCATCCTGTTAATTTTGCATAACCATTCTCACACCGAGGGGATACTGGGAGAGCACCGGTGGCAGGGAATACACAGTTTGGCCTCGTTGACCATGAACATCGCTAGTGATTTGTTATATCGTGTATTTGGTAGTGTGGTATGGTGAATTCCATGTTAGGAGATGCGACTGTTGTAATTATATTATGTATCCGTTTCCTGAAGGTTTGGATACTGGGACATGACCACCATATATGCAACATGGTGCCAATGGTAGAGCCACAACACCAGCAGAGGTCTGAAACAGTTGGATACAATTTGTGAAGTAGGGACGGGGTGCGATATCATCTAGAAAGGATCTTAAACCATTTTCCTATACCGCGACATGTAGTGATCCTTTGTGGATCAAAGAGCACATCGCCTCCCAATCCTCATCAGAAAAATCACGGTTTAATTCTTTGGACCATGCCCGACATGCCGGGAGGTCAGACATGGCACACGGGGTCAGAAGAGTGTTATAGATGATGGATATGGTATGCCTGAGTGGTTGTTGTTTGTAACAAATGTTCTCCAAGGTGGACATCCATCTAGACCATATGGAGGCAGTCCCTTGGGTCGTCAAAAAGTGGCGGATCTGGAATTACTTCCAGTACGGGAGTTTGTGTGAGGAGATCAGAGATTCCAGGGCAGCTTGAGAGAGCACGGAGCCTTTGCGGAAAAAGTGTGTCACAAATACCGCACTGTGGAGCCATCCTATGTTCAGGAAGGAAGGCAACATTCCCGGCAGAAACGCGGGGTTGTGACCCATAGAGGTCAAGGGGCCTTTGTGCGGTACCCCACAAAGGGATTGTTGGTGGAGTAAAAGAGGTGGTCCTAACAGGGGGTGAGAAGTGACCTTCCTAGGCACATCATTCCATTCGAGCAAGGGCAGAAGCCGTAAAGGAATATGACACTGAGAAGCCTCTAAGTCGACCCATCCCTTAGTTTGTGCATGACAACTCCAGTCCACCAATCTGGCCAGAAGGCATGCCCTGTAGTAACCTTGTAAATCAGTAAAGCCCAGTCCCCCTTTACCCTTTGGAGCAACTAAACGGGTGAAACTAAGCCTAGGCGGCTTCTGGCGCCAGATAAATTGGGAGCTTTCTCGCCGATATGTTGAGAAGAAGGTGCGGGGTACCCTTATATGGACTGTCTGCAGGGTATATAGTATATGAGGCAGTAGTGTCATCTTAATAAGAATGGCTCTACTGAACCAAGAAGGGTTAAGGGAGTTCCAAGAGCGTAATTCTCTGCAAATACCCTCCAGTACGTGTAAGGGATTTAGCCGGTAGAAGTCTAGTAGATTACGGGGATCCCTAAAAATGTCAGGGCACCTGTGCACCATTTGAACAAGAAGTTGAACTGACAGCTGTCAACATCCTCTTTTGAAAGAGAAACATTCAAGGCCATCGATTTGTCATCTTGAGGTTGGAGATCAGTCTAAATTGTTCAAGATCAGTGAGAAGATTAGGTAGCGAGATATGGGGATCTGAAAGAAACAAGAGCATATCGTTTGCGAAGGCGGCTATCTTGTATTCAGCACCATGGACCGGAAGACCACGAATATCAGGGTTCGAGCGCAATTTGTTCAAGAACTGTTTAACGGTGAGAATAAAGAGGATAGGCGAAAGGAGGCATCTCTGCCTCGTGCCATTCGATAGACGGAAGGCGTCTAACAGGTCGCCATTGACACGCACTCTTGCATAGGGATTAGAGTAAAGTGCTTGGATACTATTGCACATGTTTGGTTGGAGACTGATAGCTTTAAGAGCAGACTTGTATAAAGTACTCAAAATTTCTACTTGAGTAAAAGTACAAGTGCTCGATCAAAAAGTGACTTGAGTAGAAGTGGAAGTGCTCGCAGAAAAAGTTACTTAAGTAGAAGTACTAAAGTATTCAACATTTTTTTTACTTAAGTATTGCAAGTAATTTTTTCAAAAAATTTGCTACTTAAGTACTAAAAGTAAAAAGTACCAGTAGTTTTGAAAAAAAAATTCTACTCAAGTACTGAAAGTAGAAGTAGAAGTACTGTGTTATGTAGTTATTAAAGAAAGAAGTCAAAAGTTTGAACATCATATTGTTTTTTATTATTTCAAATGATTTATTCAAATGATTAACCTGTGTTTGTTAGTAGTTTCTTGATGCACTTTAAGCGCTGTAGCACCATTTATTTGTTTGTTTCATATTTTCTTTTTATTGGAAAGATTTGGTATAGCAGCTTTTATTATACACAGCCTTTATTTTTCGTATGCACTGATTTACAAATGACATTATACACATTTTTTTGAGCTTTATGCAACCTGCCATCTACTGTTCTGGCAGTGGTAATTTTTTTTAAAAGTAACGAGTAACTATGCAGCACAAAAAAAAAAATACTTGAGTAGAAGTATCGAAATCATCGAAAAAATGTAGTGAAGTAAAAGTAGAAGTAGGAGAAAAAAATTCTACTCTAGGAAAGTACAGATACCGCATTTCGGTACTTAAGTACAGTACTTAAGTAGTTCTACTTCGTTACTATACATCTCTGTTTAAGAGTGGCCGCCAATTAATCCCAGGCCACTCTGTCGAACGCCTTCTCGGCATGAAGTGACAGGAAAAAACCTTGTTTGTTCTGTGATGTCAACCAGTAATGAAGGTCTAAAGCTTTTATTGTGTTGTCCCAAGCCTCCCGTCCAGGGGTAAAACCCACCTTGTCCAAGGAGACAAGGGGGGGTAAGAAGGATAGCAGCCTCTTAGCCAAAATTTTTGCGTAAAGTTTAATGTCCACATTCAAAAGTGATATCGGGCGGTAATTGGTCACTTGAGTCTCATCTTTCCCCTCCTTAGGAATTACCGTGATGTGAGCCTCTAAAAGGTGCAGGGTTCGGGGTGGGGTGGTAGCTAAACTACGAAATGCTGACAAGAACTGAGGCTTTAGAATCTCAAAAGAGGGGTGTGAGGGGAAGGGGGAGGGGAGTATATAAGCAAACAGTTGAAAATCAAGTCAATGGTTCATAACAAAAATCAATAGCAGCATGCAGCAAGTGATCCCTGGAGGGGCCCATGACTCACAGCACATCAGGATGCAAATGGGAGCCTGGAGGCCCATAGGGAACACAACCCCAGAGGTGGTGAATGTAACACAGGATATATATATATATATACTGTATATATATATATATATATATATACATACATACAAACAAAAGGAGTTGATAAAAGGGTGAACTCCACACAGAAAGGTTCAAAACCACAATGTGCTGTACCCTGCAATTTTGGTCCACAGCTAGGTTAAGATTTTTCCACTGCAATGCTAAAAAAAAAAAGTGAGGGGTACTATAGCAGAATGTGGGGATGTAACCATGAAACTGCATAACAAGTTTCTGGTGCAAGCAAACCTTAGGGACCTCATCCAGATGAGTGATGAGCAGCAGTGGTAGGGGCCAAGCAGGGGTCCTGTTACTTGCCATGTCTAAACAAGGATACAAGACGCCGGGATTTATAACTAGAAGGAAAGGAAGGCTCAGGGTCTGCAAAATGAAGAAGAGAAAAAAAAACCAACACCCATCCAAAATGAAAGAGGAAGGGGACACCAATGGATTAGAACGCAGATTAGGTCTATCCATTGCCAGGTAACTGGGCGTCAAGGTATAGGGTTTCTCTTTTTTCTTTTTTCCTCTGAGGACAGGAACTCTTACATCTGCAGTCGCTCTCTGCAGCACAAAGGTGAAATCAGTGGACTCCTGCCATTCTCTTCATGGTGATGAGGGGCTGGATCAAGTGTTTGCAAATGGCAACACCTGTTGTGGATGCATTTGTGCTTTAGGGGTGGTGCTGGCAGTGACAGAGACTCACGGGTCTATGGTGTAGAAAGAACCGTACCAATCAGGATGATCTATCACTGGTATCCCAAGCCCCTTGCAAAATTGCTGGATGTCCTCTGGGACTCTCAGAGAGGCTGACCTGCCTCGTGTGGAAGCAAAGAGGCAGAAGGGGAAACGCCACCTATAGGTGATTCCTCTGGTGTGTAGCAGGTCCAGTGGGGGGGCAGTCCCAGACTATGTTGTAGAGTGATATTTGATAAATCCTGGAAAAGTCTAATTTCAGACCCATTAAACAGAATTTGGCCTCCCCCCAGCTTTTCGCAGAATGGCTTTACTTTAAGGAGGTAACTGACCAGGCAACATATGACGTCCCTGGGGGGTCGGTTTAATTTCCTCGGGGTCTAAGTGCCCTATGCGCCCATTCAAAATCGATCGGTGTCTCTGCTGGTCTTTCAAGTCATTGAATAGAGCAGTAATGGCGGACTAAAGAGACTGGATTTCCACTGTTTCAGGCAAGCCACGCACTCTAATATTGTGCCTCCTACCCCGATTGACGAGGTCCTCAAATTTCCTGTGCATCTCTATAAGTTGGGAGATGTAGTTGTCTGCTTTAAGTTGCGGCTGTTTAATAGCTGTGCCCTGTAGTGCAGTGGCTTTCTCCATCTTCCCCACCCGCGTCACCACTGAGTGAAGATCAGAATGGAGCTCAGAGATGGTGCCTCCCAGCATGGCTTTTTTGTCCACCGCGACCATTTGCAGGTCTGACAGACTGGGGAGAGAGGTGGCAGGGCCGCTGCCGCGTCTACTCACCCTGGACGTGGCATCAGAGTCACTGCTAGGTGAGCGGGCTGGGCTGGATGAGAAAGCCGCATGGCGGTCCGCGTGTTGTGCTTGGAATAGGGCCGGGATGTTACCGCTCATCTGCGTGGATGGCTCCCGCGGTCCCTTGTTGGCTGACAGACTTCTGCCCAATCTAACCATCATGATCCGAGGTGTGTAAAAGCCCTTAATGGAAGAGTAGTCGTCCTGGTGCATGGAGCTCTGGAGTTAAGCTGCCATCTTCGGGCCGGAGTCAAGCCACGCCCCCTGGGAAGATGTTTTTTTATTTTCTTTGATTTACTTGGGTGTTCCTTTTTTGAACCTGTTTACTCTCATAATTTGTCACATTTTCATGCAGCCTAAAACCGAATATTGGAACATAAAATTATTTATGTATTATTATAATTCATCAGGTTGTGTGCTGCCCCCTTTTTTTCGGGGGGGGGGGGTTCCTTGACAGCTGCTTTGAGCCTTGACACATCGCTCCCAGGCCTTGGACTGGCCTGGACTACTTAGTTGGGACTGAACACCTCTGGGCTTTTTTTCATTTCATTTTTTAGATGTGAGAACTGGATACGGTATTTATTAGATAGGAATTCTAACCAAGTTATGTAAGTAATTGTGATTTGTTTCTTAATATAAGTAAGATCTCCCGAAGAAGCCATTTTTGTCTAAACACGTAGACATTAAGACCTATCTTTGCACCCTTTAGATCATCTGGCCCAGTACACTTTGCATGTTATCTGTTACCTATGTGGAGCAACATACGTTGTATATATTGATGGGCTGGACCTGTATGGGTAATGTATAGTGATCCCACTTGGGGATTTACCTACATCTACTATAGATGAATGATACATTTTTATACTGATTTTTAAAACTTTTGGATTATGAATAAACTTTATATTTTTATACACAACTCTAGTATTCATCTCCTTTACTTAGGGGTTATTGCTGACAACCTATAAAGTGCTTCATTTTTTCTTTTTTTTGTACTTCTCTTTTGATACTTATGGGATGTGGTGCCACGTCAGCAGTCTGTGCTTCATTTTATGTTTAAACCTACTGTACTTAACCATGTTTTACATATTTTTAATTTGTCTAAACTGGGAGAAAAAATACTACATGTCATTGATGCCCATTTTGCCACAAACCACACCCTTCGGAACATTATTTCTCTCAGACCCTAATCTCCCTGTAAAATAGATACATATCTACATTTTTTAGGCAATAGCTGGTAGAGAACACTTTATTGATTGGGAGTATATTATTGATTTGACACTGCCTACATCTACTGCCTGTTCTCTCAATAGAATCTCTCTTGAGATATTCCTGGCTTTCATCGTTAATGCCTCCCTATCATAATCCTATAGTCTAGAGCAATTCCATTTAACTGACCTTTGGGTATGGTCTTCTTCACATAGAAAATTTGAAAAAAAAAACTTTACCCACGCTCAACTGGTCTGTTACCACATAGAATGTTAAAGGCCGGTGCTCATGGCTGGACTGTGTGTTCTCAAGGCATCACTCCATTGAAGAAATTAGCTGGTAACCCGGTACGTTTCAAGTTCCAAATTCTTTATTGGTCTCCAAAAAAAGTAAAACAAAATAGTTAACATGTTTCGGCCATTGCGGCCTTCTTCCTAAACATGCTAGGTATTTTTGCTGCTTATAATGTAGATGAATAAAGAATTTGGAACTTGGGTGTACCAGGTTGTCAGATAATTTCTTCTATGGTATTCTTCACGTGCTTAGGGTGGCAACTGTCAGCCAGTTGGAAAAGAGTTCCTTGGGATTGGCTTACAAAAAGCCCAATGGATGGGTCTTCCAGACCGAGATTCTGATTTACACTGTCTTGCTGGAATAAAGTTTTAAATTAAGTGATGTCACTGGTGTGTGGTCTCTGCTTTCTATGGTATTGCTACTATGTCATAGTAGGACTACCTTGACACTTGGTTGGAATTTGTTGGCTGTATGTTGCGTAAAGGGATGTATGGATATTGTATCAAAATATAGTTATATGTTATTGATCTGCATTAAGGGTTGCATATGTAACATCAGTTTTTGTGAGTCTGTGGGAAGAACAGTAAAAGTAAAGTGTGAAGGAATAAAAGTAAATTTACAAGGTAAGTGAAAAAAAAATATTCAACAGAATAACAATGCTAAATCAGGTATGCTTTATTCAGATAATTAGCAGCAATATAGACAAAATAGGACACACGTAAAGTTAATCGTAAATAATCATACATATAACATAAAGCATTTAATTTACATTTTAGGATATTCATTTCTTGAGTCCACCACCGTAACTGCCACCTTTCACTCCACCAATATTTCCTCCAGAAACTCCTCCTCCAACTCCTGCACCTATCCCTTTCCCATAGTCTTGCTGGCATGGGTCAACCACACCTAAAGTAAGAGCACACAAAGTAATTATTACATGCATAGGAATACAAGTTTTTTTATTTTATTTGGTATGTTATAAAACATGCTTATCAAACAAAAGACTTTCTGTTCACAGATATGCTTTTATTAGCGGAGAAAATTTCTGTCCAGGTTCAATTAGCTGGGAGTTCTGAGTTCTGTTAGAATCTGAACTTTGTAATGAAATTGTGTTAGCTTTTTATTGCAAAAGTCTAATATGTAAGTTTTTATATGTATATACTGTAGCAGTTGCACTTCAATCCTATTCCTGTCAATTTTTAAAAAAAAAGCCTGCCATAAGGCCTGCTTTGACCAACAGATAGAAAATTGGTTAGTGGTTCACTGAGGCTGTCCTGGTTCTCACTGATGCAAAATTATCCTGCCACTGATCAATTTCTATCACCTTCTTAGATACAGCTGAGTAAAAAATGGAGAGCAGCGGTGAGTTTAAAGGCATAGTCCACCTTTTGCAAGAATAATCAACGCACCCATATAAATTATTTAATTATTTAAAAAAAAAATTACATTTACTTTTTTCCAATGGAGTCTGCAAGGCATTGCAAATACAAACAGTAAATCAGGGTGCAATGCTCTGGCTCCTGCAGACTTTTCCTTTAGCCTAATGTCCATACCAAGGTGCAGATCTTCATTTACAGGGCTGGAGGAAGTTAGTAATGGACTATAAGTGCAGTGAAATTGCTGCAATTGGGTAAATGGGCTGTTGAAGACTTCAAGTCTCTCTGCTGTGGCGACAGATAGAACATGTTTTTTTCATTCATAGATTCCCATTAATCAATGGCATGGCTATGCCAGTGGAGCCACACACAGCCACGCTAATGCTAGTCATGCTTTGCATCTTTTTTTTAGAATGCCATGCTAAATTAAATATACTTTAATGAGATTAAAAGCAGAATAGACACAGTGAGACACTTGTAAAGATAATCTTAAATAACTGTTAATAGTATAGATCTAGAAACAGTAGTTTAAGAATTTAAATTCACATATTTTAAGTGGTTTATTTTCTTCTTAAATTCTTGACTACACTACAGTAATCCATACCTTGTGCTCCACCGCCAGTTCCTATACCAATTAATCCAGCACCACCTCCTGCATTTTGGCATGGGTCAATAATACCTAAAAAAAATGGCATAGTACATAAGTTACTGTGCAGGAATGCAAGTCATACTAGGTATCTTAAAACATTTTTTTTTTCTAAATCACATATACTTTAATGAGATTAAGAACAGTATAGTTACAGTAAGACACTTGTAAATATAATTATAAATAAGGGTTAATAGTATAGATCTAGAAACAGTAGTTTATCATTTAAGCATTTAATTTCACATATTTAAATGGTTTATTTTGGCTCCTTAAATTCTTGACTACACTACAGTAATCCATACCTTGTGATCCACCGCCAATTCCTATACCAATTAATCCAGCACCGCCTCCTGCATTTTGGCATGGGTCAACAATACCTAAAAAAAATGGCATAGTGCATAAGTTACTGTGCAGGAATGCAAGTCATACTAGGTATCTTAAAACATTTATTTTTCTAAATTACATATACTTTAATGAGTTTAAGAACAGTATAGTTACAGTAAGACACTTGTAAATATAATTATAAATAAGGGTCAATAGTATAGATCTAGAAACAGTAGTTTATCATTTAAGCATTTCATTTCACATATTTTAAATTTTTTATTTTGGCTTCTTAAATTCTTGACTACACTACAGTAATCCATACCTTGTGCTCCACCGCCAATTCCTATACCAATTCCTCCAGCACCACCTCCAGATTGTTGGCATGGGTCAACAGCAACTAAAGAGTGACACGGTACACAAATTATTAAACAATAATTATACTTTACTTAAACAAAAAAATGTTGGATAGTAGCAATGAAACTTTTATCTAACCCATTTTATTTTTGGGATTCTGCATTGGTTCTAAAGGGAAGGGCATTTCTTACTTCCTCTATGGTATGGCATAAGAAATAACGAGGAAACACCCTCAAACAGGGATGCAGACAGCAGTAAAAGCGCTTTAGTAAAGTGGAAAGGGTTAAACCCTGGCTATGCACCCAGTGGAGAGTTTTTCCCTTATTTTTGCTGGGATAGAAAATAAGGGGAAATCTTTCCAGTGGACTTACAGACAGCAGTAAAACCAAAACTACAAAAGAAAAAAAAATGGTGAGATTTTTTTCTTACCCCACCAGATCTTTAAATGCTCTATTTCATCTAACGCTGATATACCAGATTTAACAACAAAATCTGTACATGTGACCTTATTTAGATAATGCCATTTCATTATTTATGTATTCTTCATCACAGGGTTCAGAACCCATGCAGTTATAGAAGCCATTATGTCACAAAACACTGCTATATATGGTTGACTAACCTAAATTACAACTTGGTTTACATTACACCTACCTGTGTGTGCGTGTGCGTGTGTGTGTGCGTGTGTGTACAACTTTTTTAAAGCATATCTAAACCAAAGAACACAGGTCCAATATATTGCATGGTCATTAAATGTGTCCTAAGGAGACAATGCTCATTTGGTGTACTATATCTATGGAATGTGGATTGTCACCTAGAATAGAAAGTTAGTACTACAGAACCCTGCCCGCTGTCCTCATCTCCATAACATAAGTGTGAGATGTTTAGTAGTTCCAAAAAGTGAACTGGGAACATTGATAGTGAAAAAAAGTGCTGCAGAGGAAGAAAGCATAAAAAACTAATGAGATTACTTGTTCCTAGCAGAATCAATTTTTATAGGAAATAACAAAATCCCTTTAATGGTATTATTAGACCAATAAGGAGCAAATATGAGAAGTTTATTGTTAGGGATTACATATATTTTAACTAAGGAAACCAACAGTTGTGGTCTTACATTGAGTTGCAGCCATCAGTAATATTTAGAAGGTAGTAAAGATGTTAAGGGAGGCTGAGGTCTATTTATCAATGTAACAAATAAGAAAACTGTAGAAACATAGAAGAATAATGGCAGAAAAACACAGAGGACTAATGTCTGTAAGCCCACTGGGAAATTCATTTATTTGTTTGTAATATACATCCAGGTCTTTTTAAATTAAAGTATTGCACCCAGTTTTTATTTTGTGATTCCATAGTATACTTTCTTCCTGTCAATAATATTTCCTAAAATGTTTTGTGACCTTTCTTAATAGATATAGGCATCCTTTCCTCTTTCTGCACTTTAGCAGCATTAATAATATGTTGTTTGGCCTACCTTTGTTTTTATACACTTCGTCAGCTATTCTTTTTCTTGCATCTCCATTATACTGATTTTTAAAATGAATTCATTTATTATGTATTTGTAAAAAATAAATAATACGGAGTAACAACATTTTCTTTTTTGACATTGCCACCAAGCATGGTTTTATGTACCAATGTAACCATTTTTGTAACTCAAATTGAAGGAAAACATCTAGCAATGCTGGACTAGGGACCATATTACCAACACAATGACACTTTGTAATTAGCTTCAGTAAGACATGTATTAATCAAAATGGCTCTGGGACCACTTCTACCAATCTGCTAAGTATAGTGTTTCTGATTCAACTGCATTCCCAAGCAGAATGGGACTCTAAACATATTACAGTTATAAAAAGTGCAATTCTAGTTTGTCCAATTTTAGCTATTATGACAATTTAAAACATGTTTAAAGTTAAAATATACACTGTTCTTACCTCCACATGGTTGTGGCATGACCTGACATGGCTGGACTGGCACAGCTGGAAAAAATAAAAGCTTTAATAAATCGGAAACCAAATATGCCTATATATAACTACACGCAAACGATGCTATGGGTTATATTTTATGACATACCTCAAAACCTGCTTATGCTGATACTTCACAAAGTAATGCCAGGTAACATTTAATAAAAGTATTGCATTTTTATTTTGATTATACAAGCCATTTTTTTATATATATTATTCCCTTCTTATGTAAAGAAATTAAATATAAAATAGCTAACATACATTTTGTGCAAATCCTGAAAACCAACGGTTGGACTTTATAATTATAATTAATTATATAATTATAATTTCTTATTCATGGCAAAGGATATTCATGAAGAATGCTCAATCTTCTTGTGTTGATTCATACATAAACACCATTGCATGATAACCAGTGGAGAATTCTGTATATTGTACTTTCAGATTTTTAAAACATATGTATAATAATAAGAGTTTTGTTAATAACTCACTGTGGTAATATTTATACATTATGTTGATATCCTAAAAGTCTCTTGTGCATATTTATTTCATTGCATCATAACCTGCTGATAGCCATTTCCAAATATAATATTTTAGTGTAATGCTGAATTAACAAAAAGGTACAACTTGTCTAAACATGTATTATCATGCTTTGATCTGATCCTTGTACATAGACACAAGGATCATTTTCAGGAGTGGTTGGAATTGCCTATGCCAAAGTTAATTTAAATATGGGTACCACTAAAACCAGTGGGCATACAGTATGTAATATTCTGATTCCTCGCTTGTGTACCCTTACAATACCACATCCATGCTAATTTGGAATAGCTTGATTTTTTTAGTTACTTGTATTTTCTCCCTGTCAGAGCAAATGTATCAGGCTGTAGGAGCATCCTGTCTCCTGCCTAAACTTAGTGTTGATAACAGACAATCAAAAATGTGTCATACAACAAAGATATTGCCAGGATTACATGAAAGGAAATAAATGGCTTGGTAAATTGACAGTTTTAATCTCCTACAAAAGCCCTCATAGCATGTTAGCTAACAGCCTTGTACACAGGCAGAAGACAAGTCAACCTCCTTACAGTGTGATTTTGAGCTAGCATTTTTGTTCTGATATGCAGATCATCAGATTGCACTATTCTATTGCACTATTTAGGCCTGGTTCACACCTGAGTGTTTTTTACGCTTATCTCTGAAGTCTCAAAATGCCCAACAAGCAAAATCCCATTAATTTCAATGGCCCCTGTTCACATATGAGCATTTTATTGCCTGAAGCAAAACGCCTGAAGCTCAAAAAAGAACACAAGCTTCTTTTTTTGGCAGATTACAAGCATTTTTGTTAGATGTCAATGCCTGCCTCCAAACACCTGGAAAAAAAAACGGCTGAAAAACGCCCCAAAAAAAGCCTGAAAAATGCACAAAAAGCCTAAAAATGATACGCTAAGGTGTGAATGGAGCCTTAAGTGCGCATTTTCAGATCTCCCAAATACTCATTGCTGACTGGTTTCTTTAGAAATCTAGAGTGTACTTTTGCAAAATGTATTTTACCCAACCAATAAAATGTAGTGAATATCTTTGGCATCTAGTCATATGTTTAATTAAAAATTATTTTCTAGAACAGTTATTACTAACAAATAGGTATGGCTTAAGAATTGTCAGCATTTTCTTTACAAAGATTGATAATTTGATCTCTTTCCAGGTTGATTGAATTGACTACTCCTCAATGTAAATGCAGGACATTTTCTGCACAAATACACACTCTATTTACAGTTTTATGCTGTACTTACTGCCACAGTCTTTGGATTGAGCTGCGCCTCCACCATAGTTACCAGCACCACCGCTGCCTCCGCTTATTCCTTTTCCACCCTTAGTGGCCATAACTGCAGATTGATCTTTGTGAATGTCTTTAGTGAAATGCTTGCAGTTCTTTTTGTTATCCTTTTATACAAAAGGTTCTGTACTTTTTTTTTTTTTATTAAAATATGTTTACCTACAGGGGCCAATTACATTCCTGTTACAACCTATTTAATTAGAAGCTTGCATATCAAAGGCATTTTCGTGACTTACTGTTTATTTAAATTTGGGGATGGGTGCATCTCATTAGTAATTTTTTTTTTTTTAGCCATAGTAATCCAATTGTTGACATGTTTCTTATAAATCCGTGCAGTGACTAATTTCAGCATCGATACATTAATCATTCACAGAGTGACCTGATTAGAAGGGGAACAGCAATAATCCTTTTGACTATTTGTGGATGCAGAATAACAAAAGATCAACTCTACACGTAATATACTTGTCATATCGTGGATACTTCTTAAGCTGATACAACTAATTATTGCATTTTTTAAACCTCTTTTCAGTCTTGTCACGTAATGTAAAGTCGGTATTGGGAGCTATAGAAACATAGAAACATAGAAAAGTGATGTCAGAAAAAGACCAAGTAGTCTATCAAGTCTGCCCATTCTATCTTTTGTTTTTTTTTTTGTTTGTTTTGTTATTTTTTTCTGGTTTTATTTTTTATTTTATTTTTTTTTTAACCACTTCTAGACCAGAAGGATTTGCCCCCTTTATGACCAGGCCATATTTTGCGATTCAGCACTGTGTTACTTTAATTGACAATTGCGCGGTCATGCGATGCTGTACCAATAAAATTGATGTTCTTTTTTTCCTACAAATAGAGCTTTCTTTTGGTGGTATTTGATCACTTATGCAATTTTTATTTTTTGTGCTATAAACAAAAAAAGAGTGACAATTCTGAAAAAAAAAAACAATATTTTTTCACATTCTGCTATGTACAGTAACATTCCCCAAAAAAATATTTAAACATCAAATTTTTTTTAACATTTTAGGCCAATTTGTTTTCTGCTACATATTTTTGGTAAAAAAAATTGCAATAAGTGTATTTTGATTGGTTTGTCTACTAACTACAGGAACGATTTATGTCATTTTTTTTTTTTTATTACTAGTAATGGCGGCGATCTGCGACTTTTTGCAGGACTGCAGCATTTCGATATGGGATATGGCAAGAAGTGCAGGATCTGGAGGAGAACCAAAGGAGGGCTGGAGTCAGCTTCCAGAGTCTGCTGAATGCTGAGACCAGGGGAGGTAGAGGCAAGGTGGTGTTGTGGCTGCACAGAGAGGTGCATGATCTGTAGGAGGAGTTCTGCCCTCCTCTCTGCTGCGGACTGCTGAGAAAGGGGGGTGGGCAAAGACTAGCCTTTCTGCAGCTGCACAGAGGAGTGCAGGATCTGGCAAAGGAGTTCTGTCCTCTGTTCTGCCGACTACAGAGACAAGGTGGGGACAGAGACAAGGTGGGTGCCGCAGCTGCAGCAGAGGTGCGAGGGCCACATCAAATAGCCTGGGGGGCCGCATTCGGTCCGCGGGCCTTACGTTTGACACCTGTGGATTAGAGGGTTCTCTGCAGGGAAAAAAAACAAAACCATTATGCTATGCTTTTTCCCAATTCCTCTGAGCTCTGGCATATCTTTGACAGCAATTAGTACAGCTCAGCTGTCATGATATAAAGCCCCACATTCCAATCATTTTATGCTATTTTATTGTCTTTTCCTCTGTTTTATTAAGAGAAAGACATAAGAAGTAATTAAATTGACTGTTAAGCCACTTTATCCACTTTATCCCATCTTGTCTGTTTAATAACCCTGTGTGCCCCTGTGTCCGTGTTTTACCAGTTTTCAGAGCGCCGATTGCCGCTCACATGATCCACCGGCTCTCCCCTTTCCCTGTACGACAGCTGCAGTGGGTGGAGCTGAGGATTCCCTCCTGATGTCAGTTCGGAGGGGAGGAGGTGAGAGCCGGCGGGTCATGTCATGTCAGGTCATGTGAGCGGTGATCGGCACTCTGAAAAATTGTACAAAACGGCTTATTTTTATAAAACACAGACACAGGGGCACACAGGGTTATTAAACAGACAGGATGGTATAAAACATTAAATAATACCACAGCAGCAGGAGAAGAGGGGCAGGCACTGACACAGGAGCAGACAGGCAGGGAGGGGAGGGGAGAGAAAGGACAGAGGAGGACAGGATGCGCGTACACTGACCACAATGTCAGGGCTCAGTGGCCATGATATACCGTGGTCAGTTTACAAGGGGAGGGTATAGCCAGGCAGGATCAGCCAAATATTTTAGGTGATAGAAAGGGCAAAATTACCACTGCGCATTGTGCTGTATAACATGTATAACATGCTTTAAGGGAACAGGAACAATATTTTTTTAGGTTAACAAACACTAGACTGTACAAGGTCTAATATTTTCTTTAGGTGGCATTAAAATTGCTAGCAGATTTCAACTAAACTGAGTGTATTGTTTACCAATCTGTGCTTAGCTCTAAAATGTATAGATTCCATATATACTTTTAAATCTTTGGGATTTTCTTTTATTTTCATAAGGTACATGGTGTGGTATGGCCTTAGTTTTATTATAGGTAAATCTGACATTGAAATGTATAATTCATTTGATTTTACCCAGAATCTATAAGCTTTTATTGGTGATTTACTTTAGTAAACAACACATTTGGTTTCAAATGGGTTTTAGAAAAAAAAAAAAAAAAGATTAGTTTTTTATATTCGCTTTCCATAACACCACTAAGTTTTTATATTCACTCTCACCATAAAGCCACTAATCTTTGCTTAAAAATACAAAAAGTAATAATAAAAAGTAAAATGTGTTGGTCCTTTTTTCTATATATCCCATTTATTTTGACGCCTGATCTGAAAGAACTCAAATAAGTGCTTTGTGCACCTACAATTGCATAATTCACAATATAAAATTTCTCAGTTTCAAAAATACATCACATGTTTTGTAAAATACAGACAAAATAAAGCAAAACATATTGATAAAACATGTCAGTACTTTTAAACTTTTAAAGTTTACTGCTATTATTTGTGTCAAATAGATAGCCCTCCTCTGTGTCCCTTTCTGAAGCTGAATTAATTTTGTAACTTACCTGATTCCAAGGCTATGCTCCATCAACTGCCTTTCACCTAATCCAATAAGAGTTTCATTATTGGTCACTTAGACTCCTTTCACATCTGAGCGATTTGGTTCATGGATGAGATCGCTGTGATTCTGCCCGGATTCCAGATTCATGGCAAAACGTGGAACGCGTTTGCAATGCTATTATTTCTTAAAGGCACCCCAAATGCAGTGCGATTGACGAGCAACAAAAACAAGATTTGGTAAATTAGCTTCTTTGGAACGTTTTTGGAGCACAAAAAAAAACAAGCAGCAGCAGCTGTTGCGAGGAGCATAAA
The DNA here is from genome assembly GCF_965119305.1 of Pelophylax lessonae. Taxonomy (NCBI): domain Eukaryota; kingdom Metazoa; phylum Chordata; class Amphibia; order Anura; family Ranidae; genus Pelophylax; species Pelophylax lessonae. The sequence continues at coordinate 174,042,618 of NC_138776.1, read as the reverse complement.
ATAGAAATAGTTTTATCTGTAAAGGTAAGGCCATTTTCTTAAAGGAAAAACAAACAGAAGGCGCTTCTAAGTGCAGTAACACACAATGTATTTGTTGCCCAAGGAAAAAACACACCTACTAGAAGTAAGATGGGGGAAGGCTCATTAGGATCATCATGGTAGTGAGGTATGCAGTCCACTAATAGACAGTCCTAAGTGTAGTTCAGCTAATGTTCAGCCTCGATTCCAGCCAACCAGCAGAGGGGGGCCGCAACAAGAAACACCAGGAGGAATGGCTGTGCTGCCAGGACCAGCGTGGAACGCAGGGCACGGAGGTGACATCAATCGGAAGTGACCAAGGCCAGTTTGGATCGCAGGTTCCCGGCATTGATGAAAAAGGGGCGGGATGTGTTTCGGAGCGTGCAATTGGCTCCTTCTTCATGCCAATCATCCAACTGGCTGCACATTGAACTACCCTATGGACTGCCTATTGGTGGACTACCTCCCTACCATGATGATCTCGATGAGCCTTCCCCCTACCTACTTCCAGTAAGTGTGTTTTTATCCTTGGGCAGCAAATACATCTTGTGTTAATGCACTTAGAAGCGCCTTCTGTTTGTTTTTTTTTTTCTATTACCAGAGAATTACTTCCCTTTTGGAGTGCTGCTCTAGTGCCATCTGAGTCTTCTGTTTGCCTGATTCACAACATCCCTGCAGACTATTGTCTCTGACCAGTCCTGTTATCCAGAGCGCCCTTCATTCCACTACCCACTTTTTTAAAGCCATACTACAGGTATTTTTCTTATTCAAATGAGCCCCCAGGAAGGGTAAAATAAAAATAAAAAATCAGCTTATTATGCAATACTCACCTTTTAATTCATACCTGTCCTTTACAGTTCTTGTATTTTGCCTTAAGATTATTTCATTCACCTGGGCTTAATTACACCAATCGTCTATCAAAATAATCTTCAGGGCCCCAGTGCAAAAAAACATAAAACCACGTAGGGCCCCCCTGGCCCACTTGTCCCGAGGTGCATCCCTCTGAGCCTGGGCCCCTTTACCCTCATCATGGGGCCCTTTATTATGACCCTGCAGTGGGAACCTTTCACATGTTCTGCAGTGGGCCCCCTTCCTGCCATCTTGGGGCCCCCCACAGTGGCGGAATGCCAGGGCCCAGTCACAAGTGCAACCTCTGCGATCCTAGTAGTTCTGCCACTGGGTGAAATATTCTGTGTGTGTGTGTGTGAATATATATATATATATATATATATATCTATATATACCCACATACACACAGCCTTCCACAAATCAGCAGTACAGTACCTTCGATCAGACAGCCAGGTGAGGCAGAGGAGCACAGCACACAGGAAGACACCTCTCCCTACTTCGCTTTCACTTTGCTAAGTGTGTTCACTGTCTGATGGAGCTTCTGGTGCCAATGCACGATGGGGAGTTTGATCTGACAGCCTCTCTCTATGAGCCACGTGGGCCCCCCTGAGTCTGGTAGCTATGCTACTGAAAAAGAATAAGAGCATACTATGAATGAATGGTCATCACCCCATGGCATCTACTTCCCAAGAGGATATGTATCAGGGACACAAATGAGTATCTATGTGAAGAAAAATTTAGTAGAATTGTGAGATACATTTATTCGGTAGTGTAGGAAAGGAGAATATGGACTCTATCAGAGTCAACTCTTGTAAAGATCTGAGAGGTTTGGGTAAGGTGTGTTTGAATCAAGATAATTGGAGGTAATGCCATGTGTTCTTTGATGAAATGGAATCAGGACCATTCATTTCTTCCATGGGTAAAAGTGATGAAAGACAAGTAACACGGTGCAGTAAATGAGGTTGGGGAAGTGGCCAGTGTAGAAAAGCTCAGTCCATAAGTCCCAGGAGGAAGAAATGGTGGTTTAGAAGGGGCCTTAATAGAGAATTGTAACTCTATTTATAGTAAGTATGTAAAGCTTCCCAAATTGCCAAGGTCGAAATAATAAGTAAAGAAGTTAAAACTGAAAGATTCCTATAAGTTTTGGGAAACTATGGTGATATGCATGGTGAGTTGTTTATTTTAGTCTTAGGGAGATATTAAAGCGGAGCTACACCAAAAATGGTAAGCTCCGCTTGTTCGCACCCCCCCCCCCCATGCCACTGCCACTTTTGGCACTCATTGGGGGAGGGGGTGGGTCTTGACAGGTACCCATTCCCACTTCCAGGTAAGAAGATCGCTGCGGCGATCTCGGAGCATTTCCAGACCCTCCTCCTTCCCTCTGCTGCCCTCCGGAACACACACTATTGGACACACACACTGGGACTAATCAGAAAGCACAGTGCACACAGCAGGAACCTGGCTGTGAAACCTGAAGGCTTCACTGGTGGTTTCCCTTACTTACAATGCCGATGCCTGCACCCAAAGCTGATTGATGAATCGGCTCGGAGTGCTGACATCGCAGGATCCCTGGGCAGGTACGTGTCCTTATATTAAAAGTCAGCAGCTACAGTATTTGTAGCTGCTGACTTTTATTTTTTTTTTCCAGACTGGAGCTCCTCTTTAAGGAATTCAGATTTGCTCAGGTGATTTTGAAATTGGAAATGTCTCCATATGTTGAGAATTATTTCATTAGACAATATTATAGGATACATATTTGTGCGTTTTACCACTTATTTTAATACCATGGATATCTTGATTATAAAATTGTGTATTTCACTGTACCTGAGGTTCCTAAAAGTCTCGCTTATATTGTCATATATCTCAGTGCTGCTACTTATAATAATAATAAATCCAAACTTTGTGACATTAATATTAGTGTGACAACCAATAATCAATTCCACAGTAGCGCAACCACTGCTCCTATGCAGTGTTAAAACATATGTCTGCAAAACATATAATCAAACGTGAAAAAATAATGAAAAAATTATATAAAAACATTCGAACTTCAAAATCATAAAAAAAGGCCATGCAAATATCAAATCAGCAGTGTTTGAATCAAAAATAAATTTCTCCAAAGTGATTCAGTCCAGGAAAGTTTGTGATTAGCACTCACATCCCTATGTGAGTAGTGGCAGGAATAATACACCTTGTATCCACCACCAGTGAAATTAGATAGAGCGTCTCCGTTATGGAAATGCACTTTGACTCTCATGAAAGACTGGGGTATTTATGAGGTTTGGAGGGATGTTACAAACACTTCTAATGCCAAACTATAACCTATCTTATTATATTATATAATTTTATATATTATATATTATGTTATTATAAAGCTAAGAATATAATAATATAATTTTATAATAGTGTACTGTTTATTGTATGAGCAAGATAGGTTTTAGTTTGCCATTAGAAGTGATTTTAACATCCCTCCAGACCTTGTAACTACCCCAGTCTTAACATAGCACCTTATAGTTAAGATTTAACAATTGGTATATAATTAAGTCCAATATATAATCGAATGGACCTTATGAGACAAACAATAATAACTTGGATGACCATCTAAATAATAATAATATATTGGTAATGTACCTTTTGGTAATTAAGGGGTTATCATTATAGGTGGATCATTTTTGTTTGGCTTATGTAGGGTTAATAGTCCAGATGGACAAAACATCTTGCATTAGGTGAGATAATGCGATGAAACCTGGATGTCTTTGAGACCCGATAGTTACCTGAGGGTAAGGAGGAGATGCGTAGAAAAGCTGAGATACCACACCGTATAGCCACCCCCCCGTGACGAAGTTGGATATGACGAAATGCGTCAAACGTCTATGCAGAGCTCGGTTTTTGTATTGATTGTGGGAGAGTGTGGAAGGTGACTACACTGACAGTTGAAACCAGCGTGGAGGTGGTGAGACTGGAATGAGCTGTTGCCTACCTAATACCTACCCACTGACAAGCAATGCACAAGATGATTTTAAATGTGAGTGGTTTACTTGGAATTTAATAAATGTGTTATGGGATTAATGCACTGTTGGAGGATTTTTGTTTTCTCTCACACACATGCGATGAGATAAGACCTGCTGATTGAGGAGTAAAACTACCAGGTGGATATTGATCCCATCTTAAAAGCTTATTTGCCTTTTTATGAGTGTGAATCTGATGAGTGCATTTCCATAAGGGAGACGGCTCTATCTAATTTCACTGGTGGTGGATACAAGGTGTATTATTCCGACCTCTACTCACATAGGGATGTGATTGCTATTTACAAACTTTCCTGGATTGAATCACTTTGAAGATTTATTTTTGATTCATACACTGCTGTTTTGATATTTGCATGGGTATGATTTTGAAGTTCAAATGTTTGTATATAATTTTTTCATAATTTTTTCACGTTTGATTATATTATTTCCAGACATATGTTTTAACACTGCATAGGAGCAGTGATTGCGCTACTGTGGAATTGATTATTGGTTGTCACACTAATATCAAGATACTAATCTTGATTATGCTTGATTGTCGAAGGGAATGTTTCTAGGGACAATATATATATATATAAATGAATGCGGTAGCGCTGCTAAAAGGACACAACTTATTAAATAAAATCCGCAATATGAAACTAAATTAAAACACCATACTGTAAATAAACAAATTATTTCAAATAGAGTGAATAATTGTTACGGTACAATGTAGTGCAGAGACACTGTCTCTGGTGTGGCTAAAGTGCAATCAAATACAATTAAGAAAATGCAATTCAGGATAAATGAGTAAATATAAGTGATAACACTGTTACCAAAAAATAAATGACAGTGTGAAATCCATACAAAAAATACCATACATATAGATATAGTGCCAAATAAATAAATACCTAATAAAGGTGCAATGTGCTGCCGAGACACTGTCTCTGGTTAAATACAGTGCAACCAAGAGGAAGAAGTCCAAAGTGAAAAAATAAATAAATATATAAATAAATCCCTTTTAAGTGTCGGGTCACACTTGTGCGATGCGGGAAGGCTGCGAATTCGCAGCCTGTTCCCGCATCGCAAACGCACATCTGGCAGTTCACACTGCCATATGCGATACGCTGGGGGTGTCAATGAAATGTTAACGACACCCCCAGTTTGATCGCATATCGCAGTGCGATCTGACAGTTCGCACAGGATCGGATCGCACAAGTGTGAACCACTGTGCGATCCGATCCTGATGCGGCTGAAAAAAATGCCTCATGTGCGACTTTTGTGCGGGTGCAGTGCGAATTTAGCCATACAAAGTGCATGGCTGAATTCGCACTGCACATCCGATCGCATGTAATGAAGGAGCAGTGCGCTCCGATATTACATGCGATCGCCGCACACGCGGAAGTGTGAACTGGCACTCATGTACAAATAGTGCAAAAAAAATAAAAATAAAATAAAAAAAATAAAAAATCTCTATCAAAACAGCAGTCAGTGGGTCATTCTGTGTGTATCCACTCCTTAAGTGACGTGCTGAATTTACCAGATGCAGTGTTTGCTCATCTCCGTAATTCACCCACTAGGGGTCTCAAGCAGTACAAAAGCTGATAAAATCATGCCATCCATTCAATAGGAAAACTCACCAATCTTGATGTTACTCCAAAATGGTTTAGCACATATGAAAAAGAGAAGACAATCTCCAATGGTGCAGTATCGACACATTCAGAAGGTATAAAACCACAACCCAACTTCAAATATTAAACTCACATTTATTAGGTGAAAATAAAGCTTATAAATTCATAAAGTCCAAACGAGGTCATATCAAAACCATCAAATCTGTCCACCGCTTGGTACCTCCAAGGTACCTCCTGCACCATACTACTATGCATTATATGCTGGTATTTAGTTAAAGTGATTTTAAAGTCAAATTGTTTTTTTAACCCAACCCCCCTAAATATTCACCTGAGTCCTCTATCGATTACTGTGCATGGCTGTATCTCTTCTTTCCCCTCTTTTCCTCTTCACACAGGGACTTGGGCAGCAGCTGAACTCATTGGCCCTTGCTGTTGTCAATCAAATGCTGTAAGGAGGAAATGGGGTTGGGGCAAGCTGCACTGTGTGTCTATGGAGCGCGGCTCCATAGACACATACATTCTGGGAGTCAGCACGCACTGTGTGCCTTCATAATAAGTAGCTTGCTATGGGTGAAAAGGGAGAAGAGGAGGAGCCAAGATCTCCGGCGGGGGACCCTAAAAAGGAGGTTCAGGGCCGCACTGTGCAAAATAATTGCACAGAGCAGGTGAGTATAACATGTTTATTATTTTAATTTAAAAAAGTTGCCTTTAGTAACACTTTAAAATACATGTGTTTTTACATGCAGAAAATGGATGGGCCGGTTTCCCAAATCTGAGAGTAGAAAATGAGGGCGAAAATGAAATTGTTTCTGATAGTCAGGTTTTAGCATGCATTTATTAGGAAAATGAAACAAGAATTCTGCTTTTATGAACAAAAATTCCACTTTAATTTTTGTTTTTATATATATATATATATATATATTTATATATATATATATACAGTGGGTACGGAAAGTATTCAGATCCCCTTAAATTTTTCACTCTTTGTTATATTGCAGCCATTTGCTAAAATCATTTAAGTTCATTCTTCTTCCTCATGAATGTACACATAGCACCCCATACTGACAGAAAAACACAGAATTGTTGACATTGTTGCAGATTTATTAAAAAGGAAAAAACTGAAATATCACATGGTCCTAAGTATTCAGACCCTTTGCTCAGTATTTAGTAGAAGCCCCCTTTTGATCTAATACAGCCAGGAGTCTTTTTGGGAAAGATGCAACAAGTCTTTCACACCTGGATTTGGGGATCCTCTGCCATTCCTCCTTGCAGATCCTCTCCAGTTCTGTCAGGTTGGATGGTAAACGTTGGTGGACAGCCATTTTTAGGTATCTCCAGAGATGCTCAATTGGGTTTAAGTCAGGGCTCTGGCTGGGCCATTCAAGAACAGTCACGGAGTTGTTGTGAAGCCACTCCTTCTTTATTTTAGCTGTGTGCTTAGGGTCATTGTCTTGTTGGAAGGTAAACCTTCGGCCCAGTCTGAGGTCCAGAGCACTCTGGAGAAGGTTTTTGTCCAGGATATCCCTGTACTTGGCCGCATTCATCTTTCCCTCGATTGCAACCAGTCGTCCTGTCCCTGCAGCTGAAAAACACCCCCACGGCATGATGCTGCCACCACCATGCTTCACTGTTGGGACTATATTGGACAGGTGATGAGCAGTGCCTGGTTTTCTCCACACATACCGCTTAGAATTAAGGCCAAAAAGTTCTATTTTGGTCTCATCAGACCAGAGAATCTTATTTCTCACCATCTTGGAGTCCTTCAGGTGTTTTTTAGCAAACTCCATGCGGGCTTTCATGTGTCTTACACTGAGGAGAGGCTTCCATCGGGCCACTCTGCCATAAAGCCCCGACTGGTGGAGGGCTGCAGTGATGGTTGACTTTCTACAACTTTCTCCCATCTCCTGACTGCATCTCTGGAGCTCAGCCACAGTGATCTTTGGGTTCTTCTTTACCTCTCTCACCAAGGCTCTTCTCCCCCGATAGCTCAGTTTGGCCGGACGGCCAGCTCTAGGAAGGGTTCTGGCCGTCCCAAACGTCTTCCATTTGAGGATTATGGAGGCCACTGTGCTCTTAGGAACCTTAAGTGCAGCAGAAATCTTTTTGTAACCTTGGCCAGATCTGTGCCTTGCCACAATTCTGTCTCTGAGCTCTTCAGGCAGTTCCTTTGACCTCATGATTCTCATTTGCTCTGACATGCATTGTGATCTGGAAGGTCTTATATAGACAGGTGTGTGGCTTTCCTAATCAAGTCCAATCAGTATAATCAAACACAGCTGGACTCAAATGAAGGTGTAGAACCATCTCAAGGATGATCAGAAGAAATGGAAAGCAAAGTTAAATATATGAGTGTCACAGCAAAGGGTCTGAATACTTAGGACCATGTGATATTTCAGTTTTTCTTTTTTAATAAATCTGCAACAATGTCAACAATTCTGTGTTTTTCTGTCAGTATGGGGTGCTATGTGTACATTCATGAGGAAGAAGAATGAACTTAAATGATTTTAGCAAATGGCTGCAATATAACAAAGAGTGAAAAATTTAAGGGGGTCTGAATACTTTCCGTACCCACTGTATATATATATATATATATATATATATATATATATATATATATATATATATATATATATATAAATATACACTGTATCCCACAAGTGAGTACACCCCTCACATTTTTGTAAATATTTTATTATAACTTTTCATGTGACATCACTGAAGAAATGACACTTTGCTACAATGTAAAGTAGTGAGTGTACAGCTTGTATAACAGTGTAGATTTGCTGTCCCCTCAAAATAACTCAACAACCAGCCATTAATGTCTAAACCGCTGGCAACAAAAGCGAGTACACCCCTAAGTGAAAACGTCCAAATTGGGTCCAATTAGCCATTTTTCCCTCCCTGGTGTCATGTGAGATGTTAGTGTTACAAGGTCTCAGGTGTGATTGGGGAGCAGGTGTGTTCAATTTGGTGTTATCGCTCTTACTCTCTCATACTGGTCACTGGAAGTTCAACATGACACCTCATGGCAAAGAACTCTCTGAGGACCTGAAAAAAAGAATTGTTGCTCTACATAAAGATGGCCTAGGCTATAAGAAGATTGCCAAGACCCTGAAACCGAGCTGCAGCATGATAGCCAAGACCATACAGCGCTTTAAAAGGACAGGTTCCACTCAGAACAGGCCTCACCATGGTCGACCAAAGAAGTTGAGTGCACCTGCTCAGCATCATATCCAGAGGTTGTCTTTGGGAAATAGACATATGAGTGCTGCCAGCATTGCTGCAGAGGTTGAAGGGGTGGGGGGTCAGCCTGTCAGTGCTCAGGCCATACGCTGCACACTGCATAAAACTGGTCTGCATGGCTGTCATCCCAGAAGGAAGCCTCTTCTAAAGATGATGTACAAGAAAGACCGCAAACAGTTTGCTGAAGACAAACAGACTAAGGACATGGATTACCATGTCCTGTGGTTTGATGAGACCAAGATAAACTTATTTGGTTCAGATGGTGTCAAGCGTGTGTGGTGGCAACCAGGTGAGGAGTACAAAGACAAGTGTGTCTTGCCTACAGTCAAGTGTGGTGGTGGAAGTGTCATGATCTGGGGCTGCATGAGTGCTGCTGGCACTGGGGAGCTGCAGTTCATTGAGGGAGCCATGAATGCCAACATGTACTGTGACATACTGAAGCAGAGCATGATCCCCTCCCTTCAGAGACTGGGCTTCAGGGCAGTATTCCAAAATGATAACGACCCCAAACACATCTCCAAGATGACCACTGCCTTGCTAAAGAAGCTGAGGGTAAAGGTGATGGACTGGCCAAGCATGTCTCTAGACCTAAACCCTATTGAGTATCTGTGTGGCATCGTCAAACAGAAGGTGGAGCTCAAGTTCTCTAACATCCTCGTGCAGGAGTGGTAGAGGATTACAGTGGCAACCTGTGAAGCTCTGGCAGGGCCGGCCTTTGGGGTGTGCGAGCTGTGCGGCCTCACAGGGCGCCATGGGCAACAAGGGCGCCGTGCGGCTATCACAGCTCGCAGAGGATCAGGCTGAGCTGTGTGAGAGATACACAGCTCGCCTCACTGCAACAATAGGTGATCGAGGCACGGCTGCACAGCGGGAGGTGAGCGGCGACTGCGGCCTGGACAGGGTTAACACAGGCCGCAGTCGCCGCTTACCTCCCGCTGTGCAGCCGTGCCTCGATCACCTATTGCTGCAGTGAGGCGAGCTGTGTATCTCTCACACAGCTCAGCCTCCGATCCTTCCACGGAATCCACGCTGACTTCCTGCCCAGTGCCCACACATCCCCGGGAGTGTGGGCGGGCGGGAGTAGGAGAAGGGGCGGGGCGAGGAGGAGCTGACGATCTCTTCTCTGGCGTCAGTGCAGGGAGGGAGGAGAGATCGTCAGCTCCTCCTTGCCCCGCCCCTTCTCCTCCTCCCACCCGCCCACACTCCTGGGGATGTGTGGGCGGGAAGTTTAAAGAAAAAAAAAAGCTGCAGACAAAGTAAAGTAAGTGACATCTCTCTCCTTCAAAAAATGTAAGGGGGGGGGTCTGTGATGTAAGGGGGGGCTCAATGTGTGGGGGGGGCTCTGTGTGAGGGGGGCTATGTGTGGGGGTCTGTGATGTAAGGGGGGGCTCTCTGATGTGGGGGGCTCCGTGGGGAGGGGGGGTCTGATGTAAGGGGGGCTTTTTGTGGGGGGTCTCTGATGTGAGGGGGGCTTTGTGTGTGTGTGTGTAGGGGGTCTCTGATGTTAGGGGGGCTTTGTGTAGGGGTTTCTGATGTGCGGGGGGCTCTCTGATGTGGGGGGCTCCGTGGGGAGGGGGGGGTCTGATGTAAAGGGGGGTTTTGTGTCGGGGGTCTCTGATGTGAGGGGGGCTCTGTGTGGGGGGTCTCTGATGTGAGGGGGGCTCTGTGTGGGGGGTCTCTGATGTGAGGGGGGCTTTGTGTCAGGGTCTCTGATGTGAGGGGGGCTTTGGGTCGGGGGTCTCTGATGTGAGGGGGGCTTTGTGTGGGGGTCTCTGATGTAAGGGGGGCTTTGTGTCGGGGGTCTATGATGTGAGGGGGGCTTTGTGTCGGGGGTCTATGATGTGAGGGGGGCTTTGTGTCGGGGGTCTCTGATGTGAGGGGGGCTTTGTGTCGGGGGTCTCTGATGTGAGGGGGGCTCTGTGTGTGGGGTCTCTGATGTAAGGGGGCTCTGTGTGTGGGGTCTCTGATTTAAGGGGGGCTTTGTGTGTGGGGTCTCTGATTTAAGGGGGGCTTTGAGTGGGGGTCTCTGATGTAAGGGGGGCTCTTATGTAAGGGGGGCTAAGTTATTAGTGATCATAAAAAAGAAAAGTCACGGGATTAGCTCGCACAGGGCGCCTGATCACCTAAGGCCGGCCCTGAGCTCTGGTGAACTCCATGCCCAAGAGGGTTAAGGCAGTGCTGGAAAATAAAGGTGGCCTCACCAAATTTTGAAACTATGGGCCCATGTTGGACATTTTAACTAATGGATGTACTCACTTTTGTTGCCATCAGTTTAGACATGAATGGCTGTGTGTTGAGTTATTTTAAGGGGACAGCAAATTTACACTGTTATACAAGCTGTACACTTACTAATTTACATTGTAGCAAAGTGTAATTTCTTCAGTGTTGTCACATGAAAAGACATAATAAAATATTTTAAAAAATGTGAGGGGTGTACTTACTTTAGCAGCCATGTAATGCAAGCTCAGTGCATATGTGTCTGCTTAATCGGGATTTAAAAAAAAAAAAAAAAAAAAAACTGCTGTTCTAATCTGCTATTCAAAAATCACAAATTTAAGGGGAAAACATTATTTTTCAGTTTTTCATTCAAATGTTTTTTTTTTTTATTCAATAGCGGAATAGAACAATAACAGTATCCAAAGTGTTAGGCGTGCGGCATGTAGCAGCCATGTAATGCAAGCTCAGTGCATATGTGTCTGCTTAATCTGGATAAAAAAAATAACTTTTTTCCTTCATAATTTACTGTGACATACAGTGTTTAGACACTGCTGTTCTAATCTGCTATTCAAAAATCACCAATTTAAGAGGAAAATACATTTTTTTCAGTTTTTCATTCAAATGTTTTTTTTTTAATTCAATAGCGGAATAGAACAACAATAGTATCCAACCTGTTAGGCGTGCGGCATGTAGCAGCCATGTAATGGAAGCTCAGTGCATATGTGTCTGCTTAATCTGGATAAAAAAAAAAACTTTTTTCCTTCATATTTTACTGTAACATACAGTGTTTAGACACTGCTGTTCTAATCTGCTATTCAAAAATCACCAATTTAGGGGAAAAAATGTTTTTCATTCAAATGTTTTTTTTTTATTCAATAGCGGAATAGAACAACAACAGTATCCCACCTGTTAGGCGTGCGGCATGTAGCAGCCATGTAATGGAAGCTCAGTGCATATGTGTCTGCTTAATCTGGATTTAAAAAAAACAAAACTTTTTTCCTTCATATTTTACTGTGACATACAGTGTTTAGACATTGCTGTTCTAATCTGCTATTCAAAAATCAACAATATAAGGGGAAAAAAATATTTTCCAGTTTTTCATTCAAATGCGTTTTTTTATTCAATAGCGGAATAGAACAACAACCTTATCCAACCTGTTAGGCGTGCGGAGCGTAGCAGCCATGTAATGCAAGCTCAGTGCATATGTGTCTGCTTAATCAGGATTTAAAAAAAAACTTTTTTTTCTTCATATTTTACTGTGACATACAGTGTTTAGACATTGCTGTTCTAATCTGCTATTCAAAAATCACCAATTTAAGGGGAAAAAATAATTTTTAAGTATTTCATTCAAATGTTTTTTTTTTTAATTCAATAGCGGAATAGAACAACAACAGTATCTAACCTGTTAGGCATGCGGCGTGTAGCAGCCATGTAATGCAAGCTCAGTGCATATGTGTCTGCTTAATCTGGATTAAAAAAAAAAAAAAACTTTTTTCCTTCATATTTTACTGTGACATACAGTGTTTAGACACTGCTGTTCTAATCTGCTCTTCAAAAATCACCAATTAAAGGGAAAAATACATTTTTTTCATTCATACGTTACTGTGAGATACACCCTTTGGATACTGTTGTTCTATTCCGCTTTTCAATAAAAACCCATTTAGGGAAAAAATATTAAATTGCGGCCTAGTCTGCATATGTTACTGTGAGATACACCCTTTGTATACTGTTGTTCTATGCCGCTATTCAATAAACACCCATTTAGGGGAAAGAAAGATATTAAATTGCGGCCTAGTCTGTATCTGTACGTGTGAGATACACCCTTTGGATACTGTTGTTCTATTCTGCTATTCAATAAACACTCATTTAGGGGAAAAAAAGATATTAAATTGCGGCCTATTCTGTATCTGTACATGTGAGATACACCCTTTTAGATACTGTTGTTATATTCTGCTACTCAATAAACACCCATTTAGGGGAAAGAAAGATATTAAATTGCGGCTTATTCTGTATCTGTACGTGTGAGATACACCCTTTTAGATACTGTTGTTCTATTCTGTTATTCAATAACACCCATTTAGGGGAAAATTTATAATTTTGCAGTGTTTGCTGATTATGTTAATGTGAGATACACCCTTTAAATTAGTTTGGTGCATCTCCTTCCACCACGAGGATTGCAGGGCGCTTTAGTTTGACTACTGTTGCTAACTCCTCCTACTCCGCTTCTTCATCCTCATCCGGCATCCGGAGCAGTGATAATTTCCAAGGCTTTCAGGGCAGTCATTCAGAAGTGGCTCCGAGGGTGGGTTCCTGCACCCACAAACACCAGGTACACAATTGTCCAGCAAGGGCACAGTTCTGGAGGATGACGAGGTGGAGGATGAGGAGGAGGAGATGGAGGAGGAGGAACCATGTTCACAGCAGGGTGGCACCCAGATAACTGATAACAACAGATACAACACTTGATCTTAGCCAAAAGGTCGAGAAGCGATGCTGGTGGCATTCCCACCTGACAGCGGGGGCACAGTGGAAGGCACAAGGCGAAGGCAGAGAAGGAGGAGGTCGCCAATGCAGCCAGGGCACCGCCAGCACCTCAGAAGGCAGGGTTAGCATGTATGAAATGTGTCGGCATGCCACAACAACCAGGATCACCATCTGTTCTTTTTTTTTTTTAAGCCCGTGGTGTGTGAACACACTTAGACTATCACCCGCTGGGTGCATAAAAAAGTGCACACCGAAAAAGTGAAACACAAAAAGTGCACAGGGTGTACACATGGTCCCTGACCCTGATCCCCCGGGGGGGTGCAAGGCTCCTGACAGGGACTGGGGTACTTACACTGGCTAACCTGGCCAAAACCAGGCAGCCCCGTTCTTGTCTTGTTCTGCTGAAACAAACCACCCCAAGTACTAGGTGGGGCTCTCTTGAAGAGAGACCCCATGAGAGAGGAGGAACCAAGCCAGAAGGACATATCCACCCCCTCCCAAGACTTTCAGGGACAGGCCCAAGGACCTACACCCTACTAATCATGCTGTGCAAAATAAAGTGTACCGCCACAATAAAAAACACAAAACGTGAGAAGTGCAAGGTTAGTGCCACGTTGCAATACTATGGCAGGCCCTTCGGCCAGGAATAAAAAACTCCTCTGGTCCGGCCCGGCCCTAGAGGCAGGTGTGAAAAATATGTGTGTAGGAAGTGCAGTGTCCTTGGTGCCATACTCAAAGTGTTGCCATCCACTGTGAATTATTGCACCCCTGGACTGACACTCCAGGGGCACATACACCACAGGCTTTTCAGAATCCCAGTCCCTGGCAAGACCAGTGCAGCCCCATCCCTACCAGAAGGCCTCAGAACTTAGACAGCTTTGGGAGAGCCCACCCCACAACCAGGGACACATACCTTTTCCAAGGCCAGACTTAAAAAAGCCCCCTTGCCGCCATCACCGCTCCTTGCCATATACTATATACAGTTCCTTACCGTTCCTTACGTACTATACACGTACTGGATGATGGGTCTGCCCCCTTCAACTTCTGGGTCTCCAAATTGGGCACATGGCCTGAGCTTGCCCTTTACGCCTTGGAGGTGCTGGCCTGCCCTGCAGCCAGTGTATTATCTAAACGTGTATTTAGCACGGCTGGGGGCGTTATCACAGACAAGCGCAGCCGCCTGTCCAGAGCCAATGTGGACAAGCTCACGTTCCACCACCACCTCAACCTCCTACTCCATATGGGCCTCGTCCTCCTAGATCAAGATGATTCTTTTTTATTTTTCTGTTTTTTATGTTATTTTAAGTTATTTCTCTATCCACATTTGTTTGCAGAGCACTTGTCATGCTCTTAAGTAGGGATGATCGAATGGTTCGGGTCCACCATCGGTTCGGCCCAAACATTGGGTGTTCGAGGTTCGGCCGAATTTAGAACTTTTTGCCCAAAAAGTTCGGAATTCGGCAACCAGAACCGACCAAAATGCAATGCTTCAGGAAATGGGCTTTAAAAGCCCGTGATTGGACCAGAACCATTAGCAAAAACCAATTGAGGGGGCAGGAGAATGCTAGGAATGTGATTGGAGTGACTAGGGGGTCCCTAGACCAATCATTAGTGAATACGCCCCCCAGTATATAAGATCTCCCCCGCCATATTCCTAGCATTGTTATACTGGACATGGAAGAGAGTGGAAGCAGTTCTGTTAATTTTACTTTAAAAGTGTCATTTAGCATTTATTAGTGTCAGGAAAGGGATATCTAGGGTAGTTAGAGTGCTCCTTTACACTTTAGTTAGCTTCAAAAATTTAGTTTCTGTAGGGAAAGTGTTAAGTGTCAGGGGACCGTAGTGTAGCGTAGGGTTAACTGGCAGTGACTGCTATGGCAGGGTGACAAAACCCTTCCATAGCAGGGTGACCGCTATAGAGAAATGATCATTTCTCTGAATAGCTTCGGAACTGGAATATGGCTTCTCACCAGCCAAGCATTTTTTATGCTGCAGGGGCTGCCACTGCCAGTGCTTTTTTGAGGACATGTTTGATGTCAGACATGACATCTGAACATGTGTATAGGGGGTATATATAGACAAATATGTCTGAATATATACCCCTAGACATATATAGGTGTGATAGTAGCAGAAATAAATGCTTGCGCTAATGAAATCATTTACAGTAATATATTTCTGCTACTATCACTCCTATATATGTCTAAGGGGTATATATTCAGACATATATGTCTATATATACCCCTATACACATGTTCAGATGTTTTGCCTGCCTCAAAAGAACCCCAAAAAAATGCCAAAAAAAATGCTAGCGTCAAAAAAAAAAATGCCCAGGTGTGTTTTTGCTGGCATTTTTTGGGGGGTTTTGGAGGCAGGCAAAACATCAGAACTTGTGCACAGTACCACTATACACAAGTTCAGATGTTTTTCCTGACTGCAAAGATCCCAAAAAAATGCCTTCTATTAAACCGGCAAGGTGTTACAGCAGAGAAGCTAACCCCCTGTCAGAAAGTTTTCTAATACAAATGATCTTTTTTTTCCTGGTTCTGGACATGCTACAGAGCTGAAACTTCACATTTACACCTTTTAGACCCCCCAGATCTGAAATCCAAAGTAAAAATCAAAAAATCTCTTTTTTTTTTTTAATTTTTCAATAATTGGCTTTTTTATCAAAAATGACAATTTTTAAGAACTTTTTTTGTGTGATTTTGTGTCTGGGGGGTCTAAAAGGTGTACCTGTGAAGTTTCAGCTCTGTAGCATGTCCAGAACCAGAAAAAAAGATCATATAGGTGTTAAAGTTAAAGGAGGCTCCCGACCCACATCCCTGTTCTACTGAAAAATTATCTTTTTTTTCTGGTTCTGGACATGCTACAGAGCTGAAACTTCACATGCACACCTTTTAGACCCCCCAGATACTTAATGTGTGATTAATAGTTAATGGGGCATGACCCAGAACCCTAGGCACTTTTTAGGGGTATTTATTGGGTTTTAGGGCTTAAAAATTGTGTTTTTTGATTACCGAAGTACGGGTCCCATTGATTTCAATGGGGTTCTGAAATCCGGGCCGAACTTTCGGGAAGTTCGGATGTTCTGGCCGAACCGAACTTTTCAAAAGTTCGATCATCCTTACTCTTAAGAAGATTTTGCTGCCATTTACAGCCCTCTAGCTCTTTCCATGTTTTTTTTTAGAGCCATTTTAGTGCTCAAAAGTTTGGGTTACCATTGACTTCAATGGGGTTCGGGATCGGGGTAAAATTCGGGGTAAGTTCGGGTCACGAACACTGACTTTTTTTTCAAGTTCGTCCGAAACCGCCGAACCCAGACATCCAGGTGTTCGCTCATCTCTAACTGTGACATACTGAAGCAGAGCATGATCCCCTCCCTTCCCAGACTGGGCTGCAGGGCAGTATTCCAACATAATAATGACCCCAAACACACCTCTAAGCTTAGGGTAAAGGTGATGGACTGGCCAAGCATGTCTCCAGACCTAAACCCTATTGAGCATCTGTGGGGCATCCTCAAATGGAAGGTGGAGGAGCGCAAGGTCTCGAACATCCCTCTAGCTCTATGATGTTGTCATGGAGGAGTGGAAGAGGACTCCAGTGGCAACTTGTAAAGCTCTGGTGGATCAATGCCCAAGAGTGTTAAGGGAGTGTTGGAAAATATTGGCGGCCACACATAATATTGACACTTTGGGCCCAATTTGGACATTTCCACTTAGGGGTGTACTCACTTTTGTTGCCAGCGGTTTAGACATTAATGGCTGTGTAAAAAAACGAATTGGTAACCCAAAAGAAACTGCGCAAATGGTTGATATTCGATAATAAATTATTAGTCAAATGTTGATTATATGTGAGGAATTGCTTCCATAGTGCAAGCTGCAATAAAAACGTGTATACGCATAAATAGTGAAAAGGGTAAAAATATTGCGCTTAAACACTTAAAACACAACCAAAAAAGTGCTTGTGTGCATAAACATATAAATAATAAATATATATACTAGTGAATAAATAAATAAATATATATGTTGTGAAAAGTCCTTAGTGAAATATATCAACAATCCTTAAAGTGCCCAGTGCAATACGGATCTCTCAGCAATGACTGAAAATCACTTTAGCTTCAAGTGAGGGACCTCCACCATAGGGACTTTCTCCACCCAGTGCTCAGGGTAAATACTTCTTACCGAAGCTGGTGGACCCCTTAATTACAGGGGGTCTAAAACAGCATATAAGGTCCACAAATGCCTCCAAGCTATCCTTCAGGTCCCTTAATAAGGCTCAGCTCGCACAAGGAACTCCAAGTATTTCCAGGGTGGTATGGTATGTCGAAATTCCTTAGCTCTCCTGCAAGATATATTCTCATATGGAATTGAAGGTAATGTCAAACTTCAGTTCTGTTGGTTGAATATTGATATGATGTGCTGGAAGCTTCTTGAATACAGGAAACAATTTTACTTGCATGGGGAATAGCAGAACATATCTTAACAGCATGGAAACAGGAACACAACTGAACACTGAGAAAAGTGCTTTTCTCAGTGTTCAGTTGTGTTCCTGTTTCCATGCTGTTAAGATATGTTCTGCTATTCCCCATGCAAGTAAAATTGTTTCCTGTATTCAAGAAGCTTCCAGCACATCATATCAATATTCAACCAACAGAACTGAAGTTTGACATTACCTTCAATTCCATATGAGAATATATCTTGCAGGAGAGCTAAGGAATTTCGACATACCATACCACCCTGGAAATACTTGGAGTTCCTTGTGCGAGCTGAGCCTTATTAAGGGACCTGAAGGATAGCTTGGAGGCATTTGTGGACCTTATATGCTGTTTTAGACCCCCTGTAATTAAGGGGTCCACCAGCTTCGGTAAGAAGTATTTACCCTGAGCACTGGGTGGAGAAAGTCCCTATGGTGGAGGTCCCTCACTTGAAGCTAAAGTGATTTTCAGTCATTGCTGAGAGATCCGTATTGCACTGGGCACTTTAAGGATTGTTGATATATTTCACTAAGGACTTTTCACAACATATATATTTATTTATTTATTCACTAGTATATATATTTATTATTTATATGTTTATGCACACAAGCACTTTTTTGGTTGTGTTTTAAGTGTTTAAGCGCAATATTTTTACCCTTTTCACTATTAATGGCTGTGTGTTGAGTTATTTTGAGGGGACAGCAAATTTACACTGTTATACAAGCTGTAAACTCACTACTTTACATTGTAGTAAAGTGTCATTTCTTCAGTGTTGTCACATTAAAAGATATAATAAAATATTTACAAAAATGTGAGGGGTATACTCACTTTTGTGAGATACTGTATATATATATATATATATATATATATATATATATATATATATATATATAATCGTAAGCTCATGAGAAGCATTGCAACAGTTTCAAATGGAACTGAGCATGTGCAGCCTGCCCCCAAGGATCAATTCTATCAGGAGATGGTTTGGGGACTGTTGAAAAATGGGAGGATAAGAAAAGACAGGGTCAAATAGCCTTTTTACACAATGCAGAGGATTAATGCCTTCGATTTCACAATGAGTATAACAAGCATGCTTTACTGCATATACAGACTGATTTTACTGTGTGGGTTTAGTAACACTTTAAAGTAATTATGGTAATATATGTATGTCTTAATGTAAAATCTAATCAGTACAATCTCATTTAAATTAATATACAGTATGTTAATGTAATTTCAAAACATATTTTGATATTTTAAAACTACATAGTTGCCTTTAATAAGTTGATTTTAATTACATTTTGAGCTCTGTTTATCTTTACCTGCAAAATTTTTCTTAAGTGAATTGATTATATTCATTAGGAGGCGTTTATTTAATTTACCTGCAAAATTAAAAAAATTTGAATAGAAATAAAGGATTTATTTGGTTACCTGCAAGTTATAACATTATGGATATACTTTTGGAAGTTTTAAACTTTTCCTGTAATGCATGCACATGTTACATAAGCTTACTAAACATGGTTTATTTTTAGCTGTAATCAATAGCATTTTAAAGAGAAGTTTGCTGTAAATATGCATTTATGATGTTTCCATTCATTATTTCATGTCTCTTTCCCAGTAATCTTTATATAATTTAGCGTATTTCCATTTTAAAACTATTTCTCATCGTTATCCGGAATAAGATTAAGGGAAAACTGTAATAATTATTGTCCTAAGCACTGTGACCCAAATCTGCATCCCTACCCAAAGCCCAATAAAAAATTTTCTTAGCACAGTAATTATAGATGTCTATTCTTGAGTATTTCAGGAGTATTGTAAATAACGCCAGGCAGTCCTCTTTGGCAAGTGATTCTTTTTAACAGGAGCAAAATAAAATAGCTGTACCAATCCTGAAATTTAAGAGTTACCAGGATGACTACATGACATAATTTGGGCCTGGCAATTGTCTGCTTAGGTCCAAGCACTGAATCCGTGGAAGAGGTCACATAATCTTCCATATCAGGAAGTATTGTATATTTAAAGAGGGCTTGGACAGAGTGGAATGGGAGCATGGTGGAGGGTATTATCAGCAGGTGGAGGGGTTTTTCTACAACAGGACCTGCCATTTTGTCTGGCTCTACTTTTTATTCTCCAGGGCCCTATTTTGCCTGCAGTTGGCAATTGCAGCTATTCAAGTTTGTAAAGAGGGTAGAAGAAAATATATTTAAAGCAAATCTGCCTTTTGCATTACTAGGCTGCAGCAGAAACAATAGGACTTGATGTTTCACTCGCTATAGTAGGTTGGCGCTCTTAATTTTGGTATTGGTTTGATGAAAAGGAGGAGGGTATGTAAATTACTGTAGTCATTAAGTGTGCACCCCCCTTTTTTAACTCTTTATTGATGAGCCCACTACATCTCCAGAGGGTTCAATGGCGATACCTATGGTAGCCTGATACACCTCACTCAGTTCCATACTCTTTTGTCATATTATGCAACTCAGTTGATGTGCTTCCTTTTAATACAAACATAATTTCTTCTTTTTTTCAGCTGCATTAGATAACTTGATTGCTTGTTGGACAGAGCGATCACTCACCTTAATCTTTTAGCAAATATAAGCAGCTTCAGCAGTCAGTTCCGAGTACTTGTTCTTTTTTTTCTCTTGAGAGAATCTTCTACACCATCTCCCATGGTACCATCAATTCTACAATATATGCCAGCTTGGCTATTCTGGACCACATGACAATGTCTGGCCAAAGTGTTGTAGCGACAATTTATTGGACAAACTTAATATTTTATGCATAAAGCAAGTGCCCATGGGACTTTTAAAGAGTCACGCCAAGAAAAAGAAGCATTTTTTTAAACCATAATGTATAAAAAGTTTATATTTTTATATTCACATTCGTAAAGGACATTAAAAAACTGAATATAAGTTACATATAGACAAGAATAGAAAAGTATAAGTTGATGCATAATGCCAAATAACACAATGTTATTAACATATCAGCAGGAGTGTATGATGTAAACCAGCCATTGAGGTATTCTTTTTTGATGCGTTTCGTGAAACAAAGTCCACTTCTTCAGGAAAAAAACTAAATTCAAGTTGATAAGCAATATACACTAATCATATAATAAAAAAAGAGATTGGAATCATCTCTCACAAGGTTACAGGTGCCATGGATGGGCACCACTAGAGCCGTCTTGCCCTGTAGCTGTGAATGGAGCAAACCACCAGGTGGAGGGCACACAAAAGATATAATGGAGAAACCAGTGGATATACAAGAGTGAACTGTGACCTGTTCTTACCTCCCTGGCGGTAATCCCAAGAGTGGCTCTGGGTTTATTTTCAGTACCAAAAGCAGCACACTGTAGTATCCCTGTAGTGTCACTTACCTTGTCCCTAAGATCCCCTAATGTCCTCCAGCTGTGTCTTCCGGCCGATGCCTGCATCCGTCTTCCAGGTTCCCTTCCTTGTGATATGTCGGCATCGCAGGGGGGCGGAAGCAGGCGGGAAATTCAAAAAAGTAAACAAAACATGACATACACACAATACATTGTAGTACATTGTAATCTGTTAGGATTACATTACTGTATCAAACTATTTCACCTCAGTTTTGTCCCTAGCACTTTTTCCAGTGCCCTGCCTGCACTTTTACCGTTCTTTCTGCCTGGAAACTTGAGAACGTCCATGGCATCCAAAAACGTCCTTTTAGATCAAAAGCAGTTTTAGTCTAGCTGGAAAACAGCAATAGTGAATTAGAATCACTTGCAGAATTGAGTGATAGTGATTTGTGGGGGAAATTCGTCATCAGACACTGAAAGTGAGGACAGCGATGATTCTGTGATTGAACTCAGTGATGTGTGAACTTGGTACTCTATTGACTGTGGTACGGATCAGGCAGTGCCCCCAGGATTCCTATTTACTGGAGCATCTGCTATGAAAGTAGTAGAATACGACAACCCCTTGGCATACTTACAATTATTTCTGACCGTTGAGGTTATTGAAAAAATAGTTACTGAGACAAACCCGGTACAAAGAGCAACAATTAGCTACTCAGCATCGGAAGTTTCCAAGTTGCAGAAAGTGGAAACCAGTGACCAGAGATGACACTTTAAAATTTCAGGGCCTAATAATACTTCAGGAAGTGGTGGGGAAACCCCTGCAGAAGTGGTATTGGACAACTAATAGATTACTTGCCACTCCATTCTTTGGCACGGTCATGTCAGAGTACAGATTTTCCCTGATCATTAACTTTTTTTTACACTTTGAAAACAACAAAGAATTTGATGAAACTACTAAAAACTAAGGAAAATTTGGGAAGTATCTCAAATGATTCTAAAGAATTTCCAAAGGAGCTAAGAGATATCAGCATAGATGAAAGACTATCGGCCTGCAAAGAAAGGCTCCGCTGCGTACAATACATTTCATCAAAAAGAGCACGATTTGGGTAAAATCCTACATAGCATAAATGGTAGGGACCGTGCTCAATAAATTATGTGAATAAATATATAAATAAAATGAATATGTAGATTTTGTGCAAAAGTGTTAAATATAAGCTCTATGCTTCTCCAATAGATAACATAATTAATTAATTCATATAATTATCTCCAATTTGTAAAAAAAACCACTAAATACGCAAATCTCAATCAATAAAAATTATACAATAAATGATTAGGCAATAAATATTAAAAAGTGAGAATAGAGAAGTCCAAAGTGATTATAAATATTGCCATTAGTGGTATATTATTATAAGTCCATTGTGCTAAAAGTGCTATTTGTGCTTTATTTAAATGGTGAGCAAATAAATAAATAAATAAATAAATAGTGTTATATTGCAAAATATTGCCCAGTTGGCTGGAAAGTGCTCTTAGTGCTTAATCAGGGTGATGAGCAGATACAGTGGAACAATGTTCACTCAATGAGGAATTCGGTGGGTATGTGCTACTGCTTTGACCTCAACCGCATGCACGGCTTACTTACCAGCTGACCACTTGGGGTCAGGCGCCAGTAAGATCTCCTGTAGTGGTTTCCCACTGGGGTTCCCTCGCAGGGGTCTCCTGCTATGATATCCCATTGGGGTTTCCTCAATGGAGAGTGAGGTAAAGGGAGTGCAGATGGCCTTTAGAAGTCTCCTTCAGGATCCACTAATGGGTTGATTGTTAGATTCCCGGCATATGTAAACAAGATGGAGGCTTTATAGTGTAGTAAATCTGTACATATTTTATTAAATATAGCAAAACTCACATTTAAAATGAAGAAAGCCGGCCACGGATGTCGGAACGCCGTTCTTCATCCACTGTAAAATCCTACATGCTATGCAAATCATCAACTGGCTACATTTGGAATTCAGTCATATACACTGGAAAGGTGACAACATTTAATCCAAATTACAGCAACTATGGAATGGCAACATCTTTCATTCTTTCACTCATTGAGTCATTGCTAAATCAGGGATATTACGTAATAACCGACAACATTTATATGACTCCTGAACTTTGAGAGATCTTCTTCAGCATTGCTTGTGGAATGCCTACGTTCTGCACAAAAAAAAAAAAGAATGACAAGCCTATGATTCATTCTGACTTCATTTGGAAAGTTGCCGAACATATCTTTGTGAACCACCAAACACCATCAATGGCAGTGAATAGAGCTGGATGTCGTGCTGTTAGCGTTGTCAACCCAGAATGCCTGACTGGTCATCACTTTATGGACTACATTCCACCAACCGAGGAAAAGTCAGCACTTACAAGGCTGTGCATAGTTTTTTGCTTGAAGTGAGATGACAGTAAAAAGAAAACCAAAAAGGAAACCAGGTTCCATTGTCCTGATTGCGATGTCGGACTATGTGCAGTCCCATGTTTCAAAATGTTTCATACCCGGGATGTTTACTAAACCAATAAGCAGTGTCTAGTATTACAGTGACTAGTAATATTGCACCCTTGTTTGGACAAATTTCAGTGTTTTGATTACATTGAATTAAATTTATTATTATATTATAATTTATGATTTTGTGTTTCAAACTTTATCATACCGGGGATGTCTACTAGACTCTTATTTGGACAGATTTAGGTGAGTTATTCCTAAGAATTGCAGGCTTACAATATAAAACAATACATTTCCATACAAAACAATGTACGGCTTTGACATTCAAAAATACTGACATAATCAGACTGCCAGGGAGGTTAATAGACCATGTGAAAGGATGTGCAGCTAACCGCAATCCAAACAACAAGAGCGTTGCTATGAAAAGTTGGTGCGGTTTAAAGTGTGTTAAATATTGGGCGTGACTTAAACGGGGTGTGGTAAAATAGGGTCTGAGATGATTTACATGTGCAGAATGTGGTACTGTTAAATAGGGAATGTATAGTGTGGAGTGTGCGGCGGTGGGTAGTATGTGCAGAAAAGGAGTGCAGAGTGTACTAATACCTATACACTGAGTGCTATTACCTATATATAACACTAATATCTGTACACTGAGTGGCACTCAGTGTATAGATATCAGTGTTATATATAGTTAATATCACTCAGTGTTTAGAAATCAGTGTTATATATATATATAGGGAATAGCACCTAGTGCATGAGCAGTCTCTGTCACACTGAGCCTGTTATAGACTAAAGCACACACTAAGCTGCTGGCAATCACTGACCTGCACACAAGGCAGGCTACTGCTCCATACAATCTGCCACCTCTGGTTCTCTTCTTGGCACCCATTTGCTGTCCCTCACAGTGGGGATGTAGACTGTGGACCTGCCCCTCCGCTGACCACAGAGGGGGATGGATAGGCTGGGTGTGTCCGTGTGTAGAACCCCTCAGGAGGAGAAGTGGCTTGAATGGTTGCCCTCATTTGCATGGCTCGGCTATCCCTCTTATCCTGGCCAGCATAAGTCCTTCCTCCACTCCCAGTGCGGCTGCATCAACCACTGACAGGAACCTCTCATGGGGCGCCCTACTGACCACTGAATTCTTAGTCCACCCCTGGGCACTGTATGCACTTAGTGGCAGGTGCAGCCAGGGGTGCCTTTAACAATAATTGGACCCTGAGCAAAAATGTTCTCCCCCATGCAATTTCACCCCCCTTTTTACACAGGACCCCCTCCCCATACTACCCTCATCATTTAACACAACCCCCCGTACTACCATTATCATTACACAAAGACACCTCCCCCCATATTACCCCCATCATTACCTAGGAACAGGACCCCCTTTTCCCATACCACCCCCATCATTATACAGGATCCCTCCCCCATAGTGCCCCTATCTTTACACAGTACCCCCTCCCCCATACTGCCCCCATTATTACACAGAACCCCTTCCTCCAGACTACCCGCATCATTACCCAGGACCCCATCCTCAATACTACCCCCATCATTACACAGGACCCCATCCTCCATACTACCCCCATCATTACACAGGATCCCTTCCTCCATATCACCCCCCATTATTACACAGGACCCCTTTCCAACATTATTACACAGGACCCCCTCCCCCATACTGACCCCATCATTAAACACAGGGGTTATTGTTGAGGACGGAAGGCGATTATTGTTTATGGTGAACAGGTGAGGAGGGGGGTTATTGTTTAGAGTGGACAACAGTGTTTGTTTAGGGTGGAGAAGTGGGGAGGGGGGTTATTGTCAGGGTGGAGGCCAGTTATTGTTAAGGGTGGAGAGGCAGGGGTTATTGTTTAAGGTGGAGAGGCAGGGGGAGGGATTATTGTTTCGGGTGGAGGGTGGTTATTGTTTAGGGTGGAGAGGTGGGGATGGGGGTTATTGTTTAGGGTAGAGGGCAGTTATTGTTTAGGGTGGAGAGGCGGGGAGGGGGTTATTATTTAAGGTGGAGAGGCAGAGAGGGGTGTTATTTTGTAGGGTGGAGGGGGGGTTATTATTTAAGGTGGCGAGGCAGAGAGCGGTGTTATTTTGTAGGGTGGAGAGGCGGCGAGGGGGGGGTTATTATTTAGGGTGGAGCGGTGGGGAGGGGGGTTATTTGGGGTTTGGGAATCACACAGCTGCCAATCAGTGCCCCGCACAACAACACCCAGCATACACACCCTCCCCCCTCCAAGAAGTTCTGAAGCAGCTAAGAGAGCTATCAAAGGTGGATAGAGGGGGAGCCTGGCTCAGGGCAGGAAACCTTGGCGAGCGAGACACACTACTCACCAGGCAGAGCAGAGTCACCTGGCAGCCACCCAGAAGAAGGGAACAGCATATTGCTGGGAAGTGACTTCAAATGAGTTAAGGGGGAGGGTAGAAGCTGGTGCAGGAGGGGTGGGACCAGTAGAGGGGACACTTAAGTGGGGCCTGCCTGAGTATCATCCATAGGTGCAGTGTCTGTCGGTGCATGTTCAGTGAACATGTTGGACCCATGGACGATACGCCACTGTATAGAGAAGTTACAACACATGCAGGGATTACAGAAAGTTGTAGAAAAAAAATGGCCAGCAGACAGAAATCACAACATAAAAGAAGATTTTCCAAAAGGATTATATTGCCTGTATTATATTGCCTGTATTGCTTTTATAATACTAATGTTATAGCATTGATGTGTATGTTGTTACCATAGAACTCCTTTAAAGTGAATTTTTAGGCCCTGTTTAAAATCCATTAAATATAATCTCTCTCATAAAACCAGTTTAAAAGTCTCCTTTTTACTATAGTATACCAGTCCAGCACCTATGGTAGTCCAAGTTTTGTGTGTGGGGATAAAGTATTATTGGATATCTTTCCCAAGGAGGTACTGTCCCCAATACGATTAATACTAGAACCCAAAAATGTATGGGACTTTGAATGTACCTCCTTGGGTGTAATAGAATAAAATACTAAACAGACAACATACAGACATATCATATCCACCAGGAATATAAAAAAGATGGATGGATCAAGAACTTCACAACATTATCAACTACTTAATATCAATTGACATTACATCAATCAACCATATTCACCTGTAAAAAAGTGCTTGAGGTGTTGATGGTAAATAGTAAGCCAGGCCCATGGGGAACTGAACCAAGTCCTCCAAATACTACCTTGTATCCAAGAATTGCCAAAGAGTGTAAATCTAAATTTCTATTTGAAATTCTGAAAATCTCAAATTCCTACATATTCCTACATATACAAATTCCTACATATTCTTGTATATGATTACAGAATTTTTGAAAAGGATCCGAGGCCTTGATGAAGCGAATTTTCCCACAAAACGCATTGGCCAACTAATCGGATCCGAAGGCCAGGATAAACATCACTGTGGTTGGCTAAACAGTGGATTTTTTTAAGACAATTTTTTAAAATTTGTGATAACTTTAATAAAATTATTTTTTTATATACTTTATGAGTATATGTCTATTACACCCAAGGAGGTACATTTAAAGTCACACACATTTATGGGTTCCAGCACCTATGGTAGAACAAAAACAGTAAAAACAGTAAAGGAACTTGATGCAGCTGGATGTGTAAAGTTTTCTAGCACAACTTCATGAAACCCTTGGCTTTTATAAGCTTCTAAAATGTGTCTAAAGTTAAGCATCCACAGTCAGATGCTGTTTAGATTTCATATTTCAGATTACCAAACTTTACTAACAGTTATGTAGTGCAAAGAACTAATGCCCTTTATATAAATTAAGTGTATTGTTTAGGTAGACCCTCATAATGCTGTATATATTTGGAAGTAAATATACTGTATGTGACTAAGAGATAAAAAAAAAGACTGTCACCATCTTTAAAGTGATGCTGACGCACATACGTGGGCGCAGATTTGACGTTGTGTGAAATTACAGTCGACCACAGAGTGCACTAAAAAGGGAACCCATACCTAGGAGTAGCGTGAGGACCAGCTACACAGCTCCACGTCCTGGAGAGAGAAGCTTCACCTTTTTACAAGCCTGAATGATTCCCCTACCGTAAGGTAAGAGGGGATCCAACAATTCTGGTGAGCCTTCTGACAAACCCCTCTTGAGCACTGTGGTGACCCTTTATGAACATCCCTACCACCGCCTCTTCCCTATTCTGTTTGGAATATTAATTTTGGAACTTTGGATTTCTTTCCAATATATATGGTGTAATCCCTACACCCCATATAGACTGACCCATCGTGGACACTATTTATATATTTATATAATTTCATTTACACGTTTATTTATTTATTTCACCAGTCTTTGTACTTAACATTCAGCTGGATGTAACATATATGTTTGATTAGCATTATTTGCACATATTTGGTTGTTTGCACTATTCAGGGTGTGATATTATATACATATATATATGTATAATTTGTTTATACACAGGTTCCATCTCGATCCAGCGATGTGCACGAGAGCAGCGGCTCTCCCGGGTCTCTTCCTCCTCATTGGTTGAGAAAGCAGCAGGAGTCAATCACAGCCAGTAAGCCAATAAGGAGGCTAGTAAGCCAATAAGGAGAGGACGGGGCCGAGCCATGCTCTATGTGTGAAAGGACACACAGAGCAACAGCTCAGAAGCCCCCATAGCAAGCTGCTTGCTATGGGGGCACTCAGCAGGAGGGAGCGGCCAGGAGCACCAACGGGGAACCCGAGAAGAGGAGGATTGGGGCTGCTCTATGCAAAACCACTGCACAGAGAAGGTAAGTATGACATGTTTGTTATGTTTTAAAAAAAAAATCTACCTGTATTATCACTTTAATTATCCCTAAACTGACTTGTATGTTAATCATCCTATTTTTTTAAATTATATATATATGACAGTGATTGATCTTGATCAATGAGAATTGTGCCACACCATAACAAAGTATTTTGGACTCATTATTGGTCTAACTTGAAAGGTCAGCATTTTCGTAAGAATGGGTGGAGAATAAAATGACATCTATCTTGTATCTACAAAAAGGTATTTTACTTCTTGCACGTCTTGTTCAGCAACCTAATTTACTTTTACACACCCTTGATATAATCCTGAATTACACACAGATGAAACATATTTTTTCTTTAAAGGTTGTTTAAAGAATACTCTCATACAGTATATGGAGCAAGGTATATGGAGAAAGTGAAATATAGGGGGAATGACCTGACCAAGCTATTTAACATCCCCAGCACTGTGTTTTTAGTTTAGTGGTTGAGGATGACTAAACATGTTGCTGGGGATGTCACAATGCTCAATCATTTCATGCTCAGACATAACTATTTTATACATTTTTATACTGGCATATACAAGTATGTTCAGCACATCGGTTAGGTTGTGGAAATTAAAGCTACCTTGCATGAAAATCTATATGGCCCACTTTAAAAAAAAAAAAAAATGCTTAGCTAAATGCATGAAAAAAAGGAAAATCTAAAAAATATTTTCCACCTAGCTTGACTCACTGGGCTTTACCGAGATCCTTTGAAAGTGGAGGATGCCAAATACCACAAGAAATCGATCAGCCTAAAGTGGCTCTAAAGGCTGAAGTTTTTTTCACCTTCTTGCATACTATGCATGAAGGTAAAAAAAAACCTTCAGTATGCAGCTCCCCCTGTAGCCCTCCCTCCCATAATATGCAACCCTCCCAATGCTTACCTGAGCCAGATTGCGATCCAGCTATGTGCACAAGACAGTGCCATCTTAAGAGCATTATAGGCCCCCGGGCAATGCAGTGCACTGGGGCCCCACCTACACAATCACCGACGAGAATAAAAATGCAAATTATCGATAAGGCGATATTTATTGGCACAGCAGTGCCAGGCTAATAACCGCTTCCAAGTTCGACGGCTGGGTCCAGTGAACACACACACTGGCGAGAGTTAGATTTGACTGTCCTGTGTGTGCCTGTTCCTGTGGAGGTAGACAGGCATTCCTGCAGTTGTGGGCTCCCCCTCCACGGCCCAAGTGGCCATACAGCAGCCCAGGGCCGACAGGTGCTTGCCACCTGCTAAGTTTGGTGGCGGGATGCACACCGGAGTCGGGACTAATGCTTGGCTGGGGCTGGGTAGGTGGGGCCCCCCGGAGCAAGTGGGGCCCCTGGGCAACTGCCCAGCGTGCCCATTCGGTAAGACAGCCCAAATACACAAGAGAAGCTACGCTCTCAGGTCTCTCCCTGGAAAAAATTGTTCCCGCTGCCATCAATCACAGCCAGTGAGGAGGGGGATGAAGCAGAGCCCCGTTTTTTGTGTCTTATGGATTCACAGAGCAGGGCTCCGGAGCGAGCAAGCATGAGTGCCCCCCCCCCCCCCCCCATAGCAAGCAGCTACCCGAGAAGAGGAGGATCGAGGCTGCTCTGTGCAAAATCATTGCACAGAGCAGGTAAGTATAACATATACAGTGGGTACGGAAAGTATTCAGACCCCCTTAAATTTTTCACTCTTTGTTATATTGCAGCCATTTGCTAAAATCATTTAGGTTCATTCTTCTTCCTCATGAATGTACACATAGCACCCCATACTGACAGAAAAACACAGAATTGTTGACATTGTTGCAGATTTATTAAAAAAGAAAAACTGAAATATCACATGGTCCTAAGTATTCAGACCCTTTGCTCAGTATTTAGTAGAAGCCCCCTTTTGATCTAATACAGCCAGGAGTCTTTTTGGGAAAGATGCAACAAGTCTTTCACACCTGGATTTGGGGATCCTCTGCCATTCCTCCTTGCAGATCCTCTCCAGTTCTGTCAGGTTGGATGGTAAACGTTGGTGGACAGCCATTTTTAGGTCTCTCCAGAGATGCTCAATTGGGTTTAAGTCAGGGCTCTGGCTGGGCCATTCAAGAACAGTCACGGAGTTGTTGTGAAGCCACTCCTTCGTTATTTTAGCTGTGTGCTTAGGGTCATTGTCTTGTTGGAAGGTAAACCTTCGGCCCAGTCTGAGGTCCAGAGCACTCTGGAGAATGTTTTTGTCCAGGATATCCCTGTACTTGGCCGCATTCATCTTTGCCTCGATTGCAACCAGTCGTCCTGTCCCTGCAGCTGAAAAACACCCCCACAGCATGATGCTGCCACCACCATGCTTCACTGTTGGGACTGTATTGGACAGGTGATGAGCAGTGCCTGGTTTTCTTCACACATACCGCTTAGAATTAAGGCCAAAAAGTTATATTTTGGTCTCATCAGACCAGAGAATCTTATTTCTCACCATCTTGTAGTCCTTCAGGTGTTTTTTAGCAAACTCCATGCGGGCTTTCATGTGTCTTACACTGAGGAGAGGCTTCCGTCGGGCCACTCTGCCATAAAGCCCCGACTGGTGGAGGGCTGCAGTGATGGTTGACTTTCTACAACTTTCTCCCATCTCCTGACTGCATCTCTGGAGCTCAGCCACAGTGATCTTTGGGTTCTTCTTTACCTCTCTCACCAAGGCTCTTCTCCCCCGATAGCTCAGTTTGGCCGGACGGCCAGCTCTAGGAAGGGTTCTGGTCGTCCCAAACGTCTTTCAATTGAGGATTATGGAGGCCACTGTGCTCTTAGGAACCTTAAGTGCAGCAGAAATCTTTTTGTAACCTTGGCCAGATCTGTGCCTTGCCACAATTCTGTCTCTGAGCTCTTCAGGCAGTTCCTTTGACCTCATGATTCTCATTTGCTCTGACATGCATTGTGATCTGGAAGGTCTTATATAGACAGGTGTGTGGCTTTCCTAATCAAGTCCAATCAGTATAATCAAACACAGCTGGACTCAAATGAAGGTGTAGAACCATCTCAAGGATGATCAGAAGAAATGGAAAGCACCTGAGTTAAATATATGAGTGTCACAGCAAAGGGTATGAATACTTAGGACAATGTGATATTTCAGTTTTTCTTTTTTAATAAATCTGCAACAATGTCAACAATTCTGTGTTTTTCTGTCAGTATGGGGTGCTATGTGTACATTCATGAGGAAGAAGAATGAACCTAAATGATTTTAGCAAATGGCTGCAATATAACAAAGAGTGAAAATTGAAGGGGGTCTGAATATTTTCCGTACCCACTGTAACATGTTTTTTTTTTTTTATTATCTGCTTTTCATATCACTTGAAGTATCTTATTGTGAGATTTGGAATTCTCTACTTTCTCAGGTTCTTACAGTAGGCATCACCGATGCATACAGGAAAGAACCTGGAGTTTGGGGTGTATGATGAGCATCATTTACATTTTTCATTTGATGGGGGTTTTTTTTAGGCCTTTTAAATGTTACAACAGAAATCACATCACAGAAACATAATCTCAAAATACTTTCCTGAATATTCAGTACTTACCTTCCAAAAACCCCAATGTCATAGAAATATAGAAGTATAAACTTAGTGCTTCTCCAGCATTCATAGAAGCCTTATATTTTGGCTGATGGATACAAAGCTCCCTCTGATTGGCAGTGGTGGAGAGGTGGGCGCATTTCCACCTCAGCCAATAAAAGAAAGCCTTGTATTCATTGATAAAAATACAAGGCTTTTTCTGAATGATGGAGAATTGCTTGGTTCAACACTTTCATTTCAGCAGGGGACAGGAAGCCGTCCATACTGTGGCCTGGACCCAAAACAGCTTACTGTATGTAGCTAGTATTACAGTGTTACAGCACACACAGTGACTGCATCATTTTATAATAGAAATAGTTTGTTTGGGCTAGTTTAACAACTTTACCCAAAGAGTTTGACAACAATTAATGTTCTTTAAACACTTCACTACCGGGCACTTTCACCCCCTTCCTGCCCAGGCCAATTTTCTGTTTTCAGTGCTCTTACACTTTGAATGACAATCCCTCAGTCATGCAATACAGTACCGTAAACAAATTTTTTATCACTTGTTTTTTTAAATAGATAGAGCTTTCTTTTGGTGGTATTTAATCATCACTGGGTTTTTTATCATTTGTGACATAAGCGAAAAAAGAATGGAAAATTTGAACATGTTTTTCTGAGGTCCTGTTCACACCTGAGCGTTTTTCACCTTATCTCTGAAGTCACAAAATGCCCAACAAGCAAAATCCCATAAATTTCACTGGCCCCTGTTCACATATGAGCATTTCGTCACCTGAAGCAAAACACCTGAAACTCAAAAAAGTACATGAGCTTCTTTTTTGGCAGATTATAAGCGTTTTTGTTAGATGTCAATGCCTGCCTCAAAACACCTGCAAAAAACGCCTGAAAAAACGCTTGAAAAACACCTGAATAAATGCCTGAAAAACGCCCGAAAAAACGCTTGAAAATGATACGCTCTGGTGTGAATGGAGCCTTAGTTTCTATTATAAAATTTTGCAAATAAGTAATTTTTATTCATAAATTTAAGTCAAATTTTACACCACTACCATTCTTTGGTAAAAATAACTCAAATCAGTGTATATTATTTAGTCTGTGTGAAAGTTATGGAGTCTACAGGCT
Organism: Pelophylax lessonae; assembly: GCF_965119305.1. Lineage (NCBI taxonomy): Eukaryota > Metazoa > Chordata > Amphibia > Anura > Ranidae > Pelophylax > Pelophylax lessonae. Next base: position 174,009,461 of record NC_138776.1, on the reverse strand, counting down.
ATGCTACGTATCATTGAAAATTGATCAGTTCTGATGTGCTAAGTGTCTTATTTCTTGAGGCCTTTATAGTAGGACTTTACATATACCCCTCCCCTCCAAATGACCCCTTTTTGGATAGTAGACAGTCAAGGTTTTCTTTTAAAAGTAGATAGAAAGAGGCATGGTGAGCTTTTTGAATTTGTATTTTTTTTTTTCACAATGCTTTGGAAAATGAAGAAGTTAAACAATTTTGTTTTTCACAAAAGTGTAAAAATGAACAAGTTATTTATCACACATGGCATAGGCATACTTGCAATTACACCCAAAAACACATTCTGATACTCCTCCACATAGATACCACATGCGTGAGACTTTTTCACAGCCTAGCCTCACAGAGAGGCCCAACATCCAATGAGCACAATTTGGCATTCTAGGGGCAAAATCTACACATCAAATTTCATGACTACTTACCCCAATTCTGAAGGCAGTGGAGCACCAGGACAATGGGATTACCCACAAAATGACCACATTTTGGAAAGCAAACAACCCAATGTATTTTCTATGAGGCATAATGAGTTTTTGAAAATGTCATTTTTTTCCATAAATGTTTGGAAAATGTGGAAAGAAAATGAAAACTTTTTTTTCACACAAAGTTGTCAATTTATATGATATTTCTAACACACATCATGAACATATAAGTAATTACACCCCAAAACACATTCTGCTGAGCAAAGGGTAAACAAAAGAATACCGGTGCAGTTGTCCACAGCGTAGAACATTGGTCCAGGCAGTAGGCAGGGACAAGGTCAGAGACAGCAAAATTAATTGTTCAGGCATTAGGCAGGAATATAGTCCAGGGTTAGTACAGGCAGCACAGCCAAAGTATTGGTCCAGGCAGCTGGCAGGGACATGGTCCAAAAACAGGCTAGGGTCAGTCGGCAGCAGACAGGAATATCAGGCTTAGGGCCTCAGTCAGATCAGACATAGCACAGGGGTAGAGGCTTCTTTCCATCCAAATCTTTATCCAGATCCTTATCATAAAAAAATAAAATAAAAGAATAAAAAAACTGAGAGAAAACCAAAAACTTAGATTTCACCACTCCACCAAAACTACACTGGAGTCCCTCACATATGTGAGACCCCCATGTTATCTTGAATTCCACTACTACAGTAGCAGGGCAAATGATCAGTCCAAGCAGCAGGCAAAATATTGGTCAGGTGAGTTCAGGTGGAAGACAGAAATGGGGCTGATAAACTATCTAGGGGACAGGCAGAAACATCATTGACAAACAGTCAGGTCCGCTCAAGTGAATAAATAAAACCAGCCGTGCTCGGTCACACTGTAGGCTAATACAAATGAATGACAAAAACATCAGAAGGCTGCCAGTACATAAATGAATGTAGATCATAAATAATAATAATAATAGTACAGCGCCAACATGTATCAAACACAAATGTTGAGAGAATCCAGTTCAATGTAAAGTCCCACAAATAATGATGATACAACCCAAAAGGTAAAGAACCAAGAAATCCAACACCAGGAGATGGAATCAAGGTAGGAGGAGAGGATCACCACGTGCATCAAATAAAAAGGATGTCCGCTTACCGGAACAAAATGACCACCGGTTAGGGTAGGTCAAAATAGGCATGTATCCAAAAGTTTCCCCTGGAATAGGCAAATCTCCAGAATGCGGTCAATCTAATCGATGCAGGTAGCAATTCAAGACTCCACTCAATAGTCAGCCTTAATGCACCATAAACCTCAAAATAAAGAGGAGACTTTTTTTCTTGTGGTCTTCGAGCTAGTACAGTCACGAATACTGGATCAAGCAGGAAGTCAGAGACCAGAATATAGAGCATGGAGATGGTAAACAGGACTTAAACTGCGAACGACCCGCAGGACGGAACAACGTGAACAAGTATAGAAGCAGGCAGAGTCCGCTCCAATATACAAGACTAAGGGAGGAGGACCAGAACACTCTGGACCGGACACAGCTGCCTGTATCCAGGCTTCTACTATAACGGCAGCCCGGCTTCCCTCACTCCGCACCAACGTCCCACGTCCCCTCTACCCCGATCCGTGATGCACTGGGTCCAAGGTGCACATCAATTACAGACATATCCTGAAGCACGCCCAAGGGGACGCACGGAAAGCGCTTTCCCGGAAGGATGTCCATGGATGCCCTGCCAGAACTGGAGAGCTGCTTTGTAGCCGTCTTTTCACTATAGCACAGTCAGGAAGCAGAAAATAAATTTCACATTAATAATTACTGTATATTACCAAAATTAGTGTGTGCTATAAATTGTCTCAGGCATTGCTCTTGTTTCTCCTTGCCAGAGGCCACCATTTTGTTGAAGCCCAGAGCAGTCACTTCCTTTTTGGAAACTCCCCCCCTCCCCTTAGTCTCAAAAAATATAAGCCACTTCCTGTAATTAAAATACAGTGTCTTAAAAAAGAATTTATACTAGAGATCGACCGATTATTGGCAACACCGATATATCGGGGGCCTGATATTGCCAATATTTAGGGAAAGTGCATGTCCTGGGTTGATGCCTGCAGCTAGAGCATCAACCCGATACTGGTGTCCATAGCCGATGGTCGGCTGACTTGTAATGACAACCGATGCGGCTGAGAAGCTTTCCGTGGCTCACCCGGGGTCTCCTGTCCCCGTTCTGTCTGGCAAGTGTTTTGCCTTTGGATGGAATGACTCCAAGCACTAAATGTATTCTCCCTGGAGAAAAGGCGCTTGAGAGTAGATATGATAGCAATATAGAAATATTTTAACGGTGATCCCAGTGTAGGTAGTAAATGATTCAATGCCAGTGAGTGTAAGAAGACACAGGGCCACACAATGAGCCTGGAGAAGAAGTGGTTTAGCCAGTTGCTGATCACCCACCGCAGTTTTACTGTGGCAAGGTGGCTCAGCTGTGTGACCTGACGTAACTATATATCTATCGCACGCGGGGCTAGGGTGCGCGCCCACCGATCCCCACGATGTGCTGATTCAGTTCAGAACCAATCAGTCATCAGGTCCAGGCAAATGGTTTTTGGCCTGGACCTGGTGATCGGTTCTGACAAATTCAGAGCATCCTGTGCCTGTGTAATGTAAACACAGGCACAGAAAATTATGCAATTTTCTCTCCTGGGGCCCTTTTTGGTTCCAGCGTGAGAGAAGAGAGCATCAACTGTGAGTACACAAGCACTACACTGGTACCAGTACATATTTAACCCCCTGAGCAACCCCCAGTTAACCCTTTCACTCCCTGTCACAGTGTCATTATATACAGTACATTATACAGATAATTTGCTGATCACTGTATTAGTGTCAATTGTGACTTCAGTTAGTGTAAGAGGCAGTTAGTGGTAGTTAGCGGCAGTCCCAGAAAGGTTTAGGGTACCCCCCATGTAACCCCTAATAAATATTTACCCCTTGACCACCCCAAGTTAACCCCTTCATTGACCCGTCACATTGTCATTATTATAGTGCACAGATCTTCTTTCTGATCACTGTATTAGTGTCACAGGTGACATCAGTTAGCATTAACGCTGGGACAGCGTCAGATTGCCTGCCGCATATTTAGTAAAACATTTTAACCCTTTGATTGCTAGTGACACGCTTATATATATATAAACACACACACACACTAAACAAAACGGTGAAACAAAAAATTCCTGGATTGCCACACTCCAGATGCAACACCTTTATTGTGTATAAAAAAACTCATACAGCAACATGGAGATCAAGTACAGCAGCAATGACAGCTTTCATTGCTGCTGTACTTGATCTCCACATTGCTGTATGAGTTTTTTTATACACAATAAAGGTGCTGCATCTGGAGTGCGGCCATCCAGGACTTTTCTGCTTCACTTGTTACACAAGGCAGAGCCAGCACCCAGATTTGCAGGGTGGAGGTGTGTATGGGAGAGAGGACACCTGGAGCGGTATCTATTTAAGTGTCTGAACGGATCAATATTTTTGATCAGATCAGAACTATACTAGCGTCCCCAATAGTTTAGTATAGTGTTCCCAAAATGCAGGGTTAGCAGGATCAGCTCCGACACCTGCCAGCAACTGTATTTAGATCCTTCGTCCATCCCCCAGGAAGGGCAGTATCAGAACATTACTGTCACTTTGTAAGATTCTGGTACCTTCGGTACCCTTATAGGTCATTTCCTTCTTCATATTGCGTCCCACCTTTTCAGCTAGGTGGAACGCATATACCTTTAAGCCGCATGACGTCATCACTAAGCACCGCTCTGAGCGGCTATTTCAATCGCCGGCTTCTCTCTCACAAATTGTTCGTTCAAACCGCATGGTATACAGCCTTGTCTTACTCTGCCGGAGCCTCCAGCTATTGCCATACCTGGATAGACCGGAACCTCGCTATTTGATCCCGTATCTCGCTACCCGATCATTCACTCATTACCGGACCCTTCAGCTTACTAATCTAACTAGTGATAAGTACCCCACAGGGGATTCCTTCCTATCAAACTTACACTATCTACTTCTGCATACTAAGGACTGTTACTATCTATGCATTACTATTTCTATCATCTGCACTGTTACATCGATTGCTAGCTCTTGAGTCTACTACCATCTATATCCTTGCACTAAGTTAGCCTCTCTTGTACACTCCATCTGCTGTCCCCTACCACCTGTTATTGCACATGATTGCTAACCTATCTACCATCATCCACTACTCTCCTGAACATTACTATTGAGTACTCATCATTGCTATCACAACTCACGCCTGTCCTTTCAGCACATCACCTCTATACTATCATATACAACCTATCACTCCAGGAACATCTTATTGAGTGTTTGTATATTGTATGCTGAAGCAGGCTGGCCACAATGATGAGTCTGGAGAGTTGGACATGGTGATTCAACACATCTCTGCACGACTACTGAGTGGAGATTCTGCAGCTGCAAATCCAACTCTCTAAACAAACGCTAGAGCGTTACACACTTCCAATACACAGCACACTAAACCGCAGCATTAGCAGAGTCAGGCCTGATCTCTGCTAACACTTGCTGTTCAATCTTTTGGTAGCGGTTCAAACAGTCCTTGACAACCTGGGCTTTTTTACCTGTGAGTCATACTAAGCACTTATAAATTTAATGGCCAAAATGTCCAAACAGAGGTACACTAGTGAAGAGGCCACACGATGCTGAGCATGACAGATGAGAGTGATAAGGAAGCCTCACTGTCAGAATCAGAGTAAGTGTGCAAACCTGTAGAGAGCAACGGCACTCTGACAGGTAGCTCTGATGATGGAGTAGTGGACCCTGCTAAGGTCAGGCATACCCGACCCCATTCTTCTGTTGCTTAGGTGCAACAATTGCAGGGTTCTTGTATGCAGCAGAGTGTCGGTACTAGTGCCACTCAAACTTCTGGTGAACTGGCAAGCACCAGCGGCCTAGTACATCCTGGTCATAGTCAAACCAGCACTGCAGTAACAGTTGGTGACGTGGCGAATCCCATAAATGCAGTTCAAGCTGGTGTGGTGGCTAGCACAAGTAGTGTCCCGCAGCCACCAATAATTCAAAGACAGGCCCATAGAGCCCATAGTGTCCTTCCTGATGCGCTTGCAATTCCTAATTGGGAGCCCACCACTTCAGCAGCACCTGTACTTCCCCCATTCACTGGCCAACCCTGAATTCAGGTGGAAACAGCCGATTTTACTCCCCTTGGTTTTTATAAGCTGTTTTTCACAGAATATCTGTACAGATCTATTGTGGACCAAAGCAATTTATATGCCAATCAATTAATCGCCACAAATCCAAATTTGACCCTTGCCAGAGAATTTTTTGGAAATGTATCACTGTTTCCGAATGTAAAACCTTTCTGGGCCTATTCCTCCTCATGGGTATTACTAAAAAGAGTGAGTTGCGGTCATATTGGCCCACTGACCCAATTCATGATATGGCCGTGTTCTCTGCTCCAAAGACCAGGACTACACGTGAGCAAATCTTGCGGTTCATGCACTTCAGTGACAACAAACCCTGTCATTCTCTGGGCGACCCTGGATATGAATGGCCCCACAAAATTCGGCCCCTTGTAAATCACTTCAACCAAAACTTTGCAGACTTTTATATGCCCCAAGAAACTGTCTGCATTGATGAGTCCCTGATTACATTTTCTGGCTGCCTTTCTTTCAAACAGTTTCTCCCCAGCAAGCGTGTCAGATATGGGGTCAAGATGTATAAGTTCTGTGACAGGGCAACAGGCTATACATGTAGTTTCCGGATTTACGAGGGAAAATATAGCAACGTGGAGTACCCCAACTGCCCAGACTACATGGGGAGCAGCGACAAGATTGTTAAGGACTTGGTGTCAGCCCTATTCGAAAAGGGGTACCATTTATACGTGGACAATTATGACAGAAGCTTGACACTTTTTAGTCACCTTTTTGTTTCTTGAATTGGCACATATGGCACCGTGCAACCTAATCACCGGGGCTTCCCCCAAATGCTTGTAGATTTCTTACTTAGACAGGGGGAGAGAGCCTGCTTTAAGTGTAATAAATTGCTTGCAGTGAAGTGGAGGGATACACGTAATGTTTTCGTTCTGTCCTCCATCCATGCAGATACGACAGTCCAAATTGCAAGGGTGACTGGTGTTGTTGAGAAGCCCCTCTGTGTTCACAAATAAAACCTTAACATGGGAGGGGTGGACTTCAACGACCAGATGATGGCCTTGTGCTTAAATGCCCGTAAGGCCAGAAGCTGGTACAAGAAAGTGTCTGTATACTTATTCCAATTGGCTGGATCAAGCTGAATCTCAGTTAAGGTGATTTAAAGGCTAAGTTCACCGTTTTTTTTTTTTTAAATCCAGCTTCCCATATGTACTAATATACCATTAATGTACCTCTGTTGCAGAAAAGAAAACGCTTTCTTTATATCAAAGGAGAGGCCTTACTTCAGTCTCCAGTGTCTCCTATAGAAAGCTCCTCCATTAATTTCTGCTATTCTTCCTAGTATATGGGACAGGAAAGTTGTTAGTGAAGGAAGTAGTTGAGCAGCTGACCTTATTAACACACACCCTGCACCTGCTCTCCTCCTCCATGGGATTTCACAGCCATTGATTGTTTTGTACCTTTTTCTTGCATAGATCATTCAGTTGGCAGAGCGTGTAAGAGCTGAGCAATCACAGTTATAGTATTGAAAACAGAAGAAGTGAGCCCCTGGAAGTCTGTAAATAGACATGGGCTGAACACCCCCCCCCCCCCCACACACACACACACTCACACACGGTTCGGTTGGCGGGAAAAACATTAGAACATCGCAAAAGTTCGGAACTAAATAACAGACTCTATTGAAGTCTATGGGAACAGAACTCGAAAAATCAAAAGTGCCCATTTTGAAGCCTTACAATATATGCAAGTAATTGGGCATACAATGGTTATGGGTAATGGGGTCTGGGTATTGCCCTGGAGGACATGTACCAAAGAAAAAAAGTTTGTAAAAGAATAATTTTTAAATGAGCAGTGATTTACTGATGCTTAACCACTTCAGCTCCGGAAGGTTTTACCCCCTTAATGACCAGGTCCTTTTTTGCGACTCAGCACTGAGTTGCTTTAACCAACAATTGCACGGTCGTGCGACGCAGTACCTAAATACAATTGATGTCCTTTTTCCCACAAATAGAGCTTTCTTTTGATCACCTCTGCGGTTTTTAGGTTTTGCACTATAAACAGAAAAAGAGCGACAATTTTGAAAAAAAACACAGTATTTTTTACTTTCTGCCATAAAACATTCCCAATAAAAAAAATGTAAAAATCTATTTTTTTTTTTTTTTATCATTTTAGGCCAATTTGTATTCTGCTACATATTTGTGGTAAAAAAAAATCCCAAAAACATATATTAATTGGTTTGCGCAAAAGTTATAGCATTTACAAACTACGGGATATATTTATGGACTTTTTATTTTTATTTTTTTTATTAGTAATGACAGCGATCAGCAATTTTTAGCTGGACTGCGACATTGCGGTGGACAGATCGGACACCTATCTGACATTTTTGACGTTTTTGGGGACCAGTGACATTAATACAGTAATCAGTGCTAAATAATATGCACTGTTACTGTGTAAATGACACTGGCAGGGAAGGGGTTAACACTGGGGGTGATCAAGGGGTTAAATGTGTTCCCTTTTGTACTTACTAACTGTGTGGGGGGTGAATTTGACAGAGGCAGGATAAGATCTGTGATTCAGCTTACCTCTCTCTGTCTTGTTTACATAAGCATGAGGCTCTTCTGTCATTCTCTCTGAAGATCGCGTGAGGCCGGTGGCGATCGAGCCCACTCCTCCTGCGGTCTGGCTCCCACTGTGTTTAATCACAGCGGGAGTGCGGCGAATCCTCATTCACATAATCACGTAGATCTACGTGGTTATGTGCAGCCGAGCCGCCCTGCCGTCGTAAATCTATGTGGGGCGGTCAGCAAGTGGTTAAAGACATTTTCCCAGCAAGCTTTCTTTATTTTGTAAACACTGGCTTGGGGAGCCAGTCTGTATGATGAGGCCACAATTTAGTGCACTTCGAACAAGATTAGAGATTTTTTTAGATAAATTCTGGTGTCTCTTTCACAGACTTTGGCTAGAAGTAACAGGTGCGTAACAATTGAGCTTTAAGTGTTGGTGGTGCCTTCACACCATAACCCTATAGAGGTACACTTAATGAAAGCAAGAATTGGCCTTGCTGTCAAAAATTAAAATAATATGCCTGGCCAAACAGTGGTGGAGAAATTGGTCTTTGGGTGTGGTGGTACCTTCACACCATAATCCTATAGAGCAGTGGTTCTCAACTCTGGCCCTCTGGACCCACCAACAGACCAGATTTTAAGTATCACCTTGGGGAGATGCAGACTAGAATACTGCAATCACTGAGCAGCAATGAGATCAACTGTGATGTAATTTAGTTATCTTGCAAACCTGGCCTGTTGGTGGGTCTTGGTGAGTTGAGAACCACTGCTATAAAGGTACTCTTGATGGAAGCAAGAATTGGCCTTGCTGTAAAAAATGTAAATGATATGCACCTGTCAAAAGAGGTGTGGAAAATTTGGTCCTTGGGTTTTAATTGTGCCCATGAAACCTACATCTAAAATTTCTTCCAGATGTAATCAACACCTAAAAAGCTAGGCAGCCTAGGCAACTCAGACAATCTTTCAGAGATTCCAGATCCAAAAAGCACCGAATCAGTGACATTGGCGTCAGGGGCTTGATAGCTGCTGCTAATCCTGGACTGATTCATTTTAATAAATGTCAGCTGGCCAACGGAGTCTGTGGAAAGATGTGCTCTTTTATCTGTCATAAAACCTCTGGCAGTACTAGGGATCGACCGATTATCGGCAATGCCGATATATCGGGGGCCGATATGCATTTTCCCCGATATATCGGATTCGGCCCCTGAAGTTACCGATGTTGCTGATATTCCAGGAAAGTGCTTGTACCGGAGTGATGCCTGCAGCTAGAGGCATCAGACCAGTACCGGCGTCCATAGCTGACGGTCGGCTGTCTTGTAATGACAAGTGATGCGGCTGAGAAGCCGCTCTGCTGTCATTACAAAGAGCGGGAGGGGACGCCCCCCCTCCCGCCGCCTTCCGCGCCTCACCCGGGTCTCCCATCCCGCCGGGAGACCTGGGCATCCTACCTCCATGGCCACCGAAGAGAAGACCCGATCAAAGGCGCATTCGGCTCTGATTGGGTCTCCATGTAAAAACCCGGAAGTAATGTCATGACATCACTTCAAGGTATTCAGAGCCAGATTTTAAAAAATTACAGCATTCAAAACAGCCAAACTTGGCTGTTTTGAATGCTTTTAAGTGCAGATGAGGGGTTTGGGGTCCTTTAGACCCCCAAATCCTGCCACAACTGTACCTGTGAAAAAAAAAATTTAAATGTCCGAAAATATATCCGATGACCAAAATATCGGTATCGGCTCTAAAAAAACGATATTGGTCGATCAATAGGCAGTACTGAATGCCTGTTTGGAAAGAACACTGGATATAGGGCAGCCCAGTAGCTCAATTGCGTACTGGGCAAGTTCTGGCAAGCGGTCTATTCTCAAACCCAGTGGATTGTCAAATGGAAAAGTTACCATGTCTATTTTCGCCCCTAGATAATCTCCCACCATATGATGCAGATGCTGCTGATGGGATGTGGAAGCTAAAAAGTCCTAGGTGCTGAGGAATAAAAAAATGTTGAAATTCACTGCTGAGGTGGTCCCCTTCTCCACTGCTTTTCGCTTGACGGACAGCCTCAAAACAACATTTTCCATGAGACTGTAACCTACCAGAATCTAGAAAGGTGTTACATAAACTCCTCTTTAAGGTGCCCCCAAGAGATTTTATCTTCTGCTCCCTCTGTGGGGACAGGATGAGTTCCAAGACTTTCCCCTTGTAACGGTGGTCAAGTAGGGTTGCCAACCAATAGTGATCCTTCTCCTTGATTCCACGTATTCTCGGGTCTTTTACAGGCTTTAAACAATGAGGGAGCCCATGCACCACAAGTTTGCAAAAGCATGAGAAGCAGACTCCTCTGGGTCACTGAGGATTACAGTATCTGGAACTGCCTCCTCCCAGCCACATACTACTCCCAAGGGTTCTGGTGATGGAAAACCATCTGCTAATGGTTGACGTATGTCTTCCTCTGTCGCAATGCCTCCAAAACTGACATAATCCTCTTCCTCCTCCCTCTCCTCTTGTGTGGCATCACAAGAATGGCGTTTGCATAAAGCGGGCCTTGAGAGGAAAGGAAGTCCTCCTCTTCCTCCCGCTGCTCTACCTTGAGTGCCCTGCCTATAATGCCATGCAGAGTCTGCTCCAGCAGGAACACAACAGGGATTGCCTCACTGATGCATGCATTGTCGTGGCTCACAATCCTTGTCACCTGTTCAGATGGTGACAGGTACAGTGCATGCATCCTTTATCAGCAGCCTTTGGCGTGGGAACAAAAAGCTGAACTCTCCTGAACCTGTTGTTGTGCCATACTCACAAAGGGAATCATTGATGGTGCTCTGCTGCATGTGCAGCCACTGCAGCGTTGCCAAAGTTCCACATGGTGGGCATGTAACAAATCAGGCAGTTTATGAGCAGGTGGACTTCCCGCTGAATTTCAGCCAACTGAGCACTGGCTATGTATGTCAGCCTGAAATGGCTACATAATCTTCCGGCTTGCTTTAGCAGCTCTTCCAACCCTGGGTACCTATTTAAGAAACGCTGCACCACCAAATTGAGAACATGTGCCAGGCATCAGAGAATGTTATGCCGCCTTATCCCAGCCTGTTTTGACTCCAAAAAGCCCACACTGCTGCACTGAAAATATGTACATTGCACGTGGTTGCAGCATGACCCCATTCACTTGAATGGGTTGCTTTCAGTAGGTGGTACTGCCCACTGAAAAAGGGGACAAAGGGGATTTTTTTGCCATACTGCAGTCCGAAGCATCTCAGCACCTGTATACTCCCATTTGGCTGCCCGCAAGCACAAGTGTAAACTAGGCCTTAAAAAATATATACAGTATATATATGTTTGGGGGTTTCAGGCAACAAAAAATGCATGTGTGTTAAAAATAAATGCAAAATTTGTCTGGCAGTGTAATGGTTAAACTTTTAATTGGATCTTATATAATAATATACTTTTGTAAAACTATACTGTACATGCAATAATGGCAGATAATAGTGAAACGATGCTTCCAGGTACAGGAAGTATTCATATACAGTATATTGTGTATAATTGTTTATCATAAAGGTATCCTGTACTTAAAAGAAAAAGAAGACTGCCATTGTTGGTGGCCTTTGAAAAAAAAAGTCCAAAGCAGGATTTAAACCCAAGACACAGATGTAATATATTGGAGTGTACCAATCCTCAAATGGGGTTACTGCATTTGTTTTCTTTAATTTTTTTTTTCCTTTATGTCCACCTCGTGATCCAGCCAGTAAACACACTTCTTGTCTTAGGGTGTCTCCACTCTGAATGGAAGCGCAATAGAGATGCCTCTGGACAGATGCATTATCAATCTGGGGAAAAGATAGCTTTGGATGCACTAGTAGACATACAGTAGATGGACTTGACTGACAAATGAAGCCAAACTCCAGCTAACACCTTTTAAAGAGGAACTATACTCATATCGGCTCCAGTCATGCAGCGTCTTGGAGCTCCCCGCCCGGCCGCTAACATCTTTGGGTGGCCGACTTCTGAGTCTTGATTGCCAGCCACTCTCATTAACCAGGTGGGGATGACGTTACTCCCACGTATGCATGGGAGTTCAGTTGGCTTTTGCATTTCCAAATCTTTATAGTGAGCTGTGCGTGCGCAGCTCACTCTACATGAATGGACAGGCAGGTTGGTAAGTTTATTGCAGATGAGACAAAACATGTTTATTCTGCATTAACAATCTTGGTGGTTCGCCCCTTTGTTATAACTTACATAAAGCTCCACTTTAAGCAGTTAAAGCAATGTTTTTTTCTTTTTGGGATAAAGGTTTTACATTATTAAAAGCTGACCATTGTAAGCCCCCTGTCATTGTTAAATGGTTTGTCTCAACCCTCTAATTGCCACTTTTGCTTGACAGCTTGGTCTGTTAAAGGCAGTTGAAAAATAACAGACTTTTCACAGTGTCTGTAATATATAAATCTGTTTTGTCTAGTGGTACAGTGGATCCTCTCCTCTGTCTAATATTGCACAATAGGTCTGTTGTAAATGCATCAATGGTCCTAAATATAGGATAATATCACACATGGGTCCATAAATTCCTCTTTTCTGGAGGCCATAAGCCTCATGGTACCCTCCTGGATAGCAAAATTTGTACAGGAAGCCTCAGATCGTAGCTTTCAGGGCTGTGGTATGGCTGGCACTCTGGTGCACATGTAATGTGACTGCCCAAATGTTTAACTATTTTATTAATTGATACAGTATATACAGTTCTGGGAGACAGCAAAAACCCCCAAGATGGCCTTGCTTAATCTTAAACCCATTTTGTGTACTGCTAACCAATTTGAGTTCATATTGTTGAGTTCAAATGTTAAGTTTGAGCCTTGAAATAAAGGGACATCTACGCCAATCAGGTTTGCATTCGTCTCCATATGTTTACTCAGAATATACGCCATACAGCGGACGTACAACGGTTCACATCATCCTTCAACGGATGTCTGACACAGATTAAATTTTGGTTACAGCTTTTATACATAACTTTTACATGAGAGCCTATGACCGGCACTCGTCCAATAAAATGGTTATACAATATTACACAATACATTCTTTGTTGATTACTTAAAAGACATATTGGTCATTTCAACCTAGACAGGGGATGAGCAAAAGTTTAATATGACAATTAAAATGATGGATAATATGAATTAAGGACCAGTTACTGGAATTATGATTATCCGAGTCAAAGTGACCTGCTATCTTAATTTCTGGGAAATTGGTCAGATCTTGGCGGAACATTTCACATCATCAGGTAAACAACTTCTTGACACATTTGCGCAATAACAGAAAATAACAGACTGAATTCTAAAACTTATTATTGAAAATATATTTTTAAGGTAAGAGGAAACTCTAGACTAATATACTGAGTATGGATATATGAATATGTAATATAAAAAGTCTTTTAAGAGTCCTCAATATGTTTTCATAGCTTGACAGTCCCTCCTGTGTTTAGAATTCTTCTGTGTCCATTCTTTTGTACTTTTAAACTTCTTCTGTGTCTTTAAGTTGGTTTCCAGGTATGCGGGTAACCATCTCATGAGCCGTCCTTATGCGAGACCTCGAGAGCTCAAAAGAACCAGTATTAGTACGAGCATTTGTGGCCATTTTAATACAACATTTGCATAGCATTGGTACACATCTAACTATCAGTATGATCAATACTATAATTCCAACAATATACAGGATAACATGCAATATACCTGCGAACCACCCTCCAATACCAGTAAACCAGTTGACAGGTTTTAGCCAAGAGAGTCAATTTTCCCAGCTACCTTCAATCCAGGCGGTTTCGGTATGTTCCTTACGAAAATCCAGTTTTAATTGCTGCGCCCTTTCTACATGTGAAATGATGGCATCTTCGGGTTTCGTATCATTTCCTATGTAATTGCAGCATGAGGTTCCCACTACGGTACACATTCCTCCCTGACTAGCAGTAAGGGAATCCAACACCAGCCATTGTTGCAAAACCTCCTTTTTAATCATTTTTAATTCAGTGGCCATTAATATGAAATTTCTGTCATACAGAGCAGTTATGTTAAACCATTAAATCAGCTAAATCTATAATAAAACTGAAAGCCTTTTTTATACAACATCTATTCACCCAAGGTATAGAAAATATTGGTCTTATCTCTCTATCATGGGACTCAATATCAGTATCATCATCATCTCTTTCTGGGCCTATATTTTGAGTTGGGATAGGTGGTGATATTTCAAGATTAGTCTCTTCTTCAGTGTCATCTTTAGTCTCCTCATTTTTGTTGGTTTCACCTTCCACTTGTCCAGGAATAGCCTTTACTGGAATATCCTGTTCAGTAAGTGCTCTTTTGAAGAAATGGGCTGGGATTTTATGCAATTGTGTCTCTTTAAACTCATTGTCACTCATATACCATGTAGCAGGCACATTAATAACTTCAAATTATTCTGGCTTGAATGTTGGCGATGTGTGAAATCATGCAATTCCTGATATCGATCTGTGCTTCACATAACATCTTTACCATCAAACCAATACCTGACATCCGCATTATCCATGCACTGAGAGTCTCCAATCACTCGATCAGTATTCCTGAAACCTTTCTCAAGTAGTTCTGGCGGATAAATGCGGGTAAAGTTAATACATACTGCTGGTATTCTCATTGGGGCCTTGGTAAATAGTAGCAGTGAAATGGCCTTGTCAACCATATTAGCACTTATTGCCAAAGTGAGCACAGTCTTCTATCTCAGCTAGGGTACTGGGTATACCTAGTAAGGGCAAAGTCTTATGCGAGATAGGTGAGTGTGTGCATATCCTACATTTAGTGATTTCCAACTTCTTGGCAGCTTGCAACTGCATAACCACAAAGGAATTATAGAAGGGTTCTCCCAGTTTAGCATGTAAGTCTCTCCTCAGCCTCTGATCAAATTCAGGCTCCGTGGTAATGTGTAACTTTTTAGTCATTACAGTGGCATTGAGGAAAAAGGTATCATGCGTCTCACAGTTTTTTATCATGTGAATCCATTCATACATCATGACCGTGATCCACACCAAGGCTCCTCCACTCAGGATAATTCCCCAGAGATGCACATCGGTTCTAGGCATTATAAGAGACATTCTTCCGTATTTGTAGTCTACTGGCTCGAGCCCGAGTCAATGATGGAGATGACCTAGAAGTTAAAGGTGCAGAAAAGTCCTTACCAGCAGTACACTGGCCTGTATGTTTGTTCAAAGCTACTGCTTTCTTACAATAGGAACCATGCACCCAATACTTGTAGTCTTTTAGCTTTACAGCTGTGGGAGACACAAGAATAATCTGGAACGGTCCTTTCCACTTAAGGGACAGAGTAGTCCTGGGGGTATAAATTCTTGATGTACACCCACTCTCCAGAATTTAGTCCATCAGTCCTTTCACTTGGGTCCACTGGTTGTCCTGCTTTGGAAAAAGTATCAGAAAACCCGTTTGTGTTAAAGTCTTAAAGTCACTGTTTCTGATGTTACAGAAGCTGTAGGAAGTCTTTTAGGAGGGCGCCCAAACAATACATCTTCTCCTTAGGGGTAGTCCTGATAGTTGCTAGGGCTATAGGCAATGCTTCTACCCATGTGCTCTTCCCATTAGTAGTCACCTTGGCCAGATACCTCTTTAGGGTTTGATTACTGCATTCCACCATCCCACTAACCTGTGGTCTATATGTGGTGTGTAACTGTTGTTTCAGACCTAAGATATCTACTACCTCTGCTATTAGTTTGTTATCAAAGTGTGTACCTCTGTCTGAAGAGATCACAGCTCCTATACCAAACCTGGGAATCAATTCTCTAGTAAGACACTTAACTACTGTTCTGGCATCACTTAACTACTGTTATTCGCAAACAAAAAGATACTTGAATCGGCCACAAGGGGGCATATCTGAGAAGTCAATCTGCACAATTTGAAACTGCTCCTCAGTATGCGGAATGTGTTTCATAGGGGTAGGCATGGGTTTACCTATGTTATGCATTTGACATACAGCACATTCATTAACTTGTTTAGCAGCATATGTGTAAAAACTGGTGCCCACCACTATTTGTTCACAACCTGACAATATCTTTTATTTTCAGCTAAACAAACTTTGGTGAAAGCATGGAAATCAGGGGTTCTTACTATAGCACTGGTCATGCAAAAAATTTTGTGATTTTTTGTTGTGAAACTGGCCACTGTCCTACAGGACATAAACAAGAAATTTAAGAAAATATGGAACCTCTGCATTTCCAACTATTTATGGGGTAATCAAAATGATTCAATGTGGTCATTTTAAAGTGGAAGTAAACTCTCTTTTTGCACTTGTACCTGCATAAGGTTTACCTGTAGGTATTGTGAATATCTCCTAATCCTGCACTGTTTAGGAGATATTCACACTGCATGCAGCCGGTGCTGTCAATGGCGCATGCACTCAGAAGGGTCTGCATACCCGTGCCATCCCTTCAGAGCCCCATGCCGCGGTCTGTGACTACCGTCATTGCATCATGGCCAATCAGACGGCCGAACCACGTGAACTTGGAAGGAAGACTGGGTGAAAATGGAAGCCCTCTTAGCGATGACATCGCTCTGCTGGAAGGCTTCATTCTAAGGTAAGTATTTCAAAATGTGCTAGTATGCAATGCATACTAGCACATTATGCCTTTACCTTGCAGGGTTTTAACAAAAAAAAATTGATGCGGTTTACTACTGCTTTAACTGGCGTAAATTTACCATTTCAGGATTTGGACCCTGGAGGATATTGGTCCTGGCCCAGTCCAACCCACTATCTTACTCCTTTCCTCCCTTTTTTCTTTTTCTATCTTCCATCTTTTCCTCTGCCTTTACTTTCTCTCTATACTACTTTTGCACTGATATTGCTATCTCACAGCTGATAGTCCAACAGCTTGGGTTCTCATCAACCTCTTCTGTACAGGGAGAAACCCCCCATGAGACTATATGCAGTTTCTTATTATGATACCACGTTCTCCTATTTTTTTTTTTTTTGGTAACTTTTCCCCCTTGAACATTGTATTTTCATAGTATGGGACTTTTTTCCTTCTTACCCACCTTAATGGAAATTTAAGTATATATATATTTTTTCTTAACTTCTTGCCTACTGTGCTCTTAAACCCCCTTCCCATCCAGACCAATTTTTAGCTTTCAGCGCTCTCACACTTTGACTGACAATTGCGCGGTCATGCTACACTGTACCCATATGAAATTTTCATTTATCATTTTTTTCACACAAATAGAGCTTTCTTTTGGTGGTATGTAATCACCTCTGGGTTTTTTATTTTTTACAAAAAAAAAGAAAAAAGACAGAAAATTTTGAAAAAAAAAAGTTTTTCTTATTTTCTGCAAGTAAATTTTGAAAATAAATTTTTCTTCACTGATGTGCGCTGATGAGGCGGCACTGATGGGCACTGATAGGCTGCTCTGATGGGCACTGATGATGTGGCACTTATGGGCACTGATGAGGTGGCACTTATGGACACTGATGAGGAGGTACTAATATGCCGCACTGATGAGCACTGATAGGCGGCACTGATGAGCACTGATAGGCGGCACTGCTGGGCACTGAGAGGTGGCACTGCTGGGCACTGAGAGGTGGCACTGAGAGGTGGCACTGCTGGGCACTGAGAGGCGGCACTGACGGGCGGCACTGATGGGCACTGATAGGCGGCACTGATGGGCACTGGTGGATGGCACTGATGGACACTGACGGGTGGCACTGATGAGCACTGATGGGCGGCACTGATGAGCACTGATGGGCAGCACCATCAGTGCCCACACTCAGTGCCCATAGTGCTGCCAGTCAGTGCTCATCAGTGCCTAGATGAGCAGGCACTGATGGGCACTGACTGGCAGCACTATGGGCACTGATTGTGGGCATTGATGGGGGCACTGATGGCGGGCACTGTGGGCACTGATGGGGGGCAATTTGTGTATGTTTTTTTACCTTTAGTAATCAGGGCACTGGTGATCAGTGCCCTGATTACATTCCTGTGTGTCCCCGGCGGCTGACGGCTCTCCCTCCTTCCTCACACTGCAGGCTCCGTATGCGGAAGGCGCGCTGGCGATGAGAGATGATCTCATATGTTTACATATGAGATCATCTCTCATTGCACGGTCCGATCACGTGGTGAATGGCCGCTGTGATTGGCCATTCACCACAATCTGTGATCGGCTGTGTCCAAGGGACAGACGGCCGACACAGATTTTCCCCCGATGCACGCTCGCGGGGAGACTCTTTCTGGGAGGCCGTTTAAAAACGGCCTCCCGAAAATTCAAGTCCGCGCTGCAGCCGTATATAGGCTGTAGCGCGGATGGGAAGCGGTTAAAAGGTTGCAAGTAGGCTTGCATGTAAGACTATACAAGTCTTTTATTCATCTTGGGAATCTGTTCTGTATATTGTAAGCTATTATGTATCACTGTGAAACAAAATACGTGTCTGATATTTGTGCATTGTTCAATATGCTTAATAAAAATGTGTTGACAAATATAATAAGAGCCGGTTCACATAGGAGCGACCCGACTTGCCGGGGCGACCTGTGAATTCATATCACTGAAGTCAATGCAGGTTGCTCCAGGTCGCCCCAAAGTAGTACAGGACCCTTTTTCTAAGTCGGAGCGACACATCTAAAAATTGGTAATTTGCAATATAGTACCTTTTTGTTTTGAGGTTTAATACTGCTTTAAATGTCTTTCTATAAACAGAACTTAAGTTCAGAATTTCTTTTAAGTAGCCCCATGGGTCCCTCTGAAGTCTCTAAGCAGACAACCATTATAAACAAGCAAAGTATATAGTAGCTTGTAGTGCAGTTGCACAACTTTCCCAGCAAGGAGTGTTATCTCCAAGGGTTAGAGAGGCTGGATTCATCCTTTTTAATGGATAGTGTAGGACCCCCTGATAATGGGGTACTTTGACGTAGTGGTGGGCTTGGGCACGATATGGCCATATGGTGGCACCAAATCCCCATTTTTATTTATAGATTGTCTCCATATTTGATAGCCTTTTCTTTTTCATGTGTGCGCTATTCTTTTTTAATAGACAACCATTATGTCCCTGTTATTATATGCCTCTGAGTTCACTACAATTTATTATTTCTTAAGGTTTTACAAACATTTGGAAGCTTATCATACACATTTAAAACTCTTTATAAATGTTTTAACTACTTAGCAAATGGCAGGAACATGCCAAAGATATTTAGTAGCATCTGCACCGTGAAATCTTAAATGAGAAGCTAGCCTAAAGCATCAATGCCTAAAAGGATTGGAAAATCAAGCTGTGAACTGAAGAAGCTATAACTTTTCATTAGTACCACCAGGTGGCACCATTGAACACCTTTTCATATTTCCTTCACTGTAACATAAATGTATTTCTTTGACACCATGACACACAAAGGGCAGAACATCATTATTAAGCATTTTGCAGTTGTCTACGTAATGTATAAATATTAGTGTCAGAGATTTAGTTTTCAACTGAGAATTCCAGATAGCTCAATCCATTTGTGGTTAAACTAATTCTCCTAATTATTACCTTCTGGGTATAATGAGAAGATCAACTCCTTGAACCGGATTTTTAGCAAACTTATGAAAAGATTTTTTTCATGTCTGGTTGAATCTTGTACAGATATTTTTCCCACTCCCAGTGTGTTGCAGAAATGTTCAGTAGTTTCAAGCAAGTGTACAATGCTTAACAACATAAATACCCTGTCTAAAAGTATTACAAATCCAGGCAATCAAAAAATATTTTTGAAAAAATCAAAATAAAAAAATTAAAAAGAAAAACAGCAGCACTGACTGTATCTATACATAATAATATAAAGTGAATCCCCCCCCCCCCAAAAAAAAATAAATGTATTGTATCTAATAATATACTGTATATGTCAAATATAATAAAGTGTATAAACAGTTCACACCATCATTCATAAACAAATAAATAAAAATCCACAATTCATAAAACGTGCAGAGAAATTGTAAATTAATGAATCAGTGAATAAATAAATAAGTGCCCCTAAAAAAAGTTCATAAGGTTCATAGAAAGTGAAAGGTCAATCACAGAAAAAGTGCTGGAAGGTGCTCTACATGTGAAGATATCCCAAAACTTCTTGGGCTTTAATCACCAAAATATGCACCACCAAGAGGGATATCAAAGCCTTTTAGCAGAATCTAAGACCTCTAAAAAAAGAAGGTCTAAAGCAGGCCATAGACGTTTCGATTTTCGTACGAAAATCGTAAATGCCAGTGTTATCGAACGATTTTCGTATCGTTAGTGTGGTATGTAAAACATGCGATTTTCGTACGACAGCAAAAATTCACATATCCAACATGTTGGGTTTTTTTGCGAAAATCGGCCAAATTTCGTATCATTAATGGGGGAGTTGTATGATTTCGCCTAACAAAACACAGAACAGTAGGGAGTGTGTCCAGTAGAGATGTGGTTAAAAGGCACAAAAAATAGTGTTTGGTTGTACGATTTTCGGATCACATTGATGGTACACTCGATGATGTACATGAGTGCCGCTTGCATTTATCGCACGATAAATCGTACGAAAATCGAAACATCTATGGCCTGCTTAACAGTGCTCAAGGGAGAGAACCCTCAGTGGATGGATGGATGGATGGATTACAGCTCAGCTCCTGTCTGGGATCAGCAGGAAGCCACACATATCTCCACTAAGAACTCCTCAGGCACACACCAGATAAGGGACAGTATACTCACAAAATGAATCAATACAATTTACCACGTGCAAAAGAAAGGGGATCTCTCATTGTGCAGTAATTAAAACCAAGTTTATTAAAAGCAAGATATCTACTCCCATATAAGAGAAGTAACAAGGCATTACACGTATTCAGCATCGGGCAACTCGGTGGCCACTCAAGTTCCTCCAACCCAAACTCGCTCATCCATATCTTTATGGACCTTGCTTTGTGCACTGATGTGCAGTCATGTTGAAACAGGAAGGGGCCATCCCCAAACTGTTCCCACAAAGTTGGGAGAATTAAATTGTCCAAAATGTCTTGGTATGCTGACACCTTAAGAGTTTCCTTCACTGGAACTAAGGGGTGAAGCCCAACCCCTGAAAAAGAACCCCACACCATAATCCCCCCTCCATCAAATGATTTGTACCAGTGCACAAAGCAAGGTCAATAAATACATGGATGAGCGAGTTTGGGGTGGAGGAACTTGACTGGCCTGCACAGAGTCCTGACCTCAACGCAATAGGACACCTTTGGGATGAATTAGAGCGCAGACTGCGAGCCAGGCCTTCTCGTCCACATCAGTGCTTGATCTCGTAAATGCGCTTCAGGAAGAATGGTCAAAGATTCCCATAGACACACTCCTAAACCTTGTGGACAGTCTTCCCAGGAGAGTTGAAGCTGTTATAGATGCAAAGTGTGGGCCAACTCGGTATTGAACCCTATGGACTAATGCCGGATTCCCACTGGTAGGACACGACAGTTGTACAACAATCAAAACAATCCCAGTGTGACATAAATTCCCTTTTTTGCCGCTGTAATCACCATATCCGATGTCAAAAGACGGATGGTTAGGACGAGGATCTCACAAAAGAGCACACACCTCACATTTTTGTAAATATTTTATTATATCTTTTAATGTGACAACACTGAAGAAATGACACTTTGCTACAATGTAAAGTAGTGAATGTACAGCTTGTATAACAGTGTAAATTTGCTGTCCCCTCAAAATAACTCAACACACAGCCATTAATGTTTAAACCGCTGGCAACAAAAGTGAGTAAACCCCTAAGGGAAAATGTCCAAATTGGGCCTAACTAGCCATTTTCCCTCCCGGTATCATGTGACTCATTAGTGTTACAAGGTCTCAGGGGTGAATGGGGAGCAGGTGTGTTCAATTTGGTGTTATCGCTCTCACTCTCCCATACTGGTCCCTGATGTTCAACATGGCACCTCATGGCAAAGAACTCTCTAAGGATCTGAAAAAAAGAATTGTTGCTCTACATAAGGATGGCCTAGGCTATAAGAAGATTGTCAAGACCCTGAAATTGAGCTGCTGCACGGTGGCCAAGGCTCTATGCGTGGACAATGTTGCAGATATACTCAAGCGAGTGCAGGCTACATTACAAAAAATTACGGCCAAGGATGACATGGAAGCTTTCCTCATGGTTTTTGAGAGGGTGGCAGAACGAGAAGGGCTTCCCCAGGACCTGTGAGCTGAGGTCCTTGCCCCCTTTTTGACCAGAGGTCCCCAGAAGGCCTGATTTGATCTGAGTGCTGATGAGGCCCGCAAATACCAAAGTCTTAAAACAGAGATTCTGACCCGCCTTGGGGTAACAATGGCCTTGAGATCCCAGCGCATCGATGCTTGGCAATTCAAGGTGGACCAACCTGCCCATGAGTTGGTGGCGCTTGTGGAGCGCTACTTATGTACTGAGGACTTTCTTCAGGGTATAGCACCCAAAGAGTGCTTCTCCAAGAAACAGAAGCCCACCAACCTGGGAAAAGCATCCCTGCCCTAAAATGAAAGGGGAAAGGAGGTAAATACGATTGAGGGCACTGATGCGCAAGGCGTGAAGAGGCCCAATCGCCAAAGGGAGACCTAACAGGACTGGGGATCTATAGTGTGCTGGCGTTGCCAAGGACCAGGACACCTGGTCATCAGTTGTCCGCTAACCCAGGAACCTATGGATTGCAGTTTGACCCTGAAAAGCTACTTTGTTGCTACACCAGGGGGCGCCCCACAACAGCCAGGCAGCTCAGAGAAACAGATCTGTGTTATTAAAGTGGGAGGTTGCCAGATGATTGCCTTGCTGGACTCCAGCAGTCTAGTCACTCAAGTGCACACCAGTCTTGTGAACCCCCACAAGTTGTAGCGTCAGCTAATGGGGGTTGTTTGTATACATGGAGATACCAAGTGCTACCCCACAGCCGTTGTGTCTATCGAATCTCCCTGTGGCACCAGGGACCAAGAAGAAGAAGTGGTCCCAAATCTAATGTATAATTCTGTCCTTGGGCGAGACTTCCCTTTTTTCTGGGATTTATGGGAAAATGCCATCGGAGCAAGGCCCCCAGCTGGATCTGACTTCTGCTGCCCAAAACCACTGAAGGAGCAGAATGAGGAGAAAGAGTCTCCGAATTCCAAAGAACCCCCCCCATCGGAGATAGACCTGCCAGACCTGCCCACCACATGGGGAAAGTATGGCACTGCCCAGCTTAGTTGCCCCACTTTAGCCAGGGCCAGGGAGCAGGTAAATGGGGTACCCCAAGAGAGGAGGCTATATTCCCACATTTCTCTATGGAAAATGACCTGTTATACAGAATGGATGAGATACGGGGAGAGAGACTGGAACAGTTGCTAGTACCTCAACCTCATTGAAGCATGGTACTAGATTTGGCACATTCTCATGTTCTAGGGGGACATCTGGGGGTGGAATAAATTAAAGAGAGAGCATTGCAACAGTTTTATTTGTCAGACTTACACAAAAATGTCAGATTGTATTTTGAGTCAGCTCACTGCTCCAGTCTCACATTTCCAGAGTCCACTAGTACCCTTACCCAACATTGTGGTGATCTTTGATAGGATTGCCATGGATATCGTAGGTAGTGATGGATAAACATCGGTCAGGGCGGTTCGCAAACGTTAGCCGCAAACTTTCTCAAATGTCCGCGAACCGCAAGTTCGCGGCGGGCCCCATTGACTTTAATGGGAGGCGAACTTTAAAAACCGTAAGTAAGTGTCGGTCAGTACAGGCCCCAAAAATTAGCCCACATGAGTTTACCTGACAGCTAAGAACGTTGTATTCTGTGGCTGAAGGTACATTAGGCATTCACAGGATACAGAAGTTAGTGTCGGCCAGCACAGGCCCCAAAACTTAGCCCACATGGGTTTACCTGACAGGTAAGAACATTGTATTCTGTGGCTGAAGGTACATTAGGAATTCACAGGATACAGAAGTGTCGGCCAGTACAGGCCCCAAAAATTAGCCCACGTGGGTTTACCTGACAGCTAAGAACGTTGTATTCTGTGGCTGAAGGTACATTAGGCATTCACAGGATGCAGAAGTAAGTGTCGGCCAGTACAGGCCCCAAAAATTAGCCCACATGGGTTTACCTGACAGCTAAGAACGTTGTATTCTGTGGCTGAAGGTACATTAGGCATTCACAGGATACAGAAGTAAGTGTCGCCCGGCCATTCCAGGCCCCAAAAATTAGCCCACATGGGTTTACCTGACAGCTAAGAACGTTGTGTTCTGTGGCTGAAGGTACATTATGTATTCACAGGATACAGAAGTAAGTGTCGGCCAGTACAGGCCCCAAAATTTAGCCCACATGGGTTTAACTGACAGCTAAGAACGTTGCATTCTGTGGCTGAAGGTACATTAGGCATTCACAGGATACAGAAGTAAGTGTCGGCCAGTACAGGTCCCAAAAATTAGCCCAGATGGGTTTACCTGACAGCTAAGAACGTTGTATTCTGTGGCTGAAGGTACATTAGGTATTCACAGGATACAGAAGTAAGTGTCGGCCAGTACAGGCCCCAAAAATTAGCCCACATGGGTTTAACTGACAGCTAAGAATGTTGTATTCTGTGGCTGAAGGTACATTAGGCATTCACAGGATACAGAAGTAAGTGTCAGCCAGTACAGGCCCTAAAAATTAGCCCACATGAGTTTACCTGACAGCTAAGAATGTTGTATTCTGTGGCTGAAGGTACATTAGGCATTCACAGGATACAGAAGTAAGGGTCGGCCAGTACCGGCCCCAAAATTTAGCCCACATGGGTTTACCTGACAGCTAAGAACATTGTATTCTGTGGCTGTAGGTACATTAGGTATTCACAGGATACAGAAGTTAGTGTCGGCCAGCACAGGCCCCAAAAATTAGCCCACATGGGTTTACCTGACAGCTAAGAACGTTGTATTCTGTGGATGGAGGTACATTAGGCATTGACAGAAAAAAAAAATGTCGGCCATGAAAGGCCCCAAAAGTAAAGGATTCAATGGACATGAAATGCCTTTTATGCCGCTGTATTTACCGAAGACAAGGACCATGAATTGTTGTGTGTGGATGGCGGTCAGGCAGATATTTGAGGCCTGTCATGAGGAATTGTAATCAAACATGGTCTACTGGTCACATGTGTTGAATTCCTCAGATATCCATGCCTCATTCATTTTTATAAATGTGAGGTAGTCAACACTGTCATGAGCTAGGCTAATGCGCTTATCGGTCATGATCCCCCCTGCTACGCTGAACATCCTTTCGGATAGTACACTGGATGGGGGGCAAGCCAACAGTTCCATTGCAAATTGTGCAAGCTCTGCCCAGAGGTCAAGCCTGCCCACCCAGTAGTCCAGGGGTTCATCACTGCTCAGAGCGTCCACATCAGCTGTTAACCCGATGTAGTCGGACACCTGTTGGTCTAGGCGTTCCCTGATGCTGGATCCGGAGTACAGCTGTCGATGGGTCGGATGAAAGAAGGATCTCTTCAAACCGCCCTCTTCTTGCAGGCGCTGTTGGATTGCTACCCGTAACTGTTTCTCTGTGACTGGAAATTCCTCTGCCAGTGCACGCAAAAGCAGAATGCAGCATTTCTCGCAGCAAGGCCTGGAAGTGCTGCATTCTGACCGCCCTCTGTGATGGTGGTAAGATTTCTGCCATTTTTTGTTTGTTCCGTGGGTCTAAGTAAGTTGCCACACAGTACTGGTCCTTGCCCTTTATGCTTTTTATATGGGGTTCCCCCTTAAAACACTGGAGCATGAACGCCCCCATTCGCACTAAACTGGACGCAGTGTAGTGGCCTGGCTCCAGCTCATCATCCAAGATAATCTCGTCCTCGTTCTCCTCCCCCCATCCACAGACAACACCAGGGATCCCAGACAGGTTTAAAGCATGCTCTTCTTGCTCCTCCTTATCCGCCCCAGCACCATCCTCCTCTGACTCCTCTTCAGACTCCTGTTGTTGACTTGTCTCAGATGGAAAAGCAACTCCTGGGAATTCATTCAACATTGCGACTTCCTCATCTTCCTGCTCCTGCTCCTCGACGGCTTGATCAATGACACGATGTAATGCACACTCCAGAAAGAAGGCATAAGGTACGATGTCACTGATGGCACCCTGTCTGTGACTGACCAGTTTGGTGATCTCATTAAATGGCCGCAGAAGTCTGCCTGCATCGCGCATGAGCAGCCACTGGCGAGGTGAAAAAAACCCAAGCTCCCCAGAACCTGTCCTGCTGCAGAGTTCGTACAGGTAGTAATTAACCGCACGTTTCTGCCGGAGCAGCCTATCAAGCATATGCAACGTTGAGTTCCATCGCGTTGGGTAGTCACAAATAAGACGCCTGACGGGCAGGTTGTGTCGCCGCTGAATGTCAGCAAGACGAGCCATGGCTGTGTAAGATCTTCTGAAATGGCGCGAGATTTTCCTGGCCTGCCGCAAGACATCCTGGACCCCAGGGTATTTGGTAACGAATTGCTGCACGACCAAGTTCAGGACGTGTGCCATGCATGACACGTGTGTAATTTTGCCCTGTTTCAGCATGCTCAGCAGATTGGCACCGTTGTCGCACACCACTTTACCAACTGTCAAATTGTGCTGTGTCAGCCACTGATCTGCCTGTGAACGCAAAGCTGAAAAGAGTGCAGGACCAGTGTGGCTCTTGGCTTCCAGGCACAACAGACGCAGCAAAGCATGGCAACGTCTCACCTGACATGTGGAATAGGTTCTGGGGATCTTGGGCGGCGCAGCGGAAGAGACGGTAGCAGCAGAAGAGACGGTAGCAGCGGAAAAGGAGGAGTCAGCCGAGGAGGAGAGGGAGGATGGAGTAGGAGGAGGAGAAGAAGAGGCAGGCCTGCATGCAATCCATGGCGATAAAACCAAATCTACACGGGTGCCACAGTTTACATGCTTGATGGACGTCAGAAGGTTCACCCAGTGGGCAGTAAAAGTTATATACCTTCCCTGCCTGTGTTTGCTAGACCATGTGTCTGTGGTTAGATATATCTTGGCACCGACACTGTGTGCCAGAGATACATTCACTTGCCGCTAAACATGGTCATACAGCTCTGGAATGCCCTTCTGCGAGAAATATTTCCTGCCTGGGACCTTCCATTGTGGTGTTCCAATGGCCAAAAATTTCCAAAAGGCCTCCAAGTCCACCAGTTGATATGGCAGTAGTTGGCGGGCTATCAGTTCCGACAAGCCAGTAGTCAAACATTGGGCAAGAGGGTTATCCGGCGTCATCATTTTTTTACGCTCCAACATTTGGGCCACGGAAGCCTGCATTTTTCGAGAACAACGTGAGGACGGCATGATGGAAGGTGGAGTGGAGGGCAATTGTGAGGAGAGGAGAGAAGAGAAGGAGAAGGAGAAGAGGCTGGACGGTGAGAGCCTGGAGTGTGGCTTTGTGGGTTCTGACGGCATTGCTCCTACTGGGCTCGGGATAGGAGTTCAGGTGCCTTCTTAAGGCGGTCGTCCCTAGGTGAGTGTTGAGCTTACCGCGTCTTATGCGTTGACTGCAAAGGCTGCAGATGGAAACACTGTTGTCAGCAGCGGACACATTAAAAAAAGCCCACACTGCGGAGCCATGTGCCGCCGTCCTGGGAGCACCAGATGTGACTGTACATGGTTGATGGCTCACTCCTGATACATTTGCAGTTTGCTTTGTCCCTCCTGTGCAATTCAAGTTCCACCTGCTTCTCCTCCCTATCTGCTGGTCTGTCTCTCCCTCTGAACTCCCCTCCTCTTCCTCTCTTGTGGCCACCCATGTGACGTCCATAGACACGTCATCTTCCCCACTGTTGCTGCCTCTTCTTCCTGATCCGATGCCAACAATGGCTGAGCATCGGAAATGTCTTGTGATGGATCGGAAAATAATTCCAGTGACTCAAGCGGAGGGTATATGGTGGTGGTGGTGGTGGTGGTGTTGATGGTGGTGTCTTTGCGGGTGCAGATAGCAGAGAGTGAAGAGTCCATGAAATTCATAAAAGGTCCATATATACAACAGTTCACATAAGTCCTTGAATGAAGAGATCCCGATACCAAACAAGTGATTTCAATGAAAACAAATAAGGAAAAGGTGTTTCAAGGTGCTTGTTTAAGGTGCAGGTATTCCCCTTACCAGACGGGTAAAAAATAAGGTGCAATATATCTCCAAACAAAGATATGCGTGCAGTGATATATATAGCCCAGCTCTGCCCACCTCGTGGCCGGTTTGAGAGTAGATAAACTCTTACCAGATGACATAAAACTTAAGGTGTATGGATAACTTCTGGATATCTTTCAGCTCAATGGTAATGACTGTCCCCCAAGCTTGCGGCTCCCTGTTGTCCCTTGTTGTCCCTCCAGGTGTTCGCAGGTGATTTCCCAAAAATAAACAAGGGGGGACTAATAGTGCATTATCCTTATAACTTTTATTGCTGATAATCAAAGATGCACTTACAGTTAAGACGATATAATAAGCTTGCTGAAACCCTGTAGATCCGTGGCCGCCTGCAGTGCGGATCGCGGATGTAGTTAGTGACGGATCTACAGGGTTTCAGCAAGCTTATTATATCGTCTTAACTGTAAGTGCATCTTTGATTATCAGCAATAAAAGTTATAAGGATAATGCACTATTAGTCCCCCCTTGTTTATTTTTGGGAAATCACCTGCGAACACCTGGATGAAGTTTCACTTCCAAGGGACAACAGGGAGCCGCAAGCTTGGGGGACGGTCATTACCATTGAGCTGAAAGATATCCAGAAGTTATCCATACACCTTAAGTTTTATGTCATCTGGTAAGAGTTTATCTACTCTCAAACCGGCCACGAGGTGGGCAGAGCTGGGCTATCTATATCACTGCACGCATCTTTTTGTTTGGAGATATATTGCACCTAGTGTTGAGCGAACACGGACTGTATTATTCGTGTTCGTACCGAATAATTGGATTTTTTGTACCCGAACACGGACACGGACACTTTACTGTATGTTCGGGTAAAAATCCGTGTTCGGTCGTTTTATTTCCGGGTTTTGCATGCTTTGGCGCTCTTTTCATGGCGGGCTTTCAACAGCCAATCAACAATCGTTTAACTGGTGTGCCTTAAGCCATCCCAGCCATGCCTGCAAATGTCTCAGTAGCTGTGATTGGCCGTCTGAAGCATGTGACCAAGTCTTTATAAGTTCGAGGCAGCCGCAGCGGCGTCATTATGCTGCTTAGATTCAGGGACAGAGCACACATCAACGTGCTGGCTGCTGATTAGGGAAAGATAGGCAGGAAAAAACCATTTGTGTCCGGATAGAATTGAGGGACAGGTCGGAGTGTTTAGGCAGGGCGAGTTGTAGGCATTTTAGGGATAGAGTCTGCTGAATTATATAGGGTCAGTGTCTTCTACAAACTACAATCGATATTGCTGTGTGGGGGGTGGGGTGAATCTGCACTCAATCCTGATCTACGATCTCTTCTCAATCCTGTTAGGGACAGAGTCTGCTGAATTTTAGGGAAACTGTGTTCTACAAACTACAATCGATATTGCTGTGTGGGGGGTGGGGTGAATCTGCACTCAATCCTGATCTACGATCTCTTCTCAATCCTGTTAGGGACAGAGTCTGCTGAATTTTAGGGAAACTGTGTTCTACAAACTACAATCGATATTGCTGTGTGGGGGGTGGGGTGAATCTGCACTCAATCCTGATCTACGATCTCTTCTCAATCCTGTTAGGGACAGAGTCTGCTGAATTTTAGGGAAACTGTGTTCTACAAACTACAATCGATATTGCTGTGTGGTGTGGGATTGGAGATAGGCAGGTGTCAGTGATCCACATCCATTTTTCTGTGTGTGAGCTGCAGTGAACACAATCTTTTTGGGCTGCAGTGAACACAATCTTTTTGGGCTGCAGTGAACACAATCTTTTTGGGCTGCAGTGAACACAATCTTTTTGGGCTGCAGTGAACACAATCTTTTTGGGGTGCAGTGAACAAAATCTTTTTGGGGTGCAGTGAACACAATCCTTTTTGGTGTGCAGTGAACACAATCTTTGTGGGGTGCAGTGAACAAAATCCTTTGTGGGGTGCAGTGAACACAATCTTTTTGGGGTGCAGTGAACAAAATCCTTTTTGGGGTGCAGTGAACAACATCCTTTTTGGGGTGCAGTGAACACAATCTTTTTGGGGTGCAGTGAACAAAATCCTTTGTGGGGTGCAGTGAACACAATCTTTTTGGGGTGCAGTGAACACAATCTTTTTGGGGTGGAGTGAACAACATCCTTTTTGGGGTGCAGTGAACAAAATCCTTTTTGGGGTGCAGTGAACAAAATCATTTTTGGGGTGCAGTGAACACAATCTTTTTGGGGTGCAGTGAACACAATCTTTGTGGGGTGCAGTGAACACAATCTTTTTGGGGTGGAGTGAACAACATCCTTTTTGGGGTGCAGTGAACAAAATCCTTTTTGGGGTGCAGTGAACAACATCCTTTTTGGGGTGCAGTGAACACAATCTTTTTGGGGTGCAGTGAACACAATCTTTGTGGGGTACAGTGAACAGAATCTTTGTGGGGTGCAGTGAACACAATCTTTGGGGGGTACAGTGAACACAATCTTTGTGAGGTGCAGTGAACACAATCTTTGTGGGGTGCAGTGAACACAATCATTGTGGGGTGCAGTGAACTCAATCTTTGTGGGGTACAGTGAACACAATCTCATACTGAAGGTTTGAGGGTGCTGCCTGTTCCATACTCCCCCTACTCCTCATCTAGCCTTTTAGGGGTACAAACAATAGTAATTGGGGCCTAGTGTGGTTGTGTACGTGTGATATACATACACTTTTTTGGGATCATATTTTCTATTCCGCTATTTAATCAAAAACCTTTGGGGATCAGTTAAATTGGGGGATAGTCTGTGTTGGTACGTGTGAGAGAGATCCACCTTTCCAAGTTGTTGGGGTTCATCTCATACTTCTGAAGGTTTGAGGGTGCTGCCTGTTCCATACTCCCCCCTACTCCTAGCCTTTTAGGGGTACAAACAATAGTAATTGGGGCCTAGTGTGGTTGTGTACGTGTGATATACATACACTTTTTTGGGATCATATTTTCTATTCCGCTATTTAATCAAAAACCTCTGGGGATCAGTTAAATTGGGGGATAGTCTGTGTTGGTACGTGTGAGAGAGATCCACCTTTCCAAGTTGTTGGGGTTCATCTCATACTTCTGAAGGTTTGAGGGTGCTGCCTGTTCCATACTCCCCCTACTCCTAGCCTTTTAGGGGTACAAACAATAGTAATTGGGGCCTAGTGTGGTTGTGTACGTGTGATATACATACACTTTTTTGGGATCATATTTTCTATTCCGCTATTTAATCAAAAACCTCTGGGGATCAGTTAAATTGGGGGATAGTCTGTGTTGGTACGTGTGAGAGAGATCCACCTTTCCAAGTTGTTGGGGTTCATCTCATACTTCTGAAGGTTTGAGGGTGCTGCCTGTTCCATACTCCCCCCTACTCCTAGCCTTTTAGGGGTACAAACAATAGTAATTGGGGCCTAGTGTGGTTGTGTACGTGTGATATACATACACTTTTTTGGGATCATATTTTCTATTCCGCTATTTAATCAAAAACCTCTGGGGATCAGTTAAATTGGGGGATAGTCTGTGTTGGTACGTGTGAGAGAGATCCACCTTTCCAAGTTGTTGGGGTTCATCTCATACTTCTGAAGGTTTGAGGGTGCTGCCTGTTCCATACTCCCCCCTACTCCTAGCCTTTTAGGGGTACAAACAATAGTAATTGGGGCCTAGTGTGGTTGTGTACGTGTGATATACATACACTTTTTTGGGATCATATTTTCTATTCCGCTATTTAATCAAAAACCTCTGGGGATCAGTTAAATTGGGGGATAGTCTGTGTTGGTACGTGTGAGAGAGATCCACCTTTCCAAGTTGTTGGGGTTCATCTCATACTTCTGAAGGTTTGAGGGTGCTGCCTGTTCCATACTCCCCCTACTCCTAGCCTTTTAGGGGTACAAACAATAGTAATTGGGGCCTAGTGTGGTTGTGTACGTGTGATATACATACACTTTTTTGGGATCATATTTTCTATTCCGCTATTTAATCAAAAACCTTTGGGGATCAGTTAAATTGGGGGATAGTCTGTGTTGGTACGTGTGAGAGAGATCCACCTTTCCAAGTTGTTGGGGTTCATCTCATACTTCTGAAGGTTTGAGGGTGCTGCCTGTTCCATACTCCCCCTACTCCTAGCCTTTTAGGGGTACAAACAATAGTAATTGGGGCCTAGTGTGGTTGTGTACGTGTGATATACATACACTTTTTTGGGATCATATTTTCTATTCCGCTATTTAATCAAAAACCTTTGGGGATCAGTTAAATTGGGGGATAGTCTGTGTTGGTACGTGTGAGAGAGATCCACCTTTCCAAGTTGTTGGGGTTCATCTCATACTTCTGAAGGTTTGAGGGTGCTGCCTGTTCCATACTCCCCCTACTCCTAGCCTTTTAGGGGTACAAACAATAGTAATTGGGGCCTAGTGTGGTTGTGTACGTGTGATATACATACACTTTTTTGGGATCATATTTTCTATTCCGCTATTTAATCAAAAACCTCTGGGGATCAGTTAAATTGGGGGATAGTCTGTGTTGGTACGTGTGAGAGAGATCCACCTTTCCAAGTTGTTGGGGTTCATCTCATACTTCTGAAGGTTTGAGGGTGCTGCCTGTTCCATACTCCCCCTACTCCTAGCCTTTTAGGGGTACAAACAATAGTAATTGGGGCCTAGTGTGGTTGTGTACGTGTGATATACATACACTTTTTTGGGATCATATTTTCTATTCCGCTATTTAATCAAAAACCTCTGGGGATCAGTTAAATTGGGGGATAGTCTGTGTTGGTACGTGTGAGAGAGATCCACCTTTCCAAGTTGTTGGGGTTCATCTCATACTTCTGAAGGTTTGAGGGTGCTGCCTGTTCCATACTCCCCCCTACTCCTAGCCTTTTAGGGGTACAAACAATAGTAATTGGGGCCTAGTGTGGTTGTGTACGTGTGATATACATACACTTTTTTGGGATCATATTTTCTATTCCGCTATTTAATCAAAAACCTCTGGGGATCAGTTAAATTGGGGGATAGTCTGTGTTGGTACGTGTGAGAGAGATCCACCTTTCCAAGTTGTTGGGGTTCATCTCATACTTCTGAAGGTTTGAGGGTGCTGCCTGTTCCATACTCCCCCCTACTCCTAGCCTTTTAGGGGTACAAACAATAGTAATTGGGGCCTAGTGTGGTTGTGTACGTGTGATATACATACACTTTTTTGGGATCATATTTTCTATTCCGCTATTTAATCAAAAACCTCTGGGGATCAGTTAAATTGGGGGATAGTCTGTGTTGGTACGTGTGAGAGAGATCCACCTTTCCAAGTTGTTGGGGTTCATCTCATACTTCTGAAGGTTTGAGGGTGCTGCCTGTTCCATACTCCCCCTACTCCTAGCCTTTTAGGGGTACAAACAATAGTAATTGGGGCCTAGTGTGGTTGTGTACGTGTGATATACATACACTTTTTTGGGATCATATTTTCTATTCCGCTATTTAATCAAAAACCTCTGGGGATCAGTTAAATTGGGGGATAGTCTGTGTTGGTACGTGTGAGAGAGATCCACCTTTCCAAGTTGTTGGGGTTCATCTCATACTTCTGAAGGTTTGAGGGTGCTGCCTGTTCCATACTCCCCCCTACTCCTAGCCTTTTAGGGGTACAAACAATAGTAATTGGGGCCTAGTGTGGTTGTGTACGTGTGATATACATACACTTTTTTGGGATCATATTTTCTATTCCGCTATTTAATCAAAAACCTCTGGGGATCAGTTAAATTGGGGGATAGTCTGTGTTGGTACGTGTGAGAGAGATCCACCTTTCCAAGTTGTTGGGGTTCATCTCATACTTCTGAAGGTTTGAGGGTGCTGCCTGTTCCATACTCCCCCCTACTCCTAGCCTTTTAGGGGTACAAACAATAGTAATTGGGGCCTAGTGTGGTTGTGTACGTGTGATATACATACACTTTTTTGGGATCATATTTTCTATTCCGCTATTTAATCAAAAACCTCTGGGGATCAGTTAAATTGGGGGATAGTCTGTGTTGGTACGTGTGAGAGAGATCCACCTTTCCAAGTTGTTGGGGTTCATCTCATACTTCTGAAGGTTTGAGGGTGCTGCCTGTTCCATACTCCCCCTACTCCTAGCCTTTTAGGGGTACAAACAATAGTAATTGGGGCCTAGTGTGGTTGTGTACGTGTGATATACATACACTTTTTTGGGATCATATTTTCTATTCCGCTATTTAATCAAAAACCTCTGGGGATCAGTTAAATTGGGGGATAGTCTGTGTTGGTACGTGTGAGAGAGATCCACCTTTCCAAGTTGTTGGGGTTCATCTCATACTTCTGAAGGTTTGAGGGTGCTGCCTGTTCCATACTCCCCCTACTCCTAGCCTTTTAGGGGTACAAACAATAGTAATTGGGGCCTAGTGTGGTTGTGTACGTGTGATATACATACACTTTTTTGGGATCATATTTTCTATTCCGCTATTTAATCAAAAACCTCTGGGGATCAGTTAAATTGGGGGATAGTCTGTGTTGGTACGTGTGAGAGAGATCCACCTTTCCAAGTTGTTGGGGTTCATCTCATACTTCTGAAGGTTTGAGGGTGCTGCCTGTTCCATACTCCCCCTACTCCTAGCCTTTTAGGGGTACAAACAATAGTAATTGGGGCCTAGTGTGGTTGTGTACGTGTGATATACATACACTTTTTTGGGATCATATTTTCTATTCCGCTATTTAATCAAAAACCTTTGGGGATCAGTTAAATTGGGGGATAGTCTGTGTTGGTACGTGTGAGAGAGATCCACCTTTCCAAGTTGTTGGGGTTCATCTCATACTTCTGAAGGTTTGAGGGTGCTGCCTGTTCCATACTCCCCCTACTCCTAGCCTTTTAGGGGTACAAACAATAGTAATTGGGGCCTAGTGTGGTTGTGTACGTGTGATATACATACACTTTTTTGGGATCATATTTTCTATTCCGCTATTTAATCAAAAACCTCTGGGGATCAGTTAAATTGGGGGATAGTCTGTGTTGGTACGTGTGAGAGAGATCCACCTTTCCAAGTTGTTGGGGTTCATCTCATACTTCTGAAGGTTTGAGGGTGCTGCCTGTTCCATACCCCCCCTACTCCTCATCTAGCCTTTTAGGGGTACAAACAATAGTAATTGGGGCCTAGTGTGGTTGTGTACGTGCGAGATACATACACTTTTTTTGATCATATTTCCTATTCCGCTATTCAATAAAAACCTTTGAGGATCAATTGAATTGCGGGATAGTCTGTGTCGGTACGTGTGAGAGAGATCCACCTTTCCAAGTTGTTGGGGTTCATCTCATACTTCTGAAGGTTTGAGGGTGCTGCCTGTTCCATACCCCCCCTACTCCTCATCTAGCCTTTTAGGGGTACAAACAATAGTAATTGGGGCCTAGTGTGGTTGTGTACGTGCGAGATACATACACTTTTTTTGATCATATTTCCTATTCCGCTATTCAATAAAAACCTTTGGGGATCAATTAAATTGCGGGATAGTCTGTGTCGGTACGTGTGAGATCCACCTTTCCAAGTTTTTGGGGTTCATCTCATACTTCTGAAGCTTTGAGGGTGCTGCCTGTTCCATACTCCTCCTCCTCCTCATCCATCCTTTTAGGTGTACAAACAATAGTAATAGGGGCCTAGTGTGCTTCTGTACGTGTGAGATACATACACATTTTTTGATCATATTTCCTATTCCGCTATTCAATAAAAACCTTTGGGGATCAATTAAATTGCGGAATAGTCTGTGTCGGTACGTGTGAGATCCACCTTTCCAAGTTTTTGGGGTTCATCTCATACTTCTGAAGCTTTGAGGGTGCTGCCTGTTCCATACTCCTCCTCCTCCTCATCCATCCTTTTAGGTGTACAAACAATAGTAATTGGGGCCTAGTGTGTTTCTGTACGTGCGAGATACATACACTTTTTTTGATCATATTTCCTATTCCGCTATTCAATAAAAACCTTTGGGGATCAATTAAATTGCGGGATAGTCTGTGTCGGTACGTGTGAGATCCACCTTTCCAAGTTTTTGGGGTTCATCTCATACTTCTGAAGCTTTGAGGGTGCTGCCTGTTCCATACTCCTCCTCCTCCTCATCCATCCTTTTAGGTGTACAAACAATAGTAATTGGGGCCTAGTGTGCTTCTGTACGTGTGAGATACATACACATTTTTTGATCATATTTCCTATTCCGCTATTCAATAAAAACCTTTGGGGATCAATTAAATTGCGGGATAGTCTGTGTCGGTACGTGTGAGATCCACCTTTCCAAGTTTTTGGGGTTCATCTCATACTTCTGAAGCTTTGAGGGTGCTGCCTGTTCCATACTCCTCCTCCTCCTCATCCATCCTTTTAGGTGTACAAACAATAGTAATTGGGGCCTAGTGTGCTTCTGTACGTGTGAGATACATACACATTTTTTGATCATATTTCCTATTCCGCTATTCAATAAAAACCTTTGGGGATCAATTAAATTGCGGAATAGTCTGTGTCGGTACGTGTGAGATCCACCTTTCCAAGTTTTTGGGGTTCATCTCATACTTCTGAAGCTTTGAGGGTGCTGCCTGTTCCATACTCCTCCTCCTCCTCATCCATCCTTTTAGGTGTACAAACAATAGTAATTGGGGCCTAGTGTGTTTCTGTACGTGTGAGATACATACACTTTTTTTGATCATATTTCCTATTCCGCTATTCAATAAAAACCTTTGGGGATCAATTGAATTGCGGGATAGTCTGTGTCGGTACGTGTGAGAGAGATCCACCTTTCCAAGTTGTTGGGGTTCATCTCATACTTCTGAAGGTTTGAGGGTGCTGCCTGTTCCATACCCCCCCTACTCCTCATCTAGCCTTTTAGGGGTACAAACAATAGTAATTGGGGCCTAGTGTGGTTGTGTACGTGCGAGATACATACACTTTTTTTGATCATATTTCCTATTCCGCTATTCAATAAAAACCTTTGAGGATCAATTGAATTGCGGGATAGTCTGTGTCGGTACGTGTGAGAGAGATCCACCTTTCCAAGTTGTTGGGGTTCATCTCATACTTCTGAAGGTTTGAGGGTGCTGCCTGTTCCATACTCCCCCTACTCCTCATCTAGCCTTTTAGGGGTACAAACAATAGTAATTGGGGCCTAGTGTGGTTGTGTACGTGTGATATACATACACTTTTTTTGGATCATATTTTCTATTCCGCTATTCAATAAAAACCTTTCTAGGGCAAGATCTTAAATTACAGAAATATGAGGAGACCGTCAAATAAGGGCCGTGGCCTGGGTCGTGGTGCTGCTGGTAGAGCTCCTGTTGCAAGGAGAGGACATGGTCGATCTGTGCCAGCTACACGCACAAGTGAAACACCTTCCTCAAGTGTGAGTAGGCGACAGAACCTGCATCAGTATTTGGTAGGGCATCAAACGCCCCTAGAAGTGATGAGGCCAGAACAAGTTGAGGCGATAGTAGATTGGTTTGCTGCTGACAGTGCCTCCAGTTCCTTCACATTGTCTCCCACCCAGTCTACTGCAGAAAGGTCAGAGTTGGCACCTGCAGCCAATGTCCAACCGTCTTTCACCTCACCCCCTTGCAAATCAGGCCAGCAGTCTGAGCCCCAAGCCATACAGCAGTCTCTTATTCTTTTTGAGGACTCTGTCAGCAGGGTTTCCCAGGGCCATCCACCTAGCCCTGCCCCAGAAGTGGAAGAGATTGAGTGCAGCGATGCCCAACCACTTATTCCTCAAGATGAGTACATGCAAGGATCATCGCAGCACGTCTCCGATGATGACGAAACGCAGGTGCCAACTGCTGCGGCGTTCAGCATTGTGGAGACCGACAAGGAGGGCAGGGGTGAAGACTGGGTGGAAGATGATGTGGAGGACGATGAGGTCCTCGACCCCACATGGAATGAACGTCATGCAGGTGAACTGAGTAGTTTGGAGGAAGAGGCGGTGGTCGCACAGAGCCACCAGCACAGCAGAAGAGGGAGCAGGGTGCAGAAGCGGAGCGGCCGTGCCCTAGACACTACGCCCGCTACTGCCCAACGCAGCAAGGGAACGAGCGCACCAAAGTCAGCTCAAAGGAGTTCTCTAGCGTGGAAGTTCTTTAGAAAATGTGCTGATGACAGGACACGAGTGGTTTGCACCCTGTGCAATCAGAGCTTGAAGCGAGGCATGAACCTTCTCAACCTGAGCACAACCTGCATGATCAGGCATCTAAGTGCAAAGCACGAGCTGCAGTGGAGTACACACCTTCAAAACCAAGAAACGTCTCTGGCTCATCCTGCTTCCTCTTCTGCTGCAGTCTCGGCCGCTCCAGCCACATCTGTAGTGATACCGGCACCTGCCACCCCGCAAACAGACGATCTGTCAGCAACACCACCACCTGGGTCACCAACAACCATCTCCACAATGTCCCGTGGAAGCGTTCAGCTTTCCATCTCCCAAACACTTGAGAGGAAGAGGAAGTACCCCCCTACCCACCCGCGATCCCTGGCCCTGAATGCCAGCATTTCAAAATTATTGGCCTTTGAAATGCTGTCATTCCGTCTGGTGGAGACGCACAGTTTTAAAAACCTTATGTCGGTGGCTGTCCCACAGTACGTCGTGCCCAGCCGCCACTACTTTTCCAGGCAAGCCATCCCTTCCCTGCACAACCAAGTGGGGGAAAAAATCAGGTGTGCACTGCGCAACGCCATCTGTGCCAAGGTCCACCTAACTACGGATACGTGGACCAGTAAGCACGGTCAGGGGCGTTATATCTCCCTAACGGCACACTGGGTAAATGCAGTGGCGGATGGGCCTGAGGCGGATAGCAATTTGGCGCATGTCCTTCCAC
Source organism: Pelophylax lessonae (assembly GCF_965119305.1). Lineage (NCBI taxonomy): Eukaryota > Metazoa > Chordata > Amphibia > Anura > Ranidae > Pelophylax > Pelophylax lessonae. The sequence continues at coordinate 173,970,400 of NC_138776.1, read as the reverse complement.
CACCGAGGATTGCAGGGCGCTTCAGTTTGCCTCCTGTTCCTAACTCCTCCTACTCCGCTTCCTCATCCTCTACCGCCTCCTCATCCGGACAGCGTAACACCTTCACCACCAACTTCAGCACGGCCAGGGGTAAACGACAGCAGGCAGTTTTACAACTTGCCTGTTTGGGGGACAAACCACACACCGCGCAGGAGTTGTGGAGGAGCATGGAACAGCAGACAAATGAGTGGTTGCTGCCAGCGAGCCTCAAGCCCGGCCTGGTGGTGTGCGATAACGGGCGAAATCTCATAGCAGCTCTGGGCCTAGCCGGTTTGACGCACATCCCTTGCCTGGCGCATGTGCTGAATTTGGTGGTGCAGAGGTTCCTTAAAAACTACCCCGATATGTCAGAGCTGCTGCAGAAAGTGCGGGCCGTTTGTGCGCACTTTCGGCGTTCTCACCCTGCTGCTGCTCGCCTGGCAGCGCTGCAGCGTAACTTCGGCCTTCCCGCTCACCGCCTCATATGTGACGTGCCCACAAGGTGGAACTCCACCTTGCACATGCTGGAAAGACTGTGCGAGCAGCAGCAGGCCATAGTGGAGTTTCAGCTGCAGCACGCACGCGTGAGTCGCTCTGCGGAACAGCACCACTTCACCACCAATAACTGGGCCTCCATGCGAGACCTGTGTGCCTTGTTGCGCTGTTTTGAGTACTCCACCAACATGGCCAGTGGCAATGACGCCGTTCTCAGCTTAACTATCCCACTTCTATGCCTCCTTGAAAAAACAATTCGGGCGATGATGGAAGAGGATGTGGCACAGGATGAGGAGGAGGAGGAGGATGAAGAGGTAACATTTCCAAGGCTTTCAGGGCAGTCATTCGCAAGGGGCTCCGAGGGTGGGTTCCTGCACACGCAAACGCCAGGGACGCAATTGTCCAGCAGGGGCACAGTTCTGGAGGATGAGGAGGATGAGGAGGAGGAGGAGCTGGAGGAGGAGATGGAACCATGTTCACAGCAGGGTGGCACCCAGGCCAGCTCATGGCCATCACTGGTGCGTGGCTGGGGGGATACAGAGGACACGGACCATACACCTCCCACAGAGGACAGCCTTTCGTCGCCTCTGGGCAGCCTGGCACACATGAGCGATTACATGCTGCAGTGTCTCCACAACGACCGCCGAGTTGCCCACATTCTAACTTGTGCTGATTACTGGGTGGCCACGCTGCTGGATCCCCGTTACAAGGACAACGTACCGTCCTTAATTCACTCACTGGAGCGCGATCGCAAGATGCGCGAGTACAAGCGCACGCTGGTAGACGCCATGCTGCTGGCATTCCCATCTGACAGCGGGGCCACAGTGGAAGCACAAGGCAGAGGAGGAGGAGGAGGAGGTCGCCAACGCAACCAGGGCACCGCCAGCACCTCAGAAGGCAGGGTTAGCATGGCCGAAATGTGGAAAAGCTTTGTCAGCACGCCACAACAAACAGCAGCACCAGCAGCTCAGATGGAACGTCTTAGCAGGAGGCAGCATTTTACCAACATGGTGGAGCAGTATGTGTGCACACGCCTACATGTAGTGAATGACGGGTCTGCCCCCTTCAACTTCTGGGTCTCCAAATTGGGCACATGGCCTGAGCTTGCCCTTTACGCCTTGGAGGTGCTGGCGTGCCCTGCAGCCAGTGTATTATCTGAACGGGTATTTAGCACGGCTGGGGGCGTTATAACAGACAAGCGCAGCCGCCTGTCCAGAGACAATGTGGACAAGCTCACGTTCATTAAAATGAACCAGGCATGGATCCCACGGGACTTTTCCGTACCTTATGCAGAATAGCAATGGATACCGACCTTACCCACCCATTGTTCCATTTTTGCTCTTTCTCACTCTTTTGGGGTGTACCCTCATTTAAAATTTGTGAAAAGAAGCAGTGTTGGCTACCTCGTCCTCCTCCTCAGGGCCAGATTAATGTAGGGTCTATTGGAGCTGCAGCTCCAGGCCCCTACCTTTTATATAGGCCCCGGGTTGGCCATATTCACTGTTACCGCTCTTCTGTCACTTGTAAACACAGAAGTCTGGCTTCTATGCTCGCTTCCCCAGGCAGCACCCTCAGAACCTCCCCACACAGCGTGAAGGCCGGACAAGGAGGGACAGTTGGCGATGCATGGATGTGTTTATGGGCTTCAGAGACAGCATCCCATGTTGAATTAGGCATGCATGGCTGCACCCTTCCTCCTCTGGGTGCATGGCAAGGCACGGCCCTAAGGCCCTTCAAAATCCTCAGCACCAAGCCCATGATGCTGTTAATCCGGCCCTGGTCCTCCTCCACCGCCGCTTCCACCTACACCGCCCATAGGTGTGCGCAGCCTATTGCATTAAGGTGTGCACCCCAAAGTTGAAATACACATGCATGTGTTTGCCAGCAGGGAGAGTAATGTATCGGGGCCATGTACCTGTAGGCAAGGAGAAATAGAGCAGAGCAGGTCCCAGGGAGATCTTTCCCATCTCCTCACTGGCAATGCTATGTGCCCTAGGTGATTAGGGTGTGCCCAGGCACACCCAGCACACCCTGTGCGCACGCCTATGTCACCGCCACATCCACCACCACCTCAACCTCCCTCCTACTCCATATGGGCCTCGTCCTTCAGAGATGAAGAAGAACATTGTTTTATTTTTCTGTTTTTTTTTGTTGTTTTAAGTTATTTCCCTATCCACATTTGTTTGCAGAGCACTTGCCATGCTCTTAATTACGTTTTGCTGCCATTTGCAGCACTCTAGCCCTTTCCTTTGGTGTTTTAGAGCCATTTTAGTGCCTTAAAGTTCGGGTCCCCATTGACTTCAATGGGGTTCGGTGTCCGGGAAAAGTTCGGTAAAAGTCCGGGACACGGACCCGGACTTTTTTTTAAAGTTCGGCCGAACCCGTCGAACACGGACATCTAGGTGTCCGCTCAACCCTAATTGCACCTTATTTTTTACCCGTCTGGTAAGGGGAATACCTGCACCTTAAACAAGCACCTTGAAACACCTTTTCCTTATTTGTTTTCATTGAAATCACTTGTTTGGTATTGGGATCTCTTCATTCAAGGACTTATGTGAACTGTTGCATATATGGACCTTTTATGAATTTCATGGACTTTTATGTTTTATATGTCACCCTATTTATTAATGACATTGGTGTCACTATTTTTCACATATTTATGTTTAAAAGTTTCAGAGAATTAGTGCACTACACATTTTAATCATTTGTACACTTAATTATCCTCACTGGGTAATCGGATTTTAGTTGCAGCTTTTTCATCGATTTATTTATCAGCGCTCCCTTAATACATACCAGAGAGTGAAGAGGGTGCAGATAGAGAGGATGAGGAGGGTGCAGAAGAGGAAGGCTGAGTGAGCCACTCAACCAAGTCTGGTGCTTCCTTTAACGTAATCGAACGCACCTTCTGAAACTTCACACTTTGGCTCCGGCCTACTGTTCCTGCCCTACCCCTACCACCCCTGCGTAAGGGCCTGCCTCTTCCTCTGCCTGTCATTTTTTAAATTACCCTGTGACAAAAGTCTCTTCAAACTGTGGTATTGGGGGGCCACTGGTTTATCACATTAGTTCTACAAAAAATTGGCCAGTAACTGTTGTCACTGTGTGTAGCACAGTTAATGCAGCAAAAGAGGCCAAAATTTTTCAGGACTAAAATACACTGTTATAAAAGTATACTGTTAAATAACACCCCACTTCAATCTTTGGTATTGGGGGGCCACTGGTCTATCACACCAGTTGTACAAAAAATTGGCCAGTAAGTTTGGCACTGTGTGTAGCAGAGTTAACGCAGCAAAAGAGGCAATATTGTTTCAGGACACAAATACAATTAGACAAGTATACTCAGATAACACCCCACTTCAATATGTGGTATTGGGGGGCCACTGGTTTATCACACCAGTTGTACAAAATATTGGCCAGTGAGTTTGGCACTGTGTGTAGCAGATTTAACGCAGCAAAAGAGGCAAAAATGTTGCAGGACACAAATACACTTAGACAAATATACTCAGATAACACCCCACTTCAATATGTGGTATTGGGGGGCAACAGGTTTATTACACCAGTTGTACAAAAAATTGGCCAGTAAGTTTGGGACTGTGTGTAGCAGAGTTAACGCAGCAAAAGAGGCAATATTGTTGCAGGACACAGATACATTAATAAAAGTATACTCAGATAACACCCCACTTCAATATGTGGTATTGGGGGGGGGGGCACTGGTCTATCACATCAGTTCTACAAAATATTGGCCAGTAATTGTCGTCACTGTGTGTAGCACAGTTAAAGCGGAGTTCCACCCTAAAATTATACTTACCTCCATCTTCTTGCTCCGGGTCACCTGAAAAACAAATGGATAATCGCAATTTTTTTTTTTTTTTACTTACCATGTTTAGAAGAAAATATACTTACCTTACTTCCTCTTCCTTCCCTCGGCGGCCACGGCGGTTCGTCACTTCCTGGCTTGCAATGATTCCTGGGAGCTGAATGTCATCGCTCCCAGGAATCAATGCGCCTGCACCGGCCCCGACGTCAGTTCCAGTGCAGGCGCCGTCATACCTTGCTAAACAGCTTCTGGGCATGCCCAGAAGCTGTGCAGGGATGAAGCTGTGGCACCGGAAGTGACGGCGGGGCCTGTGCAGTGCATTGTGGGACCACAGAAGACGGAAGAGGACACAGAAGAGGATTGCGCTGGCTTCAAGCTGCCCACACCTGAGATGGCAGCGCTGGACAATACATTTTCAAGGTAAGTATTTCTTCTAAAAGGTAAGTGCAACCCGGGACAGATCATAGGCTAGCCATTGTGGAATGCAGTAGCCCTGACTGTCCCAGGGGTATTTTTATTAAAAAAACTTTCCCAGGGTGGAACTCCGCTTTAACGCAGCAAAAGAGGCCAAATTTTTGCAGGACTAAAATACACTGTTATAAAAGTATACTATTAAATAACACCCCACTTCAATATGTGATATTGGGGGGCCACTGGTCTATCACACCAGTTGTACAAAAAATTTGGCCAGTAAGTTTGGCAACGTGTGTAGCAGAGTTAACGTAGCAGAAGAGGCAATATTTTTTCAGGACACAAATACACTTATAAAAGTATGCTCAGATAACAACCCACTTCAATATGTGGTATTTGGGGGCCACTGGTCTATCACATCAGTTATAATACTTTTTTAAAAGTGCTTTTGTCCCTGTTTGTAGTATTGCTGCAGAAACGCTCATCACACCAGTCCCAATGCTGCACAGTGCACAATACAAATCCACTACGATATGCTTTCTATATTAGAAAGTATATTATAAGTGTATTACACCCCTATATAGTGCACTGCACACCAAAGAATAGTACACCTATACTAAATACCAGTCCTTAAAAGGACTTTTGTGGACCTTAACAGAGCGATTTGTGTCACTGACGATCTGTCCCTGGTGCACACAGCAAACCTCTCCCTACACTGACAAAAGAGACAGTACACCTATACCAAATACCAGCCATTAAAAGGACTTTTGTGGACCTTAACAGAGCGATTTGTGTCACTGATGATCTGTCCATGGTGCACACAGCAAACCTCTCCCTACACTGACAAAAGAGATAGTATACCTTTACCAAATACCAGCCATTAAAAGGACTTTTGTGGACCTTAACAGAGCGATTTGTGTCACTGATGATCTGTCCATGGTGCACACAGCCAACCTCTCCCTACACTGACAAAAAGCAGAATGTGAAATGGCCGCCAGGTCAGGTCTATTTATAAGGTAGGGAGTATGTCCATGTGCTGCAATGTTTCAATTGGTTGTCCCGTTCCACCTGATGGCTGTGTCTTGGGTCAAAATTCTCCCCAATGTAAACTAATATGGCCGCCGCGAACAACGCCATATGTTCGCAAAATCGTCAGGCTGCGAACAAGCAAAGTTCACCGCGTACCGAATGCCGGGCGAACCGCAAGGCCATCCCTAATCTTAGGTCCCCTGGTTAAGTCTGCTAGGGGGCACCAGTATCTTGGTTATCTTGGACTATGCTACCCGGTACCCAGAGGCTATCCCGTTGAGGAACCCCTCAGCTAAGAGTATTGCTAAAGAGCTTTCTCTTATATTTTCACGTGTGGGTATTCCCTGGGAGCTGTTAACTGACCAGGGCACTCCCTTCATGTCAAAGGTTACCAAAAAATTGTGTAAATTGTTTAAAATGAATCACTTACACACTTTTGTGTACTACCCGCAAATGGATGGCCTAGTGGAAAGGAATGTTAAAGTGAGTGGTAGCAGCAGATGGTAGGGACTGGGACTGCCTCTTGCCCTACCTCATGTTTGCTGTACGGGAGGTACGCAAGCCACTGGCTTTTCCCCTTTTGAGTTATTGTATGGCTGACATCCGAGGGGCCAATTAGATATAGCAAAAAAGACCTGGGAACAAGATGCAACCCTACTCAAAAGCGTAGTGGAGCATATTGCTCAAATGCAAGACTGGATTGGAAAAGCCATGCCCATTGTTAAATCCCACTTGCAACAGGCTCAGCAGGCTCAGGCTAGAGTTTACAACTGTTCAGCCAAGATCCGAACCTTTAACCTCGGTGACAGAGGTCTTGTGCTGGTACCTACGGTGGAGAGTAAATTTCTGGCGAAATGGCAAGGGCCATACAAGGTTGTAGAACTGGTGGGGGAAGTTTACTAAAGAGTACACCAGCCTGGCAAATAAAAGCCCTACCAATTCTACCATGTCAATTTATTGAAGCCCTGGAATGACAGAGAATCCCTTATGGTCCAAGCACCCTTGGCTATGACTACCGCAGGTCCTTCTACGGTGCCTGGGGTAGAGATCGCTAAGGCACTGTCAGTAAGCCAAAAACAAGAGCCCGAGGATTTTCTGGTAAGTAATAGGGAGTTCTTTTCTGATCTTCCAGGGGTAGCTTCAATGATAAAGCTTGATATTGTGACCGAGCCCGGGGTGAAAGTTAACTACCCTACCGTATCCCAGAAGCTCGGCGCCAAGTAGTCTCGGAGGAAATAAGGAGGATGTTGGACCTTGAGGTGATAGAAGAATCCCATAGTCAGTGGTGTAGTCCAATTGTCCTTATTCCAAAGCCGGATTGCAGCATTTGATTTTGTAAGGATTTCCAAAAGCTAAATGAGGTGTCAAAATTTGATGGTTATCCAATGCTCAGAGTAGATGAACTAATTAAGCGGCTGGGACATGCTCGATATATCATCACCCTGGATCTTACGAAAGGGTATTGGCAATTACCACTTATGAATCGTGCTAAGGAGAAGACAGCTTTTTCTACTCCTGAGGGGCACTGGCAGTATAAGAGGATGCCATTTGGCCTACATGGCGCGCCAGCCACTTTTCATCGGATGATGGATCGTGTCCTTAAACCCCACCGAGCCTATGCATCTGTATATTTAGATGACGTGGTCATTTTTAGTGCAGACTGGGAGAGCCACTTACCTAAAGTACAGGTTGTTATTAATGCCCTCCGTGGTGAGGGTTTGACTGCTAATCCTATGAAGTATGCTGTGGGTTTAGAGTAGGCCCGATATTTGGAGTATGTTATTGGCCGGGGATAGCAAAACCCCAGGTCACAGAAATACATGCCATCCAAAGTTGGCCAAGACCCCTCAATATAAAGCTATTATAGAAGGTTTGTCCCCGATTTTGCTACCTTGGCAGCTCCCCTTAGAGATCTTACCAAGGGTGGGAAATCCTCAGCAGTAACTTGGACCCCAGAAGCCAAGAAAGCTTTTGATGACCTAAAGACAGGCCTGTGTAATAACCCTGTCCTAATTACCCTGAATTTTACATGGGAATTTATAGTGCAGATGTATGCGTCAGAAATGGGATTAGGCGCAGTATTGTCCCAAGTGGTGAATGGGGAGGAACACCATATGGCATGCCTAAGAAGAAAATTGACCCCCGCTGAAAAAAGATACGCTATTGTAGAATGGGAATGTCTTGCTATCAAATGGGCTCTGGAGAGTTTAAAATACTATCTGCTACGGCGACAGTTTAGGCTCTTAACTGACCATGCCCCTCTCAAATGGATGGCCCAAAATAAGGAGAAAAATGCAAGGGTTACCAGATCGTTCTTGGCTCTACAGAATTTCAAATTCATAGTAAAACATAGACCAGGTAGCCAATAATCTTACGCTGATGCCCTCACCAGAGTGTACAGTTTGTTTGCCCAAGGAATTCAACCCCCCGAGTTTGAGCAGGGAGGTGGGGGGGATATGTAGTGGGGTGCCTGTGAAACAGAGTAAAATGGCAGGAAAAGTGATTGATGGGATATGTGTTCCTCTGTGGATTCTCAAGCCTCGTACACACGCAACGAATTTCCGCCGACCGGTCATCCGTCTTTTGTCCAGAGTGGTGTCTGTTGGTTTTCCCACATGACAGAATTCTACTTCAGAAGTGATGTCACGTGTTGGATTGCTTTCGTTGTGCTCTTTCATCTCTGAGCATGCCTAGTCTTGCTCATAAGATTTTTCCCCATCGAAATCTGTACTAATGAGACGAAAATCGAACGTGTTTTGACGGTCGACAAAAATTATTTAGCCTGCACACCAGGATTTTTTCGGCTGAAAAGTCGGAGTCGGTTGTCGGAAGCATCATACTAACAAGCCGAAAATCGGCAGATCGGTCGTCGGACGAAAATCCCCGGCCGAATTTCGACTCGGGTGTACGGGCCTTTAGATTTCCCATCTAAGGTAATACCAGCAAAGACTTTATGGTAAAGAGAGATAGTTATTTACCCTTCATTAGTAAAGTCTGTTCTGGGGCTGGTTTTACTGGGAGTCTGATAAAGCTCTGGATTGTCTTGATTAAGGCAGCTGGTCCTAGATCTCAGTAAGAGCGTAGGTGTCTCCACGTGAGGAAAAAACTGGGAGCATGGCTGCTTATCCCTAAACCTTGGATACAAATGTTTGCTCTGTAAAGGACACTTATCTTAGAACAGGGACTTTATCGGACTACAGACACAGTAAGGCTCAGCAGAGTAGTAGTTTACTTTTGTTTATTTTTTGGTAAGGAGACAATTTTTCTGTGGACTAAGAGCCGGTTCACACTTGCCTGCCATAGATTAGCACAGGACCCGTTCTAATAGGAGCGACACAAGTCGCTCCAACTTAGAAAAAGGGTCCTGAGCTACTTTGGGGCGACCTGGAGCAACCTGCATTGACCTCAATGATATGAAGTCCGTGCATGACGCTCGGAGGTCGTGGTGCGAGCTGCGCACCGCGACTTCACAGGTCGCCCCGGCAAAGTCGGGTCGCGCCTGTGTGAACCGGCTCTAAACATGAAATTATTTGTAAAGAAACTGTGAGTGTGTCCCTGCATAGAGTCCCCTACAATATATATATATATATATTTATATATATATATATATATATATATATAATTTTTTTTTCGTGACTATGTGATAAATTGTTTTATAGGAACTCCCAGAATCCCAAAGTATAGTTACAATCAGTGGTGCAGGACAGATGAAGACAAAGGTCGCTAGTAAATAATTTTTATGTATTTTTTTCATACATTTAGGAAAGGCAGTTTATTTTATCACTAGTTAGTTCTGTTTGTCTGTAACAATGAAACATCTCAATACTTTTGTTTGTTATGCATGTTCACACCCTGCTGTTTATATAATTGAATTTAATTAGATTGGTAACTCGTGTTCAAAAGAAAACACCCTAAGCCTTGATTCGTACTATGAACCACATATAAATCACACAGGAACCTCACTGCATTCCTGTTCAATTCACATGCGATTCAGTGCAGTGTACTTTGATCCTAATAATTTCTAATGGGCTCAAGTTGTACAGCATTGCACCAAAGCACCAATTTTGCATCCGGATTGCATGTTCATTTTGTACTTGCAGCTCTCCATAAGGAAAGTCTGGAGAGTCCCTCAGTCCCCTAGTCTTCTAAAAACACTGAAAGTCTTGTTCTAATGTAAACAGAGATTAAAATAGGGATAAAATACATTTACAATAGAAGAATGTAATAATCACTTAAAGAGCCAATGGCACCGTGGCTGTGTCTCAGCCAATCAGGAGGGAGAGTCCCAGATGGCCGAGGGACTTGTGGACATCACTGGATAGAGAAGGGGCTTAGGTAAGTATTAGGGGGGCTGAGGGGGGCTGTTTCACACAGAAGGCTTTTTAGCCTACTGCATAGAATGCATTAAGATAAAAAACCTTCTGACTTTACAACTCCTTTAAAGTGACATTCCAGTGATTACATCTTTCTCCACTGTGCATTTTTATGTGAGCAACTGTCAAAAGCTCTACTGTTTGTATGTTCTTTTGTTTATGTTTGCAAAAACTTTCAATAAAAAGTATTTGGAAAAAAAAAAGTGGCGTTCCAGTCCCCCAAATTAATTTTTTTTTTTTTAAGACTCAAACTTGGTCCTCCAATACATGCAATCTTTAGACAGTGTTATTAACATAGTTATTATTTATTATTAATGTAGTTATTCTTTATGTTTAAATTGAATAAAAGTACCTGGATCTCAGAAGCTGGCAGGGTCCATCTCCACTGTGGGCATCTGAAGCCCTCTTGTATCGATTTCTGGGAATCAGTGCAGCTGGCTACCCAGCATGCATCTCCCAATCTCATGCCTGTGCAGTAATGCTACCGTGCGGTGCTCCTTCCTCCTGACAGTACAGTGCCTGCATCACCTATTCAGTGCTGGCATCAATTCTTGCTTTAAAATACCGCTGTTGTTCGGAGCTGAGCTGCTCCAATCCTACCTGGTAGATGCTCCTCCTTGAAAATGTCGCCAAACTCCTCCCGTTCTTGTCAGTTCCTGATGGGAAATGGCACAAGATTTTGGTTTTAAGCTACTTCCATGGACTCCTGGGATACATGACACCGATATCCCAGGTGTCCATGGGCAGCTTCTAATGATGTAACTGCCTATGCGGCCGGAACAGGAAGTGCTCCACAAAATCAGGATTTACAGGTATTTCGAAAAAAAAAAAAAATAATAAAATAGAAACAGTTACCATTAAAAAGCGAATGGAGGATGGGAATTAGAGTTAGAACAAGTGAAAAAATCAAGTGAGTATAAGCTCCTCAGTCTTTAATAGGGATGATCGAACTTTTCAAAAGTTCGGTCGGCCAGAACATCCAAACTTCCCGAAAGTTCGGCCCGGATTTCAGAACCCCATTGAAATCAATAGGACCCAAACTTCGGTAATCAAAAAACACCATTTTGAAGCCCTGAAACCCAATAAATGCCCCCAAAAAGTTCCTAGGGTTCTGGGTCATACCCCATGGACTATTAATCACACAAAAAAAAGTTCTTAAAAATTGTCATTTTTGATAGAGAGCCAATTATTGGAAAAATTAAAGAAAAAAAAAAAATCTTTGGATTTAGTATCTGGGGTGTCTAAAAGGTGTACCTGTGAAGTTTCAGCTCGGTAGCTTGTCCAGAACCATAAAAAAAAAGATTGTTTGTATCTTGTCACTTATAGAACAGGTTAGTGGCTTCTCGCTTTTCACACCTTGTCGGTTTAGTAGCAGACGTTTTTTTGGGCATTTTTTAGGGTCTTTGGAGGCAGGAAAAACATCTGAACTTGTGTATACGGGTATATATACCACTATACACAAGTTCAGATGTTTTGCCTGCCTCTAAAGAACCCAAAAAAATGCCCAAAAAAAAGTCTGCTACTAAACCGGCAAGGTATGAAAAGCGAGAAGCCACTAACCTGTTCTATAATTGCAGTAATACAAATTATCTTTTTTTAATGGTTCTGGACATGCTACAGAGCTGAAACTTCACAGGTACATCTTTTAGACCCCCCAGACACAAAATCACACAAAAAAAGTTCTTAAAAATTGTCATTTTTGATAGAGAGCCAATTATTGAAAAAATTAAAAAAAAAAAAAAAATTTAAAAAAAAAAAACATTACTTTGGATTTAGTATCTGGGTGGTCTAAAAAGTGTACCTGTGAAGTTTCAGCTCTGTAGCATGTCCAGAACCAGAAAAAAAGATAATTTTTCAGTAGAGCAGGGATGGTGGTACCCCCTTTTACACCTATATGATCTTTTTTTTCTGGTTATGGACATGCTACAGAGCTGAAACTTCACAGGTACACCTTTTAGACCCCCCAGACACAAAATCACACAAAAAAAGTTCTTAAAAAATGTCATTTTTGATAGAGAGACAGTTATTGAAAACATTTAAAAAAAAAAAAAAAAAAAAAAAAAAATTCTTTGGATTTAGTGTCGGGGGGGGGGGGGGGGGGTCTAAAAAGTGTACCTGTGAAGTTTCAGCTCTGTAGCATGTCCAGAACCATTAAAAAAAGATCATTTGTATTAGAATACTTATAGAACAGGTTAGTGGCTTCTCGCTTTTCACACCTTGCCGGTTTAGTAGCAAGCATTTTTTTGGGCATTTTTTGGGTTCTTTGGAGTCAGGAAAAACATCTGAACTTGTGTATAGTGGTATATATACCACTATACACAAGTTCAGATGTTTTGCCTGCTTCCAAAGAACCCAAAAAAATGCCCAAAAAAACACTAGCGCCCAAAAAAAAACACCCAGGTGTGTTGTTGCAGGCATGTTTTGGGGTTTTTGGAGGCAGGCAAAACATCTGAACTTGTGTATACGGGTATATATACACACATACTTATATGTATATATACACCTAGACATATATAGGTGTGATAGTAGTAGAAATATATGCTTGCGCTAATGAAATCATTTACACTAATATGGTTACGCTCCTATACCACCTATATATGTCTAAGTGTAAAATACATATAAGTATGTGTGTGTACACAAGTTCAGATGTTTTGCCTGCCTCCAAAAACCCCCAAAAAATGCCTGCAACAACACACCTGGGTGTTTTTTTTTTTTTTTGACGCTAGCGTTTTTTTGGGCATTTTTTGGGTTCTTTGGAGGCAGGCAAAACATCTGAACTTGTGTATACTTCACAGGTACACTTTTTAGACCCCCCAGACACTAGATCCAAATAATTTTTTTTTTATTTTTTTCAATAATTGGCTCTCTATCAAAAATTACAATTTTTAAGAACTTTTTTTGTGTGATTTTGTGTCTGGGGGGGTCTAAAAGGTGTACCTGTGAAGTTTCAGCTCTGTAGCATGCCCAGAACCATAAAAAAAAGATAATTCGCATTAGTGCAATTATAGAACAGGTTAGTGGCTTCTCGCTTTTCACACCTTGCCGGTTTAGTAGCAGGCGTTTTTTTGGGCATTTTTTGGGGTTCTTTAGAGGCAGGCAAAACATCTGAACTTGTGTATAGTGGTATATATACCCATATACACAAGTTCAGATGTTTTGCCTGCCTCCAAAAACCCCCCAAAAATGCCTGAAGCTAACTAAAGTGTAAAAGAGCACTCTAACTACACTAGATATCCCTTTCCTCACACTAATAAATGCTAAATTAAACTTTTAAAGTAAAATTAACAGAACTGCTTCCACTCTCTTCCATGTCCCGTATAACAATGCTAGGAATTTGGCGGGGGCTATCTTATATACTGGGGGGCGTATTCACTAATGATTGGCCTAGGGACCCCCTAGTCACTCCAATCACATTCCTAGCATTCTCTGGCCCCCTCAATTGGCTTTTGCTAATGGTTCTGGTCCAATCACGGGCTTTTAAAGCCCATTTCCTGAACCATTGCATTTTGGTCGGTTCTGGTTGCCGAATTCCGAACTTTTTGGGCAAAAAGTTCTAAATTCGGCCGAACCTCGAACACTCAATGCTCGGGCCGAACCGATGGTCGACCCGAACCGTTCGATCATCCCTACTCTTTAATTCTCACTTCTTAGTAAGAAAATCTCCCTATTACCACAACCGAAAATGAGTTCTGCTTTTTCTCTATTGCTGCTCTTATATTGCTTTGTAATTTTTTAAGTTCTCTTTTAGGTTCTGTAGGTCATATTTAACATTTATTCTACTTTTATAAATATCTGTATGCTAATCTTGTTTGTCTTTGCTTGCCATGACTGTTTGTCTGGCATCAGTTTAACTTACTATGCTCTTTGATCTCCTGAAGGAGGAAAAAAAAATTATGATAGGATCATTAATTCATACCTCTAACCAAACTAGTGGGCAAAGTAACTAGACTGTTGTCTTTCAGTCCCCCTAGATCAGATGTTTTAATTATAAATAGTCTAATGCACTCATGGTTTTCATCATAGTTACTGTATTTGAGCCTTTTGGGGTCCCTTATCATTTTGTGCAGGGCAGCACAGGACAATTATTATTAAAGCTGAACTCCAGGCACAAAAATATGAACTTGAATATAGTTGTTAATATTGGCAAAGGATTGACATCCCTTTTGTGTGCACCAAATGTCTTTTCATATTCAGATATTACCTTATGAAAATAGAGATAATATTATGACTGAATGCACAAAGCTTTTACGGAGTACACCCCTCACATTTTTGTAAATATTTTATTATATCTTTCCATGTGACAACACTGAAGAAATGACACTTTGCTAAAATGTAAAGTAGTGAGTGTACAGCTCAGAGGCGTAACTAGAACCTTAAGGGCCCCGGTGCAAGAAACCATGAAGGCCCCCCCCAGGCCTGCGTCAGGGCCCTTCCCTTCAAGCCTGGGGCTCTTCCCACTGATCCTGGGGCCCTTTACTCTCGTTGCCGAGCCCTTTATTAGAGTCCCACAGCGGGACCCTTTCACAAGTTCTGCAGTGGGCCCCCTTCCTGCCATCTTGGGGCCTCCCCACGGTGGTGGAATGCCAGAGCCCAGTCGCAAGTGGGACCATTGCGATCCTGGAAGTTCACCCACTGGTGTCAGTAGTTTTTATTTTTTTGGTATTTTAATTGTAGTATTTTTTATCATCCTATTTTATTTTTCTACAATGTCACTGACTAGGACTCTGTCTATTCAGAAAAGGAAGGAACTGGTAAATTACATATTTACTGACCCCCCTTCCTGGTTCTCTATTGTGACACATCCCCTGCAGCATCTGGCAGGAGAGGGAGGAAGCCGGAAGCACAGTGGGGGCATCACAGTAGGGGGGGGGGGGGACCAGGGGAGCACACAGGGGCCCAGAGACAGCAATACACACGTGAACTGGATAGGAGGAGCAGCAGGGGCAGCATACAAAGGAACAAATCTCCTCCATTTCCCTCCTGCAGCAACAGGAGGAAAAAGGAGGACAGTGATTTCTCTACATGCTGCCCCCGGTGCCCCTCCTTTCCAAGGGTATAGGGGAGCTGCACAGGCCCCCTGGAGCATGGGGCCCGGTTGCAATTGCAACCATTGTAGTTACGCCCCTGGTACAGCTTGTAGAACAGTGCTGTCCCCTCAAAATAACTCAACACACAGCCATTAATGTCTAAACCGCTGGCAACAAAAGGGAGTACACCCCTAAGTTAAAATGGGCCCAATTAGCTATTTTCCCTCCCCGGTGTCATGTGACTGGTTAGTGTTACAAGGTCTCGGGTGTGAATGGGGAGCAGGTGTATTAAATTTGGTGTTAGCGCTCTCACTCTTCCATACTGGTCACTGGAAGTTCAACATGGCACCTCATGGCAAAGAACTCTCTGAGGATCTGAAAAAAAGAATTGTCGCTCTACATAAAGATGGCCTAGGGTGTAAGAAGACCAAGAAACTGAGCTGTAACATGGTGGCCAAGCCCATACAGTGGTTTAACAGGACAGGTTCCACTCAGAACAGGCCTCGCCATGGTTGACCAAAGAAGTTGAGTGCACATGCTCAGCATCATATCCAGAGGTTGTCTTTGGGAAGTAGAAGTATGAGTGTTGCTAGCATTGCTGCAGAGGTTGAAGGAGTGGGGGGTCAGCCTGTCAGTGCTCAGACCATAAACCGCACACTGCATCAAATTGGTCTGCATGGTTGTCCCAGAAGGAAGCCTCTTCTAAAGATGATGCGTAAGAAAGCCCACAAACAAACAGTTTGCTGAAGACAAGCAGACTAAGGACATGGATTACTGGAACCATGTCCTGTGCTCTAACTAGACCAAAATAAACTTGTTTGGTTCAGATGGTGTCAAGCGTGTGAGGCGGCAACCAGGTGAGGAGTACAAAGACAAGTTTATCTTGCCTACAGTCAAGCATAGTGGTGGGAGTGTTATGGTCTGAGGCTGCATGGCTGCTGCCGGCACTGGGGAGCTAGAGTTCATTGAGGGAACCACGAATGCCAATAGGTACTGTGACATACTGAAGCAGAGCATGATCCCCTCCCTTCAGAGACTGGGCCGCAGGGCAGTATTCCAACATAACCCCAAACGACCTCCAAGATGACCACTGCCTTGCTAAAGAAGCTAAGGGTAAAGGTGATGGACTGACCAAGCATGTCTCCAGACCTAAACCCTATTAAGCATCTGTGGGGCATCCTCAAACGGAAGGTGGAGGAGAGCAACGTCTCTAACATGTCATCATGGAGGAGGAGAAGAGAACTCCAGTGGAAACCTGTGAAGCTCTAGTGAACTCCATGCCCAAGAGGGTTAAGACAGTGCTGGAAAATAATGGTGGCAACAAAATATTGAAACTTTTTTGCCCAGTTTGGACATTTTGACTTAGGGGTGTTGCCAGCGGTTTAGACATTAATGGCTGTGTTGAGTTAATTTGAGGGGAGAGCACATTTACACTGTTAAACAAGCTGTACACTGACTACTTTATATTGTTGTAAAGTGTAGTTTCTTCAGTGTTGTCACATGAAGATATACATATTTACAAAAATGTGAGGGGTGTACTCATTTTTGTGAGATACTGCATTATAACTTTGTTCCTTCAGGTGTGTTGAGAGTGGGGTTTATGAGAGAAGGCTGCTTCAAGAACATCTGTGTATGCAGATTGACTTTTTTTTTGGGGGGGGGGGGCGTACTCAATGCTCTTGCTTATTTTGGGCTATATGAACCCACAAATCAATAGCGGTGACATCACTAGGGGCAGCCACAGTGCTATAGGCCATAGCCTACTGTATGTGTCCTAGGCCTACATCCAGACAGAATATATTCAAGTCTAATTGTGAGTTTTCTCTTATCGCAGCTGACCTACAATCTGTAGGCAGTTCCGTTAGTTGACACCTCTTGCCTAATTTTTTAAAGCTAAACTTTATCCATTAAACATAATACAAAATAATGTTCTTTAGCAAGGAACATACATTAATAATTATGCTACCAAAATGAGTGTGTGCTGTAAGTTGTCTCTAGCTTTGCTCCTGTTTCTTCTTGCTGAAGGCTGCCATTTTGCTGAAGCCCAAAGCCCCTGAGCAGCAGTAAATCACAGAACTA
Organism: Pelophylax lessonae; assembly: GCF_965119305.1. Classification (NCBI taxonomy): domain Eukaryota; kingdom Metazoa; phylum Chordata; class Amphibia; order Anura; family Ranidae; genus Pelophylax; species Pelophylax lessonae. Next base: position 173,953,151 of record NC_138776.1, on the reverse strand, counting down.
AATCCATCTATTTAACAGTTTTGAAAAACAGTTACATTCCTGGAATACCAGGATTGCTAACTGTCACATTTGCTTGTGTCCTCAACCAAACTGTCACACATCAAATGGCTGGTGTCATAACTGATCACATGTGCATCACCATGGCAGTTGCAGATCAAACAGAAGCAGCTTCCTTGGCTGTAAAGGATAGGAGGGTTTAATTCATTCCACTTTAAGGCTGTCAGCAGATCAGCCTCTATAAATTCTTCAGTGCCTAAAAATATAACTGAGCATGTGCAGAGCAGGGTGTTTTAAACAGTGTAGGCACTTATTTTTATTGTTTTAGCTATACATGCAAAAGGGGCCAGTCTAAAGTGATCTAGCAGGACTTCATTTTCTGGCTAAAGTTAAATTTTTAAGTCTACTGATTACTGCAAACATTTTAAAATCAATTTTGACAGTTATTCAAACAGACACAGGATTGCATTCCAATGCATATTCTCATATTTTATTTGTAGCAGAGGACTAACAGTAATATTGATAATATATTGTGTCATAATTGTGATTAGTGATTTATAGACAATTTGCTTGCTTGTTTCCATCTAATTTAAACATGTAATGGAGTCGTCTTACTGCTGTGACAATGCTGGATCTATTTAGAATGTTCCTGGTTTCCATGACCCTGGCACTTTGAATCTCCACTGTGAACTTTGGACTCATCATTGTGGCCTCCCTGGCCTTTGTGATCGGCACCATGATCGCCATGCCCCTTTGAGCTGTCCTGATGATCTCCATGACCTTTTGAGCTGTCCTGATGATCTCCGTGACCTTTTGAGCTGTCCTGATGATCTCCATGACCTTTTGAGCCATTATCATGGCTTCCTGCACCTTTTGAGCCATCATCATGATCTCCGTGACCTTTATGGTCTTTAGATCCACCATCATGATGTTCTTGTCCTTTTCTTCCAGCATCATGACCTCCATGGCTTTGATGCTGAGATGCACCTTAAGAAAAAAAAAATTAAAACTAAATTACCATATTGAAAAAATATCACAAAACACATTGTTTTGAATAGCAAAAATAATAAATAGTTTGTGAATTAGTTATGTTTTTTGGTTGATGCAAATTAGAATTGCTGTTTTCACGCTTTTTTTCACAGTACTGATGCTGAGACCCTAATAATTTTTTCCAAGCTTCTAGAAACATACCCGGTATATCACTCCTTTACCAGTTTTAATTGATAATAATACACCATCACATATTTACACATAGAAGGATGGTAAGCTTAATTTATGTTTGGCACAAACAGTATTTTTTTTATTTAGCTAGCTTAGAGGATATCTAAAAATATATAGTTTTTGAAACTTGTGGACCTGTTTGTAAATTGAGTAAAAACCTTGTGTGTTTATTTCTTGGTATATTTCGACTTTCATGTCATGAAATTCTATAGAAGTTTCTCAGGCTTTCTGTGAAACTTCACCCTATAAAGGCAATTATACTAAATACAATGTTTTTTTTTTTTTTTTTTTTAGAGGTAGTGTTAATTTACTGTAAAGTATTTTGTTGTCTATAAGGAGTTGTATTAAAATGCTTCTGCACATTCATCTGGGGTGGTCTGTATGAATGAATGTAAAGGTCAATGAGTGACAATGCTCATTAAAATTGTGGATTATGAATGCATTCAATTAATGTGGGCAAGCTGTATGAAAGAAGTGAAGCCTTCTCAGCCTCTGCTGCTATCCCAATAACAATGTAAAGCTATTTATAGTGGTTCAAAGGCTCAAGGTTTTTTACCTTCACACATTGTGTGCATGAAGGTAAAAAACCTCTGTGCAGCAGCCCCCTTAATACTTATTTGAGACCCATCTCAATCCAGCGATGTACAGGAGAGTCTCCGGGAACTGTCCCTCCCCATTGGCTGAGACAGCCATTTAAGAGAGAGGGTGTGGGGCCAACCCGCAGCTCTGAGTGTGAATGGACATGCAGAGCCAGGGCTCAGGAACGAGCCTGCTTGGGTGTCCCCCATTGCAAGCTGTTTGCTCTGGGGGCACTGGGCATAAGGGAGGTGCCAAGAGAGCCAGCGAGGGACCCCAAGAAGAGGAGGATGCAGGCTACCCTGTGCAAAACCACCTGACAGAGCCCTTGAGTATGACGGGTTTTTATTTATTTATTTTTTTTGTTTTTATTTTAAAGTAAGCTTTTAGTATCACTTAGGCTCCGTTCACATCTAGGCGTTTTTGGGGAGTTTTTCTGCTCTAGGATCAGCTCTTAAAATGCCCAACAAGACAAATCCTATTCATTTCAATGGCCCCTGTTCACATCTGAGCGTTTTGACGCTGTTTACAAAACACCCAACGCTCAAAAAAGTACATGAGCTTCTTTTTGGGCAGATTACAGGCATTTTCCATTGGTATCTATTCAATCAAAAAACGCCTGCACAAAAAACGCCTGTAAATCGAGGGTAAAAATCGCGGTAAAATCGCGGTAAAATCGCGGTAAAAAACACGCGAAAACGCTACGCTCAGGTGTGAATGTAGCCTAACGGCTGCAGAATGCCCCAAAATCTGCTGCTGATTGATGCAGAATGCAAAGTCAGAGGCACTGCTGATGCCAGTGAGAGAGTCTGCACTAAATGGAGAAGTAAATGGTAAATGTGCCAGGGAAAGATTTAGGCTACGTTCACATGTGGGCGTAGCAGATCGTGGACGCCTGTGTGTTACCCGTAATTTGCAAAGGCACCCCAAACGCTGCGCGATGTTACTGGCCATTTCCGCCTGCCGAATCGTGGTAACATCACGCAAACAAAATTGCGGGGACGGATGATGCCTCAAAGAAGCTCTTGTACAGCGTTTGGGGTGCCATTGCAAATCACGGCCAACGCACAGGCGTCCCGCGATTTGCAATGATTCCAGATCGCGGGCAGAATCGCTGTGATTCTGCCCGCGATCCACTACGCCCACATGTGTACGTAACCTTAATGTAGGCAGAGGTGGTAGCCAGCACAATGGTCTGCAGGAGGTAAGCCTTCTACAAATATACAGTATTGGTCGGTGCAGTGCCCAGCACAAGGCATTTGAATACGGTCTGACTTTTTTTTTTGTTTTTATTTGCTTCTCTTTTTTGTTCAAGGCAAAAGTTCTACTGCACTGCAACAAAAAGTCTATTAGGGTAAGAGTAAATGGTTATGTTTGAAAAATATATAAAATATATATCAGCATTGTTGCTTTAGAATGCAGTCATAGCTAGTTTTATTCTAAAATGCAAGAACATTTTGAATGTCATCTTTTCAATTGAGTAAAAACAAAAATTCAATTACATGTTAAATGAAGTTAGCCTTGCCTACCTTTAACTGTTTATTTCCATCATTGGATCTGGTAAACAATCTGAACTTGGAATAGTTCAGACAATTATTGGGATCCTCTAGTGATAAAAATATTTATGCTGTCATCGCTGATCTCTGTTTCGTTAATGTTAATTGTCTGGCTAATCTCTGACCCTCTGAAATATTTCTTCTGACTGGAGTTATACTTTGCTCCTCAGTTGTAGTTTTCTGAGCTCTTTTTTTTTTTTTGCATAATCCTATTTATCTAGGGGGATGCAGCATCCGTCTGATGCTGCATCTGTCCCCCGCCAGCTCTAACCCTGAGAATCGAGTGATCAAACACCGCCGATCGCTAGGTTCTCAGGGCTCCCAGAGCAGAGAGCTGGTGACTATCAGTCACCGCGCTCTGCTCTGCCCCCCCCCCCTCGCTCACTGGAGTCCTGGGCTATGGACAGAATGGGAGCAGCTGGCTCAGGCTCTCAGCGGCTCACTGAGAGTCTGAGCCGGTTGCCGGTCCAGGCATGTGGGCAGATCCCGACTTCATTGTCACAATCTTGCCCGAGCCTGGACCGGTTCTGTGATGTCAGCAGACAGCGGACTTCTGCACTCTTGTGACCTGCTGAAGTGAACTGAACGAACGGCACTCCAGCGATCCATAGGAGAAGTACAGCCAAACGATCTTTGGCAGTACTTCTCCTTTAATGCAGAGTTTTGCAAATTTGTGTTTTTGATTTTTTGGACTTATAGAGAATGCAAAGTGCATAACCATAATAACCCAAAAGACGGCTGAAGAATGAATTTTAATTGGTTGCTATGGATTACTTTATGCAAATGAAAATTTGCCGACTTTAAGGCTGTCGTGCTTATCCTTTCCCTACCATGTGCAGCAAGAATGTCCATATAATGAGACACTTAATACAGCATGTATGTGCTTGTTTTTGGTCGTTTTTTTTTTTTTTTTTTTTTGCTGGAGAGTGCAAAATCAGGTTCACATCTGTATAAAGACCAATCAGCTTCCAGGTTCTATTGCACAAGCTGAAGTTAGAAGCTGATTGGCTATCACACTAGATTCTGAGTGCTCCAGTTTTAGTAAATGTACCCCAGTGTGTCTCTAAGTAATAAAACAATTATGAACCTTTGAAAATCAATCACCAATGGCAGATCTCATATTTCTATCCTTATAGACTCCCTTTTTGTACAAGTACTTTGCTCCTTTCACTTTTTATTGAGTTAATATCATAGTTTCTGTATGTTCCTAAATCCAGTGAAATAGGTACCTTTCCTGTGCTGGTGGCTTCGATTTAGCATGTTAATGCTCAAAAGGTGTAAACTGAGCCTCAGTTGGTAATGGGACCTGCCTACAAAAATACTTGAAAGAAAGTTTAATGGCTCCAAAAAATTACCAATTGAAGGAATGCAATGATGTTCAATGCATTATGAACATCCGCCATAAACTACAGATAATAACATATCAAACTACTACTGATGCCAACTAAACTTTTTCTTTTAAGGTAGAGGTGCACGGTAAAATAATTTATTCAACAGCTAAGTCATCAGTTTTAAAAAAAATTGCTGTATTTGTACCTTTAGATAGTGCTTGGTGTGCATCATGACCCTGCAGAACAGGAATGTCGGCTGTTGAGAAAGATCATAAAGAATACTTTAACCATTTTTTTTCATTCTTCCTATGTATGATATAGAATCTAAACATAGTCTAGTCTCTTTTAGGGCAATGCATTATTACGTTACAAGCTAATAGATGTAGATTTATGAAAAAAAAAACTCTTAAATTGAGTCATATTTTTCAGATTTCAAATGGCATCACTGTTTTACTCTAACTCTAACTCCACCTCTAATGGTAAGGGGTTGAGGTAGAGAGGACTCACAGCTGTGAGTTGTGGCACAGTTGTGTCTAGATCCATGTAGTTGGAGGTACAGGATCTGGTGTACTTTTGAATAGAAATCATGTAACATCTAACATAAATCTAACACTTAACCCCGCACCAATAAAAAAAAAATAATACATGGTTTATGTATCACAGAATGCTGAAATGTATGCCTCGCATGAAATGAAATTCAAATGATAACAAGCAACCTAACCAGGAAAATTACCACAATCTCATCAAAATCCATTTATATTATAATAATGTGACTTCAGTGGAAACACTTAAAAGGTCCTCCTTTAGCCCACTGGGATTCACCATCAAATACAGTATTTACAGTCATATATATCATCTGTAGGTAGGAAGGTTTACTTACAATCATGGTCTTTAGATTGACCGCTGTGTTTTCCACTGCCTTTTGTTCCAGACATTTTTTTTTTGTCAGTCAATAGGTTGAACTAGAGGGAATGCTGGATGCTGCTTCTGCACTGTCCACCACATTTGGAGATGTGCCTTTTTATACTGCTTTTGGAACCATTATACAGTGAGTAAGCACCATGCTGTATCTGCAGGTTCTTCCATTCACCAATGGCATTTTTGAATGATACAACTTATAGCTGTAAATAAGGCAGTCCTTTAATTCAAACTATTAAGTATAATTCAAACTATTACATTTGTTTGATCTTTGTGTGCTATTACTGAACAGAAAATATTATTTCTTTAGTTCAATTAATGCTTTTATTGATAATAGCAGGTTTTGCATGAATAACCAATGTCCTAGCTCAGCCAATTATCTGTACAAAGTCGTTTATGTCAAATCAAAGGTTATGCATTCAACTCAAAGCCTTTGTAAAGGTGTGTGAAAAGATGCCTTTGTTTTTTCTTTATTATTTGTTGTATCTATTCAAATTATTCTAGTGTAGCCAATGTAAGGGGCTTGATCACACTTTTACACAGAATAGATATAGGGATTTGTAGAGCAAGTACTTCCTTTCTGAAGCATTAACGTTTCTATTAAAAAAGTACTCGTGATAGAATACATTTTTTTTTCCACACCCACCATCTTGGCACTTTGTCCACCTTGCATTGCCATAAGTGGAGGATAGTACTGGTATTCTGCCACATATAAGGCATGTGCACTTGAACTTGTTTGAGAGATGGCTGTTGTCAGGTCTTGGGCACTCCCAAGCAGAAAAAGGCAACAGCTCTCCATTGAGGTGAAGAATGGAGGGGTAGGTGCAGGATAGCTGCAGAGTGGAAGAAAGGAGACCAGTGCTCTGATGCTGCAAAGAACATAAAGGCAAAAAAATGCAGAATCCATAAAAATCAAATCCAGCACATTATTGCTCCTTCTTATGATTTTTTTTTTTTTTTTTGCACTGAATCAGATACAACATCTTGTAATCAAGTAACTGTTTCAGTGCAAAATAACATTTCATAAGGAGAAGTGATCGTGTGCCGACTTTGGAATTTGTTGGACAGGATAGCCAGAGCACCGACACACAGCCCATTATTCTTTCATTGCGGTAGAGCTTAGGTGAGTTCTTTATACTACAAGAAATACAGTACGGAGAAAAAAGGATATGTTATAGGAAACTGTAATTAAGGTAGAGTAAATGTAAGATTTTTTTTTTTGTTGTGGATAAATGAGAACATTTTCAGTTTACTATAGCAGGATTCACACTTACATTGCAAAGCATTTTTCAGGAACATTTTTTATACTCTTCACCATCCATTGACATGCATTGCCATTCTTAATCAAAGAACTTAATATTAAAAGAGATTAATGAAAAATGAACATGACTGTTTTATTTTTGGCCAATGCGTGATAACACGCTGCTTAACCATGAACCAGCACCATTAATAACAATGGCAAGCATCTGCACATGCATTAATAGATAGCTGCAAAAGAGCCGTTTGATGAATAAAATATTTTATGAAATAATTAGTATTATATTTATTGTATAATACCAATATTTTATTTAATATATAATTATATTATTTTATCTCTCATGATAATTTTCTCACTTTTTTTTTTTTTTGAAGGGTTACTTTATCACCACTAATTTTATCTTTTGCAGGCACATGTGAGAAAACCCCATTATATATGTGTGTAGCACCCTCCTAGGTAGGTGCTAGGAAACCTATAAGGGAGGCCCTGTCTGCATGTCGGGGGGGGGGGGGGCTGGTTGTTCAGCTGGGCTGTCATGTGTTTCCAGGTGTGCCTGTTGAGCTTGGGGAGTCTCCACACTGTGTCCAATGAGGGCTATCATTGGACAGTGGAGGAAACCTGGTCAATAGCACACCAGGGCTTGTATCTACCCCAGAGGGCAGAATTTGCCGCAGTGCATCCTGGGAGGGGATATAAGTCTGAGGGGAGCACATGACAGGGCATCTTTGGTGGGAAGCAGAGTCCCAAGAGGAGGGTGACGGCTGTCTCTCTTCCTGTCAGCGGCAGGAAAGGTGTCCTTGGCAGTCGGCCTAGAGGACAGAAGCTTGAGCTGAGCTGCAGAGGGGGATCCAGTGTGTTGTGGACCGAGTGGAGCTGCTGGGGCAGAAGTTTCCAGGAAAGCAGTGTCGTGAGTACTGTAAACTGCACAGGGGTCTGCCTAGGTAGGGGACCACTCCAGAAAGTCAGAGGGATCCAGGAACCAGCTAACCATGAGGAGTCTTAGAAAGGGGTGCCAGAGTCTAAGCCCTGAAGAGAAGTGTGTGCAAAGAGGGCACCTGTGCGGGCCCTGAAGTGTTAAGCGTTGCAGCAGTATTGCAAGTAGCTACCTCACAAGAAAGTGTTAAGGGAGCTTCTACAAGGACTTTGTGTCACAAGAAAGTGACAGGAGTCAGTTAAGTGCTAACAGACCGCCAGTCGGCATTCATTAGCGCCAACTGGCGTTGACTGGCATTCAGCCAGTGTCAAGTCAGCGTCAGCAGGAATTTTTTCAGTTGCCCCCCTAATATTGTGCAAATTTGAGCCAGAAGAGTATCCCACTCATCCCTTCTCGCATCCAAGTTCTCAATAAACCTAAAAACCCAAAGATACTGGACTGATTCTTGTCTCAGTGCTCACACTTGGCGAATATGCCTAACTGTGCTGCTGTTACTAGCGGTAACCCTGGCGGACCCATATCCAGCAAAATGGCTGGGAATCCTGCTACATGTGTTTATGGCAGAAAGCCTCATAGAGTACTTTAAACAGTTCTGAACCAATTCAGAGTGAGTCTGTCCCAATATAAGAGCTGAGAACAGGCTGAATGTCCACACATAGAATGAAGAAGCCCAGTTTCTAAATCTTAACATTTTGTTAAGACAAACACTGTTCAAAGTTAGTATACATCTGATAAAATTACGTAGCACAGTACAGGCAGGGTTAATTATGGAAACACAGCTCTCCAGCCCTCTCATAAATAAAGTGAGCTCAGTAGGATTTTTCAGTGCTGGAGTGATCAGAAAAGACTATCTAGAAAGGTAAGGGGGGCTCCTCCAGAGATAGCAAAGCCACATCCACATGATCCTCTGCTAGGAAGTTGAAATGAATAGTAACACCACTTCAGTGCATCTTCATCATCCACTCCAAAATACTCTTACCAGATAAGTTTGACTTCCAAATTATAATTATAAGACGTCAACATGTGCCTGTGTCACAGAAAAGCATATTGTTACACAGGAATCTGTCATTGCCAGTCTGCAGATTATTGTATTTCAAGGAGCCATACCTTATAAAGTCATCTTTGAAGACTGACTTAAAACAAAGGGACATAAGATCAGCTTCAATATAGGCAATGAGTTGGGGGTCTTAGAGCACAAGACAAGGAGCTGAATATGGGAACAAGAATATCGATTGGGACATAAAAAAGAGGTCCATAAGTGTCCATAAATAGCTTTGAAAACTGACTTGCATACACAATACCGAATCATTGGATAAGATAATGAGTGTATAAATATAACATGTATGTGGTAAATTTATCTGATGTCTGAAGTTTTGGATCCTAAAATTTAGCAACTCTTATTCAAAAAAATGAAAGAAGAACTGTCTTAAGGTTCCAAAACTAGCCACTTTATAAAATACTCATATAGAGGTATGGTAGTATAGAGCTCCCAGTATAAACAATCAAAACCATCGACAGAATTACCTAAATTATGGGCTTCACAGGCCTCTTTTTTTTTGGGGGGGGGGGGGGGGGGGTTATGAATAAAGGTAAAATATTAATAAACAGGAAGTGAAGCTGCTATATCAAAATAAATGCACATACTTTATTAAGGCCCTTTCACACGGGCGCTCCGTATGTCTGCAAATCATCCTATTTTTTTGCGGGTGATTTACGGACATAATGTAAGTCAATGGCATTGCGGATGTCAGCGGAATACCATCCGCTGACATCCAATTTTCTTCCTTTCAGTTCTGTTCCGTTTTTTGGAACGGAACAGAACCCTATTTTTCCTCCGTTCAAAAAATGGAAAGGAAGGAAAATAGGATGTCAGCGGTGTTATCCGCTGACATCCGCAATGCCCATAGACTTACATTATGTCCGTATATCATCCGCAAACGGATGGGATGATATGCGGACATACGGAGCGGATGACACAAATGTCATCCGCTCCGTGAAAAAAAAAAAAAAGTGCCAGAGTGTGAAAGAGCCCATACATATAAAGGTACTAAATACCATGGTACAATGTTTAAATTCCCCTCAGACCTGCTCTCATTGATTTTTCTATTTTTTTTTTTTTATACCTATATATCTATAATATCACAATACAACAATGGACATAGTCTGAGTGCACCAGCTCCAAGACCCTCTCAGTAACAAACAGAGTTCACTCCTATTTGTTCAAGCTCTTGCTGAAATCATCGAAGACATCAATGTTCTCAATAACCAGAGCAGGTACAGCCAGGTGAATTTGTAATACATCCCTTCTATAAGCAGGCTGGGAAATGAACCAAATTTGATGGTAAAAATCAAGTAATTAGTCAACATAGGAATCTGTGTGGTTTCCAATTAGAGTAGAATAGGCTTATACTGTATACGGTATGTGTAAGCAAAGGTTAGTGCCCCTTTTCTGTGTGAGTATGGTGTGTGGGGCTAGTATGTCCTAAATATTGTTGAACCAAAAGAGACTGGGGCAGAGGGATGTTGGGAAGAGGCTATCTCTGGTAAGCTGACATGTAAGGCTGTAGTATGCGGAAATGAACCCTTTGGGGCAGACCCATGACAGACTTAGTTGGAGGACCCACTTGGGGCAGACCTGTAGTGAGGACAATAGAAGAGTTAGCGGTTATCCTTTTTTATGTTGGATTTACTGTACATTGTATGGAGTATGTATGATGATTTGAAAGGAATGAAGGGGAAAATTATGTTGTGAAGAACTGCTGAGAGGCTGAACATGTGGACATACCTTATTTCTGGAGGTGGGCCTTAGGCCTGGAAAAAGTAAGTAACCCAACAATGGTGGAGTCTTTCTCTTTGTTACAGGTGCATGCGTAGCCTATCTCATCCCTGAACAGGAAGATGATGGGGGGGGGTCCCTGGGACAGCATGGTTCTTACTGGCAGTGGATCTGGGCCCCACTCACACATGTGTGTACAATCTGTACATCCCAGGTAATACAGGTGCCAAGACCACTACTTCGACAGAGCTCCACACATGACTGTTGATGAACATAAAATATAGCAACACTTGCCCCTTAAATACTGTGTATGGCCAGGTGCCTGGCTAAGCAGAAGGAGCAATTAGAGACCCTGAGTCACAGCTGCTATGACTGTCAGAATTAACTTAAACTGTTCTGCCACCAGTCAGCAAAGGGAGATAATATGCAGAAGGAACTGGAGAAACTTTGGTGAAAATATCCTTTAAGAGGTTCTTATATTTCAAACTTCATCTGATTAGATTGGGGGTGCTAACATCTGTACAGTCTCCTTGACGCTTTCTTTGGCCCTATGGTATGCTTCTCTTAAGCTGGCCACAGATGGTTAGTTTTTCCTCAATCCACACAATCAAGGGGAATGGAGGAATCGTCCTTTGTATTTTGACTGAAGCACCCACAGCTGTCAGAATACACTGATCAGTGGCTGCAGCTGCTGATTGACAAAAGTTTTTCAGCATGTCCCTTCTACAGAAGTTGATGAAATAATCAACTTCTATTGAGCAATGACAACCACATACTGATCGGAATTCAGCCAGTCCCTGCTGAATCAGATGAATGAAGTATGGTCAGCTTTAGCCATTTCTGTTTGTGCCCTAACTTTGCAAATATGATTCTCTCTTTCAAAATTCTGCACCCATGAGCAACTTTGATGAGCCCTCAAATACATTCTAGTCAGAATGTTCTTTATTCGTTTTTTTTGGATGAAAGTTCTCTGCATGAAAGAGGCTATTTGAAGTTTTGGGATTCCTGTAATGGTTAATAACAATCCCCTCGCATGAACCAGTTTTAGTAAATGCATCTAAAAATGTTACCCCAACAGGGTCACAAAAACGATGGCCCCCGCCCACAATATTATGATGTCATTGATGTATGTATACCAGGACAAAATCCTGGACAGGTACACCCGCATCACCCATCCATCAAAAAGGCTTTTCTTCCATCTTATTTATAGCCCTAGCCTGTAAATTCTTCTTGATTACATTTAAAAACTTTGGATAGGTTATTGAGGAATAAAGAGCCTCAGTCTCTTATTCCAATAGAAAAGTCTGCTCAGGGACTGTTATATTATATAAGAGGGTAGGGGAGATTAGAGGTATCCCCAACATGGGAAGAGAGGTTCAAGAGAAATGTTTATAAAGTCCAGGCTATGTGTTCGTTTGCTTTTTCAGTCAAGAGACCCCCTGTTAGAAATAATGGGTCCTTTACCAATTTGTGGACTTTGGGTAAGGCATAGAAAATTAGTATTTTTCAATAAAGAAACAAAATGTATAGAAATGTAAATACTACATGTGTTATGCTTTTGTGACTTGTACTAAACAAAGCTAAGGGGCAAAGGAGAGCTGACAAAGTATGGTCAAGGTGAACAGAGAGCAGATAGACTAGAGTGAAAGAGTAAAATATGAAATATCCTAGCTGTGAAAATGGTGGATTCAGCTCTGGACCCCCACCACAACCACTAAAAGTCAGCTTTGTTTTACATTTTGCAGGTATTGAGAAATCCCATGCCAGATCTGTTTTAAAAAGGGAGTAAAGTGCTTAAAATAACCAGTTAAACCAAAGACCAAGTACACTGCATGGTGGACGGGCTCTTGCCATAATGATGAAGTATGTACAACATACTTACACATTAGACCACCCTGACATACTGGAAAGAAACCTCCAACAAACAATGCAAAATCTATAAGCTCCCTCTTTGCTCTCTGGCCCCTGTTGGCACCTTCTATAGGTCTTCATCTTCAGCTATTATGACTAACCATACTGGGATGGTGTTACTTTACAAGAGTAAACACTGAGTTGAACATTTGCAGCTAAGTTTACAATCTGAAGAAAATTGCTGACAGCCAGAATATATATATATATATATATATATATATATATATTTTTTTTGCAGAAGAGCCAAACAGAGTATCTTTTGCAAAAGAAAAAGCCAACCTGCTAGCAATTTTTACAAAACCTTTAGTTATACTTTAGTTTTTTTTTTCTACAAATAGACAATAACTAACATTTTGTCAGCAGAAGTGGACTAAGCAGCAAAAAACTGGCTGTCCAAATTTCAGAAAATAACCACTACCATTTTGAATATGTAATGCCTACTGTTTAACCACTTGCCGACTGCTCACAGTATATTTACTGCGGCAGTCAGCCCCTCACAGGCAGAGCGACGTAGGTCTACGTCGCTAGCCTGTGAGGGCTCTGGGGAGCGAGCGCGCACCACCGGAGGCGCGCTCCCGCGCGGTCACGGACCCCCGATGTCCGCCGGTCACTCTGCGATTGTCAGTGGAGAAGGAGAAAGGCAGGCGGCTGATGTAAACAAGCCTCCTGTCATTCTCCCCAGTGTAGGACTCGTGATTATACGGTTCTACTATGTAGGACCGTTGATCACTGTTCCTACCCCTGAAGCCACAGCCAATCACAGTTAGAATCACCCCCCTAGGCACACAAACCACCCCTTCCTCTCAAAAAAAAGTTAACCCCTTCACTGCCAGTGTATTTTTACAGTAACAGTGCATATATATAGCACTGATTACTGTAGAAATGTCACTGGTAACCCCAAAAGTGTCAAAAATGTCAGTCAAGGGTCCGATCTGTCCGCCGCAATGTCGCAGTACCGCAAAAAAAATCGCAGATCGCCGCCATTACGCGTTAAAAAAAAAACAACAAAAATGACAAAAATCTTTCCCTTTGTTAGTAAACGCAATAACTTTTGCGCAAACCAATCAAAATACGCTTTTTGTGATTTTTTTTACCAAACATATGTAGCATAAAACAAATTGGCCGAAAATTTTAAAAAAATTTAAATTTTTACATTTTTTTTGGGGAATTTCATATAAAAAAATGTGAAAAATATTGTTATTTTTGCAAAATTGTCGCTCTTTTTTTGTTTATAGCGCGTGATCAAAAAATCGCACAGGTGATCAAATACCACCAAAAGAAAGCTCTGTTTGTGGGAAAAAAAAGGACGTCAAATTCGTTTAGGTACAGCGTCGCACGACCTCGCAATGGTCCGTTAAAGTTACGCAGTACCGAATCGCAAAATAGGCCCTGGTCGGAATGGGGGTAAAATCTTCCGGGGCTTAAGTGGTTAAGGCTGTATCTATACTTTGTGTAATCAAAGCTGTTGGCCAGAATGAGTGTGCATGTTACATATTGACCCGGGCAAGTGGGTGTGAAGGAAACTGAAAAGTAAAGTAACAATGCTAAGTTTTTAAGTCATTTTTTTTTTCTTGGAGATTTTTTTTTTAATTAAGGATTTATTAGCTAGTTATTTAAGTTGAGGAATATATAAAATATCTGCATTTAGTCATATTCAGTTACGTCTCATTGCAGGATTCCTGCTACATGCTACTTCTAACCACAAAAATTCCTATTAAATAAATAAACAAATTAGCAATGATGACAGTGGGAAATGGGCTGTGGTAATCCCCCAGCATTCCACAATTCAATTATTGCCACGCTGCTAACTCATTTTCTATTAGTCATACTAGGGCGGAAATAGATACTGTATATGGATTCTTTTAGAAATGGGTGTTTTTTATTTACTGTTAAGTGTGTGTCAAAATCATTTTATACCTCTTTACTGACATACAATTGTATTTCCAGCATCTGTAATATGCTTGTGAAAGGCTCAGAGACAGTCACCTCTCCATCATGCAGTGATGACAGTCTTGGTAGTCTTTTCCTGGCCGGGTTCCCTGTCACAAGACCTCTCATGTCTCTGGGGAATAACCAGGCTGCATTTATCTGAATATGTGTTAGATGATGTCTTCACCTGTGAGCAAATCTTGCAGTCCATGGGGTATTTTTTACTTAACAAATTGCCTTCTGTGTTTCAAAAACTCCCTCAATCTGGCAAGGAAATACACAAACAAACTAGAAACGGGGGTAAGTATGCCCACGCACCAAAGGCCAATAGGAAAGCAAAGGACCTTACTTTTATTAGGCTTTTAGGTGAATGACGGGAAACAAGTGCATTTTTGTGTGTTCTTTTAGGGTAGGGTACATGAGCTATAGAAAGTTAGTGGATCAAATATACATTTTTATCTCCAGTTCTTCAAAATGGAGGTAGGGTTTAAACCCCAAAGGTATGTATGTAGGTATTTTTTAATATAATCCCAAATAGGGGTGTTATTTATAAAAAGAAAAAAGCTCTCTCTCTACAGTAACAAAAAAAAAAAACAATTGAAGTTACTCAATCCTCCCAATTGTAAACAATTTGACCACCTACTGCAATGCAATATAGCGATAGTGAATAGGCTGACCAATTACTGTTGTTTTATGTTGTACATCTAAACCACTCATTAGTCCAAATCCCCAAAACTGCTGTAAGAGAGAGATTGTGGAGGTAAAAAATTAACATTTTAATATTATATCTTCCTTTCTGCTCCAATATTACAATATCAAATTGACTGACCAATTTTTGTGGTATAGGGCTGTCATCTAAGCCACTCGTTGGTCTAAGTCTACAAAAATATATTGCAGCCTCAAACAGTAAAAATGTGACTGGCCAATTACCGTGGTAGAGTGTCTTGCATCCAAGCAACTTGTTGGTCTAAGGCAAAATAAGACAGATCACCCCCCAATACCTCCCAATTAAAAAAAAAAAATCAGAAATAAATTTTGTCCCCATCCTACTAGATCCATCCGTCAACCCCAAAAAAGTTATAACATAGTAAAATAAAAAAGGGTGCAATAAAACTAGCTCAACTTGTTTCGTTTGTTGAAACAAGCTTCATCAGGAGTAACATTAGCTAACTGTGCACTAAAGTAAACAAACATAAAGCACATGATAAAGAAAATGGCTTATATTTCCCTCCTATGCAATCCTAATTGATTAATTGGCAATACCTCCACCCAACTCAGTATAAATGTAAGCCCTTTCTAGGGGATGCACAGGCAGGGGGTTGCACAGGCTGGGATTGCATTGGCAACTATTATCTTGGATAAAGTATTAATATTGGATTAAGTATTACACCTCTGCTCAGCACTTCAGCGAATGCACAAAGCATACAACTGCAAGCCAACAGACAGACTACAGGTGATCTGAGACTCTATACTGCTTTTCCATCTCACATTCAGTTTACATCTCAATCTCACCACCCTGTATTATGCAATCCCTAATTCTCCTTCTCATGTTTGCATCCTCTCTCCTAAAACTTTCTCTCCTTCACCCCTCATCTCCGCCCCACAGCTTGTATATATCACCCTCACTCCTATCTTCACCTTTATACTGCACTCATCAACTCCTGCTGATTCTGAACCCACACACCAATAAAATCTACAGGACACTGAGATGTGTCCCCCCTCATAAATCATACTCCCATATCACCTCCCTCACCCTTTTGCTTCTCCTAACCTCTGGAGATATTTCCCCAAATCCTGGACCCCCATCATTTACCTTTGGCAGACATACCCATCACCCCCTATCCTCTGACACCAGCCGAAATCCACACAATCTGGTTTCTATTCCTCTTCTGCCTCAAGCCAACCTCTCCTTCTCCTGCGCCCTCTGGAATGCCCGCTCTGTTTGAAACAAACTCACCTCTGTCCATGACCTATTTATCACAAACTCCTTCAACCTGCTTGCAATTACTGAGACCTGGCTTCAAGACTCTGACTCTCCTTCTCCTGCTGCCCTCTCCCATGGTGGCCTCCTGTGGACTCACTCTCCCAGGCCTAGTGGACGGAAAGGAGGTGGGGTTGGAATTCTGCTTTCCCCTCAAAGCACTTTTCAGGTTCTTCATCCACCGCCTTCTCTGTCTCTCTCCTCATTTGAAGCTCACTGTATTCGTCAATTTTCTCCAGTTTCGTTGAGAATTGCTGTGATCTATCGGCCTCCTGGACCGGTATCAGGCTTCCTTGATGACTTCTCTGCCTGGCTACCCTACTTTCTCTCTTCTGAAATTCCCACAATCATTCTTGGAGACTTCAACATCCCTGTTAATCTTAACACTCCTGCTACTTCTAAACTTTTGAGCTTAACCTCCTCTTTTGACCTTAAACAATGGACACATGCTTCTACTCACTCTAATGGCAACAGCCTTGACCTCATGTTCTCCTACCTATGCACCCCTCACAACCTCTCCAACATTCCATTCCCTCTCTCTGATCACCACCTCATTAGTTTCAGTCTCTCCTTGTCCTCCTCCTTACCTTCCAACTACCGAACAATTACCCGTAGAAACCTTCGCCATCTGAACCCTTCACTTCTTTTTTCTGCTACAGATGGTCTCTTCAACACAATCTCATCCCTCTCCTGCCCCAACATGGCCACTTCTGTCTACAACAGTTCACTGTCATCTACCCTGGATGCTTTGGCCCCCCTCACTACACACAGAATCAGGCCCCCGACCGCTTCAACCCTGGCAGACAGACAATACCAGAAGCCTCAAAAAACGTAGTCGTGCTCTTGAGCGTCTGTGGCGTAAGACTAAGTCACAGCAAGATTTCAGTCAATATAAATCTGCCCTCCAAAAATACAGTTCCTGCCTCCACACTGCCAAACAGACCTACTTTATCACTCTCATTAACACCCTCTCACACAGTCCCCGTCAACTCTTTTCTACCTTCAACGCTCTACTTCGTCCTCCATTGCCTCCACCCACTAACTTACTCACTGCCCAAGAGATTGCCAATCACTTCAAAAATAAGATCGATACAATTCGTGAAGAGATTTTTACACTAAAGATAGCTCCCTCACCTTACACACCTTGTCCTCCTGCACAATCAATACTTCCCTTGTTTAACCCAACTACTGTAGAGGAAGTTACTAAAATTTTTTCTAATGCCCACCTAACTTCCTGCCCCCTGGACCCTGTTCCTTCTCAAATACTACGGTCACCCTCTGACTCTATCCTACACTCTTTAACTCATATCTTCAACCTCTCCCTCTCCACTGGGATCTTCCCCAGCTCTCTAAAACATGTGCTAGTAACTCCCATACCAAAGAAAGCCTCGCTAGACCCCTCCAATCTTAATAACTTAAGACCCATCTCCTTACTCCCTTTTGCTTCCAAGCTCCTTGAACGTTTAGTCTACAACCGCCTGAGCAAGCACCTCATTGAGAATAACCTCCTTGATCCCCTTCAGTCTGGATTTCGCCGGCAACACTCCACAGAAACTTCTCTCCTAAAACTTACAAATGACTTACTAACTGCAAAAACCAATGGTCACTACTCGATACTCTTACTCTTGGACCTCTCGGCTGCCTTTGATACTGTTGACCACCCCCTCCTTCTCAAAAAACTCAGTTTGCTCGGTCTCCGTGACTGTGCTCTCCACTGGTTCGAATCTTACCTATCTCACCGCACCTTCAGTGTCACTTACAATTCCACTTACTCCTCTGCAACTCCTCTTACTGTTGGGGTCCCCCAAGGTTCTGTCCTTGGACCACTACTATTCTCAATCTATACCTCCTCCCTGGGTCAGCTAATAGCCTCCCATGGCTTCCACTATCATTTCTATGCTGATGACACCCAAATCTACCTCTCTACCCCTCAGCTCACCCCATCAGTCTCCTCCCGCATCACTGATCTACTAACAGACATATCAGCCTGGATGTCTCACCACTTCCTCAAACTGAATCTATCTAAAACCGAGCTCATAATATTTCCTCCTCTACGTGCCCCTTCCCCAGAATTCTCTGTCAAGATCAATGGAATAACTATTAGTCCTTCCACACATGCCAGGGTGCTAGGGGTAACCCTGGACTCTGCACTGTCCTTTCAGGCTCACATCCAATCCCTGTCCAAATCATGCCGCCTTAACCTCCTCAACATCGCTAGAATACGACCCTTTTTAACCAGTGACACCACCAAGCTCTTAATTCACGCCCTGGTTATCTCTCGCCTCGACTATTGCAACTCCCTCCTCATTGGATTACCCTTACATAGATTATCCCCCCTTCAATCCATAATGAATGCAGCTGCAAGACTTATCCACCTTACCAACCGTTCAGTGTCCTCCAACCCTCTCTGACAATCCCTTCATTGGCTTCCACTCACCCAACGAATAAAATTCAAAGTACTAACAACAGTTTACAAAGCCATCCACAACTCTGCCCCCAGCTACATCACTAACCTGATCTCAAAATATCAACCTAGCCGCTCTCTTCGGTCCTCCCAAGACCTCCTGCTCTCTAGCTCCCTTGTCACCTCTTCCCATGCTCGCCTCCAGGATTTCTCCAGAGCTTCTCCCATTCTTTGGAACTCTCTACCCCAATCTGTCCGACTGTCCCCTAATCTATCCATCTTTAGACGATCCCTGAAAACCCTTCTCTTTAAAGAAGCCTACCCGGCTACTAACTAATAACGCTGTTTCTCTTGCTCCATCAGCGCATCCCCCACAGCTATTGCCTTTTGTATCAATTGACCCTCCCTTTTAGATTGTAAGCTCTAACGAGCAGGGCCCTCTGATTCCTTTTGTTCCAAATTGTAGTGTAACTGTAATGTCTGCCCTCATTTTGTTAAGCGCTGCGCAAACTGTTGGCGCTATATAAATCCTGTATAATAATAATAATAATAATAAATAATAATAATATTTCTTTGGTCTTTTCCGATTTATGATATTATGGGCAAGATGGCCACCATGCGTATTTGCATGATGACGTCATCATGTACATACGCAAGTGATTTCATCACGCACACATGCATTGTGACGTCACGCCGCTCACACATTTGCGGGGGTGATGTCCCCATCGCTCTATAGATTAGATGGGAATAACAAATGAAAAACCCTGCCATTGAAAATCAGCGGATCATATGCACACACCCTCTAATAGATTAAACAAGGATTGAAAACAATATCACCCTGAACTAAATCCAAAAGTTGTTGAGCTTTATTTTGACTTTAAAACAAATACCAGATGCTGCAGGATACATTTTTTGGTATCTGGTTCTCCAATTATGGGTATACGTCTAGTGTTCTTGCCTGCAGGGATGGCAGGCTGATTCTTTTATCTTTTTTTTTTTTTTTTTTCTTTTATGTAGGGTTCTCAGTACCACCAAAATGCACTCCCTTCATTATCAGACCCAGAAGCCAATCTCCACTTATTTTGCTACTTTTAAAGTCTTCATACAGTTGTGATTGCCGCAGTATGTGAGCATCATTTACGGATCCTGGGAAGGCTGTGACTACATTTCTGATGATGATGTTCCCATTGCATACCACTTGGATATTTAGTCGGCGATATCCCTTCCTGGTCCTCCAAAATGTGCTCTTTAGATGAAGTAGCAAAAAAAAGCAACATCGGTACAGTCAATTGCACCAAGCACATTTAGGATTCCTTCAATCTGATAAACAAAATTTGTAATCTAATCCCACACCTCAGGTGATTCAGGGAAGTTAATGTATTTAGGAGCAATGTCCCAGAAACAATTCAACACCTTGCTAAGTAAACAGGAAAATGAAGCCTGGAAATTCCCATGTAATATGATGCTTTCCCAAAAAATGTAGCGCAGCAAGCAATTCATTCATGGCTGGTATGGCATGACTCAGCCAGGTTGAGGTCTCTAGAGATACAGAGTTCTCCACAAAGCTCCATAATTAGTTCCTTAGATGAATGAAACTTTTGAAGGGTTTCAGCATCTGTAAAATTGTCAAATTGTCTCCTCTCCCTCCTCTGCATACCTTTTAACTTCTATGAGATCAGAATTAAATAGCTTCATTCTCTTTGGTGTGAGATCTGCCAGTCACTCTGCCAGTTTCCTGAGGGAAATCCAGTCAGCTGTTACAGCAGGTACATTCCCGCCTATTTTTTAAAACAAATTATATATGCCTGACTGGCTGTGCCAGCCCCTTCATAATCATGTTTTATCCATTCCTTAACCACTTTACCACTGGAGGATTTTGCTGTCTTACGTCTGGGCCACTTTTTGCGATTCGGCGCTGTGCAACTTTAACTGACAATTGCGCGGTCGTGCGATGCCGTACCCAAACGAAATTTACGTCCTTTTTTTCCCACAAACAGAGCTTTCTTTTGGTGGTATTTGATCACCTGTGCGATTTTTACTTTTTGCGCTATAAACAAAAAAAGAGCATTTATTTTGAAAAAATAACAATATTTTTAACATTTTTGTAAAATGTAAAAATCAAAATTTTTGGCCAATTTGTTTTCTGCTACCTATGTTTGGTAAAAAAAAATCAGAATAAGCGTATTTTGATTGGTTTGCACAAAAATTATTGCGTTTACTAACTAAGGGAAAGATTTCTGTCATTTTTGGTGTTTTTTATTTTTAACGCGTAATGGCGGCGATCTGCGATATTTTTTTGAGGGACTGCGACATTGCGTTGGACAGATCGGACCCTTGACTGACATATTAGACACTTTTGGGGGTACCAGTGACATTACAGCAGTAATCAGTGCTATATATATGCACTGTTACTGTAAAAATGACACTGGCAGGGAAGGGGTTCATTTTATTGGAGAGGGAGGGGTTAATGTATGCCTGGTGGTTACTAACGTGTGGGGGGGGGGAGGTGACTGAGTGACATAAGGACAGATCGAGGGTTCAGCTAAGCTGAAACCTGCAATCTGACCCTGCCTGTCACTTAGGAGATCCGCCCGCTCTGTTTACACAAGCGGGCGGATCTCCAAACTAGATTCCCAGACGATCGGGGAAGAGCAGCGGCGATCGCTGCCGCTCCTCCCCTGGCCTGAAAACAGCGGGAGCGAGCCTCCGGCGGCGTGCGCCGCCGAGAGAGGGGAGTGTCTGGTGACGTAGACCTACGTCGCCAGATGATAACGAGCCACTGTGCCACAGTAGCAGCACAGTGAGCAGTGGGGAAGCGGTTAAAGGAGTTGTAAAGTCAGAAGGTTTTTTATCTTAATGCATTCTATGCATTAAGATACAAAACCTGTGTGTAGAAGCTTCCCCTGAAACCCCTAATACTTTCCTGAACCCAATCTCTGTCCAGCGATGCCCACGAGTCGCTCAGCCGTCCGGGACTCTGCCTCTTGATTGGCTGAGACACAGCCATGGTGCCATTGGCTCCTGCGGCTGTCACTCAAATTCATTCAGCCAATCGGAAGAGAGAGGGGGTGAGGTCAAATGGCAGCTCCATGTCTGAAAGGACAGACAGAGCTGGAGCTTGGCTCGGGTGCCCCCATAGCAAGCAGCTTGCTGTGGGGGCACTTGACTGAAGGGAGGTGCCAGAAAGTTAACTGCAAAGAGGGACCCGAGAAGGGGAGGATCCGGCTGCTTTGTGCAAATCCACTGCAACTGATCAGGTAAGTATAACATGCTTGTTATTTAAATAAAAACAAAAAAAAAAAAACTAGACTTTACAATCACTTTTAAATATTGCATGCCTGGCCTACTACTTAAATAATGCATTTATTTATTTATTTATTTTTGTGAAGTGTTTTTTTTTTATTTTTTTTGCTGTTTTTATGTGGTATTTACTGGGTGCTTTTTTAAGGAAAACTGCATAAAAAGATAGTGAATTGACATCTTCCATATTGATACTTGGTAAAAATGTATCACACAACCCAAATATTGCATTTGCTGTGCTATTGTTAATGGAGCCCATTGTTTTTAATAGTGTTTTTTTTTTTTTGCTAAATGATTATACTGTATATTTGAGTACATTTTCTTGGTTACCAACTAGAATAATTCAAGTAGCAAAAATGATTTTATTATACAGAATTTAAATAGCGCCAACAGTTTGCACAGTGCTTTACAATATAAAGATAAGGCTAAATGCACAGTACAGCTATGGAAAAGTGTATGTATAGCCAAAACATTTTGTTTTAGCTTTATAAAGATTAGTAAAACCCCCCTTTTTTTTTTATCTGTTACATGTATCCCATTAGGGGGATTTCCATTAATTTCCTTACCTAGAAAACAACAGGAAATCAGTAGAAAGCTTTTCACAATGAGACTGTCTGTGACCTGAAAAGGTATTACCACTGAAGAATCTCTCCTCAACTCTAGTTGTTGAGACAAATGCAACATTTTGGATTTACTCCCATGTTTTGTCTTTGTGACAATGGTCACAGAGACAATTAGAAATGGGGAATCGACCTAGCTGTCAAAGAGACAGTAATACAAACTTAAAGTGATATTAAAGTAATATTTTATTATTTTTTGTTTAAAAATAAGAAACATGTCATACTTACCTGCTCTGTGCATTGGTTTTCCACAGTGCAGCCCAGATCCTCCTCTTCTCGGGTCCCTCGCTGGAACTTCTGGCCCCTCCCTCCTGCAGCTTGCTATGGGGGCACCCTAGCGGCTGCTCTGTGTGTCCATTTAGACATGGAGCTGTGGCTTGGCACTGCCCCCTCTCTCTCCTCATTGGCTTACTGAGTTTGACAGCAACAGGAGTCAATCTCACCCGCTGCTGTGTCTCAACCAACCAGGAAGGAGAGTCTGGGGCAGCCGAGGTTCTCATGCACATCGCTTTAACACTGTTTCCCTACAATATCCAAACGGAAAAAAAATTTAAATCAAATTATCCTCAGTTTCTTTCCTGTATTATTTAGGAATGATATATAGACATGCACAAAAAGTAAGCATAACCCATGGATATTGAGTTTTCTAAACATATTTGAATTGGTAATTATTTATATCTGTTAGAATACATTGTTCATGTACTTTGTGCAAAAACTACATCAGCTGGTAGATGCCAGTGTTTACAAGTTTGTAGCTGCAACTATGCTCTATTGTCTTTTCTCTGAATAAAAAAAATGTCCTGTTCCTGTCTGCAGTTAAGCAGCAAAGCCCATGTGGACTGTGCACTGTAATCTGTCTGTTCTGTAGGGCTATATACAGAATTTCTAACAAGATCTTCATGCAGACAGCACCAACAGATAAAGTTCAAATACTTGAACAAATAATTCTTAAAATAATATTATTTATTAATTCTCACAATCTAAATTGATGAAATAGATGTGTTAGGTAGAAAAAGGAAGTACACCCCAACATTTTCTACTATTTTAAATCCATAAAATTAGAATCCGGTGATGCAGATTAGGTGCCAATACTTAGAACCTCCTTAAGGATTGTTCTTATAGAGCCAGTCTTGTGTAAACCTCAGATATTTGGGTCTTTTTTTTTTTTTTTTCAGATATTCAGGGTTTTGTGTTCCTCACATGTGTGGGGTCATCGTGCCAAGATCAAAAGAGCTCTGGAATGCCTTCAGAAAGAAGATTGTGAATGCCTATGAGTCTGACAAAGGATTTTAAACACCGTCAACTGATTTGAAACCAACTGTTCCACTTTAAGTGAAATAATCTATAAAGTAGATATTAAAGGCTACTAATTTTCCCATGACTTGCTGGCCAAGCAAATCCTGCCCAAGACCTCACTGTTTAATGCTAAAAGAGGTTCCAAGAACCGCCACATTTTTTTGCAGCACACGTAGGTAACTTTTGCAACAGTTGCATTTGTATGCATTTAAAATCAGAAGGAGATAGCACAAATGTAACCTGCATGGGAAGTGTGCCAGGAAAAAGCCTTATCTGTTCTGAAAAAAATAAATATAACCCCACATAGATATAACCCCAATGAACGTATCGGCAACGATCTGTGCAAAGAGGCATGACTTGTGGTGTGGAGTCATGAATCAAAGATGTAGATTAGGGATGGTAAAAATAGATATGTTTGGTGCAAATCAAATACAGCATTTCAGGAGAAGAACCCCATACCAAGTGCCAACATGGTGATGGAAATGTTATAGTTGGGGCTGCTTCAGGGTGTGGGCAGTTTGTAGTCTTAGATTTCTACATTACATTCTACATTATATCAAAGTTTGCTCAACAAGAATGGGAGACTATCTGTTCTAAAGTTGAAGTTGAACCAAATGTGGATCTTTTAACATCATAGTATGAAGCACACTAGCAAATCTACCAAGATAGAGCTCAAAAAATGAGACAGGGTTTCGGATTGGCCTAATCAAAGCCCTGATTTGAACCCTACTAAAATGTTGTGAGGGCATTTGAAATGGGCAGGTAATACAATGAAAGTTTCAAATATCTTGCAACTGAAGGATTTTTTTTTTTTATAGAGGAATGGTCACAAATATTAATATCAGAACCTGGTTTGAATTATGAAAATAAACTACAAATACCAGATTCTGAGGCCAGTTCCCAGTAAATTACATTAACTGATATTTTAGTTGAATAAATGATTGAATAGGGAATTATTATAATCCTTATGTTTTCTTTACGTATATCACCTTTATCTGTTGACACCGAGTGAATAAAGATCTAATGTTTGCTGTTCAAATGTGGTGAAAAAGTCAACAATTTACATACTTTTTAATTTTAAGTAGGACACAATGACATTTTAGAAACCAAACTGATATTTGTAAAATCCTCTATTCTATTAACCTTTTTATTGTGTCCGTCTTACTATATTTTAACCACTTCAGACCCGGAAGGTTTAAAGCCCTTAATGACCGGCCATTTTTTGCGATATGGCACTGCGTTACTTTAACTGACAATTGCACAGTCATGCGACGCTGTGCCCAAATTGATGTCCTTTTTCTGTCCACAAATAGAGCTTTTCTTTTTTTTTTTTTATCATATTTGATCACCTCTGCATTTTTTTTATTTTAGCTCTATAAACAAAAAAAAAAACAAACAATTTTAACCACTTTACCACCGGAGGATTTTCCTGCTTTACGTCCAGGCCACTTTTTTGCAACTTGGCACTGCGTGACTTTAACTGACAATTATGCGGTCAACACGGTACCCAAAACGAAATTTACGTCCTTTTTTTCCCACAAACAGAGCTTCCTTTTGGTGGTATTCGATCACCTCTGCACTTTTCATTTTTTTGCGATATTAATAAAAAAAGCAAAAATTTTGCAAACAAATTGACATTTTCTACTTTGACAGTTAAAAAATATCCAATACATTCAATTTTTGTCATATATTTTGGCCAAAATGTTTGGCAGGAACACAATATCTCTATCTTCTGCCCTGTCAAAATGGCGATCTGCCTTGTTTATGTAGACAGATGACTTTTCTGCCTCTCTTGAGAAGATGGCGGGGGCCAGTGGACACCAGGTCCGCTGGACCCCTGATTGGCATCCCCTCTTTTCAATCAGCGCGCGATTGCGCCACCCAGTGGCTATTGCACAAAATGACGTACAGGTACATGATTTTGCGCAATAAAGTCAACATGTCACAGTAACTATGCAGTAGGCGGTCAGCAAGTGGTTAATGGAATAAGGTGTAGCACTACCCCCGCAGGAGCTGCTTGGTATGATGGGTTTTCTGTTCTGTCACAATTTAAACCACTCGGTCCCCGCTAACACACCTGTGCAACTTAAATGTTAGCATACTACCATTTGATAATAATACACAGAAAACTGGCCACAAACAACTTGGTAGTCGATTTTTTTAGATGTATTATAGCAAGGCAAGTTAGACAATTCATGAATTAATACACAGGCAATTGAACAGGTTTAACGATGCTGTACTGGTTAAAGTGAACATTGGCCCATAATGTGGTAATTAACTAACTGCAATAAAGGTAAGCAAAACTTCAGCTGATATGAAAAGTGGAGAATGCAACAACATTAACTTACCCTAAAAAAATGTCCTCAAGTGCACCTTATGCATACAGCACTAAAAGTGGATGGGTGTATGCGTTCCTGACAAGGGAAACCCCTGGAGATGGCTATAAGGTGCCTGGTGCCTATTTAGAAGTACTAAGCCGGCTATCATTGGGACCCCTCTGTAAGGTGGTATGCGTGAAGCCGTCCCTTTAAAATTGTATTTCATGGAAGGCTGATGGGCTGCTAAGTAAGGAGTAGTCTTACTTGACATTACTGTTGGCAATAAAGAATTTAGCTTGATAGTTCCAGTCCCCACTACTGGCATGCAACTGATTGGTCCAATACCCTTAGTGGTCAGCTGTCCCAGAAAGCTCAGGCATGGGCACGCAGCAACAGGTCACCCCCAGCTGGGGTCCTAAGACACAGGGACTGTGGCTCAGAGTCTCAGCTCCCTGGGTGCTCAGAAGGGCTCAGTCTCTTCCTGGTGTAGGCACACATGGATCTGATGTCTGTCCAGCTTCCAGTAACTGCACGCAGGCACTAACAGTGACTCAGTTCCAGCCTCAGCTCTCCACTGCAGATCCATCCTTTTTCTGGTGTAGCATACAGACCCCAGCAGAGTGTCTGTACTCTCTGGCTCCCCACACAAGACTGCCAGAGCTCTGGTGAATTGCCCTGGAAAGAGTCTTGATCTCTCCTTCTTTGTGTGCAGAGATCTCTGGGTAATGAAGTCCACAGTACCAAAGTCTCCATTGTACAGTGCCTCTTTAAAAACTCCATATCCCATTGTAGCACTGCCCCCTTGAGGACTGCTGGATATTACACTTTTGGGTCCCCCTGGGTTACCATTAGCAATACTGGCATTCACAATTTAACACTTTACTTATTGGCTCAGTCAATGATCAGTCCAGGGGTATGTAGTTGTTTTTGGTGTTTTATTTTAAATAGGGATGGGAGAAGGGAATAGTGGGATACTCCAAATTAACTATTCACAAGATGGAGGACTTCTAATTCTCGATACAGCCATGCTGTTGATTCACCCTGCCACTTAATTGAATTTGGGGTTAAGTCTCTATCCAGAAGACTTGGTGAACTAGATTCTCTTCAGGGCACTCTCCTAGCATCCTCTTTCTCGCCCACTGACACCTGTCCTCTGACTATCCTACTTCGGGGTGGCCCCCCCTCAGATCAGGCCCCTAGACACTATCCCCTGTACTCACAATACTGTTTTTCTAGGGTCTCCAGTGTCTCCCCCTTTGTCAGCTCTCCTTAACCTCTGGGTTCAGGACGACCTCCTGATGGTTCTACTGCTACAGAGGAGGAGGCAGCCGCCACCCTCCCTCTGGGACTCTGCTCACCAGCCAAAGACCCCATAGCACATGTGCTCCTGGCTTTTATACAGTATCCCAGAATGCACCGAGACAGCCAGTCTCTGCCAATCACCAGGACTGTATCAAAGCCTATGTACCCATTGGTCAGGTTTCCTCCCACTGTCCAACATGCCTCCCTATTGGACCAGTGTGAAACACTCTCTAGACTCAATAAATCACATAGTGAGCACACTGAGTGGACCTAACTCACAGATCCTGCTCTCTTGTAGGCAGAAAGCAATATAGATTTGCCTGCTGCTCCTCTGATAGGCAGACAGAGCCAAAAACTATACTCTCTCACTAGCACCTACCTAGGAGGGTGCTACATCATGATCCTCAGCAAATGCGCAGCAAGCCCTCTCTGCTGCTATTTGGCTCAAACACTGCTACCAGAAAGGAGGGACGAAGCGAGGGATCACACACAGCCGCTCTGATCCCCAGTGCAGCTGCTGTGGTGGGGAGAGAAACATTCCAGCTAGCAGCACCCATCGCCCCTCTATAAACATAGAACCCAGCGCTCCTTTAGCCGAAAGTGCAACAGCAGGGGAGCAAGGAGAGGAGGCACTGAAACTCAAGGCCACTTCTAAGCCTGCAGATCCTTTAGTTGAGCAGGTTGCAGAAGAGCAGAATATAAGCATGTAGGCAGGACTTAGCCAGTGTATCTGAGAGTTGTGAAGAGTCAAAACAGGTAGATACTTAGAACATGAATGACCACAAAAATAGGGCAGGTTATAGCAATGGCACTACATATGTTGCAGGTCATACGCTTCTTCACGTAGAAAAGGGTAATGTTTATTAACAAGGCACTTTCCAATAATTTGCAAATTAATCTGGCTTATGAGATTCATTCACTGAAAACTGCAATCTACCATATTCCAGACATCTGTGTAATGTGTTAACTTCAAGGCAGTATAGAACTGTGGAATAGCCTGCTGCATCTGCATCTAAGTCTCTTTAGACTAATTTAGTTACTGCACTTTATCAGCATTTACAGATCCCTATTCAGACTCCTCTGTATTGTCGGATGCTTTTTTTGCCTGAGATGTGACTTTGAAGCACTAGGCATGTTTGTGATGCTTAACAAAATCAGATGTACTGTAATATAGATGCTACAACACGTTTCTAGGTTCAGAGCCACGACATAACTTCTGGTCTGCCGAGTCTCTAAGACAGGGTTTCTCAACCAGTGTTCCTCCTGAGGTTGCTAGGGGTTTCTTGAGCAATGGGCAATTTCTGCCTCTCAGATAGGTTTCCAATGACACCGTTGTTAGCTATCTGCAGGGCCGGCCCTACCATGGGTCCCGGTGGGACCATGGGTCCCAGGCAGCACTTAGAGAGGGGCAGCCCCCGGCCGCCTCTTCTCTTCTAAGCCTATCACAAAAAAAAAAAAAAAAAAAAAGGTCAGCGGCTGGCCCGACATGCACACTGCGCATGCGCCGCCGCCGCTCGGCAAAGCCCGTAAATGTTCGGCTATTTCCGGGAATAGCCGAACACGTATTAGCTTTCCCGATCGGCGGCGCATGCGCAGTGTGCATGTCAGGCCGGCCGCGGACGTGTTGACGTGTGGCGCCGGGCGGCGCCATTTTTAAATTCTAAAGCGCCCTTTAGGAACAGGTAAGTGAGACTGCACACTACCTGTCATTATGTGGGGCTGCAGGCATACTACAGAAGATGCAGTGCTGCGGGCATGGTACATGCCCACAGCACTGCATCTCCTGTAGTATGCCCACAGCCCCGCATTTTCTTGTACCATATCCATCTCCTGTACCATGCCCACACAGCCCTGTATTTTCATACACCATGCCCACACAGCCCTGCATTATCATACACCATGCCCACAGCCCTGCATTCTCATACACCATGCCCACACAGCCCCGCATTCTCCTGCACAATGCCTGCAGCCCCGCATTCTCCTGCACAATGCCCGCAGCCCCGCATTCTCCTGCACAATGCCCGCAGACCCGCATTCTTCCGTACCATGCCCGCAGCCCCGCATTCTTCCGTACCATGCCCGCAGCCCCGCATTCTCCCGTACCATGCCCACAGCCCCGCATTCTCCCGTACCATGCCCACAGCCCCGCATTCTCCTGTACCATGCCCACAGCCCCGCATTCTCCTGTACCATGCTGACAGCCCCGCATTATCCTGTACCATGCCCGCAGCCCCGTATTCTCCTGTACCATACCCGCAGCCCTGCATTCTCCTGTACCATGCCCGCAGCCCCGCATTCTCCTGTACCATGCCTGCAACCTTGCATTCTCCCGTACCATGCCCGCAGCCCCGCATTCTCCTGTACCATGCCCGCAGCCCCGCATTCTCCTGTACTATGTCCGCTGCCCCGCATTCTCATGTACCATGCCCACAGCCCTGCATTCTCCTGTACCATGCCGACAGCCCCGCATTCTCCTGTACCATGCCCGCAGCCCCGCATTCTCCTGTACCATGCCCGCAGCCCCACATTCTCCTGTACCATGCCCGCAGCACTGCATTCTCCTGTACCATGCCCGCAGCCCCGCATTCTCCTGTACCATGCCCGCAGCCCTGCATTCTCCTGTACCATGCCCGCAGCACTGCATTCTTCTGTACCATGCCCGCAGCCCTGCATTCTCCTGTACCATGCCTGCAGCCCTGCATTCTCCTGTACCATGCCCGCAGCACTGCATTCTCCTGTACCATGTCTACAGCCCTGCATTCTCCTGTACCATGCCTACAGCCCTGCATTCTCCTGTACCATGAACGCAGCACTGCATTCTCATGCACCATGTCTACAGCCCTGCATTCTCCTGTACCATGCCTACAGCCCTGCATTCTCCTGTACCATGAACGCAGCACTGCATTCTCATGCACCATGCCAGCAGCCCTGCAGGGCACTATAGACAGTAGAAAGACTGGTGCGCTCATCTGCCCAGTGTCTACTGCTCTGTCCTGCTCCTGCTGTCACTCCGTACACACTCACACTTCTCTGACTGCTTTCATAGTCCTATAGAATGTGGGGGCATCTTGGAGGGCGTGAATTTTTTTTTTTTTTTGGGGGGGGCAGCATTTCATTCTCGGACCCAGGCAGCACAATGTCTTGGGCCAGCCCTGGCTATCTGTAAGGGGGTAATTCCCAATGATGACAAGAGTATGGAGCCTTATTTCTACTGACTGTCACACTGTGTCATGAGTTGTAGATTTTCAATTTTTAGCAGGGGTTCCCCGAGACCAGAAATTTATTTAACGCATTGCATTCCAGAGACTCGTTACACTGCTCTGTTTTTGCTTTTGGAATAAAGGATACCTTTTGCAGTATTAGACTATGTGCCCTCTCCTTACTCCACATGGTTCTTCCACCTAAACTTACATCCCGCTGACACTCGCTGATACCCCTGGAGTACCGGAGGTAGATCTCCACCCAATAAGTGCAGACCCTACAGGACACCTGGGAACCTTTTTATAGGAACCCCTTGAGCACCCCGGAGCCCTACCGGGATCTCCCGTCCCACCTAACT
The DNA here is from genome assembly GCF_965119305.1 of Pelophylax lessonae. NCBI lineage: Eukaryota > Metazoa > Chordata > Amphibia > Anura > Ranidae > Pelophylax > Pelophylax lessonae. The sequence continues at coordinate 173,921,964 of NC_138776.1, read as the reverse complement.
CCCAGGATCTCTTGAGGGAACCAGGATCCAACAGAGGGATCTCTCTACTACCATATATATATACCCGCTCTATACCCCTGTGAGGGGTGGGTATCTCTGGTGAGTTTGCTACCTACCTTAGGGGTCACCAAGCACCTCACCACTTTACCTACCACAGGGTCATCACTGGTACTGCTGCATGAAGATATATCACCTGTTTACACTACTTATGGACTGTTTCTGTTAGCTGACACATTGTCACCTTATTTGATATTTATGTGTGCACAGTGTCACTTTATTGGCTAATATTTTTCTGTCAGCCACTTTTCGTTAGCTGGCACACTGTCACCTTACTTGACATTTTTGTGTGCACAGCGTCACTGTATTGGTTTATATTTTTTTTTTCCGTTAAGTTCTTTCCATCAGATGGCACTTTGTCACCTTATCTGATATTTATTGTGTGCACATTGTCACTTTATTCATTTACCCATTGCATTATCACGCATATCCTTTTTTGCCACTCAGCACTTTAAGGTGTTAAATATTTATTTTTTTAATTATTTACACTTTTATTCATTGATATATTTTGCACTTGTACCATTTTATATCACCATATATGCACAGCATGTGACACTTTATTATATATTTTTTCATAATTATTGTGCATTGATTGTCATATACCTGATTTATTATTTATTAGTCATTTTAGTTATTGCTTTGACCGATTTGCCTCAGCTATAAGTGATACACTCTAGATACCCACAATATTTTGTGTTACCATCATTCATTTCACATTTCTTGCTTATTTCCATTTATTGGATTTAGTGACCTTATATATCTGGTAGACAGTGCCATTTCCCTCCTTTTCTTCTTTGTTTATATGCATATAGCCTTTTGGTTATAGTAGAGGGAGGCTGCAGCCTACTATAATTTTTTACTCTTTCCTTAGCGCGGAGTGTATTCCTTTCAGTAACCAGTATAGACCTCCATGGTTCAATGTTGATTTTAATCTGTGAATATGCGCAATTGTATTTGTAAATATGGTTTATTAAATAAATTAAATACTACTAGAATTGAGAATTCTATAGCACAATTATTTGCTAACAGAAGGCAGCATGACAAGATTTAATGTGTTATACAATTAGCAAACAGAATAGTAAGTACTAAATGGTACACAGGATTTAATTATTGCACATAGCTTGAAAACTGCAGTAGAGAGATTTTATCATAGTGATCTTGAGCAAGGTTTATTTCTTTGCTGCACCTCCGCATCCGCCTTGGCTTGAATATCCTCCTTGTGGACCAAAACTACCTGATACTTGGCTTATCTGGCCTTGTGAACCATATCCGCCGCCTGATACTTGGCCCATCTGGCCTTGTGAACCATATCCACCGCCTGATACTTGGCCCATCTGGCCTTGTGAACCATATCCACCGCCTGATACTTGGCCGACCTGGCCTTGTGAACCGTATCCGCCGCCTGATACTTGGCCTACCTGGCCTTGTGAACCGTATCCGCCACCTGATACTTGGCCCACCTGGCCTTGTGAGCCGTATCCTCCACCTGAGACTTGGCCCATCTGGCCTTGTGAACCATATCCGCCACCTGATACTTGGCCCAACTGGCCTTGGGAGCCATATCCACCGGAACCGATTCCACCTCCGCTGGTTTGGCATTGTGAACTAATTCCACCTGAGACGTCATATGACTGGGAAATTGATCCTCCTTGGCCACCGTATCCACCTCCTTGTGTTTGGCAAGGATCAGGAACAGAGCAGGGGTCTAATAAATAAACATAAAATGCAATTGTTTAAAATTCCTGTTGTTATAAGCATTTTTTTTTTTTTAAATTCATACCTTTTTGTTTTTAGCAATGTTTTGTACAAGGAGGTTAATTTAAGTTTGTTGCACTAGCTAGGATATCGCTTTATAAAATTAATTTTATTATATCTTGTTTTTGAATAAGATCTTTAATGTTAGAAATTAGAAAGTTTATTTGAGCAATGCCCTTATGCTTGAATAACCTTGGTGAGTTATTAGATTAAATCTAATGCTTTATTTAAAGGGTTTAGATTTGATTTGAAGTAATATATCTAGCTAATGCAACATTCAGCATAAAGTATATGTAAAACCAAACCCTTTTCCATTATTTTTCAAGAGTAGAGAATTGCCATAGCAATTAGAAGATTTAGTCAGGGATTATATAGTGTTTTTGGAAAAATAACACTCCTTCCTTTTTTATTTTCCTCATAATTACCTCATAATTTATTGAGTTTTGAATTAGGGTTACTATAACATATAGCAGACTTTTCAAACTTTCCCTGTCACTAACTTGTCAAACTAAAACTAGGACCAGCCCATAAAATGAGAAGATAATTAGTTACCTCTACAAGCAGGTGCTGTCCTAAAATTGCATTGTGTTTCAGATACTGGTTGTTGCATCCAACACTTACAGGTGTGCCGAATACCTGGTTCCTCACCACATAATGTGTATGCTCTCATCTGCCCCTGCATCACTACTGTATCCTAAAGTAATGTAGAGGCCAACAGGAGAAACCACAGCACACAGTAGGGGACCAGGTATTCAACATACTGGGAGATATGATACCAGTGCTGGATTTCTGCAATAATGCAAAGTTTTAGGGAATGCTTGACAAAAAGTAAGTAAATGACCTTCACAGTATAGGCTGATTTTAGTTTCTTTATGTGAAGTTAGTGACATGGTCATGTTCAGGGCTTTTTTTCAGCAGGAACGTACCGGAACGCAGTTCTGGAACCTCCAGAACTGAATGGCAAGGGGTGCTGAGGTGTGCTGGAGGGTCTATTGATGCTGGCCGCTGGGGAATCTATTGTTGCTGGAGGGGATCTATTTCTGCGGAGGAATGGGGGTCTATTGTTGCTGGGGAGGTCTTCTGTTGCTCGTAGGGTATCTATTGTTGCTGGGGGTGAGTACTGTGTTGCTGTGGGGTCAATCATTGCTGGGAGGGATCTATTGTTGAAGAGGGTGGTCTTGGTTGCTGGAGGGTCTGTTAATGCTGGCCACTGATGAATCTATTGTTGCTGGATGGTAGCTATTTTTACAGGGGTGTCTATTGTTGCTGGCAGGGGATCTATTGTTGCTGGGGTGGGTCTTATGTTGCAGGGGGTAAATCGTTGCTGGGAGAAATCTACTGTTGAGGGAGGGGTCTAATGTTTTTGACTGCCAAAGGGTCTGTTAATGCTGGCTGTTGGCAATCCATTGTTGCTGGGGTGGATTTATTGTCGCTGGGGAAGCCTGCAGCCTGCAGAAGAAGTCACATGACGAAACGCTTACAGCGCCGTCACGTCACTTCCGGTTCCGGTCTCCAGTTGGAACGCATTGCGTTCCGGGACGCCACTACCTCGCTGTTTACTGATTATATCCATGTGAGTACCCATTTTTATGTTACTGCTGGAAGGAATAAACTTTAAAACGTTATTATACTATCGAGTTCTCTTCCATTTATATGATCCCTCCATCCACATACCCTTGAGTGGCCATATCAGTTCACCCCACGGATCGTTGGATATCCTACCATCGGATAGGATCCCACTTTAGGATACCAGAGTTACCCCTGCGGACCCTATACTACATCTCCCCCAGGAAGGGAACTACTACCCAGAGCCAGGACCAACAGGATATCTCTACAGTACCTGCTCTATACCCCTGTGTGGGGTGGGTACATCTGGTGAGTAGGTTTTTCTACTAGGGGTTTCCCCGCCACTCGCCAGTCACCCACCTTGGGGGTCACCGCAGGATACTTGCTCACTCACTACCCCTCGGGGCACAACCATCAATATATGGACTTATTGCATCAGCTGATCTGATTGAATACCACTTCTTATTTTCACCTTGGAGTTTATATTTCTCCGCACATCTAGCTTGTCCATAATATTGTTTGCACTTTTACTATTATACGGACTTATTTATCACATGAATTTAGACCACATCACTTTTTGCTGCACTTTGTACAAATAGTTTCCCGCACCCCTATTTATTTTTCCGGAAAATTTTCCCGCACATCCAGTTTATTTGTTGCACTTTTTGTACACTTTCTTATATTATACCATCACCTATGTATTAGTATTTAAAGATATCCTTTTACCATTTTATTGTAACACTTTGATATTACTAAATATATATTATTATAGGTATATACTAGGATATATCCATATATTGTGGCACTTTGCACTTTATATTACGCCCTATTGGTGGTTATTTATATTTCAATTTTTATTTCATTTTACATTTTTATATTTTTCCATATTCCATATTAACACATTCCCAATACCATTTTATGTTGAATTTTCACCATATTGTTGCACTATTTACATATCCACTATTTATATTTTTATTCCTCAATCACATCTGTGTTTCTACATCTTATATTTTTATATATTTATATATACCTATTTGCACTTTATAAGCAGCGCCACCACTTCATATTTACATACAAAATTATACTTATTCTCTTAAAGCAGTGGTACTAGGAGGTGGGTAAGGTGTGGACCCAAGGAATGGTGTTCGGAGGTTGGTAGGGGTAGAGTCAAGGGGAGACTCGGAAGGGAGAAGTTCCTGCACCTATTCTCTGAGAAAAAAAGCCCTGGTCATGTTCAATATTTACACATTTATTTTCCATAAATATATATAAGCCGAGCGTTTTGTTTGATGATAGTTGGACTATGTCTGTTTTGTAAATGGGCCAAACTTTGTGTTATTAATCTATGTACCGTATTTTTCAATTTTTATTAAAAAAAAAACATTTTTTGCTGGCCATGTGGCAACCCTATGGTGCTTGTAATTGTCACCATAGTTTGAAATTCTCCCACCTGCAGTGGCACCTCCAGTGAGCATTGAATGATAAGCCTACCCTACTTTAACAGCCTAAATTAAAAGGAGGTTTGTACCAGACAGTTCAGCAGGAAATGCCCTCCTTTCTGCATGGGGGCTAGGATGAGTGTATCCATTGCATAGGAAGTGTAATGCCACCACATGGCTTTTGATTGAGACAAAAAAGATTAAAGACTGAAAGGTCTTTTCATGTAAGGAAGGTATGATCTGAACCCATGTAGCAAAAAGGAGTGTTTCCCCACTGAGCTGGATTCTTTCAGCCCGCTTTTCAAGCTAACCGATTAAAAAGCTAGCTAGAGTTTAGTAGAATGGCCCACAACTTACTATAAGGTTGGCTTTACTGAAGAATGCTGGCTTTCTAACACTAAGATATTTTGCTAAAATGCAACATCCTAAGTTTTAAAATATGTATGTTCTTAAGGCCTTCATAAGGAAAAGTTTAGTTGCTACCTTGGCATGGGTCTGGTTGGCACTGTTGTACAGGTGCACTACAACCTGTGAAAGAAATGAAAGCATTATACCATCCCCTATATGAGAACTTTATTGTAAATCATTTGATAGGTTAAGAAATACCAAATCAATTGCTTTATCTGGAATATATTAATTTAATTGCAATATTTAGGGCCACATTTAAATTATATCTAATCCCAGTCAATAAAAATCTCATTCGAGCCTCAACATGTTAAAGCAATTTCAAAAGTTAGTTTTATTTATTTTTATTTTATTCAATCTCAAATTTTTTGAAAATAATAAAAAAACACAAACCTCAAGACTAAAAATATAGGGGAAGACTCCCCTTATGAACTGCGCAAGTCAAAATATCTCTTTGAATCTCTTTGTTATAGAAGCAATAGAAAAATAAAAAATATATATCCCACCTCTGTCTTACATACTATAAAATGACACATCTGTCATTAAAATTACAGAACACAGATTTGGGGTACCCAGATTCAGGGTATCCCCACTCTCACCCCGTGCATATCTTTAATAGCAATAGGAGAAATAGTGCCCCATCATTGGTGTCAGTGGGAGTAATAGTATCCCATCATTGGTGTCACTGAAAATAATAGTTCCCAATCGTTGGTTTCATTGGGAGGAAAAGTGCCCCATCATTGGTTTTGGAGGCAGGGATAGTGCCGCATCCGTGGTCTCAGTGAGAGAGCTAGTACCCAATTGTTGGTGTCAGTGATAAAAACTATGCTCCACTGTTGATGACAATGGCGGGAATAATGCCCCAAGAGCCAGATAAAAGCAAGTGAAGGGCTGCAGTTTGTAGACCACTGCCTTAGATGAATGTAAATGCCACTTCTCCACCATACTCTCCACTACATTTTAAGAGCATATGCACACATTCGCCCATTGTTCAGTTCACTGTCTTTATAAGGCACAATTTCTATCTGCTTAGGACTTAATTTCACTTGTTTGGACCACATGCAACTAGCTGTGCCACCATAAATGCATATGGATCTTTGTGTGCATTATGGGGTGCCAGAAACTGCACCAGCAGAGGTGTCAATATTTATATAAATCACATTGCCTTGTTGGTAATTTCACTCATTCAGCTTTTACATATTGATGTTAAGTTCAAAAACAGATTTTTCCGAGCAGTTTAAATGTGTATATACTCTCTATGTAAACAGATAATCCCAGACAAGGACAAAAATATTAGACAATTCTAAGCACCTACCATGAAAATTGCTACTCTTGGTGTTGGCCCCTCCGGCCCGATTTCCCTAGTTATACGTCACTGACACATCTAATCAGATGAGGGGGACTAATCTTTTTCTGGGCAATTACAACCCAAAAACAATTTAACAAAATGTTGATACACACATTTATCAAATGCAATACTCTGCTCACCTTGTTTTCCTCCCTTTGTTGCCATGATTGGGCCTTTTGAAATATTGTGCCAGGAGAAGTCTTCACAGAATGCTTAACCATGTGCGTTGGATCCTGTTTATATACAAAGTTCATTCCATTCCCAATTTTTTATTCTGCATTCCAAATCCCTTTGCTAGCCAATGAAATTCCACCATGAGCAGTCACATATGGGTGTTAAATTTTAATAAACTTTCAGGTTTGTATTTTAAGCCATGTAGTTATAGTAATTAGGAACTTAAATTATATTCTATTTCTGAACTAGCATGATTCGTTTGGTGTGATTGGTTTTTATTTTGTGATTCATTTTCTAAGCAATTTATTTTGAATACAAATTATCGATGTGTCCTGTTTGTAAAATCTTCTTTATACTTATGAACATAATAAATTGGGTTACTTTTTTAAATTAAATTTAAAATGAAGATTATCATGTCCATTCTCTTACAGGGAGCTGACTGTTTTTTTTTTCCTTTTTTATCCTATAATACCTGACAGGGTCTCTTAAGACTGAGAATAAACAATAGAATTCAGATGAATGTAAAGTTTTTACAAAATGGTGATAATGATATCATCGGGTCATCATCGGGTCAATGCATTTTGCTTATGCTAGCGTCATCAGGCGGAGTACCTGGACACTGCAGATCCTGACCCCCGATCCTGCTACCCATAGCAACCAATGCTGATTGCCCAGTGCCAGGAGGGCACAACTAAGAGTAAGCAGCCAATTTTTATGAGTGATACATTTTATTAATAAAGTGACAATATTACACTATGTCGGCTTCTTATCTGTCTTCCTGCATATGGGCTTAATTTACATCTATATGAGGTAAACAAATGGAGGAGTGAGGAAAAGGAGCATCATATTTTGTTGAAAACCATACTCAAATCCAAGTGAAGAGGAGGTGTGCTTATGGTCTGATCCACCTAGGAAAAGGGATTGCAGGCGTTTGGGGTCCTTGCGACCTACCTGCATCTGGTAAGAAGCAAAGAGTGGCATACTTGCTCACTGGAGCACCTGATATCCAAGCAATATTCTTTTGCATGAACTGTTTGGATCACAGTTTGGATCACAGTCCACAATTGAAGCACCTTATAAGCACCAATTTTTATTACAACACAAATATGTTTGCTAAATAATTTAATCAAGTATTTATGTTTTATAAATAAAAATAGAAAATTTCCGCGCTAATATAATGAATGAAAGAATGATAAATATCAGCAGCCAACACAAAATCAACCAACAGTGACTCAAAATATCAATAGAACATAAAAGTGTAGCGCTAAAAATATTGATAATCGCAAAAATAATAAATGAGTGTCCAAATGAATGAAAAACTAATAATCACAATAATGTGTATAAAAGAAAAAGTGTCCAAATGAATGAGTCCCAAAAAAAACTGGTGTGGGGTAAAAACATAAATCCGCATGCACAATATTCCAAAGGGGGATTCTTCCCGTGGCACCAAGGGTATGTGAAGGAGGGGAGCACCTCTGTGATGGGATATGATAAGCAGCTTACCAGATTTCCATGGCTGCTCAAATTAATGAGTCAGCCTCTCCCAGCTATTAATCAAAACCACTGAAGGTCAGATGTTACGTAGATACTTTTTCAATTCAAAGGAACCGCCTCTCAAGATGCGTGGAAGGATCAATATAAGATTGGCACTCCTCAGTATTTGTCATCAATCTGCTGCCCGTCTGTCACCTCCTGGCCCATGAACATTGTGTCATATGTGTGTCACTAGCACTTTATAAATATTAGTGACTTTGTTTATAATTATTGGGCATTTGTGTGTATTTATATAATTTATCACTTTTAAACCTTTTTATAGCACAGCACATTCATGTGCCACCAGCACTTTTACTATTTTATGTGAGTTTGTATACGAAATCTACCTTTGCTGTATTGATTTATACAAAGATTTATCACACCAGATAAAAGAGCTAGGTTTTATAAATCTCAATATATTCAGTACAATTGATTAAGAGATTAGCATTTAATTCATTTAACATCCAGGGTCACCAGCGTCTTTTTACCAATTTTTAATAACATAACTTTAGGGGTATACAGTAAATTAAAAGCTAAATATAGTAAAGAATTTGTACATGAAGAGTCCAGATGCATGAGATTAAAAGAGCTGTTGCCCAATGTTTCTATGCATGAAGAGTCAGTCTATTTAAAAAAAAAAAAAAAATTAAAGATGTTTCCTACATCTGAGGAAGTGCAGGTATGCAATTCCACAGGGATTGAGAGCATAGCACAAAATATAGATAGGGAGGACAGACAATGTTTAGAAAATGTTCCACTTGTAGCTAACAATATTGGCAAACTATTGCCAGGAGTGCACATAACATTTCATGCAGACAATGTCTTGCAAAGATGTAAATTGCTGGGGGTTGCCAACTCCAGAGATCAGGTGAAAGTTTTACTATTAACATTTAACTTAGACACATGGTCTTCCTTACCAGACCATGTTAAAGAAGGAAGAGCAGATTACAATGAATCTGTAGATGAATTGCAAAAAAATATTACATCCCTTTGACCTGGGCTTAATAGCAGCGTATAGAACAAAACAGGAAAATAATGAGAATCCACTTCTTTATGCAAACAGGCTATGGTCAGCCTATGTAGGCAAATGGAAAAAATGGACACACAGAGGACCCAGAGTATAAAACCCTCCTAATATCTAATGCCCATTCAAAATTTAAAATTAAATGTGGATTTTTTATGAATCCTCTTAAAGATTCATATCAATACATCATGGACTGTATGCACAAGTCTCTCCATGTATTCAGAAGGTCTAAGTCTGTAAAATCAAAGCTATATTACCAGAGTAGAAACAACAATACCTGTTTAGCAAGTCACACTACAGGAGAATGTCCCACCTTTTTAAACAGAAAGAGGCAACATTACCATTACAATGCCTCCAAAGATAAGTTCAATAGACATGGCCCCACAACTTCTAGTCAGAGGCAAGTATCCTCATGTGCCCCTATGGATGTAAATACCATTGAAAGAGATTTCAGATTACAGCACAGGAAATCAGTTCTGAAGGAACTTGAGTTACACACAAAAATTACCTCTTTTAAAAATGAGATTAAACTACTGAATTCTAATGTTCGTGATTGGGAAAATACCAGTAAAACAATGGAACAATCACAACATGCGCTCAAGGTAAAATATGAAGCATGTCAAGCAGATGTGGTACAGTGTAGGAAAGAACTGAATGAAATAAAACAATCCTATGATCAAATTGTTAAGGTTCCACAGAAAACAGTTTGTTCCATTCAAACAGAAAATACAGGAGGGAAGCTAGAGCTCCTCACTGGGAACAAAACTTGAATATAAGCAATGTAGAAACAGTGGAGGAAATACCAAATCTAATGTGTGATTCAGATGTCTATGATCTGAGATTTTTATTTTCACCAGATCCAAGTGTGAATGGCAGAGACCATATACCAATGTAAATGTAACAATGTGGTATTGTTTGCTTTCTTTGTGTATCAAAGAAAGGGAAAAGGGTAATAACTTTTGTCTATAAGTTTATATTTTCCAGGTTCAGTGAGCTCATGAAAAGTTATGGATGTGTATGAACTGTCTATGGGTAAACAAACACTTTTTTTTCCAGGTGTGTGAACATACCATGGTACAATGGCCATCAATAAGAATTTTGATCACAACAACGTGCCTGCTTTTTCTTATAATTCCTTTTGTAACTAGCTCAGTACTGGTACCAAAAAGTTTCTAAATTTCCAATAACCTGTGCACAGATATGTGATCTCAACCATTATAATGTGCAGAAACTTTAGGAAATTGTTTTTCTTTTGTCTTTCCCTGGGGCTCAGAGTGAAGTTTTCATTCACTTTGACACTCAGAAACTACATAACAAATTATTTTGCACCTTATGGCATCTTATGGATTCAGTATGTTTTGTGTTTTTTTTTTCTCTTCCAAATTGTCAATGTCCTTTTTAATGGGTGTAAATATTTAAATACAGAGATGAAAGTGAAGAGGGTTAATTGGGGAGCCACTTCAAAGAAAAAAAGAAAAAAAAAGGAGGGGAAAAATGAAATGTATTTAAATATTCCCGCTTCCTCCTGTTTTTATCAATTTATACGAATTCAAACATACTGCATATCATGTTATTTTCTGTTTACGCTTTTATTATGCTGGAATATCCTTAAATATGTAGTGGCCATAATATCTACTATTACTGATATGTTCTCCAATTTGGCCCCATTTGATTTACATACATCAAATCACCATATTTGCTCTCCCTAACTTGTTAAAATTCAGCTACATCCTCTTCCGTATTTCCGGGCCCAGCTGCGGCTTGTTGCCATGACTCCGCAACATATTTATGGACGGAGACCGGAGATGTCATGACGCTGCTGAGGACGTCTATAATGAAAGGCGTGCGGCGCCGTCACATCATTTATGGTTCTGGCTCCAGATGGTACGCATTGCGTTCCAACCACTTCCTGATCACGATTAATGTTTGTCTAACATGTGAGCACCTTCTTTTATTGATTATAATAAAACCTCTACAAAATGGTATCACACGATTGTTGCCCCTCTCTCATCTCCCATGAGTGTACCACTCACCCCAATGCTCTAAAGACCCCCAAGGAGAACCCAGACTAGGACCCTTAAGAGGACCCCTACACCCAGGATTGGGAGACTGTTCAGGATACCCCTATTCCCTTCCATGGGAATATAGTGAGGCCCCCAGGATACCCATTTGGGATTGCCAGGCCGAGACCCCCAAGAGACCCAGGACCCACCGGAGGGATACATTTATTTATACCTACCCTAGACCCCTGTGTGGGGTGGGTATTTATGGTGAGTGTGCTACCTACCTGAGGGATCACGACGACCACCCCACCAGTATACCCACCATAGGGTTACCACCATGACCATCACCAAAGGATTCACCAATTGTGCTGCACGATATATATGGACTGATCTATTATTGATCACCTGATTTATTCATTACTTAAGCTGTGTATTGATGATCATACCCTGCACCCGTCCACTATACCTATCTAAGTATGCACTTTCACTGGTTTCCACTAGGTGAGCTTACACTCCTTATAGCCACTCACCTTTTGGCTAGTTGTTTTGTATAGTACATACTTTTTTGCACCAACATTAGTTGGACTTTTATCTTTAATTAATTTATGTGTTCTTGCCTTTTTTATGCATCACCAATTTATGCTACTATCTAGATTCTAGTTTCATCATTAATAGTGTATTTATTATTTATTGTCATTTTACAACTGTCTTTCGATAGCTTTTACATGTTATACACCTCTTACACCTTTATAACTTTCATTTATTCACCACCTTGGCAGTGCCACACCCCTTGCCTGTTTCCACTTATTTGTATAAAACCATGGTTATATCTAAGGGGGGGCTGCAACCTATAGTGTGATATTTATTTCCTTAGCGCGGAGTACACCTGTTTTACATTTTTTTTTGTCTCTTTCATTAACCAGAGTTTATATTCCTCTCTCTGTACGTTTTTTTTTTGTTCAATGCCTGACTTACACAGTCGTGTTAAAAGAGGACCAATTAATATGGTAATCCCTACCATACAGGTAGTGTCTTTGGTATAGCTACAAGGTTTGCAAGCAGTTTGAATTGTTTTTTTTTTTTTTTAAACTAAATACAGCTTCAATGCTCTTTAAAAAGAGAAAGGGGAGGGAATGTAGGAAAAATTCTCCCGAATGGATCTCAGAGTGGATCCCTGTCTTGATCTATCGGGGTATCCCTCCACTCTATCTAACAGGTTCAGATACATGATTCCTGGACCTACCCAGGACAGGATATGGTTTTCAGGTTAAGAAAGGGAAGACCCCAATGGAAGGAGATGATAGAAATACAACAATTAGATGACAGAAGTAAAGTTTGTTACATATAATGTGAAAGGGATGAACTCACCAGAGAAAAGACATAAAATCCTAAGGGAACTGAAATTTTTGGAGATAGACTTAGTGTTCTTGCAGGAGACCCATATTATACATTCATCCAATGTGATGTTGTACTCTAGGGATCATCCCACTTGGTTCTATGCAGACTGTACAACAAAAAAGCAAAGGGAGTGGCCATTGGGGTTGCTAAAGGGGTGAGATACTCACTTGAAGAAAGGATGACGTTTCCAGAAGGAAGATTCCTCTTTTTGAAAGGGAAATTAGCAGACAGAGAGGTTACATTGGCAAATGTGTACTGCCCCAATAAGGAACCAGTGAAGTACTTAGGAAACTTACTTAGGAAATGAATGGAGTTTAGGAGGGGATGCGTGATCTTGGCAGGATATTTCAACTTTTGCCTTGACCCGGATATAGATAGTACCTTGCCCAGGTCAGGATGCAGAATGTCACAACTTAGGATGATAAAGAAAACATTTTACCAATGTCAGTTATTGGACATATGGAGGGTGTTACATCCCAAAGAACGAGATTTTACGTTCTATTCCCAGGTACATGGGACATACTCTAGGATCGATCATATATTGATTGAACATAGATTGGCTGAGACAGTGGTGGAGGCGAGAGTTGGGGTCAAGACCTGGTCAGATCATGCACCTGTTGTAATGAGACTAAAAATTCCAGGGAGACAAACTAACAGGAATATATGGAGAATTAATAAGGAGTTGATAAGAGATAAAGTCTGGGGGGCAGAAATCGAAAAAGAACTGGACCTATTTTTCCAAATAAATGAGACAGAGGGAATCATAGAAGACATCCTTTGGGAATCACACAAAGCATATATACGGGAAATCCTAATATCTAAAGGGGCGCAAAGGAGGAAGGATAGAATGAAAAAAAAAAAGATGGATTAATAAAAGAGATTTATGATTTATAACAAAACATAAAAAAGTACAGGATGAAGAGACTCACCACCAGTTAGTAATCAAAAGAGATCAACTGAAAGAACTACTGGAGCAGGAAATCAGACAGGCGTTTAACAGAATAGCCAAGGAAAGATATTTATGGAGCAATAAAGTTGGAAAGAAGCTGGCAGGGATTTTGAGAAAAAAGAAATCAATTAACTTTATAGAAAAAATAAGGGGCAAGGGAGGAGAGTTAAAGTATTTGACAATGGAAATTGCAAAAGAGTTTCAAAAGTATTATGAGAGATTATATGATGTAAATTGAGAGGACGGACAGGACAAGCTGATGAATAGAACAGAGTTGATCAAGGAGTATCTGAGGAATGCAAAGATGCCTAAAGATGAGAAATTAGAGCAGCTGGAAGCCCCTATAACAGAGGAGGAAATGGAGAGAACATTAAAAACTACAGCCTCAGGGAAAAGTCCTGGCCCAGATGGGTTCACAATCAATTACTAAAAAAGGTTTAAAAACCTGTTGATCCCCAGATTAAAAGAGCACGTGAATGGGCTAGGAAGCCAGTATAAGATGAGTCGAGAAGCCTTGGGGGCCTCGGTTACAGTCATACTGAAATAAAAAAAGGATCCCACAGTTTGCTCAAGTTATAGACCTATTTCTCTCCTGAATTCCGATACAAAACTCATCTCAAAAATCCTGACCACAAGGATGAAAAATTTAATGACAGAATGTGTCCATAGTGACCAAGTGGGGTTTAGACAGGGAAAGGATAATAGTATAAGAACAATCCTTCTAATGCAACAAATGGTCAGGAGTGGATACCCAGGGTTGATACTGTCGATAAAAAAAAATAAATAAAAAGAGAAAAGTGTAGGGCAAATGTCATGTTGAGGCAGCATCGAATCTGTACTTTTTTTTTTTTAATTTTATTTATTTATTTATTTTTTTAACTATTTCTTTTATTTTCCTTTATCACCTAATTTTTGGGGTGATTCTTAAGTTTTGTTTTGCTATAATAAAAAAAAAGAGGGGAGTATGGGGAACATTATATTGAGAACGTTTAAAAATATTGGTATAGAATATTAAAGCTTCCATAGAGCATTTTGTGCATGGGCCAATTCCCAACAACTTTTGTATCTCTTCCAACATTGAATAATTGTTTTATATAAATTTATTGAAGCTCCCTCTTGTCATTAAGCTATTACCAACTATGACAATAGTAACAATAACACCAGGTTTTAGCAACAGTCATTCAACAATAGTTTGTTTTGTACATGTTACATATAGTCCTCTCTACAGTCCAGATATGTGGCAGTCAACATATGTGGTCATTGGTCAATTTTTTTTTCCAAGTTTTAGTCATTGGTCAATTTTTTTGGGTGTCATGATTAAGTTCAAAGAGAATCGCTTGAATATCATATAGATATACTGGGCTTGTGGGACTCATATTGATTGGCAAATAGCAGGCATTGTATAGTACAATTGTACTTAAAAGTAATTTAGTTTGGTTATTTCTGAAGCCACGAGTAACTGGTGACATCACACTTATCCACATTTTGACATTACGTTATTTTGTCTGCTTGGTTGACACTGCCTACTCTGTTCGGGGCCTGCTAAAGGAATGACGTCTGTCTCACAGCCTGTTAAAGGCATGACTCCTACAGTAGCTACACACGGTAGCAAAGGACGAAACTACTGGCACAAATGTGTGGCACCAGACAAGGTTTTAGCCCATCAGGGTTTGGATAACTGAACATAGTTTCAGTAAAAGGAGTCTGTGGTAAGTTGGGAATAGCAACACAACCCCCCTGAAGACTTGAAGGGTCACACACAACACAGTGGTAACCAGCAGAAGGCATGGCAGAGTTATCTGCAGGCATATGACAATGGATGAATAAAGAGGGGTGATGAAAATCTGGAAGCACCTGGCTGAAGGGGGTAACTATTCAAATTGTTAAATGTTTCAATGGGAGAGGGTCTCATTATTATGTCGCAGTAAATCAATAGCAAGGCTAAACAAAGGTCCTTACTACTCAGAATTACAAGATAAGAAGTTATTTGAATGCATATGTCTTAGAAGTACACGGTTTTCTTTACCTACCTTTGTCCACATTAATAAAGTATAATCACAGAAAGCCAGGAAAGCTGGTCCAAAGCCTGTTGCGGAATACGCTGTATCCAATTGGAATCCCCATGGAAGGCCATCCCAGAAGTAAGAGCAAAATGACCAGATTTGCATTATGGACTTTCGTACTATTATTATTGGACTATTGAGAACTAAGATCCTCATTTTTTCTGTTGTGGTTTTGTCTCTTATTATTATGAACCTATTACATCCCAAACAAGTGATAAACTACGGATACTGAAATCCTGGAATGTGGACTGTAGAGATGGAGAGTTGATAGAGTCTTTTCAACTAGTTTTTTTTTTTTTTATTTCAGAAAGCAATGACAAAAGCTCAAAGGAGATGACACCTAAACCATTATTTTATGTGTGGCCTTAGTTTTCACTTGCCACAAGGGGCCAACTGTTACATAATAGGTTTATTGGAAATCTTCATTAAAAGCTATACATATTATTGTAATTAGAAATATATTTCAGTTAGAAGGAAATGGATGAAAAGCATGCAGTGTTGTGATGGTGTTACTGTAATTAGTTCCAGTTCAAAGGTTGGCCTTTTGTTTACCCTGACCACTACATGAATAGTACACAGCAGCCTTCTTTGACTCACCCAATCAGGCTGTGCCCAATATACATTTGCTAGGTACAGTGACCAATTAGGGAGAGTTATATGAGCCACAGTACAGAAAGGAGAGGGGATGCCCCAACCTGCAGTGGAAAGGTAACTAACTCCCTGCTTGTACATACATTGTATTGTAAATATGGCTATTGTGGGTAATTTGTAAATATCATATAAGCCAGAGGACTTATACTGTTAATGTGTTGTAAATACTGTTTAGTGTGTAATTTGTATATATTATGTAACCCTTTCAATAAATGTGCATTGCGGATGGAACTACCTCTTTTATGTAAGATCTCTCAGGATCTAGATGTATATAGGTGCATACTACTACAATGATTGGGGTGTATGCACATTTACACATAACCTAGGCAATCCGTGTTTGTGTGCACAATTCCACCAAGACTCTTGTTGGGTCCTTTGCTGATAATATCTGTTTGTACATTGAATTTATGTACTATTATTAATCCTTTCTTATATAAAACTTGTATTATGTCTATGTTGTGTACATTTCTATACTTATGGTTAGTTATATGCTAGTTGCAGTAGTTCCTCTGCTCCCAGTTACTTTGATTAGCTTACTGGTTAATTTCCCAGCAATGGAACCCTCCTCTATTCACAGAGGGCCTGTGCTTAGTGGTTACACTGCCAATTTTATTATCAAACCTACTCTTCCACTTACTGAATGTCCTGGTTCTCTTATTTACATACAGGTTTAGCACAATATCATGTTTGGGGAGGGCTATTTCTCACCCTCTACCCTTCAAAAGAGGGATACAAATCATTTTGCCTTGGCCTGGAACTGAAGAATTGTAAAGAAAAAGTCTAAAACAAGTTAATATGATCTACCTTCCTATCAATTTATTGAAACTAGCAGCATAACGATTAAAAACAGTCAATGTTGATTGAGAGAGTTGAGAATGGAAATCTCTATTCAGTAACCCTAAGCTCAAAAAGTGAATATTTGCTATGTTATGAGGAATATCTGGAAATGTTAATTTTGCCTAAACAGTAATCTGAAAATGTACCCATTTCTTGAATCTCCTCTAAAATTATCAGTGTAGTTACTGTGCCCCCTCCAGCTAACATTGGACCTCATGCATATTGGTGAAAGAGGCCCATGTTTCTATCCAGGCAATATTATTTGCAAGGTACAGAGTACAGCTACTGTCAGTCAGCCACTGACAATGCAATGGCTGTACAGATGTACAGATGTATATTGACATCTGAGTCATGACTTTCATACAAGGATGTACGTTCTGCTCTGAACGCAGACTGGCTGCACTCAGCAGTGAGCAGAACAGATCTCAGTGTCCCCAGCAGTGACTAGTACAGATCTCAGTGTCACCATTAGTGACAACAGGTCTGAGTCTCCAGCAGTACAGGTCTCAGTGCCCCCAAAAGTGACCAGTGCAGGTAGCAGTGTCCCCAGCAGTGACCAGTACAGCTCTCTCCATGTCCCCAGCAGTGACCAGTACAGATCTTCATGTCCACACCAGTGACCAGTACTAATAACATCACCAGCAATAACCAATACAGCCATCAGTGCTCCCAGTAGTGAACAGTAAAGCTCTGCATCCCCTGTACTAACTATTACAGATCTCAGTGTCCCCAGTAGTGTCCAGTACAGATCTCAGTATGCCAGCAGTGACCAGTAAGGATCTCAGTGTCCCCAGCAATAACCAGTGCATCTCTGTGAATCAGCAGTGACCAGTTCAGATCTCAATGTCTCCAGCAGTGACCAATGCAGCTGTCAGTGTCCCAAGCAGTAATCAGTACAGATATCAGTGTCCCCAGCAGTGACCAGTACAGATATCAGTGTCCCAAGCAGTGATCAGTACAGCTCTAAGTGCCCCAGCAGTGACCAGTACAGATCTCAATGTCTCAAATGTTGATTTCAATCTGTGAATATGCGCAATTGTATTTGTAAATATGGATTAATTAAATACTACTAGAATTGAGAATTCTATAGCACATTTATTTGATAACAGAAGGCAGCATGACAAGATTTAATGTGTTATACAATTAGCAAACAGGATAGTAAGTACTAATTGGTACACAGGATTTAATTGTTGCACATAGCTTGAAAACTGCAGTAGAGAGATTTTATCATAGTGATCTTGAGTAAGGTTTATTTCTTTACTCCACCTCCGCATCCGCCTTGGCTTGAATATCCTCCTTGTGGACCAAAACTACCTGATACTTGGCTTATCTGGCCTTGTGAACCATATCCGCCGCCTGATACTTGGCCTACCTGGCCTTGTGAACCGTATCCGCCACCTGATACTTGGCCCACCTGGCCTTGTGAACCGTATCCTCCACCTGAGACTTGGCCCATCTGGCCTTGTGAACCATATCCGCCACCTGATACTTGGCCCATCTGGCCTTGTAAGCCATATCCGCCACCTGATACTTGGCTCAACTGGCCTTGGGAGCCATATCCGCCACCTGATACTTGGCCCAATTGGCCTTGGGAGCTATATCCACCGGAACCGATTCCACCTCCGCTGCTTTGGCATTGTGAACTAATTCCACCTGAGACGTCATATGACTGGGAAATTGATCCTCCTTGGCTACCGTATCCACCTCCTTGTGTTTGGCAAGGATCAGGAACAGAGCAGGGGTCTAATAAATAAACATAAAATGCAATTGTTTAAAATTCCTGTTTTTATAAGCATGTTTTTTTTTTTTTTTAATTCATACCTTTTTGTTTTTAGCAATGTTTTGTACAAGGAGGGTAATTTAAGTTTGTTGCATTAGCTAGAATATCGTTTTATAAAATAAATTTTATTTTATCTTGTTTTTGAATAAACTCTTTAAGGTTAGAATTTAGAATGTTTATTTGAGCAGTGCCCTTATGCTTGAATAACCTTAGTGAGTTATTAGATTAAATCTAATGCTTCATTTAAAGGCTTTAGATTTGATTTGAAGTAATATATCCAGCTAATGCAACATTCAGCATAAAGTATATGTAAAACCAAACCCTTTTCCATTATTTTTCAAGAGTAGAGAATTGCCATAGCAATTAGAAGATTTAGTCAGGGATTATATAGTGTTTTAGGAAAAATAACACTCCTTTTTTTATGTTATGAATTATTAAGTTATGAATTGCATTAGGGTTACTATAATATGTAGCAGACTTTTCAAACTTTCCCTGTCACTAACTTGTCAAACTAAAACTAGGACCAGCCCATAAAAGTAGAAGATAATTAGTTACCTCTACAAGCAGGTGCTGTCCTAAATTTGCATTGTATTTCAGATACTGGTTGTTGCATCCAACACTTACAGGTGTGCCGAATTACCTGGTTCCTCACCACAAAATGTGTATGCTCTTATCTGCTCCTGCATCACTACTGTATCATAAAGTAATGTAGAGGCCAAAAGGAGCAACCACAGCACACAGTAGGGGACCAGGTATTCAACATACTGGGAGATATCAGATACCAGTGCTGGATTTCTGCAATAATGCAAAGTTTTAGGGCACTGCTTGACAAAAAGTAAGTAAATGACCTTCTACGATTACAGTATAGGCTGATTTTAGTTTCTTTATGTGAAGTTAGTGACATGGTCATGTTCATGGCTTTTTTTCAGCAGGAACATGGCGGAACGCAGTTCCAGCACCTCCAGAACTGAATGGCAAGGGGTGCTGGGGTGTGCTGATGGGTCTATTGATGCTGGCCGCTGGGGAATCTATTGTTGCTGGAGGGGATCTATTTCTGCAGAGGAAGGGGGTCTATTGTTGCTGGGGAGGTCGTCTGTTGCTCGTAGGTGATCTATTGTTGCTGGGGGTGAGTACTGTGTTGCTGTGGGGTCAATCATTGCTGGAAGGGATCTACTGTTGAAGAGGGGGTCTTGGTTGCTGGAGGGTCTGTTAATGCTGGCCGCTGTTAAATCTATTGTTTCTGGATGGGAGCTATTTTTTCAGGGGGGTCTTTAGTTCGTGGGGAGGTCTATTGTTGCTGGTGGGGGATTTTTTGTTGCTGGGGTGGGTTTTATGTTGCAGGGGGGTCAATCGTTGCTGTGAGAGAGCTACTGTTGAGGGAGGGGTCTAATGTTTTTGGCTGCCAAAGGGTCTATTAATGCTGGCTGTTGGCAATCCATTGTTGCTGTGGTGGATTTATTGGCACTGGGGTGTCTATTGTTGCTAGATCTATTTTACTGCCTTTTTTGTTGTCATTAACAAATTCTATACAAAATACTTAGCACCACAAAATTATACTTATTTTCTTAAACCAGTGGTACTAGGAGGTGGGTAAGGGGTGGGTCCAATCATATTTTTACATTTTTATTAAAAAAACATTTTTTGCTGGCCATGTGGCAACCCTATGGTGCTTGTAATTGTCACCATAGTTTGAAATTCTCCCACCTGCAGTGGCACCTCCAGTGAGCATTGAATGATAAGCCTTTCCTACTTTAACAGCCTAAATTGAAAGGAGGTTTGTACCAGAAAGCTTAGCAGGAAATGCCTTCCTTCCTGCATGGGGGCAAGGATGAGTGTATCCATTGCATAGGAAGTATAATGCTACCACATGGCTTTTGAATGAGACAAAGAAAATTAAACACTGTAAGGTCTTTTCATGTAAGGAAGGTATGATCTGAACCCATGTAGCAAAAAGGAGTGTTTCCCCACTGAGCTGGATTCTTTCAGCCCGCTTTTCAAGCTAACCGATTAAAAAGCTAACTAGAGTTTAGTCGAATGGCCCACAACTCACTATAAGGTTGGCTTTACTGGCTTTACTGAAGAATCCTGGCTTTCTAACACTGAGATATTTTGCTAAAATGCAACATTATAAGTTTTAAAATATGTATGTTCTTAAGGCCTTCATAAGGAAAAGTTTAGTTACTACCTTGGCATGGGTCTGGTTTGCACTGTTGTACAGGTGCACTGCAACCTGTGAAAGAAATGAAAGCATTATACCATCCGCAATATGAGAACTTTATTGTAAATCATTTGATAGGTTAAGAAATACTAAAACAATCGCTTTATCTGGAATATATTAATTTAATTGCAATATTTAGGGCCACGTTTAAATTATATCTAAACCCAGTCAATAAAAATCTAATTCGAGCCTTAACATGTTAATGCAATTTCAAAAGTTTGTTTTATTTTATTTTTTTTAATCTCAAATTTATGAAAATAATAAAAACCACAAACCTCAAGACAAAAATTCTAGGGGAAAACTCCCCTTATGAACTCCACAAGTCAAAATATCTCTTTGACTCTCTTTGTTATAGAAGCAATAGAGAAATAAAAAATATATATCCCACCTCTTTCTTACATACTATAAAATGACACAACTGTCTTTAAAATTACAGAACACAGATTTGGGGTACCCAGATTCAGGGTATCCCCACTCTCATCCCATGCATATCTTTAATAGGAGGAATAGTGCCCCATCATTGGTGTCAGTGGGAGTAATAATATCCCATCATTGGTGTCACTGAAAATAAAAGTGCCCAATCGTTGGTTTCATTGGGAGGAAAAGTGCCCCATCATTGGTTTCAGTGGCAGGGATAGTGTTGCATCCGTGGGCTCAGTGAGAGAGCTAGTACCCAATTGTTGGTGTCAGTGATAAAAACTATGCTCCACTGTTGGTGACAATGGGGGGGAATAATAACCCAAGAGCCAGATAAAAGCAAGTGAAGGGCTGCAGTTTGTAGACCACTGCCTTAGATTAATGTAAATGCCACTTCTACACCATAATCTCCACTACGTTCTAAGAGCATATGCACAAATTCGCCCATTGTTGAGTTCACTATCTTTATAAGGCACAATTTCTATCTGCTTAGGATTAAATTTCACTTGTTTGGACCACATGCAACTAGCTGTGCCACCATAAATGCACATGGATCTTTGTGTGCATTATGGGGTGCCAGAAACTGCACCAGCAGAGGTGTCAATATTTATATAAACCTATAAATCACAGTGCCTTGTTGGTAATTTCGCTTTTACATATTAATGTTCAGTTCAAAAACTGATTTTTATAAGCAGTTTAAATGTGCATATACTGTATATGTAAACAGATAATCCCAGACAAGGACAAAAATATTAGACAATTCTAAGCACCTACCATGAAAATTGCTACTCTTGGTGTTGGCCCTCTGGCCTGATTTCCCTAGTTATACGTCACTGACACATCTAATCAGATGAGGGGGACTATCCTTTTTCTGGGCAATTACAACCCAAAGACAATTTAATAAAATGTTGCTACACACATTTAGCAAATGCAATACTCTGCTCACCTTGTTTTCCTCCCTTTGTTGCCATGATTGTGCCTTTTGAAATATTGTGCCAGGAGAAGTCTTCACAGAATGCTTAACCATGTGTTTTGGATCCTGTTTATATACAAAGTTCATTCCATTCCCAATTTTTTATTCTGCATTCCAAATCCCTTTGCTAGCCAATGAAATTCCACCATGAGCAGTCACATATGGGTGTTAAGTTTTAATAAACTTTCAGGTTTGTATTTTAAGCCATGTAGTTATAGTAATTAAGAACTTAAATTATATTCTATTTCTGAACTAGCATGATTTGTTTGGTGTGATTGGTTTTTATTTTAAGATGTGATTCATTTTCTAAGCAATTTATTTTGAATACAAATTATCGATGTGTCCTGTTTGTAAAATGTTCTTTATACTTATGAACATAATAAATTGGGTTACTTTTTTAAATTCAATTTAAAATGAAGATTATCATGTCCATTCTCTTACAGGGAGCTGACTGTTTTTTTTTCTTTTTCATCCTATAATACCTGACAGGGTCTCTTAAGACTGAGAATAAACAATAGAATTCAGATGAATGTAAAGTTTTTACAAAATGGTGATAATGATATCATCGGGTCATCATTTGCTACTCACGTGGCTCTGTTTTGGAACATATACCTGATCTGGGTAAAAATGTAGAGTAAATATTCATATTCACTCCTTGCTTTTTCTTCACGTGTAGCAGCGTACATTATTGGACATCATGGTGGCAAATATGGAATTGCTTATGAAAGTAAAATTTAACTTTTATAATGGTGTTTCTCTCTTGTTATAATAAATTGGAAGAACCCTATTTGCCTACATTTTGACAATTAAAAAGGTTTTTTATTTTTTTTTTCAATTGTTTTTTTTTTTTAGTTTTTTTTAATTAATTAATTAATTAAAAAAGTAACCTGGTGCGCTTCTCTAAGTAATCAAAACCTCCAGAAATATATACATATAAATCAAAACAACAATACATATGAATAAATTGTTACATGTGCAAATAAATCACTTCTAAGAACGTAAGCCACAGAAAAAAAGAAAAGAGCTCATCCAGATCCAATCTCAATAAAGTTGTCATCCAAGGATATCAACCAATACTCTGTGGAGCATATGTCTACTAACTCGCAGTCACTCTCATGCATGTGTGGAAAGAGGAAGAGACTTCATAGTGTAAAAAGCTAAAACAAAACATTTATTAAAATATACATTTCACTTGAAGTTAAAAAACAGTGAATACAAACAATAAATCAAAGGTGTGATATATACTGTATAGTTCTCTTTTTCTATTGCTTCTAAAAAAACTGGGTCAAAGAGATAATTTGACTTGTGGATATTTTGACTTGTGGAGTTTGAGTTCCCTATAATGTTAGTAAAAAACTTTCAAGTAAAGGTTCTTAACGTTCTTACAAAGGGGTGCATGCAAGAGCGGATCAAAGGAACAGGGCTTGTACTAAAAATGACGACGAAGAAGAGCAAAGAAATGTCCACCACAAAGGGCAAGAGTGCAGAAGAGTTTGCAGGAGATGCAGCCATATTGTTGTTCTGATGAGTAACCAGTTGAGTGGTGTGGAATGTTATAGCAGTTAGCCAGCATAAATTAGTGCCTTGGCATGGGAGACGATAAACCTGGTAGTGAGGGGGTTGGTGAGCTTGAATCCCTCCATAGCAATTGGTACCCCACATATTCAGAACCATATTCCAAGCATGGGAAACCTACAGACCTAGCCTGGAAGGTATGGGAAGAAGAGGAAGTAAGAAGTGAATCCACGTAAAGTAGAGGTTTCGTGGGACTTGCAACCAGTGGAAGGACCTGAGGAGCCACAAGAGGTCTGTGGTGAGAAGGCGAGCGAGAACGTCTGAAGCGGGAGTCCTGCGCCTCCATAGGTTCCTCCCTCGGTGTGGTAGATGTGGGGGGTCCTCCCCGAAAGGTGTATGAATCAGTGGGAGTCCCATGGCAGAACAGAAATGGGGGAGGTCCTCCAGAACCCTGAGGAGGGCCGTGCGTCCCTGCGTAGTGGCGGACAAGCAGAAGGTGAACTTCCACTTATACGGTATCCCCTTTAAACGCAAAGCCTCCAACAGGGGGCGCAGATCCCTACGATGCTGTAGGGTGATGCTAGATAGGTCTTGATAGATGTGGATTGTGGCACCTTCATGTTCCAAATTAACCCTGTTTCTGGCCTTGCGGAGGACCTCTTCCTTCAGCTTGTAATCCACCAGACAGCAAACCACGTCCCGGGGGGGGGGGTCTCCATCCCTACCCCTGGGCTTTAGAGCGCGATGTATGCGCTCCATGTCTATGGGGGATTGCAGGGGGCGATCGAGAAGGGTATTGAAAATACCGGTGACAGCAGGTGCAATCATGTCCGGCTCAACAGATTCGGGGAGGCCACGCACCCTCAGGTTGTGGCGTCTTCCCCTGTTATCCAAGTCCTCCATGTGGCGTTGGAAGTCCCTCAGCTGCAGGGAGTGGGAGTCAATGGTGCACTCTGTCATGCTGTGCTGTGACGGTCTCCACTTCCTGCACCCGGCCAGTCAGAGTCCTCATCTCCTCCTTCAGGTCCTGGATCGCTGAGCCCAGCGTGTCCTTGATGTCTGCGGCAACCGCTCGGAGGTCTTTAATAGTGAGCGAGGGTGGAGGAGGGGAAGGCAAGGAAGGCGGATCGGCACTGGAGGCTGTCACGGCCGCATAGGAGCGGACGGATGGCTGCGGCTGAGAAGCGGGATCGGCCATGCTGCCTGTGAGCGCCATGTTGGATCCCTGTGTCCTGAACAGTTCGGGGATACTGTGGCTAAGCCGCGGACCGTTGTCCCTTGGGGAGCGAGATCGGGTTACCGAGGACGCCCGGGAAGTAGATCCCATGCTAGGTGGCGGGGATTCTCCAGCAGATGCAGGCAAATGTCCGTAGCAGCGGGAGCGCTGAAATCAGGAGGCCATCTCCTAGCGAGGTCAGACCACGCCCCCAAATCCACATAAAGTATTCAAGCTCATTAACAACAAAGAACTGCTCTGTGTTCTCTATTGTCACTGGGAATAAGGTGGCAGTAATGGCTTTGCAGGTGAAGCGGGACACATGCTCCACTGCATCTGCTTGGAAATGCTGCATTCGAAGAGAGGAGAGGTGAAGAGTGGAAAGGGGCAAGTGGTTTACAGAAAAGTTTGTATCAAGTGGAACTGTGCTAGGCAATGGCTCACTTCTAAGTTGGTGTGCTGCCCTAATGCTGACTTTTTACATGACCACGGTCCCCATGCCTCTGTTCCTGGCATAAACACATGCATTCCCAAGGGTCCCCACATTGGGCGAAAATCCACACTCACATGTGGCCATCCCTGTTTGACAGAAATCATAGGTGTTCACAGCCTATGGTATTAGGGTATGCACCTCAAAGCTCAAACACATCTCATAGGTGTGCATGGCCTATGGTATTAGGGTATGCACCTCAAAGCTCAAACACATATGTGTGTGTGCATGAATATTTATACTGATGGTGTCAGTAGAGCAGTGGACAGTGTCAGTGGGGCAGGGATTGGTGTCAGTAGGACAGTGAATGGTGTCAGTAGTTTTTATTTTTGGTATTTTTTTACAATTTTATTTCTTTAATTCGTTTTTTTGCTAATATTTTTGGTGAAATATCAGGAGTTTAAACAGGGGGAATCTGCGCCACACAGGGTAATTAGGATGTGCCCACGCACACCTGGCACACCCTGAGCGCACGCCTGTAACAGAACTCGAATAGACAAGTTGGAAAGTTTTTCACTGCAACAATGTCCCTGTGGGGGGAATTATTCCATCAACCTCCCACTGGAGGAACAAAAAATGTACCCATCTTTGGCAAATTATATTGTCATGTTTAACATACTTATGGTCACTGGATTCTGTATGGTAAACATACTCCTGACCACTGCACTCTGTACTGGGCTATACTTTAAATACTTTTGACAGCTGCACTCTGCAGACTGGGCTGTAGGTTACATACTGACCTTACATAGTAATGGCTAAGTGTGAGGTCGTTTTAAGATGAACTAGAATAGAGGGGAAGTATACCTTTCATGACAAATAATAATGGCCACGATTGGCAATAACCTGCCTTTGCTTTAAATTCCCTGACTTTTATTTGCCGCACGCTTGTTTCTTGACTGTAACTTTTCTTTTTAAATCGGGAAACAGAAAAGCAACTATCATTTTCAGAAGACCTGCAATGGTAACCCACATATTTCTCTCATAAAAATATGTACATTAAAGGCCTACTAGGTTATGAGAGTTGAAAATTAAACTGGTACTAAAGGCAAAATAAAAATGGACACATTTTATGCTGTCTATTACTAGCATTAACAAAACATGCTTTTTTTCTCCGAGTTCCCCCTTAAAGCGCGTTTTTTTTTTTTTTAAATCCAGCAAGGCAATGCCATAATGTGCTAGTATGCATTGCATACTGGCACAATATGTGAAACTTACCTTAAAACAAATCCCTCCAGCGACACGCTGTCATCACTGAAGGGGCTTCCATCTTCACCCGGTCTCCCTTTTGGGTTTGCAGACTCTGGCTGTGAGTGGCTGGAGCCGCAATGACATCACTCCCGCGCATGCGTGTGGGAGCCGCTGTTCATGGCACAGGACTCTGAAGGAATGGCATGGTATACCGTTTCTTCAGGGCGCATGCGCCAGGGACGTCACCGGCTACATTAAAAGTAAATATCTCCCTCCGCTAAAACAGTGCCCTTCTCTTTCTTTTTATGCCCTTGAGCAAGAGTAGCCAGGGCCGTCTTACCGCATGGCTACACGGGGCAGTTGCCCAGGGGCCCCACTTGCCCAGCAACCCAGCCCCAGCCAAGCATTAGCAGACATCCCAAGTCTTCCACAATGTGCAGGAGTTTCCTGCATGCGGGCCGTGTTTCCCTGCCACCCACAAGTGCCGCTGTAACGTTAAAAAACCATACCCCGTGAAGAAACCATACCCTCGTCACTTCCGGTCAGAAACAGCTGAGCAGCGCAGCAGTGCGCATGCTCAGAGCCCCGGATACCTAATTGAACATGAAAGAATGTGACAAGTGCGCATGCTCGGTGGGCATGAAATTTTCACGGCACTGTGTCTAATGTTATACTTGCGGCGGGTACATTAAAACACTTCGGCTGCAACATAAATCATCTCCTCTGCTATCGCTGTAACTTCCCTCATCTCCGGTAATAAATATAAAAGCGGCGGCGGGTGTATGAGATGTAAATGACGGCGATCACGGCTCCGTGATCCGCTTTTATATTTATTACCGGAGATGAGGGAAGTGACAGGGGGAATAGCGGAGATGATTTATGTTGCAGAGGGGCTGTTTTAATGTAAGCGTCGCAAGTTTAACTACCGTGAGAAATCCATACCCTCCGTAGGTGCACCGGAAGTGACGAGGGTATGGATTTCTCACGGGTATGGTTTTTTCACGGAACACCACACGATATCCCGGCTGTCTGTGTCAGCTGAGCTGTCAGAACGGAGCCAATGCTTCCTGTATAGTTCCAGCTCTGTCCTTACACTCACAAGCGGAGTGATATCAAATGCACTCTGCCTGTGAGGAGACCGAGAGATATGGGAAGCATCGGCTCTCCATGCTTCCTCCAGCGCAGCGCCGCTCCTCACACTCACTCTGTTGATGTCAAGTGTCTCGAGCCAGCATTTCCCGCCAGCAGCACCAGCAGTACCTGCCAGCAGTACCTACCAGCACTAACCACCAGCAGTAACCACCAGCAGTACCATCCAGCACTAACCCCCAGCAGTACCTGCCAGCAATACCAGCCAGCACTAACCAACAGCAGTACCCGACAGCAGTAACCACCAGCAGTAACCACCAGCAGTACCAGCCAGCACTAACCACCAGCAGTACCCACCATCAGTAACCACCATCAGTAACCACCAGCAGTACCCGTTAGCAGTAAGCCACATAATTGTAAATATCCCAGCATGTGCAGTGTTTCTGACTCCTACCACCATGACCACTTCAAATCACTGAAGTGGTCGTAGTGGTTATAGTGTACCTTTAATATCTCTGTATACTGCATGCATTTCATTTGATCATCCTCTAGTTGTGTTAAATTGGTGGGGGGAGGGGGGGGCGTGGAGTGCCACCTCCCTGAAATTAGTTTTTGCAGGTTGGGATGTCTGCATAAGTCCGGACTTCCGTGTGCATCCCGCTGCTGAACTTAGCAAGTGGCAAGCACCTGTCAGCCCTGCACTGCTGTCAAGCCACTTGGGCGGTGGAAGAGGAGCCCACAACTGCAGGAATGCCTGTCTGCCTCCACGGGAACAGGCGCACACACAGGACAGTTGAGTCTGACTCCCGCCCGTGTGTGTGTTTATCGGGCCATGGAGAGGTGCCCACAGCAGCAGGAGTGCCTGCCTGCCTGCTTTCAAGGTCCGCCTGGGAGACAGGCACACACCAGGACAGCCGCAGCGCAATCCGCAAGTGCGGGGGCACTGCTGTAGAAGCCTAAAGTGGAAGCCAGCATGGCAGAAAGGAAAGAAAGACATGGTAAGTACTAACTTTTTTTTATTTGCAGAAATTAATATTGTCTTTGTATGTTCAGAAAGCCAAAACATCTGCATGCCACTTTCATTATGTATACGATTGATGCGCAAATTAATAAGGATATTAGTGCTTTTTTTTTCTCGAGTTCTCGAGGGTGATTGTGTAGGCAGGGCCCTGCATTGCCCAGGGGCCTTTAATGCTCTTAACATGGTACCTCTTTTTGGTCCTGAGGATGACTACACTGCTTTCTATAGCTTGAGGGCCCCTAGTTGAAAGTCTTTTTCACAAAACAAAGCACATCATATCTCCAGACAAGGTTCTGTTAATAAATTACATACTGATACAACAATGCTTAGGACCAAGGGTCCTTTACATCTGTTTTACTACTGATTGTTACAGATTTACAGAGAGAAACTCCTTCTGTACTTGATCAAATTTTTGCACAGACTTTTGGATATGAACCAGTCTATTTTTACTTGGTATTTCTATATAATCAATTTCAAGTGAAAGAAAATGAAATATCTCCTAAAAGGTTTAGGAGATATTTACTATACCTAATGGCAAGCATACATATAGGTAAAAGTCATGCATTGGAGTTTACTCCCACTTTAACTTCTGTGTTTTTCCTGTTGATTCTGCTGTTTTCATTCTTCCTCTAACAAAACAAGCTGTGCAGCAGAAGTGGATGTTAGAGGGCTGGGACAAACAATATAACACTCACAGGAGTGCTTACAATGGTCAGCTTTTTTTCCTTTAAAGAAACCCTTCATCTCAAAAGGAAAAAAAACTGTTTCTGTAACAAAGAGGTTTATTTATTAAAGCTAAAGAGTACCAAATCAGGCTCAATTCTGCATAGAAACCAATCAGCTTCTAACCTCAGCTTGTTCAATTAAACTTTGACAATAAAACCTGGAAGCTGATTGGTTTCTATGCAGAAGTGAGCCTCATTTTGAACTCTCCAGCTTTAGTAAAAAAAAATCCAAAGTGTTAGCTGGAGTTAGGCTTTCAGTTAGGTAAAGTCCATTAGTCCATCTAAAGCTGGCCAGTAGGGACTTGCCGGTTCAGCAGGCACGGGCCGACTTTCAATCCATGTATGGGCAGGGAGGTTGTACAGAAGTGGATCTACTGATCTACTTCTGTACAAATACCCTGAAAGATTTTCCCCGCTCCATCAGAGCTGCAGGCTGTAGCCTGCAATACAGATCAGTGAATTCTGACGGAGGTGAATTCTCCCTACTGTAAGAATACATTAGCTCATCGGGGAAGATTCTCCCATCCACACACTTGAACACAACCCGCTGGTTTAACAAACAAAAGCTGTATCATCTATGGGCTGCTTAACACAACCCTCCCCAGACAGTGCTGCTGTCCAAGGATGGAACCATTGCTTTTTCATAGAGGAACCACCTTATTACAGAAAATGTGTTACTGGCCAGATTACCAGGTGAAAAAAAAAAAAAAAAAGCCTAAAAATGAAAACCCATGCAGTCACCACATTTAAAAAGGAATATGCTGCAAAATATAACATTTTTGGTTTTGGAGGTACAGTAGTATTGTTTTGATTTATTCACTAGTACAAAAGACTACACAGCTACCATGTAACCATTTAACATCACTATATTGAACTGATGACTGATTTAGGGCTCTTTCACATGGTCTGTCTCCGTAGGCAGATCCGTGCTGCTCAGCAGGAGATCGTAAACAGAGATCCCCACTGAGCAGGCAGGTGACAGCTCCCTCTCCGATTTGTGTGGGGAGAGGGAGGTGTCAGAGCCCCATGCATCTCTATGGGGGAATTGGATGAGAGTGGACCGCCTGTCCGCTCTCATCTAAACCCATCCGGTCTGATCCCCTGCGGATGGAAAATAGGGTTTCCATCCTTCCAGATTTCACGGACAGGATCAGATGCGGATGGCAGCAGGTGTCAGCGGACATGTATCCGCTGACATCCGCTGCCCCATAGGGATGCATGGGGCATCCGATCAGATCCGCCCAAAAAACTGACAGGCAGATCTGAACGGATCTGTATAAACAAATAATACATAAAAGTCCAATCAAAGATTAGCAAAAAAAGTCCATCAGAAAAATCCCAAGTGAATATTGTGATGAAGTAAGTCCAACAAAGGATAACGTGATCTTAATGTGCAGCAAATCCCAACACCAATAAAGATAAGTGGATTGCGCTCACCAGATGGATGGGACCCAGATACCATATGGCATATGGGTCATACAGGCTTATGGGAATATTTGTTGGATGTCCCAGCTGGATGTTCCAGCTGGATGTACCGACCTCAATGGATTCCATATGGATCAGCAACGAATATGGACACACCAGATCTCAACTCCAACACGGATATAGATAAAAACCAAAGGGGGGACAGACATAGTGTAATACTGCTAAAATCAATTTATTAAAAGATAAAGCCCTGCTATGTATACCTGACATGCATTTTACCTGTGAATGTTTGTAAGTGTATTGGCTTTATCTTTTAATAAATTGATTTTAGCAGTATTACACTATGTCTGTCCCCCCTTTGGTTTTTATCTATATCCGTGTTGGAGTTGAGATCTGGTGTGTCCATATTCGTTTGCTGATCCATATGGAATCCATTGAGGTCGGTACATCCAGCTGGGACATCCAACAAATATTCCCATAAGCCTGTATGACCCATATGCTATATGGTATCTGGGTCCCATCCATCTGGTGAGCGCAATCCACTTATCTTTATTGGTGTTGGGATTTGCTGCACATTAAGATCACGTTATCCTTTGTTGGACTTACTTCATCACAATATTCACTTGGGATTTTTCTGATGGACTTTTTTTGCTAATCTTTGATTGGACTTTTATGTATTATTTGTTTATACATATTCATTATTATTAGCGCTGCACATTTCTTTCCGTTATTGTATTATTGATCACTTTTTTGTCTAGTGATTGGTGCTAGCTGCTTTTTCACTTCATTAGTTAGCGCAGTATTATCTTGCGCCCCCATTTATTGTTTAGATCTGTACGGATCGCTCCTGTTTTTGGGTGCATTTGATCACTGGAGCATTGAAGAATACCAGTGATTCTCAGCTGACATACAGTGTGTATGGTAACAATTTATTTCCTTTTTTTTTGCTGGAGAGGGAAGGTCAAATACATACTTTCAAGGAGTTTTCCTGCAAATTAGAAAACCTCTACCTGAATTTCTAAAAAGGAGCTATACTTGCAAAATTGGCCCTTTTCAAAGCAAACATTACTCTGATTAGAGCTACTGATTGCTTTACTTGTTCTTGCAGTGCAATATATCATGTTTGTATATACTGTATATGTTACTCTTAAGTAAATATATATATATTTACTGTATATATTACTCTTAAGTATATTATATATAGTGTTGTGTATGCTTCTTTCAAACCTATACACCAATCCCAAATATGATGAAATTTTAAAAGGAGTAATATGACCTGTACAGTCTTTTCAAAGCAGGGACTGCAGATTTGCTAGATTTTGTCTAAAAATATAAATGTGTTTTGGATGTGCAATGACTAATTAGATGCAAAGACTGTGTCGTGACCGATTGACGTACGCAAACATGAATGACAATTATAAATTATAGACTCGAGAGTTATGTTAGGGGTGTGAATCTTCTTGGAGGTAATAATCAAATAACAAAGCGACATGTAATACTGGATGTTTTATTTGGGTTGATTAAGTTGTGTGAATTATTTAATTTGCAAGGTATAATACGTCAGCTTAGAATGATTTTAGAATAATGGAATTTTCCCTTTGGACCCTATGAATAAGATATTTTTTTGTTTGTCTGTTAGAACACTTATATGTAAATGTATTGCCTTATAATAATTTTAAAATGTAAGCAAAAACAAATAACTTTAGTTAGTTTGGGTACATTGATATGCAGCACAGTATAAAACAATTCTATTTATCTTACTTCAGTTTACAGGCTATGAAACTCACAAGTGTTTATTTATAATGAGATATTGCATCCTCTTGGTAGTCAGTTAATGGGTAACTCCACATTTGTGGGAAAAAATATAAAAAATCTAGCACATACATTTGCTACACATGCTATATTGTAATTTAATGTTAGCAAAAAATGACCTTTCTTTTTAAATCTGCAGTGCTGTAATTTTCTGTAAAATGCAATGCAATATGGCAAACTGGAGGCATTCTGTACACAGATGGTGTACAGAACACCCCCCAGAAATGTCATTTCCTGTTTGTGTGATTGGCTAACTGATTTTCCCAGAAGTCTGCAGTAAAGCCCACACACACACACGATCAAAATATCATACAAAAAATACCGCTTTCGACGCGATAGTACGATTATCTGATCATTAGTACACAGCTTTCGTCTGAAATCTTCAAACGGAACAAACACGAAAATTTTTCTCATACGATATCAGATCATACGGTTTTTGTTTAATCAGTACAGTTTTCGCCCGAAAATACAATACAAATACATTACATCACTTCCAAATTTTTATTCTGTCGTACGAGAATTTTCGTACTTTAGTAACCTATTTGTTTTCGATGTGGAGACCTGCATGCAAAAAAAAAAATGGATGATAATCTGTTTCTGATTTTATTGTGTGTACTAGGTTTAAAGTTAATGGGTAACTCCACATGTGTGGGAAAAAGCTATAAAAAATCTAGCACATACATTTGCTGCACATGCTATATTGTAGTTTAATGTTATCAAAAAATTACCTTTCTTTTTCAATTTGCAGTGCTGTAATGTTCTGTAAAATGCAATGCAATATGGCAAACTGGCAGCGTTCTGTACACAGATGGTGTACAGAACACCCCCCAGAAATGTAATTCCTGTTTGTGTGATTGGCTAACTGATTTTCCAAAAAGTCTGCACTAAAGCCCACACACACACACACAATCAAAATATCATACAAAAATACCGCTTTTGACACGATAGTACGATTATCTGATCGTTAGTACACAGCTTTCGTCCGAAACGTTCGGATGGGACTAACACAAAAAGTTTTTCTCGTACGACACCAGATCATTCGGTTTTTGTTTAATCAGTACAGTTTTCATCTGAAAATACAATACAAATACATTACATCACTTCCAAATTTTTATTTTGTTGTACGAGAATTTGCGTACTTTAGTAACCTATTTGTTTTCGATATGGAGACTAGCATTCAAAAAAAAAAAAAAATGGACGATAATCTGTTTGATAATTTTATTATGTGTACTAGGCCTAAAGTGATTGTAAAGTCTCCTTTTAAAAAATAAATAAATACTTACCTGCTCTTTGTCATTGGCTGGATGCAGGCTGGATCCTCCTCTTCTCGTGTCCCTCTTTGGCTCTCTTGGACCCTCCCCCCTGTTGAGTGTTCCCAAAGCAGCTGGCTTTGGGGGCACCCAAGCCGAGTCACAGCTCCCTGTATCCATTTAGACAAGGATCCTTGACCTGGCCCGCCCCCTCTGTCTCCTGATTGGATTGAATGAATTATTTTGATTGACAGCAGCAGGAGCCAATCGCGCCATGCTGCTCTCTCAGCTAATGAGGAGGGGAGTCCCAGGCAGCTTAGACACTCGTGCAACATCGCTGGATAAAGACGGGCTCCGGTAAGTATAAGGGGGGGGCTGAAGGGGGCTTGTGTACACAGAAGGTTCTGCAGATAGAATGCATTAAGATAAAAAAGCCTTTTGCCTTTACAATCACTTTTAGATACAAGTCTGATTTTGGGCATCCCATGCAAAAAAATTTAATTTTTTGGTGGGATACTCCCAAAGGCAAATTACATCGAAAGCGACACAGACCCTGCCACTTTCCTTATAGAACCCTGAAAAATGCAGTAGCTAGTTGATAATTATTAAATCACTCCTATTAGATTAATGTTCAAACCCATGCAAAGATATTTACAAATGCAATAAACTGTTTTTTTTTCAATTTTGCACTTTTTTTTTAAATGTAAATATATGTTCTAAAAAGCAAAAATATTACCAAACAAAACAAAAATAATTAAAAAATTAACCACGGCAGCTCCATACAAGGTTAACCACTTTACCACCGGAGGATTTTGCTGTCTTACGTCTGGGCCACTTTTGCGATTTGACACTGTGCGAATTTAACTGACAATTGCGCGGTCATGCAACGCCGTACCCAAATGAAATGTACGTCCTTTTTTTCCCACAAACAGAGCTTTCTTTCGGTGGTATTTGATCACCCGTGCGATTTTTACTTTTTGCGCTATAAACAAAAAAAGAGCGACAATTTTGAAAAAATAACAATATTTTTCACATTTTTTTATATGAAATTCCCCCCCCCCCCCAAAAAAAAATTAAAAAATCAAAATTTTTTTATCATTGTAGGCCAATTTGTTTTCTGCTACATATTTTTGGTAAAAAAATCGCAATAAGCGTATTTTGATTGGTTTGCACAAAAGTTATTGTGTTTACTAACTAAGGGAAAGATTTCTGTCGTTTTTGATGTTTTTTTTTAAACGAGTAATGGCGGCGATCAGCGTTTTTTTTGCGGGACTGCGACATTGCGGCGGACAGATCGGACCCTTGACTGACATTTTTGACACTTTTGGGGGTACCAGTGACATTACTACAGTAATCAGTGCTATAAATATGCACTGTTACTGTAAAAATTACACTGGCAGGGAAGGGGTTAATTTTATTGGGGGGGGGGGGTAATGTATGCCTGGTGCTTACTGACATGTGTGGGGGGAGGTGACTGAGTGACACAGGGACAGATCGCATGTTCAGCTATGCTGAACCCTGCAATCTGACCCTGCCTGTCACTTAGGAGATCCGCCCGCTTGTGTTTACACAAGCGGGCGGATCTCCACACTCGATTCCCCGACGATCGGGGAAGAGCGGCGGTGATCACCGCCGCTCCTCCCCTGGCCTGACTCCCGATGTGACTGAATACAGCGGGAGCGAGCCTCCGGCGGCACGCGCGCACCGCCGATAGAGGGGAATGTCTGGCGACATAGGTCTACGTCGCCAGACGTTATCGAGCCACTTTGCCGCAGTAGAGCTCTAGTGAGCAGCGGTAAAGTGGTTAAGTACCTATACATCGTGGCCTTTCATCTGTATTCAGGGCACACATGTGCATGCCCCCTGCTGACCCGTGCTGTGATTGGACACAGCACAAGTTTGGCAGCTGATTTCAGCCAATGATTTTGGCTGAATTCAGCTGATTGGCTGTAGCCAATCACACACAGAGTTCTGTGTTTACAGCTGACAATTATGGTATACTTGGAGGTGGGCATCCCAGAAGCAGGGCAGAGAGAATGGATCTGCTACACACGCCCTGTGTACAATGATGAAGTTTTTTTTTCTGGCATGTGTAGCATGCCCAAAGCCTGCAACTAGTTAAACAAAGAACCCCAGAAAGCCAACGCTGGCACTAGAAAATTATAAAAAATATATATAAATAATTACATGTGCCTTTTAGGGAGCATTTACTCATGTGTGCATACCAACTAAAATCTACATCATCATGTTCCACTGATAAAGACATGTGTAAAGGTTAGCATATGTAAAACAGAAGAAATGACAATACCAAAATAACAGATATGAGTCCTATGTGAAAGCTGAAATGGACATCCTCATCGGCACATCTAAATATTTTCTTGGGGTATATTTAATGATGTTTTAGTTGTTTTGGACCAATTTATACTGTCTGTCACTACCAAAGTAAGTGTATGTGCCTTCTACGAGTAAGTATTAACCACTTCTGGACTGGAAGGATTTGCCCCCTTAATGACCAGGCCATATTTTGCAATTTGGCACTGCGTTACTTTAACGGACAATTGCCGTGCGATTCTGTACCTAAATAAAATTGATGTCCTTTTTTTCCCCACAAATAGAGATTTCGTGGTGGTATTTCATCACCTGCGCGATTTTTATTTTTTGCGCTATACACAAAAAAAGAGTAACAATTCTGAAAAAAATTTTTTTCACATTCTGCTATATAACATTCCCCCCAAAAAAAAGTAAAATCTAAATTTTTTAACATTTTAGACCAATTTGTTTTCTGCTACATATTTTTGGTAAAAAAGTTATGGCTTTATATATACTTAAACTACGGGAAAGATTTATGTCATTTTTATTGTTTTTTTTTTACTAGTAATGGCGGCGATCTGCGATTTTTTTCGGGACTGCAGCATTGCAGCGGACAGATCGGACCCTTGACTGACATTTTTGACACTTTTGAGAGGACCAGTGACATTACTACAGTAATCAGTGCTAAAAATATGCAGTGTTACTGTAATAATGACACTGGCAGGGAAGGGGTTAACACTGTGGGTGATCAAGGGGTTAAATGTGAGCCTAGGGGAGTGTTTCTGACTGTGGGGGGGGCGTGGTTTGTGAAATGATCACGGAGACCTGTGTTCCTATATAGAAGGATCACAGGCACTCGGTGATCATTCCAGGGAGAAGGAAGGCCGGCTGTGTTTACAACAGCTGACCGTTCTTCTCTCTCAGCGGGGAATGATGGCGGGTGTCAGGCGGCAATTGGAGCCACCTTCCCCGTGCATTGGCTTCCCCGCTCACCCCCTAGCTCCCTGCGCGCGACCGGCGTAATAAAGTGGTTAAACTGGGAGCTATCAATAGAAAGATCATTTGTATGTAGTAACTCTGGCCTAGCCTCATTGCATGGATGACCAAGCCAAAGATGAGCACAATATTTATTCAGAGAATCCACTGTTCTCAGAACCCTATTATATCTTTATTTACAAGATTTATTTAATTTACAATTATTCATTTAAAGCGTAACTTAACCACGTCAATACAGGACACTTTCACCCCCTTCCTGCTCAGGCCAATTTTCAGCTTTCGGCGCTGTCACACTTTCAATGACAATTGTGCGGTCATGCATCACTGTACCCAAATTAAATTTTTATCATTTTTTTCACAAAAATAGAGCTTTCTTTTAAAAGTATTTAATCACCGCTGGGTTTTTATTTTTTAATAAAAAAAATAAAAACAAGGAACATTTTGAAAAAAAAAAAGTTTTTTCTTAGTTTGTCAGTAAATTTTGTAAAAAAGTAATTTCTCTCCTTGACTGATGTGCGCTGATGAGGCGCACTGATGTGTGCTGATGAGGCGGCACTGATGAGGCTGCACTGATGGGCACTGATGAGGCGGCACTTATGGGCACTGATGAGTTGGCACTGAAGGGCACTGATTAGGTGGCACTAATGAGGAGGCACTAATATGCTGCACTGATTGGCACTGATAGGTGGCACTGATATGCGGCACTGATGAGCACTGATAGATGGCACTGATGGGCAGCACAGATTAGCAGGCACTGATTGGCATCACTAATGGGCACTGATTGAGATCACTGATGGGCATTGATTGGTGTCACTGATGGGCATTGCTTTTGCTTTACTGTAATCAGGGCACTGATGATCAATGATTACTTGTCCTGCACTCCCTTTTGAGGAGGAGCGGCTGATCGGCTCTCCTCACCACACACTCTGACAGGGTGAGGTGTGGAGCGCCGATAAACTGCATTTCCACATTTACATGTGACCGGCTGTGATTAGACACAGGCGATCACATGGGTAAAGAGCCACGCCATTTGCTCTTTACCAAGATCAGGGTCGCACCATGTCCTAGGAACAAATGACGTCCTCCCACAATGAGACGGTGGGCGGGCAGCAAGTAGTTAAGGCAAACATTTTTTTTTTTTTTTTTTTAATATAGAGAGATTAGAAAACATATTAGGTTTTTATTGCTGTCTGTGCCCCCGTTAAGGATATTTACCCTCTCTATTTGTACTGTTTACCATTATCATTGAACATGAAAGTAAAAGAAAATCTCAAATTTTGAATTGTCCCCAGAAAAGAAATAGAGGGGACATTTTTCAATGGGGACCCTTGTTCTGGTGCGCTGGGGTCCCCAAGCAATATTCTTAATTTGCAGGGATTTCCTCTCACTTCCTGCTTTTGGCTATGGGACAGGATGTGAAAGTAAATCACCCCAATGAGACACAGATGGAAAAAAAGAAACTGGCAGGGGTTATACCAATCTCTTACTCTATGCAAAATGAAAAAAAAAATGCCTATAGTTCTACTTTAAGTGCCCACTTAAAGTTCCTTTCCTTTCCTGTTTCTTTATTCTCTCTTCTGTATCTGTTTTCTATACGTTGATTCATTTTTCTGCTACTTCTAAGACCTTGTAAGGGGTTAATTCCCCATGTTACCCCCATATATTCATAAAAACATTGCTTTGTTGAGGAGGTCATTAACTGCTGTTTGCATATTTGCTTTTTTGTGTTTCCTAAAATAATACCTAAAGAATTGCCATAAAATAGGGTCACAGAAGGCAGAGCTCAAAAGAAACCTGTCATGGGAGAAACATGGAGGATGCCATTGTTACACTCTTGAAAGCTTTATGTAAGTAGTCATATGTTCATTTTCAATAATTGTAGTGCAATCAATATATATTATCACAGTCACTGCAATAATATATATGTCACAGTTTTTCCAGATTCATCCTGCAGAGCTATAAAAGTGTTACATAGTTACATAGTTAGTGAGGTTGAAAAAAGACATCAGTCCATCCAGTTCAACCTATGATGTGTATCATTAATCCATATAAAGAGCAGATTTATTAATATATCCAAATAAAATTTTACGTGCAAACAATTATGAATCCAGAAAGCTGATCAAGTATATCAAATTCAGTTTTTATTAAAGTGTTCCATGTGCAGTACACTTTTTCTTTTCCTTCTTAGTTCAAATTGTGATCACTCCTTCCACCATGACCTATTCCCAATAGGAAAATCACTCATTAAATATACATGCCTTTCTGGACAAACAGATTGGCAAGAGCAGCTTTATTTCACTCCACAGTTAGGGGCTGTTCACAGATCACCTCCGGTCAGCAATCCACTTCCAATATAGATATTCATATCCCCAGGGAAAAAAGAAAACGGAACAATCATGTAATATTAGACATATGCGTTTTTTTCATTCCAAATATTTGGAGATTAGGATTTATCTGAATCCTCCAATTACAGTACAAATAAATTTTACAGAATTCTCAGAATAACGAAACTAAATTTGTCTGAATTTCCAAAATTCAAATTCAACTTGAATTTTACATCAAAATCCATGCAAATTTGAACTGTAAACTGTAACGGAACCGCAACTCACACTGTACTTGTGGAATCCCATCAGTATATGGCTTCCTCCCAGTCGTGAACCTAGATATCAGATTTTCCAACCGCCCCCATACAAAGCTAGCCGACAACGTAGCTTGTACTGGAATCTTCTTCTTTATTGAACAGTTTCAGACTCAATTTAAACACACATAAGCACATCCCCCTCCTGATCAAATTACCCCATCAGGTCAGGGGTTGCCTGATTACATTATCATATGCAGATGAAATTGTATACAGAAATAGAATTAACCTGAACTAATTATAGCCACCTGGACATGTGAGTTCATTAACAATTGACAATGGGACAGACAGGCTTAACAGAGTCCACATCACATCTCAATACACAAACAATAGGGAAAGCTTGTCTCTGCCATTGAAGTACAATAGACATTAGCATAAGTGTAAATACAGACCCCATTTGAAGCAATCTAAGCCATATTCTCAGTGTCCATTAAGTATCGGTCTTTCACTCCCAGTGACGATAAGTCACATAAACCTATTGTTGAAATCTGTGTGTGTTATTAGTGTACCATATTAGTGCACCATTTCAAAAAAATGCTTTTTTTGTTAAGCCAAGGGTGAGTAAAAGACTCATTGTAATAGTTTGATGAAGATTTTTCTTTTGTTCGTTCACTTTGCAAGTGTAAAATTGATCAAAAGTAACCAGTACAAATATACAAGTACAAGTATAAATATTAAAAAGCGTTTGTACTTGACATTATTTTTTCTTAGCTGGCTAAAACTTCTGCACAATAATGTACATAGTAAAATGTTGAACGTAAGATACTACTTTTATTAATTAGAACACTTCCCATATTTTGAATAAATGTATTGATACAAAAAAGATCAATGTGTATAAATAACAGTGAGATGTTTGGTTACTCGGCTGCCGCATTCAAATAAAAAAACAAATCCCACATTTCCGATCGACTGATTCAAAATTTCTCGATTCAAACGTTTCAAATCAGGAAAAAATTGGAAAAAATTCAAAGAAAATTTGAAAAAAACATAGAACGAATTCCGAATGCGAATCCCGAATTACGAATTTAACTAAACGAAATAACCAGATTAACCAATCTAAATGAAATAAAACATTTTTTTTTCATACACATGTCTATGTAATATCAACCAAAGTCAAATTTATTAACCACTTCCCGCCCGCCCTATTACAAAATGACGGCGGGAATGTGGTTGAGTTATCCTGACCGGACGTCATATGACGGCGGCAGGATAACACCGCTCTGGGCGCCCCCCGGGGGCGCGCAGAGCGGCGATCGGTGATGCGAGGTGTCAGTCTGACACCCCGCATCTCCGATCTCGGTAAAGAGCCTCTGACGGAGGCTCTTTACCATGTGATCAGCCGTGTCCAATCACGGCTGGTCACATAGTAAAACAGGAACAGCCGTTGATCGGCTTTCCTTAGTTCGTGCCTGACAGGCACGAGTAAAGGAGCGCCGATCGGTGGCTCCCCTGACAGGGGGGGGGGGGTCGGCACTGGTAATCAGATCATTGATTACCAGTGCAGACCCTCGGGGGGGGATGCCACTAGATCCACCAGGGATGCCCACTATGACCCCAGGGATGCCCACTATGGCCACCAGGGATGGCAATCAGGGCTCAGGGAGCCCCCCATTGCCCTCCCCATCAGTGATGCCCACCAGTGCCCTCCCTATCAGTGCTGCCCACAAGTGCCCATCATTGCCATCCTTTAGTGTCGCCCACCAGTGCCCATAATTGCCCACCAGTGCCGCCTATCAGTGCCCATTAGTGTCCATCAGTGCCGCCCGTCAGTGCCGATCAGTGCCGCCCATGAGTGCCCACCAGTGCTGCCTATCAGTGCCCATTAGTGCCCGTCAGTGCCACCTATCAGTGTCCGTCAGTGCCGCCTATCAGTGCCCATCAATGCCGCCTATCAGTGCCCAGCAGTGCCGCCTATCAGTGCCCACCAATGCTGCATATCAGTGCTACCTATCAGTGCCACATATCAGTGCCTAGCAGTGTCGCCTATCAGTGCCGCCTATCAGTGCCGCCTATCAGTGCCACCCCATCAGTGCCACCCCATCATTGCCTCCTCATCAGTGCCTGTCAGTGCAGTCTCATCAGTGCAGGAAAAAACTTATTTATTTACAAAATTGTATAACATAAACAAAAAAACTTTTTTTTTTTTTCAAACTTTTCTGTCTTTTTTTATTTGTTTAGCAAAAAGTAAAAATCGCACAGGTGATCAAATACCACCAAAAGAAAGCTCTATTTGTGGGGGGAAAATTATATAAATTTAGTAAGTACAGTGTTGCATGACCGCGCAATTGTCATTCAAAATGCAACAGCGCTAAAAGGGGAAAATTGGCCTGGGCGGGAAGGGAGGGAAGTGCCCTGTATTAAAGTGGTTAAACAGTTTAAATTCTGCTCACAAAACATGCAGATAGTTATAAGCATATCTCAGAGTCTTCAGGACCTGTATATGTTCAGCACACAACTGCCAGCTTTAGCTGCTGCTTTCCTAAGGCTCCAGTATCAGATCCTCCTCTCCCCTCACTTAACCACTTGCCAACCCGCCACGGAACATATACTGTGGCAGGTCAGCACAAGCAGGCACGATCACATATACACTATATGATCACATGATCACAATGTCAAAAAAGATGTTATGAATGAATTCATTCATAACAGCTGTGTTGGTAAGCTGTTATTTTTTTTTTTTTAAACAATTTATTGAATATTTAGAAAAGTACAAAACAAACCAGTATTAACAAAGGGCGTATGCACGTAGTGCAACATGAAAATATGGCTATACAGAGTTCCACTAAAAAGGAAAATAAAAATAAGGCATCTTGGAAACACAAGTTGAAGAAAAAAACAGCATATATAAGGTCACATAACGAAAGACATCCCAGCTGTAACCAGAGTCTGGGGTTTTCAAGGGGATTGGGTATTGTGGTGAGACATTCTGGGCTCTGACACCCCCAATGGGGAACTTGCTGTGTCGGAGATCGGAGAATGAACACCAGCTAGTGTAGAAATTCCAAGGTACGAGGCCTCATTGGGAGTACTAGCAGGTATTGCAAAAGGTGGAGTGGGGACCTTTGTGAATGTTCCAAGGATGTCTCGGGGAGGGGAGGGGAGGGGAGGGGAGGGGAGAGGGGTGGAGGCAAGGGGAGGGAAAAGAGAGGAGAGGGAAAAGTGAGAGAGGAAATAGAAAGAGGAGTAGAAAGAGGAAGGGGTGAAGCAACAACAAAAAAAAAAGTGTGGGGGTGTGGGGAAGGGTTGATTCGGCCTAGAGCTGAGTATTGGGGGGTCAATGTAGCGGGGCATTCGAGGCTTATCGCAGGATAATGTTGTATGTAAAGTCATGGCAATTAATGGTAAGCTGTTATTGACCCACAGCTA
This sequence comes from Pelophylax lessonae, assembly GCF_965119305.1. NCBI lineage: Eukaryota > Metazoa > Chordata > Amphibia > Anura > Ranidae > Pelophylax > Pelophylax lessonae. The sequence continues at coordinate 173,878,333 of NC_138776.1, read as the reverse complement.
TCACATGGTACCTGAGCCAATCACAGCCCCTGTGCCATGTGATTAGCTTTAGTCAATCACAGATCACTAGTGATCAGAGCTGTCATGAATGGTTAAGCCATTCATTTATGACAGTTGAAAACTTTGCTGTTACAAAGATATTGTAACGACAAACAAAATGTATAGAAAAAAAATCCCTGATCACCCCCCCAAGTAGAACAATGTTACTATGGTGACAGTGAACTACTCTGATGACATGATGTAACAAAATAAATAAATAAACCATTAAAAAAAGAATATATTTTTTAACATATCCCATCAGTCACATGATGACACTGTACTGGAGATACTATGTACAATTTGTGAAAAAGTCTCTTACTAAATGCCTCAGACTGTATATTTGTCAAAAAAGTGTTATTTGGGTGTGGGGGGAATTTGTACTGTTTATTATTTCAGGGCCTCAAGAAACTAGGCCATTAGTACATCAGAATTGATCAATTTTCAAATATATATTTTGTAGACGTTAAAACTTTTACACAAACCAATTAATAAACACTTATTGAGATTTTTTATTTTTTTTTTTCCAAACACATGTAGCAGAATACATACATGTATAACGAAATTTTGATTTTAATGGATATGCTTTATGACAGAAAGTAGAAAATAGATTTTTCACTAATTTCAGCATTTTTTTATTTACATAACAAAAGATAAGAAAAAAACCTAGTGGTGATCAAATACCACCAAAAGAAAGGGAGGCGTCTGATCAGCAGGGAGAGAGATTGGCACCAGTAAGTCCCAGATAGAGGGCCAGTTTGGTGGTGCACCTGTGGAGGGAGGAATTCCAAAAGGGATTGCTACACACACAGTTCATAGAAGAAACATGGTGCAGTACCAATGCTTTAGCAGGCATTGTGGGGAAGCCCTGCTGTTGTGCTTGTTTGCGCCTCATCTGTTATCATCTGTTGTTGATCACATGTCAATGGTACACAATGACTTTCATTCATAGCCAGGGCTTTTTTTTCAGCAGGAACGTGGGGGAACGCAGTTCCGGCACCTCCATTACTGAATGTATGCAAGGGGTGCAGGGGTGTGCTGAAGGATCTACTGATGCTGGCTGCTGGGGGGGTCTATTGTAGCCGGAGAGGATCCATTTTGCACGGAGTGGTCTATTGTTGCTTTGGAAGTCTATTGTTATTGGTGGAGGATCTATTGTTGGTGGGGAGGGTATTATGTTGCTGGGGGAGGAGGTCATTTATTGCTGGGAGAGTTCTACTGTTCAGGAAGGGGTCTGTTGATGCTGGTTGTGGGGAAATTTGTCGTTGCTTCCGGGGGTCTATGGTTGTTGGGGGGTCTATTGTTGCTGGGGGTCTATTGTTGTTCTGGGGGAATTTTTGTTGTGGGTGGTTCATTTTTGGGGGGGGGGGGATTGTTGATGAAGGGTCTATTATTGTTGCTGGCTGCAGAGGATCTATTTTACTGCTTTTCTTGTTCTCATTAATAAATTACATACAAATTACTTGCTACAAAAAAAGTTATACTTGGTTCTGTATTCTCCATAAAGGGCAGTACTGGAAGATGGGCAAGGGGGTGAACCAAGGAACATTCCTCAGACATGGGTAGGGGCGAAGAAAAGGGGTGACTCAGAAAGGGAGAGTTCCTGCACCTATTCTTTGAGAAAAAAGCCCTGTTCATAGCCAATCAAATCTATTGTGATCTCTTTGATTGGTCGGAGTGATCACATGGCCAAAGGGCCAATCACAATGGATCTGTACAATGTGATAGCTGTGGCCAATCACAACTTTCACAAGAGTACACAATGGTACATGAATGAGTGCCATTCACAAAAATGATTGCTTAGAACAGTGATCAGATCATCACTGTACTGTATTAAGTAATTATAGTAAAAAATAAATCCTGATCACCTCCACAGAGCAGCACAGTATCACTGTGGTGACACTGCTGCTCCGGTCACAGTGTGTAGAAAAAAAAAGACAAGATAAAAAAATTATACTATACTACTCTGGTTACAAGATGTAAATTTAAAAAAAAAGAAAAAAAACACATTTTATTTAATTTCTTCATTTTCCAACAAATACAATTGTAACAAATATAACCTCAATAAACTCACCATGCTTCTTGTTAAATATCTTGAACTGGCCATCGGGTACTTTCAAGTGTGGCAACTGTGATTATAGCAAGTTCATTAACATCAGAAAAAATGTTGTTCTTCCCAATGGCAAAAAATGTGTCCCGGAACACTTTGTTAGTTGTCATATACAGTATATAAGCTGTGATATATTTGTTTTTATGTGAGTGTGGATCTTCTACGTCAGTAAAACGATACATGAATTCTAGCGCAGAATATATGACCACACCTATGCTATAGTAATAGGAGATTTATATTCACCTTTGGGTCGCCATGCTGCAAATGACCACCAATAACATCCTTTTTCTTTCACTTTTCTGGTCCTTGACCATAATCCCTGCGACCCCTGGGGGGGGGGGGGTATTCGACTTCCTTTTAACCTTTCCTACCTATTTAAATAAATAATTTCACTACATTTGATATATTACTTGTGAATTTAGTTTTGTATGTATTAAATTGCTTTACAGTAATCAGGTTTTCACGTGTTTTTTTTTTTTATTGTAGAACCTCACCTATTGGGATCTTGCTGTTGGTCTTTCTTGAAACTGGACGTCTTCCTCGGTCTATGACTCAGGATATTTTTGCAATCCTACCAAAGGAAGGGAAGGATCTATAATTGCCAAAATCTTATAGACCAATTTCTCTGCTTACCACAGATATTAAAATTTTTGCTAAAATATTGACCAGCAGGTTAAAAAAAGTTACTAAATCTATCATTCATCCAGATCATATGCTCAACTCTTTAACTGCAGTAAATATAAGACCTACCTTTTTTAAATATTCAAACTCCTGTTGATAACTTGATAAATATAGCACTGCTGTCTATAGATTCAGCTAAGGCTTTTGACAGGATAGAGTGGTGTATTATATGGGAGGTGTTTAAGCGTTTTGGTTTCGATAATATTTTTTGTAATTGGATTAAGCTTTTATACATGTCCTCTAAGGCCTAAGTACGGGTCAACGGGAGAAGGTCCAATTTTTTTTGTTATCCTGTAGTACTAGACAAGGATGCCCACTGTCACCTCTTTTGTTTTCAATGGCTATAGAGTTCTTGCAGCTCTTTTGAGAGAAATGACGGAGGTGAAAACATGGAGAAAATAGCTCTGTATACAGATAATATGTTGTTGCATTTAGCTGATACCCAGGGGTCATTGTCCACTACAATGTAGGGTATTGAGAAGCTTGGTACTTTTTCTGGTCTTACGAAGAATTGGAACAAGTCTATATTACTTCCATTAGACCCTCTTATGGGCTCTCTTCCGCATGCAGTGTCAAAGCTCAAGGTGGATGTGAAGATTAAGTATCTTGGGGTAACTATTTTTGTCTATCCTAGAGAATATATTTCTCAAAACTTGTTACCGTCACTTCAGAAATTTGGATCCCAGATTAGAGTGCAGTGGAAGCTGCCTCTTTCTGTGGCCGGCAGTACTAACCTACTGAAAATGATATGGATGCCTCAGTTTATGTATTATTTACATATCTCAGCTTGCTGGATTCTGTACAAACACTTTAAAAATGTAACAGGATTTTTTCGCAATTTGATATGGCGTAATAAGCCAGCTATATTTAAATTTGAATATTTACAAAATCCAAATGATCTTGGGGGGGGGTTATCAATGCCACATTCCTGGGCATATTTTCTGGTGGCTCAACTTCAACATCTCACAGGTTGGGAAATTTACTTTACTTACCTCCTTGGGAATCTTTTGCTGACTCTGGATTCCTCTACCCCACGTTTCAATCAACATATTCACCCCACATTTTATTTGATTTACAAGGTTTGGCAGTCTACCAAAGACACAATGGGTATTAAAGGGCTAGACCCACAGAATGTTCAACTGGTTTCGCTATTTCAAATTCATAGGGTGACTCAACTTTTTATCCTGTATAGGACCTACCATACTCCGGAGCTTGTATACAGGGTAGGCAGGAGAGAAAATTCTGAATGTGCAAGATGCGCTCAATCTCCTGGTTCTTTTATACACCTATTTTGGAGATGTCCAAAATTACATCAGTACTGGCAGGATGTGATAGACACAGTAAATTATGTATATGATATGGTGGTGTTAACTCCAGATCCCGTTCTATGCCTCCTTGGGTATAACAATTGTAATAACCTGGATTATAATCTGGTAGTGGGCATTGCAAGATCACTTTTTATAGCTTGTAAATAATAGCCTCACGCTGGCTTTCACCCAATACTCCTACCCTCGGAGACCGGATCAGAGAAATGGATAAACAGGTAATGTTTGAGAAATATGCCTATATTCAATGTAACGCATTATGGAAGTTAAAAAAAATGGATAGATGCACCATGTTCCAACCATAGTTTATCATAAAGTTTAGGAACCTATTTATTTTTGTATCTACTCACAAAATAAAAACAATGTGGCATGGGTTGGCCTGTCACAGAGAATCTTTTTTATATACTGCTAATATAGTATATTGGTTGATCTGAAATATTTCTGAACACCTCTGAATACCCTTGGGTAGTTAGATGACATTGAATCAAATGTATGTATGATGCTATTTTTCTATTAGCTAAATTGATTTCTGCTTTTGTTTACATTTTTGTCCTTTTTTTTATATATATATACAGTATGTCTGGTATGAAAGCTTAAAAATAAAATCTGAATAAAAAAAAGGAAAAAGATTCACCGCTGCTCAAACCCATAGTAGCTCAAAGCTTTTTGCAGGATAATGGTGCACCTGCAATGCCTTTTAAAGCGTTGCCTATGGATAGTAAATTTTATGTTGTTTGTCGTCGTTGCAGGGGCGTGCGCATTTTTAAAGCATGACATGTTTGGAATCCATCTACTTGGCGTAACATCATCTTTTAAATTCTACCAAACAATTGGGTATTATATTGTGTTTTTAAAATAAAAAAGTTTATATTTTCCCCAAAAAATTGCATTTGAAAAATCGCTGCACATAAAAAATTTCACACCCTGTCTATATAAGTTCCCACAATTAACAGTGCATGTCAGATCACAAACCAAGCCACAAAGTCCAAGGAATTGTCTGTAGTCCTCTGAGTCAGATCTGGGGAAGGGTACAGAAAATGTTCTGCAGCACTGAAAGTCCCAATGAGCACAGTAGCCTCCATCATCCGTAAATGGAAGATGTTTGGAACCACCAGGACTCTTCCTAGAGCAGGCCACCTGGCCAAACTGAGCAATCGGGGTAGAAGAGCCTTAGTCTGGGAGATGACCAAGAACCCGATGGTCACTCTGACAGAGCTCCAGCATTTCTCTTTGGAGAGACAAGAACAGCCACCATCTCTGCAGCACTCCACCAATCAGGCCTGTATGGTAGAGTGGGCAGGCCGAAGCCACTCCTCAGTTAAAGGCACATGACAGCCCACCAGAAGTTTTCCAAAAGGCACCTGAAGGACTCTGAGACCATGAGAAACAGAAATGTCGGGTCTGATGAAACAAAGATTGAACTTTTTGGCCTGAATGGCAAGCATCATGTCTGCAGGAAACCAGGCACCGCTCATCACCTGGCCAATACCATCACTACAGTGAAGCATGGTGGTGGCAGCACCATGGTGTGGGGATGTTTTTCAGTGGCAGGAACTGGGAGACTAGTCAGGATCAAGGGAAAGGTGAATGCAGCAATGTACAAAGACATCCTTGATGAAAACCTGCTCCAAAGGACCTCAGACTGGGGCAGAGGTTCATCTTTCAACAGGACAACAACCCTAAGCACACAGCCAGGATCACAAAGGAGTAGCTACAGGACAACTCTGTGAATGTCCTTGAGTGACCCAGCCAGAGCCCAGACTTGAACCTGATTGAACATCTGTGGAGAGATCTGAAAATGCCTGTGCACCGATGCTCCCCATCCAACCTGATGGAGCTTGAGAAGTCCTACAAAGAAGAATGAGAGAAACTACCCAAAAAATAGGTGTGCCAAGCTCGTAGCCTTATACTCAAAAAGACTTGAGGCTGTAATTGGTGCCAAACGTACTGCAACAAATTATTGAGCAAAGGCTGTGAATACATATGTAAATGTGATTTTTATTCTTTTTTATTTTTATTTTTTTAATAAACTTGCAGAGATTTCAAACGTCTTTCATGTTGTCATTATGGGGTATTGTTTGTAGAATTTTGAGGAAAATAATGAATTTAATCCGTCTTGGCTCTAACATAACAAAACCTGGAAAAAGTGCTGTGAATACTTTCAGGGTTCACTGTATATACCATAGTTGGTAGGGACTATAACATTCACGCAAACCAATACATATACACTTACTGATTTTTTTTTTTTTTTAATCAGACATGTAGCAAAATACATTTTGGCCAAAATGTATGAAGACATTTTTAGTTTTTGTTTTTTATTTTTTTTTATTGGATGTGTTTTAAAGCAGAAAATATAATTTTTTTTCCCCCCAAAATTTTAGGTCGTTTTTATTTATATCGCAAAAAATAAAAAATAACCTAGTGGTGATCAAATACCACCAAAAGAAATATCTATTTGTATGAAAAAAATTGTACAAATTTTGTTTGGGTACACCATTGCATGACTCTGCAATTGCCAGTTAAAATAGCGCAGTGCTCAATAGCAAAAAATGGCCTGTTCATGAAGGGGGTAAAATCAACTGGAGCTGAAGTGGTTAATTATGTACACTATATTCTTATATTCCACCGAATACGTTGTCACGAAAGTTACCCCCTGTTTTGAACATTTTGTTTTTTCAAATATTGCCATAAATGTCTGTTTCATTCAGGAGGGAATCTCTCGTCCGATCAAATACTATCCAGAAAACCTCTAGAAATCAGGGAATCCAGATATCATTTTTAATACCTGCACTCTCCTCCATAAAGGCCTTTCTTGTAGAACAGTTGTGCCTGGCTCTTATAAATTCCCCTAAGGGAATAGTTTTAATGTATGATAGGGGTGGCAGCTACTGGCTAATAAGATGGAATTACCTGAACATTTTTTATGGAAAGTGTTTGTAGACACATTACCCAAAACATATTTTCCTTCCAGCATGACATCCAAAAAACGTATTTTGTCCTTATTATATTCTCTCGTGAAAAGCAAATTTAGCTCATTACAGCTTAATATGCTCACAAATTGGAGAATTATTTCCAGGTGGCCCTGGAAATAGTTTACATAGCGCCCCTACCATAGGATGTCCTCCCATGTGCCCATACACAGGTTCACCAATGAGGACAAAAATTTGGCCTCCATTGACATCCTGCAAAGCTGCAAGAAATAAACATCAAAAGAAAAATAATTTTGAAGAAGTAAAAATTTGACAGCCATCACCAAGAAGTTCTGTAATATCTTATCATACGATCTGAATCTCTAAAGATGTTCTTTAAGGGATAATACAGCTAGATAGTGAGGTATGGACGAATATGTTTATTACAGTATGTGTGTTGTACAAGACGCTCATTAAAAATGAGAATTGAAGAGCATTACATGGCCACTATTATAATACAAAACATTTATCAGCGGTGTCCTGACATTTCAGGGTCATGCTTGATAGATGTTTATCAGGTTTCCAATTATATGGTCTGGAAAAGGTGATTAAACCCATTAGGAGGTGACATTGATAGGAAACCGCTCAAGAGAGAGGCATGGTGGATCCACATAAGAAATTTTACTGAGAATGTTCAATAGCACATGGGCAGGTGGAGCCTGCAGTTGTGGGAGGGGAGGAGCCGGCCTATTTAGGGACAGGCCGCCCTCCTCGCTGGGCTGACGTCACTGGGTACTGGATCACGCCCACCTCGCGCAGCCGTTCATTCATCCCACTGTCAGCTGTCCGTGGCTCAATCAGCTGGTCACAGGAAGCTCTCCTCTCCCGGAAGCCGTGAGTATGCGGGGATGTCCCATCCCGGCTGCACGCTAAACAGTCGGCACCATGCGGACACCCCCGCTGCTGGGGGGGGGGGGGGAAATGTATACTGCCTACCTCACCCTTTCGCCGTGACTCCAGGGGCCTTCACTGTATCCACCCCCGGTCTCCCCAACCTGTCTCCTGATCTCTCCTAATCCACTTGCACCCGGCACTGCCCGGGGGGGCTCTGTCCGCATCCTCCCCCAGTCACTGCCTGGTTCCCTCCTGAGCTTCGAAAATGTGTCACAATAAAGCAACACATCAGCGGACCGGGGGGGGGGGAGGCGTGTTTCTGTTCTGGGACATGGAAGCAAGCAGCCCCATGCTCAGGCACTGACAGGCGCCCCCCTCACTTGCTGCCCGCCTGTCGGGGGGGTCCAGGAAAAATACTTTTTGCCCTCCAACAGGGACACTTGGCACAAGTTCCATGCTTGGCATATGTCCTGAATTTGGTGGTGCAATGTTTCTTGAACAGGTACCTGGGCTTATAAGATATTCTGAGGCAGGCCAGAAAAGTCTGTGGTGATTACCGGCGGTCATACAATGCTAGTGCTTGGCTGGCTGACTGACATTCAATGGGAATTCAACCTGCCCACCAACCCCCTCATTTGTGACATGCCCACCAGGTGGAACTCAACATTAGCACACACTGCAGAGGACCATCAATGAGTACCTGTGGGAGTATGGCACAAGAACAGGCTCAGGGGAGCTTGGCTTATTTTCGCCATGCCAGTGGCTGCTGATTAAGGATGAAAAAGGAAAAATAATAATCGCGCTAAAGGTGAACAATGGTGATGAAGCAGCGACTTCAAGTGTGACCACACCCTCAGACAAAAATAAAATAAATATGTCGCGCTTAGTAAAAATGAACAATTAAATGTCCAAAGTAATATAAACCAGTTATTGAAGTCCTAATATTTCTGTAAATAGTGAAATAATGTGTGTAAATGAATCACATTCAATGGTTGGAAAATTGCATATAGTACGTCACATTCAGTGATGAAAAAAAAACAAATCAATGTCCTAAAAAATAGGATGCTCAAGTCCTAATAATACAAATTAAGTGAAGTGAATGGATAGTCACTGAGAAAGTCCAAAAGTGATGTAAATATGAGATAAGCACACAAGGAATCCAAATCCCTTAGGTAATGCACTTACCAGTGTATGCAGGGTATTATAGCCAAAAACAACTTGATTGGAGAAATCACAGATTGGACGAGCAGGATATGGTGACATGGAGTCATAGAAGAAAGAAAAAATGCAATAGCATAATATCCTCACAACAAGTAGTATGCTAAACACCCTGAAAGTGCACCAGGAAGGAAAGAATTATGTGTATCAGTCACCAGTTGTGAAGCTGCTTACCAGATATAGATATGCATAAACATGAACCAGCACACAGAGAGATTCTCCCCAATAGTTGGTAACAGGGAAAAAACAAATATGGGTTGAATAAACCACCACCGATTTGAGAGCCCCTTACCGGACTAAAGATGACAAAAAGCAGAATGAGGAGTAATCTCAGGAGAAAACAGAAGCCGCCAACACTAATAGCTTGAGCCCCTTACCAGACCGGGATTAAAGGATCGCCCAGAATGTCAAGGAGTCAGGCCAAGGACGGTCCCACCAGCATTCAGCAGAGATGATGTAGGTATCGGATCATCCTCATAAACCAGGAACAAGCCAGGTGTTGGTTCTAACAAACAAACAGCATCGGCCAATCTCAAATGCTAAGGAAAAAACGCCAATAGTGTAAAAACGTATCAACTGTTTATTAATAAAAGAGAAACACTCACATTTAATATGAATCAAAACTCATGTGAAGCCGCTGGTCGGAAGGCAAAGCACATCCGCTCACTTGGAATGCTTCCGGGGATGACGTCAGCACGCCGTGACCTAACGACCTTTCCTCCTAGAAGAGATTTGAAAACGTCTTCTAGGACAAAACGTTGTTAGGTCATGGCGTGCTGACGTCATCCCCGGAAGCGTTCCAAGTGAGCTGATGTGCTTTAAGCAGTGACGGATACACATAATTCTTTCCTTCCTGGTGCACTCTCAGGGTGTTTAGCATACTACTTGTTGTGAGGATATTATGCTATTGCGTTTTTTCTTTCTTCTTTCTTCTATGACTCCATGTCACCATATCCTGCGAGTCCAATCTGTAATTTCTCCAATCAAGTTGTTTTGGGCTATAATACCCTGCATACACTTATCTTATATCTGATAAGCGCATTACCTAAGGGATTTGGATTCCTTGTGTGCTGATCTCATATTTACATCACTTTTGGACTTTCTCAGTGACTATCCATTCACTTCACTTAATTTGTATTATTAGGACTTGAGCATCCTATTTTTTGGGACATTGATTTGTTTTTTTTTCATCACTGAATGTGACGTACTATATGCAATTTTCCAACCATTGAATGTGATTCATTTACACACATTATTTCACTATTTACAGCAATATTAGGACTTCAATAACTGGTTTATATTTGTTTGGACATTTAATTGTTAATTTTTACTAAGCGCGACGTATTTATTTTATTTTTGTCTGAGGGTGTGGTCACACTTGAAGTCGCTGCTTCATCACCATTGTTCACCTTTAGCGCGATTATTATTTTTCCTTTTTCATCCTTAATCAGCAGCCACTGGCATGGCGACTTATTTATTTTATTATTGCTGATTAAGGATGCATGCACTGTCCTGTCACCATTTGAGGAGGCCACAAGGATGGTGAGCTGCGATGATGAATGCATCAGTGGCACTATCCCGCTAGTCTTCCTGCTTGAGCACTTACTTTGTGGAATCATGGACAGGGCACTTGAGGCAGAACAACGGGAGGAAGAGGAGGACTACCTTTCCTCACAAGGCCCCTTTTTGCAGATACTATTCCTGCGGGGCCGCAAAACACACAGGAGAAAGAGGAGGAGGATTGTGGCAGCATGGATGTAGAGGATAACATACAGCAGTTTTCAAAGGATGGTTTTCATTCCCCAGAAACCCAAGGACTTGTACATGGCTGGGGAGAGGTTGCTCCTGACAATGTCATCCTTAGTGACCCAGAGGACTCAGAATCTCATACCTCCTCAAACGTATGCTGCATGGGCACCCTGATTCTGCAAAGCCTGCGTAAGGACCCACAGATTTGTGGTATCAAGTAGAGGGATCATTACTGTTTGGAAACCCTTCTTGATCCACGTTACTACGTAAAGTTGCAAAGTTTATCCTGTCTTCGCAGAGGGAGCAGAGGATGAAACATCTTGAGGACACCTTGAAGAAAATTTTGTGTAACCCCTTTCCAGAAACTGGGAGGTTACCATTTCCTGGACAACGTGTTTCTGAGGCTTCGTTCGGTCAAAGGAGGAGCGGTGGAGAAGGTGGCCAGTTGACTAATGCCTTTATGGAAAAAAAATGGTGTGGGGTTCCCCCAAGAATCCATACCAGGCACTTTGTAACTTCCCTTAAAATCGATACCAGACCCAAAGTTCCAGCGATGACACTGCGGCAGCTATACTGTGCAAAGTCTCACCAATCAGAGCTGCTGCCAATAGAATGCTGTGAACCAACCAAAAGAGTCAACAGAGGAGAGAAGCAGCGCTATCTGGACTGGTATTTTAAAAGTGCTGTATGACCAAGCCAATGGGTATAAAACAATTTTTGAGAAAAAGTCAAAGTTTGAAATACATTAAAATCATTAGAACATAGCTGTACCAGAAAGATGTAGGTAGAAGATGTTAGCCAATAAATACTGGTCCACTGGGTGAGAATTATTCTGGCCCCTTGGGTGGACTGGAGCTGTGTATGGCCGTTTGCAGGCAGGAGCCGAGCCAGACCAGCCGGCTCTCACCGAGTGACAAGTCAACAAGGCGGAATAAGGCATAAGTCTCAAACCCGGAAGTGTGACCAGCCTTGAACGCATGGAGAGAACGTTGCTGTGATGACATGTTTTGCGCGCATGCGCTTTGTCAGGTCACGGAAGGACGGCCACTGAATACATTTATAGACAGGAAAAGGAGGGACTGAAACCCCCAAGTCATTAATCCCTCACTATCTGCCCATAACATAAAGATTGCATGACATAAACTATTACAGGCACATCTAGACAAATACATTAGATTATTTGGACATTTGAACCATCTGTATATAGAACATATCATGATGAAATCAAAAGCAGTAGAAAAATGTAAAGAAATATAAAAATAATATTAATAATAATAATAATAATGAAAATAAAAAATAAATGGCCTCAATTGCCATAACCTCCAAGCACTTTAGATCCTTTTGTGTGCCTGTAAGAAATGACGAGGGACGCTATGTTTGTCAAAGCCCTTGCCAATAAATGTACGATGTTCAATAGATAAAGTGTATTGGGGTGCGCTAAACAACAATAAATCCAAACATATGAATAAAACATTAAAACATATGACAGAACATAAATATACAATGATGTTCGTGAATGATCAATAAGTGCATAAACACAAAAGTTCATAAGTGTCCATAGATGGGTGATGATATTGAATGCAAATTGGTGAAAAACTATAACTTGATTCCACATCCAAAGTGTATCCACCACCAAGTGAAATTTCTCCTTACCGAACAGAAAAAGGGTAAGGTGCAAATATTAAACTCCTGTGCTGAACAAAATTCAATCTCCATAGTGAACAAGCAATCACCTTGTGCAAAACACCTGGGTTGGCCTCTTACCAGATGGCAATCAGTATACGCTTGTATCTGCAAAGACACTGCCTTCCCCTTCTCTTAAGATCCACAGAGTCTGTCACAAAAGCTACGCTGATGGTTTCAGCTCACTCTGTAAGTAGAAAGCATGCTTGGTGGTGGATACACTTTGGATGTGGAATCAAGTTATAGTTTTTGACCAATTTGCATTCAATATCATCACCCATCTATGGACACTTATGAACTTTTGTGTTTATGCACTTATTGATCATTCACAAACATCATTGTATATTTATGTTCTGTCATATGTTTTAATTTTTTATTCATATGTTTGGATTTATTGTTGTTTAGCGCAACCCAATACACTTTATCTATTTTACATATTCACCATGCACTGAATACCGGGAGCAGCTTCAACACACTATCAGCGCACCCATCCCCCCCCTAACAAATGTACGATGTTCAGCAATGCGTTTCCGCTTGGTTTGGATCGTGCGTCCTACATACAAGAGATTACACAGGCACTTTAACACATAAATCACATATTCAGTTGAACATGTAATAAATTGTTTGATCTGAAAGATATTGCCCCCAGTGTCATAGATGGTGGAACGTTCATGTGTTATAAATTGACATGTTAGGCAACCTCTTTTCTTACATTGGAAAACCCCTGTCCTGATCTAATATCTGACGGGTCGAGTGATGTTAGTTTTGAATTTGTTTGGGGCCAGGATGTTCTTGATAGTTCTTGCCCTATGAAACGTGACCTGTGGTACTGGGGGTAAAATTGGACCTAATCTCTGATCCAATTTTGGGATATCGAAATGCTTGAGAATGATTTTAGAGATGGATTTGTGATGATCTTTATAAGTAGTAATGAATCTGACAGTGTTTTCATTGTTGCTGGAACCCTATGCTCTGCATTGATCAAATTCCTCTTTTACAAGACCCTGAGGGTACCCTTTCTTATGAAACTTCTGGGTCATCAAGGCCCTTGGGAAATGTAATCGTGGGTCTTGGAGCAGTACCTTCTCAATCTGTTGAACTGACCCCTAGGAAAATTTCTCTTCCGTGCTGTATGATGAAAGCTAAAATAATTAAAATAGGAGTTGCCCCCTGTAGGTTTAATGTGATTTCTAGTAGTAATGATATGGTCTTGATGAGATAGGACTAGATACAAGAAAACTAGTTCCTTGAAATCTATTAATTGAGTGAAGGACAAACCCATAGGGGTGTTGTTACAATGGACTATAAAGGAGAAGACATCCGAACCCCCATCCCAAATCAGCAGAACATCATCAATGAACCTGCCATAAAAGATAAGATGTCTAGAAAAGGGAATGTTGGCCCAAATATACTCATCCTCCCAGTAGCCCATAGTCAAGTTAGCATAGCCTGGGGCAAAATTGGTTCCCTTTGCTGTGCCCTTGAGCTAGAGACAGGGGCGAACCAAGGGGTTGGGGATACTGGTGCCCGCCAGGGGCGCAGCCCGAGGGGGGCGGCGCACAAATCATTTGGCAGTGTTAGTGATTTCTGCGCCCCCAGCGCCCCCAGACAGCATGCGGCTCCATGCAGGACTGAAACATTGAGAGCGACTGAGCAGGCAGACCAGGAGACTGCATCCCCAGCACACCTCTGCTCTTACTCACACTCCTGCAGCCTCAGCATTCCTCCGGCTCTACCAATTTTTTTCCTCTCCTTCTCTCAATAAACGAGCAGCTCCTGCACATGACATCCATCCTCGCTTTGGGTCAGCAAGGCAGGTAGCTCCCTCATTCCTCTTTCCCTGCACCACTGCAGGATTCCCCCTTAGTGCCCTACATCAAGCCCTCTGGGAGTTCAGGCCCCTCTCTCTGTCACCCCCTCTTTCTCTGTTACCCCCCCTTTCTCTGTCACCCCCCTTTCTTTGTCACCCCATCTCTCTGTCACCCCCTCTTTCCCTGTCACATCCCTCTTTATCTTTCACCCCCATCTTTCTCTGTCACCCCCCTTTTCTCTGTCACCCCCTTTTTCTCTGTCACCCCCCTCTGTCTCTCCCCCTCTTTCTCTGTCACCCACCTCTTTCTCTGTCACCCCCTTTTTCTCTGTCACCCCCCTCTTTCTCTGTCACCCTCCCTCTCTCTCTCTGTCACCCCCCTCTTTCTCTGTCATCCCCTCTCTCTTTGTCACCCCCTCTTTCTCTATCACCCCCCTCTTTCTCTCTTTCTCTCTATCACTCCCTCTCTCTCTCTACCCCCCCACTCTCTATCACCCCCTCTCTCTCTCTCTGTCACCCCCTCTCTCTCTCTCTGCCACCCCCTCTCTCTTTATGTCACCCCCTCTCTCTCTGTCACCTCTTCTTTCTCTGCAACCCCCATTTTTCTCTGTCACCCCCCATATCTCTCTCTCTGCAACCCCCCTCTCTCTCTCTCTGCAACCCCCCATCTCTCTCTGTCACCCCCATCTCTCTCTGTCACCCCCCATCTCTCTCTCTGTCACTCCCCCTCTCTGTCTATCCCCCCTCCTCTGTCTGTCACCCCCCCATCTTTCTCTGTCAGCCCCCTCTCTCTCTCTGCAACCCCCCCCTCTCTCTCTCTGTCACCCCCTCCCCCTCTCTCTCTCTCTGCAACCCCCATCTCTCTCTGTCACCCCCATCTCTCTCTGTCACCCCCCATCTCTCTCTCTGTCACTCCCCCTCTCTGTCTATCCCCCCTCCTCTGTCTGTCACCCCCCCATCTTTCTCTGTCAGCCCCCTCTCTCTCTGCAACCCCCCCCCTCTCTCTCTCTGTCAACCCCCCCTCTCTCTCTCTCTCTCTCTCTGTGTCAAACCCCCCTCTCTCTCTCTCTCTCTCTCTCTCTCACCCATCACTTGTTGTTCACACCTGACACAATGTTGCCCTCTAGAGAGCTCTACATTGGGCCAACTAAGGGACACCTCAGAAACTTTCAATTCCCTTTTTTCCCTTTTATACATTTTTTTACATTTTTTACTTTTTCATGGGGGGGGGGGGGGGGCATCGACACAGCTCCTCACCAAGGGCACTGGAGACCCCAGGTACGCCTCTGGCTAGAGATAAAACTGATCCAGGAAGGTAAAATAGTTGTGGGTAAGACACAATTTAACATCTTCTACCTACATCGTTTTGGTACAGCTATGATCTAATGATTTTAATGTATTTCAAATGTTGACTTTTTCTCAAATGTTTTATACCCATTGGCTTGGTCATACAGCCCTTTTAAAATACCAGTCCAGATAGCGCTGCTTCTCTTCTCTACAGATTTTAAGGGGAACTCCATGCCAAAAAAAAACTGAGTGGGCCCCCCTCCCCAAAATCCATACCAGACCCTTATCCAAGCATGCAGCCTGGTAGGCCAGGAAAGGAGGGGGATGAGCGAGTGCCCCCCTGAACCATAACAGGCCACTTGCCCTCAATATGGGGAGGGTGCTTTGGAGTGGCCCCAAAGCACCTTGTCCCCATATTGTTGGACAAGGGCATCTTCCTGATAACCCTGGGCTGTGGTTGTGTGGGTCTGCGGGTGGTAGGCTTATTGGAATCTGGAAGCCCCTTTTAACAAGGGGGCCCCCAGATCCCTGGCCCCCCTATGTAAATGGGTATCAGGTACATCATACCCCTCCCCTTTCACCAAAAAATGTACAAACAAAATACACACAAAAGACAGTCCTTTATTTAAAAACAAAAAATAGTGTCCCCCGATGTAAATCTATTCTCAATCACAGCACCCGCCACACCCACCGACTCGAAAAAAAAAAGGCTCCGCTCCCGGTGAACGCTTCCTGCGGACTGCCTATTCACGGTTTGACAGTTGTTATATAGGGAATCAGTAGCTCCGCTCCTCATAACGTCACCGACCCAGGTCAGAGCGTGTGGCGGGTGGTGCCATTGATGATGGATTTACATCGGGAGACTTTTTTTTTTTTAATAAAGGACTTTTCAAAAACTGTCTAGGTTTTTATTTTTCATTTTTTGTACACTTTTTAGGTGAATGGGTAGGGGGGCCGGGAACTCCCCACCCACAGACCCCGAAAACCACAGCCCAGGTTTGTCGGGAAGAGGCCCTTGTCCCCATCAACATGGGGACAGGGCGCTCTGGGGCAGGGGGGGGCAGAACCACCCCTCATGTTGAGGGAATGTGGCCTGGTATGGTTCAGGAGGCGCTCGCCCCCCCCCCCCCTTTCCTGACCTGCCAGGCTGCATGCTCGGATAAGGGTCTGGTATCGATTTTGGAGGAGACCCTATGCCGTTTTTTTTTTTTTTCATTTTGGTGTGGTGTTTCCCTTAAAATTCATACCCGACCTGAAGGGACTGGTATGGAAATGAGAGGGAAGGGGAAGGACCCTACGCGATTTTTTTTTTCTGTATTGCCAGGAACCGACAATACATTACAGCCGCCAGCAAGTTTAAATGACATTTTTTTCCTTCGGAAATGTCATTATTGCTACAGTAGGCTCCATGCATCGTACAGATGTGCCACTTTAGAGGCAGACTAAGGGGACCCCCCTCAGGCACTATATTTAAAGGAATTTTCATTTTTATTGTTTCACTTTAAGCATCATTAAAACCACTGCTCCTTTAAAAACGATCATTTTAACCCCATCCATACCGCGCCATAATAAAATGACGGCGGCAGGAAGTCTTTCTCGATCCGGGCGGACGTCATATGACGGCGCCCGGATCTCCCCGCTACTGCGAGGCCCCCGGTCCCTTGGACTGAGCCCAACCCCGATCACGGTAAACAGTAAATGAAATTGGCTGTTTACCACGTGATCGGCTGTGTCAATCACAGCCGATCACATGAGCGGCTCCAGCGCGAGCCGCTCGTTCCCTCCTCAATGCGCTCCCCCCTCCTCAATGCGCAGCGCACCGATCGGGGACGAGGCTCGTCCCTTGGACAGAGCCCATCCCCGATCTAGGTAAAGAGCCAAATGTCAACAGAGAACACGGTAACTAGCCGTCCCCGTGTTCTCCTCCTCACACACTGATCCTGTGTGAGGAGGAGATTGTGGTAACAGCTAGTTACCAAATACAGTGCACCCCAAACACACTGATTGCCCCCCCCCCAATAAAGAGCACCTGTCAATAGCCTATCAAAGTACCTGTCACTAGCCCATCAAAGTACCCGAGTACCTGTCACTAGCCCATCAAAGTACCCGAGTACCTGTCACCAGCTCATCAGGTACTCTGATGACAGGTACTCGGGTACTCTGATGGGCTGGTGACAGGTACTCGGGTACTCTGATGGGCTTGTGACAGGTACTTGGGTACTCTGATGGGCTGGTGACACGTACTCGGGTAATCTGATGGGCTGGTGACAGGTACTCTGGTACTCTGATGGGTAGGTGACAGGTACTCGGGTACTCTGATGGGATACTGAGAGGTATTCGGGTACTCTGATGGGCTGGAGACAGGTATTCGGGTACTCTGATGACGGGTATTCGGGTACTCTGATGACGGGTTTTCGGGTACTCTGATGACGGGTACTCGGGTACTCTGATGTAGGGTACTCGGGTACTCTGATGACAGGTACTCGGGTACTCTGATGACAGGTACTCGGGTACTTTGAGTACCTGTCACCGGAGTACCCGAGTACCCGTCATCAGAGTACCCGAGTACCCGTCATCGGAGTACCCGAGTACCCGTCATCGGAGTACCCAAGTACCTGTCACCTGCTCATCAGAGTACCTGAAGTACCTGAGTACTTGCCACCTGCTCATCAGTACCCATCACTACTCATCAGTACTCATCAGTACCCATCAGTACCTATCACCTATCAGTATCAGTACTGATCATCCGTACCCATCAGTACAGTATCAGTATCACCTATCAGTGTCAGTACTACTCATCAGTACCCATCACCTGCCTGTCACCTGCCCATCAGAGTACCTGAGTACCTGTCACCTGCCTATCGGAGTACTCGAGTACCTGTCACCTGCCCAGCAAAGTACCCGAGTACCTGTCACACTTCATACAGCCACCATGTCCAAGTCCAAAAAGGTTTATATATGTTCTCCGTTTAAACCTAAATACCAGTGTTATGGCAGCAGATAGCTCACATAACCCTGGTATTTTTTTAAACGGTGGACGGTTGGCTTTCCGATAAGGGTGGTCCCAGCCTCAGATTCGCCGCGGGATCACCCTTCTGGGATGGCGTAAGAGGTGCCCCCCCTCCCGCCGCGTTACGGTCCTTATCCCCGCTTCCCGGTCCCGGATCCTCACAGACAGGATGTCGAGTGAGGGCAAGCTTGCCCTCACTCGACTCTATGGTCTTGTACCGGAGCTACGGCAAATGTCATTGCCTAGCAACCGGTTTAAAAGTCCCTTTTTTTTTTTTTCATTTTATTTTATTTATTTATTTATTTATTTATTTATTTATTTTCTATCTTTTAGTGTACTTGTGAGCTCTGAGGACTTTTTGACCCCAGATCTCACAAAAAAGAGGTCTTGTCGTGCCTTTTTCTATTACAAGGAATCATTTTTTTTTTAAAACGGTGTAAAAATAAAAAATAATAAATAAAATAAATAGTTAAAAAAAAAAAAACATTAAAGCGCCCTGTCCCCGCGAGCTCGCGCGCAGAAGCGAATGCATACGGAAACCCCGCCCACATATGTAAATGGTGTTCAAACCACACATGTGAGGTATTGCCGTGATTGTTAGAGCAAGAGCAATAATTTGAGCCCTAGACCTTCTCTGTAACTCTAAGATGGCAACCTGTAGACATTTTTAAAATGTCGCCTATGGGGATTTCTAAGTACCAAAGTTTGTTGCCATTCCATGAGCGTGCGCAATTTTGAAGCATGACATGTTGGGTATCTATTTACTCGGCGTAACATTATCTTTCACATTATGGAAAAAATTGGGCTAACTTTACTGGTTTCTTATTTTTTAATTAAAAAAAGTGAATTTTTTCCAAAAAAATTGCGTTTGGAAGACCGCTGCGCAAATATGGTGTGATAAAAAATATTGCAATAATCTCCATTTTATTCTCTAGGGTCTCTGCTAAAAAAAATATATAATGTTTGGGGGTTCTAAGTAGTTTTCTAGCAAAAACAACTGATTTTAGCTTGTAAACACCAAATGTCAAAAATAGGCCTAGGCAAGTGGCTAGGATGCATGATGGTGCTCCTTGGATGTTGGGCCCCTCTATATGGCTAGGCTGTGAAAAAGTTTCACACATGTGGTATTGCCATACTCAGGAGGAGTGGCAGAATGTATTTTGGGGTGTCATTTTTGCTGTGTACATGCTATGTGTTAGGAATATCCTATAAATTGACAACTTTGTGTAAAAAAAAAAGGTTTTATTTTTTTCCCACATTTTCCAAAAACTTGTGGAAAAAATGACATGTTCAAACGACCCATAATGCCTCATAGAATATACGTTGGAGTGTTTTCTTTCCAAAATGGGGTCATTTTGTGGACTTTTCTATTGTATTGGTGCTCTAGGGCCTTCAAAAGTGTGATAAGTAGTAAGAAAGTTTTATGTGCATTTATGCTCCTAGAACGCCTGAAGGTGCTACTTGGATCTGGAGTCTCTTTTTGTGGCCAGGCTGTGTAAAAGTCTCACACATGTGCTATCACCATACTCAGGAGGAGTAGTAGAATGTATTTTGGGGTGTCATTTTTGCTGTGTACATTCTTAGAAATAGCTTATAAATTGACAACTTTGTGGGAAAAAAAAGAAAAAAATTTTTTTCTTAATTTTCCCAAGAATTGTGGGAAAAAATTATAACTTCGAAAAACTCACCATGCCTCTTACTAAATACCTTGGACTGTCTACTTTACAAAAAGGGGTCATTTGGGGGGTATTTGTACTGTTCTGACATTTCAGGGCCTCAAGAAAGGAGATAGGCCGTCAGTACATCTGGTGTGATCAATTTTCAGCAATTGGTACCATAGCTTCTAGACTCAATAACTTTCACACAGACTAAATAATATACACTAATTTAGGTTAATTTTACCAGAGATATGTAACAGTATAAATTTTGGCCCAAATGTATGAAGAAAAATTAATTTTTTGCAAAATTTTATAATAGAAACTAAAAAAAAGTTTTTTTTTTCAAAATTTTTCCTCTTTTTTTGCTTATATCACGAAAAAAAAAAACCCAGTTGTGATCAAATACCACCAAAAGAAAGCTCTATTTGTGTGAAAAAAATGATAAAAATTTTGTTTGGTTACAGTGTAACAATTTGTCATTCAAAGTGTGAGAGTGCTGAAAGCTGAAAATTGGTCTGGGCAGGAAGGGGGTCTAACTGCTCTGTATGGAAGCGGTTAAGAAAAACATTTTTGCATTGATACATGTCCTCGAGTGCAGTACCCAGGTCCCAATACACTTTTTTATGGCAATAACTTGCATATAAGCCTTTAAAAAGATCACTTTTGATTTTTCATGTTTGTGTCCCATAGACTTTAATAGAGTTCACATGTTTGCTAGAACTTTTTCTCCGTTCAAGATGTTCCGGCCCATCGCTACTCAGCATGGACATACTTAGAAGGAATAGTAGAATGTGTTTTGGAGTGTAATTCTGAGTATGGCAATACCACATGTGAGACTTTTTCACTTTTTGAGCTGAATATGTACCAGACATGGTATCTTGTGTATTACACTAATCAACCAATTGGATCAAAACCAATGTACCTAAATGGTCACCTCTGTACTAGTGCTCAGGGAATATAGCTTAGTGTAGTGTCACCTATAGCAGTCCCAGTTCCTATAAGTCAAGCAAGTCTAACCTAATGGTAAATGGCTGCCCTTAGGAATGCTATGTTCCCTGACCAGGAGGTACAAGAGGCTGAAGAAAGGAACAACAAAAGAGTAATTGTCAATAAACAGGCCAGGGTCAGTTCAGGTGGCAGGAAGAGGAAACACTGCACTGGTGTGGTGGTGATCAGGAACATTGTTTCTGGCTGCACTGATCTGGTGACACCTGGGACTAGTGTGGCAGCAATCAGGGTCACTGCTGCTGACTTTTACTGGTCAGGTCACACTGGAACTGGTGTGGAGACAATCAGGGACTCCATTGCTTTGCAAGGACAAGAAACAGAGAGATTGTTCCCTCTGTACAGAGCCCTGTGTTAATTGTCAACACAGGGTTCTGGACTGAGACTGTACACAGCCAATCAGCAGGTCCCGGCCATGAATGATTGGCTGGAAACTGCTGACAGACTCCCACTGTGTACAATTATAGTGGGTGTCGGGGGGCAGCATGCATGTGTGTGTCCTAATCCCGGAAACAGGCAGTGATGTACCAGTACATTGCTTTGCCTGTACGGGCCGTTTATCTGCAGTATATTGCGGGCAAGCGGTCCGCAAGAGGTTAAATGAACTTGGTATAGTCTAGAGGAATTTAGGTATGATATGTAATTTAATGTTCTACTATATAATTATAGGGCAAACAAAGGTTTATGACTGCTTTCTATTTCTGTTCACTATATTCATCTTAAATAGCCAAACATGGCCTATACTCCCAATGTTACATTCTGAGCCATGCTTCCAAACTATTACATTGCAAAAAATGACTGACATCAGACACTAGGAAGCCAATAAAAGTATCAGCAGGGATAAGTACTAATACCACAAGGCAACAAGAAACAGTGGATTGCACTGTTACATACAATATTAAGTTTTAAAATCACACATACTAACATTTAGGTAAAAGCTTCCAATAGTTCTTAGACTTCTTCAAATAATTATATTTAATAAAATATATTAAAGTGGTTATAAAAGAAAAACTTTCTTTTTTTACCTTAAGGCATTCTGTGCATTAACCTCCCTGGCGGTATTCCCGAGTGTGGCTCGGGGTTAACTTTCAGTACCAAAAGCGGTAACCCCGAGCCACACTCGGGATTACCCTAGAACGTCACTCACCTACCCTGCGATCCCCCTACTCCTCCTCACAGTCTCTCCCTGCTCTGTGCACGGCCAATTTCCAGCACATGCCTTCCGGTTCCCTTCCCTGTGAGCGTTGCGACGCAAGGGGGTGGTACCGGTGGCAAATTCAAAAGTGTAAATACACTAAATGTCATGATACAAAGCTGTGATCCTAATGGATTACACTGTATCATGCCATTTCACCACAGGATTTCACCTGGTGACTTTTCCAGTGCCCTGCCTGTGCTTTTCCAGTTCTTTGTGCCTAGAAAATTTTGAATGACCATAAATGACCATCTCTTCCTAGCACATAGCTTGTGGAATTTGGGAAGTATATCAAATGATTCTTCAGAATTTCCAACGGAGCTATGTGCCAGAAAGAGACATCAGAATCTCGGCTGTCGTCACTTTCCGTACCTGATGATAAATTTTCCCGAATTTTCCCACAAATCACTATCGCTCAGTTCTTCAAGTAACTTGTCGCTGTTTTCCAGTTCGTCTAAAAGCGCTTTTGCGCAAAAAGGACGCTTCATGGGCGCCATGGTCGTTCTCAATTTTCTAGGCACAAAGAACTGGAAAAGCACAGGCAGGGTACTGGAAAAGTCACCAGGTGCAATCCTGTGGTGAAATGACATGATACAGTGTAATCCGTTAGGATCACAGCTTTGTATCATGACATTTATGTATTTACACTTTTGAATTTGCCGCCGGTTCCACCCCCCTACGTCACAACGCTCGCAGGGAAGGGAACCGGAAGGCAAGTGCCGGCATCAGCCGAGCACACATCGATAGGATGGCACGGGCAAGGCAGGGGAGGATGGCAGGGGATCGCAGGGGAAGGATTGTATGTTATGCTTGAAACAAGACGATAAGCAATGTGAGTGTTACTCTATCTTTTTTAAATAAATTTATGGGATGTACTTCACTATGTTGGCCCCAATTTGATTTTTTTTGGAGATACAAGGAACCGCTTATATCCCCTGAAAGATAGCTGCATTTACAAGGGAGATATAACCAAGGATTTATAATGGCACAATAAGGAGGAAGGAACAACATACTGAGAAATACAACCAAGGCTCTTTTAAAGGAGCAGTGAGGTGAGCGCTTAGGACACCTAGTGGGCACCGCACGAAGCACCTGCATGTGAAATTTGGATTAAGAAGATTGCGTTCATCACATTATATATTTATAAAAATAATTTTAAAAGGACACTTCAGCACTTTATTGGTTATCACTTATTTAGAGCACTTTATATTTAAATAAGTCACCGATTATAATTTTATATAAATTTTTCACTGTATGATGGATTGATATAGTTGGTTTCAATAAGATTTATATTTTTTTAATGAATATTTCATCACCTATTATATTTATTGTATAAAGCATATCGGATTATATTATTGTATACATTAAGACACATCAATTTTAATATTATTTAAGAAGCACTTTTGCACTTTTTCACGTATTTACATATATATATATTTTATTTATGTTATTTAAGCACTTTTAAAGCGCGGTACTCCCCCCAACTGTATTTATCTTTATTGTGCAGGGGAAGGTGAGTTTTAAAATGTAAAACAACAGATTTTTATGCAAAACAATGTACTGCTTTTAGCACAGAAATCTGGACATGATCAGAGCACCAGGGAGGTTAACCACTTCCGGACCCCCTGCCACATATATACTGCGGCCGAGTGGCCCGGCTGTGCAAAATCACGCACATGTATGTGATTTTAGGCACGAGATCTGGGGCACACGTGCGCTCCCCCAGAGCCCAGCTTACGCTGTGATTGGTCACAGTAGGAGCCAATCAGCGGGTCCAGTGGCCTTGATGGCCACCGGGACCCGCTGATTGCTCTGAGGACAGGCAGAACGGCGGTCTGCCTATGTAAACAAGACAGACCGCCGTTTTGTCACAGAGGAAAATGGAGATCTTATGTTTCTGCGAAGCAGAAACACGGATCTCTGTTTTCCTTTAGTGTATCCATTCCCCACACAGCTAGAAATCACTCCCTAGGAGCACACTTATCCCTTTGATTGACTTTACTGTTAACCCCTTCCCTGCCAGTGTCATTTATACAGTGACAGTGCATTTTTTTTTTAGCACTGATCACTGTATTGGTGTCACTGGTCCCCAAATGTGTCAGATTTGTCTGCCGCAATGTCGCAGTCCCGCTAAAAATCACTGATCGCCACCATTAATAGTAAAAAAAACGGTATAAAACATAAAAAAGTCCATAAATCTATCCCATAGTTTGTAGATGCGATAACTTTTGTGCAAGTCAATCAATATACGCTTATTGGGATTTTTTTTTTACCAAAAACATGTAGTAGAATACATATTGGCCTAAATTGATGAAGACTTTTTTATTTATTTATTTATTTATTTATTGGGAATGTTTTACAGCAGAAAGTCAACAATATTTTTTCTTTTTTTTTTTGTTTTCAAAATTCTTTTTTTTGTTTATAGCACAAAAAATAAAAACCGCAGAGGTGATCAAATACAAACAAAAGAAATCTCTATTTGTGGGGAAAAAAGGACATCAATTTTGTTTGGGTACAGTGTCGCACGACTGCGCAATTGTCAGTTAAAGCAACGCAGTGCCGTATTGCAAAAAATTGCCTGGTAAGGAAGGGGGTAAAACCTTCTGGGGCTGAAGTGGTTAAGATAAAAACCTTTTATGTGCAGCTCCCACCACAGCCTTTACTCACCTGAGCCTGATCTGTCCAGCACTGTTCACATCTGTAGTAGCTCCTGCACCGCTGGCGTAGGGGTAGGACCGCTGGCATAGGGGTAGGCCTGCTGGCGTATGGGTAAGACCACTGGCAGGAGACCCAAGAAGAGGAGGATCAGGGCTGCTCCATGCAAAACCATTGCACAGAGCAGGGAAGTATGACATGTTTATTATTTTAAAACTAAAAAAGGAAGCTTTACAAACCGTTTAATCCATAAAATAATAGAGATCTAATCGAAAAGCTGGCATACAAAATATTTTGTCACTATCATTTCCATTACTCTTAAATTTTCCTTCTTGCTAAAAGAAGCAATATTGACCTATAACCTATGTTTGCTTAAGCCTTAAGGCTTTTATTGAACCATAAAACAGGACTGACTGCGGAGAGATTGTTGAACTGGAAAAAGGGAGTAAGTTATCATGAGTAACCACTGGGTGGCAGTGATGTGCACCTCTACATTTTAATTGCAACACATAAACTATTATACTGTAATAATTGCAAAACATATTTATGACTAACGTTTAACATATAATTTATTCTTGTGTTTAATTGGATTAAGTCTCCTAAAGTTTTGATAATCCACACCTAAATCATTTACACGCTTATGTCTTTGTTCGCATTTTTTTATCTATTTTTTTGCTGCTGAACTTTAGCAAAAATTTACAAAAACTGCAGAAAAAACAGTAGAAGAAAGAAAGGTCCAGTTTGCAATCCAATGAGCTCTCGGGTCCTCTCTTCCGGGATATAAGGCACCATGGGCAGACGCAGGCAGTGTTTCTTTTTGTAACACCAAGATGCATCAAATGGCTGAGCCATATCCTTGTGCTGCGCTTGGCTGTTGTTTCACTCACCAAGAGCAGCAGAACTGCCAAGAGCCAACAATGTAGACTCGGCCAGCATCATGAACCAGTCTAGTTTAAATTCAAGGAGCTCCAAAACCCACAATCCAGCAATTATTCTAATCTGGACACTACTATTCTTTTCTGATGTGCTACCACACATTTGTGATCCTGTCATTAGCAAGATAGTGTAGTTTTGTGTGTGTGTGTGTATATAGCGCAGTAAAGCGCCCCATCCTTTCGAGCTTGCTCACAGGAGTGAACGCATACGCAAGTTGCACCCACATTTGTAAATGGTTCAAACCACACATGTGAGGTATCGCCACAATCGTTGGGTGGGAGCAATAATTCTA
The DNA here is from genome assembly GCF_965119305.1 of Pelophylax lessonae. NCBI lineage: Eukaryota > Metazoa > Chordata > Amphibia > Anura > Ranidae > Pelophylax > Pelophylax lessonae. Next base: position 173,851,880 of record NC_138776.1, on the reverse strand, counting down.
GCACAGGACCTCTTACTCTAAACTGGTAACCTGCAAAAATTTCACCTATGGAGATTTTTATGTACCTAAGTTTGACATGTTAAGTATCAAAAAATTATTTTTTCCAAAACAAATTGCGTTTGTAAGACCCCTGCACAAATACGGTGTCACATAAGGTATTGCAATGATCTTCATTTTATTCTCTAGGGTCTCTGCTAAAAAAAAAAAAAAAAAATAATAATGTTTGGAGGTTCTAAGTAATTTTTATAGCAAAATATACTGATTTTAACTTGTAAACATCAAATGTCAGAAATAGGCCTGGTCCCTTAAGTGGCTAATATCACTTTAAGAAAAGACATTTGCTGCCAAAAAGGAATATTAGAGTAAGATTACAGTTTGCCATTGGGCATATAGGAAAATTGTAGGCCTTCTGAAACAAAGTACTGAAAGATGATCATTTGAGGATAGAGTTTTTGGTCACAGTAACAGTTGACATGTAGGGATGAGCTCAAGATTCCATCTGAACACAAGTTCCAACTGAACTTTGGCTGTTCGATTGTTTGGACAAACGTCTGAAGATTTACCCATTTAGCAAAAGAGGAACATCATGCATAAGTGATATTACGTCTGCAATTACACCGTTGACAGCTGTTAAGGACACTGATTGGTGCAAACACACGGAAATCCCCAGCCATGTAAGCAAAGGAGAGGGAAGAGTTTGGTTTAAAAAAATTGTGTGGGGGTTCACCTCCTTTTTCAAACAGGCCCTTTGAGTCCGCTAATTTACTTGGGTACCCCAGGCAAAAAAAGTGCATGAGGCCCCCAGGAAGTCTATACAGACCCTGTAGGTCACTGTACGGAATATTATTATCAATGTGTGCCGCACTTCATATTAAATCATTCCCCATAATACAATTTTGTGATCCACATAACAGCAAAAACCAAAAATACAAAATAAATAGAAATTCTGCACAAAAGATATGTATGCGATAAAACTAAAATAATAAATAAGTCCCAATGTTGTATCGATGTACAATCACAACCCAACATTTTCTCTGTTCTGTCAGTGTCGCATTCCTCTTCAATAACCATCATTCCGTGTGAATAATAATATAGGTGAATGCCCTCCACCAGATATACTCTAACCCAGTGGCGGCCGGCCCATAGGGGGCGCAGGGGCCCCGCCCCCACCCCCCAAAAAAAGAAAAAGAAAAAAAAAAGATTTAAAAAAAAAAAAATTTTTGCCCACAAGGGGCGCCCGTCTCATTGGTGCCTATGGGGGTGGGGTTTTCCACCCGCAGAGGCGCCGATAGACGGCCTTCTGGGGCGTAACTGTAGCGCAGAGCTCTGCGCTCCACCACCCCTCTTTCGGCGTCCGCCGCATTGGTGCCGATGGGGGGTGGGGTTTTCCACCAGCAGAGGCGCCAATTGGCGGCCTTCTGGGGCGTAACTGTAGCGCAGAAAAATGCGCTACACCACCCCCTCTTGTGATGTCTTGGATCATGATTGGTCCAGACTCCAGCCTGGACCAATCATGATTCAGGACATCCATGGTGACCTCGTTGGGGGCGGTGCCGGTGCGTGCATCAGTCACTCACCGTCACCGCCCGGTCACTTTCCCGCCGCAGCCCGCGAAGAAGAGGAGTCGCGAGGAGGGGAGAAGCCGCCGCCAGGAGCCGAGCAGAAGAGGACGGACATCAGAGTCGCGAGGAGGGGAGAAGCCGCCGCCGGGAGCCGAGCCGTCGCCAGGTAAGTGCCTATTCCACCACCTGCGCCATGCCTGTGCCATCTGTGCCATGCCTATTCCACCACCTGCGCCATGCCTGTGCCATCTGTGCCATGCCTATTCCACCACCTATGCCATGACCTTACCACCACCTGTGCCATGACCTTACCATCACCTGTGCCATGCCTGTACCATCTGTGCCATGCCTATTCCACCACCTGCGCCATGCCTGTGCCATGCCCATTCCACCACCAGCGCCATGCCTGTGCCATGCCTATTCCACCACCTGCGCCATGCCTGTGCCATCTGTGCCATGCCTATTCCACCACCTGTGCCATGACCTTACCACCACCTGTGCCATGACCTTACCACCACCTGTGCCATGACCTTACCATCACCTGTGCCATGCCTGTACCATCTGTGCCATGCCTATTCCACCACCTGTGCCATGCCTGTACCATCTGTGCCATGCCTATTCCACCACCTGTGCCATGCCTGTGCCATGCCCATTCCACCACCAGCGCCATGCCTGTGCATGCCTATTCCACCACCTGCGCCATGCCTGTGCCATGCCTATTCCACCACCTGCGCCATGCCTGTACCATCTGTGCCATGCCTATTCCACCACCTGTGCCATGACCTTACCACCACCTGTGCCATGACCTTACCACCACCTGTGCCATGACCTTACCATCACCTGTGCCATGCCTGTACCATCTGTGCCATGCCTATTCCACCACCTGTGCCATGCCTGTACCATCTGTGCCATGCCTATTCCACCACCTGCGCCATGCCTGTGCCATGCCTATTCCACCACCTGCGCCATGCCTGTACCATCTGTGCCATGCCTATTCCAACACCTGTGCCATGACCTTACCACCACCTGTGCCATGACCTTACCACCACCTGTGCCATGACCTTACCATCACCTGTGCCATGCCTGTACCATCTGTGCCATGCCTATTCCACCACCTGTGCCATGCCTGTACCATCTGTGCCATGCCTATTCCACCACCTGCGCCATGCCTGTGCCATGCCCATTCCACCACCAGCGCCATGCCTGTGCCATGCCTATTCCACCACCTGCGCCATGCCTGTGCCATGCCTATTCCACCACCTGCGCCATGCCTGTACCATCTGTGCCATGCCTATTCCACCACCTGTGCCATGACCTTACCATCACCTGTGCCATGCCTGTACCATCTGTGCCATGCCTATTCCACCACCTGCGCCATGCCTATTCCACCACCTGTGCCATGACCTTACCATCACCTGTGCCATGCCTATTCCATCACCTGCGCCATGCCTGTACCATCTGTGCCATGCCTATTCCACCACCTGTGCCATGACCTTAACCTCACCTGTGCCATGCCTATTCCATCACCTGTGCCATGCCTATTCCACCACCTGTGCCATGACCTTACCATCACCTGTGCCATGCCTATTCCATCACCTGTGCCATGCCTATTCCATCACCTGCGCCATGCCTGTACCATCTGTGCCATGCCAATTCCACCACCTGTGCCATGACCTTACCATCACCTGTGCCATGCCTATTCCATCACCTGTGCCATGCCTGTACCATCTGTTCCATGCCTATTCCATCACCTGTGCCATGCCTATACCATCTGTGCCATGCCTATTCCACCACCTGCGCCATGCCTGTGCCATGCCTATTCCACCACCTGCGCCATGCCTGTACCATCTGTGCCATGCCTATTCCACCACCTGTGCCATGCCTGTACCATCTGTGCCATGCCTATTCCATCACCTGTGCCATGCCTATACCATCTGTGCCATGCCTATTCCATCACCCGTGCCATGCCTGTACCATCTGTGCCCTGCCTGTACCATCACCTGTGCCATGCCTGTACCATCACCTGTGCCATGCCTGTACCATCTGTGCCATGCCTATTCCATCACCTCTGCCATGCCTATACCATCTGTGCCATGCCTATTCCATCACCTGTGCCATGCCTGTACCATCACCTGTGCAATGCCTGTACCATCACCTGTGCAATGCCTATTTCATCACCGGTGCCATGCCTGTACCATCACCTGTGCCATGCCTGTACCATCTGTGCCATGCCTATTCCATCACCTGTGCCATGCCTATACCATCTGTGCCATGCCTATTCCATCACCTGTGCCATGCCTGTACCATCACCTGTGCCATGCCTATTCTACCACCTGTTCCATCACCTGTGCCATGCCTGTACCATCTGTGCCATGCCTATACCATCACATGTGCCATGCCTGTACCATGACCTCAAAGTCATGCAATTTTTTTACCTCGTTTTTTGCCGCGAAGCAATACCTATTACATTTTTGTTTTTGCGCCCCCCCAAAAATTTTGAGCACCAGCCGCCACTGCTCTAACCTGAAATGTATGACCGCACAAAAGGTATGATCAAAATGAGGGATAGACCGATTATCGGCAAGGCCGATATATCGGTGACCGTTATGCACTTTCCCCGATATATCGGTATCCGCCCTGGAACTGGCCGATATTGCCGATATTTTTGTGACATCATTCTGCCTTCTTAGGCCACCTCCCTTGCCTTGGACAGCCTCGTCTGGAGTCGGAACTAGTCTCTCGCGGGAGTGTATCACATCCATACACCCACAGCAGCCAGCCACCCACATCCACAGGCCCTGTACCAGCCAGCCACAGGCACTGTACCAACGAGCCAACCACCCACATCCACAGGCCCTGTATCAGCCAGCCACCCACAGGCACTGTACCAGCGAGCCAGCCAGCCACCCACAGGCCCTGTACCAGCCAGCCACAGGCCCTGTACCAGCAAGCCACCCACAGCCTCTGTGCCAGCCACCCACCACAGGGTGCCAGACAGCCAGCCACCCACAGACAGGGTGCCAGACAGCCAGCCACCCATAGACCCTGTACCAGCCAGCCACAGGCACTATACCAGCCAGCCGCCCACAGGCCCTGTACCAGCCAGCCACCCACAGCCCCTGTGCCAGCCACCCATCTACCACAGGGTGCCAGCCACCCACCCACCACAGGGTGCCAGCCAGCCACCACAGGAGCCAGCAAGCCAGCCATTAAGCATTAAACAAAAATTAACATGTTCAGTACCAGATTTGTGTCAAAAATTGTCTTTATTTTTCAAAACTTTAAATGTACAAAATATCGGCCCATATCAGCCGATACCAATACGTTGTGACCAAAATATTGGTATCAGTATCGGCCCTGAAAAGAAACATATCGGTCTATCTCTAGTCACAATTCGCTTGGGTCTTCCTCAGTGGACTTTGTAAAATGTTCCCAGATATATAATCTTTATAGGTACTCCGAATAGTCTCTGTATGTTCCTTTAAATATGCTCACTCCATTCAAAGCCTCCACTCAGCCTTGTATAGAGAAAAAGAGACCACCAAACATAGTGCTTTATTGTTTTAAAAACATTTATTTCTCCCCAAATCCTTTGTCATACACTCTTAACAGGTGCCCAAGCCAATCAAAATTGCTAGCAAATAGAAGTGTGATGTAACAGTGTTAGTCCCCACACAGTGTCAAATAGAGAGCATCATAACGTCATCTAGTCCCTCCCCTACGCATTACACCACATGTAGCTTCATCAGGGGAAAAATCATTACAGTATAGAACACTCTCCTCTTTCTCATAAGTTGCTATATAATGGTCTCACAAGTGCAGAACAATTAAAAGTCTCCCAAGTCAGTAAAGCCATTCTCCCCTCAGGATGTTCTTCCTCCCACACAAAGGAGATCCTCCATAGGCCCAGGGGCCATCCAATCCTAGCCACAAACCCGCAGCTGAGGATCAAGGGGTGGCAATATCTCTGTCTGCTCTTAAGTGTCCCCTCCCACCATCCTGACAGTTCAGCCCTGCAGGGGGTTCTTTATTTCAGCTCAAGCACAGCACTACATTTCTACAGAACAAGGGAGCCCTTCTCCAATACCCCATGTGCACAGGACGCTATGTACAGCTGGCATATCAAGAGGCACTATCTTCACCCCTAAAGCACTAAAGAAGGGGCAAGATGCTGGACCAGGGGTACAGGGGTGTGACAGCAGGATCTTCCTCTTTGTGCTCACAATGGAGTAGCTGGACTCCGCTGTCCCTGGCCGAGCTTTGGTATGGGACCTTCTCTACCTGCGGCACCTGTTCCAGGGAAACCCAGGTGCACCTCCTCTGGCTGCTGTTTAGTATGTTTAACACCCTTGACTACCTCCCAGGAGGTGCCCTCCTGCCACGATACGCCCACTGCTCACAAGGTGCCTCTCCAGATGGGACTGTATCAAATAAAAGTGCTTTGCAACCTCCGCAGTGCAGCCCAAGGTGCAGGAGCAGATGTTAGGGCACCGCATTCAGCACAAGCTGGGACAAAGGTCTCAGTTGTCCCTGTGTGACACACAGCCAGTCCATTCCTCAGCATTACTTTCAGCCCAGTATCTAGTCCACACTCTCCAGTAACTCAACAGCTTGTGCAACAGACCATCCTCACGCCCTCTGGGCTCACTCTGCTTCTTGGCTCAATGGCCAATCACATAGTCTAACAAATGTTGTAGGTAGTGACATGTCCTAACATGCTGACTACACCCACCAAGTGTAAGGCAGGTCCCATTGGTTGGCTATTGGCGCCATGTGGACCCTTGACCCATTATGCTTCTTCTTGCATAGGACAATCACTCACCTGTTAGATGAAACTCTGCTGTATTGTTTCACACTTCTCTCTGCCTGAAACCCATTCACACACATGACCCCTGCCTGAGGCCTGTTAACCAGTATAAACAAATGTCCAGAAAAGTTACATTTTCTTTTCAATTCATTTTTATTAAATACAAATAGAAACAGGAAGTGATGACATTAAACCTCAACAGTAATGTTTACAAATGTCTCATATTGTACATCTAGTGGTCTGAATATCGAAGCCTTGCTTTTACATTAATTGACCTCACAAATATGGGTAACATTGAACTGTAGTCTATAAGGTGGAAAGTTCACAGGGAATCATACACATTATATACCTAGAGTTGGTAACAGTCTACTGCGAGGTGGTAGAGAATCATTAGTAAAAGATAGTGGTACTGTATATCCTCAAACATGGTAAAAAGTGATGCAAATTTAGATAGATAATAATCAACAGAAATAAAAAAATAAACAAGTATTGACTAGTGTTGAGCGAACACGGACTGTATTATTCGTGTTCGTACCGAATAATTGGATTTTTTGTACCCGAACACGGACACGGACACTTTACTGTATGTTCGGGTAAAAATCCGTGTTCGGTCGTTTTATTTCCGGGTTTTGCATGCTTTGGCGCTCTTTTCATGGCGGGCTTTCAACAGCCAATCAACAATCGTTTAACTGGTGTGCCTTAAGCCATCCCAGCCATGCCTGCAAATGTCTCAGTAGCTGTGATTGGCCGTCTGAAGCATGTGACCAAGTCTTTATAAGTTCGAGGCAGCCGCAGCGGCGTCATTATGCTGCTTAGATTCAGGGACAGAGCACACATCAACGTGCTGGCTGCTGATTAGGGAAAGATAGGCAGGAAAAAACCATTTGTGTCCGGATAGAATTGAGGGACAGGTCGGAGTGTTTAGGCAGGGCGAGTTGTAGGCATTTTAGGGATAGAGTCTGCTGAATTATATAGGGTCAGTGTCTTCTACAAACTACAATCGATATTGCTGTGTGGGGGGTGGGGTCTGCACTCAATCCTGATCTACGATCTCTTCTCAATCCTGTTAGGGACAGAGTCTGCTGAATTTTAGGGAAACTGTGTTCTACAAACTACAATCGATATTGCTGTGTGGTGTGGGATTGGAGATAGGCAGGTGTCAGTGATCCACATCCATTTTTCTGTGTGTGAGCTGCAGTGAACACAATCTTTTTGGGCTGCAGTGAACACAATCTTTTTGGGCTGCAGTGAACACAATCTTTTTGGGCTGCAGTGAACACAATCTTTTTGGGCTGCAGTGAACACAATCTTTTTGGGGTGCAGTGAACAAAATCTTTTTGGGGTGCAGTGAACACAATCCTTTTTGGTGTGCAGTGAACACAATCTTTGTGGGGTGCAGTGAACAAAATCCTTTGTGGGGTGCAGTGAACACAATCTTTTTGGGGTGCAGTGAACAAAATCCTTTTTGGGGTGCAGTGAACAACATCCTTTTTGGGGTGCAGTGAACACAATCTTTTTGGGGTGCAGTGAACAAAATCCTTTGTGGGGTGCAGTGAACACAATCTTTTTGGGGTGCAGTGAACACAATCTTTTTGGGGTGGAGTGAACAACATCCTTTTTGGGGTGCAGTGAACAAAATCCTTTTTGGGGTGCAGTGAACAAAATCATTTTTGGGGTGCAGTGAACACAATCTTTTTGGGGTGCAGTGAACACAATCTTTGTGGGGTGCAGTGAACACAATCTTTTTGGGGTGGAGTGAACAACATCCTTTTTGGGGTGCAGTGAACAACATCCTTTTTGGGGTGCAGTGAACACAATCTTTTTGGGGTGCAGTGAACACAATCTTTGTGGGGTACAGTGAACAGAATCTTTGTGGGGTGCAGTGAACACAATCTTTGGGGGGCACAGTGAACACAATCTTTGTGAGGTGCAGTGAACACAATCTTTGTGGGGTGCAGTGAACACAATCATTGTGGGGTGCAGTGAACTCAATCTTTGTGGGGTACAGTGAACACAATCTCATACTGAAGGTTTGAGGGTGCTGCCTGTTCCATACTCCCCCTACTCCTCATCTAGCCTTTTAGGGGTACAAACAATAGTAATTGGGGCCTAGTGTGGTTGTGTACGTGTGATATACATACACTTTTTTGGGATCATATTTTCTATTCCGCTATTTAATCAAAAACCTTTGGGGATCAGTTAAATTGGGGGATAGTCTGTGTTGGTACGTGTGAGAGAGATCCACCTTTCCAAGTTGTTGGGGTTCATCTCATACTTCTGAAGGTTTGAGGGTGCTGCCTGTTCCATACTCCCCCTACTCCTAGCCTTTTAGGGGTACAAACAATAGTAATTGGGGCCTAGTGTGGTTGTGTACGTGTGATATACATACACTTTTTTGGGATCATATTTTCTATTCCGCTATTTAATCAAAAACCTTTGGGGATCAGTTAAATTGGGGGATAGTCTGTGTTGGTACGTGTGAGAGAGATCCACCTTTCCAAGTTGTTGGGGTTCATCTCATACTTCTGAAGGTTTGAGGGTGCTGCCTGTTCCATACTCCCCCTACTCCTAGCCTTTTAGGGGTACAAACAATAGTAATTGGGGCCTAGTGTGGTTGTGTACGTGTGATATACATACACTTTTTTGGGATCATATTTTCTATTCCGCTATTTAATCAAAAACCTCTGGGGATCAGTTAAATTGGGGGATAGTCTGTGTTGGTACGTGTGAGAGAGATCCACCTTTCCAAGTTGTTGGGGTTCATCTCATACTTCTGAAGGTTTGAGGGTGCTGCCTGTTCCATACTCCCCCTACTCCTAGCCTTTTAGGGGTACAAACAATAGTAATTGGGGCCTAGTGTGGTTGTGTACGTGTGATATACATACACTTTTTTGGGATCATATTTTCTATTCCGCTATTTAATCAAAAACCTTTGGGGATCAGTTAAATTGGGGGATAGTCTGTGTTGGTACGTGTGAGAGAGATCCACCTTTCCAAGTTGTTGGGGTTCATCTCATACTTCTGAAGGTTTGAGGGTGCTGCCTGTTCCATACTCCCCCTACTCCTAGCCTTTTAGGGGTACAAACAATAGTAATTGGGGCCTAGTGTGGTTGTGTACGTGTGATATACATACACTTTTTTGGGATCATATTTTCTATTCCGCTATTTAATCAAAAACCTTTGGGGATCAGTTAAATTGGGGGATAGTCTGTGTTGGTACGTGTGAGAGAGATCCACCTTTCCAAGTTGTTGAGGTTCATCTCATACTTCTGAAGGTTTGAGGGTGCTGCCTGTTCCATACTCCCCCTACTCCTAGCCTTTTAGGGGTACAAACAATAGTAATTGGGGCCTAGTGTGGTTGTGTACGTGTGATATACATACACTTTTTTGGGATCATATTTTCTATTCCGCTATTTAATCAAAAACCTTTGGGGATCAGTTAAATTGGGGGATAGTCTGTGTTGGTACGTGTGAGAGAGATCCACCTTTCCAAGTTGTTGGGGTTCATCTCATACTTCTGAAGGTTTGAGGGTGCTGCCTGTTACATACTCCCCCTACTCCTAGCCTTTTAGGGGTACAAACAATAGTAATTGGGGCCTAGTGTGGTTGTGTACGTGTGATATACATACACTTTTTTGGGATCATATTTTCTATTCCGCTATTTAATCAAAAACCTTTGGGGATCAGTTAAATTGGGGGATAGTCTGTGTTGGTACGTGTGAGAGAGATCCACCTTTCCAAGTTGTTGAGGTTCATCTCATACTTCTGAAGGTTTGAGGGTGCTGCCTGTTCCATACTCCCCCTACTCCTAGCCTTTTAGGGGTACAAACAATAGTAATTGGGGCCTAGTGTGGTTGTGTACGTGTGATATACATACACTTTTTTGGGATCATATTTTCTATTCCGCTATTTAATCAAAAACCTTTGGGGATCAGTTAAATTGGGGGATAGTCTGTGTTGGTACGTGTGAGAGAGATCCACCTTTCCAAGTTGTTGGGGTTCATCTCATACTTCTGAAGGTTTGAGGGTGCTGCCTGTTCCATACCCCCCCTACTCCTCATCTAGCCTTTTAGGGGTACAAACAATAGTAATTGGGGCCTAGTGTGGTTGTGTACGTGCGAGATACATACACTTTTTTTGATCATATTTCCTATTCCGCTATTCAATAAAAACCTTTGAGGATCAATTGAATTGCGGGATAGTCTGTGTCGGTACGTGTGAGAGAGATCCACCTTTCCAAGTTGTTGGGGTTCATCTCATACTTCTGAAGGTTTGAGGGTGCTGCCTGTTCCATACCCCCCCTACTCCTCATCTAGCCTTTTAGGGGTACAAACAATAGTAATTGGGGCCTAGTGTGGTTGTGTACGTGCGAGATACATACACTTTTTTTGATCATATTTCCTATTCCGCTATTCAATAAAAACCTTTGAGGATCAATTGAATTGCGGGATAGTCTGTGTCGGTACGTGTGAGAGAGATCCACCTTTCCAAGTTGTTGGGGTTCATCTCATACTTCTGAAGGTTTGAGGGTGCTGCCTGTTCCATACCCCCCCTACTCCTCATCTAGCCTTTTAGGGGTACAAACAATAGTAATTGGGGCCTAGTGTGGTTGTGTACGTGCGAGATACATACACTTTTTTTGATCATATTTCCTATTCCGCTATTCAATAAAAACCTTTGAGGATCAATTGAATTGCGGGATAGTCTGTGTCGGTACGTGTGAGAGAGATCCACCTTTCCAAGTTGTTGGGGTTCATCTCATACTTCTGAAGGTTTGAGGGTGCTGCCTGTTCCATACCCCCCCTACTCCTCATCTAGCCTTTTAGGGGTACAAACAATAGTAATTGGGGCCTAGTGTGGTTGTGTACGTGCGAGATACATACACTTTTTTTGATCATATTTCCTATTCCGCTATTCAATAAAAACCTTTGAGGATCAATTGAATTGCGGGATAGTCTGTGTCGGTACGTGTGAGAGAGATCCACCTTTCCAAGTTGTTGGGGTTCATCTCATACTTCTGAAGGTTTGAGGGTGCTGCCTGTTCCATACCCCCCCTACTCCTCATCTAGCCTTTTAGGGGTACAAACAATAGTAATTGGGGCCTAGTGTGGTTGTGTACGTGCGAGATACATACACTTTTTTTGATCATATTTCCTATTCCGCTATTCAATAAAAACCTTTGAGGATCAATTGAATTGCGGGATAGTCTGTGTCGGTACGTGTGAGAGAGATCCACCTTTCCAAGTTGTTGGGGTTCATCTCATACTTCTGAAGGTTTGAGGGTGCTGCCTGTTCCATACCCCCCCTACTCCTCATCTAGCCTTTTAGGGGTACAAACAATAGTAATTGGGGCCTAGTGTGGTTGTGTACGTGCGAGATACATACACTTTTTTTGATCATATTTCCTATTCCGCTATTCAATAAAAACCTTTGAGGATCAATTGAATTGCGGGATAGTCTGTGTCGGTACGTGTGAGAGAGATCCACCTTTCCAAGTTGTTGGGGTTCATCTCATACTTCTGAAGGTTTGAGGGTGCTGCCTGTTCCATACTCCCCCTACTCCTCATCTAGCCTTTTAGGGGTACAAACAATAGTAATTGGGGCCTAGTGTGGTTGTGTACGTGTGATATACATACACTTTTTTTGGATCATATTTTCTATTCCGCTATTTAATTTAACTGGGCCTCCATGCGAGACCTGTGTGCCTTGTTGCGCTGTTTTGAGTACTCCACCAACATGGCCAGTGGCAATGACGCCGTTCTCAGCTTAACTATCCCACTTCTATGCCTCCTTGAAAAAACAATTCGGGCGATGATGGAAGAGGATGTGGCACAGGATGAGGAGGAGGAGGAGGATGAAGAGGTAACATTTCCAAGGCTTTCAGGGCAGTCATTCGCAAGGGGCTCCGAGGGTGGGTTCCTGCACACGCAAACGCCAGGGACGCAATTGTCCAGCAGGGGCACAGTTCTGGAGGATGAGGAGGATGAGGAGGAGGAGGAGCTGGAGGAGGAGATGGAACCATGTTCACAGCAGGGTGGCACCCAGGCCAGCTCATGGCCATCACTGGTGCGTGGCTGGGGGGATACAGAGGACACGGACCATACACCTCCCACAGAGGACAGCCTTTCGTTGCCTCTGGGCAGCCTGGCACACATGAGCGATTACATGCTGCAGTGTCTCCACAACGACCGCCGAGTTGCCCACATTCTAACTTGTGCTGATTACTGGGTGGCCACGCTGCTGGATCCCCGTTACAAGGACAACGTACCGTCCTTAATTCACTCACTGGAGCGCGATCGCAAGATGCGCGAGTACAAGCGCACGCTGGTAGACGCCATGCTGCTGGCATTCCCATCTGACAGCGGGGCCACAGTGGAAGCACAAGGCAGAGGAGGAGGAGGAGGAGGTCGCCAACGCAACCAGGGCACCGCCAGCACCTCAGAAGGCAGGGTTAGCATGGCCGAAATGTGGAAAAGCTTTGTCAGCACGCCACAACAAACAGCAGCACCAGCAGCTCAGATGGAACGTCTTAGCAGGAGGCAGCATTTTACCAACATGGTGGAGCAGTATGTGTGCACACGCCTACATGTAGTGAATGACGGGTCTGCCCCCTTCAACTTCTGGGTCTCCAAATTGGGCACATGGCCTGAGCTTGCCCTTTACGCCTTGGAGGTGCTGGCGTGCCCTGCAGCCAGTGTATTATCTGAACGGGTATTTAGCACGGCTGGGGGCGTTATAACAGACAAGCGCAGCCGCCTGTCCAGAGACAATGTGGACAAGCTCACGTTCATTAAAATGAACCAGGCATGGATCCCACGGGACTTTTCCGTACCTTATGCAGAATAGCAATGGATACCGACCTTACCCACCCATTGTTCCATTTTTGCTCTTTCTCACTCTTTTGGGGTGTACCCTCATTTAAAATTTGTGAAAAGAAGCAGTGTTGGCTACCTCGTCCTCCTCCTCAGGGCCAGATTAATGTAGGGGCTATTGGAGCTGCAGCTCCAGGCCCCTACCTTTTATATAGGCCCCGGGTTGGCCATATTCACTGTTACCGCTCTTCTGTCACTTGTAAACACAGAAGTCTGGCTTCTATGCTCGCTTCCCCAGGCAGCACCCTCAGAACCTCCCCACACAGCGTGAAGGCCGGACAAGGAGGGACAGTTGGCGATGCATGGATGTGTTTATGGGCTTCAGAGACAGCATCCCATGTTGAATTAGGCATGCATGGCTGCACCCTTCCTCCTCTGGGTGCATGGCAAGGCACGGCCCTAAGGCCCTTCAAAATCCTCAGCACCAAGCCCATGATGCTGTTAATCCGGCCCTGGTCCTCCTCCACCGCCGCTTCCACCTACACCGCCCATAGGTGTGCGCAGCCTATTGCATTAAGGTGTGCACCCCAAAGTTGAAATACACATGCATGTGTTTGCCAGCAGGGAGAGTAATGTATCGGGGCCATGTACCTGTAGGCAAGGAGAAATAGAGCAGAGCAGGTCCCAGGGAGATCTTTCCCATCTCCTCACTGGCAATGCTATGTGCCCTAGGTGATTAGGGTGTGCCCAGGCACACCCAGCACACCCTGTGCGCACGCCTATGTCACCGCCACATCCACCACCACCTTAACCTCCCTCCTACTCCATATGGGCCTCGTCCTTCAGAGATGAAGAAGAACATTGTTTTATTTTTCTGTTTTTTTTTGTTGTTTTAAGTTATTTCCCTATCCACATTTGTTTGCAGAGCACTTGCCATGCTCTTAATTACGTTTTGCTGCCATTTGCAGCACTCTAGCCCTTTCCTTTGGTGTTTTAGAGCCATTTTAGTGCCTTAAAGTTCGGGTCCCCATTGACTTCAATGGGGTTCGGTGTCCGGGAAAAGTTCGGTAAAAGTCCGGGACACGGACCCGGACTTTTTTTTAAAGTTCGGCCGAACCCGTCGAACACGGACATCTAGGTGTTCGCTCAACCCTAGTATTGACACTTTCATATCTAAAGCAATTTTCCTAAGGGTTCAGCTTTTCTCCTGACAGTTGGTATGGCCCACTGATGGAAAGGTTTAGACCCAACTGCTACATCTATATTAAAAAGGGGTTAGTGTCTGGAAGGTACATGCAAAGAATCTTTCATATTGATAGGACTTATTAACTCTGTACATGACATCTGTGACATTAGGGGCCTTAATCTATCCTGGGTAACTATAGGCCGGTCAGCCTAACATCTGTAGTTTGCAAGATTTTGGAGGGGATGTTAAGGGACCACATACAAGACTTTAGTAATGAAAACGGTATTATTAGTAGTAATCAGCATGGATTCATGAAAAATCGTTCTTGCCAAACCAATCTATTAACCTTCTACGATGAAGTGAGCTGCCATCTAGATAAAGGAAAGCCTGTGGATGTGGTGTATCTGGACTTTGCAAAGGCCTTTGACACCATTCCCCACAAACGCTTACTGTACAAACTAAGGAAGGTAGGTATGGACCATAAGGTGAGTACCTGGATAGAGAACTGGCTCCAGGGGAGAGTCCAGAGGGTGGTGATTAATGGGGAGTACTCGGATTGGGCGGGTGTGGAAAGTGGGGTCCCCCAGGGTTCTGTCCTGGGACCAATCCTGTTTAATTTATTCATAAATGATCTAGAGGAGGGGGTATCTAGTAAAATCTCAGTATTTGCAGATGATACTAAACTAGGCCTGCCAATATCTTCTATGCAGGATGTGGAAACCTTACAAGCGGACCTGAACAAAATAATGGGGTGGGCAACTACATGGCAGATGAGGTTTAATGTTGAAAAATATAAAGTAATGCACTTGGGGGCCAGAAACCAGAAAGCAAGCTACTCACTAGGGGGGGGGAACCTCTGGGTCAGTCTAGGATGGAAAAGGACCTGGGGGTACTGGTAGACAACAGGCTTGGCAGTGGCATGCAATGCCAAGCCACTGCAAGCAAAGCCAGCAGAATACTGGGATGTATAAAAAAGGGGATTCACTCCAGAAATAAAGAGATCTACAAGACTCTGGTCCGGCCACATCTGGAGTATGCTGTCCAGTTCTGGGCACCGGTCCTCAGGAAGGATGTGCTGGAACTGGAAAGAGTCCAGAGAAGGGCAACAAAAATAATTAGGGGCATGGAGGAAATCAGCTATGAGGAAAGACTACAAGCACTGAACTTATTCTCTCTGGAGAAGAGACGATTGAGGGGGAATATGATATCAATGTACAAATACTGTACTGGCGACCCTAGCATAAGGAACAAACTATTCAGAGAAAGGAGATACAACAAGACACGTGGCCACTCACTAAAACTAGAGGAAAAGCGGTTTAACCTTAAAGTGCGTAAGGGGTTCTTCACTGTAAGAGCGGTAAGGATGTGGAATTCTCTTCCACAAGCAGTCATATCAGCAGGGAGCATTGATAGTTTCAAAAAACTATTAGATGGGCACTGTTGCCTTAGGCGTTTAGGTGTAATCTCCCTTACCGCGTTGTGAGGATGAGGAGTTATGCATAAATCTCCTATAATAATTGTAAATAGATGGATGTAAATATTTATTTTTCAAGATATTGAATATTGACTTCAAATGGATAAGTATGTTTGAAATGCATGCCTGGGAAACCTAGGAGGGGTCTGCTATTTACACTGATAAACAAACGGTAGTACAGCCCGTAATTATGTTCCTTTTCCCCAGACATTACGGGGCCAGAAAATAATTGATAATCTTCCATGACAGGTCATTCCTTTATCTAGCCCTCTACTTCAAAGACTGTGTCTTTAGATATGTAATGAAGTTGGTTGGCTGTCCAAGGATGGACAATTTGGCTCAGGAGATGACCTAGCATGATTAATCCCCACCCAGAGAGGAGGGCTATCGAGAGGCTGAGTTATGCTAAATATAGGGTACACCAATCAGAATGGTTCTGAACAAGACGAGATGGGTCTATATTAATATAGCTGAGGAGAGAAATCACTCTCTGGCAAGCAGACTAGGATGAAGATACTGGGGATGGTAAATATAGACTATACCTCTCACACTTAGAATGTATACATGCTTTTTCTCTTTAGTGTTTGAATACACACTGCAGGCACCATGCCTGAAGTGAAAAGGTAACTTAACTCCATGCTCAATACGTACATGGTAATGTAAATAGGGCTATTGTGGGTAATTTGTAAAAAACCTTGAAAGCCAGGAGATCTGTACTAACAATGTGTTGTAAATACTGTTTAGTGTGTAATTTGTATATAGGTATATATATATTATGTAACCCATTCAATAAATGTGTATTGCTGATTGAACTACCTCTTTTGTGTAAAGAGCTCTCTGCATCTAGATGTGTATAGGTGCATGCTACGAAAATAATTGGGGTGTATGCACAGGTACACAGAACAAAAGGCAACAGGCACCTTAAAGACCACAACATACAGGGGTATACAATGTACGGTTAACAGCAAACGCACACACAGATCATAGGTTGAACTGGATGGACGGATGTCTTTTTTCAACCTCACTAACTATGTAACTATGTAATCGTTTTCCAGTGAGAATTTATTGTGAGGCGGGCTGCTAGTAAGACATGTGCTACAATTGTGTGGAATTGCAGTGGGATCTAATCTATGTTCAGATTCAAAAGTGCTAGACTCGGGGAGGGAGATAAGAGGACACCTGTCACTTTAGAGATTAAAGAGAACACAGTTCTCCAGAATCTCTTCAGGCTTTTACACTCCCACATTACATGTAGTAGGTTCCCCACTTTACCTCATTGGTGCCAGCAGAGAGGAGAAAAGTCTTTAAAGATCCTAAAGGGGGTTAAGTAACTTCTATGCAATGTCTTTAGGTAGTTGTCTCAATGGTTGGTACATTGAGATGATTTATATATTACTGACACAGCTTTTGTCTGTTCTGCGATGGAGAAGCTTTCACCTAGTTCTCTTTCCCATGCCTCCATATGGGAGGTTTTGGTGGTGCTCTTGCTGTGTTGTAGGTAAATGTATCTAGTTATTCCTCCTTTTCTGTATGGTCTGGTGGAGAACATTTGCCAGACCTCTTTATCGAGATATAGTTCACAAAGGGGGTGTTTGCCCAGTAGTAGGGATGGCCTTGCGGTTCACCCGACTGTCAGTTCACGGCGAACTTTGCTTGTTCGCAGCACGCCGATTTTGCAAACATATGGCGTTGTTCGCGGCAGCCATATTAGTTTACATTGGGGAGAACTTTGACCCTTGACACAGCCATCAGGTGGAATTGGACAGCCAATTGAAACATTTCAGCACATGGACATACCCCCTATCTTATAAATAGACCTGACCTGGTGGCCATTTCACATTCTGCTTTTTGTCAGTGTAGGGAGAGGTTGGCTGTGTGCACCAGCGATAGATTGTCAGTGACACAAATCGCTCTGTTAAGGTCCACAAATGTCCTTTTAAGGGCTGGTATTTGGTATAGGTGTACTGTCTCTTTTGTCAGTGTAGGGAGAGGTTTGCTGTGTGCACCAGGGACAGATCCTCATTGACACAAATCGCCCTGTTAAGGTCCACAAAAGTCCTTTTAAGGACTGGTATTTGGTATAGGTGTAGTATTCTTTGGTGTGCAGTGCACTATATAGGGGTGTAATACACTTATAATATACTTTCTAATATAGAAATCATATTATAGTGGATTTATATTGTGCACTGTGCAACATTGTGACTGGTGTGTTGAGCGTTTCTGCAGCAATACCACAAACAGTGACAAAAGCACTTTTAAAAAAGTATTATAACTGGTGTGATAGACCAGTGGCCCCCCAATACCACATATTGAAGTGGGGTGTTATCTGAGTATACTTTTATAAGTGTATTTGTGTCCTGCAAAAATATTGCCTCTTTTGCTGCGTTAACTCTGCTACACACAGTGCCAAACTTACCGGCCAATTTTTTGTACAACTGGTGTGATAGACCAGTGGCCCCCCAATACCACATATTGAAGTGCGGTGTTATTTAACAGTATACTTTTATAACAGTGTATATACGCCCCATTGTAACAGTGATATATGCCCCATTGTAATTACATTTGTCCTATTTTTCTTGCTTTTTCCTTTTGCAATTCAGAAATGTTCACTCTCGACAAATATCTATCAAAACTCCTGAAGAAGCTATTATGAAGATGGCGAAACATGTACAGTTGATATTATCGAGTGCATTTTTGTGCTTTTAACATTTTAACCAATGTTGTGTCTTGTCCTAAACCTATATGTTTAATAAAATGTGCATTTTTTGAGAATTCAGATTTTTCTCCATCATTTGCACCTCTAAAGTCCCACCTAGCCCCCTCTATTGTAGTTGGTAAAGTGGTGTGCGACAACGGTGCCAATCTGCTTAGCACGCTGAAACAGGGCAAAATAACACACGTGCCATGCATGGCACAACACCTGAACTTGGTCGTGCAGCAATTTGTTGCCAAATTCCCTGGGGTCCAGGCCAGGAAAATCTCGGGCCATTTCAGAAGACCTTACACACCTATGACTCGTCTTGCTGACATTCAGCGGCGACACAACCTGCCCGTCAGGCTTCTTATTTGTGACTGCCCGACGCGATGGAACTCAACGTTGCATATGCTTGATAGGCTGCTCCAGCAGAAACGTGCAGTTAACGACTACCTGTTTCAAACTCTGCGGCAGGACATGTTCTGGGGAGCTTGGGTTTTTTTCACCTCGCCTCGACTCGAGTCCCAGAAGCCGACTATTCAGTGGAAACGCGTCAGAGGGAGCAAGCTGCGCTGCTATCGGTCCCGGATCGCACTGCAGGCGACTTTTTGGGCACATCGCTGTAAACATACAGGATGCTTGTAAGTGTTTTCTTGTCATTTTATTAATAAATATCGTGGGTAATGCACCATCAGTCCCTTCCTTTTTTCCATTGTGGTCCTCCTGCTGGCACCTCTATCCATGGAAGCCCAAAAGGACCTTGGGAAGCTGCATCCGTCCATCCATCCCTCTGGATTTTTCATCTAGTGTGGCCGTTTGTTTGGATTTCCTGGTTCCACAGCATATGCTTCGTTTTCTCTCCTATGTGGTAAGGGTCCATTCATATCACTGGGTGTAACTTCCATACACAGTTATTGCACTATATCATGCTCCATTGGACTTTTGTTTGGTAAGAGGTTAATTCACCTATCACTTCACAAGAGTTCGTTCAGCACGTATTTGTTTGGGAACACCTTTTATCCAGATGGAATAGACTCCTCTTCAATCAATTTAATTATTCACGGACAATTTTGTTTGTTTGATTATTTAGTAATTAGCGCACCATTGTAATTTTCAGTTACATATTTTCACATTATCCATTTATTTTTCACAGTGCTGCTTTTACACGTTTGTATTGGTTCGCGCACCTTTTTTCATTTTTATTCAGATTTATGGGCACACCAGACAGTGTCAATATTAACATCAGAAACAGAGTTAAAGTGGAAGAATTCTTCCAGTTGTTTCTTCAAGTAGTCTCGAGATTATCGTTTCCTGAAAAGCGACACATTGTTGCGCCACCTATTAGTTTAGGCAGTAGAATTGAGTTCTTCTAAGACAATAGAAATTGGTGCATGATCTGACCAGGTGATAGAATGTATTTTGGCTTGAGAGGCCTTTACTAGAGTTGGGAGGTCGGAAAGGAATAGATAAATTTGAGTGTACTGTATATAGATTTTGTGGAGCTGAATAGTAAGTATAGTCCCTCGCTGTGGGATTTAAACATCACCATATGTCATGCAGATCTTCAGAGTGGAGGAAAGGTTGAAGAGTAGAGCAGAATGTTGAAGGTTTGGCTGTGGAGTCTAATGAAGGTTTGGCTTTGGAGTAGCATCAACCACTGTGTTAAAGTCTCCGCATATTAATAGCAGGCCTATGCAGATTTTCTGAGTGTTTTTTAGTAGAGCTCAGAGGAAAGAAATTGGTTTCTTACTCGGGGCATAAAAGTTAACTAGAGTATAGGTGGTATTGTTTATATCGCAGACCAGGACAATGAACCTTCCCCGTGGATCCCAAATACTGTCATGGAGTACGAAGGAAACCGACTTACTGATTGCTATCATAGGTCCTCGTTTTTTAACTTCTGCCTTAGCTGAGAAGATGTGTGGATATGATTCGTGGGAGCATTTAGGAATGTTTTTTGCCAAGAAATGCTTTTCTTGAACACATATGTCCCCTTTAAGGTTTTTTGCTTCCTGACATAAAGCTTTCCTCTTGAAGGGGCTATTAAGCCCGTGTTCATTTAAGGAGATGATCTTTAGACCCATTGTGTATGGTTGGGTAAATGCTGTGTATAGGAGTAGTGTGTTCCTTGTATAAAAAAGTAAATGAAAATACCTGACGGTAGGTAGATCTCAGGCTGCATTCACTGATATAAGTCGAGGGAGACACTTCTATGATGTAATGAAGAAGCTTTTCCTTGTAGACTTGGTGGTGTCATTGAAAAACTATGAACATTAAAACATAAAGAATAAAACAAATAAAAAGGAATGGAACAGTTCTCAGTGTGCGGTTAATACCGTTAAATCTTGTGGGGGAAATGCTCTTTGGAGCAATACTGAAATTGGTAATGATGTGCACCTGATTAATGCAATTAAAGCCTTAGGTCAACACAGTGCAATATATAAGGCAGGATCATCCATATCACCCAGGAGCCTTTTCCCATAGTGGATCCACTCTGGCAAGGGATGGGTGATTTGGTGGGGGCTGTCCATCTGGTGGTATTAGGCCCCATTGTTTGGCTAGGCGAATACCCTCTGATACAGAGGAAATGGCGTAGGTACATCTCATGTAACCAGGAGTCTGGCTGGGAACCCCCCAGTGAAATGTTATTTTATTGTTGTGGTATAATTTGGTCAGTGAGGATAGTTGCTTGCGAGCTTGCATGGTGTGGCGAGAGAGATCTGCATAGAGTGTGATCCCCTGGTATGGGTCTAATAGTGGAGAGTTTTTCCTGGTATAAAGCATCAAGGCATCTTTAACGTGGTAAAAATGAACACGTGCTATATTGTCAGTGGGTACATTATCTGGCAAGCGGGGTGGCTTAGGAAGCCTATGGGATCAGTATACTAAAATTTCTTGTTCTAGTATTTCTGGAAGTAACGCAACCATAAGTTGTTGGACATATGTACGCAATTCAGAGGGATGAACTGTCTCCACTTACCACTGAATTTAACATACTTTTTGCGTGAGCGGTCTTCCAGATCTGCAAATTTTAGTTTAAGCTCTTTTAATTTCCTCTTCTTCCTCATTATGTGCTTCTACCAATTCGTTGTGAGCCCCAGCGAATTCACCCATTTTGTTTTCAACAAGGTTTACGCTTTCACCCACTTCATCTACATCAGCTTTAATTTAGTAATCATGGTTAGCATACCTCTGTGTAAGGAGTGACATAAGGACACCATCATGTCCTTTATGGTCGTATCAGAAATAGGCTGTCCCTCAGTGGGGTAGTCATCAATAAATTCAATGAATTCCCTAGTGGAATCTCCAGATCTGTCCCATTTTACTGACTTACCTGCATACTTGTGTGAAGAGGAGAGTTTTGAGCTGGCTTTCACAGGGCTGTGGAGAGGTGTACCTTTATGAGAGGAGCTCGTACTGCTGTGAGGAGATTGTTCACACTGCTATTCCTTCTGTCTTGTCCCAGGAGGAGAGCTGCAGCATGCATAGACTGGATCTGCCGCTGCCGGCGCCATCTTTAACAAATGCGGTGTCTGTTGACCCAAAGAAGTCCCTCAGTTTTTACTGCCCAGAGTTGGATTTTCTTTTCCCCCATGTTGTCACTAGATGCTGGGGATACTGTGGGAGAAATGTGTGCCTGGTGCTGTCAACATTGTTGCGATGAGCCGCTGTATTAACTCGTGTGCTCTGGGAGCTCCTCTCTCGAGCGGGCATCTCCCGTGCTGCTAGCCACGCCCCGAAAAGTTGTAATTTTACTGCATAAATGTCACTCCAGTACAATTATTCAGTTACAGGAACATTGCAGCACATTGAGAGTTCAGACTCACTAATAACAGTCAACAATACAAAGCACTCCCCTCTTTTTCATACCTTGCTATGCAATGGTTACACAAATGCTAAACAGTTAATAATGTCTCAAGTCAGTAAAGCCATCTTCCCCAGACTTTACAGTCTGCTTAGCAAGGTTCAATCACTCACTCAATTCACTCTTAGTGTCTTTCCTCCCACACGAAGGAGATCTTCATAAGCCCAGGGGCCATCCAATCATAGCTACTGTACAAACCCGCAGCTGAGGATCAGGGGTGACAAGGTCTCTGTGTCCTCTCTTATCACCCTGGTGGTTCAGCCCTGCAGAGGGACCTTTGGTTCAGCTCCCATACCTCATGTATACTGGGCCCCACCCACAGATGGCATATTAAGAGGCACTATCTCCAACCCTTATACCCCTACAAATTAAGAGACACTATCTCCACCCTTTACATAACTCCAGAAGGGGCAACAAATAAAGGGTCAGTAACACCGTCCAACACTATATTAAGTCTGCTGAACACATCATACAGAGATATGGGAAATTATTATCGAGATTGACACACATACACCTACACAGGTTGAACTGGATGGGCTATTGTCTTTATTCAACTATGAAACTATGAAATCCCAATTACTGCTTTCTACTCAGTGACCCTCATGGACAGCTGAAGATAGCATTCCCTAACATATTTCAAGCTCCAGATTGTGTTACTTAATCATTACTCAAATGCTTGGCTAAGATAGGGGTGACAAACTTCTGAATTCTTTACCTTTGGCCATAGGCATGTATGGTAGTATGTAGCCAAACATTTACCACCCATGGCAGCTATCATCATGCACCCTTGACATAGCGATTGCATTATAGTTAGTAGAACTTGGTTCCTGGTTATGATAACAGCCTAAGGCACAATCTGTGTAGAGTTTGTATATTTTCTCATTGTTTGGCTGAATTTACTCCAAGTTCTCTGGTTTATTTCCATAAACAACTTAATTCTGGATGGACCATATGCACACTGCTACACCCTTTCCAGCAAACTATGCAATGAAAAACAGGGATATTTATTTCACATATATTGCAATACATGTTTAAGCTGACCAACTGTGTTAAAGTAATCCCTTTTCTGGCCAGTCCTACACTGCCTTGCCACTGCAAATGCTACGGTGGACACCATGACAACATGGGGAATAAAGACCCAAAGTGGGGGAGAGCAACTAGGTTCAGATCTGGTCACTGACCTGCGTTACAACAGAAAAGAGATATACCAGTGCTTAAATCCCAATAGCTTGTTCATGTATTTGAACCATCAGGTGCTTCCATAAACATTCTGCTAAGTTGCTTTACACCTGATTTGTATGAATGACTATGGTAGACATTTCAGATTGTAAGCTTGCTTCTTCTAGGGGAGGTATCGACTTGTATGTTTTATTACTGAGCTTGGCTTTTTTAATAAAACATTAAATGCTGAGTTTTGGGCAAACAGCTAAAGAAAATATAAGACAGTTTTAAGAAACCTTTAGGCTTTAAGTCTGTCTGTACCTTCGTTGGAGCCACTTGAAGGTTTCAACTGTACAAGTCCAAGATCCTACTGGTGATCTGTATGCCTAAGTATGTAATGGAAGTCCTCCTTCCACGTAAAAGGGAAAGAAATTTGATAGTGGGAAACTTCCGTTTGAGGCATGGAAACGTTTAAGGCATATGATTTAGACAGAGTAATTTTTAGGTTTGTTAGGTCTCTAAATTGTTTAACATCCTTCAGTAAGTTGGGTAAAGATATCCGGGGCAACTGTAAAGAGAGAATAAGATTGTCTGCAAAGGCCTCGACTTTAAAAAATGTATCCCCAGACTGTTAGCCCTACTATGTCAGAATTCCCTCTTAACCTGTTGAGTAAGGTTTTGAGTGTTAGAACACAAATCAACGAAGACAGGGGGCAACCCTGGCGAGTCAAAAACTAAATAATGGGCCCTGGCAAGCTCATTGCTTTATAGAGAAGGCGTCCAACAGGCACCTGTTGTACCTCGCAGTAGGTGTGGAGTAAAGAGCCATTATGTGGGACAGCGTGTGAGGCTCAAGCCCTATCACCTTCAGTACCTCCCACATGTAGTCCCATGCCACCCTGTCAAAGGCCTTCTCCTCATCGAGGGAAAGGAAGAAGAAGGTATTCGGTCTGACCAGACTTCTGAGGTTGAGCACCCCACCCCACACACACACACCTGTACTCTATCAGTGTCCACTATCAAGTAGATATAGGAGGAGTCCCTTGTAGTGCAGTTGCACATCTCTCCCAGCAAGGAGTGTTATCTCCAAGGGTTAGAGAGGCTGGATTCATCCTTTTTTATGGATAGTGTAGGATCCACTGACAATGGGGTACTTTGACGTAGTGGTGGGCTTGAGCACGATATGGCCATATGGTGGGACCAAATCCCCATTTTTATTAATGGATTGTCTCTATATTTGATAGTCATTTCTTTTGCATGTGTGCGCTATTCTTTTTTAATATACATGTTGCTTGGTTCATAGCTGCACCGGCTTTAGATATACATGTTCAGGGTGTGCTCCCCCAATTTTTTGCTTGTTTCTTAGATGTTGTTAGCCAATGATGGAGGTTGTGCACTTGAGTGGTGTTGTCTCGAGCCTCCCTACCTGGGATAAATCCCACCTGGTCTAGGGAGATCATGTCCGGTAGACGTGGAAGTAGACTATTAGCCAGCACCTTAGCGTAAAGTTTAATGTCAACATTGAGTAGAGATATAGGCCTATAGTTCGAAATCAGTGCAGGATCTTTACCTGTCTTCGCTATCACAGTAATGTGAGCATCAAGCATCCGCCCCATAGAGACCTGGGGATCAGCTAAAGCATTGAATGTTACTAGTAGCCTCGGCATTATTACTTCTGAGAAAAGCTTGTAGTACAGGAGGGGAGGCCATCTGGACCTGGGCTCTAGCCCGGTTTCATTTGAGACATGGCCAACTGCAATTCCGCTATAGTTAGTGGTTTTTCCAATTCGCTGGCTTGCTGGGTATTAATTATTTAAAAAAGAAGAAGAATAGCGTGCAAATGCAAAAGAAATAACTACCAAATCTGAAGACAATCCATAAATAAAAATGGGGATTTGGTCCCACCATATGGCCATATCGTGCTCAAGCCCACTACTGCGTCAAAGTACCCCATTATCAGTGGGTCCTACACTATCCATGAAAAAGAGACGATTTATGTTTATCCATTTTTATTTATGGATTGTCTTCAGATTTGGTAGTTATTTCTTTTGCATTTGCGCGCTATTCTTTTTTAAATATACATGTCTTTTGGTTCATAGCTGCAGCAGCTTTAGAAATACATGGGTATGCTCCCCCAAATTTTTTGCCTGGGTATTAATTGCCTTGGGGCTATATTGCACTAGAAAGTCTTTAATTAATGCTGCGCGCTGTTCCAATTGGGCAGTCACTGAGGATGCATCTTCCTGTGTCAGGTTATAAAGTTTGGAAAAAGAGTTCGAATTGTTTTGCAATCTCTTCGTTCTCAGTTAAGGATGATCCCTGATGTTCCCTAATGTGATGGATTATTGTGGGTTCCTAATGTGATGGATTATTGTGGGGGTTTTAGAGGATTGGACAGTGTGGGCCAACAGCCTCCCACTTTTGTTCCCGTGTTCATAAAACACTTTTTGGTGAAGAACATAACGCCTCCTTGAGCATTTACCCAGCTCGTCTAGCAGGAGAGAGCGTGTATGTAACAAATCTTGTAGTGAAGATTGGGCAAGAGAGCATTTGTGGGATGCTTCAAGGCGTTTAATTTTCTCAATCAGCATCTCAATAAGCGTTTGGTGGTGTTTCTTGGCTTTCGTTTTCAAAGCAATAAGCTCTCCTCGAATAACGCATTTATGCTTCTCCCACACTGTAATTGGACAAGTGACTGTGGCGGTATTCTCAATAAACAAATTCTGTATGCGGGATTTAAGTTGGGCAACATTGTCTGGGTCCTTCAATAGGGAAGGGTCTAGTCGCTATGTCTTTTTCCTCTGAATCGAGTCCGGGAAGGTTAATGTAACTGTTATCAGATAATGATCCAACAGGAGCACAGGCTCTATCTTGGCTTGGAGGAGAAATGTCAGATCCCGCTGGGGATTTTTGGTGCGGATTTGAGTAAAAGGTAAAGTCTTTATCAGTAGGGAATAAAGTACGCCAAGTGTCATGTAGTGAGAGGGTTTGCAGTTGCAATTTGATCTAACAAAGCGCTCGATAGGTAAGCATAGAAGAACCCGTGGAGGTATCCACGGCCGGGTTTAGAGGAACATTAAAATCCCCTCCTAGCAAAAGTATTCCCTCTTGAAATGAGGATCATAGGTCACAAACCTTCCTGAAAAAGTAGACCTGGTGGTCATTGGGGCAATACATATTGGTTAATGTTATTGGTGTAGTAGCGTAAATGCCTTTAATAAAAATAAATCTACCTTCTTTGTCAACAAGGGAATCTGTCATTGGAAATGCTGCATGTTTAGATATTAGTATAGATAACCCTTTAGTTTTAGAACATGAGCTGGTTGCGTGGGAAGGCTGTACGATAGAAATGTTTGGAGAGATTGGAGATTGAATCAGTGCGGAAGTGGGTTTCCTGGAGGGGAATGAACTGTGCCTTATGCTTGGTTAGGGAGGACAAGACTTGTGTTCTCTTTTCGGGGAGATTCAATCCCTTAACAATGAGCGATGCACACTTCAATGGGAGATATAATTTAGATGCCGGACTAGGCTTCATGTTGTTTAGAAGCTGTCCCAAAACCGAACTCATAGACAGGGAGAGAGGTTGCAAGCCTAAAAATAGGGGAATACAGGGGAGGGATAGTAAGGATGGGGGGAAAGAAGAGGGATAAAGTGGGAGAGGGAAAAAAATAGAAAGAAGAGAGAGAGAAAAAAAAGGGAGGGGGGAGGGAAAAAGAGTGAGAGAACCAGAAGACGTACAAGAGTGAGAAAAGTCAGATATAATTCACAGAACAGAGGGGAGGGATATAGTGTAATAAGAAGGACCCTCCAAGTGGAATGTTATCAGCTATCAGAGGTGAGGACAGAAATTCTATGTCGCTTAATAGAATAGAAGCTGGGCAGTCAACAGGTATACAATGTCACCGCTGTGTGGGTACAAAAGAGAGAATGCAAACCATAGATGTCCATGTCACCGGGGACAACAAAAGTGAGGTGAGTCAGAATAAAGGTGAATAGCGGAGCTAGGCTAATGTAAAAGTGATAACAAAAACCACAGAAAACAACATTTGTGGGGTTGTCAAGGCTGCACCAGCCAGCAATAAGCTCATCTGCATGTTAAACAAGTATACTGATAACCGCCACTTACCACTCGGCACATGGTTCGTGAATCTCTCCTGGAGTATAACAAAAACTTACAATATGGGGGGAAAAAGCCCATAGTGGAGGGAGGCCACGCTGCGAATTAAAAGTGAGACATTCAATGCAAGTCTGGCCATCGGCTATAGGAGATTGATAAACCTCCCAGCCCCTGCAGTAAAAGAAGAGATAAGCCTAGTACACAGCCTTTTATTGTGGTATTCTTTGATTAAGCGTATTGGTCTCCCTCCGCATAGAGCCCCGCACCCCGTGTCAAGCAATCCTCCCCATGTCGAAGATCAAAAAAATTGCTATAATACACTAGATACGCTATTGTCATGACATTGCAAGTCCAATCATTAACAGGAGACTAATATATGCACTTAAGGTATAAAAATGCCTATTCAAGAACCAGGAATGATCGAGGGATAAGGAGATCAGGAGTAATGATACCCGTGCATCCTATGGATCTGATGGTGACAGGGGAAGGCAAGCAGTCAGAAGGATATTCACGCATGTTTGTGGTGGAAGCCATGTATGGAAGTCTCTTCGGAGGAGTAGACATAGTCTGCATGGGTCGGAAGAAAGACAAAAAAAAAAAAACAGTACTGCTAGCAAAAGGGAGCCCTGAGCACCACACACGAAACAAAGAAGTTCAGTAGGTATCGAAGTTCAAGCATCATGGCGATCTCTTCTAGGAGTAGGTGGCATTCCAGGACTGTGATGTGGAGATTCACGATGACCTGGCTGATCGCTGGATGATGTCGGATCAAATCTGCACCTGCTGGAGCGATGTCGCTGAGCCTTTGGTGAGGGGTTGTGCGATACCGGACACCAAAGTTCGGATGGGAAGTAGAATGCGTACCAGTCCAGAAGGGCAATCAGTGACAGGTCAAGTTGCTGGCAAAAGACTTGCAGGTCTTCTGGTGTCAGGAGCAGGGCGGTGCGCCCCCTCGCGGAGGCTGATAGGCAAAATGGGAACTTCCACCGATATTGTATATTGCGAGCCCGCAATGCCTCCAGCAGGGGACGCAGTGTTCGCCGATTCTGCAGGGTGATTTGCGAAAGGTCTTGAAATAACTTGATTTCCATGCCATTGTATAGTATGCGGCCTCTCACTCTCTCCTTGAGAGGGAAGTTGACAATGCAACACACTATATCCCGCAGTGGCCCATTATCCCTGGGTGGAGGTCTCAAAGCACGTTGCCAACGTTCCATTTCAATAGGGGAGTCTGCTGGGCGATCTAGCAAATCATTAAAGATGGAATATATTGCTTGAGGAAGCGCAGCAGACTCTACCCCCTCTGGTACCGCTCTCACCCTAATATTATGTCTCCGGCCCCGATTGTCTAAGTCCTCCACGTGGTGATGCAGATCAAAAAGATGTGACAATTGAGTGTTGTATGTTCTCTGTACTTGCCTGATAGCATCAGCGTGGGTTTGTGCAGTCTGTTCCACCTCCGTAAGTCGGTTAGCCACCGCCTGGATATCTGATTTAAGATCCGAGATTGCCACCGAAAGGGTGCTCTTGATGTCCAGAGCTACCAACTGTAGGTCTGACAGGCTTGGAGGCTGCTTCGGAAGCTGGCCACATGCAGTGTCACTTGAATCCACTCGGATCCACTGCTAGGCAAGTCCGGTGCCGAGGACTGGGAGGCCACGTGGTGAGCGGAGCGTTGGGTCCGGAACAGCTCAAGGATGTTTTTACCGAACTGCGTTCTCAAGTCAGGGGGTGCACGGGGTGTAGAGGCACTCCTACCTGTTCTAACCATGGTGGATTGTGGTTTGAAGCTCCCCAAATAGCTAAATAATGTCCCCGGTGTGCAGGAGCTCCTGCCTCACACGTCCATTGCGGGTCCCAGTCAAGCCACGCCCCTAATAGTATTATTATATTTATAGAATAATATTTGATTTATTCTATAAATTGATTTTAAATAAATTTAGTTGTGAGCAGTATTAGATCCGCTTCTGTCTTGTGTTCCGACATAGGGGAAAGTGTTTCTGTGGAGGGGAAATATTTTCCTGGGAATCAAGGCTGGAGCTATCCATGACCAGGAGACGGATGGAGGATTGAATTTGGAATGCTGTGAAGCAATCTCCTATGTCAGTGAAGGGGAACCTGGGTATCCCAGATGTTGAGCAGTGTAGTTGAGGATCATGAGAAATGTAGTTCCAATACATCTTAGGTGCTGAGGTTCGCCATCACTGTCCTATGTCATTAAGCCTGATCTGATCTTCTGTTAACATAGGGGTCATTTGCTGGGTGAGCATTATAGAAGAGCACACCATGGTAGTGAAATAAGTTGGCGTTTTATTTATTACAAGTACTTAAATCGCGCTGTCAATTTATGCAGTTCTTCACATATAAATTTTACATTCACATCAGTCCCTGCCCTCAAGGAGCTTACAATCCAAAGTCCCTAACTCACATTCATTCATACATGTACTAGGGCCAATATAGACAGGAGCCAATTAAACTACCAGCATGTCTTTGGAGTGTGGAAGGAAACCGGAGTACCTGGAGGAAACCCGCATGGGGAGAACATACAAACTCCAGGCAGCTAGTGTTGTGGTTGGGATTTGAATTGGTCAACCACTAGTGTTGCTAGGTGGAAGTGCTAACCACTTAGCCACTCTGCTGCCCATTTAAAGAAGTGTTTTTTTTTTTTTTTTCACTATACTCTCAGAGCACTGGAAATGGTGATTTTTTTCTGTATCCTAATATTTCAATTTACACGTTTGAACTTTTACGGTGTTTGGGTCTTTGTTTTTTAACCACTTGCTTACTGGGCACTTATACCCCCTTCCAGCCCAGGCCAATTCACAGCTTTCAGCACTGTCACATTTTAAATGACAATTACGCGGTCATCCAACACTGTACCCAAACTAAATTTCATTAATTTTTTTTGAGACAGATAAAGCTTTCTTTTGGTGGTATTTAATCACCACTAGGTTTTTTATTTTTTGCTAAACTAGCGAAAAATGACCATACATTTTGAAAAACGTTTTTTTCTTAGTTTCTGTTATGAAATGTTCTAAATAAATAATTTTTCTACTTCACTGATGTGTGCTGATGAGGCTGCACTGATGGGCACTGATAGGCTGCAGTGATGAGGCAGCACTGATGGGCACTGATGAGGTGGCACTGATCAGACTGCACTGATATGTGGCACGGATGGGTACTGAAAGACAGCACTAAAAGGCCGCACTGATAGACAGCACTGAGGGGCACTGATAGGTGGCATTGATAGGCCCCACTAATAGGCATTACTGATGGGCACTGATTGGCATCACTGATGGGCACTGATTGAAAGCACTAATGAGCACTGATTGGCAGCACTGATTGGCAGCACTGATGGACACTGTTGGGGCTGCTGTTAATCAAGACACTCATGATCAGTGCCCGGATTATTAGTGTACAGCAGATGTCTCCTGTGTGGATTTGCTGGTTACATGAGCTGTCAGCTTGAGGAGAGGACTGCTGATAATTGGCAAATCCTGATTGGACACAGCTGATCACATGGTAAAGAGTGGCTGTGATTGACTCTTTACCCCAATCTGTGATCAGTTGTGTCCAGGCCCGGACTGGCCATAGGGCAGACCGGGCATATTCCCGGTGGGCCGCGGTCCGCGGACATCACAAAAAGTTCCCTCACTGCGGCTGGCTTCGCGGCCAATCAGCCTTCTGCTCAGGGGGGGGGGGGGGGGTGAGTCAGAAGCCGGACAAGGAAGTAGTCAACACTCACTCAGTCAAATGTTTCTTCCCACCAGTGTCATGCTCGGCGCGGCCAGCTCAGCCCGCATCTCTGTCAAGCAGCAGCAGTCAGATGTGGGCTGTGACAGCTTCTTCAGTCCCGGCTGCTCACAGGGGACGGCGGCGGGGGGGAGAAGGTAAGTGCCTGCAGACAGTGCTGTGCAGCCCCGGTGTTGTGGGGAAACAGGCACAACACCGGCCGACCGTTTGTGCTGAATAGGAGGGGGATGGGGCGGCTCAGGATGCTGCCGCTCTGTAACGTGAAGTTTACTGCCTTGAGTCGTAACTTGATACAGCTTTCCAAATGCTTGCAGCCTGAGGGCACCATCTCCCAGGCTGGGAAATGGGAATTACATTCCTAGCAATTCACAGAAAAAAAAAAATCTGACTTAAGCTGGAATACTTTTTTGTGTGCAAAAATGGTTTTAGGATAAGTGCATGCGCTTTTTTTTTGACAGCACGTCACACCGCAGCATAGTTGCGCTGCAGAGTGTGTCCATCGGGAAATGCGCTGTGCCACCATTTTTATGCACACATAACATGCATTGCGGAATTTGCAGTAAAGCAGGCATTAACAGCAAACATGGTGAGAAATTGAGTACTAAATAGATGAAGTGAATCAGCCCTTAATGTAATTATACAGTATATCAATGGAAATGGCTCTGCTATCGGATAGTAGAAAGATTTTTTTTAATTTAGGGATAGTTCACAGGCTGCATATAGAGGATTTGATGTTTCCCTATTCCTCCTGCTGCCGCTGGAGTCTGGATGCCTGATTCTCCTCCTCCCTTCTGCAGGCATTCTGCGGCTGCAGGAGAAATATGGAAATATTAATTTCTCTATATGCAGCTGTCCCACCCCCCTCCTATACAACTTCTTTTACTGCCCCTCCCAGTGATCTTAGCCCCCCCAGTGCTGTTAACCCTCCCCCAGTGCTCTTAGCCCCCCCCAGTGCTCTTAGCCCCTCCCAGTGCTCTTAACCCTCCCCCAGTGCTCTTAACCCTCCCCCCCAGTGCTCTTAGCCCCCCAGTGCTCTTAACCCCCCCCTAGCGCTCTTACCCCCCCCCCCAGTGCTCTTAACCCCCCTAGTGCTCTTACAGCCCACCGTGCTCTTTAGCCCCCCCCCTGTGCTCCTTAGCCCCCCCGTGCTCTTCAAGTCCCTGCAGTGCTCTTCATCTCCCCCTATGCTCTCAGGCTCCCCCAGTGCTCTCCACCCCCCTGTTCTCCCTGGCTCCCCCCTAAGTGATTTCCAGTTCCCCCCAGTGCTTTCCAGTCCCCCCCATGCTCTCCATCTCCCTGCCTGCCCCCCCCCCCAGTGCTATCCACACCCTGCGCCTTCCAACACCCCTGCAATTCTTTCAATACCCCCCCTTAATTCTCTCCAGTCCCCCCCCCCCTTGCAGCTCCTCCAGTGCTCTCTGCTTTCCCTGTGCTCTCTGGCCCCCCTAGTGTCCTTCTATCTTCTATCATGTCTGCAGTCTCTGACCTTTTTTTGTATCACATCCGCAGTCTCTTGACCATCTCCTGTACTATGTCTGCAGGCTCTGGCCATCTCCTGTATCATGTCTGCAGTCTCTGCCAATCTCCTGTACTATGTCTGCAGACTCTGACCATCTCCTGTATCATGTCTGCAGTCTCTTGACCATCTCCTGTACTATGTCTGCAGGCTCTGGCCATCTCCTGTATCATGTCTGCAGTCTCTGCCAATCTCCTGTACTATGTCTGCAGACTCTGACCATCTCCTGTATCATGTCTGCAGTCTCTGACCATCTCCTGTATCATGTCTGCAGTCTCTGAGCATCTCCTGTATCATGTCTGCAGTCTCTGCCAATCTCCTGTACTATGTCTGCAGACTCTGATCATCTCCTGTATCATGTCTGCAGTCTCTGACCATCTCTTATATCATGTCTGCAGTCTCTGACCATCTCTTGTATCATGTCTGCAGTCTCTGACCATCTCTTGTATTACGTCTGCAGTCTCTGACCATCTCTTGTATCACGTCTGCAGTCTCTGACAATCTCTTGTATCGTCTCTGACCATCTCTTGTATCACGTCTTCAGTCTCTGACCATCTACTGTATCACGTCTGCAGTCTCTGACCATCTCTTGTATAATGTCCTCAGTCTCTGACCATCTCCTGTATCATCTCCTCAGTCTCTGACCATCTCCTCTATCATGTCCTCAGTCTCTGACCATCTTCTGTATCATGTCCGTAGTCTCTGACCGTCTCTTGTATCATGTTTGCAGTTTCTGACCATCTCCTGTACTATGTCCAGCGGGAACACTCTGCAGCCACACCGCACAGCACACCCAAGGTAAGTGGAGAACTGGAGAGACGAGTGACTTCTACTTAGGGATTTCTTTTGCAGATAGGCTGGGCTGGCACTGGCAGCAACAATTTTATTCAAATAAATCAGGATTTCTTCTGCAAATAGGCTGGCACTGGCAGCAACAATTTAATTCAAATCAGGATTTCTTTTGCAAATAGGCTGGCCTGGCACTGGCAGCCAGGCATAGTATTGGTTTTGTTAATTTTCTGATCTGATGATGTCACTGCCAGGCTATTTGCAGAAGAAATCCTTATTTTTTCTCATTTTTTGATCATATGTCATGATGACATTGGTTTTGGTAATTGTCTGACTTTGATGCCAGCCTATTTGCAGAAGAAATCCTGATTTGAATAAAATTGTTGCTGCCAGTGCCAGCCTACCAGGGGCTAATCTGAGGTGTGAAGGTGCAGGAATTGGGGCTGATCTGAGGTGTGAAGGTGCAGGAATTGGGGTGATCTGAGGTGTGAAGGTGCAGGAATTGGGGTGATCTGAGGTGTAATAGTGCAGGAATTGGGGTGATCTGAGGTGTGATAGTGCAGGAATTGGGGTGATCTGAGGTGTGATAGTGCAGGAATTGGGGCTGATCTGAGATGTGAAGGTGCAGGAATTGGGACTGATCTCAGGTGTGAAGGTGCAGGAATTGGTGCTGATCTGAGGTGTGAAGGTGCAGGAATTGGGACTGATCTGAGGTGTGATAGTGCAGGAATTGGGACTGATCTGAGGTGTGATAGTGCAGGAATTGGGACTGATCTGAGGTGTGATTGTGCAGGAATTGGGGTGATCTGATGTGTGACGGTGCAGGAATTGGGGTGATCTGAGGTGTGATAGTGCAGGAATTGGGGCGATCTGAGGTGTAATAGTGCAGGAATTGGGGTGATCTGAGGTGTGATAGTGCAGGAATAGGGGCTGATCTGAGGTGTGAAGGTGCAGGAATTGGGACTGATCTGAGGTGTGAAGGTGCAGGAATTGGTGCTGATCTGAGGTGTGAAGGTGCAGGAATTGGTGCTGATCTGAGGTGTGAAGGTGCAGGAGTTGGGACTGATCTGAGGTGTGATAGTGCAGGAATTGGGACTGATATGAGGTGTGATAGTGCAGGAATTGGGACTGATCTGAGGTGTGATTGTGCAGGAATTGGGGTGATCTGATGTGTGACGGTGCAGGAATTGGGGCTGATCTGATTTGTGAAGGTGTAAAGCTCACTTGATTTCTTACTATTATTCAAGCGGTTTACAACAGTTACTTTATATGAAGTTGACAGTTGTTTTTTATGTATCTGGCACTCCCAATTTCTTTGAAAACATTTTGCGGCACACTGTGCCCAAAAAGGTTGTCTACCCCTTGATTAGAGTAACCCTCATCTTGTGCTGCTTCATACTATTTTTAGGACTCAACCATCAAAACAGGATTTAAAGTAAGACAAAAACCAGCATCATATGGCAGCTCTGATCTAAATTGTACCTAGTCTGTCAGATTAAACTAAAAAAGGGACTGTAATCGAATCCACACATCCTGGAACATTAAATCCTGTCATCAACCATCTCGACGAACTCCACGCCCCGCCCCGCCCCGCCCCGCCGTGCCCCAGTCACGCCCCCATCACGCCCCCCCCTTACGGGCTGCTCAGTCCAAAATGCCGGGGCCTATTTTTTGTCCCAGTCCGGGCCTGGTTGTGTCTGAAGGACACAGTAATCACAGATCCCTGCCGATGCGCACTGCCAAAGGGTGCACAGGAAGTACGATCACGGAAGGACATCAATAGACGCCCTCCCGGAAATAATATTTTTTATAACCTTATAGACTACTGCAGGCTTTGAATATCCTGCATAATATTTAGATATCACAGCTGTAAATTTAAAGGATAATTTTACCTTTTTTTAAAAAAATAAAAAATAAATAAATGCACATCTTTTTGCTGGTAAAAGAAAAAGTGTTTTTCTTTACTTGTTTACACTGGAGCCTGTAAAGCATTGCACCCATGATCAGCAGATCGCAGGTGCATTGCCAGGATCTTGCAGAATCTAAGTACACTGTCTGCCTGTACAGTACATCTGTTAAGAGCAGGCAGTTACTGAATTGCAGGAAGAATCTAAAAAAACTACAAGCCATCAGCCATGGTGGCTGACAATACCTGTAGTTCATTAATTCGCTGAACTCTGTGATTGAATGATGCGGCAGCCCATCATGGCCACTCTGTTTTTAAATTTTGACAGTGGGTGTCGGGAGGGGAGGGGGGGTCGGGGGGAAAGGAGGCAGAAGTGGAAACATGTTACATGTTCCACCCTAAATATGGGTGGAACATGTAACATAATCCAAATGTGAACTAAGCCTTTAAACAAGTAGAATGTTCATGTCTGCTAAATAGATGCTGAATGTGATGGACTGCAAAAGGTAGGATACAGTGGCGGCTGGTGCTCTATAGTCTGGGGGGGGGGTGCGGCAGACAGACCACACCATACCCCCCGACCACACCAGCTCTAGCCCACCCTCTGTCCACCGAGCCCACCCTTTTTAAAGCTTATTAGAGCCTCTGGCTCTAATCACGTGCTTAAAAAAAAAAAAAAAACCCCATTGGAATCCATGCATGTAGATTAGGGGGCTGGGCGCATGGATAGGGGGAGGGGCGGCGCCCCTGCACCCCCAATAGACGGGCTGCCACTGGTAGGATATCCAGCTCACTAAAATGTGATGAAAAGACTCAGACTGGCAGACATTGTAAAACTTCACTAGGTTCTGCTCCATTTTCTGGTCCATAAACAATGTCACCTTGGGCTTCAGTCACTAAACAAGGTGTAAAAAGGTCAGTTGGGGCATAGCTATGAGTGTAAAAAAGCTAGTACACCTTTGTACATACAAAGGAGAGTAATAATGTATATACATGACGCACAGAGGGCGGAATTAGAAATATGTAAGTAAAGTAAGTGAGGAGTCAAGAGTTTGCAATGCACAGAGTGCAGGGGACATGCATTTATAATTTACAAAATGCAGAGGTCAGGGTGTGTGATGCACAGAGTGCAGGGGTCATGTGTGTGTAATTCACCATGTACAAGGGTCAAGAGCATTTAATGCACAAAGTGCAGGGGTCATGTGTGTAATTCACCATGTACAAGGGTCAGGAGTGTATAATGCAGAGTATGAGAGTAAATGGTAAGTAGTGCACAGAGTGCACGGATCAGTGGTACATAACACAGAGTGTAGGGGTCAGGAGTATGTAACCAATAAGCAATACTCTCCTTTGAATTTCCCCTCCTAGCAAAAAATCCCCCCCTGCAAGCATTAATCTCCATCCCCTGCAAACTTTCCTCCCAACACAAATCTTTGTTCCCACACCCCCTAAAGGTCATTATGCCCCTAGTTTAATTCCCATCTGAACTTTGAAGATTTCCTTCCCTGCTCTCCCTCGACTTGTGTTATGTCTCACATCAGATTTAAGGAAGAGCCTATGTAAGCTTCCATGGCTCTGAATTCTATTAACAGGCAGAGCAACAAGTAGAAATGCTGGCTGCTGCAGTGGCAGGTGGTCACTTCGTCGACATCCAGGGCACCTGGCAGGGTATGTGGGTGATGCGCCCTGGGTGCCTTACAAGATTGGTTGAAATGGATTAAAAAGTGAGTAGTGATTAAAACGTATGTCCATCCAAAACCTTTTTTTTTTTTGTAAGGAGAGAAGGATATAAACCCTTGTAAGATTTTTACTGGTATCCGACAGAAGCAATTGAGTACTGTCCGTGATACTTTTTTTTTACATGACTATAAGGGGAAACAAAAAAAAAAAAAAACATACACAGCAATTATACATCAACTAGGGTACTTAGTGAGATAAGATAGAGAGTGCTATAGACTGAGAGGGGAAAAGCAGTCTCAAAGGGGATGATAAAACTGATGGATAATGATTAAGAAATCCCAGGTCCAATGCCTGGTATACACTATGAGGTTTTTTTGTTTGTTTTCCCATTCGGCCAGTGTGTACCAGGTTTTAATTCAGCCCATTATGTTGTGTCAAATTGAATTATCATTTATAGTTTAAAAGTTTTCCTTTCCTGATTGGGTTTGAAATTCCCTTTTAAGAACTGAAACATCAAAGTGATTGTAAACGATCACTTTGTAAAACAACCCATTCAGTTTATGTATTCTCCAGCTTAGCTTGGTCAGTTTTTAATAGGAAAGCAGAGGGACTAGCAGGAACACCAGGGATTTTACATAAAGGAAGCACTACAAAGAGAAAGGATACTTTCTCATACATGTTCATGATACAGCAGGCACATATCCGGAATATGAAGTGCTGGGGTAACAAACTCTTTAGGGTCTTTCATAAGCCTAGTACACACTATCTTTTTTTTTTTCAACCCAGCGAGTTACTTCATACTCACTCTGTGTCCATTTCATATGTTTACCTAGAACCTACAAAGTTGTTCTGCTGGGACCGTTACCTACTCCATGTTTATTCAACTGTTGTTCTGTTAATTGATTCCCATGCTCCCTACCTTTTTTATAGCATCTTTTTTACAATGTACGTGTAATATCTTTGTCGGTTCTTTCCAATAAAAACTTATTAAACAACCCAGGGAGCTGAACGAAAAACTTGAAGAGCTCGGGAGGAGATCCTGTACAATTCGATGCTAGTACAGCTTAGATTTTGTGTTCCAACTGGAGGACGGTACCCCTCCAGAACATGCAGATCAGCGCTCTCAGCCACTGGCTGAGAGCGCTGATTGGATGCTGATCGGCAG
Source organism: Pelophylax lessonae (assembly GCF_965119305.1). Lineage (NCBI taxonomy): Eukaryota > Metazoa > Chordata > Amphibia > Anura > Ranidae > Pelophylax > Pelophylax lessonae. The sequence continues at coordinate 173,813,392 of NC_138776.1, read as the reverse complement.
ATCTTTTTCAGTCATGCCCCTTCGACAGAACGCTAGATGCTCGGCTGGCTTCTGTTGGACTGGCTACCATATACATGGGCCAAATGTACCCTAATATTTAGCCTGTGTGTAGGGGGCTATAGTGTGGTCTGGTTGTGAGAAATCCATTGGAGAGATTTCCGCTCACTTACTTTCCTGGTGACAATGGCTTTACCAGAGAAAAAGTGTATTTTTGGTAAAATAGGTGAAAGTTAAACCCCCATCAGTCTTTCTTGCTGTCTGTGTCCCCATTGCAGGCTTTCCCTCCCTTCCATTCTGGTGAAAATATTGTGACCAGGAGAGTAACTAAGAAACAAATCTTATATGTATGAGTGGTTCCTGCGCTATCTGAGGTCGTATATGTTTCCCTTCCTGCTGCTGCACCACAGTACTGGCACCAGGAACCAGTCAATACAATGTGTGCAATTTGGGTGGGTGGTGCGCTTCAGAAGTGGAAATATAACTTAAAAAGGTGTAGCTTAAAACATGGCTTAAAATTGTGAATAAATAAAATGCAATACTAAAGACGTGTTCATGTGGTAAAATTGTGTTGTCGATTAAATTATGCCGTGGTGATCAAATTAATTCCATCATATAAATTAAAATGTAAATAAACCATTACAATACTTGTAATTACTTCGTATAGAAGATATATTGTAATGGTTTATTTACATTTTAATTTATATGATGGAATTAATTTGATCACCACGGCATAATTTAATCGACAACACAATTTTACCACATGAACACGTCTTTAGTATTGCATTTTATTTATTCACAATTTTAAGCCATGTTTTAAGCTACACCTTTTTAAGTTATATTTCCACTTCTGAAGCGCACCACCCACCCAAATTGCACACATAAGAAACAAATCTCTCTAAAGAAGTAAAACCTCTATGAGTGCCGGGTCACACTTGTGCGATGCTGGAAGGCTGCGAATTCGCAGCCTGTTCCCGCATCGCAAACGCACATCTGGCAGTTCACACTGCCATATGCAATACAAAGGGGGTGTCAATGAAATGTTAACGACACCCCCAGTTTGATCGCATATCGCAGTGCGATCTGACAGTTCGCACAGGATCGGATCGCACAAGGGTGAACCACTGTGCGATCCGATCCTGATGCGGCTGGAAAAAAGGGTCATGTGCGAGTTTGGTACAGATACAGTGCGAATTCAACCATACAAAGTGTATGGCTGAATTCGCATCCGCACCTCTGATCGCATGTAATGAAGGAGCAGTGCGCCCCGAATTACATGCGATCGGCGCACTCGCTATAGTGTGAACCGGCACTTAAGAAGAAAAACCCTAACACAGGTTTTAATTCTTCCCCATGCCATCCAACAATAATTTAAAAAAAAAATAATTGTCTGCACTTATTCTTTAAACAAATATAAGAAACCTGAGGTTACGTTTTCTGATTCTAGGTAATAATAATACAAAGACACAAATATGAATAAATTTAAGAGAATCCATTTATTCACTCAGCTAGGACAATTAAGCATGATTTTGGAAGTGTTTCCACCTCATATTGATACGATAACAGAGATAAGTAGTTGGATAAACTATTTTATTACATTTGTAAAAAGGTTTACTCATGTGAAAGAATTTTCACTTCCTTCATTTCCTGACACCATGTCCTTTGCCCTGTGTCTGGCAGGGATCAATTTGGGCGCATGGATCTATAAATGAAGTAAACATATTTTCATTAGTACTTAATATGTAGCTGTAACTAACATTTTTAAGCTGTAACAAGGTGCCTATGGTTTGGCCAATATTCTCAAAGCCAACATATCAGACTCTTTATTTTCAAAGAAGTCACAGTCATATGATAAACAAAAGGAACAGTAACTTTTATTACTAAACCATAACCAAATGCTTGCTTTTGTCAGGCCTTAGGTTCTTGGTCTGGCCTGTTTAGGCTTTTCATCCAGACCGCATTCAAATTGTAAAATGTGTAATGTGTAAATGTTCCTATGCATCTTTCTGATTATTTCAATAACGTTAAACATCCCGAAGTTTGCTACTATGATTCCTAACAAGCAGTTAAGTACTTAGGGGTCTATTTATCAAATTTTTTTCACCCAAAATGTACGCAATTTTCATCCACGATTCACACTTTCACATAAATTTTAATGGAAAAATGTGTGAATCTTGGTTGAAAGACCCCTTACAGTAGAATCGAATGTAGAAAGATATGTGTATTAATTTTGCATGTAAAAAATAACCTATAATTCAGCTTATGCCAAATATCCAACAAACATAAATGGGTGACCATACTGGCTATTGTTAAATTTGCTGTCAAATCATAAAATTTTGCCCATTTTGCTCACCTTGTTGATGCAATTGCATATATATTGGGGTTCATTTATGGAAAGCAAATAGACTGCTCACTTTGCAAACGACTTTGTGAATGAGATGAAGCTCTGCTGACTTTCATCAACTAATCACGTGCAAGCATAAAGCTGGGTATACAGGGAGTTTTTTTTTTTTCTTTCGTTCAAACAGCAGATTGTAAAAACGTACAGGTCCCCACAGCCACCCAAGTGATATGGATGCAGGAATCTCCCCGGCTGGATTATTGTATTCTGACAGTGGGGACTGCCCCTCCATCAGAATGCACAGATCAGCGCTGCAGCCATTGGCTGCAAGCAATGATGGATTGCTGGTTTTTCTGCAGGGCCATTCAACAGAAGCCAGCTTCTGTTAAACAGACAGCAGTTCATGCAGCAAAATTCGTCCAGTCCTTGCTGAACCTGACGGTGTTTGGTTCGTGTAACACCCCTTGCAACGTGGAAGGCCATTCCCTTGTGAATTATGATTTAAATTGTCTTTGCTTTGTGTTGTTTTACAATTCTGTATGTTCCCAGCAGGGCCGCTGATAGGGGGGGACCACCAGCCCTCTTGTAGGGGGCCCGAGCACACAGGGGGACCCACACAGAGAGGGGGATTAGTGATGGACAACAAATACAGAAATCTTCCTCCAGCACCTGAACCTGATCTGTCCCTCTCCCTGCTACCAGCTTTTATCTGTTGTCCCTCACTAATCCCTCTCCCTTGTGTGGGCCCCCCTCCCAGCACTTACTATCTCTGCTCAGGAGTTTATTTGTAAATTGTAACTTTGTTTCTCTCTCTCTCTCTCTGTCTCTCTGATCACTAAGCTCCAACTGCCCAGCCTGTATATTTTTCTCATCTTATGTTCTTTTTTATTTAACGTAGTTTTTTTTTTTAGATTTAGCAGGAATTATGCGAGTTATGTTATATTTGTGTCTGCTAATAGTGATTTTGTTGGAATTTTAGCTAAATATATCTTTAATATTTTCTGGGGGGGGCCCTGCCAGGTCGTCTGTACGGGGCCCCGCGATTTCTAACAGCAGCCCTGGTTCCCAGGTTTGTCGCAGTGTTGATTGAAATACAGTTTTTCTATTAATAGAATTAGCAACTAGACATAGCAGCTCTGGTTCTGCTTAACCATTATGCATAGACATTTGCTTGCACTATAGTATTCTTCTACAAGACGTCATGTCATTTTTTTTACAATAAAGTGCAGTTACTTACCTACAACTTTGCATGGGTCCTGGCATTGGGGTGCTGGATCCTGACATACAATTGGAGGTGGGCATGGATCCGGGCATTTGGTTGCTTGATCCTGACATATTTGGATTGGAGGATTGCATTCTAAAAGGCAAAAGATAATTTAGTATTATGCCAGACAACAGCAGCATGTATTTTACTGCCAGGTTATTGTTGAAATTCAAGAATATTAAACTAAATGTTTACACAAGTAATTTCCACTATTTGTGACGATAGAGACGTATGTACATATATATTATGTAAATTACTGTGTAAATTGACAGCATTTTATAATCACCTATTATATTCAAAAGTGGTGCTGCGCTCCATATAATTTTGCACATTGATACATTGATACACATTTAGAGAGCGTGTATAGGTGTGAGCGATCTGCTTTGTACGTTTTGTAGCCTTTTAGCACTCAATAGCACGACATTGCAGTGAGCAAGTACACCCATTTTTAATTGTCAATAACTATATAAACACCTGTAATTTATGAATTCATGAATTTGATTTAGTTTTTCTCTGTAAACGCATTTTTTTATAGCTTGGAACACAAAAGAATTTGTATTTACAATTGTGTCATCTCAGCCTAATTGTACCTGATATTCCTCAACTAACATGAACAGTAGCTGCATCTCAGTGACTGAAGAATAAAAAAACCAATGCAATTATACTTTCCTAATTTCTTAATTGTGTAACATGATAAAAAAAAAATAAATTGTTGAACTTACTTGAATGGATATTGATTACTGACTTATACATTTTATCAAAATAATGACTACTGCCTACACACACTTGTTAATACAATTTGTTAATACTTGTTAAGTGATATGAACAGAACAAATGTATAAAACAATGTCATTTTGTTGTAGCACAATGTTAATACAAAACCCATCAAACAATTCCAGCTTAGTAATGCTTTTTTTACAGTCAAGATATGGTATTAAACTTTGAAAAAATACTTACGGCCTTTCTGTTGTCCACCCTTTGCTGCCATTGTTGTGTCTGGTAAAGGAGTTTGTCTGCTGAACAAGATGAAACAGATCGCAATAACTCAAACAGCAAAGGATGGTGTTTATATACAAAAAGGATGCTGAATCTCTTATAGTTATGTAATACTTCAAACCTTAGAATGAGCCAATAGAATGCCTAATGGATTTCCTAAGTGTAATTAATTTCTATAATTTGCATACCTTCAAGGCAAGGCGTATTTGGTTTATTTTTTAATGCAAATTATATCCCTAGTACATGGAAGTACTTCTGAATAAATCTTCCTGTGCGTGAATACATATTTAAAATCCATTCATGGATACATAGTGTCTTCTCTAGTTACAGATACTGTGTGTAATGTTTAGTCATTGTGACTAAATACCTCAAATAAAAACCATTATCTACATTTTTATTTCACCCATTGCTTGGTCTATAATTACAGTGTCTCGCAAAAGCGAGTACACCCCTCACAATTTTGTAAATATTTTATTATCTTTTCATGTGACAACACTGAAGAAATGAGACTTTGCTACAATGTTCAGTAGTGAGTGTACAGCTTGCATACCAGTGTAAATTTGCTGTCCCCTCAAAATACCTCAACACAAAGCCATTAATGTCTAAACCACTGGCAACAAAAGTGAGTACACCCCTAAGTGAAATTGTCCAAATTGGGACCAAAGTGTCAATATTTTGTGTGGCCACCAATATTTTCCAGCACTGTCTTAACCCTCTTGGGCATGGAGTTCACCAAAGCTTCACAGGTTGCCACTGGAGTCCTCTTCAACTCCTCCATGATGACATCACAGTGCTGGTGGATGTTAGAGACCTTGTGCTTCTCCACCTTCTGTTTGAGGATGCCCCACAGATGCTCAATAGGTCTGGAGACCTGCTTGGCCCATCCATCACCTTTACCCTCAGCTTCTTTAGCAAGGCAGAGGTCCTCTTAGAGGTGTTTTTGGGGTCGTTATGTTGGCCCAGTCTCCGAAGGGAGGGAATCATGCTCTGCTTCCGTATGTCACAGTACATGTACACGATACAGCTTGTATAACAGTGTAAATTTAACTCAACACACAGACATTATTGTCTAAACCACTGGCAACAAAAGTGAGTACACCCCCTAAGTGGAAATGTACAAATTGGGCCACAGTGTCAATATTTTATGTGGCCACCATTATTTTTCAGCACTGTCTTAACCCTCTTGGGCATGGAGTTCACCAGAGCTTCACAGGTTGCCACTGGAGTCCTCTTCCACTCCTCCATGATTACATCATGGAGCTGGTGGATGTTAGAGACCTTGCGCTCCTCAACCTTCTATTTGAGGATGCCCCACAGATGTTCGATTGGGTTTGGAGACATGCTTGGCCAGTCCATCACCTTTACCATCAGCTTCTTTAGCTAGGCAGTTGTCATTTTGGAGGTGTGTTTGGGATGGTTATGTTGGAATACTGCCCTGTGGCCCAGCATCTGAAGGGAGGGGATCATGCTCTACTTCAGTATGTCACAGTACATGTTGGCATTCATGGTTCCTGCAATGAATTGTAGCTCCCCAGTGCTGGCAGCACTCATGCAGTCTCAGACCATGACAATCCCACCACCATGCTTGACTGTAGGCAAGACCCACTTGTCTTTGTACTCCTCACCTGGTTGCCACCACACATGCTTGACACCATTTGAACCAAATAAGTTTATCTTGGTCTCATAAAAACCACAGGACATGGTTCTAGTAATCCATGTCGTTAGTCTGCTTGTCTTTAGCAAACTGTTTGCGAGCTTTCCTGTCCATCATCTTTAGAAGAGGCTTCCTTCTGGGACAACAGCAATGCAGACCAATTTGATGCAGTATGCGATGTATGGTCTGAGCACTGACAGGCTATCTCCCACCCCTTCAACCTCTGCAGCAATGTTGGCAGCACTCATACGTCTATTTCCCAAAGACAACCTCTGGATATGATGATGAGCACGTGCACTCAACTTCTTTGGTCGACCATGGCGAGGCCTGCTCTGAGTGGAACATGTCCTGTTAAACAGCTGTATGGTTTTGGCCACCGTGCTGCAGCTCAGTTTCAGGGTCTTGGCAATCTTCTTATAGCCTAGGCCATCTTTATGTAGAGCAACAATTCTTTTTTTCAGATCCTCAGAGATTTCTTTGCCATGAGGTGCCATATTGAACTTCCAGTGACCAGTATGAGAGAGTGAGAGCAATAACACCAAATTTAACATACCTGCTCCCCATTCACACCTGAGACCTTGTAAAACGAATGAGTCATATGACAACTAGGAGGGAAAATGGCTAATTGGTCCCAATTTGGACATTTTCTTTTAGGGGTGTACTCACTTTTATTGCCAGCAGTTTAGACATTAATGGCTGTGTGTTGAATTATTTTGAGGGGACAGCAAATGTACACTGTTATACAAGCTGTACACTCACTTCTTTAGATTGTAGAGAAATGTAATTTCTTCAGTGTTGTCACATGAAAAGATGTAATAAAACATTTACAAAAATGTGAGGGGTGTACTCACTTTTGTGAGATATTGTAGTCTATTGTATTAACTCTAAAGAGTGCACTCAAAGGTATTAAATGTAAAGGATCAGTGGTAAGGCACTTGATATTTTTTAGCTAATTCATGTTTTTGCCGATGTTTCAGCCCACCTTTATCAAGGCAACATACACAGTAAAAACTACCATCATAAATACCAAACCTCCAATCTACCACCGTTATTCTCAGGGACAGTCCACTTTGGGAGGGGTCTGTCCCCAAGAGCAGGGCACAGTAGCACAATGCAGTGTGCAGTCTCCAACTCAAGGAACAATGGGCAAGCATCAGTGAAAAATGTCACAACTAGAGGGGCCTGTGAGTGAATGGCTCTCCATGTTGCTGGTACTTACTGGTTCCTACAGCCATGCCATTTTTATTAAACCCTTGCGCTGTGCGCCTTGAGTTTGAGGGTGCGCACTGCAATGTTTACACTTTGCTGCCTGACTCCCGGGGACAATGCTGGTACTGGGGGAGAGCTATGATGACACCAGGTGCACTCTGCATGTTACTTGCCTGACCCCTGATATCTTTATACTACTTAATCCTGACACTTGAAGTTTCTGTATTATTTATTTTATTATTTAATCCTAGGCAATCTGGTTTACTAAATCCTAACCCCTGAACTCTGTGCATTACCTAATCCTGACCCCTACAATATCTGCATGACCTATTCCTCACCCCTGAATTCTGTGCATTACCTAATCCTGACCCTTGAAATCTCTGCACAGCTTATTCCTGACCCCTGAACTCTGCACATTTCTTAATCCTGACCCCTAAAATTTCTGCACTACTTATTCCTGACCCCTGAACACTTTATTTCTGATTGAGTGGTGAGGGGTTAGAACATCTGTCAGGATTTTATTACTGTCTGTATTCCAGCTGGCAAGATTCACCCTTACCATTTCCCATCCAATAGGTAAACGTATTTATTTTCGTACATCACGTGACACAGAGCCATAACTCATAACATATGGATTATATAGCAACCTACAGGTGAAGGACACTGGCAACCAATCAGAAAGGATGTCCCCCCTATATAACCCCTCCCACACAGGAAGTACCTCATTTTTTTCGCCATTATCTAAAGGTGATGGCCACGGTGGAGAGTCTCTCCACATCTCTCTTTAAAGAAGAAAGATGATATGCTATATAGTTATACCCCAATCCAAGATCACTGAATCTAAGGGGTTAGCTATCAGATCCATCTAAAAAAGTCAATGGACTAAAAAGATGGTACCTGAGCCTCAGGAAGCACATACAAGGTTTTGCCTGTAATGTTGTCCTTTTTAGGAGCTGAACCCTGGGATCCGGACCTTTGGAATACCAAACCCCAAAGGCGCTCCATGCAGGGTGCTCTACAGGTCCAAGGTCGTGGCCCCTCTAAAACAAGGGGACTCAGTCCTTGAAGGTTGCCAAGACAAAGCGCACCATGGGTTACGATTGTATTCTGGTTTTAAACAGAATTCTGCGGCAGGACTGGTAAGTCCAATTTAAAATATTTACACATACAGCAAGCCTTTAAGGCAAAAATTGCTGGCATGATTGCAGATTGTAAGTATTTTATGCACTGTTCCCTTTAAAAGATAACAGAGACAAAGTGCCATGTGAGTCTCTGCATGAGACTATGGATGTTAAGCCTATGCACAATACATCTTGTTAAGCATTATTTCTTTGCTTGTTTTTCTGACACACTGTGTTCACCCTGTGCTGATTACCTGAGTGGCATCAGCTGTGACAAACCAATGTGTGCATGAGACTATGGATGTTAAGCTATGCAATATACATCTTGTTGAAAACTCTGGCCTTTCCTCAGGGAGTAAATGTGCCAATTGTATCAATTGTGATTATATGAGCTTGTGCTGTTGTGAGATTGATGCAAAGTTTGTTTAAACATTATTTCTTTGCCTATTGTTATCACACTGTTTTTTTGCCCTGGATTCATCACCTGAAAGTTATCAGCTGTGACAAACAAAATTCAGCCTAAGCTGCGCTCACCCTATGGGGTTGCTGTTTCCGCATGTTCGTCTCCTCCCTTGATAGTGTGTCTGTGGCGAAGACCTATTCGCGCGCAAAAGAGAATCTTCATCTTTTAGTGCAGGCATACGCCACATGGTTTGAACGCGATTGGCATGCACGTGGACGCCATGCGCAATACAGCATAAATGGGGGTGATTTAGAAGGAACTGTTTCCAATGCGCTAGCCTCTGCTGAGGCTGAAGAGGACACAGAGCAGCAGCAGCTGGGTTGCATGAGTCACTGTGGGTGTATGTTACTGGCACAAACAGGTCCTGTATATTTTTGGATAACCAGTGCTGTGTGCAATAAGCTATATAAGCTTGGCACAATCCTTGGGTACACTGAAGTTAGTACCTCAAGTTTTGTCTTGCTATAAAACAATGTTTTACCCAAAGAGGGCTGGGGGGGGGGGGACAGTTGGAAGGGGCACTGTGATGCCACCGTGAGGCCTTTAAGGTCCTAGCCGTGCTTCCTTTGTGTCTACTCCCCCTGAAAAGCCAAAGGTGATTAGACAATCTTAGCCATTACGGTTGTCGGCCATAGTAGTTACTCCAGGTGCTTCTGCCGCAACCTACGTCACTAAGGACAATTTGGCATCGGCATTAGCCAGCCTTGAGGGTAAGATTGCTGGCATGATTGCAACATCACAAGGAAGGAGGAAACGTGATAGGTCCCCTCCACCTGAGCCACCCCCTGAATTATGTTCACAATTGGGCAAAGGATGTGGAAGAACTAGATTCACTTCTGGGGAGTCAGGGTCAGAGGAGTCTGTCAGCCTCTCAAACCCAGAGATTGTTGGTTCAGTCTCTTAATAAAATAGTCTGGTATGGAAACAAATTTCCTCCCTTAGAGACAGCTGAAGTCTCTTTTTCCCCTCTAGGCTCATTGCACCCTCCTCATAGTCCTCAGACGTTTCCCATACATCTGCTCTTGGAGCAAGAAATGTATAATGATTGGGACCATCCTGATAGGATTTTTGTTCCTCCTAAAAGGTTCTCACTATTGTATGCTATGGAGGAAAAGTTTACTAAGAAATTGAATATACCCACTGCGGATGCTGCAATTTCTTTTGTTAACAAGAGTTTAACCTGCCCTGTGAATAATGCCCAGGCTTTTAAAGATCCAGCAGCAGATAATAGGTTGGAATCTTTATTGGAAGCCTACTTTGTGGTTGCAGAATCTGTGATACAACCAGAAGTAGCGGCCATAAGAGTGTGCCAGTCTTTAAAAAACCATATGAAGCGAGTGTTCAAGACCGTCCCTTCTCAAGGAGAGTATGTGGAAGATCTGTCAGATCTGCCTCGCACTTTGTTTCGCAGTGGATGCTCTTACGGACTCCATAAGGCAAATGTTACGAGCTCTAATGACAGTGCATATGCTCAGAATCCTTTGGTTAAAGAGCTGGCCTGCGGAATTACCATGTAAAAGGTTATTGGCTAGCTTCCCTCTTCAGGGAAAATGCCTTTTTGGTGACAATCTGGATAGGTACACTGAACCAATGTAGAAACGCAACACTATTGTTTTTGCCCCCATTTTTCATGAGCTGAACTCAAAGATATAAGACTTTTTCTATGTACACAAAATGCCTATTTCTCTCAATTATTTACAAATCTGTCTAAATCTGTGTTAGTAAGCGCTTCTCCTTTGCCGAGATAATCCATCCACCTCACTCATTGTGCTGTATGATAAAACTGCACATTTTAGAATGGCCTTTTATTGTGGCCAGCCTAAGGCACACATGTGCAATAATCATGCTGTCTAATCAGCATCTTGATATACCACACCTGTGCTCACTAACAGATTTATGAACAATATTTGAGAGAAATAGGCCTTTTGCGTACATAGAAAAAGTCTTAGAATCTTTGAGTTCAGCTCATGAAAAATGGGGGCAAAAACAATAATGTTGCGTTTATAATTTTGTTCAGTGTATGTTCAAAAGATCTCTGTAAAAAGGAAGAGCAAACTTACTCCTTACATGGCGACAGCCTCAGCCACCTGGGTCCAGGAACCAAGCCTTCAGGGCAGGGTCAGAAAAAGCCCTGGGCCCAGAAATCAGTCAAGTCTTCCTCTAAGTCTCACTTGGGTGGGGGGAAGGCTGCTTCGGGTCTCGAAGGTTTGGGTGGAAATGATCCTAGACAAATGGATTATCTCCACCATTTCGCAGGGGTACAAACTGGAATTTCAGAAATTCCCGCATCATCTGTTTATAAGTCAAGTATACTCTTCTCAAAAAACACCAATTAAATCTCAAAGAAATCCAATAAGGCTGCATTCACACTTGAGTGTAGCGTTTTTTACCTTGATTTTTACCGCGATTTTACCGTGATTTTCAGGCGTTTTTGGAGGCAGGCATTGACATCTATCAAAAACGCTGGTAATCAGCCCAAAAAGAAGCTCATGTACTTTTTTCAGCTACAGGTGTTTTGCTTCAGGCGTTAAAACGCTCAGATGTGAACAGGGGCCATTTAAATTAATGGGGTTTTACTTGTTGGGCGTTTTGGAACTTTTTTTTTGAGCGTTTTTGGAGCTGAAAAACGCTCAAAAACGCCCAGGTGTGAATGGAGCCTTAGTGTTAGTAGCGCAGATGAAATTATGATCTAGGGCTGAAATGAGTGGCACCTCAAGACAGCACAATACAGTCAGTGAGGAAGAAAGTCTCTTGGATAGAGTCTATATATTACTGAATATCTTCAGTGACAGGGTAAAGTCGCAGAGAATCCTGTATATGGATCAAAATACACCTTTATCTCCTACACCACTAAGGCACCAATCATGGACAAGATGGCAACTCACCAGAGCTCATGCCCATTCACTCACATGGATAAGGTAATCGGGCAAGTATGATGATCTCCACAAAAGGCTTGGATCCCAATGACTGTATCCAGTATAGATGATAGCACCTTGGGGTATCTTTTAATACAGCACACACTTCTATGTCTCTCCTCAATCCAATTGATGACCACAATGGGGGAAAGAAACAAACGGGCCACAATAGTGTGATACTGTTTTTAGAGCTGGTTATTATTAAATACCAAAGCCTCTTACCAAAGAAAATGCAGTGACAGCTATTTCCGGTGACACCACAGACACACAGGAAACCAATGTGTGGACCAAAACACCTCACACGCCTCCACCACTGTGACACCCGATGTGATAAAGATGGTAACTCACCAGAGGCACATGCCTACCCACTCTCGTGGATTAGGCAGTATGGCGGGGTTGATGTTTTCCACACAGGCTGGGTTCCTGGTCACAAAATCCAGCATATATCCTATCACTTTAGGGTCCTTTGTAAAACAGCACTCCCTTCTCTTGTATGTCTTCCCAATCTCCCAAATAATGATAGCAATAAGGGAAGAAAAAACAGAAGGGCCGCAATAGTGTAAAATGCTAGTTTTATTCACCCATAAAATGATACACTCACAAAGTATTTGTATGATAATGCAGTAAGAGAAGAGTCAGGGTCATCCAAAGACGCTCCCGGTTGTCCCCGTTAGTGAAAAGGTTCCAGGGGATGCTCCGTTCGTGACTCCGAGTGCTTCCGGTTTGCCGTATGTTCACGCCCTAACGTTTCGTAACTTCCGACTTTTTCAAAGGGGAGTGAACATACAGCATGGCATCCCAGATTTATAGCACCTACATCCCCACAGCTGCAGTATGCAAGTAATTATCTTGAGGGCAGGTATACTGACAGATACCCTAAAAAGAAGGTTTCTCTTGCGCTAGACCAGCTGAGGGCCCAAAGAATGATAACGGAGGTTCCGAAGATTGAAAGGTTCAGGGGTTTTTACTCAAACCTGTTCATAATCCCCAAACCAAGCAGGGGTGTGAGACCTATTCTGTATCTCAAAGCTCTAAACCAGTTTCTGAATGTTCGTACTTTCGGTATGGAGTCAATCCGTTCAGTCATAGCCTCCCTGCAGGGAGAGAAATTTCTAGCTTCCAAGTGGCTTGAAAAAGGAGAGCGCAGGTCCAGGACAGGACTCTCGCGCATGCTCTGAAACTAGTTGTGAAGCCCAGACTGCCCACACCTACCTGTGACGTCAGACGCCTCCACTGACTCCCGGCCGCCGCACAAGTCTCCATCGCTGCACGGCACTTCCGGAACGATTGAGCTAAGTCTTCACCAGTTCCATTAAGCCTACGCCTGGACACCTGGATACTTGCATGCAATCTCCAGCAGCCGCCCTCGGAGAGCCATGCACTTACCAGCTTACTTATATGTAAGTTACTACATTGTCTTGTAATAAATTGTGCTTTTTACCACAATCAAGAGGCGCTTCCCTCTTCTCTTTATTACTTATAGATCGATCGGCTTCGGCTCTAAGCCAAAATGTCCTCCAGACAGTACAATTCCTAGAAAGTCTGGGGTGTATACTGAACTTGGCAAAGTCAGCATTACAGCCAGTCCAGCGTCTGGAATATCTGGGTCTTCTGGTGGACATAGTACAGGCAAAGATATTCTTGCCAAAAAGAAAGGTCACAGACCTGAAGGATCTGGTTCGGTCCGTAGTAAGGCTAAAGATGGCGTCCGCATTTAAAGCAATTCCCTACGCTCACATCCATGGCAGACCCTTAAAGAAGAACATTCTGTCCACATGGACCGGAAGTGTTTAGGCTCTGGACTGGTCCATGGCTCTGGTACCAAGAGTATGTCAGAGTCTGATTTGGTGGTTGATTACCAGAAATCTGGAGAAGGGGAAATCCTTTCTTCCAGTAATTTGGAAGGTGGTGACTACCGATGCCAGTCTCTCCGGCTGGGGAGAGGTTCTGGAAGAAGCCACTGTCCAGGTAATGGTCTTGGGTAGAGAGTGGTCTCCCCATCAACATTCTGGAAATCCAAGCAGTCAGTCGGGCTTTGAAATACTGGACGCCCAGACTTCGGGGGTCACCCTGTCAGGGTGCAACCTGACAATACTACAGCCGTGGCTTATATCAACCATCAAAGAGGCACAAAGAGTCAGTCAGCCCAGATAGAGGTGGATATCATCCTATTCTGGGCAGAGATGTTTGTGCTATGCCTGCCAGCAGTTTTTATTTGCTATGCCTGCCAGCAGTTTTTATTCCAGGAATAGAGAACTGGTAGGCAGATTTTTTTGAGCCGTCAACAGATGTTTCCGGGAGTATGGTCACCACATCCTGAGATTTTTCAATCAATCTGCCTACGCTGGGGGATCCCAGACATAGATCTGTTGGCATCCAGGTTCAACAACAAGGTGAATAGATTTGTGTCCAGGACCAGGGATCCACTTGCAGTCGGAGTGGATACTTTAGTGACTCCTTGGGAGGAGTATTCCCTGATTTATACCTTTTCTCCGGTGCAGCTGATACCGCGTCGGTTGCGTAGGATCGAGCTGGAGGGGAAACCAGTGATCCTGGTAGCTCCGGCCTGCACAAATCCAAAGATTGGCAGTGAAAAGACCTTGGGCTCTTCCACTGCATACGGACCTACTCTCTCAAGGTCCGATATTCCACCCTGCTGTACAGTCTCTAAATTTGACTGCTTGGCTATTTAAACCTTAATCTTGAGAGAGCGGGGTGTATCTGGCCCTGCAGTTTATACCATGATAAATACTAGGAAACCAGTCTCTAGAAACATGTATTACAGGGTCTGGAAATCCTACATTGCCTGGTGTGAAGCCAGGAAATGGCATCCCTGCAAATATACCATCGGGAGAATTCTAGCTTTCCTTCAAGCAGGGGTAGATATGAAATTAACCTTGAGCACTATTAAAGGGCGAGTTTCAGCCTTATAGGTTTTCTTCCAAGAACCGATCGCTTCCTATTCATTGGTTCAGACCTTCATCTGGGGAATGTTATGTTTGCTTCCACCTGTGGCTAAAATGGTATCAGAACTAGCAGCTCTTTCTTGTAAAGAGCCATTCTTGATTTTTCATCAAGATAGGGTGATTCTACGTACACACCCAGTTTTTTTGCTCAAGGTGGTGTTCGCCTTTCATTTGAATCAGGATATTATTCTACCTTCCTTTTTTCCAGGTCCTCAATCAAAGGAGGAAAAGTTACTGTATTCTCTTGATGTAATACGTGCACTTATGTTTTACTTGGAGAGATCAGCTTGGATTCGTAAGACTGAAAGCTTGTTTGTGCTGCCAGAAGGGCCCAGGAAGGGATCGACAGCATCTAAGTCTACGATTTCTCATTGGTTTCGCCAGGTTATTACCAAGGCATATGATTTAGAAGGGAATGTTCCACCTTTTGCTGTAAAGGCACATTCTACCAGAGGCGTAGGTGCCTCTTGGGCACATCGCCATCAAGTCTTTATGGCTCAGATTTGCAAGGCTGCGACCTGGTCGTCGGTGCATACGTTCACTTGTTTCTATCGAGTGGATGTTGGGACCCAGGAGGAATCTGCATTTGACCACGGTGTTCTGCAGGCAGCAGTCTAATCCTTTTTGTGGTCGGACGCCGGTATTTTTTGGTGTCCCCCTCCCCTCAGATACATTGCTTTGGGACATCCCATATGTTATGATTTATGGATTTATTGCGTCCCGTGATGTACGAAAATAAAAATGGATTTTTTAATGCAGACTTACCTATAAAATCCATTTCTTCAAGTGCATCACGGGACACAGAGCCCCACCCCCCTCTTCTATAGGGCCTTTATTGCTGGCTATAAAACGGAGGTACTTCCTTTGTGGGAGGGGTTATATAGGGGGACATCATTTCTGTTTGGTTGCCAGTGTCCTTTACCTGTAGGTGGCTATTTAACCTATATGTTATGATTTATGGTTCTGTGATTTATGGTTCTGTGTCCCGTGAAGTATGTGAAGTAATGGATTTTACAGGTAAGTCTGTATTAAAAAATATTTTTTTTGTAACAAAAGAGGGGATCTCCTCTTCCCGCTATGTCTCTGGAGTAGGAAGAGAAAATAAATATCAGCCAGGAAGAGACAGAAAAAAGCCAGACAGTAGTCTTAGCTATTCCCTACAATGTCCCAAACATACAAAAAAAATTGTTTTGGAAGTAGAACATTTGCAAATATCATATGCATATGTGCTATCTTGTCTAGCCTTCTATGTAATGGAGCTTATTTCACCTTCTACAAAAACGTAAAAACAGGGATGATATGGAGACCATACCTACACATGATGTTCAACCATTTTAGGATGTATATTCATCTGTCATTTCTATGAGTATACTGTATGTGCTTTAGTTATGCTCTGTGTTTTTATTACTGTCCAACATTCATGTTTTAATATGGTTCAATAAAATTGTAAAATTTTTACTTTCTTGGTGTCTTCCCTGGACTTAAAGTCCCAATTTCTATGGGGGATTGTTTTGCAAAAAACAGGGATGAGGTCTGGATTTATTAATTAGTTAAATCTCAAACTCAAATTTTCTCATATGCCTTGCAGCGAGAGGAGGTGGACGCCCTCTCTCATGCTGCAGGGCTGCGTGGAGGCTGCTTTGCGGCTCCATTTGGGATCCAAGGATCGGAGATTTATAGGACAAATGTGGGCTCCACTATTCATCCTCCCCATTCCTGGATTATTGCCAGTGGTACTGCTGAAATGTATAATGTGAATATGATAAAATTTTTCCCGCGGTCCTACAGAGACACAGGAATGTTTTTTAGAGGTGGCGTCTTTGACCTCTCCTCCCAGACTATGTGGGTGAAATGCAATGGGGCACTCCTAAGGACCATATACAAATGGAGAAACATGTGGGGTGAAGACTGTACCCCTGAAGAAGAATAGAACTGAAAGTTCATTAAATATTCGAAACGTGCTGGATATTCACTCCGCATGAGGACTAAACTATCCTGGGGTGTTTCTCACTCCCAGGGGTGATCTATCCATTGTATTGTTGTTTTTATGACTGTGCTGCTTTTTATATGTTAAATGTGGACACTGTGTTGGTCCTAAATCTACTTGTTTTTTCTAAATAAAATATAGATGTGTCTTATATGGATATATATATATACTTTTTCATTGTTTAATTTGCCCTTAAAATCCCAAATTAGAGGAAAATTTCTTTCATTCTTACATTTTTGAGGTCTGGATTTGTTAGCAACATGGGTTTACAGTAAATACTTCAATTTTGAAATTCATATTTCCTGTGAATTTACGTAGAAAATTAGCAAACCAAAATTTTAGCATCAGTGATGTCTGGCCTTTTAAGTCAGGTCAGCTGGCCAATAATGGAAGCATTGGTAGGTGCCAACTTACTCACTATAAAATAATGGACCCAATATAGTCATATTGTCAGTGTTTGAAGTTGATGATCTAACAATTCTGTATAGGGAGAGTTTAATAGATATATAACTACAGAGGATAGCACACACATGCAAAAGAAATGACTATCAAATATAAAGGCAATCAAAATTAGTAAAAATGGGGATTTAGTCCCACCATATGGCCATATCGTGCTCCAGCCCACCACTACGTCAAAATACCCCATTGTCAGTGGGTCCTATACTATCCATAAAATGAAGGATAAATCCAACCTCTCTCTACCATTGGAGATACTTACTCCTTACATGGGAGAGATGTGTAACTGCACTATAAGGGACTCCTCCTATATCTGCTTGCTGGTGGACACTCTGGCCATATGGTGGGACTAAATCCCAATTTTTACTCATTTTGATTGCTTTTATATTTAATAGTAATTTATTTTGTGCGCTATCCTCTGTAGTTATATATGTATATTGGTTTTTATAACCCCCCCCCCTCTACCCTTTGAGAGTTTGATAGATACTATGCTATACTGTGCAATACTGTGCTAATAAACTGGATTGCAGTGTGGTGGGCTACATATGTGCACAGTTCTATATGCTCAACTGTCCTTTTCAACAGTCATTTTTAGGACTAACATGAGAAGCAGAGGTGCTGCCTGTGGAGATAGTAGGCAGGCCTAAAGTGATTGGACATATCTGAGTTTCCTGCCACCAAGTGACTGAGAAGTACAGCCACAGCATGCACAGAAGGTAGTTGAATGGCTGGCAAAGCCTTCCCCATTTCCCTCCCCCATATGCAGAGCAGCTAATGTGTCTACTACTTCTTCCTCCTCCTTCTCCACTAACCCCTTTATAGCCTTGCAAAGTGGCTATGAGGAGTTGGCAAAATTATTTGATTGCACTATTTTGGACTTACTACTGGAATAAGTATTTAGGGAACAAGGAAGATAGCAGACTGGCCAGTGGGGTTGCGTTGCAAGCAACACTTCAGGAAGGGGACATCAGGCAGCAGGCGGCAATAGGGTAGTGTGTTCCAGCAGCTGGAACTTACTGTGAAATAGCCTCCTTTGGTTGAGAGGAGGTGATGGGTGAGGTGGTAGACTATATGTGGATACCATAGTGTGGAGTGCATGAAGGTTCCAAGGGAGAGGCTGAAGATTATCAAAGGAGAATGTTGAGTGGCAGGGGGACCTTGAGAAAAGCAGCAGAAGGTTGCTGTTTTCAAAACTAGTCTACTGGGTGGTACAATGTGAGCCTTCATTATTGCCTGCAGCACCATCATGGTCCACAGCATCTTCCTGTAGGACACAAGCTATGGAAGGAGTACCTTCTATTTGGGTAATATGCACATGCAGAGGAACATGATATTGTACCATTAAGCTCAATGGAAACAGCCCTAAATGGAAAAAGTCAGAAGCAAATGACCCAGATTCCTCCTCCTGCTTGTTTCTTATTTCCGTATCTCATATTGAAAATAAAAGAGGTTACTTAGAAAAGTATGTATGTATGATTATATATAAATATATATACATATATTTAGGACCAACTGGCAGATGCAGATATCTAGGACAAACCAGATAATCCAGATTAGAAGTTTCTATCTAATAATTCAGGTCTGAAGATGTAATTTGTAGCATCCAGATATACTGGAGTTCAATATATAATGCTTCATTCAGTGCTATAGGTGGCCAGATGCAATCCCCTACTGTGTAGTTCCAGGTGCTGGATGCAGTTTTTCTCCCAACAATAAAAAGGAACAATGATAAAAGATAGATAGTAGGCTGACTTCTTCATAAAATAATAACATACAGGATATATGCTTCACATGTTTTAGCAGCTTGTACTGTTGCACCCTACAAGGTAGGTGCTAGGTAAAGTGTAGTAGGCCTTTTCTGCTTATCAGCAGGGCCATGATTTTCAGCTAGGTTGTCATGGTTCCCAGGTGTGGCTGTTGAGACTGGGGAGACTCCCCACTGTGCTCAATGAGGGCTCTCATTGGGCAGTGGAGGAAACCCGGCCAATGGCACACCCAGGCTTGTATCTACCCCAGAAAGGCAGATTCTGCTGCACAGCATTCTGGGAGTGGGTTTAACTTTGAGGGGAGCACATGACGCAGCGTCTTTGGTGGGAAGCAGAGTCCCATGAGGGAGAGTATGGCTGTGTCTCCTCCTTTCAAGAGGAATCGGGGGTCCCAGGTGGCTTGCCTGAAGGGACAGAGGGCTGAGCTTAGCTGCAGAGAGGATCCGATGTGCTGGGGACCAGCAGAGCTGAGAGGGGTCGAGTTTCAGGAAAGCATTCCCAGTCGTGAGTACTGAAAACTGCCCCTGGGGGTCTGCCTAGTGAGAGGGGACCACTCCAGAGAAGGTCATTGGGATCCGGAAGCTAGCTAGCCGGTGCAGGAAGAGTAAAAGGGGGTGCCAGTGTTGACCCTGAAGAGTAAAGGGGTGCCAGTGGTTGGGCCCTGAAGTATTCAGTGTACAGTGGAAGTGTACAGCGTGCAGTTTACAGTGTTGAGAGTTGCAGTAGCAGCAGCAGTGTTACTAAAGGCTACCTCAGTCAGGAAGGACTAGAGGGAGCAGTGTCAAGGTCTTTTGAGCTAACCAGAGTGTCAGAAGTCAGTCTTCAGGACAAAGCAAGCAAGTCAGTGATTTCAAGCGCCAGCAAGTGTTGGTCGGCATCCAGCAGGCGTCAAGTCAGCGCTGAAAGGCAATTTTTCTCAAGTGTCCCAATTTGTACCTAGTTGAGCCAGAGGAGTATCCCACTCATTCCCTTCTCCCATCCCTTTATCAAATAAACAAAACAAACCAAAGATGCCGGACTGTTCTTTGACTCATATCTCACACTTGGGAAATCAGTTTAAATGTGCTGTTGGAGCTACCGGTGACCATGGCAGACCCACATCAGGCCCAATGTCTGGAAACATTGCTACAGTACTATGAAGTTTTTTTTCAAAACCCTCAAAGATCACAAAGACTCTAAGGGCTTGTTCACACCCTGTGCAGTGACCTGCATTTTTTTTGCACCTGTTTAAAGTAGTCACCACAATGGCACATAGAATCAATTGTTCTCAATGTGCCCTGTTCATATTACAACACTGCCTTGAGGCGGGTGGTTGACTTAAAAAGGCCTCACGTGTAGTCCCTGGCACTTCCAGGGGACCACAAAACAGCAATGCATTTCCATGCATTTCATCAAGTCCAAACAGGCTGTAAGGCACCCCAACAGCCAAAAATTACAGTCCTCATGCATTTGTTGTGAGGCAACATACTGAAAAGAAAGTGGGAGTAAAAATAAGTTCTGTTATTGGTGTTAGACTTAGTGGCAGTAATAGTAAAACTCAGCATTGGTGCTAGTGGCTGCAGTAACTCCCAGCATCAGTGTCAGTGGATGCAATATAAACCCCAGCATTCATTTCAGTGGCTGCAATATAAATAAACCCCCAGCATTAATTTCAGTGGATGCAATTATATCCCCCAGCATTGTTGGTAAGAAAAAACGCTTTCCCAGCCTGAGATACTTCACATTGCATCCTCCATATAGCAGGGACAGTCTCTGCTAAATCTGTTTTTATTTCTGGACTATATCGGGACCAAGAGGCTGTTGTGCTACTCCATACTGTTAAACCGTATAGCTGAAATCCATAAACCTAAAGTGCATTTTTTGTATGAAAATGTTAAAAAAAATATGTAAAAAACTATTTTGAAGAAATCTGTAAACCTACTGTGGTAGTAGGGCACCCACATTAAGATTCACAATAAAAGTAATACCCCTCTCATAATGAGATAAAGCCAAAAAAGAACATAACCCCCCTACGCTTTTTCAATATTTTGTATATATTTAGTTCTATATTCTCCATTTTTAAGGTGGGGTGGGTATTATAAAAGATTCCTCCAATCAATACAGTTTCAATAAAATAAGTGCTTTGGCTGCGTTACATAGATTCAAATTTTAAGTAGAAGCAAAGGTGGTCTTTCGTTATTTAGGCAAGTGACTATTTAGAAGGAGAAATAAGTGAGTAAGGTATTATGATTAGATTTTTATGAAGGTAGGTGTGGTCAGAGCAGAAGTTAAGAGCAAACAAAAGCCAAATCTGTTTTCAGATTAAAATCACAGAACTTTCACATGGGATTCAAAATATTTCCAAATACATCCAATTAGAAAAATGTAAGAATCTTTTGTGAAAACTTTTTTTAAATAGACCCCTTAGAATCTCTATTAGCTTTTAAATATCATCTACAATATGTCTGGGTCAAGGAGATTTGCTCTAACTTTGATTCATCTTCCACTCACTCCCTGTCCATGGGATGGCTGTCAATCTTCCTAGCTGGGACAAAGATGACAATAAAAACCTGAAAGCGGTTTAACCCATATCCACTGTTCAAGAAAAAAATCTTGCTATCCTTCTCTCCTTCTCTCTCTATTTGAAGATTTCTTCTCATTTGTGTTTCTGTCTCCAATAGGAAGTGATGGAAACTTTCCCAAGCAGAGCCATGATAAAACTTGACATGGGTAAAAAAAGAAAACAAAATTATTTTGTCCCAGAGTCTTTTGCAAAAATGTGCAGCAGCAGCCAGGCATACCACAACATCCACTCCTCTGTCTAAAAGAACAGTCTAAGGCAGGGGTAGGCAACCTTTAAGAGGTGGAGATCTATCTGGACAACATGGAAGCAAAAGTGAAAGATCTCCGGGTACAGCGCCCTTTAAAAAAAAAAAAAAACTATCAAACCCTTAATAAAATTATGGCATGAAGAACCCCCTTTCAAATCACTCTCCACAGTAGTCGTTTGCTGCCCTTCACATCATCCCCGCACAATGTACTCTGCCCCCCCCCCCCCACAGAAGTGACCTCTGCTCCCTTTCACATAACCCCCCACAGTAGTGTCATCTGCCCCCCTTTCACAAAACCCCCACAGTAGTGTCCTCTGCCCCTTCCACAGTAATGTCCTCTGCTCCCCTTTCAAATCACCCCCCCCCCCACAGTAGTGTCCTCTGCCCCCCTTCCCCCACATTAATTACTTCTGCCACCCTCTCACATCACCCCTCACAATAGTTTCCTCTGCCCCCCCCCCCCGACAGTAGTGTCCGGTACCCCTCTTTTCACCCTTCCAGAGTAGTCTCCCCCCCCCCCTACACACACAGTAATGACCTCTGCATTCCCAAAAAGCAGTGTCCTTATCCCCCTTTTTCATACCTCAACCCCCCCCCCCCCCTCCTATTCACAGTAGTGTGTGATAGATGGCTTGCTGACCCCCAGCCTAATTGGTGCTATTTTGCCCATATAGTTAATATTGTGCCCATACGGACAGTATTGTGCTTATACAGACAGTACTGTGCCCATACAGACTGTGCAGTGACCAATTGTGCTCATGCAAACAGTATTGTGTCTATAGAGGTAGTATTGTGCCCATACAGATCCCAGTGACACTGATCTGAAGCTGCTGCTAGTTGCAGTTGGTGCTGCTTATAGAGTAGAGTGCTGTTGGTATCACTCTGTCTCTCGCTGCAGCTGGCACTAGAGACTAGGCATCAGTTGATGTGGCTGGCTGATGCCTCTGTGGCCCCCTTCTCCCTCCACAGCCAGCGCCGGCTGGGCTGCTTCGCCCTGCATCATGATGGATGCTCTGGGACAGTAGGTTAGAAACTCCAGGCACGATCTGGATCTACCAGATCAACTGGTAGATCGCAATCCATGAGTTGCTGATCGCCAGTCTAGGTGTTGCCTTTTTTTAAAGTATATTGCTAGATAACTTGAATAGGGTATGGGAAGTGATGGGGTACTCCAGAACTTTACAGCAATAAAAGGACACCCTTTCCCCTGCAACTACGTCTCAGAACAACCCCTTTAACAGGGAATGGACTGCACTGGAACACCATAGGCAATGTTCCAGGCCAGGCAATCTTTAGTAAAGTACACTGGAAAGACAAGGATGCCTCAGACCCCAGACTATTTATGCACTCTACCAACTACCCCAGGGATTAGCTGGAACCACATAAATATTCAGACTGACTCTTTGACTCACCTGCCCACTACATTCTGGAATCCTCAAGAAAACAGGGGAAAGCAATCAAAACCTTCAGCTTGCAAAGCCCAGAACAGCCCAAAGCATGTACAAGCTGATTATCTAATTACAGGAGAACCACAAGAACTAAATTTACCTAAACTTACTAGCAACCTATCTAGGAGGGTGCTGCAATATTTTAAAGAGGAACTTTATTCACCTCTCCAGCAATGTAGCATCTGTGAGCTGCCACAACACCACCAATATCTTTTTACTGTCTTCTTCCAGGTTCATTATCTTTGGTACTTTTGATCTACTAGTATGTGGTATGGCAGTAATCTGGGTGCTGGTACAGGATATGGCAGTGATAAAGACGCTGTTATGGTGTATGGTGGTGATCAGGGTGCTGGTATGTGGTATGTCAGTGATATAGATGTTGGTATGGCATATGGCTGTGATCAAGATGCTGGTATGGGGGATGGCGGTAATCAGGATGCTGGTACAGGGTATGGCAGTTATCAGGACGCTGGTATGAGATATGACAGTGATCAGGATGCTGGTATGGAGTATTGTGGTCAACAGAAGAATGGAGTATGGCAGGCATCGGGATGCTTACATGGGGTACAGCTGTTCAGGGCGCTGGTATGGTGTATGGTGGTGATCAGGACACTGGTAAAGGATATTGTGGTGCTCAGGACCCTGGTATAGGGTATGTTGGTGATCAGGAGTCTGGAATGCTGTATGGTGAAGATCAGGAAACTAATATGGTGTATGGTGGTGATTAGGACACTGGTATGAGAAATGGCAGTGATTAGGACATTTTATATGGGTTATGGCGGTGATCAGGGCACCAGCATGGGGGTATGGCAGTGATCAGAACACTGGTATGAGGTATAGAAGTGATCAGGGAGCTTGTATGGATAATGATGATGATCAGGACACTGGTATGAGGCATGGCGGTGATCAGGACACTGGTATGGGGTATGGCGGTGATCAGGGCACTGGTATGATGTATGACCATGATCCAGATGCTAGTATGGTGTATGGCTGTAATCAGGGCACTCGTATAGGATATGGTGGTGATAAGGAACCTTGTATTAGGTATGCCAGTGATCAGGAGTCTGGAATTCTGTATGGTGGAGATTAGGAGGCTAGTATGGTGTATGGTGAAGATTAGGTCACTGGTATGACGAATGACCGTGATCAGGACACTAATATGGTGTATGGCTGTGATCAGGATACTGGCATGGCGGTGATCAGAATGCTGGTATTTGGTATGGCAGTGATCAGGACACAGGTATGGGGTATGGCGGAGATCAGGAAGCTGGTATGGGGTATGCCAGTGATCAGGGCCGGCGTTAGGGGGGGCAAACTGGGAAACTGCCCAGGGCCCCGAATGTCCAGGGGCCCCGTGTCACTGTCAGAGTCCCGGTGGGCCGCGGCGCTCAGATTCACAGACACTAGAAGGCGTTCCGTCACTGCGGGCGGCCGCCAGCCGGTGTGTACTTGCCAGCTACACCAGCTCCGCGGCCAATCAGCCTTCTGCTCAGGGGGGGGGGGTGTGACCGTGTGAGTCACACCCCCCTGAGCAGAAGGCTGATTGGCCGCGGAGCCGGTCCGGAAGTCATGTAGTCAGCGTGTGTGTTCCTTCCCGCGGCCGCCGATGATCACTGAAGCCGCTGCAGATTGGAGCTCCTTCAGCCCGACTTCGGGCTGCTCGCGGGCGGCGGCGGCGGGGAGAGAAGGTAAGTGACTGCCTGCAGTGCAGCCTGTGCAGCCCCGGCCGTGTGTGCTGAATAGGAGGGGGTGGGGCGGCTTGGCTGCATATAGAGGATTTGATGTTTCCTTATGCCGCTGGATGGATGGATGGATTCTTCTCCTCCCTTCTGCAGGCATTCTGCGGCTGCAGGAGAAATATGGAAATATCAATTTCTCTATATGCAGCTGAGCTGTCCCATCCCCCTCCTATTCAAATTCTTTTACTGCCCCCCCAGTGATCTTAGCCCCCCCCCCATGTTCTTAGCCCCCCCCCAGTACTCTTTAGCCCCCCGCCCTGTGCTCCTTAGCCCCCCCGTGCTCTTCAAGTCCCCACAGTGCTTTTCATCTCCCCCTATGCTCTCTGGCTCCCCCAGTGCTCTCCACCCCCCTGTGCTCCCTGGCTCCCCCCTAAGTGATTTCCAGTGCTCTCCAGTCCCCCCCCCCATGCTCTCCATCCCCCTGGTTTTCCCTGCCTGCCACCCCCCCTCACCAGTGCTATCCCCACCCTGCGCCTTCCAACCCCCCTGCAATGCTTTCCAAACCCCCCCCCCCTTAATTCTCTCCAGTCCCCCCCCCTTGCCCTTCAGCTCCTCCAGTGCTATCTGCTTTCCCTGTGCTCTCCGGCCCCCCTAGTGTCCTTTTATCTTCTATCATGTCTGCTGTCTCTGACCTTCTCTTGTATCACATCCGCAGTCTCTGGACCATCTCCTGTACTACGTCTGAAGTCTCTGACCAGCTCTTGTATCACGTCTGCAGTCTGACCAGCTCTTGTATCACGTCTGCAGTCTCTGACCATCTCTTGTATCACGTCTGCAGTCTCTGACCAGCTCTTGTATCACGTCTGCAGTCTCTGACAAGCTCTTGTATCACGTCTGCAGTCTCTGAACAGCTCTTGTATCACGTCTGCAGTCTGACCAGCTCTTGTATCACGTCTGCAGTCTCTGACCATCTCTTGTATCACGTCTGAAGTCTCTGACCAGCTCTTGTATCACGTCTGCAGTCTGACCATCTCTTGTATCACGTCTGCAGTCTCTGACCATCTCTTGTATCACGTCTGAAGTCTCTGACCAGCTCTTGTATCACGTCTGCAGTCTCTGACCAGCTCTTGTATCACGTCTGCAGTCTGACCAGCTCTTGTATCACGTCTGCAGTCTCTGACCATCTCTTGTATCGTCTCTGACCATCTCTTGTATCACGTCTGCACTCTCTGACCATCTACTGTATCACGTCTGCAGTCTCTGACCATCTCTTGTATCGTCTCTGACCATCTCTTGTATCACGTCTGCACTCTCTGACCATCTACTGTATCATCTCTGTAGTCCCTGACCATCTCTTGTATCATGTCCTCAGTCTCTGACCATCTCCTGTATCATGTCCTCAGTCTCTGACCATCTCCTGTATCATGTCCTCAGTCTCTGACCATCTCCTGTATCATGTCCTCAGTCTCTGACCATCTCCTGTATCATGTCCTCAGTCTCTGACCATCTCCTGTATCATGTCATCAGTCTCTGACCATCTCCTGTATCATGTCCTCAGTCTCTGACCATCTCCTGTATCATGTCTTCAGTCTCTGACCATCTCCTGTATCATGTCTTCAGTCTCTGACCATCTCCTGTATCATGTCTTCAGTCTCTGACCATCTCCTGTATCATGTCTTCAGTCTCTGACCATCTCCTGTATCATGTCCTCAGTCTCTGACCATCTCCTGTATCATGTCCTCAGTCTCTGACCATCTCCTGTATCATGTCCTCAGTCTCTGACCATCTCCTGTATCATGTCCTCAGTCTCTGACCATCTCCTGTATCATGTCTTCAGTCTCTGACCATCTCCTGTATCATGTCTTCAGTCTCTGACCATCTCCTGTATCAAGTCTGCAGTCTCTGACCATCTCCTGTATCATGTCTTCAGTCTCTGACCATCTCCTGTATCATGTCTTCAGTCTCTGACCATCTCCTGTATCATGTCTTCAGTCTCTGACCATCTCCTGTATCATGTCTTCAGTCTCTGACCATCTCCTGTATCATGTCCTCAGTCTCTGACCATCTCCTGTATCATGTCTTCAGTCTCTGACCATCTCCTGTATCATGTCTTCAGTCTCTGACCATCTCCTGTATCATGTCTTCAGTCTCTGACCATCTCCTGTATCATGTCTTCAGTCTCTGACCATCTCCTGTATCATGTCCTCAGTCTCTGACCATCTCCTGTATCATGTCCTCAGTCTCTGACCATCTCCTGTATCATGTCTTCAGTCTCTGACCATCTCCTGTATCATGTCTTCAGTCTCTGACCATCTCCTGTATCATGACTTCAGTCTCTGACCATCTCCTGTATCATGTCTTCAGTCTCTGACCATCTCCTGTATCATGTCTTCAGTCTCTGACCATCTCCTGTATCATGTCTTCAGTCTCTGACCATCTCCTGTATCATGTCTTCAGTCTCTGACCATCTCCTGTATCATGTCCTCAGTCTCTGACCATCTCCTGTATCATGTCTTAAGTCTCTGACCATCTCCTGTATCATGTCTTCAGTCTCTGACCATCTCCTGTATCATGTCTTCAGTCTCTGACCATCTCCTGTATCATGTCTTCAGTCTCTGACCATCTCCTGTATCATGTCTTCAGTCTCTGACCATCTCCTGTATCATGTCCTCAGTCTCTGACCATCTCCTGTATCATGTCCTCAGTCTCTGACCATCTCCTGTATCATGTCCTCAGTCTCTGACCATCTCCTGTATCATGTCTTCAGTCTCTGACCATCTCCTGTATCATGTCTTCAGTCTTTGACCATCTCCTGTATCATGTCTTCAGTCTCTGACCATCTCCTGTATCATGTCTTCAGTCTCTGACCATCTCCTGTATCATGTCTTCAGTCTCTGACCATCTTCTGTATCATGTCCCTGGTCTCTGACCATCTCTTGTATCAGGTCCGTAGTCTCCGACCATCTCTTGTATCATGTTTGCAGTCTCTGACCATCTCCTGTACTATGTCCAGCGGGAACACTCTGCAGCCACACCGCACACCCAAGGTAAGTGGAGGACTGGAGAGAGGAGTGGCTTCTACTTAGGGATTTATTTTGCAGATAGGCTGGGCTGGCACTGGCAGCAACAATTTTATTCAAAGAAATCAGGATTTCTTCTGCAAATATACTGGCACTGGCAGCAAAAATTTAATTCAAATCAGGATTTCTTTTGCAAATAGGCTGGCCTGGCACTGGCAGCCAGGCATAGTACTAGTCTAGTACAATGCCTGGCAGTGCCTTGTCTGATCTGATGATGTCACTGCCAGGCTATTTGCAGAAGAAATCCTTATTTTTCCTCATTCTCATTTTTTGATCATGTGTCATGATGACATTGGTTTTGGTAATTGTCTGACTCTGATGCCAGCCTATTTGCAGAAGAAATCCTGATTTGAATAAAATATTTGCTGCCAGTGCCAGCCTACCAGGGACTGATCTGAGGTGTGAAGGTGCAGGAATTGGGGTGATCTGAGGTGTGATAGTGCAGGAATTGGGGTGATCTGAGGTGTGAAGGTGCAGGAATTGGGGTGATCTGAGGTGTGAAGGTGCAGGAATTGGGGTGATCTGAGGTGTGATAGTGCAGGAATTGGGGTGGTCTGAGGTGTGAAGGTGCAGGAATTGGGGTGGTCTGAGGTGTGAAGGTGCAGAAATTGGGGTGGTCTGAGGTGTGAAGGTGCAGGAATTGGGGTGATCTGATTTGTGAAGGTGCAAAGCTCACTTGATTTCTTATTTATTCTATTTAATGTTATTTAATTAAAGCATATTTTCATGTAGTTGTATGTTTTATTTGGCTAAACTGATTAAATGCGCCTATATTTTTGGTAGAATATTAAAAAATTTGGGGCCCCACTTTTAGGTTTGCCCAGGGCCACACTTTGTCTAAAACCGGCCCTGCCAGTGATCAGGAAATTGGTATGGGGTATGGTGGTGATCAGGACATTGGTATAGAGTGGAGATCAGGATGCTGGTTTGGGGTATTGTGGTGGTCAAGGCACTTGTATGGCAATGATCAGGACACTGGTATGGGATATGGTGGTAGTCAGGATGTTGATATGGTGTATGGTGATGATCAGGATGCTGGTATGGTGCAGGGTGTGATCAGGACACTGGTATGGGGTATAGTGGTAATCAGGACACTGGAATGAAAAATGTTAGCGATCATGAAACTAGTATAATGGTGATTAGGATGCTGCCATTAGATATAGAGGTTGGAAGGACACTGTTATATGTCATGGCACTGATCAAGACATTGGTATGAGGTATGGCGGTGATCTAGGGTTGCCATCTCATCCGTTTAAACCAGGACACAAATTAATAACACAGGTTCTGTGGCTGATTAAGGTGGTAACTAAACTCACTTAGTGCCTTATGTGCATTATATTAGCCTCAGAACCTGTGTAATTAATGTGTCCTGGTTTAAAGGGATGAGGTGGCAATGATTAGGACACTGGTATGGGTATGGCAGTGATCAGGACACTGGTATGAGGTATGGCAATGATGAGGACACTGGTAATGGGGTATGGCATTGATCAGGATACTGATATGGGGTATGGTGATGTTTTAGGATGCTGGTATGGGGTATAATGGTGATCAGAACACTTGTATGGGGTATAGTGTCTGGTGGTGATCAGGACGCTGGTTTGGTGTATTGTCGTGATCAAGGCTCTTGTATAGCGTATGACAGTGATCAGCACACTGGTATAGGGTATGGCGGGGATCGGGACCCTGGTATTGCATAAGGTGGTGATCAGGATGCTGGTATAGGCTATGGTGGTTATTACGACACAGGTATGAGGTATGGCAGTGATCAGAATTCTGGTTTGGTGTATGCAGTGATCAGATCACTGGTATTAGTAGACATGGGCCGAACGACCCCCAGTTCGGTACGCGGCAGAACTTTTGAACATCGCAAAAGTTTGGAACAGAATAATGAACCCCATTGAAGTCCATGGGACCTGAATTGGAAAAATCAAAAGTGCCCATTTTGAAGGCTTATATGCAAGTACACTATATTGTCAAAAGTATTGGGACTCCTGCCTTTACACGCACATTAACTTTAATGGCATCCCAGTCTTAGTCCGTATGGTTCAATTTTCAGTTGCCCCACCCTTTGCAGCTATAACAGCTTAAATTCTTCTGTCCACAAAGTTTAGGAGTGTGTTTATGGGAATGTTTGACCATCTTCCAGAAGCGAATTTGTGAAGTCAGGCACTGATGTTGGACAAGAAGGCCCTGCTCACAGTCTGCGCTTTAATTCATCCCAAAGGTGTTCTATCGAGTTGATGTCAGAACTCTGTGTAGGCCAGTCAAGTTCCTCCACCCCAAACTGAGTCATCCATGTCTTTATGGACCTTGCTTTGTGCACCAGTCCAAATCATTTGGTGGAGGGGGGATTATGGTGTGAGGTTGTCTTTCAGGGGTTGGGATAGGCCTCTTAGTTCCAGTGAAGGGAACACTTAAGGCGTCAGCATACCAAGACAATTTCATCAATTTCATGCTCCCAACTTTGTGGAAACAGTTCGAGGATAGCCCCTTCCTGTTCCAACATGACTGCGCACTAGTGCACAAAGAAAGATCCAAGACATGGATGAGTGAGTTTGGGATGGAGGAAATTAACTGGAGGAACTTAACTTAACTCAGCTGAAGAAGTCATGGTTTTGACGTAACGCGTACGGGGGAGTAGCCTGCACACGCTGTAGCACCCATTATCGCTGTCCATGCCTGCACTGGCTGAGTGCCAGTCTATGTAAGTGTTTTTGCTGTATTTTTACCCCAATAAATTAATTGTTACAGAGAGCACTAGATCGCTGTGTTTATTTTTATACATGTACCTAATCGTGACGGTGGAGAGATGACCATGAGGAGGTGACAACATTATCCCCTTCACTGTGTCATTGACACTGCAGGTCTGGCCATTATATCCTACCTGAAGCACCTTCATCCAGAAGGAAGACAGGAGGAAGCAACCTATCCATTTCCAAACAGCCCCTGTGTGTGCAAAAAGCAGGTTTGGCTCATTATAATTTGTGAGCCAAACCAGGAGGTGAGCGGCAAGCATTACCATTAATGCACCAAGTCACTTTATGATATTGAAGCACCAGCACTTGGTCACTTAATATCAGCACAGCAGTGAAGAGATTACCCACTTGTTATGGACTTTGCACACTTTTTTGATTAATTTCCACTTGTGTATGCTAATGTTTTATCAATAGATATTATTTATTAGCACAAGCACTTTATTGTGACACTATTTAAATATTGAGTTATACAGTATCTCATCAATCACGGATATTCATTTTTTATCACCTGGATAAATTTATTATCACATAATCAATTTATTACCACATTATTTAAGAGCACTTGCACCTTTATTGGGATATACTGTATATTAAATTATTTATTTATTTTTTGTTATTTGATATTCACTTTGCTTGATTTTATTGATTGCATCCTTTGGCGCTACATACTCTATACTTTCTGGATTATTTTGGTGTTAGGTGAATACACTTTATGTTAGAAGCCATCGGTCCCCTTATCTGGCTATTAAGCAATTAATTGGGGTCATAAGAATTTTTCTCATTGGTCAGCGCTGATTAACCATTTTTGTATACCATCAGTGAGCACAGTGCCCACTAGAGGACATCTGGCCCTCAGGCCACTCTCATGAAGTCTATTTCTGATTGTTTGTGCTGATTCTGTGCCTCTGTGCACAAAGGAATAGATACCAGTCCTGCGGATGGGTTAAGGTCATTCTGCAGCCCTGTCCAGCTCTCCTAGAGTAACTGCGTGTCTTCTGGAATTATCTCCATGCTCTTGAGACTGTGCTGGGAGACACAGCAAACCTTCTGGGAATGGCATGTATTGATGTGCCATCCTGGAGGAGTTGGACTGTCTGTGCAACCTCTATAGGGTCCAGGTATCGCCTCATGTTGTCAGTAGTGACACTGACCCTAGCCATATGCAAATCTAGTGAAAAAGAGTCAGAAAAAATGAGTAGGGAAAAAAATGTCAGTTCTGGGGGGTTGTCTCATTGTTGCCGATCTAGTGCACCTGTTGTTAATTTCAATAACACCAAGGCAAGGCAGCTGAAACTGATTAACAACCACCTCTGCTACTTAACTGACCATATCAATATCCCAGGTGATTAATTTACTTGAAGCTGTACTCTGATTAAAAAGTGTTCCTTTAATTTGTTTGAGCATTGTATATAATGTTTTGGGGTTCTAAGTAATTTTCTAGCAAAAAAAATTTTACCTTGTAAGCAACAAGTGTCAGAAAAAGGCTTGGTCTGCAACGGGTTAAGCAGGATTCAGCAAAGGAAATTAACCTGGGTAGTTTTGTTCATTCCAAATAACAGATAACTCAGCTGTTGTCTATCTTTTTTATATTGCATATCGTATTTCTAAAATGATACACTAAATTACATTGTATTTCCCACGTTGATTTGTGTCTGACATATTACATAGAATTTTATTAGGTACATTTGTGTCATTCACATGAGTCCATGCTCAATGAGCTAATGTTCTTGGCACGCTCACTAGGGAAAACTATCACAGAGCAACCAATAAATATACTAGTTAGGTTTGTATGTATTAGTTGTCCACAAGGCGATCTGTGAAAATAGGAAGGAACAAGAATGAGCACTAATATTTTTTATAAACTTGTAGACTACTGAAGGCTGTGAATATCCTGTATAAGATTTAAATATTTACAGCCTTACATTGAAAGAGGTAAACTAGCAGACACACAGAGATGCTGAAGGTGATGAACTGACTCAGATTGACAGACACCGAAAAACTGTCACGTTAGGCTTCAGTTCCTTAAAAAAAAAAAAAAAAAAAAAGCAATGTCAACCAGTAAATAGGGTCAGCAGGGGCATTGCTAGGAATGCAAAAGACCTGGGACATGTTTTGGGCAACTAAAGGAAAGTAATAATGTGGGGGCTATGGTTAGATATACATAAATTGTAGAGTGCAGGGGTCAGGATTATGAAAGGGGTCAAAAGTTTGTAATGCACAGAGTGCAGGGGTCATGTGTGTGTAATCCACCATGTACAAGGATTAGAAGTGTATAACACACAGAGTGCAAGGGTCAATGTTAGGG
Organism: Pelophylax lessonae; assembly: GCF_965119305.1. Taxonomy (NCBI): domain Eukaryota; kingdom Metazoa; phylum Chordata; class Amphibia; order Anura; family Ranidae; genus Pelophylax; species Pelophylax lessonae. The sequence continues at coordinate 173,780,179 of NC_138776.1, read as the reverse complement.
AGTACACAGGTCAGTGGTAGATAACAGAGTGCAGGGGTCAGGAGTTTGCAACATTAAGCAATACTCTCCCTGACTTTCCCCTCTCTGCAGACCCCCCCCCCCCCCCAGCACTAATCTCCATGCTTACCCCTATCTAGCATAAAATCCCTCTGCATATCAATATTCTCCAAATAAATTCTTCAGGATGCCCTCCTTCTACCATGAATCATTAGTTCCCCCTCCCTCCAATCTCTTTTCCCACTAAAGTCTTCATCCCTCCAAACTCTCCTCCTAACACAAACCCCCATCGGTTTTTCTTGCTGTCTGTGTCCCCATTGCAGGCTTTCCCTCACTTCCATTCTGGTGAAAATATTGTGACCAGGAGAGTAACTAAGAAACAAATCTCTCTAAAGAAGTGAAACCTCTATGAAGAAGAAAAACCTAATGAGGTTTTAATTCTTCACCATGCCATTCAACGCTAATTAAAAAAAAAAAAAAAACAATTGTCTGCACTTGCTCTTTAAAAAAATAGAAGAAACCAGAGGTTACGTTTTATGATTCTAGGTAATAATAATACAAAGACACAAATATGAATACATCAAGAGAGTCCATTTATTCACTCAGCTAGGACAATTCAACATGAGTTTGAAAGTGTTTCCACTCCACATATATCAGATATAAGATAACAGAGAGAAGCAGTTGAATCAACTGTAATATTTTATTTCATTTGTAAATTGGTTTAATCATGTGAAAGAATTTTCATTCCCTTCATTTCTTGACACCATGTCCTTTGCCCTGTGTCTGGCAGGGATCAATTTGGGCGCATGGATCTAGAAAAGAATTGAAGACATTTTCATTAGTATTTAATATGTAGCTGTAACTAACATTCTGAAGCTGTAACAAGGTGGCTATGGGTTGGACAATATTCTCAAAGCTAACATATCAGACGAAGGATCAAAGAAGTAACAGTCAAGTGATAAACAATTTCAAGCAACAGTAACTTTATTACTAAACCATAACTGGTCCCAAATGCTTGCTTTTGTCAGGCCTAATGCCTCGTACACACGCATCGATTATTGGCCAGGAATTTTCGGCCAACGTCCGATCGGCCGATTTTCGGCTTGTTAGTATGATGCTTCCGACAACCGACTCCGACTTTTCGGCCGAAAAAAATCTGGTGTACAGGCTATAAAATTTTTGTTGGCCGTCAACACAACGGCCGATTTTTCGTCAGTCAGTACAGAATTCGACAGACAAAAATCTGATGAGCAAGACTGGGCATGCTCAGAGAAGAAAAAACACACGGAAAGTAAACCAGCACATGACATCACTTCTGAAGTAGATTTTTGTTGGCCGAGAAAATTTGTGTGCAGTCTAGGCACATTCCAACCAACAAAACACCACTCTGGACAAAAGTCGGACGATCGGTCGGCCGATAATCGTTGCGTGTGTACGAGGCATTAGGTCCTTGGTCTGGCCTGTTTAGGCTTTTCACCCAGGCCTCATTCAAATGTGTATAGTAAATGTTCATATGCATCTCTCTGCTTATTTCAATAATCCTAAACATCCCAAAGTTTGTTACTATGATTCATAACAAGAAAAGTACTTAGGAGTCTATTTATCATTTTTTTTTCACCCAAGATTTACGCAACTTTCATCCACAATTCACACACTTTCACATACATTTTAATGGAAAATGTGTGAATCTTGGTTGAACGACCCCTTAGCGTAGAATTGAATGTAACAGGATATGGGTATTTGTAAATTTGCATGTAACAAATATAACCTATAGATCAGCTTATGCCAAATATCCATCAAACATAAATAGGTGAACATACTGGCTATTGTTAAATTTGCTGTTAAATTATTAAGTTGTTGCCCATTTTTGTCACACTGTTGATGTAATTGCATGCATATTGGGCTTAATGAAAAGCAAATAGACTGCTCACTTTGCAAAAGACTTTGTGAAAGAGGTGAATCTCTATTGACTTTCATCAACTAATCACGTGCAAGCATAAAGCTGGATACACACAGGGAGTTTTTTTTTCGTTCAACCAGCAGAATGTAAAAATATACAGGTCCCCACATCCACCCAAGTGATATGGATGCAGGGATCTCCCCAGCTGGATTATTGTATTTTGACAGTGGGCACTAACCCCCCCCCCCCCGTGAGAGTCACAGATCAGTGCTGCAGCCATTGGCTGCAAGCAATAATGGAATGCTGGTTTTTCTGCAGGGTCATTCGCCTGAAGCCAGCTTCTGTTGAACAGACAGCGGTTCATGCAGCAAAATTCGTCAAGCCCTTAGTGAACCTGCTGATGTTTGGTCCGTGTAACATCCCTTGCAACATGGAAGGCCATTTTTCTTTAGTAAACCAACTCGGTTGTGTATTATCATTTAAATTGTCTTTGCTTTGTGTTGTTTTACAATTCTGGATGTTCCCAGGTTTGTCGCAGTGTTGGTTGAAATACTGTTTTTCTATTGATATCATTAGCTACTAGAGACCTAACAGCTCTGGTTCTGCTTAACCATTATGCATAGACATTTGCTTGCACTATAGTATTTTTCTACAAGACGTCATGTAATTAGTTTAGTAATTAGTAATAAAGTGCAGTTACATACCTATAACTTGGCATACAGGAACTGGAGGTTGGCATGGGTCTTGGCATTTGGGTGCTTGTTTCTGACATACAGAAATTGGAGGTGGGCATGGTTCCGGGCATTTGGATGTTTGATCCTGACATATTTGAATTGGAGGATTGCATGCTAAAAGGCAAAAGATAATTTAGTATTATGTCGACAACATCAGTATATATTTTACTATCAGGGTATTGGTGACATTCAAGAATAATGAGCAAAATTTTTACACAATTCCAACAATTTGTGAAGATAGGGATGTATGTAAATATATACTATAAAAAGTGCTGTGTAAATTGACAGCATTATATCAACACCTGTAATAGTTTGTAAATTCATTAATTTGATTTGGGTTTTCTCTGTAAAAGTATTTTTTTAGCTTGGGACACAAATTAATTTGTATTTACTAAGCATAAAAAAATTACCAATTTGTTGAACATAAACCAACTTGAATGGATATTAAATACCGGCTTATACATTTTATCAAAATAATGACTACTGCCTACACACACTTGTTAATACACTTAAGTAATATGAAAAGAACAATTGTATAAAACAATGCCATTTTGTTATAGCACAATGTTAATACAAAACCATCAAACAATTCCAACTTAATTATGCTTTTTCTACAGCTAAGATATGGTAACTAAACTTCTGAATTAAGACTTACGGTCTTTGTATTGTCCACCCTTTGCTGCCATTGTTGTGTCTGGTAAAGGCGTTTGTCTGGTGAACAAGTTGAAACAGATCGCAATACCTCGTACAGCAAAGGATGGTGTTTATATACAAAAAGGATGCTGATTCTCTTATAGTTATGCAATACTTTAGACCTATGAATGAGCCAATAGGATGCCTAATAGATTGCCTAAGTGGAATTTAATTTATAGAATTTGCATACCTTTAAGGCAAGGTGTATTTTGGTTTTGTTTATAATGCAAATTATATCCCTAATACATAGATGCACTTCTGAGTAAGTCTTTTTGTGTACCAATAAATATTTAAAATCCAATAATGAATACCTAGTGTCTTCTATAGTTACAGATACTGTGTGTAATGTTTAGTCATTGTGACTAAATACCTCAAATAAAAACTCATATCTAAATTTTTATTTTACCCATTGCTTTGTCTGTAATTAGTTCTTATTGTATTAATATGGTTCTAAAGAGTGTATTAATATTTTACTAATATTTAGCCATTGGGTAGGTCCCCACACATACTGTATGATTGGGTGCACTCACAGGTATTAAATGTAAAGGATCAGTGGTGAGGCACCTTAATATTTTTTAGCTGACTCATGTTTCAGCCCACCATTATCAAGGCAACATACACAGTAAAAATGGCCATTATAAATATCAAACCTACAGTCTTCCACCCCAAAATAAGGCTACCATTCTTCACAGGGAAAATCCACATTGTCAGGGGTCTGTCCCCAGGAGCAGGGCACAGTTCGCAATGCAGTGTGCAGTCCTCAACTCAAGGCACCCTGGGCAAGTATCAGTGGAAAAGGGAACAACTAGAGGGGCCTGTTAGTGAATGGCTCTCCATGTTACTGGGCACTTACTGGCTCCTACAACCATGCCATTTTCATGCAATGCTTGTGCTGTGTGCCTTGAGTTGGAGGGTGTGCACTGCAATGTTTTGCACTATGCTGCTTGTCTTCCGGGGACCATACTGATACTGGGGGGAGCTATGATGACACCAGGCACACTCTGTGACTTACTTGCCTGACCCCTGAACTCTGTACATTACTTAATCCTGACACTTGAACTGTCTGCATTACTTATTCTTGACCCCTGAACTCTCCGGGTTATTTAATCCCGGGCAATCTGCGTTAATAAATCCTACTCCCTGAGCTCTGTGCATTACCTAATCCTGACTCCTGAAATCTCTGCACTACTTATTCCTGACCCGTGAACCCCACACATTTCTTAATCCTGACCCCTGAACACTTTTTTTTGGCTAGAGTGATAAGGGGTTAGAACATCTGTCAGGATTTTATTATTGTCTGTATTCCAGCTGGCAAGATTCACCCTCACCATTTCACATCTAACGGGTAAACCTATTTTGTAACAAAAGAGGATGTCTCCTCTTACTTCCCACTATGTCTCTGTTGCAAGAAGAGAAGGAAAATATCCGCAATGGGAAAAAGACAAAAAAAAGCCTGGCAGTAGTATTAAATCAGTTATTAACAGGCTGAAGCTAGCAGTATTTAAAGGAGAGAATATCTTTCTGAATTTATTTCTACATGCAAAATTGAACAAAGCTTGAAAAAGTTACATATTAGTAAGAAAATAAACTGATGCATGCAGTAAAGCTTTCAGTAAACTGAAAGATGCTTTTAAGAAAGCAATAAAAATAGGGCAAAAAAAGGCAAATGGTAACAAAAAAAAAATACTACAAGAATTACACCTTTGAGAATGGAATTTGTCATTAGAGTACTATGTAGACTCCATTTTTGGCCTTTCCTTCTAAAAAGGTTAGTTACCTGGATGTCCTACTACTGTTTTGGCTTCCATTCATTGAGGCTCTGACCTGGATTTCTGACTTTTTTTTTTTTTAACTTGAATGTTTATTCAAAAAGTTTATCAGTACATAACTATATCTTTCAAGGGATACAGGCAATTTGGTAACAGATATAAAGTACAAACAAGTACAGTAAGATATGTTGTGATAACTAACATAGCAACAGGTGAGTAAATAACATGAACAATAGTGTGGTGTCTATGGAGTGAAGGGCTACACACTGAGTAAAAGTAGCAGGTGGTCCTTTTGGGTGTTGAGATTCTGGAATTAAGCTGTATAATTGGTAAGTCAGGGCAAGGGCGAGCATGTTGGATGTTCCTCCTTTTTAAGGAATGCAGGAAATTGTAGGTGGGCACTGGCATACATACAGTAAATTCTATTAGGCAGTGGTTGTTTAGTGGCTGTATCACTTCCGTGATAGAAGGGGGGACAGGAGATTTCCATTTTTTAGCAATGGCCAGACAAGTGGCTTTAAGGACATGTGTTAGGATGGTGGGCAGGGGAGGGCTGGCAGCCTTAGGCCTGGGGGGCAAGCCCAGTCAAGTGGCCCATTGAACCATCAAATCAGCTCACCATCGATGCCCACTTGGTTTCATAACAGATATTGATGTCATGAATAAAGACAAACATAATGCAATGTGGTAACATAATTTAATGTTAATAGCAAAAAAGGAGGTTTAACAAAAATACATGACATCACGCCAGGCAGGGCCTAGGAAGCTCCTGTCTGTTGGAGATCACTCTGCCTAACAGGGAAGTGACGTTAGTATTGAGCCAGCCGGGTACAGGAGCGCACTCTACACACTCTTACCATGCCGCTGTAGCTCTGCAAATATTACATTGTGTTGCAGTGACCGGCAGCTGTATACAATGTCTGGCCCCTACATTTGTCCAGCCCTGAGTGCAGCCTTTTATTGGCATCAGAGTGGCCCAGGGGGCAATTGCCACCCAGCCCCCCTACCCAGTCCTCCCCTGATGGTGGGGCTGGTTGGTGGTCATGAGTAGAAGCCTAAACCCAAGAGGACCATTTGAGGGGATAGGGAGATGGAGGTCAAAAGAGTAGAGTAAAGAAATCTGATGAGGGCGGTCCGAAAAGGATTCAGTTTGGGGCAAGACCACCAGATGTGTAGGATTTCTGACTGTTTTAATGCTCATTCACAGCATGCTTCGTCTAGTTGTTTATTGAAGAAAGACAAACCCAGGCAGCCAGCATTTAGGCCCTATTCACACCTCAGTGTTTTGCAGCTTAAAGCTCAAAGCTCCAAAATGCTGGAAGAGAAAAAAATCTATTACTTTCTATAAAGATGGTGTAGCTCGAATCAGGAAGATTGGTGCAATTTTTGAAGTGTTTTTTTTTCTCCATAGAAATACATGGGAACTCTTTATTTGATTGTTTTTCTACTCAAATGCGATAATTAAATAAAAATAAATAATAATAAATAAATAATAAAAAATATATAAATATTAATCATAAACAAATAATAAAAAAATAACAAAATAAATATTAATACAAATAAATAAAATAGCCCTAACCTCAACCCCTAACCCTAATATTATCCCTTAATATTATCCCCTAACCCTAATCCTAACCCCAATAATTACCACTAATCCTAAACCTAACCATAACCCCTAAACCTAATCCCAACCCCTAACCTTAACCCCTAACTTACCAAAAATAAATAAATAATAAATAAAATAAATACATTTAATAAATAAGTAAAAAAGTAAATAAATAAAAATAAGTAAAAGTAGATGAAAAAGCTAAAATACATAGCAACAAATGATGAAACAGATCATATTTTTCTCTATTGGCTAATTAAAAAATGGCAAAGCTCAAAAACGCTTACACAAAACCCCACAACAGCACACACACAAACGCTCCACCTAAAACAATGCTAAAAAATGCGACGCTCAGGTGTGAATGCAGCTTATAGGAGAAGGCTCCATTTTCAAGATAACAAAATCTGAGGCCTCATGCACAGTATTGCTGTTTTAGGTGTTTTTTTGTTTTTTTTGTTTCCTGCCCTTGAACTAACCTAAACACTAGGGGCATTTGGCACTTAAGTGTTTATTTATTTCAATAGCCAGAATAAATTAAAATTCTGCCAAAACACTGCTAAACTCTACTAAACTCTACTAAATTCACCTAAACTGGTTTGAAATAATGCAGCTGAGGTGAGTTTTTAACACTGATTTTCTCCAGGAGAAACAGCATTTACAAGAAACCAATGTGCATGAGGCCTTAAAGTGATTGTAAACGATCACCTTGTAAAACAACTCATTTCGATTAAAATTTAAATGAAAGGCAAAACATTTGTGTATAGATATGAAAAAAACATTATAAATAACTTTATTTTTTTTCCATTTTTTTAGAAGTGATCCCATTCCCTCTGTTCTCAGCTGAATAAGAACTGAGGGAGGAGAAGCAGCACACTGAAATTTCCAGTGAATGGCTGTGCAGGGGGAAGGGGAGGGGGGTGTCAGGACAAGTGTGATCATTCGAGGAGAGCACCCTGAGTTCCCAGCTTTCCTAGAGAACTGACCATGGTGTGCTGCCCTTTAGTGTGGTCAGTTTTTAATAGGAAACAGAGGGACTGGCAGGAACACCAGGGATTTCACACAAACAAAGCAATACAAAGAGATCAGGATACTTTTTCATACAAGTACATGGTAAAGCAGGTACATATAAAATATATATATATAAAATATATATATAAAATATGAAATGTTGGGGTAACAAAAACTTAAAGCACAACTGATGACAAAAATGTCAGTGGAGGTGAATGATGGAAGTAAACAAATGGCAGCAAGTGAAGTGAATGAGAAAAATAATACAATAAAATAGGAACTAATGCAAATATCAATTCAGACTGGGTGAAAGTATGAAGATAACAAACCTCACACCTAATGCTTAGTACCACACGATCAGAAAATCAGATTAAAAATACCACTTTCAAAGTGCTCGTACAACAATCTGATCATTAGTGCACAGCTTTAGAGAGCCGATCATGACAGTTCATCAGAAATTACCCGAAGGCACAAACACAAACTTTTTTTTTTTTTTTTTTTTTTTTTTTACGATACCAGATCGCACGATTTTCATTTAATCAGTACAGTACTCCTCGGAAGAGCAAGACCACGCATGCTCAGAAACTAAAAAGTCCATTACAATACAATACAACACATGACATAATTTCCAAAGTTGTATTCTGTCATACGAGTTAACTAACCGCAATATAAGACTAGCATGCAAAAAAAAAAAAAAAGGACGATCATTTGATATTCTCATTGTGCGTATGAGGCTTAAGGAGTTAAAATATGTTGCCTTTTCAAACTATTCTATTAAATGAGTCGACTAATGATACAATTGAAAAAAGATATGGCAATCATTATACTGTGGGTGAGTATTTATATCATTTATAGGGGGAAAAAAGGAAATGTCACATACATGACACTAGTATAAACATATACGGTATCTCACAAAAGTGAATACAGCCCTCACATGTTTATAAATATTTTATTATATCTTTTCATGTAACAACACCGAAGAAATGACACTTTGCTACAACGTAAAGTAGTGAGTGTACAGTTTGTATAAGGCTCCTTTCAGACGGCCGCTCCGCTGCTTAAGTCCGCTGCGGCACTTTTTTTTTTCCACGGAGCGGATGACATTTCTGTCATCCGCTCCGTGTGCCCGCATATCATCCTATCCGTTTGCGGATGATATGCGGACATAATGTAAGTATATGGCACTGCGGATGTCAGCGGATGACACCGCTGACATCCGATTTTCCTTCCTTTCCGTTTTTTACACGGATGGAAAAATGGGGTTCTGTTCCATTCGTAAAAACGGAACAGAACTGAAAGGAGGAAAATCGGATGTCAGCGGATGGTGTTCCGCTGACATCCGCAGTGCCATTCACTTACATTGATGTCCGCAAATCATCCGCAAAAAAATAGGATGATTTGCGGACACACGGAGCGGCCGTGTGAAAGGACCCTAACAGTGTAAATTGACTGTCCCTTCAAAATAAATCAACACACAGCCATTAATGTCTAAACCGCTGGCAACAAAAGTGAGTACACCCCTAATTGAAAATGTCAAAATTGGGCTCAATTAGCCATTTTTCCTCCCCAATGTCATGTGACTCATTAGTGTTTCAAGGTTTCAGGTGTGAATGGGGAGCAGATGTGTTAAATTTGGTGTTATCGCTCTCCCTCTCTCATACTGGTCACTGGAAGTTCAACATGGCACCTCATGGCAAAGAACTCTCTGAGGATCTGAAAAAAAGAATTGTGGCTCTACATAAAGATGGCCTAGGCTATAAGAAGATTGCCAAGACCCTGAAACTGAGCTGCAGCACAGTGGCCAGGACCATACAGCAGTTTAACAGGACAGGTTCCACTCGGAACAGGCCTCACCATGGTCAACCAAAGAAGTTGAGTGCACGTGCACAGTGTCAAATCCAGAAGTTGTCTCTGGGAAATAGATGTATGAGTGCTGCCAGCATTGCTACAGAGGTTAAAGGGATGGGGGGTCAGCCTGTCAGTGCTCAGACCATACACCGCAGACTACATCAAATTGGTCTGCATGGCTGTTGTCCCAGAAGGAAGCCTCTTCTAAAGATGATGCACAAGAAAGCCTGCAAACAGTTTGCTGAAGACAAGCAGACTAAGGAGATGGATTACTGGAACCATGTCCTATGGTCTGCTGAGACAAAGATAAACTTATTTGGTTCAGATGGTACCAAGCGTGTGTCGCGGCAACCAGGTGAGGAGTACAAAGACAAGTGTGTCTTATCTACAGTCAAGCATAGTGGTGGGAATGTCATGGTCTGGGGCTGCATGAGTGCTGCCGGCACTGGGGAGCTACAGTTCATTGAAGGAACCATGAATGCCAACATGTACTGTGACATACTGAAGCAGAGCATGATCCCCCTCCCTTCAGAGGCTGGGCCGCAGGGCAGTATTCCAACATAACCATCCCAAAGACACCTCCAAATGACCACTGCCTAGCTAAAGAAGCTGAGGGTAAAGGTGATGGACTGGCCAAGCATGTCTCCAGACATAAACCCTATTGAACAGCTGTGGGGCATCCTCAAATGCAAGGTGGAGGAGCACAAGTTCTCGAACATCGACCAGCTCCATGATGTCGTCATGGAGGAGTGGAATAGACTCCAGTGGCAACCTGTGAAGCTCTGGTGAACTTCATGCCCAAGTGGGTTAAGGCAGTGCTGGAAAATAATGGTGGCCACACAAAATATTGACACTTTGGCCCAATTTGGACATTTCCATTTAGGGGTGTACTCACTTTTGTTGACAGTGAGTTAGACAATAATGGCTGTGTGTTGAATTATTTTGAGAGGACGGAAAATTTACACTGTTATACAAGCTGTACACTCGCTACTTTACATTGTAGAAAAGTGTCATTTCTTCAGTGTTGTCACCAGTGGCAGCTGGTGCTCAAAATTTTTGGGGGGGCACAAACAGAAAAATGTAATAGGCATTGCTTCGCGGCAAAAAACGCTGTAAAAAATAGCATGACTTTGTAGTCACACAAGTGTGAAAGGGGCTTTCAGTAATCAAGGTACAGTATGCCCCCATCAATGCAGAGTGACCAGTGAGCAGTGCCCCCATCAATGTAGAGTGACCACGGTGTGCCCCCTTTAATGTAGAGTGACCACAGCATGCCCCCTTCAATGTAGAGTGACCACAGCATGCTCCCTTCAATGTAGAGTGACCACAGCATGCCCCCTTCAATGTAGAGTGACCACAGCGTGCCCCCATCAATGTAAAGTGACCACAGCATGCCCCCATCAATGCAGAGTGACCACAGCGTGCCCCCTTCAATGCAGAGTGACCAAAGCGTGCCCCCATCAATGTAGAGTGACCACGGTGTGCCCCCCCACCACCGTCGGACTCGAGTCCGCAGTCCCGCACAGTGACAGGAGAGAGAGGATGGAGGCACTGAGTCTGAGGCATCGGCTGCATTGAATCACTTACCTCCTGCTCTTGGGCTGGTTCTCTCACGACGACCGGACCTGACCGACTCTGCTGCTCTCTGCTGCTGACGGCGGGACTCGGGAGACTCGGGACTCTGGAGACGAGACGTCTTCTTCCTCGATCACGCGCGCCACTGCTCCTCCTCTCTGACTGCGGGCGGGAAGGTGACACCAGGACATTGAGTGACTGACGCACGCACCGCCCCCACGCGACGTCACCCGGGATGTCCTCCTGTATGATTGGTCCAGGCTGGAGTCTGGACCAATCACAGCCAGGACAGCACTACAGTGGGGAGTGTCGGGGCGCATTGCTCTGCACCCCGATGACCCCCAGAAGGCCGCCAATCGGCGCCTCTGCCTGGCGCACGTGGGGTGCAAAACCCCAATCCCCCCCCCCCATAGCCAGCAGTAGGTCCGGCGCCCCTAGTGGGCTTCAAATGCTAATGTTTTTTTTTTTATTATTATTTATTTATTTTCTCTTTGCACAGATTGGAGGGGGGGGCGGCGCCCTGCGCCCCCTATAGACCGGTTGCCACTGGTTGTCACATGAAAAAATATAATAAAATATTTACAAAAGGTAAGGGGTATACTCATTTTTGTGAGATACGTTTAATGTATCCAAGTTCACATGTAGAAAGAGATGTAAGTACGATTATTTATATATATATATAATTATGTAGATGTCTAGGACGAACTGGCAGATGCAAATACAGTATCTAGGACAAACCGGCAGATGACGATATCTAGGACAAACCAGACAATCCATATTAAAAGTCTCTATCTATTAATTAAGGTCTGAAGATGTTTTAGCATCCAGATATACTGAAGTTCAATATATAATGCTTCATTCAGTGCTATAGGTGGCCAGATGCAATCCCCTACTGTGTACTTTCAGGTGCTGGATGCAGTTTGTTTCTCCCAACAATAACAAGGAACAATGAGGAGAAGCTCTGCTAACTTCCATCATCCAATCGTGTGATAGCAAAAATGCAGTTTTTTATTTTTTATTTTAATTACACGTGATTTACTAAGCTCTGGAGCAACTGCGTTTTGCAAAGTGCACAATCTATTTCCCTTTAGTAAACCAACCCCTTTGTAATCTTTGAGGATCTTTGGAAATAAATGACTTCATAGTACAAGCTGCTAAAACATGTGGAGCAAATATCCATCTGTTTTTTTTTAGAGAAAATCGGTTTGACGAAACGCTGCGTCAGGGCGAAGCCACTCGGTGACATTTGATGACGTCACTCGCTGTCTCAGTGGAGATTTGGAGTCTGGAACGCTGCATAGGCAGAGGGGATGACCAGGGCTGTGTCATACTGGGAAGTATGCGAGCCAAGCTGTATACCAGGAGGTAATCAAGGTTAACCAATTCCATACCGCGCAATTTCTGGCACTCCACTCCTACATGTAAAAATCATAAATTCTTTTGCTAGAAAATGACTCGAAACCCCCAAACATTATATATATATATATATATTTTTTTTTAGCAGAGACCCTAGGGAATAAAATGGCTGTCATTGCAACTTTTTATATCACACGGTATTTGCGCAGAAATTTTTCAAACGCATTTTTTTGGGAAAAAAAACTGTTTTATGAATGAAAAAAAAAAACACTTAAGCTAGCCCAATTTTTTTGTATAATGTGAAAGATGATGTTACACCGAGTAAATAGATACTAAACGTGTCATGCTTTAAAATTGCACACACTCGTGGAATGACGCCAAACTTCGGTTACTTAAAAATCTCTATAGGCGATGTTTTAATTTTTTTTACAGGATACCAGTTTAGAGTTACAGTGGAGGTCTTGGGCTAGAATTGCTTAATGTTCACAGCGATACATCACATGTATGGATTGAACGCCGTTTACATATGTTTTTTTCACTTTGCCTTTAATTATTTTTTTTGATCACTTTTATTCCTATTACAAGGAATGTAAGCATCCCTTGTAATAGGAATAGTGAATGACAGGTACTCTTTATGGGGAGATCTGGGGTCAAGAAGATCTCAGATCTCTCCTACAGACTAGAAAGCCTGAAAAAAAAAAAAAAAAAAAAAAAAAAACAATTGAACAATTGCGGCTATTCAGCCAAAATCATTGCAGTATTGAAAATTGCCAGGTGGGGCATGAGGTCATCACATTGCGCCTGGGCCTCTGAGAGTCATAGAGACTTGCGGGTACCATCTGGTCCTCGCAGTCTCTATAGTGACACTTCCGCCGGCGGCCGATTCCTTTTCCGGCTTGCCGATCGCACGGGGGAGCTGATAGAAGCACCGGAGGGCCGCGGGAAGGAGGGGATGTCCCCTCCCGCCACCTGTAAGAACGTTCAAGCGGCTGAACAGCCGCTATGATTGTTCTATGGTGCAGGGAATCGGCGGCTGAAAAAAATGATATCTGAATGATGCCTGCAGCTGCAGGCATCATTCAGATATCCCAACTCAAAGCCCTGGACGTCATATGACGTCCAGTGGTAAGGAAGTGGTTAATTAAGCTGATTTTTCCCAAGCTTTAACCGCTTCCAGACCACCCCACGTACATTTACTGTGGCAGGGCGGCCCTTCAGCATGAAATCATGTACTTGTATGTCATATTTGATCCTGGTTCTGGGGCGCACATGCGCACCGCTGGCAACCCACTCCCACTGTGATTGGACACAGCGGGAGGCAATTAGTGGGTCCAGTGGGACACGATGTTCGCCGGCACCCATTCTGAGAGGGGCAGAATAGCAGCCTTCCTATGTTAAGGTGACCAGATTTTTTTTTATGAAATCCAACATTTTTTATTGGCAAATGGTAAACTATTTTATAAGCATATTTTCCTCAAATTATATATGCAGTGTATGTGTTTATGTAATGATATATATGTTATTTCTCACATTTCATCCATGCGGAAGAAAAAAAAAAAGATACTTTTTAGAATTTTTTGAGATGACTAACAAATGTATTGAAGATAAGATACAGAAAAAACTGAGTGCAGAGTTCAGGAGTGCACTAATTAGAGTCGGTTCACACTATGGCGACACGACTTCGGGGGCGACTAGTGAAGTCGCCGTGCACCGTGGCTTCGGCGCGACTTGCACGGACTTCACATAATGGAAGTCAATGCAAGTCGCTCCGACTTCGGTTTAAAAGTAGTGCAGGGACCTTTTTCTAAGTCGGAGTGACTTGAGTCGCTCCTATTAGAACGGTTCCCATAGCACAGAATGGAGCACGACTTGTCAGGCGCCTGACAAGTCGCGGTAGTGTGAACCGGCAGTTAGAGTGCAGAGTTCAGAAGTGCGTTACATAAAGAATGCAGGGCTAAGAAGTGCTACATAAAGAATGCAGGGCTAAGTGGGGCTCAGGAGTGTACTATATAAAGAATGCAGGGCTCAGGAGTGCGCTACATAAACAGGGCCGATCCTACCATGCATCCCGCCGGGTCCATTAGGCCCAGGCGGCACTTTATGAGGGGCAGCAAAATTCCGTCCATTGCAGTGCTAAAACTCTCGGCTCCGAATTGCGCATGCCCAGTTCCGGAGGCACCTGAGAGTCTCCGATGATTATTCCGAGTGCTTCTGCTGCTATTAGTTCCCTCCCCCTTGCTCAGCGCACCTAATTTGACTTCACAACAGATGCTGGGAGGGGAAGGAGTGGAGCCTGCAGTGGAAGATGGAGTTCAGCCCAGCAGAAGGTAAGCTGGCTCTGGTCTGAGCAAAATGTAGTAATGTCGGGGGCTTGTCTTCTTCGGCAGGAGGAGGAGAGGGGGGATGGGCTCTCTGTAGCAGACTCTGTCCTGTCTGATGCTGTTAGATTGTATTGCTTGTTTTTTGTGAGATCTGCTCTACTTCTAAAGGGAGGATTTTTTCTGAGATCATCCCAAATCTCTTTTACACCTTCTTAGTGTCCCTATCCATTACCTGCTCACCAGTCCTGTACACAGGCACAGCCTGTATGATCACCTCTTGTGTCTGTTGCTGCAGCTCAAGTAATCCAAACATGCCAGGAGAGGGGAGGCAGCAGCAATTTGACAGATCGAGCTGACTTTTACAGGAAAATTGCTGGCGTATAGCATGTGTCTGTATAGTGTGTGCGTATGATCCTTATATATTTGATTTATTTTCTTGATGGTCATAGGCCCCTTTCACATGGGCTTTCCAATCAGGTCCGCCTGTCAGTTTTGACCTGATCGGACATTCCATGCACCCCTGTGGATCAGCGGATGTCACCCGCTACTATCAGATCCAATCCTGTCCATGAAATCTAGATGAATGGAAACCCTATTTTCCATCCGTCTGAAAGATGGGATCAGATGAAAACAGACAGGCAGTCCGTTTTCATCTGATCTCCCCATAGAGGAGAGTGGGATCCCTCTCTGCACAGTGAGTGGAGACGAACCTGTCATCCGCCTGCTCAGCGGGGATCAACAGAGCGATCCCCCATTGAGCAAAACCTCAGTCCACTGGGCGGATAGACCTTGTAAAAGGACTCTTAGGCCCCTTTCACACACGGTCCCCACATGCATTCCTATGGGGCATCGGATGTCAGCGATGGTCCGTTCCCATCCGATTTCCCCCATAGAAATGCATGGGGAACTGACAGCTGTGTCTCCGCACACAGCGCAGAGATACAGCTGTCATCCTTCTGCTCAGTGGGGGATCGGCGGACGGACATAGTGTGTGAAAGAAGCCTTAAGCTGTTTATTATGTATATTTTTTTTCATCTAAGTAGTGAGCACATTTGGTATGACAGCGCTCTAGAATATTTGTATTTGTTTATAATGGAAAGACAGTGGTGGAGTAATAAGGGAGGGAGATGGAAAGAATGAGTAAAGGGTGGAGGTATAGATTGGGTGACAGAGAGACTGATAGATGAAAAGATGGAGTAAGGCATGGAGGGTTGGTGAGAGAAACAGAGAAATAGAGTGATGGAGCAAAGGATAGAGTGACGGCCCGGGGTGATGAAATTCTGGAAAGATAGAGGGAAAGACAGAATAATAGAGGGATGGGCTGATGAAGAGAGAGACAGTATGATGGAATAGAGGGGTGGAGTTACGGAAAGCTAGGGAGAGACACAATAATAGAGGGATAAATGTGATGGCGGGTAGAAAGGGTGGAGGGATATAGGGTACAAGGATTGTTGAATGGACAGTATGATGGAAGGATGGAGTAAGAGACAAAAGGATGTTGTGATGAAGAGCACATGCGTGGCTTCCAGATATGGCAGATGTGTGAGAGCTGAGCTCTGGACCCTGTCGGCTCTCCGTAACCCCCGCTCAGCTACAATCCACTCCATCTGCATCGGGGGTAAGCTGTATGTCACCCTGAATCCCCTGGGCACCCCATGGGCAAAATTGGCCAGCAGAGGCACGTGTACAACTCGTCCCAAGAACCACGCACACAGGTTGCCATGGACTGCTTCCTTGCTAGGCCGCAATCCCTGGCCTCACTTACACCGGTGGATCTGTTCCCTTCCAAGGATCTCACGCTGGGGATCGAAGGTGCTGGCGGTACCCCCCTAAATGCCCCAGTTCCTCCGGGACATGTCTTGTCTCCCACGCAGGCACTATTAACCCCTGCCATCCTGGATGAAAAGCTGCAGGCTCTGCTCCATCAAATCACATGGAATATTGCAGCAGAGGTGAGCAAGATATCACAAGAATTTAGGGGGGAAATCACTCAAATTGGTGAACGCACAGATGCTTTAGAGACTAAATTTGATGATCTAGTACAGTATGTGCAGGTGTTGGAGGAAGAGAATTCTGCTTAAAGCGGAGTTCCGGCCACAAAATCGAGATAATCGATTTTGTGGCCATCCGTTTGCTTTTCTTCACCTGAAAAGGAAATGTATAGTTACGATTTTATTTTTTTTACTTACCTTGTTATTGTAGAAAGAAATACTCACCTTTCTTCCACTTCCTCCCTTGGCGGCCGTGGCCCGCGCTGTCACTTCCGGTTTGCAATGATTCCTGGGAGCTGAACGTCATCGCTCCCAGGAATCAACGCGACGGCACTGGCCCTGCTCGTCACTTCCGGTGGAACGCTGCATTCCCTGCTAAACAGCTTCTGGGCATGCCCAGAAGCCGTGGAGGAATGCGGCGTCGCACCGGAAGTGACGAGAGGGGCCGGTGTTCCGGAGAAGAGAACACGGAAGAGGATGCAGAAGAGGATCGCGCTGGCTTCAGCTGCCCACATCAGAGATGGCAATGCTGGAGAAGAAATTTTAAAAGTGAGTATTTCTTCTTGCAGGTAAGTGCGAATCGGGACAGATCAGAGGCTAGCCATTGTGGAATGTACTAGCCCTGATTGTCCCGGGGGTATTTTCATTGAAACATTTTTTTTGTGGCCGGAACTCCACTTTAAAAATACTCGGTTTCACAACTTCAACTGCAGGAGAAAGATTTGGAGAATCGTGAGAGGCGACAAAACCTCAGTTTTCGCGTTATCCCAGACAATGTGGGTGACAATAACCTTCCGCCTTTCCTGCTGGGACTTTTTAACACTTTAGTCCCAAATATTGTGGCGATTGGATCATGCTCATAGATCCTTGAGCCCCAAGCCACCTGCAGGGGCTAGTCCCAGGGACTTGATTGTCCGCTTCCATTAGTATGACAGCAAAGAGGCCCTAACTCTGGTCACTCGCAATAAGTCACAGGTTGAATATAAAGGAGCTAAGATCCAAATATTTAATGACTTATACCCAATAACCCTCAACAAATGGAGGAACCTGAGATCGGTGACCTCACATCTGCAATGACACCGAATTCCCTACTACTGGGAATTCCCATTTCGCCTAATTGTCACCTGGGATGGCACCCAACATAGGCTACGGGACCTGCATGAAGAGATGCCTTTATAAAAGGACTTGGGCTTCCCCCTCTCCCTGAGGATGATCTACTTCAACCGCAACATCTGGGGAGGCCTGCTCCTTGTACCCCAAGTCACCTCTGGACCCCTGCAAAAGGTCAACCTCGGAAACCTACTACCACACCTTAACGCTCCCGTTTCCCCAGACATCCTACCTGAAGAAGCCTGGATGGCTCCTGAGGACTTCCTGTCCTCTTTTCCTTCCTTCACCTGAGCCCGATGCCTCTATGGCCTGATCTTAGGCTTTTTGCTGCCCTAGACTGGGCTCCTATTCCCCTACCCATGGTGTATTGTTGTTGTTACCTTACCAGCCCAAGACCTCGGCCTTGGACTCCTGAGATGCTTTTGCCTCTCAGGCCTTTTACTGATGTTTTTGGTTGTTTTTTTTTTCCCTCCTCTTTTTTTCTTTTCTTTTTCCTGAACCTTTTTTTTTCTTTTTTTAATGGTTCGGGCCTGTGTATTTGATGCTCTGTATTGGTGCCTCTGTGGCTTGTTCCTTGACTCGCCACAGACAGCACGTGGGGGTGGTTGCTTATATTGTTGTCCTATTCTATTTCCCTACTTGGTTTCATTATCCAAAGCTTCTGTCCTCTGTTCACATTTCCTACAGTTATGGCATTAAGGTTTCTCTCATATAATTTGAAGGGTTCAAAAAGCGGTGGCTGGCCCTTAAGGAGTTTAGGTCCTCCAGGGCGGACGTGGTCCTGGTTCAAGAGACGCATTTCCACTCTGGAGGATCAGTGAAGTTTGCCTACAAATATTTTCCAACCTCATTCCTTGCCTCAGACCCTACTGGGAAGACTGGGGTGGCAAATATCATTAAGAAATCTTGCCCCTTGCATTTTAGGGACACCTTTCTTGATCCACATGGGAGGTTTATTGTCCTAGTTTGTGACTTCATGTCTTCCTCGTTTACATTGGTTAACATTTATGCCCCAAACTCCGGTCAATTAGAATTTCTTGATGGGGTGTTAAATTCCATTCAACATTATTCTCAGCCATTTATGATAGTTGGTGGTGATTTCAATATGGTTATGTCCCCCGACAGCAGGCCCGTTGCTACAAGGCAGGCAAACCAAGCAATTACTTGGGGCCCCGAGCTGGCCTGGGGCCCCAAGACAACGACACTGTGTAAGGCTGTGAGCGCCCCTTTGATCGTCAATGCAGTAAAGTGCAATGACACTGTTATCGGGATTTCCCTCAAGGAAGCCCCTCTCTGCCTCAACAGGTTTGTAAAAAGTCTGATAAGATCTGCAGACACAAGAGAGATCCCTGGCCTACCAGCTAGACTTTATCCAGCTCATGGACAGTGCAGACTGACAGCTCCTACTGTATACAGATAGCAGGGCTCTAAATGCAATTAAAATTCCTGCAGCAGCTGTGTGGATGAGTGAGGAGCAGATAGCATCAGGGTGAGTAGCTGCTAGGACCCTCTGCTTCTACATCTGCCGAGTGCTGAAAACTTCTTCCTTTTTTTTTTTCTATCTCCCTTCTAATCTTAGTCTTCCTATGTCTCTTTTTGTTTATCTGCCCCCCTCCTCTCTCTCTCTCTCCTTTCTTTCTTTCTTTCTTTATTACATCTATATCTATCTATCTATATCATATATGTAAATATATATATATATATATATATATATATATATATAGATAGATAGATAGATAGATAGATAGATAGATAGATAGATAGATAGATAGATAGATAGATAGATAGATAGATAGATAGATAGATTCCTGTAGGCTTTGTGTGTGTGCGGGGGGTCGGGGGGGCCTCCATGTCCATTTTGCTTGGGGCCCCCAAATTCCTTCAAACGGCCCTGCCCGACAGAGATAGACAGACCTTGAGTCAGGAAACTCCTCCCCGTACAGTGTTATCCCAGGCGAACTCGTTTCGTAAAAGTGTGTCAGATCTCATCGGCTGTTTGACTCTTGGAGAATTAAGCATCCCCTACATAGGCTGTTTTCCTTCAACTCGGCTGCCCATAAAATGTATTCTAGTCTAGACCATTTACTCGTATCTTCCCCTCTTATTTCGTGTATTGTGAATTCAGACATATTCCCTATTACTTGGTCTGACCATGCACCTATTGTTCTAGATGTTACCTTGTCTTCCTCATCCCCCAAGACATGTCATTGGCGCCTTAACGACCACTTCCTGCAATCCCAGGTCATTCGTGATAGATTGGCAGAGGGTTTGGTGGAATTCTTTACATTAAATAGGGGTACTGTCCAGGATGCCTCCACGCTGTGGGAGGCCCACAAAGCCTTCTTTAGGGGGGTCTTGTATTGCCGAGGGCACCTGTCTGAAGAAGGAGGCAGAGGGCCTTAAACATTCTTTCTTGGCCGACTTGCAGTTGGCAGAATGTCGGCTTGTGGGTGCTCCCTCAGTGTCGACCCTACAAAGGGTCACGTGCATCGGTGATCGCATTAAGGCACTTGACATGTCAAAGGTTGCCAAATCTCTACTGTGGGCTAAACAAAAGTTTTATGTATTTTCCAATAAGCCACATAGAATGTTGGTGAATAAACTCTGTCCATGCCCTTTTCACTCGATCCCAGATCTCCTTGTGCAGTCTGAAGGCACCCTGACTCACTGCCCTTACACTATGGCTAAAACTTTTGGATCGTTCTATAGCAAGCTCTATAATTGTTTAACTCCTGAGAACTATTTTAGTTTCACGCAGGAAAACTATGAAAAAATGTTTAATGACCTATCCTTGCCCAAGTTGTCTGTTTAGGACTTGGCCAAGCTGAATGCTGATATTTCCATGGAGGAACTTGCGGCCACGGTTAAAGCCTTACATAGTTACATAGTAGTTGAGGTTGAATAAAGACAATAGTCCATCCAGTTCAACCTGGGTAGGTGTGTGTGGCTGTAATCATTTCTCATACCCCTGAATGTTTGGATCCTTGAGATGTACGTCCAAGAGTCTTTTAAACTTAGCCATACTCCCCGCAGTTACTACCATTTGTGGCAGAGAATTCCACAGTCTTGTAGCCCTTACTGTAAAGAACCCCCATGCGTAGCCTGAGGTTAAAATGCTTCTCCTCTAATCGCATTGTATGGCCTTGTGTCCTCATGCATTCCTTGCGACTGAATAGTTTTTTTTATAAACCTCACGCAAGTCGCCAGATGGTCTTCCCTATATCTACTACAAGACCTTTTTTCACATTTTAGCACCTCATATGTTAGAGCTCTATGCTCTTTGCTCCAGGGGAATGTTCCTCATCCCCAATTCACACACTCTTACATCTCTGTAATCCTCAAACCCAGTAAAGATGCATCTCTACCTGATAACTATAGACCTATTGCCCTGCTAAACTCTGACTATAAGATATCCACCAAGATCTTGGCCACTAGATTATCAAAACGTATGCCCAAACTGATTGATAAGGACCAGGTGGGATTTGTCATATCTAGACATGCTGGGGACAACACCAGACGTACCTTCGATTTAATTGATCTCCACAACAGGTTCCCCCGTCTGGCCCTAGTCTTTAGTTTAGATGCCCAGGAGGCCTTTGATAGGCTGAGTTGGCCTTATATGTTTTCCACTCTGTCCCGTTTTTGGCTTCCAGGGCCCCTTTTTTAAGGACTTGGAGGCACTATACTCACCTACTACTGCTCAGGTCCGGATGTCGTCTACCTTCTTGTTGCCTCCATTCTCTATGTTCAATGGCACTCAGTAGGGTTGTCCCTTATCCCCTTTACTTTTTATACTATGCTTGGAACCCCTGGTCGAGGCCATTCCTTCCCATCTTGATATCAGTGGGGTTTTGATGTGACATAGAGAATATAAGTTGTCTTGTCTTTATTTGCTGATGATATTTTGTTGACCCTGACCAACCCCCTATTGTCTCTCCCTTTCTTATATTTCCTATTTTCCTCCTTTAGTGCTATTTCAGGATACAAGGTCAATACTGCCAAGACCGAGGCTATGCCGCTTCACATGCCACAATCCCTACTGACTCAACTATAACAGACGTATCCGTATAGATAGTGTCCGTCTTCGCTTACCTATTTGGGTGTAAAATTAACCCCCTCCTATTCCACTCTCTACTAAGCTAACTATACCCCTTTGCTCTGGGAGGTTTTTCACTCTTTACATTAGTGGACAGGGTATCCCCTGTCTCTCTTGGGAAGAATCAATGTTTTGAAAATGTCAATTTTGCCTAAGCTGCTTTACTTCTTTGAGACACTGCCCCAACTTAAGGCCCTTCAGAGGGGCTTCCTTAAATGTATTTGGAATAATAGGGCGCGCTGCATTGCTAGCTCAGTGGTATTTTCTCCAAGGAGGCGGGGGGGGGGGGCTTGGGGGCTACCGATATTGTTAAATATTATTATACTTCTCACCTCTGTGCGGTTGCCTCCTGGTCCTCTTTGGTGGCCCCAAATCGGTGGTCGGAAATAGAGAGGGGTTCGGTCTTTCCGGTTCACCCATGTTCTATAGTATGGTCTCAGGCATTACATGTAGATCAGGATCTGAAATGTATGTGCCTTGCCCCTATGCTTTTTACCTTGGAAATATGGCGTAAGTGTTTTCGGAAGTTCTCTCTCTCCTCACCATGCCCTCTCACTTACTAATATTTTGTTTAATCCCCTACTGCTAGATAGCCTACAGATCAGTCACACATGGACATGGTCGCAGGCCCCCCTGTTCCAGCTCCGTAATCTGGTCCACCTGGTGTCTCAAACTTTGTACCCTTTCGAGACATTACGGGAGAAGTTTGTCATCCCGAAACACACATTTTATTTTTACTTACAAGTTCGACACTTTTTCCATTCTATGTCACTGTCCCTGACTTTGGAGAAGCCTACCTCATTTAAATATTTGTGTGCCCATGGCACCTACCAGAGGCACTTAGTGTCCTCTATTTATTGCATTCTTCACGATGCGGTCCCCGTTACTAAGGATGTCTCCCTTTTATATGCGTCAGTGGTCACGCTTGCTGCAACGACCCATGTCTCTACAGATGTGGGATAAGATATGCACCTCAGCTTTCAAATCCTTCAGATGTGTGGTGCAGAGAGAGACTACTTTGAAAATTTTACTGTTTTGGTATAGGACCTCATTTAAATATTTGTGTGCCCATGGCACCTACCAGAGGCACTTAGTGTCCTCTATTTATTGCATTCTTCACGATGCGGTCCCCGTTACTGAGGAGTCTCCCTTTTATATGCGTCAGTGGTCACGCTTGCTGCAACGACCCATGTCTCTACAGATGTGGGATAAGATATGGACCTCAGCTTTCAAATCCTTCAGATGTGTGGTGCAGAGAGAGACTACTTTGAAAATTTTACTGTTTTGGTATAGGACCCCTGAATGCCTACACAAAATATATCCGTTCTGCACTGACCAATGTTGGCGGTGCGGCCTGGATCTGGGTTCGCTCTATCATATTTTTTGGCTTTGTCCTCACTTACAACCCTTTTGGACTGAGGTGATGTCGCTAATTCAATCAGTGACAGGTTTATACTTGCCACGTGATCCTATTCATTACCTACTGGGTCTTCCATTCTCTGGTGTCTCCAGGCCTGTCAATCGTTTGATTTCCTATCTTCTCTTGGCTGCCAGGAGGGCCATCCCGCTCTGTTGGTTGTCAACGGAGGCCCCTGATAGATCTCTTTTTCTCCAACTGGTGGCGGAGATCCGGAGGATGGAATTCTTAACGACCACAGTCCATGATGATGTCCCTCGGTTTAATGTAATTTGGGAAAGTTGGGACCTTTCTGACTTTAATACTGACTAATTTTCTGAGGTTCCCTCCATTTTACAGAGAATTTCCTACACCTTTCACCTACGTCACCAGAATTTCCCCCCAAGCCTGGATTAGATCCAGGGCTCTTGCATTGCTTTTTGCTGGCACTATTGGTTAGATTGCTCTCCCCCCTTCTGGGGTACACCCCTTGCACTTCTCACAGGAAATGTTACTCATTGCTTTCTCTTCTGATGACTTTTACTCCCCCTTTTTTTTATTTGTACATGTCTTGATACTATGGTTACTTGTACTGTGTTTTGTTTATCCTTTTTGCTTTGTTCTTTTGTTATATATGTACTGTAAAATATTTAGGGGCTTTCTGTCCCTTGTTTGTATGTTATTTTCAAAATAAATAAAAATATAATTAAAAAAGGATGTTGTGATGGAGTTATGGAGGGAGGGATAGAGTAACAGAGGGATGAGAGTGATGGAGGGTGAAGGGGTTGGAGGGACCTACAACAGAGGGATGGTAGGATGAACAGTTGGATGGAGTGATGGAGACAGGAGGTGATGGAGGGATGGAGACAAGAGGTGAAGGAGGGATGGAGTAATGGAGACAGGAGGTGATGGACCAATGGAGACAGGGGTGAAGGAGGAATGAAGTGATGGAGACAGGAGGTGAAGGAGACAGGGGGGATGGAGACAAGAGGTGAAGGAGTGAGGAAGACAGGAGGTGAAGGAGTAAAGGAAACAGGAGGTGAAGGAGTTAAGGAGACAGGAAGTGATGGAGTAATGGAGACAGGAGTTGAAGGAGGGATGGAGTGATGGGGACAGAAGGTGATTGAGACAGGAGGTGAAGGAGGGATGGACAAAAGAAGTAAAGGAGGGATTGAGACAGGAGGTAAAGGAGGTATAGTCAGGAGGTGATGGAGTCAGGAGATGAAGGAGGGATGGAGACAGGAGGTGATGGAGTGATGGAGACAGGAGGTGATGGAGGGATGGAGACAGGAGGTAATGGAGGGTTGGAGACAGGAGGTGATGGAGGGATGGAGACCGGAGGTGATGGAGGGATGGAGACAGGAGGTGAAGGAGTGATGGAGACAGGAGGTGAAGGAGTAAAGGAGACAGGAAGTGACGGAGTAAAGAAGACAAGAGGTGATGGACATATGGAAACAGGAGGTGAAGGTGGGATGAAGTGCTGGGGACAGGAGGTGGTGAAGGAGGGATGGAAAAAGGAGATGAAGGAGGGATGGAGACACGAGGTAAAGAAGAGATAGAGACAGGAGGCGAAGGATGGATGGAGACAAGACGTGATGGAGGGATGGAGACAGGAGGTGAAGGAGGGATGGAGTGATGGAGTGATGAAGACAGGAGGTGAAGGAGGGATGGAGTGATGGGGACAGGAGGTGGTGAAGGAGGGATGGAGAAAGAAGGTGAAGGAGGGATGGAGAAAGGAGGTTAAAGAGGGATGGAGATGGGAGGTGAATGAGGGCTAGAGACAGGAGGTGAAAAAAGGATAGAGTCAGGATGTGATGGAGGAATGGAGACAAGAGGTGATGGAGGGATGGAGTGATGGGGACAGGAGGTGTTGGAGACAGGAGGGATGGTGGCAGGAGGTGAAGGAGTGATGGAGACAGGAGGTGAAGGAGGGATAGAGTGATGGGGGCAGGAAGTGATGGAGACAGGAAGTGTAGGAGGGATGGAGAATGGAGGTAAAGAAGGGATGGAGACAGGAGGTGAAGGCGAGATGGAGACAGGAGGTGAAGGCGAGATGGAGACAGGAGGTGATGGAGGGATGGAGACGGGAGGTGATGGAGACAGGAGGGGATGGAGGGATGGATACAGGAAGTTATGGAGGGATGGAGGGATGGAGAAAGGAGGTGGTGGAGGGATGGAAACAAGAGCTGGTGAAGGGATGGAGACGGGAGGTTATGGGAGGATGCTAAGTATGGAACTCTTGATTTTAAAGAGGGACTCCGGAGGTGAAGGAGGGATGAAGACAGGAGGTTATGGAGTGATGGAGGCAGAAGGTGATGGAGGGATGCTAAGTATGGAGCTCTTGATGTTAAGGTGGGACTCCTGATTTGATGTGAGGGGGCTGTTGCATATAATTCTGACTTCCTGCTAAATGTAACTGTAGTTTTAATTATCATGATATAAAATAATGGATGTGGGGGCCTTTTGGTGGGTGTGATTTTTTTTTTGAGTTGGTGTGTTATGTATTCAGAGATGGTATTCTGAATACCTTGGTAGTAACGAGTAGTTATTTGAGTTACTGTTGCCTTTCTATCATCTCAAACCAGTCTGTCCATTCTTCTCTGACATCAACAAGGCATTTTTTTATCCACTGTCAGAAAAGGGTTCACCTGCTGGTGGCAACATGGCTCCCCGATCTATTGTCTGCAGTTCCGGTGTCCACCAGTAGGTGTTTCTCAACAGCCAGAAGCTCATGGGAATCAGGCATCACCTGATGCTTGTTGCAGGAAGTGTATTTAAGCCCTGCCTATGCATTTACTTTTTGCCTTGGTGTTCTGTTCCATGTGTCCCTGAGCTGCGTTCCTGCATCATGATCCTGGACCCTGTCCCTGCAACCGGATCCCTAACCTGCCTGATTTTTCCTACTCCTGTGTACCCTCTTCCTGTCCTGGCTTGCTCTCAGCTCCCTCTGCCTGATCCCCCGTGTATGATCCTGGCTCTATTACGACTGCGCTTTGCACATCCTGCTATCTGCATATGCTTGGTTTGGGCAGTGGTTCATTGTGTGTTTACTACTTGTTAGGTTCTCTGCTTTGATTTATACAGTTCTGGTATATTAGAGGTGCGTTTATATTTATGTTATCCACTTATTTTTTAATAAACACTACATTATTTTACATTTTACTTGTGCCTGGTATTTTCAAAGAAGTCCACACATTTCTGGTCACACCTGTTCCTGACATAACACCAAGGCCAGTCCTGACCAGAAGTGGCTGCACAGGGAAATCATCTTGGCTCTGTTGTTGTTTTCTGCAAGATGCATCCTGGGGAGGTTGTATACTTTACTTTGCTAATGACAAAGGAAAAGGAATGTTGCCACCAGATATTGAAGGGGTGGGCCAGAGATTAGCTGTTAGAATGCATATGTCTTGCTCATTCCCTAATTGATCAGGGCAGGATGTTTGGTGATGTTAAGCCATTGATTCAAGCATGTGCAAAGTTAGTTTTCTCCAGTATTCCTAAAGGCAGTGATGACTTTTCTCTTACCTTTAGTATGGCTCAGGTGGAATCGCTATTGGAGGATGACTCCTTATTTCTTTAAGCACTATTCAACATTTTCTCAACAGGTGCTAGTGGATTATATTAACGCAGTGCAGTCTCTAATAAGGAGAGTGTAAACTGAATTTTGTTCAACCATTACTACAAGCCCGGTCAGATATATTGCACTCAGCCTCAGTCAGCTAGCACCAACCCACTCCTGCTGCTAGACACCCGCCTTCTCAAGCATCTCCCTCTCCATCACCAACAGCAACCACAGCCCTAGCCCTGTATACCCTGCTACCTGAGATGTATAGTAACTAAGTAGAACTACTTCACTACTGTACTTAAGTACCGAAAGGCGGTATCTGTACTTTCCTAGAGTAGAATTTTTTTCTCCTACTTCCACTTTTACTTCACTACATTTTTTCAATGATTTCAATACTTCTACTCCAATATTTTGTTTTTGTGCTGCATAGCTACTAGTTACAATTATAAAAATTACCACTGCCAGAACAGTAGATGGCAGGTTCATGAAGCTCAAAACATGTGTATTATCAGCGCATACGAAAATAAATGCTACTGTATGTATAATCAAAAGCTGCATTTGAAATAATAAAAAACAATATGATGTTCAAACTTTTGACTTCTTTCTTTAATAACTACATAACACAGTACTTGTACTTTTACCTTTAGTACTTGAGTAGCAATTTTTTTTTTCAAAACTACTGGTACTTTTACTTTCAGTACTTGAGTAGCAACATTTTTAAAAAAACTACTTGCAATACTTAAATACAAAAAATGTTGAGTACTTTAGTACTTCTACTCAAGTCACTTTTTGATCGAGCACTTCCACTTCTACTCAAGTCACTTTTTGATCAAGCACTTGTACTTTTACTCAAGTTTGGGTTTTGAGTACTTTATACAACTCTGCCTGCTACCAACTATATGTCAGTACCCTGTTTCCACTCACTGCACCTACCCTGCCTTTAACCTGTTGAAGATGACCTCTTCTTTTCTGTTGCCTGTGGCAACCCCTTAGAAATCCTCCTTAGCAACTGTTCCCTTTTTTTACCAACCCTCAGTTCTATTTTCTAGCTCGCAAATTCTGCCACTATCCATTCCTTCCTCCACGCCAACCGATCTGTTCCAGTCTGCCTCCATGCCAGCCGATCTGCTCCAGTCTGCCTCCACGCCAGCCTGATCTGCTACAGTCTGCCTCCATGGCAGCTGATCTGCTTCAGTCTGCCTCCATGCCAGCCCATTTGCTCCAGTCTGCCTCCACGTCAGCTCATCTGCTCCAGTCTACCTTCACACCAGCTGATCTGCTTCAGTCTGCCTCCACGCTAGCTGATTTTCTCCAGTCTGCTTCCAAGCCATCCGATCTGCTCCAGTGTGCCTCCACACCAACCAATCTACTCCAGTCAGCCTCCACACCTGCTGATCTGCTCCAGTTTGCCTCCAAGCCTGTTTCTCTGGTTTGGCCCATGCCAGCAGTGTTTTCTACTTTTTCATATTCAGGGCTTTCAGTAACCTGTCACTTTTCTGCAGTTGCCTTTGTTTGACACTGTCTAAGAAGTTACATCCATCCTTTGGACAGACTGCCTCATTCAGCCAGGTGGGGCCCTCGCTCTTTTCCCCAAGCCACCCTGAATCCATCCTGTGTTCCAGCGACCCAGCTTAACTTTAATGATATGTCACCTGCGGTCCAGCCTGGCATTACTGGTTGTCTTTCCACTGTCCAGCTTGGCTCCATAGACTCTTTGCTTACTGATCCCTTGACTGTTGCCCAGCCTGGTGGTCTGCTGCCTGCTGATGGGGTTCTGTCTTCATCCATGCCGGATAATGATGGGGCCCGGTCCTTTACCATGCTGCCTGCTGATAGGGTCAAGCCTGACTCTATGGTTGCCCCTTGGGCTAGGCCTGCCGCTGGTGCCCTGCTGTCCACTGCCAAGTCTGCCACTGGTGCTCTGCTGTTCTTTACTGAGCCTGCCACTGGTGCCCTGCTGTCCCCTGCTGAGCTTGCTTTGTTGCGCCTGATGCCCAGCCTGGTGGTCCTGATGACCAGCTTGGTGGTTCTGCCCCTGATGCCCAGCTGGAGGGTACTGTTCCTGATGACCCATCTGCCTCTGATGATCCGGTGCCAGATGTCCAGCCTGATAGTCCTGTGCTTGATGTTCAGCCTGCCTCTGACCCCCATGCTCATTAGCCTGCCCACTTCTGGTGGTCCTGTGCCAGATGGCCCACCTGCCTCTGGAGGTCCTGTGCCTGGTGACCCACTTGCCTGTGAAGGTCATGTGTCCAAAGACCTGTCTGCCTCTGATGGTCTGCTTTTCAATGACAAGTCTGCCCTTGATGGCTCGCTATCTGAAGACCCGCCTACCCCTGCCTCTGACAATCCCATACAAGATGCTGCTCAGTTGGAAAATTGTGCAAAGTTTAGGGTTTCTGCCACTTGTTGGGTCTGACACCTCTGAGTCTTCATGTACCTTGTATGGGTTACCTATTTCACCTGAGATTCTTTTTACAGTCACCTTGTTTGAGTCCCTCTTGCAGTATGTTGCTAAAAGACTGGGGATCCAGACATACCCTTTGTAACTGGTAGCTATGTTTTCCTTCATGATCTTGGTAGTGGTGTGCTCCAGGGGGGTGGTGGATTACTATTTTTGCCTTGCCATGGCCCAGGTGTGATTGCCACAACTCCAGATTCACTAGGGGACTCTAGTCAGGTAACCAGTGCCTTGGAGGAACCTAGATGGCCGTTGAAGTGTGGAACAAGTCCTGGAGACCAGGCAAGTTACATGGTTGTAACAAAACATTTGGGTGTCAGAATTCTAATGTTGTCACATGACCCCAGGGCTAAGTTTGTGGATAACCCATGGTAACCCAGTATTGGAGTGCCTACTGTCTTGAGGGATCAAGTGTCATACTTCTGAGAATCTGACCAACAGAATACCTAGCCACTTGCCTAACCCCAGCCATCTGGTACCTAGTTAGTCACCAGACCTAGGCGGTGGGACACCTTGCTAAATATTAGTTTCCGGCAGTAGGGCATCTT
Source organism: Pelophylax lessonae (assembly GCF_965119305.1). Classification (NCBI taxonomy): domain Eukaryota; kingdom Metazoa; phylum Chordata; class Amphibia; order Anura; family Ranidae; genus Pelophylax; species Pelophylax lessonae. Next base: position 173,750,205 of record NC_138776.1, on the reverse strand, counting down.
ATTTGAAACCTGGCACTTCTTTGGCTCATGATACACTTTCCCTCTGGACTTATTCAACAAGTGGGTATCTTTTAGAGACTCGTTCAGCTATGGCTGGTTTGAGCGTCCAGAGGCCATTCCTTAGAGGTGGGGTACTGTCAGACGGCACTGGGACTCCCAGATCTATAGGCTGCAGTTCTGGTGTCCACCGGCGGGTGTCTCTCGGCGGCCAGAAGCTCATAGGAATCATGCATCACCTTATGCTTACTGCAGGAAGTATATTTAAGCCATACCTATGCTTTTCCTCTTTGCCTTGGTGTTTTGTTCCATGTGTCCCTGACCTGCGTTCCTGCATCATGATCCTGAACCCTGACCCTGCAACCTGATCCCTTACCTGCCTGCTTGTTCCTTCTCCTGTTGACGCTCTCCCTGTCCTGGCCAGCTCTCTCTGCCTGATCTTCCGTGTATGACTCTGGCTCTATTACGATTATGCTTTGCATATCCTGCTATCTGTATATACTTGGTTTGGGCACTTGTGTTCCCTACTTATTAGGATCTCTGCTTTGATTTATACAGTTCTGGAATATTGGAGATACATTTTACTTGTGACTGGAATTCTCATAGAAGTCCACACATTTCTGATCACACTTGTGCTTGACATTCACACAACTGCCGCTTACTGAATATTTTCTCCTTTTCAGAACATTCCCTGTAAACCCTAGAGATGGTTGTGAGTGAAAATCCCAGTAGATCAGCAATTTTGAAATGCTCAGACCAGCCTGTCTGGCACCAACAACCATGCTACATTCAAAGTCACCTAAATCCCCTTTCTTCTTCATTATGATACTCGGTTTGAACTTCAGCAAGTTGTCTTCACCACGTCTAGATGCCTAAATGTATTGAGTTGCTGCTATGTGATTGGCTAAATTAGCAATTTGTGTTTCCAAGTAATTAAACTGATGTACCTTCTAAAGTGGCCGGTGAGTGTATATATTTATCTTTTGGACATTTGAATGGTTTACGATATCCCGCGCCTCTTATTCTATGGACTTTATTTAGATGTGTTTATTTAATTTATATATTTAAGGATTCTGCATAAAATCTATTGTACTTATTACTGGTTATTATTGTTTTATATTAAATAGAAGTGCACATGTTTGTGGTTACTTAGTGCAGTGATTGTGGGGTATAATACCCTCTCTTACTTCCCCTCTCAGCAAAAATCCTCTCCCCCACCATTAATCTCCATGCTCACCCCTCTCCAGTAGGGATGATCGAACGGTTTGGGTCGACCAACGGTTCGACCCGAACATTGGGTGCTTCGAAATTCGGCCGAATTCCGAACTTTTTGCGGTAAAAGTTCGGAATTCGGCCACCAGAACCACCCAAAATGCAATGGGACAGGAACTGGGCTTTAAAAGCCCATGATTGGCCCAGAAACATCAGTAAAATGTGATTGAAGTGACTACGGGGTCCAGAGGCCAATCAGGAGTAAATACGCCCCCCATACGCCCCCCAGTATATAGTTAGATTCAAAAATCTAGTTTTTGTAGGGATAGCTTTAAGTGTCAGGGTGACCATAGTGTAGTTTAGGGTGACCTGACTCTGCCATGTCAGGGTGACCGTAGTGTAGTTTAGGGTGAACTGAGTCTGCCATGTCAGGGTGACCGTAGTGTAGTTTAGGGTGAACTGACTCTGCCATGTCAGGGTGACCGAACTCTGCCATGTCATGGTGACCCCACTATGCAGATTCTGGTTAGGGGTATACATATATATATATATATATATATATCAAAAAACGTCAATTTTTAAGAACTTGTTTTTGCCTGATTCATAGTCCCTGGGGCATGACCCAGAACCCTAGGCACTTTTTAGGGGCATTTATTGGGTTTTAGGGCTTCAAAATGGTGTTTTTTGATTCCAGAAGTTCAGGTCCCATTCATTTCAATGGGGTTCTGGAATCCGGACTGAACTTTCAGGAAATTCGGGTGTTCTGGTCGAACCAAACTTTTCAAAAGTTTGATCATCCCTACTCTCCAGCACAAAATCCTTCTGCATATCAATATTCTCCCAAACAAATAATTCAGCACCCCCCCCCCCCCCCCCCCACACACTTTCAAAAACTCTCCTCCCACCACAAATCATTATTCTTCTTTCTCGCAAATACCTTCATTCCTTCAAACTCTCTACCCAACACAAATCTTTGTTTCCACTCCCCACCCAGGTCATTATTCCCCTCTTTCTCCCTGAACTTGAGGATTCCTTCCCTGCTCCCCCTCGACTTGTTTTATGTGACACAACATCAGAACTAAGGAAGAGCCTATGGAAGCTTCCTTGGCTCTGAATTCCATTAAACGGGCAGCACGGTGGGTAGAAATGTTGGCTGTTAGGGTGGCAGGTGTTGCAGCGTCAACATCCAGGGCACCTGGCAGGATATGTGGGCGACGTGCTCTGGGTACCTTACCACATTGGTTGAAATGGAATTCTGCGTGGGTAGTTGTTAAAGTGTAGGTCCATTTTAAACCTGTTTTGTTTTTGTTTTTGTAAGAGAGGAAAATGATGTTAACTCTTGTCAGGTTTTTGCTAATATCCGGGCATCAATTTGAGAGATTTCCTCTCACTTACTGTACTGGTGACAGTGGCTTCACCAGAAGAGTCCTTTTGGTAAAATAGGTGAAAGTTAAACCCCCATCAGTTTTTCTTGCTGTCTGTGTCCCCATTGCAGGTTTTCCCTCACTTCCATTCTGGTGAAAATGTTGTGAGCAGGAGAGTAACTAAGAAACAAATCTCTCTAAAGAAGTAAAACCTCGATGAAGAAGAAAAACCCTAATGCAGGTTTTAATTCTTCCCCATGCCATTCAACACTAATTAAAAAAAAAACAATTGTCTGCACTTGTTCTATAAAAAAAATTTAAGAAACCCGAGGTTACATTTTCTGATTCTAGGTAATAATAATACAAAGACACAAATATGAATAAATTTAAGAGAGTCTATTTATTCACTCAGCTAGGACAATTAAGCAGGAGTTTGGAAGTGTTTCCACTTCATATTGATAAGATAACAGAGATAAGTAGTTGGATAAACTATTTTATTTCATTTGTAAATAGGTTTACTCATGTGAAAGAATTTTCATTCCCTTCATTTCTTGACACCATGTCCTTTGCCTTGTGTCTGGCAGGGATCAATTTGGACGCATGGATCTAGAAAAGAAGTAAACATATCTTCATTAGCACTTAATATGTAGCTGTAACTAACATTTTTAAGCTGTAACAAGGTGTCTATGGTTTGGATAATATTCTCAAAGCTAACAGATCAGACTAAGTCTCTATTCGCAACTTGGTCAGCCTGACAAGTCACACACCGTCGCGGTCCATTGACTGCTACAGGAACCGTTCTAATAGGAGCGACACAAGTTGCTCCGACTTAGAAAAAGGGTCCTGCACTACTTCGGGGCGACATCGGAGCGACTTGCATAGACATTCATTTTATGAAGTCCGTGCAAGTTGTGCCGAAGTCGCGGTGCACGCAACTTCACAGGTCGCCCCCGAAGTCGTGCCGCTTCAGTGTGAACCGGCACTAAGGATCTTTATTATTAAAGAAGTAATAGTCAAGTGATAAACAATTTTATGGAACAGTAACTTTTATTACTAACACTTAACCATATTTTGTCCCAAATGCTTGCTTTTGTCAGGCCTTAAGTTCTTGGTCTGGCCTGTTTAGGCTTTTTATCCAGGCCTCATTCAAATTGTAAAATGTGTATAGTAAATGTTCATATGCATCTTTCTGCTTATTTCAATAACCTTAAATATCCAGAAGTTTACTATGATTCGTAACAAGCAAAGTACTTAGGAGTCTATTTATCATTTTTTTTCACCCAAGATTTACGCAACTTTCATCCACGATTTACACACATTCACATACATGTTAATGGAAAAACGTGTGAATCCTGGTTGGAAGACCCCTTAGTAGAATTGAATGTAACAAGATATGGGTATTCGTTATTTAGCATGTAACAAATAACCTATAGTTCAGCTTGTGCCAAATATCCAACAAACATAAATAGGTGAACATACTGGCTATTGTTAAATTTGCTGTAAAATCATTAAAATGTTGCCCATTTTTGTCAACTTGTTGATGCAATTGCATACATATTGGGCTTAATGAAAAGCAAATAGACTGCTCACTTTGCAAAGGACTTTGTGAATGAAGTGAAGCTCTGATGACTTTCATCAACTAATCACATGCAAGCATAAAAGCTGGGTACACACAGGGAGTTTTTTTTCGGTCAACCAGCGGATTGTAAAAAGGTACAGTTCCCCACATCCACCATAGTGATATGGATGCAGGAATCTCCCCAGCTGGATTACTGTGTTGTGACAGTGGGGACTGCCCCCCCCCTATCAGAATGCACAGATCAGCACTGCAGCCATTGGCTGCAAGCAATGATGGAATGCTGTTTTTTCTGCAGGGCCATTCAACAGAAGCCAGCTTCTGTTGAACAGACAGTTCATGCAGCAAGATTTGTGCAGTCCTTGGTGAACCTGACAGTGTTTGGTCCATGTAACATCCCTTTCAATGTGGAAGGCCATTTTTCTTTAGTAAATCAACTCCCTTGTGCATTATCATTTAAATTGTCTTTGCTTTGTGTTGTTTTACAATTCTGTATGTTCCCATATTTGTCGCAGTGTTGGTTGAAATACAGTTTTTCTAATAATATAATTGGCAACTAGAGACCTAGCAGCTCTGGTTCTGCTTAACCATTGTGCATATACATTTGCTTGCACTATAGTATTTTTCTACAAGACATCATGTCATTTGTTTACAATAAAGTGCAGTTACTTACCTACAACTTTGCATGGGTCCTGACATTTGGGTGCTTGGTCCTGACATACAATTGGAGGTGGGCATGGATCCGGGCATTTGGGTGTTTGATCCTGACATATTTGGATTGGAGGATTGCATTCTAAAAGGCAAAAGATAATTTAGTATTATGCCAGACAACATCAGTATATATTTTACTATGAGATTATTGTTGACCTTCAAGAATAATAATGCTAAATGTTTACACAAGTAATTTCTACAATTTGTGAAGATAGGGATGTATGTAAATATATAATACGAAAAGTGCTATGTAATTTGATAGCATTATATCAACCCCTGTGGTAACTTGTCAATTCATGAATTTGATTTGGGTTTTCTCTGTAAAAGCATTTTTTTATAGCTTGGGACACAAAATAATTTGTATTTACTATTGTGTCATCTCAGCCTAATTGTACCTGATATTCCTCATCTCAACTAACATGAACAGGAGCTGCATCTCAGTGACTGAAGAATAAACAAACCAATGCAATTATACTTTCCTCATTTCTTAATCAAATAAGAAAAAGAAAAAAAAGACCAATTTGTTGAACATAAACTAACTTGAATGGATTTTAAATACTAAGTTATACATTTTATCAAAATAATGACTACTGCCTACACACACTTGTTAATACACCTAAGTAATATGAACAGAACAATTGTATAAAACAACAATATCATTTTGTTATAGCACAATGTTAATACAAAACCATCAAACAATTCCAGCTTTGTTATGCTTTTTCTACAGCTAAGATATGGTAACTAAACTTCTGAATTAAGACTTACGGTCTTTGTATTGTCCACCCTTTGCTGCCATTGTTGTGTCTGGTAAAGGCGTTTGTCTGCTGAACAAGATGAAATAGATTGCAATACCTCATACAGCAAAGGATGGTGTTTATATACAAAAAGGATGCTGATTCTCTTATAGTTATGCAATACTTCAGACCTTAGAATGAGCCAATAGAATGCCTAATAGATTGCCTAAGTGGAATTTAATTTCTATTATTTGCATACCTTTAAGGCAAGGTGTATTTTTGTTTAGTTTGTATGCAAATTATATCCCTAGTACATGGATGTACTTCTGAGTAAATCTTCTTGTGTATCAATAAATATTTAAAATCCATTCATGAATACATAGTGTCTTCTGTAGTTACAGATACTGTGTGTAATGTTTAGTCATTGTGACTAAATACCTCAAATGAAAACCATTATCTACATTTTTATTTCACCCATTGCTTGGTCTATAATTACTTCCTATTGTATTAATGTTGTTCTTAAGAGTGTATTAGTATTTTACTAATATATAGCCATTGAGTGGGTCCCCACAAATACTGTATGTTTGAGAACAGTTCGGGGTGCACTCACAGGAATTAAATGTAAAGGATCAGTGGTGGTGCACTTGCTATTTTTTAGCTGACTCACGTTTTTCTGACTGATGTTTCAGCCCACCATTATCAAGACAACATACACAGTAAAAACTATCATTATAAATATGAAACCTACAATCTAACATCCCGAAATAAGGTTAATTTTCTTCTCAGGGACAGTCCACACTGTGAGGGGTCTGTCCCCAGGAGCAGGGGACAGTAGCACAATGCAATGTCCAGTCTCTAACTCAAGGCACCTTTGGCAAGTATCAGTGGAAAATGGCACAACTAGAGGGGCCTGTGAGTGCATGGCTCTCCATGTTGCTGTGCACTTACTGGCTCCTAAAGCCGTGCCATTTTCATTTGATGCTTGTGCTGTGTGCCTTGAGTTGGAGGTGAAACTCTGCAATGTTTACACTTTGCTGCCCGACTTTCGGGGACAATACTGATACTGGGGGAGAGCCATGATGACATCCAATGCACTCTTTGAGTTACTCGCCTGAACCTTGAACTCTGTATATTACTTAATCCCGACACTTAAACTGTTTGCATTACTTACCCTTGACCCCTAAACTCTGAGTTATTTAATCCTAGGCAATCTGCGTTACTAAATCCTAACTCCTGAACTCTGTGCATTACCTAATCATGACTCCTGAAATCTCTACTTAAGTACAGTAGTGAAGTAGTTCTACTTAGTTACTATACATCTCTGCTTATGCCTGACCCCTGAACCCCGCAAATTTCTTAATCTTGACCCCTGAACACTTTTTTTTATAGAGTGGTGAGGGGTTAGAACATCTGTCAGGATTTTATTATTGTCTGTATTCCAACTGGCACGATTCACGCTCACCATATCCCATCCAATGGGTAAACCTATTTTGCACAAAACAGCAGATCTCCTCTTACTTTCCCGCTATATCTCTGGAGCAGGAAGAGAAGGAAAATATCAGCAATGGGACAAAGACAGAAAAAAGCCCAGACAGTAGTCTTAGCTTAGAACATTTGCAAATATCATATGCATATGTGCTATATTGTATAGCCTTCCATGTAATGAAGATGAATTCATGTTCTACAAAAACTAAATAACAGGGATGAGGTCTGGATTTGTTAGTGCCATGGGTTTACAGTAAATACTACTGTTTTTAAATTAATGTTTCCTGTGAATTTATGTAGAAACCACATTTTTTGTGTCAGTAATGCCTGGCCTTTCAACTCAGGTCAGCTGGCCAATAATGGAAATATTGGTATGAGCCTACTTACTCACTATAAAAGGATTGGCCCAATAGAGTCATATTGTCAATGTTTGAAGTTGTTAAGATTATCTAACAATTCTGTGTAGGGAGAGTTTGAGAGATATCGTGCAATACTGTACTAATAAACTGGATTGCAGTGTGGTGGGCTACATATCCATATGTGAACAGTTCAATAAACTCAACTGTCCTTTTTAGGACTATCGTATTAATCAGAAGTACTGCATGTGGAGGTAGTAGGCAGGCCTAAAGTGATTGGTAAAAGTAGTGGAGGGAAATTAGGTCCTGTAAAAAAAAGTTGTGGTCTATGCACATAATCTAGAGGCAGGACATGTCTGACTTTCCGGTCACCAAGTGGCTGAACAATACAGCTACAGCATGCACAAAAGGCAGTTGAATGGCTGACAAAGCCCCAGCTGCAGAGCAGCTAGTTATCTGCCAGCTAATGTGTCTTTTTCTTCATCCTTCTTGTCCACTAACTCCTTTATAGCCTTGCAAATTAGCTTTGAGGGGTTGTCAGAATTATTTAATTGCATCATTTTGGACTTGCTACTGGAAGAAGAAATGAGGAATCCAGGAAGATAGCAGAATGGCCAGTGGGTTTGGGGTGGGGGAAGCAACACTGCAGGCAGGGGACATCAGGCAGCAAGCTGCAACAGGTTGGTGAGTTCTGGAAGCTGGACCTTACTGTGAAGTAGGCTCCATTGATTGATTGCGGCTGTCATCTGCTAAATGACGGGTGGGAAGTGGTTAATCCTTCACAAAAAAGTAAATAAATATATAATAAAGAAAATATTGGAGATACTCCCAACTTTCCTGTTTCATCAAGAGCCTACAGAAGCCGTTGAGATCTTGGTCAGACCTCACGCCAGTGGAGCAAATTCTGGCACTTCAGGACCCGCCTCAAAGAACTCTCTCACTGTTGTATAAAACACTGCTGAATTCCAACTACTACACTTCTCTTTACTTTGTCAAGGCCTGGGAAAGAGATCTCCAAACGACATTCTCAAACACCCAAAAATCCAAAATTCGCCAACTAACCCACACCTCCTCCACCTCCTCTGCCTCCTCCAGAACTGTGGAAATGAACTATAAGGTCCTCACAAGGTGGCACTACACCCTGGCCTCTCTTCATCGCATCTTCCTGGACTCCCCTGCAAGATGTTGGAGGGGATGTGGGAAGATTGCCTTACATGCCCATATATGGTGGCAGTGTCCCTTGATTTAAGGGTTCTGGACTGCGGTGTTGCATTGGTCCCAAAAGATCCAGGGTAGCTCTATACGCAATGACCCATGGGTAGTGCTGCTTCATTGTACGGACGAGCCAGTTGGTCGATATAAGCGCTCTACTACCCCTTATCTGCTCAACGTGTCAAAAGCATTGATTTCACATTACTGGAAACAGTCTAAGGTCCCGATAGTACAGCAATGGTTACTGAGTGTTGACCATATGTACCATATGGAAGACATAACCTACGCACATAGAGGTTTGGCCCACCTATCTCACAAGATATGGGCAAGCTGGCTCGCCTTTACCTACCCGTCTGAATATGCTGAGTTGATGTCCACAGCTACATGATACCAGTTACTGGCAACACACCTGATGTTCACACACATAGGTTGCTAGAAATTTATATCTTACATTGTTTCAACCTGGACCCCCACCCCCTTTCTCCTCTCCCCTCCTATTTTCTTTTTCTACTTTTTCTTCCTCTAATATCTACACCTTTTTCTATACTTCCCTCTGTTTCTCCTCTCTTACAATGGGATATGTTCAGTCCGTAGTTATTACTCATATCATGGTTCTGTCACATATTTCAGGGGTGTTTATTGCTGATTTATATGTTAAATTGTTTGTTACCACCGCCTATTACTAAATCAGGTGGACGCTTGGCGTTACCAGTTGCATTGCTCGGAAACCCTTCTTATGTATCTGTACATGCCCTTTGGTTTTGTTTTTTCCTGTTTTTGTACTTTTGTACTTTTATACCTTTCATATTGTTGTATATCTGTTTATTCTGTTACTACTTTATATCTTTTCAATAAAAATGTATTGAACGAAAAAAAAAAAAAATTTATTGGCTTTCAAAATGCTGTACAAAACCACATATAAATGCTTCAAATAATGGCCAAAAAAATGCTAAAAAAAAGCCACACTCAGGTGTGAATGCAGCTCTTTAGAAGAGGACCCCATTTTCTAGATAAAAAATCTAAAACACAAATGACAACAAATAAGTCAGTGAGGTAAATATGGAAAAATACACTAAATGAACACATGGCAGCAAGTGAAGTGAATGAGAAAAAGAAAACAATAAAATAGAAACTAATGCAAATGCCAGGTCAGACTGGGTGGAGGTATGAAGATAACAAACCTCACACCTAAGGAAGGTATTCTAATAAATGAGTCAATTGACTAATAACACAATTGAAAAGGAGGATATGGCAATCATTGTACTGTGGGAGAGTATTTATGGCAATTCTAGGAAAAATAAATTGTAAATTTCACATACATGCCACTAGTATTAACATATATATGTATCCAAGTTCACATGGAGAAAGATGTACATACAGTTTTGTACACTGCTCAAAAACATTTAAGGAACACTTTGAAAAAATATCAGTCTCAATGGGGAAAAATATCATGCTGGATATCTATACTGATATAGACTGGGTAATGTGTTAGGAAAAAAAGGATGCCACATTGTTTGATGGAAATAAATTCTCAACCTACAGAGGGCTAAATTCAAAGACACCCTAAAAAAAATCAAAGTGAAAAAATGATGCAGCAAGTTAGTTCATTTTGCTGAAATTTCATTACAGCAACTCAAAATGGTACTCAGTAGTTTGTATGGCCCCCACATGCTTGTATGCATGCCTGACAAGGTCGGGGCATGCTCCTTATGAGACGACGGATGGTGTGCTGGGGTATTTCTTCTCAGATCTGGACCAGGGCATTACTGAGCTCCTGAATAAACTGAGATGCATTCTGGCAGTGTCGGCTGGACCGAAACATAATGTCCAAGAGGTGTTCTATAAGATTTAGGTCAGGGGAGCGTGGGGGCCATTCAATGGCATCAATTCCTTCATCCTTCAGAAACTGGCTGCATACTCTCACCACATGAGGCCAGGCATTGTAATGCACCAGGAGGAACCAAGGACCCACTGCACCAACGTAGGGTCTGACAATGTGTCCAAGGATTTCATCCTGATGCCTAATAGCAGTCAGGGTGCCATTGTCTAGCCTGTGTAGGTCTGTGCATCCCTCTATGGATATGCCTCCCTAGATCATCACTGACCCACCACCAAACCAGTCATGCTGAATAATGTTACAGGCAGCATAACATTCTCCACGGCTCTTCCAGACCCTTTCACGTCTGTCAAATGTGCTCAGGATGAACCTGCTCTTATCTGTGAAAAGCACAGGGTGCTAGTGCTAGGTGAACCTGCTAATTCTGGTGTTCAATGGCAAATGTCAATCAAGCTCCACGGTAACAGGCAGTGAGCACAGGGCCCACTAGTGGACGTCGGGCCATCAGGCCACCCTCATGAAGTCTGTTTTGCATTGTTTGGTCAGAGACATTTACACCAGTGGCCTGCTGGAGGACATTTTGTAGGGCTCTTGCAGTGCTCATCCTGTTCCTGCTTGCACAAAGGAGCAGATACCTGTCCTGCTGATGGGTTAAGGACCTTCTATGGCCCTGTTCAGCTCTCTTAGGGTAACTGCCTGTCTCCTGGAATCTCCTCTATGCCCTTGAGAGACACAGCAAACATTCTAGCTATGTCACGTATAGATGTTCCATCCTGGAGGAGTTGGACTACCTGTGCAACCTCTATTGGGTCCAGGTATCGCCTCTTCTACCAGTAGTGACACTGACCTTAGCCATATGCAAAACTAGTTCTAAACAGTCAGAAAAGATGAGTAGGGAAAAAAAATGTTAGTGGCTTCTACCTGTAAAACCATTCCTGTTTTGGAGGTAGTTTCATTGTTGCCCATCTAGTGCATCTGATAATTTCATTAACACCAAAGAAGCTAAACTGATTAACAACCCCCTCTGATACTTAACTAAACAGATCAATATCCCATGAGTTTAATTGACTTGATGCTATACTATATACTATACTATACTATACTATATATTAAAAAGTGTTCCTTTTTTTTTGAGCAGTGTATATGCAGATATCTAGGACAAACCAGATAATACATATTAGAAGTTTCTATCTAATAATTCAGGTCTGAAGATGTAAGTTTTAGCATCCAGATATACTGGAGTTCAATATATAATGCTTCATTCAGTGCTATAGGTGGCCAGATGCAATCCCCTACTGTGTAGTTCCAGGTGCTGGATGCAGTTTTTTTCTCCCAACAATAAAAAGGAACAATGATAAAAGATGACTGCATTGCTTGATAGCAGGCTGACTTCTTAATTAAATATTAACATACAGGATATTTGCTCCACATATTTTAGCATCACAAAATAGCAATGCATTTTCATGCATTGCATCAAATCAAAATGTTGGCTGTTTAGGTGCTTTACATCCTGCTTACAGTCCTGGTGCATGTGTGGTGAAATACACTGAAAAGTAAATGGGAGTGAAAATAAGTCCTATCATTGGTATTACTTAATGGCAGTAATGGTAAAACTCAGCATTGGTGCTAGTGGCTGCAGTAACTCCCAGCATTGGTGTCAGTGGATGCAATATAAACCCCCCGCATTCATTTCAGTGGATGCAAACATAGACCCTAGCATTGTTGGTGAAGAAAACAGCATTTCCAGCATGAGATTCCTCTATATAGCCGGGATAGTCTCTGCTCAGCCTCTTTTTTAATTCTGGACTATATCGGGACCAAGAGGCTGTAGTACTACTCCAAACTGTTAAACAGTATAACTTAAATCTGCAAACATAAAGTGCATTTTGTATGAAAATTTTGAAAAAAAAAATCAATAAAAACAAACTATTTTGAGAAAATCTCTAAACCTGCTGTGGCAGTAGGGCACAAACAGTCAATGGCACAATTAAGGTAATACCCCTCCTATAATGAGATAAAGCCAAATAATCACACATCCCCACATTTATTACATATTGTTTTATGTTTTTAATTCTATGTTCTCCATTTCTAAGGTGGGGGAGGGCATTATAAAATATTCCTCCAATCAATACATTTTGAATAAAACTATGTTGGGAAGATACAGTTTAAGTTCTTTGGCTACATTACAGAGACAGATTAGATTTGGGTATTCTGTGGACAAGAATCTCTGAGGCATTTATTACAGTTTGTGGATTCCCTTATTATCAATCCAAGTGACAACATTTTGACAGTCACATACCAACACTGAAACAGTGTCATTAGTAGAATGTTTAGGGCTCATGCACACTGCATTTCAAAGAAACAGTGTATGTCAATGCAGAGTGGTACTATGGACATATGTGGATTATCTGTGCCTCGTCCCAATTATTACAGTACGTACGTTCCTACGGGAACAAAAGGTGTCCTATTGGGAATTCAATCAATTTCTTTTACGTCTACTACATCATATTAACACACAATTGGTTCACCTTCATGGAAGCCCACTACATCCAGGTACAGGGTGTGGCCATTGGCACATGTTGTGCCCCAGACTACACCAATTCGTACCTGGGGGGGTGGGAACGAGATATTTGGAAGGATGAAACATTGAGCGGATATACAGACCAGGTGTTATGCTGGTATCATTTTATCGACAACATCTTTCTGATCGTGACAGGCACCAAAGGAGAGGAGCTAACTACATTTGTTAACTAAATCAATAACAACACCTATAACTTTAAATTTATGCTTTCATATGATACCCATACTATCACTTTCCTGGATTTACAAAGCTTTTTGATCCTATTCATGTTTAGCCACACATCTTTACCGCAAAGAAACAGCAGGAAACACATTGTTACAAGTATACCTTATGCACAGTATTTGCGCTTGAGATGCAATTGCACACAAATACGGTACTTGAAAGCACAAGCAGCACTCTTACATTCCCGACTACTTCTTAGAGGCTATAGAAAATCATTGCTATGGAAAGCTTATAACCGAGCATTAAACCAAGTGAGAAATACATTATTGTTTAGACCACAACGTCAGTGAAGTTTATAACTAGATTTTCATCCCAGCATCAGGAACTACACACAATTTTCAGCAGCCACTGGCATATTCTAATACAAGATACTTATACAGTATCACAAAAATGAGTATACCCTGCACATTTTTATAAATATGTAATTATATCTTTTCATGTGACAACACTGAAGAAATGACACTTTGCTACAATGTAAAGTAGTAAGTGTACAGCTTGTATAACAGTGTAAATTTGGACTTCCGGTTCCGGCGCCGCATGGAGTAGCTGCTCTTCACAGCAGCTCCCCCCCTACAACCCATAAATCAGCTTACAAAGTCAGCCCAGGACCGCATAACTGTCCCAGACCCTTGGGGACACCTCCATCCACTACCATGGACCGATTGGTAGAAAAAAAACGGAGCGCGATCGTACCAAGCCCAGCCACAAATTGAGCAAGAGGATGCGGCTTTGTCTTCCATAACAAAGGATTTGTCTGCCATGGAGGTGAGTTGTACCTCCCCCACACAGCCCCAGGGGGACATCAACACCCAGCACATAGCCCAAGCTGTAGCTGCAATGCTAGCTCCCACCATAATCGCTTCAGTAGAGAAGGCTGTCGCCGCAGGCATATTGCTTCTTAAAGAACTGGGAGAACATGCCTCCCGATTAAATTAGGCTGAAAATAGGTTTTCCAGCATAGAAGATGAGCTCTATCAAACACAGGCTGCAGAACAACAGCAAGAGAAAACTAAGAAATAAGTACTCCAGAAATTAGAAGATCTTGAAAATAGATCAAGATGCAGCAAACTTGGTTTCATAGGGGTTCCTGAAACATTGCAGCCCTCAGCTGTCGTAGATCTCTGCGCCAAAGGCATCCCAGCTGCATTAGGCCTGGCGGGTCCTTGCACTGTGAAATGGGCCCACTGCCTGGGACCTTTCTCCGCGGAGCATTCAACTCCACGCCCAATAATAGCAAAATACCTCAACTATGCGGACAAAGCCACAATTCTTCAGAAATCCAGATAATCAGGATCCCTTCAAATAGATGGCACCAAAATACTGATTTTTTGCAGACTTTTCAATCAAAGTCTCTAAAAATGGACTTCACCGCCACCAGATGAAATTCACCTTGGTCTTTCCTGCTATACTCCGGCTTAAAGCTCTTCTTCCACGACCCATCAGAGGCAGAGGCCTTTCTTCGCTCACTCAATTCTGAACACCTGAATAACCCTCCTTTATGGTCTTCGCCGACCACCCGCCCTCTTGACCAATGTAGTCCACGAAAAAACTCAGCCTTTTAACCCCGCTAGCTTTGCTTTACACCTTTTGCCCATGGCAACACTGTAGACCCTGTGGTAGTCTCTCTCCCTGATCATTCCCGGCCGGTCAACGGACGCAGTCCCCAGTTTCAGACCGAATGAGTTAACTTTACTTGGACCCACTGCAGGGTCAGTTATTGGGAGCTGCTCACCACAGTGAGATCCATACGGAAAAAAGTGAAATCCTATTGTTGTGTCATTTACCTTGTTATTAGTTTACCCTTATATTCCCTCCTGTTCTATTTTGCCCACCTTTCTGCTCCTCTCCTGCATGCGCACAAACACCTCTCTAAGGTACAATTGCTCATGACTCTCCACATCATAGAAAAGACCTCCCTGGCATCTTTCCCTAGAATGATGTCACCAACGCACCTCTCCTTCTCAACATCTCCCATATGAAAATGATTTTGTGGAATGTAAAGGAATTTAGATCCCACAAACTACACCTACAAACGGTCACTCCTGCCCAACTCGAGGCCCTGAATACACCCATGTCGGCCTTAGAAATCTCCACGACCATCTGACAACTAGCACCTAGTAAGGCCCCAGGCCCTTATGGTTTTACTGGGGAATTCTTCAAAACCCTTCAAGAACTACTTGAACCACTCTTTTTAACATATATAACACCATTTGGGCAGGAGGCTCTTATTTGTCAACCGGCAACCAGGCCATTATAAAACTTTTATCAATAAAAGGGTAAGGGTCCTCTTGATCTGGGATTTTATAGGGCCATTTCCCTCCTCAACCTTGATGTCAAAATTGTTGCCAATAGACTCGCCTCCATAATCCCCCACATTGATTCACCCGGCCCAGTCAGGCTTTATAAAAGGCAGGTCGGCGACTATTAACATACGGAAAGTTCTGATGGTACTAGATCATGCCAAACGCCACACAGGATGGGACTTCGTCATCATTACCCTGGACGCCGAGAAGGCCTTTGACAATGTGTGTTTTCATTGGCTCTCGCTAGTGTTGAGCTTCCTCTGGCAGGGACTATGACCTTGTCAGAAATCTTCGCGTATGTAACATCACGCTTTCTCTTAACTGGAAGTCCTCCTGGATAAAAATACTTGAAGACGCCATCTGGTGATGTCAATCAACCTTGTATATAAGCTGGGTCTTTTATTTTTTCTTGCTGAACTACCAGCTGTCAAGACTGGAGGTGCGAAAACACAGACACAAAAACTCACCTCTGGTAGCAGGATCGTTAACTGGAGTCAAAGATTAATATACTTTATTCAGGTCCGCATTCTTCACCAAAATGTTTGAAATCCTTTTCATAGACGAAATTGAAGACTCCTCTGCTCATACGATACGAAAGTTTATTTTCTCATACGATACAAAAGTTTGTTTAAGTAAAGTAAAACATTAAGCATTAGAAATGGTCAGGTTTTATAGAATGAGAGAGAGAGAGATATATGACAGATGTTACATGCCTTCAGAGTGTAGGGTTTCTTTCTCTCTCTGAAGAACTTCTAACATAGTACTACATTTATACTGTATGTAAAGATGACGTATGCATTTTACATTTTAAAACTTCTCCCAAAAAAGGTTGTATTACCAAATATAAAAGTAACACCCACTCTTACATGTGTAGCGGGGTTAAATATGCCTAAAGATACTGTTTGATATGTGAGAAGGAACTAGGCTCCCTCTAGTGGTAGCTGCATGGAATTTCCCGGGCTGTGACTTCCTTTTGGCAAGATGAAGAAACTACATCTCCCATGCTGCTTTGTAAGATCCAGGGTGCACGGCTGCACCGCACGGCACTATGGGGGAAGTTATTTAAAGGAAGAGAGAGGCTAAGCCCGGGGGGGGGGGGCGCCTTTCTGCGCTGGACTCTGAGGAACCAGCGAGCGAGAGTGGAGGACTGATGCTGGATATTGGGCCAAAGCCTCTTAGCCTGGAGGGACGACGTTGAACCGTCCCATCTCAAGCACGAGGCACATTCCTGGAGGTCATACTGCTGTTTGCAGAGACCGGAAGTCATCCGCCCGAAAGACCTCGCACGGCTGGCATATAGCCAAAGGACTGAGACCGCAGTGGAGCGCGCAAAGGAGGAACTTCTGTTGGTGAGAGGGCACATGCCCAATAACTGACTTTATCTGCCAAAGAGATAGCTTTGTCTACAGATAGCGGTAGCGCAACAGGAGGTGATAAACCCTGGGGTTTATCAGTAGGAGACTCATAGACAAATAATAATATCTAAAAAAAAGGAGTCGCCAGAGGCTTACCGCTTTCGCAGAAGCTATTGTTCAGTTACACAGACACCCTGCGGTGACAACTAACAGCTTGCTGTTTTTTTTCTCTCTCTCTTGATCTTCATTCCTAATTTGGATTACAAATGAGCTCTATTCAATAACCTTGCTAGCGAAGATCAACAAGAAAGAAGAGAACTCTGGGGGAGGGACTCAGATAGGCCGACCTATCTGGTACTGTGTCTAGCCTTAATGAAGGAGGAGTGTGGGGGTATTTCTTTTATCTTTTTAAAGTTGTTTTAAGTAACCTTTTATGGGCTGGTATGGTATTGTATCTCCCTTACTCAATTTGATACATAGTAAACTAAGTTTTGATTAATTACAATCCTGTGTGCTGTTCCATTGTGTCACCCAGAAGGACTACTGTTAAAGAAGGTAACAAGGTACTGTTGTCTATTGAAGTATTGTATTCCAATCTGTGTATCCATTTGATAGTCCAGTCCTATTCAGGGTCAGTTTAGCCTGAGGAGGGATCGAGCCAATTTGATTGGGTTGTTAGGCAGGGAGTAGACCCAATAACATAATCAGCAGCTCCTGCGGGGGTGGTGCTACACGTGGGGGCTCGTCCGGGATTTCTACAGTCCTGCAACACAACCCTCTCAGCCACAGAATCCCCTCCCTCGCAGAAATGGATCCTGTCGCTGCTGCTGAGTGGTGCAAGGAAGAGAATGTCATAGTGGAAAATGGCCTGGTGGTTGAAATCAAGGGAGAAGCCTGGACTGAAGAAAAGCTCCTCCCTGTTTTAAGGGCACTATCCACAGACAGGAAATTCTGGGTGATTGACATAAAAACCGACACCACTGTCCCACACACGTATGCACTGTGTGAGTGGAGGAAAGGGGTCCCTGATTATTTCAACGGAAACAGTGTGAAAACTACTGACCAAACAGAACTTTTCCTGATACATCCAGGAGTTCCTACTGCGGGTCTGTCGTGGCATACCTATCTCGCCTCGCCCTCATCCACCACTCCTGGGGTATCCAGCCAAGAAAAAGGTGTCCAAGAAGGGCATCCTGAGTCATCACCTTTGTCGACTTTTAGCTCAGAACTGTGTGCTGTTCTTGGGGAGATTGTAGCAAAATGTAGTAAGGACTCCTCGAGCTATCTGATGACTGGATATAGGAAGCTCCGGACATTCTCTGGGAAACAGCCTGTGCCTTCAGCAGAAGATGGGTTCGAAGAGTGGTTAGATACCGCCACTCAGGCTTTGGAGGAATGGGAGGTACCAGAACAGCACAAGAAGCAGAGAATCACAGAGAGTTTAAGGGGACCTGCATTAGAGGCTGTACGTAATCTAAAGCTTAGCAAGAAGAACTGCACTGCACAGGATTATTTGGACATTCTGCAAGATGTGTTTGGTCGGACGGAGAACGCGGCTGAACTTCTCTACCAGTTGGACCACTGTTATCAAGAAGAGGGGGAGAAGTTGTCCGAATTCATTAAACGTCTGGATAGGATTATCCACCAGATCCTGTTAAAGAAAGGAATAGACCCCCGGAAAATAGATGAGACTCGTGCACGACAGGTTCTGAAAGGGGCTCAACCTTTAGATCCCATTGCCATACTGTTACGAACTCGTCAAGATGGCGGCATTCTAGAATACCCCGACCTGATTCGAATGGTCAGAGAGGAAGAGGTCATGTTGGACAACAAGAAGAAAAGTCGGCAGTTTGACTCAACTGCCCTGGTTAGAGTGATAAGTGTGGAAGAGGGTGACTCTCAAGTTGAACTCCTAAAGACTCAAGTGTCTCAGTTGATAGAAATGGTGTCCATCCTGACTGGTCAGGTATCCACTCTACCCAAGGGGAGTATATCGGAGAGGCCAGATGAACCTGTTAGTCTCAGCACAGATCCAGAGCCACGGCCTGCAAGATTGTTAACTTGTTTCAACTGCGGGGGAGTTGGGCATGTTAGAAGGGTATGTCCCAGCTCAGGAAAGGTTGCCGCGAAACCTCGCGAGCCAGCGGGAAACTTCAGAGGACACCGGTGAAGGAGTCAACCGGGTGTCCGCCAGTTTTAAGGGACTCCAGGAGTGGTGCAGGATCAGGGAAACCGAGTCAGGGGGTCAGGCCCAAATACAACATCCCCAGTTCTAGACTCCGGGTTACTGAGGGAAGGAAAATCATTGCATGCCGGGTTCAGCGGGGGCCCAGATCAAGGAAGAAAAAGGAGAAGAGGGCCAGGGCACAGAGAACTGAATCAGACAACAAGGCTACATCAAGAGAATTCCCAACTAACTTGGTCGGGCCCTCCCCAGTGGTCTCGGTTCAGGTAGAAGGAATTTACGCAAGAGCCCTCCTTGACACAGGGGCCCAGGTGACTCTTTTTTATAGAGACTTCTATGATAAACATCTTACCCATCTACCTTTGCAGAAGTTGGAAGATCTGGAGATATGGGGTATCGGGACCCAAAGTTTTCCCTATGACGGGTATCTGCCAATCAAGTTGACCTTTGATCCATCAGTGGCTGGTGAAGCGGAAACCTTCGACACCTTAGCGGTGGTCTGTCCTCGTCCACCAGGGGCCAACAAAAGCTCTCTCATCGTAGGAACAAACACTGACCTGGTAAGGCGCCTTCTGATACAACTGGTCCAGGGACAAGATGCTCAGGCGCCAAGGATCCATCCCATGCTACGGCAGGCCTACCAATGATTAGTGTTGGAGCAAGAGACCCCCGCAGAAGGAGTTGGACGACTCTGGAAGCTGGACAGAGTGGAAAAGGTCTTACAGCCAGGAGAGGTGGCCTGTTTTAAGGCTTCTGTTAAACTCACATGGCAACAGCCGGGTCCTTTCATTATCTTTGAATCAGGTCAAAAGGAGAGACAGAGAGGGATAGAAGTGATCCCTGAGGTGATCCCTTTGAAGGTGTTACAGGAAAACCGTGGAAGGGTTTTAGTGAGTGTCAGAAACACCTCTATTACACCGGTGAAGGTACCGGCCAGAGTGCTCCTGGGCCAAGTCAACCCGGCTACCCCAGTTGCCCCCATTGATTTCAAAGAAAAGGAACAGGGTGAAGCGGTTATAGAGGAGCTCTGCTCTGGAAACGCTGCCCTCCCGCCGGAATGGGTGAAGAGGGCCAAGGCACAACTTGCTCGATGGAGGGAAATATTCTCTAAGGACGAGTTTGACGTGGGATGTGCTAGGAGTGCCACTCATAAGATCCGTCTGAGTGAGGACAAGCCTTTCAGGGAGAGAGTCCGGCGAGTCCCCTTAGGTGACTTAGAAGATCTACGTCAACAGCTGGCAGAGCTCAAAAAGATCGGGATTATCCGAGAATCCAGGAGCCCGTATGCTTCCCCGATAGTGGTAGTCCGGAAGAAAAATGGATCTCTGAGGCTTTGTATCGACTATCGAACGCTGAACAGAAGAACCATCCCAGACCAGTATACCACTCCTCGAATCGAAGATGCCCTACAGAGTCTGTCAGGGGCGAAGTGGTTCAGTGTGATGGACTTAAAGAGTGGGTATTATCATATCCCCATGCACCCTGAAGATCGGGAGAAAACAGCCTTCATCACCCCTGTGGGGTTCTTTGAGTTCAATCGCATGCCTCAGGGGTTGTCCGGGGCCCCTGCTACCTTCCAAAGGCTGATGGAAAGGACCGTTGGAGATATGAATTTGATAGAGGTACTGGTATACTTGGATAATGTTATCGTGTTTGGCAGAACTTTGGAAGAACACGAGGAGAGGTTGGAAAAGGTCTTGAAGAGGCTACATGAAGAAGGTCTGAAACTTTCTCCTGAGAAGTGCCAATTCTATCAGTCCTCGGTCCATTACCTGGGCCATATCGTGTCTGAAGAAGGGGTGGCCACTGACCCGGCCAAGCTGGATGCTGTTGCTTCCTGGCCAAGACCCACAAATGTGACCGAACTCCGGTCATTCTTGGGCTTTTGCTCCTATTACAGGAGGTTTGTGGAGGGGTTCGCCCAGATTGCCCGACCCCTAAATGAGCTCCTGAAGAATGAAGAAGATGATGTCCCTGAGTTTGTAAAGCCGGCGAAGTCCACCATGGGACCCCGGAAGGCTAAGGAATCCATCAAGGATCAGTGGACCCCGGAATGGGAAGGGGCCTTTGTCCAGCTGAAGAAAACCCTAACCACTGCCCCTGTGTTGGCCTATGCGGACCCCACAAAACCATATGAACTGCATGTTGATGCCAGCCGAGATGGGCTGGGGGGGGTACTTTATCAGGAGCATGAGGGTCATCTGTGACCTGTTGCCTATGTGAGCAGAAGCCTACTGCCTGCTGAAAGGAATTATCCTACCCACAAACTTGAATTCTTGGCCTTGAAGTGGGCAGTGGTTGACAAATTGAAAGACTACCTGTACGGAGCTGAATTCATTGTCAAGACAGATAATAATCCCCTCACCTATCTGTTGACTACGGCCAAGCTGGATGCAACAGGACACCGATGGTTGGCTGCCCTCTCTAGCTTCAATTTTAGCCTGAATTATCGGCCACGAATCGGATATAGGGATGCAGATGCCCTATCCAGAAGGTTGCATGCTCCACAGGAACCTGCGGAAGATTGGACTCATTTGGCTCCAGAAGGGGTGCGTGCCCTATATCAGGGAACTGAATTTCGATCCTGAGGAGGGTCAAGAGCAGAAGAGATTGGGGTTTCGGCTATCGGAGTACCCAAGTGCTACTGCCAGGTGACCCAGGTTGAAGGGGAGGATTTGCCCCGGCTGTCCAAAAGGGACTTGCGGAAGGAGCAGTTGGAAGACCCTTTGGGAAAACTTCTCTTGGAAGCCTATCTCCAATCCAGAGCCCTGAGTTGCTTCTAACTGACTCCCCTCAAGGGGCCCGTCTGTTACATAGAGAGTGGACCCGGTTACAGATCAAAGAAGGAGTGGCCTACCGGATACCGGAGAGGTCCATCTGAAGATCTGGAGGAGAAGTGGCAGCTGTTCTTACCAGCTAAATATAGAGAGGGAGTTCTGGCCGCTCTTCATGATAATCATGGCCATCTGGGGCCCGAAAGAACCTTTCAGCTTGTCAGGGACAGGTTCTACTGGCCTTGTATGAGGGCCGAAGTTGAAGGATACTGTCATTCTTGTGTCCGGTGTATACAGAGGAAGACTCTGCCACGTCAAGCAGCCCCAATGGGCCATCTACAAAGTCAGGGACCCATGGAGCTGGTGTGCATTGATTTCCTTTGCTTGGAGCCTGATCTGAGTGGCCAGGGGAATGTCCTTGTGGTAACAGACCATTTTACCAGATATGCTCAAGCATTCCCAACAAGGGATCAGAAGGCCTCAACGGTAGCCAAAGTTCTTGTAGAGAAGTTCTTTGTACATTATGGGTTACCACAACGCCTCCATTCTGATCAGGGAAGGGACTTCGAAAGCAGACTGATCAAGAGACTGTTAGATATGTTAGGCATTCAAAAGACTAGAACCACTCCCTACCATCCACAGGGGGATGCCCAGCCTGAACGATTTAACAGGACTCTTTTGGATATGTTGGGGACTTTGAGCTCAGAGAAGAAACAGCATTGGGGCAAGCATGTAGCTGCCATTGTGCATGCCTACAACAGCACTGTCAGTGATGCTACTGGATATTCCCCTTATCGGCTGATGTTTGGAAGGGAGGCTCGGTTGCCAGTGGATTTGGCCTTTGGCATTTCGCCTGATCATACCTCTTCAGCATCGCATAGAGGATATGTGGACCGACTGCGGAAGAGTCTGAAAGCGGCCTATGACAAGGCTCAGGCCACATCTGATCAACGTGGACTGCGGAATAAAAAAAATTTCGACCTAAAAGTTCGGATCCATGACCTGCAACCAGGGGACAGGGTTTTGTTGAGAAACTTGGGTGTCCCGGGAAAACACAAGTTGGCAGACCGCTGGAAGTCCCAACCTTATGTTATCTGCAAGCAACTGCCAAACCTTCCTGTGTACCAAATTCGGCCTGAAGGAAGTGTGGGTCCATTGAAGGCTTGGCATCGGAACCATTTGCTGCCTCTCTCTGAAGCGGTTCGTATGCCCCCTGTGGAAGACTTGTCAGAGGCCCCTTCGACTTCTCGCCGGTCCAGACCAGTTACCAGATCTCAGACGATACTCCCAGATGAGGGAGAGGGAAGTTCTCCATCTGAAGATTTGGAAGATGAAGAGGAGGTACCCGACTGGTTGTGGTCATCTCAGTTGCCAGAACCCACATCTGCCTCCCTGTCTTCATCTGACTTGGCTGATAGAGGAGCCCTTCGGGCAGAAGCCCCTGAATTCATACCCTTTCATATGCTTCCAGAAGAAGCAGCTGAGGATGAAGATCCTGAGGAGGAGGTTGCACCCTTCTCTGAAGAAGAACTGACCGCTCCTGAACCATCAGGTTCCTCTGTGTTGGAACATGAGGAGGTGGACATTGAAGAATCCTCAGAAGTGCCTGATCCTAGTACCTCCGAGAGCATGCCTCCACGGAAACAGAGGGAAAGGAGAGTCATTCACCCACCTAAGAGACTGACCTATGATCAATTGGGTGAATGTTCAGAAGAAACTGTTTTTACCTCCAAAAGATCTCCTGACCAGCCTAGCTCTTCCACTGTAGATTTGGTGGGGGACAACCCTAGCTCACCCCCAGGCACATCTGTACAAGCCACCCAAGTTTCGGGGGTCTGTGAGAGATCATGAGAACAAAGTATTGAAGTAGAAAACGTTTGCATTTAAGTTTGTACATAAGGATATTGGGTTTGGCCATTATAATAAGCACAGTTTTTGATGTTCACAGTTTGGTTTACTTTGTGAGTTAATGTTTGTGCACATTTTGTTGCTTTGACCTCACTATATGTTTTTTTTTTTTTTCTTTTCTCATCTTTTGCTGTTTTTTTTTATTTTACAACACAAACTATAAGATGTAAGTGTTTAAGAAATTGCAAATGCACATGTGCTTTTTAAAGGAGCACTATATTAAAGCACTTGAAATCAGCACTATATTAACACTGTAGAAATCACTTATTTGTTTATCAATTGCACTTTATCGTTTTACTGTTTGCACTACTTACAGAATACAAAATTGGATATATTCAGATTGACTTATTTCAGCAAAATGTTAATGTTTTTGTTGTATAATGCCAACCTATGCACTAGGGTACATACTGTTGACCTCTTTGGGGACCAAAGTTTCTCAAGTGGGGGGAGTGTGTAGCGGGGTTAAATATGCCTAAAGATACTGTTTGATATGTGAGAAGGAACTAGGCTCCCTCTAGTGGCAGCTGCATGGAATTTCCCGGGCTGTGACTTCCTTTTGGCAAGATGAAGAAACTACATCTCCCATGCTGCTTTGTAAGATCCAGGGTGCACGGCTGCACCGCACGGCACTATGGGGGAAGTTATTTAAAGGAAGAGAGAGGCTAAGCCCGGGGGGGGCGCCTTTCTGTGCTGGACTCTGAGGAACCAGCGAGCGAGAGTGGAGGACTGATGCTGGATATTGGGCCAAAGCCTCTTAGCCTGGAGGGACGGCGTTGAACCGTCCCATCTCAAGCACGAGGCACATTCCTGGAGGTCATACTGCTGTTTGCAGAGACCGGAAGTCATCCGCCAGAAAGACCTCGCGCGGCTGGCATATAGCCAAAGGACTGAGACCGCAGTGGAGCGCGCGAAGGAGGAACTTCTGTTGGTGAGAGGGCACATGCCCAATAACTGACTTTATCTGCCAAAGAGATAGCTTTGTCTACAGATAGCGGTAGCGCAACAGGAGGTGATAAACCCTGGGGTTTATCAGTAGGAGACTCATAGACAAATAATAATATCTAAAAAATAGGAGTCGCCAGCGGCTTACCGCTTTCGCAGAAGCTATTGTTCAGTTACACAGACACCCTGCAGTGACAACTAACAGCTTGCTGTTTTTTTTCTCTCTCTCTTGATCTTCATTCCTAATTTGGATTACAAATGAGCTCTATTCAATAACCTTGCTAGCGAAGATCAACAAGAAAGAAGAGAACTCTGGGGGAGGGACTCAGATAGGCCGACCTATCTGGTACTGTGTCTAGCCTTAATGAAGGAGGAGTGTGGGGGTATTTCTTTTATCTTTTTAAAGTTGTTTTAAGTAACCTTTTATGGGCTGGTATGGTATTGTATCTCCCTTACTCAATTTGATACATAGTAAACTAAGTTTTGATTAATTACAATCCTGTGTGCTGTTCCATTGTGTCACCCAGAAGGACTACTGTTAAAGAAGGTAACAAGGTACTGTTGCATATTGAAGTATTGTATTCCAATCTGTGTATCCATTTGATAGTCCAGTCCTATTCAGGGTCAGTTTAGCCTGAGGAGGGATCGAGCCAATTTGATTGGGTTGTTAGGCAGGGAGTAGACCCAATAACATAATCAGCAGCTCCTGCGGGGGTGGTGCTACACATATACAGTATGGTTTGAATCTATAGTAAGACACATAACTCATCCTAACATAGGAACTCAGAATAGAAGTACAGTACATACGTAGCAAACTGGCTTCTTTATCCTTGACAAAGGCATATTGAAGTAACCTTCAAAATTAACATATTACATTATAACATCCATATGTATTTCAGAGACTTTTATCATTTAAAAAACCCATCGGGATTTTGTCTAATACGATGAATGAAACATACGACGTATTAAACCTGTAGTAAAGGTCTAGGTGTTGGCTGACAGGGGTAATCATTTTCCCATTCGAGACATAGTACACATGATCATTTAGCCTTTTCCTCAGGGGTCTTATTGTCTTGCCGACGTAGAAGGACCCACAGAGGCAAAACATAAGATAAATTACACCCTGTTTATTACAATCTGCACAAAAGCATGGTTTAAATGTTGATGTTCTTTAACTTGAGATGTGAGATGTAGGGCAGTCGTCAGAGGATCCCATTGTTGTTTTAGCACAAAGGGGAAATTGCGTCCTTCGGCTTTGTGGCACATTATGTTCCCAGTGGGGTGCTTGGAGCCTGGCCCCTCTCCTAATTGTCTGTGAACTCGGAGCATACTAGCAGCGGCACCATTGGGCTAATCGTTTATGATTTTTACTTCGTTTGTACAGACTGTTGCTCTCATGCACCAGAAACATGTGAGTGTTTTTAGTGCATTTAAATATAATTTAGATTATTGCACTTATTTTAAGGGAAGTGACCAGTGCAGGCAGCTTCATCAATTAAGTTGCATTCCTAGTAGCTCACAGGATCTCATATATATTGCTCCACATATCAAAGCTACCCCCTCACATCACAGTTTCCCCAAATGTCCCCCCTTACAATCACAGCCTTCCCATATCACAGTCCCCCCCTCACATCACAGGTCTCCCCAAACACAGTCCCCCCTTACAATCAGAGCTATCCCCTCTCTCACATAACAGCTTCCCATAAACACAGCCCCCCCCCCTTACAAACATAGCCTTCCCATATCACAGCACCACCCCCTCAAATTATAGCTCCCCCATACACAGTCTCCCCTTACAATCACAACCCCCATATCACACAACCCCCTTCTTACATTACAGTCCCCCATATCACAGGTCCCCCCCTCTCACATCACAGGTCCCCCCCAAACAAAGTGCCCCCTTACAATCACAGCCTCCCAATCATAGCCTCCCCCCTCTCACATAACAGCTTTCTCCAAACACAGTGCACCTTACAATCACAGCCCCCATATCATAGGTCCGCTCTCTCAAGTCACAGCTCCCCCAAAATAGTTCTCCCCTTATGATCACAGCCTCCCATATCACAGCTCTCCCCAAACAGTCCCCCCCTTACAATCACAGCTCCCCATATCACAGCACCCCCTCTTACACCATAGTCTTCCATATCACAGGTCCCTCGTCAAAAATCACAGCTCCCCCAAACACAGTTTCCCCTTACAATCACAGTCCCCATATAACAGCTACTCCTGCTCACATCACAGCTCCCCCAAACACTTTTCCCCTTACAATCACAGCCCCCATATCAAAACTCCCTCCTTTCACATCACAGCTCCCTCCAAACACAGTCCCTTCTTACAATCACTCCCCCAGTATCACAGCTCCCCCCCCTCTTACATCCCAGCCCCCATATCAAAGCCTCCCCTCTCACCCTTACAATCACAGCCCCCCATATCCCAGCTCTCCTCTTGCATCACAGCTCCCCCGAATGTCCCCCGTTCTATCACAGCCCTCCCATATCATAGTTCCACCCTCACATCACAGGTCTCCCCAAACAAAGTTCCCCCTTAAAATCACAGTCCCCAATACCACAGCTTCCCCTCTCACCCTTACAATCACAGCCCCCCATATCCCAGCTCTCCTCTTGCATCACAGCTCCCCCGAATGTCCCCCGTTCTATCACAGCCCTCCCATATCACAGTTCCCCCCTCACATCACAGGTCTCCCTAAACAAAGTCCCCACATTACAATCAAAGCCCTCCCCCATATCACAGCTCCCCCTCACACATCACAGCTCCCCACAAACATAGTCTCCCCCTACAAGCAAAGCCCTTCCATATCACAGAACTACCCTCTCACCTCGCAGCTCCACCCAAACACAGGCCCCCCTTTAAGTCACAGCCCCTTCTATCACATCTCCCCCTCTCACATCACAGTCCTCCATATCACAGTTTCCCCCTCTCACATCACAGCTCCCCCAAAATAGTCCCCCTTACAATCACAGCCCCCATATCATAGGTACCCTCTCTTAAATCACAGCTCCCCACAATAAGTCCCCCCTTACAATCACAGCCTCCCATATTACAGCTCCCCCTCTCACTTTACAGCTCCCCTCAAACACAGTCCCCCTTACAATTACAACCTCCCCAATATTAAAGCTTCCCTTCTCACATCACAGCTCCCCCAAAACAAAGTCCCTCCTTACAATCACAATCCTCCCATATCACAGTCCCCTCCTCACATCATCGCTCTCCCCAAACACAGTCCCCCTTACATTCAAGGTCCTCCCCCATATCACAGCTCCCCCCTCTCATATCACAGCACCCCCTCTTACATTTCAGCTTCACCCAAACACATCCCCCCTTTACAATCACAGCCCACTATATCACCGGTCCCCACTCTCACATCATAGCTCTCCCCAAACACAGTCCCCCCTTGCAATCACAGCCCCTCATATCATAGGTCCCCTCTTTCAATTCACAGCTTCCCCCAAAATAGGTCCCCCTTACAATCACAGCCTCCCATATTACAGCTCCCCCTCCCACATCACAGCCCCCCCCCCCCCAACACAACCCCCTTGCAATAACAGCCCCCCCCCCCCATCACAGGTCCACTCTCTCACATCATAGCTCCCTCAAAAGTCCCTCAAAAGTCCCCTATTACAATCATTATCCTCCCCATATCACAGCTCCGCCACTCACATTACTGCTCCCCCCCAAAAACACAGTCTCCCCTTACAATCAAAGCCCTCCCATATCACAGCACTACCCTCTCACCTCGCAGCTCCATCCAAACACAGTCCCCCCTTAAAGTCACAGCCCCTTCTATCACATCTCCCCCTCTCACATCACAGTCCTCCATATTACAGGTCCCCCCTCTCACATCACAGCTCCCCCAAAATAGCCCCCCTTACAATCACATCCCCATATCATAGGTCCGCTCTCTCAAGTCACAGCTCCCCCAAAATAGTTCTCCCCTTATGATCACAGCCTCCCATATCACAGCTCTCCACAAACAGTCCCCCCCCTTACAATCACAGCTCCCCATATCACAGCACCCACTCTTACACCATAGTCTTCCATATCACAGGTCCCTCGTCAAAAATCACAGCTCCCCCAAACACATTTTCCCCTTACAATCACAGCCCCCATATCACAGCTACTCCTGCTCACATCACAGCTCCCCCAAACACTTTTCCCCTTACAATCACAGCCCCCATATCAAAACTCCCCCCTTTCACATCACAGCTCCCTCCAAACACAGTCCCTTCTTACAATCACTCCCCCAGTATCACAGCTCCCCCCCTCTTACATCACAGCCCCCATATCACAGCCTCCCCTCTCACCCTTACAATCACAGCCCCCCATATCCCAGCTCTCCTCTTGCATCACAGCTCCCCCGAATGTCTCCCGTTCTATCACAGCCCTCCCATATCATAGTTCCACCCTCACATCACAGGTCTCCCCAAACAAAGTCCCCCCTTAAAATCACAGTCCCCAATACCACAGCTCTCTCCTCACATCACAGCTCCACCGAACGTCCCCCCTTCAATCGCAGCCCTCCCATATCACAGTTCCCCCCTCACATCACAGGTCTCCCTAAACAAAGTCCCCACATTACAATCAAAGCCCTCCCCCATATCACAGCTCCCCCTCTCACATCACAGCTCCTCACAAACATAGTCTCCCCCTACAAGCAAAGCCCTCCCATATAACAGCACTACCCTCTCACCTCGCAGCTCCATCCAAACACAGTCCCCCCTTAAAGTCACAGCCCCTTCTATCACATCTCCCCCTCTCACATCACAGTCCTCCATATTACAGGTCCCCCCTCTCACATCACAGCTCCCCCAAAATAGCCCCCCTTACAATCACATCCCCATATCATAGGTCCGCTCTCTCAAGTCACAGCTCCCCCAAAATAGTTCTCCCCTTATGATCACAGCCTCCCATATCACAGCTCTCCACAAACAGTCCCCCCCTTACAATCACAGCTCCCCATATCACAGCACCCCCTCTTACACCATAGTCTTCCATATCACAGGTCCTTCGTCAAAAATCACAGCTCCCCCAAACACATTTTCCCCTTACAATCACAGCCCCCATATCACAGCTACTCCTGCTCACATCACAGCTCCCCCAAACACTTTTCCCCTTACAATCACAGCCCCCATATCAAAACTCCCCCCTTTCACATCACAGCTCCCTCCAAACACAGTCCCTTCTTACAATCACTCCCCCAGTATCACAGCTCCCCCCCTCTTACATCACAGCCCCCATATCACAGCCTCCCCTCTCACCCTTACAATCACAGCCCCCCATATCCCAGCTCTCCTCTTGCAACACAGCTCCCCCGAATGTCTCCCGTTCTATCACAGCCCTCCCATATCATAGTTCCACCCTCACATCACAGGTCTCCCCAAACAAAGTCCCCCCTTAAAATCACAGTCCCCAATACCACAGCTCTCTCCTCACATCACAGCTCCCCCGAACATCCCCACATTACAATCAAAGCCCTCCCCCATATCACAGCTCCCCCTCTCACATCACAGCTCCCCACAAACATAGTTTCCTCCTACAAGCAAAGCCCTCCCATATCACAGCATGACCCTCTCACCTCGCAGCTCCACCCAAACACAGTCCCCCCTTAAAGTCACAGCCCCTTCTATCACATCTCCCCCTCTCACATCACAGTCCTCCATATCACAGGCCCCCCCTCTTACATCACAGCTCCCGCGAAATAGTCTCCCTTACAATCACAGCCCCCATATCATAGGTACCCTCTCTTAAATCACAGCTCCCCACAATAAGTCCCCCCTTACAATCACAGCCTCCCATATTACAGCTCCCCCTCTCACTTTACAGCTCCCCTCAAACACAGTCCCCCTTACAATTACAACCTCCCCAATATTAAAGCTTCCCTTCTCACATCACAGCTCCCCCGAAACAAAGTCCCTCCTTACAATCACAATCCTCCCATATCACAGTCCCCTCCTCACATCATCACTCTCCCCAAACACAGTCCCCCTTACATTCAAGGTCCTCCCCCATATCACAGCTCCCCCCTCTCATATCACAGCACCCCCTCTTACATTTCAGCTCCACCCAAACACATTCCCCCTTTACAATCACAGCCCACTATATCACCGGTCCCCACTCTCACATCATAGCTCTCCCCAAACACAGTCCCCCCTTGCAATCACAGCCCCTCATATCATAGGTCCCCTCTTTCAATTCACAGCTTCCCCCAAAATAGGTCCCCCTTACAATCACAGCCTCCCATATTACAGCTCCCCCTCCCACATCACAGCCCCCCCACAACACAACCCCCTTGCAATAACAGCCCCCCCCCCCATCACAGGTCCACTCTCTCACATCATAGCTCCCTCAAAAGTCCCCTATTACAATCATTATCCTCCCCATATCACAGCTCCCTCACTCACATTACTGCTCCCCCAAAAACACAGTCTCCCCTTACAATCACAGCCTCATATCACAGGTCCCCTCTCTCTCATTGCAATTCCCCCAAACAATGTCCCCCCTTACAATTACAACCTCCCCCATATTACAGCTTCCCCTATTACATTACAGATCCCGTAAAAAAGTCCCCCCTTACAACAGCCCCCACATATCACAGCTCCCCCCTCCCATCACAGCTTCCCCAAACACAGTCCTCCCTTACAATCACAGCCCTTCCCCATTTCACAGCTCCCATTTCTCACATCACAACTCCCCCCCAAACAGTTCCCCATTTATATTTACAGCTGCCCATATTAAAGCTCCCCCCTCTCACATCACAGTATTCCATATCATAGGCCCCCCCCTCACATCACAGCTCCCCCCCCCAAACACAGTCCCTCCTTTACAATCACAGCCCCCCCCCCCATATCACAGCTCCCCCCTCTCACATCACAGCTTCCCTAAAACACAGTCCCCCTTACAATCACAGCCCCCCATATCACAGGCCCTCTCTCACACATGCAACAGACAGCATGGATTCATGAAAGACAAAAATTGTAAAACAAATCTGATTTCTTTTTATGAGGAGGTAAGTAAAACCTTGGACAGAGGGGTGGACGTGGTTTACTTGGATTTTGCAAAAGCATTTGACACAGTTCCCCACACACGGGTAATGTGTAAGGTAAAGACTACAGGCTGGGAAAGATCAGTTTGTAAATGGATAGAAAACTGGCTAAAAGGTAGAATTCAGAGAGTAGTGGTTAATGATTCTTACTCTGAAATACTCTGAAAGTATTATTTGAATTCCAGTGAATAGGATCCATAGGAAAAAGCACCACAATCCCAGCATGCATAGGAAAGCCAGTCTTCCTAAATTCTTTGTGTGTAACATCAACACTGAGAAGAAAGGTATGGCCACTTACCAGAATCAATTGGTCTTCAAATTTAATGGAAAAGCCTATAGCGCTTTAGGTAAATGTTTTTCCCAAATGAAGCAAGACCCCGTAGGTACTATGTATTTATTCTGGTGTGCTTCTGATCCACATATCGGTCTTGGTGTGCATATAATAGATACAAGGGATCATAGCATAATATAATTTATAAAAATGATTTTACTAAATAAAAAAGTGCACTCACATCTGAATTATAAAAACAGGCATGTAGAGGATCCAAACCAAAAGCTGCAGCATAGATTCTAAACGAGTAACGAGTACGGTCGGAGAGCATGGTGATGTTATGTCTGGTCCCACCCAGTGCATTTTTGTCATATGTTTGACATCGCCAGGGGTGTGGTGGCCTAGTCAAAGTCTGGACATAAATCCGATTGAGATGCTGTGGCATAACCTTAAAAAGGGCCTTTATGCTTGAAAAAACTCCAATGTGGCTGAAAAAAAAATAGTACTGCAAATAAGAATGGGCCAAAATTCCTCCACAGCAATGTGAAAGACTTATTGCCATGTATCGCAAAGGCTTAATTGCAGTTGTTGCCAACAAGAGTGGCACAACCAGTTGTTAGGTTTAGAGGGCAATTACTTTTTCACATAGGACCAGGCAGGTTTGGAAAGCTTTTTCCCTTAATAAAAAAAAAAAAATAACCATTTAAAAACTGCATTTTGTATTTACTTGGGTTATCTTTGTGTAGCACATTAAATGAAGATTACACCAACATAGGGTGGTATCGTGGGTGCGGAAATAGATGGTAATAAGTGCCACATCCTATTGACTAGATTATAGTAGATACAGGAGAAACATGGACTTTTCAGGCACATGTGTAAAATCCAAAAAGTTTATTAAAAAAAACAAGACAAAATACAATTTTCACTAAGTAAACTAAAGATAAATAAAAAATAAATAAGAAATGAACTACCCAACAGGTGCCATCATCCAAATAATAACATTGAGCAAAAAATGAGGAATGCTTGGTTGGAAAAACCAAACCATCATTCCGCAGAAAACGTGGACTTTCAAAGGCACATGAATGAACTAACGCGACTCCAAATTTCTTAAAAATTATACATTTTTATTACATAGAAGATATGTTAAAATAGTGACGGGAAAAACAACCCTCACTCAAAAAACATACAACAAAAAAAGAAACAGACACTAAAAACAATATCCAAAATAATCTTAAACCAAAATGTGTTCGTTGATACAAATGGTTTGACATATGGAATAATACTTGACTGTTACAGAAATTTGTCTGATCAACGGGTCTACACGTTTCGCAGCGTGCTTCTTCAGGACCAGTTTAAATCAAAACAGTTTTTTAAATAAAACAAAAAAAAAATTAGTAACCGGTACATGAAATCACTCAAATAATGTACGTATATATGCACTTGTGCTCTGAGAAACCGACCTGCTCCAGTGATGCAGCAAATGTCTCCCGGGCGGACATAGAGGATGCAGTAGGGAGAGAGAAAGGTTTGTTCCAGATATATACGAAGTTTAGGAGAGCTGGACCTAGGCCCACCACCGGTGAAACAAAATTAATGAACACCTGTCTATATATTAATCTATTATAAATAGAATATATATAGAGGGTTGTAAATATTTACCTATTTTTACTAGGAGGGCCTGAAAGTACAGGGTGTACCTCTAGTGTTAATATATAGAAAACGTTTTTTTTAAAAAGTCCTACGACGTCTGCACGCTCTAGCCGCAACTGCGCGCCCCCGGGGGCGCGCAGCGCGGCGATCAGGGGTGAGGCTCGTCCCTCGGACTAAGCCCAACCCAGATCAAGGTAAACAGCCAATGAAATTGGCTGTTTACCACGTGATCGGCTGTGTCAATCACAGCAGATCACATGAGCGGCTCAATGCACGCCCCCCCCCCCCCCCCGATGCGCGCCCCCCAATGAAAATGGCTTTTTGTGTCAATCACAGCCGGTCACAGAATGTCAACAGAGAACACGTTAACTAGCTGTCACCGTGTTCTCCTTCTTACACACTGATCCTGTGTGAGGAGGAGATTGTGGTAACAGCTAGTTACCAATTACAGTGCACCCCAAAACACACTGATTGCCCCCCCAATAAAGAGCACCTCTCACTAGCCCATCAAAGTACCTGTCACTAGCCCATCAAAGTACCTGTCACTAGCCAATCAAAGTACCCGAGTACCTGTCACCAGCCCATCAGAGTACCCGAGTACCTGTCACCAGCCCATCAGGTACTCTGATGACAGGTACTCGGGTACTCTGATGGGCCGGTGACAGGTATTCAAGTACTCTGATGACAGGTACTTGGGTACTTTGAGTACCTGTCATCTGAGTACCCAAGTACCCGTCATCGGAGTACCCGAGTACCTGTCATCGGAGTACCTGAGTACCTGTCACCTACCCATCAGAGTACCCGAGTACCTGTCACCTACCCATTAGAGTACCCGAGTACCTTCCACCTGCTCATCAAAGTACCTGACGCCTGAAGTACCCGAGTACTTTTCGCCTGCTCATCAGTACCCATCACTACTCATCAGTACTCATCAGTACCCATCAGTACCTATCACCTATCAGTATCAGTACTGATCAACCTAAATACCGGTGTTATGGCAGCAGATAGCTGCCATAACCCTGGTATTTTTTTAAACGGTGGACGGTTGGCTTTCTGATAAGGGTGGTCCCAGCGGCGGATTCGCTGCGGGATCACCCTTCCGGGATGGCAGAAAAGGGTGCCCCCTCCCGCTGCGTTCCGGTCCTTTTCCCCGCTTACCGGACCCGTCGGCAGCGGGGAAAACGATCCACTCCCGGATCCTCACAGACAGGATGTCGAGTGAGGGCAAGCTTGCCCTCACTCGACTCTATGGTCTTGGAGGACCGGAGCTACAGCAAACGTCGTTGCCTAACAACCGCTTTAAAGGTCCCTTTTTTTTTTTTATATCTTTTAGTGTACTTGTGAGATCTGAGGACTTTTTGACCCCAGATCTCACAAAAAAGAGGTCCTGTCGCGCCTATTTCTATTACAAGGAATGTTTACATTCCTTGTAATAGAAAAAAATAATCAATTTTTTTTTTAAAAACGGTGTAAAAATAAAAAATAATTAATAAAATAAATAGTAGGAAAAAAAAAATTAAAGCGCCCTGTCCCCGTTAGCTCGCACGAAGAAGCGAACACATACGGAAACCCCACCCACATATGTTAACGGTGTTCAAACCACACATGTGAGGTATCGCCATGATCATTAGAGCAAGAGCAATAATTTGAGCCATAGCCCTCCTCTGTAACTCTAAGATGGTAGAATTTTTTAAAGTGTCGCCTATGGGGATTTTTAAGTACCAAAGTTTGTCGCCATTCCGTGAGCGTGCGCAATTTTGAAGCATGACATGTTGGGTATCTATTTACTCGGCGTAACATTATATTTCACATTATGGAAAAAAATTGGGCTAACTTTACTGTTTTTTTATTTTTTTATTAAAAAAAGTGAATTTTTTCCAAAAAAAATTGCGTTTTGAAGATCGCTGGGCAAATACGGTGTGATAAAAAATATTGCAATAATCTCCATTTTATTCTCTAGGGTCTCTGCTAAAAAAAGAAACATATAATGTTTGGGGGTTCTAAGTAGTTTTCTAGCAAAAACAACTGATTTTAGCTTGTAAACACCAAATGTCAAAAATAGGCCTAGGCAAGTGGCTAGGATGCATGATGGTGCTCCTTGGATTTTTGGCCCCTCTATATGGCTAGGCTGTGAAAAAGTCTCACACATGTGGTATTGCCATACTCAGGAGGAGTGGCAGAATGTATTTTGGGGGTGTCATTTTTGCTGTGTACATGCTATGTGTTAGAAATAGCTTATAAATTGACAACTTTTTGGGGAAAAAAAAAGAAATTTTCTTCATTTTCCCAAGAATTGTGGGAAAAAATTATAACTTCAAAAAATCACCATGCCTCTTACTAAATACCTTGTACTGTCTACTTTACAAAAAGGGGTCATTTGGGGGGTATTTGTACTGTCCTGACATTTCAGGGCCTCAAGAAAGGAGATAGGCTGTCAGTACATCTGGTGTGATCAATTTTCAGTAATTGGTACCATAGCTTCTAGACTCAATAACTTTCACACAGACTAAATAATATACACTAATTTGGGTTATTTTTACCAGAGATATGTAGCAGTATAAATTTTGGCCCAAATGTATGAAGAAAAATAAATTTTTTGCAAAATATTACGATGGAAACAAAAAAAAGTGTTTTTTTTTTTAATTTTTGCTCTTTTTTTGCTTATATCACGAAAAAAAAACCCCAGTTGTGATCAAATACCACCAAAAGAAAGCTCTATTTGTGTTAAAAAAAATGATAAAAATGTTGTTTGGTTACAGTGTAGCATGACTGAGCAATTGTCATTCAAAGTGTGAGAGTGCTGAAAGCTGAAAATTGGTCTGGGCAGGAAGGGGGTCTAACTGCTCTGTATGGAAGTGGTTAAAGAACTGTTTTGATTTAAACCGGTCCTGAAGAAGCACATTGCGAAACGCGTAGACCCGTTGATCAGACAAATTTCTGTAACAGTCGGTATTATTCCATATGTCAAACCATTTGTTTGAACACACATTTTGGTTTTCAGACTATTTTGGATATTGTTTTTAGTGTCTGTTTCTTTTTTTGTTGTATGTTTTTTGAGTGAGGGCTGTTTTTCCCGTCACTATTTTAACATATCTTCTATGTAATAAAAATGTATAATTTTTAAGAAATTTTGAGTCGCGTTAGTTCATTCTACGATGTGCCTTTGAAAGTCCACGTTTTCTTGATGGTTTGGTTTTTCCAACCAAGCATTCCTCATTTTTTCCTTAAAGATAAATAAACTGTGCTTGAGGTCCAAGGGTGGAAACCAGTATGCAGGGAAGCCAAGGACAAATGTGGGGGTGCACACAGTACCAACACCATAATATAGTAAAAAAAAAAAGTTTCCCTTCTATACCAGAAGATGGCAAAAATAGTCAGTTTTAGTAGGCTATAGTTTGGAAGATTTTTTCATGCTCTCAAATTCATTCCAAAGGATATAAATATATAACCAGTGGTCTAAAGTGTTTTTTTCTTTTTCAAATTCATCCTCTCACAATCAACAGTAGTCTTGGTCAAGAGGAAGGGTAAACAGAAATCTCAAGGTCACTGTGCCCACATTTTATCCTGAGGGACAAAGGTATTCCTTTCTGCATCCACTGTGATAAATTTTCTTTGAGCTTCTGACATTTATTTTTAAATACCTTTTTCAAGGTGTCATCTGTCTATTAATGGGACAAGTGGGGTCCTTTTTCTTCTCTTCTGTCCTCTGGTGGTTGGTGTCCCTGAATACTGCATAGAATGAAGCTCACATAGTAAAATAAATACTGTTCTCTGCAAGATTATCTTGTAAGCCCAGGCCAGAATGATGATACACACTCCGAGGAGTGTACTTATTAATCTTGGGCTCACAGGAAGTGGGCTGAATGTTGCTGGGTGTCATTCAACCTGGAGGAAGACCCAGCAGCCCAAGACAGGGTAGCACTGGAGCATAAAGAGGGTGAGTACTGCTTGCTATCTTTTGTTTAACATCAATAAATAAAAGATGGATATAAACTTGAATTATATAAGTAGCACTGCCCCCTAGAGGACTGCTGAGAAATACACTTTCTGGATTCCCCTGGGTTACCCTTAGCAACTGGTAGCAGACAAACAGCATTGAAAGTCCTTGGCTCAGTCAATAATCAATCCAGGGGATGTTGGTTTTTGTGTTTTTATTGAGAACTCGGATAGGAGAAGGGATGAGTGGGATACTCTAACTATGAACTATGCACAATCTTGAGGACAACTAGCTGTAGTGTGTGGCAAGGCCGCTGCTTCCCCTTGCCACTGAAGTGAAGATAATGTAGAAAGTTCCTGTTTATATATAAAGAGATAATTCTCTTCAGGGTTCTAACTTGGCACCCCCTTTTCTTTCACTGCCTGTGTGTGCTGACACCTGTCCACTGACTCTCCACTGAAATGGTCCCCTTCCTGGGCAGACACCTTGGCAAGCTTCCCTGTACTCATGGACACTGTTTTCCAGAGTTGCTCTGCTGTTTACTCCACCAGTCAGCTTTCCTGGACCTCCGGATTCAGCACCACACTTCTGGTCCACAAGGCCGGCCGTCTGTGATCACCGTCCTCAGCAAACAGGAGGAGAGACAGCCGTCACCCTCCTCCTGGGACCTGGCTTCCCACCCAAAGACCCCCTGCCACATGCGCCCTTGGCTTTTATAACATACCCCAGGATGCCCCACTGTCTGTGCCAACCCACTGGAACAGTTACAAAGCCTGTGTGTCATTGTCTGGGTTTCCTCCACTATCCAACAAGCTCCACTATTGGACACAGTGGGGACACTCCCTCAGACCAGATGAATCACACATGGACACATGCAACAGGCCTGACTAGAAATCCTGCTCCCTGATAAGCAGACAGAGCAACTAGGTTTGAGGCAGGTCATATACAAAATAAGATTATAAACATAATAATTATACGTACAGACAATGATACAAATGTTGACATCAGTAACAAATATGATGCAGAATAGAAAAGGCTGACACAAAAAATGCATATAGCAAAAACATTGTTATAATAGTAAGATATATTCAGTAAAAATGTACACGATTGT
Organism: Pelophylax lessonae; assembly: GCF_965119305.1. Lineage (NCBI taxonomy): Eukaryota > Metazoa > Chordata > Amphibia > Anura > Ranidae > Pelophylax > Pelophylax lessonae. Next base: position 173,711,422 of record NC_138776.1, on the reverse strand, counting down.
CACTAAATGTTGCATCTATGTGTCTGAGTAGCTCTACGCGTTTCGCAGAACCCTGTCCACTCATCAGGAGCTTAAAGCCAAAGGGTTACCTGTAAATGTATAATATGTAGGTTTGTATAGAAATACACAGAATCTCCAAAAAATAAAATTAATAAATAAAAAATGTAATGCCTCGTCACTTACACATGTCAGCATCAAAAATATACCCAGCATCTGGGGGGAGGGGGGGGGGGGAAGAAATGAATGCACCAGGGCAGACATCTGATCTGTGGCCATGGCAAGAATGAAAGTGAAAAGCATATGCTAATAACTAAAAAGGTAGAGATTAGTGTCTGATAGTGTGTTCACCAAAGCCATAGGAAATTCAAAAGGTACTGAGGAAGACCCGTGAAAGACACCAAACAGTGCTCAGTGACCAAAGGATGAAACGGAGGTAAAGACCATAGTGCATGGCGAAAAAAAAAAAAAAAAACAAAACCTAACCTGGAAGACCAAAAAATATAACCAGGAAATGTGAACAAAGTGAAAAATATAGTGCAATGAGGGTAACAAAGACCCCACACAGATCTTACCAGTTGTGTAAAGAGTTTGCTGTAGGTGCTCCCAAAATCCCCACCACATGAAGAGCTGACCAGAATGAGAGCCTGATTGACCACAGCTACATAACCCCAGAGGACAATGGTGGAGCCCTGCCAGCGCCATGCAAACGCCGGAATGAAGGGACGATAAGAAACACCCCATATCTTGCGCAGATGCCGGAAACGGGCCGCCATAGCCTGCCCCCGGCGTCAGATGTATAGGGCATCCCAACAAAGCGGCACATAAGGATACCGCGAGTGGGGTACACAAGCATGACGCCGATGCGTGGTGTGACCCCCCTCCATCATCCCAGGGAGACCAAATGCGGAGTTGAGGAGAAAGGGCCAAGCTAGGCATCGCAGCCCTGAGACCAACGGGCACCAAAGGCATCCACCACGCCCCCACTGTGCTGGATAAAAAATAAAGAAATAAAAATGTGACAAAATCCATAAAAAATATGGGAAAAAAGAGCCCCACAAGATTATATTTGGGTGGAAGACATCCTGGTTCCCTTTTTATGATCTGTCGCATCACCATTATGTCTTTTATTTTTTATATCCTTCTTATCAGTGCATATTTTGTTAATTTTTATCCATCATTGTGGGGCTCTTTGTTCCCACATTTTTTATTTATTTTGTCACATTTTTATTTTTTTATTTTTTTATCCAGCACAGTGGTGGAGTGGTGGATGCCTTTGGTGCATCCACCACTATTTCTACCATTTCTTTAGTATTGACATGTCCCATTTAGGCCAATACTGGCTTATTGGGCCAGCTGGCCACTGGACATCTATTTCGGGAGTTGTGATGCACGGCGGGTGTCCTCCCTTTCTCCCCTCGCCTTCGTACACGGGAGATCGGGTGGGCGGGGCCACCATGCATCGGCGCCACCCCCTGCGCCGGCACGTGTAATCATTTTTGGCGCCACCGCGCCGACGATCTGCTCTCCACCTCAGTGTATATCAGGCAGACCGTGAGACGGTCTGTCCATGGTGCTCACCATCTCTGCGATGACCCCAAGTATGCACTGGCGTGACGTTGGGACCATAGTACCTGGCTACATTGGCGGTCACGGGACACACGTGCAGGCAGTCTGGGCTCCATCTTTGGTATTTGTTTTTGATATGTTTTTTCCGGCTTTCACCCCTCGCTTTCTCAACACTTACAGTTATTGGTGTTTGGTCCTTTTTCTTTCTCTATGTTTCTCTTATCTTTGCACCAGTTCAACCCCTCTTTCTTGGGTTTTTCGCACAACTGAAGTTCTTTATCTCATCACGTGGTCTTACTTCCGTTCCCCTGGGTACTCAGTCTGTTATACTCTGTACTTCATTTTTTCATACTCCATCTGGTGTCACATTCGCCACCGCTTTGTATTTTTCACATCCTCACTATGGTAGCAGCACCATGATATCTCTATCATATATATATATATACACATACACTTTCTATATATATTTATTATATACTTTTTCTCACTTTTAGACACATTTCTTTTTTTGCTGCTCCTTGCACCACCTTCTACTCCACATATTCCAGCCCACACTCTCCATATGTGTGGCGTGTTCGGCCTTGTCCGCCTGCCCTGTGTGCCCTCAGCTCCCGTGGAAGAACTCGAGGCCTTGCCTTACTTCCAAAGCCAGCAACCATCTATATTTCAATGTAAGTTTTAGGGATTTGAGGACACTGCCTCTTTTTCCCTTTCCCTTCCATTTATCCTCATCTGTTATTTCCTTACACATACTTATTTTTTATAAATCAGACATCTACTCCTGATGAAGTGGCACAGTTGGTCCACGCAACACGTCGAGTTCAATGATGTTATGATTATATCAAGTTACTCTAGCACTGTTGACTATTACAGTCTACTGATGTTGTGAATATTACTACTTTATTATTCTTGGAAACGTGTTATGTAGGTTTTATGAACACTGGAATTGGGATTATTTACCAGTTTTCGTCTTTATCTATGTAACATGTATATATTTTTTATGCTATGGTCTTCATCTGTATTTATCAATTAATAAATGTGGTATTTTGCCTGTAAGCCGTGTCATGTCTCTCACTCAAAGTCCCAAACTTTTCTATATTTCTCTTGGTGCCCGTTGGTCTCAGGGCTGCGATGCCTAGCTTGGCCCCTTCTCCTCATCTCTGCCTATGGCCGCTTTGTTGGGATGCCCTATCCATCCGACACCGGGGGTGGGCCATTGCGGCCCGTTTCCAGAGCCTGCGCCAGATATGGGGTGTTTCTTATCGTCTCTTCATTCCGGCGTTTGCATGGCCCTGGCAGGGCTCCGCCCTTGTCCTCTGGGGCTATCTAGCTGCGGTCAATCAGGCTCTCATTCTGGTCAGCTCTTCATGTGGTGGGGATTTTGGGAGCACCTACAGCAAACTCTTTACACAACTGGTAAGATTTTTGTGGGGTCTTTGTTACCCTCAATGCACTGTATTTTTCACTTTGTTCAAATTTCCTGGTCATATTTTTTGGTCTTCGAGGTTAGATGTTGTTTGTTTTTTGTTTTTTCGCCATGCACTTTGGTCTTTACCTCCATTTCATCCTTTGGTCACTGAGCACTGTTTGGTGTCTTTCACAGGTCTCCCTCAGTACCTTTTGAATTTCCTATGGCTTTGGTGAACACACTATCAGACACTAATCTCTACCTTTTTACTTATTAGCATATACTTTTCACTTTTTAATGCTCATATTGTAGAGAGGCGACCCCGGGTCACTGTGTGTGTTAGCCTTCTACGCCTAGTTTTGGTTAAGACAGGTTTGCTGATTGCACACCTGTGGGCTGGGTTCATATTATTTCCAGGGTTAGCAATCAGGGCTCCCAGTTGGAGACAGCTGCACCCTACAGACACGAGGTCTGTGTATGGGAGTCAGGAGGGCTCCCAGTTGGAGACAGCTCCATCCAAGAGAGACAGGAGGTCTCTAGGAGCCAGAGGCTGCAGGTGGCAGCCAGAGCACATGTGTGTCTCCAAGAGACAGGTGATGGCCAGAGGACTAAGGCCAGAGTAAAGCTGCCAGCTTCGTGGAGTTCATGGTTTGGGGACCAGCGAAAGCGAGAGAACCACAGTCCTGACTACAGTGAATCACTGAAAAAAACGCATCCGCCACTGAGCTAATGGCCCTCGTATTACAATATATACATGTATACATTTTATTTTAGATTAGCACCTGTATACATGTATATTCACTTCTAATGGAATGGTTCCTCATGTCCTGGTTTGCCCTCCGGCTGCCCTCCCGTCTCTTCCCTCCCCTCCCCCTTTGGACTGGGTGGTTCATTCTTGCCACGGCCCCAGTCGTCTGCCCTGGTGCATTCATTTTGTTGTCCCCCCAGATTCTGGGTATATTTTTGATGCCCACGTGTAAGTGATGAGGCATTACATTTTTTATTTATTCATTTTTTTGCTGTGTATTTCTATACAAACCTACATATTATACATTTACAGGTAACCCTTTGCCTTTAAGCTCCTGATGAGTGGACAGGGTCCCACGAAATGCGTAGAGCTTCTTAGACACATAGATGAAACATTTAGAGACGACCATGTAATTTTACTGAATATACAGTGGGTACGGAAAGTATTCAGACCCCCTTAAATTTTTCACTCTTTGTTATATTGCAGCCATTTGCTAAAATCATTTAAGTTCATTCTTCTTCCTCATGAATGTACACATAGCATCCCATACTGACAGAAAAACACAGAATTGTTGACATTGTTGCAGATTTATTAAAAAAGAAAAACTGAAATATCACATGGTCCTAAGTATTCAGACCCTTTGCTGTGACACTCATATATTTAACTCAGGTGCTTTCCATTTCTTCTGATCATCCTTGAGATGGTTCTACACCTTTATTTGAGTCCAGCTGTGTTTGATTATACTGATTGGACTTGATTAGGAAAGCCACACACCTGTCTATATAAGACCTTCCAGATCACAATGCATGTCAGAGCAAATGAGAATCATGAGGTCAAAGGAACTGCCTGAAGAGCTCAGAGACAGAATTGTGGCAAGGCACAGATCTGGCCAAGGTTACAAAAAGATTTCTGCTGCACTTAAGGTTCCTAAGAGCACAGTGGCCTCCATAATCCTCAAATGGAAGACGTTTGGGACGACCAGAACCCTTCCTAGAGCTGGCCGTCCGGCCAAACTGAGCTATCGGGGGAGAAGAGCCTTGGTGAGAGAGGTAAAGAAGAACCCAAAGATCACTGTGGCTGAGCTCCAGAGATGCAGTCAGGAGATGGGAGAAAGTTGTAGAAAGTCAACCATCACTGCAGCCCTCCACCAGTCGGGGCTTTATGGCAGAGTGGCCCGACGGAAGCCTCTCCTCAGTGTAAGACACATGAAAGCCCGCATGGAGTTTGCTAAAAAAACACCTGAAGGACTCCAAGATGGTGAGAAATAAGATTCTCTGGTCTGATGAGACCAAAATAGAACTTTTTGGCCTTAATTCTAAGCGGTATGTGTGGAGAAAACCAGGCACTGCTCATCACCTGTCCAATACAGTCCCAACAGTGAAGCATGGTGGTGGCAGCATCATGCTGTGGGGGTGTTTTTCAGCTGCAGGGACAGGACGACTGGTTGCAATCGAGGGAAAGATGAATGCGGCCAAGTACAGGGATATCCTGGACAAAAACCTTCTCCAGAGTGCTCTGGACCTCAGACTGGGCCGAAGGTTTACCTTCCAACAAGACAATGACCCTAAGCACACAGCTAAAATAACGAAGGAGTGGATTCACAACAACTCTGTGACTGTTCTTGAATGGCCCAGACAGAGCCCTGACTTAAACCCAATTGAGCATCTCTGGAGAGACCTAAAAATGGCTGTCCACCAACGTTTACAGTCCAACCTGACAGAACTGGAGAGGATCTCCAAGGAGAAATGGCAGAGGATCCCCAAATCCAGGTGTGAAAGACTTGTTGCATCTTTCCCAAAAAGACTCCTGGCTGTATTAGATCAAAAGGGGGCTTCTACTAAATACTGAGCAAAGGGTCTGAATACTTAGGACCATGTGATATTTCAGTTTTTCTTTTTTAATAAATCTGCAACAATGTCAACAATTCTGTGTTTTTCTGTCAGTATGGGGTGCTATGTGTACATTCATGAGGAAGAAGAATGAACTTAAATGATTTTAGCAAATGGCTGCAATATAACAAAGAGTGAAAAATGTAAGGGGGTCTGAATACTTTCCGTACCCACTGTATATTACTATTATAACAATGTTTTTGCTATATGCATTTTGTTGTGTCAGCCTTTTCTGTATACATGTCTGCATCATATTTGTTACTGGTGTCAACATTTGTATCAATGTCTGTATGTACAATAAATTATTACATTTATAATCTTATTTTGTATATCTTAGTTTGTGACCTGCCTCATTCAAAGTCCCACGACCTCTGTTTTCTGTTTGCATTAACCATTAGGGATGGAGGCATGTCACTCTGTTTGCTTCGGATCATATTCCTCTATTCCCAAACAACTAGGATTTACCTGCCACTCTCCTGATAAGCAGGCAGAGCTAATTACACTCCCTATCCAGCACCTATCTAGGAGGGTGCTACATATAAAAAAGTATTTCTATCATATATATATATTTTTTTTTTTTACAACATGGATTTTTTAGGCACACGTGTAAAATCCAAAAAGTTTACTCAAAAAACAAGACAAAATACATATCATATAAAACCATATAAAATTAAACTAGTGTGATTGGATTACTGACCAGACCACAAGCTAACACTAACTGGAATCAACTGCCAACCCAGGGCCCAGTAGTGGTAGCCAATACAGTTGTAATTGGTCAGCATCAATATCAGAAGCTCAAAATGTTTTGCGATATTTCGCTTCTTGAGGAGCTCATTTAGTATTCTAGATGGATAGACAACCATGAGTAGATTTCATAATATATATAAACAATTTTCACTAATAAGTAAAGCAAAGATAAACTCTGCTTGAGGTTCAAGGGTGTAAACCAGCATGCAGGTAAGCCAAGGACAAATGTTGGGGCGCACACAGTACCAACACTATAATATAGTAAAAGAAAGTGTCTCTTCTATACCAGGAGATGGAACTGTAACCAAGAAGTGGAGAAAGACACACCACCTTCTAAAAGCAGAAAGAGGTAAGTAATGTGTGAAGACACATACCCCACATGTCTCCACTAATGGGTCATAGAGAGAGGCATAAAAAGCTCTTCCTTACAATGACGTCAACGTGTGTGGAGTGACTCAATCAGATCGACTTGCATGATAATTATATTGTACCATCTAAAGGAAATATGTATATATCAAAAATATAAAATGTGTGTTATATCCATGGGGACAAAGGGCATGTGACTGCCCATAAAGGCTGCATTCCCCGGAGTGTGTATCATCATTCTGACCTGGGCTTAGAAGAGAAGGTTGCAGAGAACAGTGTTTGCTACTATGTGAGCTTCATTCTATGCAGTATTCAGGGACACCAACCACCAGAGGACAGAAGAGAAGGAAAAAGACCCCACTTGTCCCATTAATAGGCAGACAGCACCTTGAAAAATGTATTTTTTTAAATAAATGCCAGAAGCCTAAAGAAAATTAATCACAGTGGATTCAGAAAAGAATACCTTTGTTCCTCAGGATAAAATTTGGGCACAGTGACCTTGATATTTCTGCTTACTCTTCCTCTTGACCAAAACTACTGTTGATTGTGAGAGGATGAATTTGAAATAAATAACACTTTAGACCACTGGTTATATATTTATATCCTTTGAAATGAATTTGAGAGCATGAAAAAAATATTTTCCAAACTATAGCTTAAAACTGACTATTTTTGCCATCTTCTGGTAATTAAGGGACACTTTTTGTTTTACTATATTATGGTGTTGGTACTGTGTGCACCCCCACATTTGTCCTTGGCTTCTCTGCATGCTGGTTTCCACCCTTGGACCTCGAGCACAGTTTACTTATCTTTGGTGTACTTAGTGAAGATTGTTTAAATATGTTATGAAATGAACTCATGGTTGTTTTTTCTATCCATCTAGAATACTAAATGAGCTCCTGAAGAAGCAAAATATTGCGAAGCATGTCGAGCTTCTGATATTGATGCTGACCAATTCCAACTGTATTGGCTACCACTACTGGGCCCTGGGTTGCCAGTTGATCCAAGTTAATGTTAGCTTGTGGTCTGGTCAGTTATTCAATCACACTAGGTTAATTTTATATAGTTTTTTTATGATATGTATTTTGTCTTGTTTTTTGAATAAACTTTTTGGATTTTACAAGTGTGCCTAAAAAGTCCATGTTTCTCCTGTATCTATATAGTCTAGTCAATAGGATGTGGCACTTATTACCATCTATTTCTGCACCCACAGTACCACCCCGTGTTGGTGTAATCTTTATTTAATGTGCTACACAAAGAAAACCCAAGTAAATACAAAATGCAGTTTTTAAATGATTATTTCTTTTATTAAGGGAAAAAGATTTCCAAACCTGCCTGGTCCTATGTGAAAAAGTAAATGCCCTCTAAACCTAACAACTGGTTGTGCCACTGTTGGTGGCAACAACTGCAATTAAGCTTTTTCAATAACTGGCAATAAGTCTTTCACATCGCTGTGGAGGAATTTTTCGCCCACTCTCCTTTGCAGAATTATTTAAATTCAGCCACATTGGAGGGTTTTTGAGCCTAAAGGGATTGTTTAAGGTCATGCCACAGCATCTCAATCGAATTTAAGTCTGGACTTTGACTAGGACACTCCAAAACCTTAATTTTGTTTTTTTGAGCAATTCGGTCCTACTGCATAACCCAAGAGCGCTTGAGCTTGAAGTCACAACCTGATGGTCGGACATCCTCCTTTAGGATTTTGTGGTTGAGCGCAGAACTCATGGTTCCATCAATCATAGCAAGTCCCCAGGTCCTGAAGATGCAAAGCATTCCCAGACCATCATACTACCACCACGTTTGACTGTTGGTATGATGTTAAATTTATGAAATGCTGTGTTTATTTTTATGCGTGATGAAATGGGACGCACACCTTCCAAAAAACTATAATTTTGTCTCATCAATCCACACAATATTTGCCTAAAAGTCTTGGGGATAATCAAGAGTTTTTTTGGCAAATGTGAGATGAGCTTTTGTTTTCTCCTTGGTCAGCAGTGGCTTTCCCCTTGGAACTCTCCAACGGATGCCATTTTTGCACAGTCTCTTTCTTATTGTTGAATCATGAAGAGTGACCATAACTGAGGCAAGTGAGGGCTGCAGTTCTTAAGATGTTGTTCTGGGTTCTTTTAATACCTCCTGGATGAGTTGTTGTTGTGTTCTTGGAGTCATTTTGGTAGACCAGTCACTCCTGGGAAGATTCACCACTGTTCTCCATATGTGGATAATCGCTCTCCCCATGGTTTGCTTGAGTCCCAAAGCCTTAGAAATGGCTTTGTAACCCTTTCCAGACATACATATAATTTACTTTGTTTCTCATCTGTTCTTGAATTTTTTTAGATCGCAGCATGATGTGTTGCTTTTTTAGATCTTTTAGCATGCTAAAGACAGCTTATTTTTAAATGGTTTCTTGATTAAACAGGTCTGGCAGTAATCAGGCCTAGGTGTTGCAAGTGAAATTAAACTCCGATTTCCAAAAAATGTGGGTAATAACAGTTAATTCATGGTTTAGCAAAGGAGGGGGGTGGCAATTACTTTTTCACATAGGGCCAGGCAGGTTTGGACAGCTTTTATTTCCCTTAATGAAATCTTCATTTCAAAACTGTATCTTGTATTTACTCAGGTTATATTTGTGTAATATTAAAATTAGTTTACAGCACTGCATACCTATAAACAGTCAAAATACACTATATTACCAAAAGTATTGGAACGCCTGCCTTTACACACACATGGACTTTAATGGCACCCCAGTCTTAGGTCTCTAGGGTTCAATATTTAGTTGGCCCACCCTTTGCAGCTATAACAGCCCAACAATGTCTTTATGGACTTTGCTTTGTGCAGTAGTCCAAATCATTTGGTGGAGGGGGGATTATGGTGTGGGGTTGTTTTTCAGGTTTTGGGCTTGGCCCCTTAGTTCCAGTTAACTGAGCTCTTAAGGCATCAGCATACAATCAAGGTCCATAAAGACATGGATGAGCGAGTTGGGTGTGGAGTAACTTGACTGGCCTGCACAGAGTCCTGACCTCAACCCAATAGAACACCTTTGGGATAAATTAGAGCGGAGACTGCGAGCCAGACCTTTTCGTGGTACATTTGTGCCTGATCTCTCAAATGTGCTTCTGGAAGAATGGTCAAACACTCCCATAGACACACTCCTAAACCTTGTGGACAGCCTTCCCAGAATAGTTGAAGCTTTTAAAGATGCAAAAGGTGAGCCAACTCAATATTGAACCCTACATGCTAAGACTAGGATGTCTATAAAGTTCATGTACATGTAAAGGCAGGTGTCCCAATACTTTTGGTAATATAGTGTATGTTGTCACTTTTTTCTTACAGTCTTTCCAGAAGTGTTTTACACTTGCCCTAATAAAAATCATGAGTCAAAAGATGTGTATATTTGTATTGGTATTGATTAACTTAAAGGCACAATAATCGATACAAGGCAATAAATATACTGTAAATATATGTCTGTGTTAGGTCCTAAAATCGCAAGCACTGTCTAGTCAATATATAGCCACAGGTATCATCTAGTAGTCATATATAGACTCTAGAGCAAGGGTGTCAAACTCAATTTCATTATGGGCTTTATCAGCATTATGGTCACCCTCAGAGGGCTGGTTCTATCTGTAGCCTCCCACCATCAGAAGTCAAGAGTCCCCCACCCTCCCTTACCATGTACTGCTGGGACAGAGCTGGGAAGCAGAAACTGAAGGGTCTGGAGGAGGGCTGGAGTCATCTGCCAGAGTCTGCTGAATACTGAGACCAGTGGAGGTGGAGATAAGAGGGTGCTGCAGCTGCACAGAGAGGTGCAGGATCTGTAGGAGGAATTATGTCCTCCTCGCCGCTGCCGACTGCAGAAATGGAAGGTGACAGAGACTAGCCTCTCTGTGGCTGCATGGAGAAGGGCAGGATCTGGCAGGGGAGTTCTGTCCTCCTTTTTACTGCTGTCTACTCAGACAAGGTGGGGGCAGAGATGAGGAAGGGACAGCAGATGCAGGAGAGGTGCAAGGGCCACATGAAATGGCCTGGAGGGCAGAATTCGGGCCAATGGGCCTTGTGTTTGACAAATGTGCTCTAGAGGATCAATTCACAAAGCTTTAACATGAGGACAAAGCCAGACAATCACTAGGCCCAAGCACTGTACATTACTGAGGGAGTGACGTCATTGTTCCCCCAGGACATTGATGATGCTGATTTCAGTGCCAGCTGCTTTAGAGGTGGTAAGTGGACTGCTCTTTGTCCAGACATTGTTATTTTGACCTGTGTTGGTAAAGTGACAGTGTATTTTGAATTCATAAGCCTGTTAAGTTGGCTATCTGGACTCTCTGCACACCAATTCTCATGGTTTGTTTCAAATTACACAGAGTTTAATGGCAGCTGAACCAGATCATTTTAAACACAGATTATCCCGCATGATAAAAAAAACTCCATTCAGCGTTACCAGTCCCCCTAAACCCATGCATTTCAAGGGTTAAATGCTAGCAATTTCTAGGGCATTGCAGAACAGACTCTATCACTTACCTAACACGATGTAAATATTTGCCAGCACATCACGGATCTTCAACTAAGTCTGAACATGTTTTTATGGAAGAAAGATCACATCACATATAAAGAAATGCAATGTTTCAGAACCACGCAGGGCCCCTTCATCAGGCAAGTGATTGTCATATTGCTCAAAGGGCACCAAAGCTCTCAGCACTTTCACGGCTATTGATACTATCATGCACATGCAGGCTGCTCCAGCTGTGCCATTTTGGATTGAGCATTGCAGTGCGATGAGCTGGACCCAAAGACGATACTGGGCCCTGGGACCGAGACTAGCTGCAATCTGTGGGTAACTGCTGACCTGATCCCTAAACTCCTACTCCTGAACTCTGGACTCTCTACATTACTTAACCCTGACCTCTGAACTCTGCAAAGGTAAAAGGTTTTTTACCTTAATGCATTAGGGTAAAAAAAAAAACCTTTTAAGCGTAGCTCCCCCTGCAGCCCCCCTAAATGTTCACCTGAACCCAATACCAGTCCAGCACTGTGCACATCTAAAGCAGTCTTCGGCTCTCACAGGCTTGGAGCGGGAGCCATGGGAGAGGTCTGAGCAAGTGGAAATGGGTACCAACAAATAATGATACTCCCCACCCACCCCCCAAAAAAAAAGAAAACCCTGCAACTCAGTTATAGGCTGTGGGTAGGGAAAGAATGCGTGGTACATGACTTTCTTGAGTTCAGTTTGGGTTCTCAATAGGGACACTTTCTGCATAGAATTTTTAGGTTCTTTCTCTGTTTGTTTGGGTTCCTTCAGGTATTCAGATTTCTTTCCTTACACTAAAAACTTACTATTAGATTAGCTGTTGATAAAAACGGGGGGGGGGGGGGGGTGGTTTGAGTGTGTATGTGTGTAACTGCAATAAATAAAATGAGGAATGACAGGAAGAGCCTGTGACACAATAGAGTTTAAAATACTCCATGTGTTTTCTTGAGTTTTAGGGAGCAGGGCCTCTACTTTCATGTGTAGCCAGGTCCTTAGCTAGAGAGAGAGCAAGTTAGGACACTGTGCTGTAGCTGCTCTCTATGCTTTTACTGAGCTGTTCATGCTGCATTTAGTGGCACTGTCTGCTTCCAGCCAGTAGGGAGAGAACTACAAGCAGAACAACTCAAGGGACTTTAAAGTGAGGTGCACTGCATGATTCGAGGTGTAGTTCAGGATGGGAACTATGCTGTGGAAATCAATGGACAATCTGACTACAATTACAACTAAGGGAGCCTACTAGGAGGAGAAAAGAGCTGTATTTTACTGGGCAAAGAAGGTGTAACTTTCTCTTTGCTGTGGGGAGAGTGGAGAGTGCACACCTCTGCCATAGAGTGCACACCTGCATGCCACAACCTGTGACTGGGGGCTTAGGACCAGAGCAATGAGGATTGAGGTGTCATGACCTGAGTGCCTGAGTGCAGTTGCAAATAAATTACAGACAGCTGGGCTTAGACTTATTGTACCGCTAGGACTGGTGAGGGGCAGCGGCCGTGATTGTTATTTTGCCGCTAGTAGAGACTGAGCACATAGGTACAGTACCAGAAAAGTCTGCATGCAGTGGTAAAGGCTACTAGCCTATGTGCACCAGCTGGGCCCCAATGCTAGCCAGCTGAATAACTAGGCCAAAGGACTGTCTCCTCAGATAGCTGCTCTACAAGGACTTCACTTGCAGCCTATAGAAAAGGGTACCTCTGCAGTAAGGTCTGGGTTTTACCATAGTCATTCAATAGAGTGCACTCTAGCAGGGTAGTAAACTGGTCAAAAAAAAGTCATTACTGCACTAAATACCATTGCTGTTAATGTGATCTGTGCCAATGTTTTATGCTAACTTGCAGGCTCTCAGGTATAGATTACTCTAACCATATGGGTTCTTAATCTAAACTGCTACAATATAGTAATTCCTTTGTCTAGAAATTTGTGTTTGACTCACACTCTACTTGTTCCTATACAAATGTTAATTTTGCCATCTACTTTGATCCAACATAATACAGTGAATTGCTTTATTCCTAACCAGTTTAGTGTTTGCTTCCTAAAACTGAGCTGTGTGTGCAGGATATTTATATTTGTGCTAGTAACAGTAGTGCAATATCCTCTTTTCTTAGCCTGGTGTGTCAGAGGGGCTGAGGAGCTCATCGAGTTAAGGCAAAGAACAGAGAACCTAATCTACCAAGCAGCTCCTGCAGGGGTAGAGGTACACATGCCTAAAAAATAAGTCTATATCACCATGCCCACCAATTATTTTTCCGTTAATTTCAAACAGTGCAACTTTTTTTTTCAGTGGATAGTATTTTACAGTATTTATTTATTCAGCTTATTTATGCTTTCTGTATGCCCACAGTATATAAGAAAGGTAGGCATAGTCTGAGTTATTGCCATGGTAATGTAAGATTTTAAGTTTTTATTTATTTTTTGGCCAGGTCAAGATAAGATGGCACGCAGCAAGCATAATGACCTTAACCACTTCCCGCCCGCCCTATAGGCAAATGACGGCGGGAAGGTGGTCGTATTATCCTGAGCTGCCGTCATATGACGTTGTGCAGGATAATGCGCTCTGCGCGGTGCTGCGCATCTCCGATCTCGGTAAAGAGCCTACTGAAGTAGGCTCTTTACTATGTGACCAGCTGTGTCCAATCACGGCTGTTCACATAGTAAATAGGAAGAGCCGTTGATCGGCTTTCCTCAGTTCGTGCCTGACAGGCACGAGTAGAGGAGAGCCGATCCGCGGCTCTCCTCACAGGGGGGGATCTGTGCTGGTAATCAGAGCATTGATTACTAGTGCAGACCCTGGGGGGGGGGGTGCCAATAGAGCCACCAGGGATGCCCACCCATGACCACCAGGGATGCCCACCATGGCCACCAGGGATGGCAATCAGGGCTCAGGGAGTCTGCCAGTGGTGCCCTCCCTATCAGTGCTGCCCACCATTGCCATCTATCAGTGCTGCCCACTAGTGCCCATTATCACCATCTATCAGTGCCGCCCACCAGTGGCCATTATTGCCCACCAGTGCCACCTATCAGTGCCCATCAGTGCCGTCTATCAGTGCCCATCAGTGCCGCCTATCAGTGCCCACCAATGCTTCATATCAGTGCCCATCAGTGCTACATATTAGTGCCAGCCCATCAGTGCCACCCATCAGTGACTCCTCATCAGTGCCTGTCAGTGCGGCCTCATCAGTGCAGAAAAAAACTTATCTATTTACAAAATTTCATAACATAAACAAAAAAGTTTTTTTTTTTCAAACTTCAAGCTGATTCACGGGGCCGGCAGCCGCAATTGCCGCCGGGCACCCGCCATCGCTCCCCTTTGAGAGAGAATGGCGGTCTGCTGTTGTAAACACAGCAGACCGTTGTTCTCTCAGGAATCAAATTAGAGCTCCTGTATTCCTCCTATTTAGGATCATAGATCTCTGTGTTGATTCCACAAGCCCACCCCCCTCACAGTTAGAAAACACCCCCTAGGCATTCACTTAACCCTTTGATTGCCCTTGGGTTAACCCAATCCCTGCCGGTGTCATTAATACAGTAACAGTGCATATTTTTAGCTCTGATTACTGTGGTAATGTCCCTGGTCACCCCAAAAGTGTCAAAAATGTCAGTTAGGGGTCCGATCTGTCAGTCGCAATGTCGCAGTCCCACTGATTGCGGCTATTACTGTTAAAAAAATAAAAAATATAATAAAAATGACATAAATCTTTTACCTAGTTTGTAGACACGAGAACTTTTGCTCACACCAATCAAACCAATGTTACATGTTACACCCTGAATATGGATGTAACATGTTACAAAAGGTGAACTTATCCTTTAATATGTTCGGTACAATAATATTGACCACAGTGATTGACCACAGGTCACAAGCATATCATTTGACAAGCTGTCAATAGGGCATGCAAAGACAGAATGACACTTACCTGGCTATGGGCTAAGCAACGGCAAACTGTTTTCTTCCTCAATATTTGGTTATACAATGTTTTGTTACCTGTGTCATTTCTTCAACTTAAATGGAAATCTATTTAAACTGTCTCCGTTCCCTAAAGGCCCCTTTATGTTACATAAAAATATATGCATACATATTTTTCAATTGTCGTCTGCCAGCATCAGTACTGGTACTGGTGGGTGGTCCTTGCTGCTAAACCGAAGACGCTCATGTAATAATGTGTGAGCATCGTTTATTGCAATAGTACAGTGGATACCATAATGAAGGATACCATAATGATGCATACCCAGGGGTGTGTGTCCATGATAGCCTGAACCATATGGGTTCAGTTTCATTGATAAATCAAAAGATTAGCGACAAAATGGGAAGAAATTAATGCTTGGAAAGGGGGGGGGGGTAAGGCAAGGGGTGAAGGTAAATGACCTATTACCACAATTTTTTTTTCCTTTATGTAGCACCCTCCTAGGTAGGTGCTAGGAAAAGGATAGTTTGCTCTGCCTGCTTCTTGGGAGAGCCTGATCTTTAGTTATGCCTGTTACATGTGTCCAGTGGGTGATTCATCTGGGCTAACAGAGTGTCCCCACTGTATCCAATAGGGAAGCCTGTTGGACAGTGGAGGAAACCCAGCCAGTGACACGCAGGTTTTTGTGGCTGTCCCAGAGGGTTGGCTCAAGAGTGTTGCATCCTGGGATAGGTCATAAAAGCCAGGGGCTCATGTGACAGGGCATCTTTAGGCAGGAAGCCAGGTCCCAGGAGGAGGGTGACGGCTGTCCCTCCTCCTGTCTGCCAGGAAGGTGATCACAGGCAGTCGGCCTAGTGAGCCAGAGTGTAATGCTGTGCCAGAAGGTCCAAGAGGCTAACAAACGGGGCTGGGAGCAGAGCAACCTGGGGAAAAACAGTGTCTGTGAGTACCAGGGAGCTTGCCAGGGGTCTTCCCAGGAAGGGGACCACTCCAGTGAGATGTCAGTGGACAGGAGCTAGCACACACAGCAAGTGACAAAGGGGGTGCAAAGTTAGACCCTGAAGAGTAACTTAGAAAGAGTCCACGTTCTTCATCTTCACTTTAGTGGCAAAGTGAAGCAGCGGCCTTGCCGCATTCTGCAGTCAGTTGTCCTCAGAAATTGTGCATAGTTCAAGTTGGAGTATCCCACTCATCCCTTCTCCCATTTAAGTCCTAAAATAAAACAGAAAAAAAAAAAAAACAAATCCCCTGGACTGTTCATTGTCTAAGCCAAGTTTTTAAATGGATATGTTTCTACAGGCTGTTGCTACGGGTAACCCAGGGGAACCCAAGAAGTCTAATTCTCAGCAGCTCCCTAGGGGGGCAGTGCTACATTTATTTTAATGGGCTTTAACTACTTCAGCCTCTTAATGACTACTGTGTTACTTTAACTGACAATTGCACGGTCATGAGGCACTGCACCCAAATAGGTATGTCTTTTTTTCCCCCCCACAAATAGAGCTTTCCTTTCGTGGTGTTTGATCACCTCTGCATTTTTTATGTTTTGCGCTATAAACAAAAAAAAGAGCGACAATTTTAAAACAAACCCAATATTTTTTACTTTCTGCTATAAAACATACCCAGTAAAAAAATGTAAAAAATTAAATTTCTTCAAAAACTTAGGCCAATATGTATTCTGCTACATGTTTTTGGTAAAAAAAAAAATCCCAGTTAGAGTATATTAATTGGTTTGCGCAAAGTTATAGTGTCTACAAACGATGGAATATTTTTATTGAATTTTTTTAAAATTTTTGTTTTTACTAGTAATGCTGGTGATCAGCGACTTATAGTGGGACTGCGGCGAACAAATCAGACACCTAACTGACACTTTTGACAATTTTTTGGGGACCAGTGACATTATTACAGTGATCAGTGCTAAAAAAATATGTTACTGTACTAATAGGGATACTGGGTACTGGCAGGGAAGGGGTTAACATCAGGAGCAATCAAAGGATTAAATGTGTTCCCTGGGAGTGCTTGCTGACTGGGGGGGTTGCTCTGACTGGGGGGGAGACAGATATCGTTGTTCCTGCTTAGCAGTAAAAGTACGTTAGGCCATAGTTTTATAGCGGCAGGTCGGCTCTATTACGTGAAACAACGTACCTGTTGCTTGCTTAGTGTAATAGATAGTGGGGGCACGAGCGTGCCGCTGGAGGCGTGCACATGCGCTTATTGACCAGAGAGGGTGCCAATTAGTGGGTCCGGTCGACGTGATGTCCACCGGCCACCCACGATCGCTCCCGATGTATACAGAACAGCAGTCTGCCTATATGAACAAGGCAGACCACTGTTCTGTCAGAGATGAACACATGGATCCTGTGTTCCTCCTATTTAGGAACACAGGTCTCTGTGTTCATCCGGTGAGTCGATCCCCCATACAGTTAGAAAGCACTCCCTGGGAGCACACTTGACCCTTTGATCGCCCCATGGTGTTAACCTCTTCCCTGCCAGTGTCATTAGTACAGTAACAGTGCATATTTATAGCACTGATTACTGTAGTAATGTCAGTGGTCCCCTCAGAAGTGTCAGTTAGGTGTCCGATATGTCCGCCGTAATGTTGCAGTCCCACTAAAGATCGCTGCCATTACTAGTAAAAAAAAATAAACGAATTAAAAATGACATAAATCTATTCCCTAGTTTGTAGACGCGATAACTTTTGTGCAAACCAATCAATATACACTTATTGGGTTTTTCTTTGCCAAAAATATGTGGCAGAATACATATTGTTCTAAATTAATGAAAACATTAGATTTTTTTTACTGGGAATGTTTTAGAGCTGAAAGTAAAAAATATATTTTTTTTTCTTTCAAAATTGTCACTTATTTTTTTGTTTATAGAGCAAAATATAAAGACCACAGAGGTGATCAAATACCACCAAAAGAAAGCTCTATTTGTGGGAAAAAAAGGACATCAATTTTATTTGGGTACAATGTCGCACGACCACGCAATTGTAAGTTAAATTAATTCAGTGCCGTATCGCAAGAAATGGCCTGGTCATTAAGGGGGGTAAAACCCTCCGGTTCTTAAATGGTTAAAGTAGATGTAGACCCTAAGGCCCTATTTCCACTAGTGCGACTTGTTGTGCGTCTTGACACATGTCAAGTCGCATGACTAGTCAAAATCTATTCATTTCAATGGCACCCTTTCCCATCTATGCAACTTAAAGTTGCAACGACTTTGAAAAGGTGCCTGCACTACTTTGATGCGACTTTGAGTCAGAGTGTGTCAAGTTAGATCAAAAAAGTTGCATCAAAGTTGCACTGCAAAGTTGCACTGTAAATAGCACGACTTTGGTCTCGCACTAGTGGAAATGTAGCCTAACTGAAGGACTTTTTGTATGCTGATACACTGTGCATCATAAACAACTGGTATTTTTTATTTTCAATAAAAGCTTTTTTTTGCACTTTTTCTTTAATTCTCTGTTGTATGTCAGTGCTGCTGAACACATGCAGCCCTTGTACAGTCACTTCCTGTCTACATGCATGCACTTCCGGAATGGCAGCATATAATTCCCCAAATGAAATTCCTCATGGTAACCGTAGGGAAAAATGCCTGCATAATGGCGTGTTGAAAAGTTTACATGTAGTCTTCATCAGAAGAAGATAATAAAAAGTAAAAGAGTTAGAAGAAAGGGACAGAGTATTGTCACCCTATGACAGGATGTGCCTGAACAAGCAGGGCCGGCGCTACCAGTAAGGCGACTAAGGCAGCTGCCTAGGGCGCAGCTTAACAGGGGGCGCCGCCATCCTGCACCCCGAATCAGTAGTGGACCGGCCGGTGTGGCACTCCTCATGCTGTGCCGCCTGAGCGCTACAGCAAGCGAGCCTCAGGCAGCACACACCACTAGTCTAGAGCGCACATTAGAATAGTCGGGGCGCCAGAAGTGCCCTCCATAGAATCCTGGGGATCCAGCTCGGCGCTCACTGCACTCCGGTCTCCGCCCCTCCAGCTGATTTCTGCTTGAAGAAGATCAGGAGCCGATCTCCAATCACACTCAGGGAGCTGGGCTTGTGCCTCTCCAGACGCCCCCCCCCCCCCCTCTGCTCCGTGTTCAACTTCTGGCAGAAGCAGATTGCTGGACACCGGACAGTCTCCCATCCCCCATCACATGCCGAGGACAGCATGCAAGGTGAGACGATGTGTGTCCCGTCCTCTCCCACCCCTCACACAGACAACACAGTACACTCCCCCACCCGGACACTGGCCTCACTCTTCATACATGGGGGGCTGCATTGTATGATATTGGGGGGGGCTGTATTGTATGATATGGAGGGGGCTGCCTGCATTGTATCATGGGGGGGGCTGTATTGTATGATATAGAGAGGGCTGCCTGCATTGTATCATGGGGGGGGGCTGTATTGTATGATATAGAGGGGGCTGCCTGCATTGTATCATGGGGGAGGGCTGTATTGTATGATATGGAGGGGGCTGCCTGCATTGTATCATGGGGGGGGGCTGTATTGTATGATACAGAGGGGGCTGCCTGCGTTGTATCATGGGGGGGCTGTATTGTATGATATGGAGGGGGCTGCCTGCATTGTATCATGGGGGGGGGGGGCTGCATTGTATGATATGGAGGGGGCTGCATTGTATTATATGGAAGGGGCTGCATTGTATGATATGGAGGGGGCTGCATTGTATTATATGGAAGGGGCTGCATTGTATCATATGGAGGGGGCTGCATTGTATTATATGGAAGGGGCTGCATTGTATGATATGGAGGGGGCTGCATTGTATCATATGGAGGGGGCTGCATTGTATTATATGGAAGGGGCTGCATTGTATGATATGGAGGGGGCTGCATTGTATCATATGGAAGGGGCTGCATTGTATCATATGGAAGGGGCTGCATTGTATCATATGGAAGGGGCTGCATTGTATCATGGGGGGGGCTGTATTGTATGATATGGAGGGGGCTGTATTGTATGATATGGAGGGGGCTGTATTGTATGATATGGGGAGGTTGTTTTGTGCAGGCTGTATTGTGTGATATGGGAGGTGTGCTGTATTATATGGGGGGGGGGGGCTGTATTGTGTGATATGGGGGGGCTGTGTATAATGGACAGTGTCCCCGTCTACCCAAATGCTGACCTCGTCTGACTGATGGTGATCTGTGATTGGCTGTCTCCATGACCTTATTCACATGGATGGCGGTGAAGCTGCATTATTACCAACCACCAACCGGGAGGAGAAGCTGAGGTTGGTGGGGACTGTACACAGGTCACAGCAGAAATTACCCCCCATCAGTGTTCCTTTAAACTGCTTCCCACCTCACTACATCAACCACTGTGCTCACACTTTGCGTAATGCAGAGATCTTCTGGCTCTTGGCTGATGTAGTGAAGGTAGGTCATATGGGGGGGGGCCGCAATTTTTATTTTGCCTAGGGCGGCAAAAATCCTTGCACCGGCCCTGTGAACAAGGATTCACATAGCAGGATTATCAGATATTATTTTAACAAAAGCAACAGATTTAAAAAATATTTTAAATTATGCTTGAAATTACGTTAACATATTACTGTACATCTTGTATGAAATTTTAGTGATTGGGTTTACATTTTCAATTTTACAGTTTTTTAAACTTGCGTCAATAACTGGTCCATAAAGCCATACCTAGTAAGTACAGATCTAAATTCTCATCATTTTTTTTTTTTCGATCTGCAATAAGAATTACGCTTTAAACTCAGTTTTATTTATGTTGGTAAGAAATATAATTTCCAAGAAAAAAAATTAAAGTGCCAGTATGCCAAAAAAGAAACACAACAATGAGGATTCAATGGCAGACATAGTTTTGACACATTTAGAAGACAGCATACAACTGTGGGAAAAAGTGTATAAACCTCAAGGAATTTATTTCAATTTTTTTTTGAATGGCTCTGAAAATGTGGTCCAACACTTATACGGTGTATACTTATGGTCTTAATAAACAGAGCACATTAAATTGCCATCATTTTATTGAGCAAATAGTGTGATCAATTAAGGTCATTGGTGGAAAAAGTATGTGAAATTTTAGATTCATACCATTCTGAAAAGAAGGTAAAATTCATGCATTCCAATCAATTCAGATGTGGGTTTTACATGCTTTTGGCAATCCACTGGTCACAACAGAATGCCGTTGTAGTGTATATGCCTGGAAAGGATTATAAAGAATTTCTGACAACATGAGCCCCCTTTGGTCTACAGCTCCAGTTTACAAATGTTATAGCGTTATCTACAGTTAGGTCCATATATATATTTGGACACACCACAATTTTAGTTTTTTTTTCAGGTATTTACCAAAACATATTCAAGCTATAGTTATATAATTGTATGAGTATGGTGTGTACATCCAAATCGGAGGAAGGGTTTAGGAATTACAGCTCTTATGAATAGTCATCCCCCTTTTTCAAGGGACCAAAAGTAATTGGACAATTGAATCAAAAGCTGTTTCATGGCCAGGTGTAGGCTACTCCTTTGTTATTTCTTGATCAATTAAGCATATAAAAGTCTGGAGTTGATTCTAAGTGTGGCATTTGCATTTGGAGCCTTTTGCTGTGTACCTACATCATACGTTTAAAGGAGCTGTCCATGCAAGTGAAACATGCTATTGTAAGGCTTCAAAAACTAAACAAATCCCTCAGAGAGATAGCAGCAACATTAGGAGTGGCCAAATTAACAGTCTGGTACATTCTGAGGAAAGAAGAATGCCCTAGTGAGCTCAGCAACATAAAAAGGCCTGGACATCCACAGAAGACAACAGTGGTGGGTAATCGCAGGATCCTCTCTATAGTAAATACCAACCCATTCACAAAATCCAGACGAGTGAAGGACACTCTCCAGGAGGTGGGCGTATCATTGTCAAAGTCTACAATCAAGAGAAGACTTCAGGAGGGCAAATACAGAGGGTTCACAACAAAGTGCAAACCATTCATAAGCCTGTAGAATAGAAAAGCTAGATAAGAATTTGCCAAAAAAAAAAACTACTGAAAAGCCAGACCAGTTCTGGAAAAGCATTCTTTGGACGAATGAAACTAAGATCAATCTGTACCAGAATGACTGGAAGAAAAAAGTGTGGAGATGGTTTGAAACAGCTCATGATCCCAAGCTCACAATTCATCTTTAAATCATGGTGTAGGCAGTGTGATGGCAGGAGCATGCATGGCTTCCAGGGGCACTGGGTCATTGGTGTATATTGATGATGTGGCAGAAGACAGAAGCAGCTGGAAGAATTCTGCAGTGTTTAAAGAAATACTGTCAGCCCAGATTCAGCTAAATGCAGTAAAGTTGATTGGATGGTGCTTCACAGTAGGGATTGACCGATTATCGGCAAGGCCGATATATCGAGGGCCGATATGCACTTTCCCCGATATATCGGAATCGGCCCCGGAAGTTACCGATATTGCCCATATTGTGCGCAGCGCGCACGCGACGTCATTGCGTATGTTACTTCACATGTCTCCGTGCTCTGGGCCTATAAGTCGACACGTTTTGCCTTCTAAGACCGCCTCCCATGCCTCGGACAGTGTGTGCAGCTGCAGTCCGGTCACGGTGCCAGCCAGCCACCCACAGTGTTCCAGCAAGCCAGCCACCCACAACAGGCCAGGGTGAGTGACACCAAGCCAGCCACCCACAACAGGGTGATACCAAGCCAGCCACCCACAACAGGGTGACACCAAGCCAGCCACCCCCCACAGTGTTCCCGCAAGCCAGCCACCCACCACAGTGTTCCAGCAAGCCAGCCACCCACAACAGGGTGACACCAAGCCAGCCACCCACTACAGGGTGACACCAAGCCAGCCACCCACCCCCCACAGTGTTCCAGCAAGCCAGCCACCCACAACAGGGTGACACCAAGCCAGCCATCCACAACAGGGTGACACCAAGCAAGCCACCTACCACAGTGTGACACCAAGCCAGCTACCCACAACAGGGTGACACCAAGCCAGCCACCCAAAACAGGGTGACACCAAGCCAGCCAGCCACCACAGTGCTCCAGCAAGCCAACCACCCACAACAGGGTAACGCCAAGCCAGTCACCCAGGACAGGGTGACACCAAGCCACCCACACTGCCAGACATCAGCCATCGACCCACAACAGGGTGGCAGCAAGCCACCCACACTATCAGGAGCCACCAACCCACAACAGGGTGCCAGCCAGCCACCCACACTGCCAGGCGTCAGCCACCGACCCACAACAGGGTGCCAGCAAACCACCCACACTGTCAGGCACCAGCCACCGATCCACCACAGGATGCCAGAAAGCCACCCACAGCAGGGCAGGGTGCCAACAGTCAGCCATTTTTTAACCTTAGTGTCTCTTTCAAATTGCAATGGAGATGGATGAAGACAGAAAAATTAAAAATGTGTTCTGGGACTATTTCTCGTCTCAACCATCTCCAGGAAAAGCAGCAGTGTGCAACTTATGCACAAATAATGGGATTAGTAACTGCAAAAATATGTCCACTATTTTGGCCCATCAAAGAGTTCATCATATTGAATTATATCATACAGCACAGAAAAAACAAAATTAATATCAATGTGATTTTGAAATACCTCCACCTCCTCCACTATCCCAGGCAACAATAAAAGATACTGTAAGTTTCAGAAAAAAAACAGGTGTCACCATCTAGTTTCATATGGAAGATCCAGACTGCTGGACAGAGTAATCACAGAAATGATGATCACTGATAACCAGCCATGTACAATGGTGTCAGACTCAGGATTTAAGCAGTTGATGTCCATACATGAGCCAAGGTACACACAGAAGAGTGAGAAGAATTATCAAACCGAAATGTTTGGAAATATTCACCAAAAGTTCGCTGAGAAAGTAAAGGCTATACTGCAACCAGAGAATGCTGGCAACTCGCTCTCATTCATGACTGACTGCTAGTCAGGAGGACAAACAGAGTCACTAATGACTCCTTCATGCCACTTCATTGACAGCGGATGGACAAAAAGGCAATTGGTCTTGAATAGAAAAGTGATGCAAGGATCCCACACTGGGGAGTACAGTAGAGAAATGTTTCTAGGCATGCTTGAAGAATGGGGAATCACCAAAGACCGAGTGATGCTTGTGCTCCTTCAAGACAGCGGAGCAAACATACGAAAAGGAATCAGGCTTGCTGATATGTCAGACCTCAGTGTCATGGCACACAACACCCTCCAACTTTCAAATGATGGTCTGTCAAGCCAGAGAGATTTGATTGATATATGTTTTGAGAAGCATGAAGAGATTAAAAATGTTGTGCTGGCAAGTCTTTTGAATCCTTGATACAAGAACCATGCTTTCTCTTCTGATGATGTATTGGCCAAGGCAAAACAATGGCTGACAGAAGATATTCAACAGGAGGTGCAGGATGTTCCTGCCGAAATAATCTGAAAGAGCAGCATGTTGCAAAAACAGAAAAATGTACAAAAAGACGACAACGAACAGAAGAGAACCTTCTTCATCATGATCGAATTGATCATGACATTTTCAGTGTTTTATTGGGGCCTAATGTGGAGGATTCTTTTGAATCTGCAATAATGAGCCTGGATGATGATCATCTCTATTTGAAGGAACCAGTTATTGACAGAAGAAGTGGTGATCCTCTTCAGTGGTGGAAATAAAATTAGGCATGCCACAAAAGACTTCCTATGCTAGAAGATACCTCTCTCTCTCTGCTCCTCTGTCCTCCTCTCCTCCTGTACCAAGTGAGCATGTTAATGAAGTGGCAGCATTATATGAAAAAAACAGAAGCCGTTTAACAGTTGAACATGAACACTGCTGAAATGTTCTGCTTTCTGCAGTATAATATTAATCTACTTAACTGGGAGTATTGAAAAGGGTAGTAGTACTAGTGTCCAGTCCAATCCACTGTCTAGCTTTTTTTTCTAGCAGTTTTGCACTGACAGCAGTAGTGATTCAAATCTTTGCAGTGAGTGCACTACTGCAGCAGTAGTCCCCTGACTCCAGTCCAATCCACTGTCTAGCTTTTTTTCTAGCAGTTTTGCACTGACTGCAGTAGTGGTTAATATCATTGCAGTGAGTACACTGCTGCAGCAGTGGTCCACTGACTCCAGTCCAATCCACTGTCTAGCTGTTGTCCAGCTTTTTTACTGCAGTAGTGATTTTAAAATCATTGCAGTGAGTGCACTATTGCAGCAGTAGTCCACGGGCTCCAATCCACTGTCTATCTGTTGTCTAGCTTGTTTCTAGCCGTTTTGCTGCCACTGACTACACTGCTGCAGTAGTGATTTAAAATTATTGCAGTGAGTGAGTGCACTACTGCAGCAGTTTATACATCATTCACAATCAGATGATGTGAAACTGATGTCCCTGCAAGTGCAGTTTTCCTATCAGTTTTCATGCAGTTAAGGTGTGAAGAACGAGCACTTAATGTTAAAAAAGTTAATAAATAAACATTACCATGTTCAGTAACAGATTTGTGTCGAAATTTGTGTTTATTTTGCAAAACTTTAAATGTACAAAATATCGGCCCATATCGACAGAATACCGATATGCAATGGCCAAAATATCAGTATCGGCAACGAAAAATCGATATCGGTCGATCCCTACTTCACAATACAGATGGGCAATGATCCAAAACACACTGCAACAGCAACCCAGGAGCTTTTGAAGAAAAAGTGGAAAATACTGCAATGGCCGAGTCAATCTCCTGATCTCAACCCAATTGAGCATGCATTTCACTTGCTAAAGGCAAAACTTAAGGCAGAAAGACCCACAAACAAAGAACAACTGAAGACATCTGCAGTTAGAGCCCGGCAATGCACCAGAAAGGAGAAAACCCAGTCATTTTTTTTATGATTATATTCATTTCGTCCAATTACATTTGAGGCCCTGAAAATGGGGGGGGGGGGGGGGGGCTGTGTATAAAAGGGGTTGCAGTTCCTTAAATTTGTACTTGATATTTGTTTACCCCTTGAAATAAAGCTGAAATTCTGCACTTCAAATTCATTTGGTTTGTTTCATTTTATTTTATTCTGGTGGCATACAGAGCCAAAAGAATGAAAAGTGTGCCTGTGTCCAAATGTATACAGTATGGACCTAACTGTATTTACTCTTGTGTTTTAGATCTTTGTTATGTTGCAGGCCCCAGATTATTTGGAGCCTTTGCAGATATCCCTGTAGGACATCACTCCTAGGCCAATAATACATACAAGTGTAGATCAAGTACTTCCCAGCAACTGGAGAGGCCTTCTGTTTGAGGTTATTTTCAGTTTTTCTAACGACTAAAAGTAAAGGTTTACATTTAAAGCTTTTACTACAAGGAAATTCATTGTTTAAAGCATTTGTTCAAAAAAATATGGCAGTATAAATGTTATATTTGTTTTTAGTGGACTTAGATAAGGGTCAGATCACATTTGGAGAGCCATTTTATGCATATATGTAGAAAATTCTAAAGGGTCCTCAAACTTTTTCTCCCCAGAGAATATGAGAAAACACGTGAAATCAAAACTGACAAGATGAAAAAGCACAGACGACATCAAACTTCCCAGCATATAATTAAGCCATTATTTGGTTTAAAAGACAATAAAAACTTAATAGGATTTGAGTAACAAGACATTATGGGAAGTAAACTAAAATTAACTCAACATTTCACAAAATAAAACCAATGAGTGAGGTATAAAGAGCTGACTCATTTAGCTGAACACATAATAACATGAATCTTTACAGATACAGGATGAACTGTACAATGGATAGTGGGTGCCTATTGTGTCCTTTATGGCTTCCCTGCTGTGTTCACAAATAAAATCTTCAAGGATTTTCAGCAGAAAATGAGGACAGTTGACTAATTTCCACCTTCAACAGCCTGAAAAAGACATAGTTAAAAAAAGACCATGAATTAATACTTTGTTTTATATACTGTTTCTAACTTTCTTACTTCTGAGCATGGCACTTTAAAAAAAAAAATTCAAAAGTAATACATCCAGTGCTGCATCTACAGTATCTCACAAAACTGAGTACACCCCTCCCATTTTTGTAAATATTTTATTATATCATGAAAGAAATTACACTTTGCTACAGTAAAGTATTGAGTGTAGAACCTGTATAACAGTGTAAATGTGCTGTCCCCTCAAAATAAATCAACACACAGCCATTAATGTCTAAACCGCTAACAACAAAAGTGAGTACACCCCTAGGTGAAAATGTCCAAATTGTGCCCAAAGTTTCAATATTTTGTGTGGCCACCATTATTTTCCAGCACTGCCTTAACCCTCTTGGGCATGGAGTTCACCAGAGCTTCACAGGTTGCCACTGGAGTCATCTTCCACTCCTCCATGACGACATCACAGGGCTGGTGGATGTTAGAGACCTTGCGCTCCTCCACCTTCCGTTTGAGGATGACCCAGAGATGTTCAATAGGGTTTAGGTCTGGAGACATGCTTGGCCAGTCCATCACCTTTACCCTCAGCTTCTTTAGCAAGGCAGTAGTCATCTTGGAGGTGTGCTTAGGGTCGTTATTATGTTGGAATACTGCCCTGTGGCCCAGTCTCTGAAGGGAGGGGATCATGCTCTGCTTCAGTATGTCACAGTACATGTTGGCATTCATGGTTCCCTGATTCAACTGTAGTTCCTCAGTGTCGGCAGCACTCATGCAGCCCCAGACCATGACCCTCCCACCACCATGCTTGCCTGTAGGCAAGACACACTTGTCTTTGTATTCCTCTCCTGGTTACCACCACATGCGCTTGACACTATCTTAACCGAATAAGTTTATCTTGGTCTTATCAAGCCACAGGACATGGTTCAAGTAAGTCATGTCCTTAGTCTGCTTGTCTTCAGCAAACTGTTTGCAGGCTTTCTTGTGCATCATCTTTAGAAGAGGCTTCCGACTGGGATGACAGCCATGCAGACTAATTTGATGCAGTGTGTATTGTATGGTCTGAGCACTTACAGGCTGACCCCCCACCCCTTCAATCTCGGCAGCACTCATACATCTATTTTCCAAAGACAACCTCTGGATATGACGCTGAGCATGTGCACTCAACTTCTTTGGTTGACCATGGCGAGGCCTGTTCTGAGTCAAACCTGTCCTGTTAAACCACTGTATGGTCTTGGCCACCGTGCTGCAGCTCAGTTTCTGGGTCTTGGCAATCTTCTTAAAGCCTAGGCCATCTTTATGTAGAGCAGAAATTCTTTTTTCAGATCCTCAGAGAGTTTTTTGCCATGAGGTGCCATTTTGAACTTCCAGTGGCCAGTATGAAAGAGTGAGAGCGATAACACCAAATTTAACACACCTGCTCCCCATTCACAACTGAGACTTTTTAACACTAACGAGTCACATGACACTGGGGAGGGGAAATGGATAATTGGGCCCAATTTGAACATTGTCATTTAGGGGTGTACTCACTTTTGTTGCCAGCGGTTTAGACAATAATGGCTGTGTGTTGAGTTATTTAGAGGGGACAGCAAATTTACACTGTTATACAAACTGTACACTCACTACTTTACATCGTAGCAAAGTGTCATTTCTTCAGTGTTGTCACATGAAAAGATATAAGAAAATATTTACAAAAATGTAAGGGATGTACTCACTTTCGTGAGATACTGTAAATGCTACTTTTGTAACCCAATTGAAGTCATAGAGATAGCTATTGAGTCAAAGAGACGCTTAACCTACAATTTGATAATATTATCTCCACACTCATGTTATAGCAGCTGTATGGTATGTATAAATATGACTAAGAAATCTAGGGGGCACGAGAGTTTGACTGCGCTGACCAGTGCACCCTATGAACTACTAGGCCTAATCAAACACACCCGCTCTTTTCCTTAGCACTTCTATAAGTCTATTTGTAATGGTGGTGTGACCATAACCTATTTATGCCAACATATTGCACAAGTATAAGGGCAATATATATATATATATATATATATATATATATATATATATATATATATAATTTATTTTTTATTTTTTTAGTGGACTGCTCAAATATTTGATGTTTGGACCATATTATTTTACAGAATTGTGGTCTTGTGCAATGCCAGCATTAAAAACAATGATATGTGAAAAGTACTTGGTTAGGAGAAGTGGATATGAAGGGAGTTCAAGAATACAGTGGCTCAGTACTCAGAAGTCTGGGTCTAAAGACTGTTGAGGAGGTGCAGAAAATAGAAAAAAATTGTGTTTTTTTTTTGTATTTACCTGCTCAGCCTCTTCTGTGGCCTCCATAGATGGTTCTTCTGTAGCAGTTTCATTTGGACGTGCAAGGTCATCCTAGGATTGTATAAAGTTAAACACAGGTTATGAGCTATAGATATTTAATTGTACTAAGATAACGTTTAGTCCATATCGTACATTTTTAATGCAAGTTATTATAGCCTAATACGGTTGGGAATATGGCATATAATTGCAGGAAACTGATTGTAAACCTGAACTTTCAGTCGACTTCTTTGTGAATGACTGGTTTAAGAGATGACTGTTTAAAAGATGACAACACAATCCTCACTGGTTACAGCAACCTAAAGAGAGTAATCAGCATTATTTTATGTAAGTCTAGTCTGGAAACGTATAGCAAAGTTGATTGCTAAGCGGTCATTATGAACTACAGCACACTATTGGGTCTCTTTCAGACAGGCGGCAGTGGATTGCTTTTCAGGGAGTGGTATAGAACCTAACACTAGACCGCCTCCCCAACCCCCCCCCCCCAGTCCCCACTGTACTTACTGTGGCAGTGCAGTACCCTGCCAGGGTCCAAACAGTGGGTATAACCCAGGATTCTCAACCAGGCAGGTTGAGGGGCTCCAAGGCGTTTGCTTAATGAGTTTGCTCATTGTACCGAAGAATCCATTTTGGGACCTATTGCCTGGAGATTTCTTAGAGAACCAGGTGGAACGAAATTTCTAATCCTGGGTCTAGGTTTTTGAAACCACCAGCACACTGATTGGTCAGGGGTGTGCTGGGCTATTATTAGTGACATGGCCATTGTTCTAGGAGGAGTCCAGGTGTGCAAGGGAGAAGTCAGAGGAGTGCATGTGTGCACTGGAAAAGACAGAGCCCCAATTCTGAGGGCCAGAGCAGCGAGGGGCTTCTATCTATGTGGGCAAAGAAAATGGTCGTGGGTAACAGACCAGGCCCTAAAGTGGAAGGCCTAAGCAGCACTGTGGTATGTGTAAGCCAGGAGACTGTATAACTATTCCTTTACTAAAGTGAGCCAGGAGGCTGGATATTTCATTTTTATGTTAATGGTGAAGTCCCCTGCATGGGAAATCTGGAAAAATGGAAAAGATTATGCTTTCTGGAACTTTGTGTGAACTTACCTTTAACTGCTTTACAAGCACCCAATAGTGGATTTAGTGCTACAGTACGGCCACTCTGTGCAGAATCGCGTATATATATACCTGATTTTGCACTTCTGGTTTTTGGGCGCTAGCGTGCATCCCCAGCGGCTCGCTCCCGCTGTGATTTTAAACAGTGGGAGCTGATCAGCGGGTCCCGTGGACCTGATGTCTGCCAGGACCTACCAATCGTTTATTACTCTGACAGAATGACAGTCGGTCTATGTAAACATGGCAGCCTGTCATTCTGTGAGTACAGAAGACATGGATCCTGTGTTCCTGTGAAGCAGGAACACCGATCCATGTCTTCAAGTAGTAAAAGCACCTCCCCCACAGTTAGTAAGCGCTCCCTGTAACTGTCCGCTGATCACTTTAAATCTTTGTTCAGCACTTACTGCCAGGTGGAACCTTTTTGCCTTCCTTTTGGTTCTCTGAGGAATGTTTAATCAGCAGAACCACTAGACCACTCCTCCTACTCCTCCTTCTCAGCTCTGAGGTAAACTTTCTGGTGACTCAGATTTCATACAGAGCATGTCAGAAGCATTTAATTTGAAAGGCGATTTCTAAAGTTTAAAGTTTTAGCACCCCTTGGCAAGCGGAGTGAGGTATGCAGTAAAAGTGCATATATATATATAGAAGTATATATGTTGTTAAACATAAATTGTGTCCATGCTGTTAGTTTTAATATGCTATAGATAATCCAAAGCATCCTGCATGTTGGCCATGTTTCCTTAGATGTTTTAATGTCATTTAGATATGTGTGCAGACAACTGTAATCCACCTTGTAACTTCACATTTGTAATTAACCTTGTAACCCCCTTTTTGGTGACCACTGTAAACAAATGTATTGTATGTCGTTTACAGTTTTCACGGTGCTACGGTGTTTATGATGCTTATGGTTTACGGTGCTCAAGGTGTTAAAGAGAATAACGTTCAACCCTCCTGCACACCTTTGATGCAAAAGTATAAAAGTACTGCACCCGTCAGAAGCTCTCCTCTCGTTATTCACTCGATGCCAAAGGGGCCACTACAGTGAAAACTCGACGCTGAAGTAACAACTCGTCACTGCCAGTGAAAACTCGTCGCTGCGGTGGAGACTCGACATCACCGGCTGCGTCGCGGTCTTCATCAAACTGTGAGTAAAGGCTTCCCAACGCCCCGCAGGACACGTGCGGATGCCATCTTGGCAACAGAGACTTGGCTGAAAAGTAAACGTGTCACGTGGACTTTTAAATATAGCGGGCTCTTTATATGTGATCTGGAAGCCGCCCTTAACTAGTATGCGAGCCAAATAGTTAATATTTTGCTAAAGCAGTGATTAAGTTATTACATGTGTGTTTAGAGGCCTAGTGTCAGATTTAAAGCAACGCTATCTTCCAAGTTCCTGATCCACTAAACTGCAGTTAGTTACGTAAAGGGTTAATTGTCTGGTTAGAAAGTGTCAGCAGAATATTCGTTTAAAACATTTTGTCGTACTGTATGCATTGCTTGCTAATCTTTAGTTACAAGTGTAAATGCCTGTTTTCTGTCGTAGCCCTTAGTAGCAAGTTTGAGCCAAGACTCATTCAAGTTAGGTTTCAGGCACACACACTTGAAAGGCAAAGGCACACTAGAACAAAATGTTGTCACCTGCTGAAGAAACAGACAAACCCATAGTCACCACAGGTTCAATCCAGAGATCGGAGCCTAACAGAAAAAGGCAAAGAAATGCACGAAGAAACAGTTAAGAAAAATGAAAAGGCATTCAACGAGGTGTACAACTCTTGGAAGGAGCTAGCAAAGGAATTTAGGACAAAGTTAAAGGATTTCTGCTCAACTGAAGACCTTAATACAAGATTGAAAGAGATTAAAGCCAAAGAAGCATTAGTACACCAACAGTATGAGTCCATGTGCCGAAATAATTCCACTACCCCGTACCTTGTTAAGAGAATGGATGCATGCACCGCGTTAACGGCTGAAATCTGCAACCTCATCAGCAAGCGGCTAGAGAATGTAGATGAAATCTTTAACGATCAACTTGAGAAGGAAAAGGTGAGGATGGTGCTTAATAAGAAAGAGCATGAGTCAGTCTTTGGAAACAGAAACTGTCCTCTCAGAGTCATTACCAGACTCCAACGCAAGCTCGAGAGCCACTTCCAGATCTAGCAAACGCGCAGACGCAGAAGCAGACCTTGCAGCCAAGATAGAACAGGCAAAGCTGAGCAAACTGGAGGCAGGAATTAAACTTAAGTTACAAGAGGAAAAGACAAGACTGAAACAGCTACAAGCAGAAAATGAAGTCAAAGTAGCTGCAGCAAGGGTGAAAGCCTACCACGCCTTTGATAGTCTTGAAATTTATGAACAGGAGACAGACCACAAGGTGCAATACCTCTGCCAAACTAATGAACCTCAAACCTCTTTGAATCCAAAGGCTGTGCCATTTCAACCTTCAAATACACCACTTGGGGTGTCAAGATCAAAAGAAGAAGCTAGTCTAACCCCAGAACTTGCAAGTCTGCTCATCTCCAACAGCCTCCCTTTACCTGAACCAACTGTATTTAAAGGTGATCCTTTGAAGTTTATAGATTGGAAGATATCCTTTATGGCGCTGATTGATCAGAAACCACTCCCTGTGTGTGAAAAAATGCTGTACTTGAACAGGTATCTCGGTGGTGAAGCTCAGAAGGCAGTGGAAGGTTTCTTCTATCGGAATTAAGAAGACGCTTATCTAGGTGCTTGGGGAATCCTACAGGACAGGTATGGAGGTCCATTCATAGTGCAAAGAGCTTTCAGAGAAAGGTTGGCTAAATGGCCAAAGATATCAGCAAACGACCCTGTAGCATTAAGAGAGTTTGCGGATTTCCTTCAAGGTTGTGTGGCGGCCATTCCTCATGTTAAAGGTCTACCTATTCTAAATGATTGTGAAGAAAACCACAAGCTTCTCAAGAAACTGCCTGAATGGATCGTGTGGAGATGGAGTCGCATAGTTGTGGACGAGCTAGACAAGTCTCAAGAATACCCAACCTTTGCTTGCTTCACAGAGTTCCTGCAAAGGGAAGCTAAGATTGCATGCAACCCCATTGCCTCTCCTTTCCTCCTCAGTACTAATGCCCCGTACACACGTGCAGATTATCTGAAGACTTTTGTCTTCAGATTTACCTTTTCTAAGTAGTGCAAGGGCCTGCCAGATTGCATACAAATTGAAAGTGTTTAGGTTTGACCTCATATTATATGGTTTTGGTAAGTCTACAGACAAAAGTCTTCAGATAATCTGCACGTGTGTACGGGGCATCAGACTACAGATGAGAGAATTCCCAAGAGAGCCAAGGCGCTCAACACAAGCACTCAAACAAAGCCCTCTACCTTCAACGTTCCAGAGATCTCAGCTTCAAGACCAAAACCACCTTGTCTAGTCTGCAAAGACGAAACACACGGTGTCGCTAAATGTCCGACTTTTGGAGCAAAGACCATCGATGAAAAGAAGGCCTTCATTCATGAAAACTACCTCTGCTTTGGTTGCTTAAGAAAGGGCCACACTACAAAAAAACTGCAAAGGAAGACACACGTGTAGCATATGCAGTCGACGTCATCCAACCTGTTTGCACATACAGAGAAACACTGAGCCTGTCAAAACATCAAAC
The DNA here is from genome assembly GCF_965119305.1 of Pelophylax lessonae. Taxonomy (NCBI): domain Eukaryota; kingdom Metazoa; phylum Chordata; class Amphibia; order Anura; family Ranidae; genus Pelophylax; species Pelophylax lessonae. The sequence goes on along the minus strand of NC_138776.1, from coordinate 173,677,358 downwards.
GATGATTCAGTAGCCATGAGAAATAAGGCAAACGACAACGTTCCCAAAGTTATGTCCCATACTTTGACAAGACATACTTCTGCCACATTCTGCATTGTTCCAGTTCTGTTGTCAGCTACGGCGGAGCCTCAGAGGGAAATCCTCACTTATGCCTTACTTGACACGCAGAGTGATTCAACCTTTATTCTGGCAGACCTGGTATCGAAGCTAAGTGTGAGCACCAAGCCGTTACAGCTAAATCTCAGCACAATGACAGCTGTTGACACAGTTATATCCAGCCAAATTGCTCATGGTCTGCGAGTGCGTGGTTTCAACTCTAAAGCTCAAGTCCAACTCCGTCAAGCCTATACAAGAGATTTCATTCCAGTAGATAAGTCTCACACTCCGCTACACTCCCTAGGTACACATTTAACCCTTTGATCGCCCCGGATGTTAACACCTTCCTTGCCAGTGTCAATAGTACAGTAACAGAGCATATTTTTAGCACTGATTACTGTATTAATGTCACTGGCCCCCTAAAGGGTCAAAAGTATCAGGTGTCTGATTTGTCCGCCGCAATATCGCAGTGCCTCTATAAGTCGCTGATCACTGCCATTACTTGGAAAAAAAAATCCCACAGTTTGTAGATGTTGTACCTTTTGCGCAATCAATATACGTTTATTGGGATTTTTTTTTTTTTTTTTTACCAAAAATATATAGCAAAATACATATTGGCCTAAAATGATGAAGATATATGATTTTTAACTTTTTTTTGGATGTGTTCTAGAGCAGAAAGTAAAAAATATAGTTTTTTTTTTTTTTCAAGATTGTCAGTCGTTCTTTGTTTCTAGCTCAAAAAATAACAACCGCATAGGTGATCAAATACCACCAGCTCCATTTGTGGAAAAAAAAGGAACATAAATTTTATTAGGGTACAGCGTCGCAAGCCTGCGCAATTGTCAGTTGAAACAATGCAGTGCCGGAACGAAAAAAATGGCCTGGTCAGGAAGGGGAGTAAACCTTCCAGGGCTAAAGTGATTAAAGCGGAGTTCCACCCTGGATTTTTTTTTTTTTTTTTTAATACCCCCGGGACAGTCAGGGCTAGTACATTCCACAATGGCTAGCCTCTGATCTGTCCCGGGTTGCACTTACCTGTTAGGACAAATACTTACCTTGCAAACGTCTTGTCCAGCGCTGCCATCTCAGATGTGGGCAGCTTGAAGCCAGCGAGATCCCCTTCAGCGTCTTCTTCCGCCTTCTTTGGTCCCACGATGCTCTGCGCCGGCCCCGACGTCACTTCCGGGTCGCGCGCGTCATCCCTCTACAGCTTCTGGGCATGCCCAGAAGCTGTTTAGAAGGGGATGACGCGCGCGACCCGGAACTGACGTCGGGTCCGGTGCAGGCGCAATGATTCCTGGGAGCTATGACGTTCAGCTCCCAGGAATCATTGCAGAGCCAGGAAGTGACGACGGGCCGCGGCCGAGGAAGGAGGAAGAAGGAAGTAAGGTAAGTATTTTTTCTTCGCTACGAGGTAAGTAAAAAAAAAAAAAATATGCGATTATCCATTTCTTTTTCAGGTGACCCGGAGCGAGAAGATGGAGGTAAGTATAAAAATAGGGTGGAACTCCACTTTAAATAAAAGTAGGCCAACAAGCCCTCAAATGGAAATGTTTGGCATGGACTGTACTCGCTAGCGGGCACTACACTTGAGCTATTCAACCTTAAACTCTACACTTACCTCCCGCAATCCTGAGCTGTCAGGGCTCCCATTATCCGCTCTGCAGGTTCAGGGATTTGAAATCCCTGCTGCTTTCTCTCATTTTTGTCCAGCACTTCCCGGACAGGACCAGACAGATTCTAATTGGTCAGCACTGTCACATGGTGCTGACAAGCTTTCTATAAAGGTGAACTAGTACTTTGTTATGTGAATAAAAACATAGTCTGAGCCCTGGGTCACACTTGTGTGGATGGTTCCTGCTGAGGGTCTGCACCTGTTCCTGCAGCCGCAATGACCTGCACAGAAAATGCAGGAGATGCATGTGGGTGTCATTAATCCTAATGGCAGCAGCACATGCTGGAAATCCATAGTTTCCATGTGGGCTGCGATTTCAAAAATAGAGCAGGGCACTTGTCCCTGTATTTTCAGGAGGTACAGCATCCCATTCAAATGTACAGAGCCACAGAAGTGTTAACCAGACCCTAGTCTTAGGCCATGTTATCACCATATACGGTACATTTCCATATACCAGTGATGCTGTTGTCTCCTGTTCTTGTTCCTCCAGTACAGACTTGTTTCATTGAAACTTGAAATTCCTTAAAGCAGGTCATCAGAAACTGACAGTAATCACACAGTAATTCATCATGGTACAAATTAGTATGCCATTTACGCAATACTATATCCACATGACTCTGGGATACCTTTCATTGTGTGTTTCATCTTAGAGTGTTTTATGAGTGCCACGTGATTTATCACTGAGATTTGTTATAGACTACAACTATATCATTATTCCTTTTGCAAGACTTCTCAAAGCTGTGGAATTTTCTATAGAAACCAGTCACTTTTATATTATTTGGGGCTTGTTCACATTAGGTGCAGTGACTGGCAAATTTCTGCACTGAATAAGCAGCAAAGACATATAGAAATCAATTGTTTTCTATGTGCCCTGGGCACACTGCAATGCTGGTGTAATGCAGGGCCATCTTAAAGCATGGGAACCAGGGGACCCTGCAGTCTTCCCCCCCCCCCCCCCTCCCCAGCCCCCTGAAGCACATGTGGACAGAGCAGTATAATTGGTGCAGCGGGAGAGGGAAATGACTGAAACCGATTTTCTACATGGCTCTCTGAAAGCTGGAATCTCCTCTTCCCTTCCATAGACTTTCAGCTGCTGCAAAGAGAGCCACTCTGTCCACATGTGATTCCTCCTGCTGCCCGGGTCCCCGCTGTGTGTACCCTGCCATGTGCCTGCCATGCAATGTGCCCCCCCCCCCCCCACAGCACTGCCTGCTTTCCTCTTTTCACACTGGCTGCTGTGTGCCCCCTGCTGTGTGCCTCCCATGTAATGTCCCCCCCCCCCCCCCACAGCACTGCCTGCTTCCCTCTGTTCCCGCTGGCTGCTGTGTGCCCCCTGCTGTGTGCCTCCCATGTAATGTGCCCCCCCCCCCCCCACAGCACTGCCTGCTTCCCTCTGTTCCCGCTGGCTGCTGTGTGCCCCCTGCTGTGTGTCTCCCATGTAATGTGCTCCCCCCCCCCCCCACACAGCACTGCCTGCTTCCCTCTGTTCCCGCTGGCTGCTGTGTGCCCCCCGCTGTGTGCCTCCCATGTAATGTGCTCCCCCCCCACAGCACTGCCTGCTTCCCTCTGTTTCCGCCGGCTGCTGTGTGCCCCCTGCTGTGTGTCTCCCATGTAATGTGTTCCCCCCCCCCCCCCACAGCACTGCCTGCTTCCCTCTGTTTCCGCCGGCTGCTGTGTGCCCCCTGCTGTGTGTCTCCCATGTAATGTGCTCCCCCCCCCCCCCCCCACAGCACTGCCTGCTTCCCTCTGTTTCCGCCGGCTGCTGTGTGCCCCCTGCTGTGTGTCTCCCATGTAATGTGCCCCCCCCCCCCCACAGCACTGCCTGCTTCCCTCTGTTCCCGCTGGCTGCTGTGTGCCCCCTGCTGTGTGCCCCCTGCTGTGTGCCTCCCATGTAATGTGCTCCCCCCCCCACAGCACTGCCTGCTTCCCTCTGTTTCCGCCGGCTGCTGTGTGCCCCCTGCTGTGTGTCTCCCATGTAATGTGCTCCCCCCCACAGCACTGCCTGCTTCCCTCTGTTTCCGCCGGCTGCTGTGTGCCCCCTGCTGTGTGTCTCCCATGTAATGTGCTCCCCCCCACAGCACTGCCTGCTTCCCTCTGTTCCCGCTGGCTGCTGTGTGCCCCCTGCTGTGTGCCTCCCATGTAATGTCCCCCCCCCCCACAGCACTGCCTGCTTCTCTCTGTTCCCGCTGGCTGCTGTGTGCCCCCTGCTGTCTGTCACCCATGTAATTTGCCCCCCCCCCACAGCACTGCCTGCTTCCCTCTGTTCCCGCTGGCTGCTGTGTGCCCCCTGCCATGTGCCCACCATGTAATGTGCTCCCCTGTCCACAGCACTGGTCTGGAGTCCGGTGCGGTTTTGTTCACCGGTTCAAGTGCGAATCAGGTGCCAACTGTTACTTGAATTCACACCTAAACCAGAACCAAAATCGCATAGGACCTTTTTCAGAAATGGGCCCCGGCCGCCCTGGACATGTGTGAACTGCCTCCATTGAAAGCAAGTCCAATTTAGATGCAATGCGAATCTGATGCGGTTAAAAATGAATCAGATTCGCATATATGTGAACCAAGCGTACAGGAAAGCCTTGCAGCAAAAAAAAGCTGTTTAACCTAAAACAAAGACCCACCCCATCAACACAAAATAAAAAAAATGTACCCCCCAAATAAATGAACCCCCCCCCCATACGCAAACATTTACTTTTTTTCAAAAGGAAGCCTTGCACAAAAAAAGTGTACTATGGATGAGACCTAATAGACTACCAATCAGAAATAAAGTAGAAGAAAAAAAAGTTTAGGATTTTCAAACAGCTGTAACTACTGTAAATGTGAAAACTCGTGCTTTATGCAAATGTAGGTGCATTTTTCTTTGTTTAGTAGTACATATGATGCTTTTTTTCCTTGACTTGAAAGCTATGTACATTATATTGATGTATACTGCCCTCTATTGTTCACAAAGAGTAATACCAAGCCTTGCATTTCTTTTCAAAATGTTCATTTCGGCTGCTGCTTAACCAGCTTATTTCTGACACTTGTTGTTTACAAGTTAAAATCAGTATTTTTTGCTAAAAAAATTACTTAGAACCCCCAAACATTATATATATTTTTAACAAAGACTATAGAGAATAAAATGGTGGTTGTTTAACTATTGTTTGTCACGCGGTATTTGTGCAGCGACCTTTTAAATGCAATTTTTGTTGGAAAAAATACACTTCACTGAATTTAAAAAAATTAAACCGTAAAGTTAGCCCAATGTTTTTTGTATATTGTGAAAGATGATGTCACATCGAGTAAATAGATACCTAACATTTTTTGGTTTAAAATTGCGCACACTCGTGGAATGACGACAAACTACGGTACTTAAAAATCTCTATAGGTGACGATTTAAAAATGTTTAACGGGTACCAGTTTAGAGTTACAGAGGAGGTTTTCTGCTAGAATTTTTGCACTCTCTCTGGCGATCGCGGCGATACCTCACATGTGTGGTTTGAACACTGTTTATATTTGCGGGCGCGACTTATGTATGAGTTATCTTTGGTGCGCAAGCTCACAGGGATGGGGGCCCTTTAAAAAAAAAAAAATGTTTTTCTTATTTATTTCATTTTTAACACTGTTCCTTAAAAAAAATTAAAAAAAATCTGATCACTTTTATTGCTGTCACAAGGAATGTAAACATCCCTTGTGACAGTAATAGGCAGTGACAGGTACTCTTTATGGAGGGATCTGGGGTCTAAAAGACTCCAAGCCCCTCCACTGCACTTCAAAGTATTCAAAACGCTGAAATCAGCAATTTTGACTTTTTTTTTTTTTAATCTTTAACCACTTGCCGACCGCCGCACGCCGATCTACGTCGGCGGTCAGCCCCTCACAGGCAAAGTGACGTAGGGCTACGTCACTAGCTTGTGAGGGACTAGGGAGCGAGCGCGCGCCGCCGGAGGCGCGCTCCCGCTCCCGCGTGGTCACGGACCCCCCCCGCGCGTGTGACCGGCGGACCCGATGTCCGCCGGCCACTCTGCGATCGGCGGGGGAGAGGGAGAAAGTCAGGCAGCTTGTGTAAACAAGCTGCCTGTCATTCTCCCCTCTGTATGAGAGCTGATCATATGGATCTACTATGTAGATCCGTTGATCACTCTGCATACAGCTGAAGCCACAGCCAATCACAGTAAGAATCACGCCCCTAGGGACACACACAGCCCCTCCCTCTCAAATAAAGTTAACCTCTTCACTACCAGTGTATTTTTACAGTAACAGTGCATATATATAGCACTGATTACTGTAGAAATGTCACTGGTAACCCCAAAAGTGTCAAAAATGTCAGTCAAGGGTCCAATCTGTCCGCCGCAATGTCGCAGTACCGCAAAAAAAATCGCAGATCGCCGCCATTACGCGTTAAAAAAAAACAACAAAAATGACAAAAATCTTTCCCTTAGTCAGTAAACGCAATAACTTTTGCGCAAACCAATCAAAATACGCTTTTTGCGATTTTTTTTACCAAATATAGGTAGCATAAAACAAATTGGCCGAAAATGTTAAAAAATTTTGATTTTTACATTTTTTTTGGGGGGAATTTCATATAAAAAAAAGGGAAAAATATTGCTATTTTTGCAAAATTGACGCTCTTTTTTTGTTTATAGCGCGTGATTAAAAAATCGCACAGGTGATCAAATACCGCCAAAAGAAAGCTCTGTTTGTGGGAAAAAAAGGACGCCAAATTCGTTTAGGTACAGCGTCGCACGACCGCGCAATTGTCCATTAAAGTCACGCAGTGCCGAATCGCAAAATACCCCCTGGTCGTTTAGCAGCCAAATCCTCCGGGGCTTAAGTGGTTAAAGAGGAAGTAAACCCTCCTCTAAAACTTTTACCTATAGGTAAGCCTATGATAAGGCTTACCTATAGGTACTGTAAATATCTCCTAAACATGTACCGTTTAGGAGATATTTACCTTACATGCAGCCAGTGACGTCACTGGCGCATGCGCTCTGAAGGAACGGCCACTGGTGCCGTTTCTTCAGAGACCCGTGCCGTTACTGCCGGCTCCCGCGCGCGTGCGCGGGAGTGATGTCACCGCGGCTCCGGCCAATCAGATGGCCGGATGCCGAGATCCCGGAAGACATGTCGCCCGTCATAGAGGTGAGCGGACGGCACGGCGGGGGCTCGTTCTAAGGTAAGTATTTCATAATGAGCTAGTATGCGATGCATACTAGATCATTATGTGTTTCTCTTTCAGCTTGTAAAGAACAAAATAATAATTGAACTGAGTTTACAACCTCTTTAACCGATAGTGGCTTTGTGACGTCGCTTCCGGGTTACTTGATCGGAGACCCGATCGAAATAGAATCTGGCTTCGTTCGGGAATCTATCCAGCCGGCGGACGTGCTGCTTCCTCATTCCACATAAGAGAGATGGATGGAGGAAATTCTCCCACTGCTGTATTGTATGCTAACAGCGGAAATTTGAATTGTCTGAAATCTAAAACTCCTGCATTAAACATAATAAAGCAAAAAAATGAACAAGCCTAAGGATTTAAATAATAAAAATAAATAAAAGGTATGGCGCTAACTGAAACCAACCAACATTAATAATAATAATATAGTAAAGAACTTAATTCATGATAACAATCCTTCATGATGCAAATTTGCGAAATTCCAAACAATAGTGTTTAACTGCTTGCCGACCACCTGCCGTAGTTTTACTGCGTCAGGTCAGCTTTGTCCCGCAAAACGATGTACCTGTGCGTTGCTTTGCAAGACCGCTAGTGGGGGCGTCCGTGCGCTGCCAGAGGCGCATGCACGCACTGATTGGCCACAGGGGTAACCAATCAACGGGTCCGGCAGCTGCGATGTCCGACGAGCACCCGCAATTACTCCCTGTGGTTGCAAACATGGCAGACTGCTGTTCTGTCAGCTATGAACACAGGGATTCTGTGTTCCTCCTATTTAGGAACACAGGTCTCTGTGTTCATTCAGTAAGCACACACCCCCCCACAGTTAGAAAGCACCCCCTAGGGACACATTTAACCCTTTGATCACCCCTGGTGTTAACCCCTTCCCTGTCAGTGTCATTAGTACAGTGACAGTGCATATTTTTTAGCACTGATTACTGTAGTAATGTCACTGGTACCCCCAAAAGTGTCAAAAATGTCAGTTAGGTGTTCGACCTGTCCGCCGCAATGTCACAGTCCCGCTAAAAATCGCAGATCGCCACCATTACTAGTAAAAAAAAAAAAAAAATTACATAAATCTTTCCCCTAGTTTGTAGACACGATAACTTATTGGGATTTTTTTTACCAAAAATGTGTAGCAGAATACAAATTGGCTTAAATTGATGAAAACCCTTAATGTTTCCTTTTAAAAAGATATCTAAATTATTATTATTTTTTTTAAATTGCACTGCTTATAGTCAGCAAGCTGTGTTGTATTATTTAAAATGTTACTAAACCCACAACAGTAAAATCAGTCTGTATATGCAGTAAAGCATGCTTGTTATACTCACTGTGGAACCTAAGGGTAATCCTCTGCATTGTGTGAAAAGGGTGTTTGATCCTGTCTTCTCTGATCCTCCCTTCTTCCACTGTCCCCAATTATCTCCTGATAGAACAGAGCCTTGGGGGTACTCTGGACATGCTGTTTGTTGTGTATTGCCAGAGGGTTTCTTCTATTTTGGAAGAGTGCATGTGATCAGCACAGGGCCAATCACCACTGTCCAGACAGAGGGTCAGGGGTCCTGCAACCTCATAGGACAATCAGGGGAGAATGAAAACTCCTCCTCCAAGCTTTAACCAGACACTGATAGAAGTCACAAGACTGCTATATACTGCTGATGAGAAAATGTATTTATCAGTTTATATTCACTACAAACAGGGCCGGTGCTAGACTATTTTACGCCCTAGGCAAGACCAGCTACTTGCGCCCCCCCCAAAAAAAGGGAAAAGGTTAAAAACTCCTCTATGTAATACCCAGTGACCCTGATCTGATGGTTCCTCCATGTTATGCTGTCATACCCAGTGACCCCCATTTTCCTTCATGTCCTTATGTCCCTCTATGTCACACCCAGGGACCCTGATGTTTTTCCATGTCACATCCTGGTACCCCAATATTCCTCAATGTCATGCTGTCATACCCAGTGACCCCAATGTTCCTCTATGTCACACCAGGGGCCCCTGATGTTCCTCCATGTCATACTCAGAGAGACCCTGATGTTTTTACATGTCACACCTGGGGACATCAATCCCCCATGGCACACAAAGGGACACCAATTTCTCAGGGCACACATGGTGACCCCGAACCCCTGTTACACCCAGTGACCCCTATCCCCCATGTCACACCTAGTGACTCCAATTCACCATGGCAAACCTGGTGACCCCAATTCCATTTCACACCAGGGATCCTCCATGTCACACCCCGGGACCCTGATCCCCTGTTCTGGGGACACCCACTGGGCAGTATGAAGAGAGTGGTCCGCACCCTGCCCTCCTTCACCGTGATCCTGCTGATTCCTTTTCCCAGGACGCTCCTCTCCTGGACCACAGTGCTCACCACGGCTCCAACTGGCTCATGGTGGATGGAGAAGCAGCAGTCAGTGCCGAGCTCCGGCTCAGGTTCAGCTCTCCTCCACTCCCTGCTTAATATCGACCCAGGGAAGTGAACGGCTGCCCACCAGCTCAGTGCAGAGTATCACTTCCTGCTCGGGGTTTAGGCCACTCAGCTCCAGCCGAAGAGGATCATCATGCAGGCAGCACTCCGGTGGGCTCCCTTCCTGCCTATTGGGGCCCCCCCCCCAAACAGCGGTCGAAAGCCAAGGCCTGGTAGTTCTGCCACTGCCCCAGACACCTATCATCTTCCTCTGTCCCTTCTTCCTCGCCCACTGCCGCCTCTCCCCTCAGCTCACAAGGATCATTAATGACGGAGAGAGAGTGCCGACTCATGGCTACGCCCCTAGGTGGCAATGTGCCCTAGGCGGCTGCCTAGTTTGCCTAGTGGAAGCACCGGCCCTGACTACAATAATTGCATTCCCATGTTCTGTGTACTGGGAGAGGCCTGATATAGTGAATTCATACAAAAATCCTGGCGCTGTGGTGCAGGTGACCAGAGTTCAAGGATGGGATGGTGAGGACAGATGATACCCAAAGAAAGCCACCATCAGCTAAAAGTCCATGTCCGGGCTGCAGCCTACCCAAACCCAGATCCTGACTGAGAGAGAGATAGTGCAACAAAATAGGGTATACTGGCGCTCCCAGACACAGTGTATAGTGAATGCAGGCTCCTGGGTTTAGTAACACTTAGATAGATAATCTCCTGCAAGGCCATTTGGCACAGAAGTCCTGAACCCTGCAGTATCCGGCCAACAGGAAGGGCATATACCATACCATACCATATACCATACCATACCATACACAGGTCCCACAGTATGTAGGAACACATCCAGCCTCTCTTGCTTGCTCCCGAGAGGGACTAAGGACTATGGCCTATGAGATTTGCAGGATGCAAAGAGCAGTGCACATGACCACAACTAATGTGCACTGCCTGTTCCAAACAAATGGAAATGAGGGGGAAAAGGAGAGGTTCAAAAAGGGATATTACAAGGAGGCAGAAAAACAGTAGATGGGCATGGATTATTTTTGGAGAATAGAAATAGCATTTAGTGTCACTTTCTTGGCCGTGTAATTAGGGTTGCTACCTCATCCCTATTAAACCAAACACATATTAATTACACAGGTTCTGGGGCGAATTTAATGCACATAAGGCACCAAGTGAGTTTAAATACCACCTTAATCAGCCACAGAACCTGTGTAATTAATATGTGTTCAGTTTTAAAGGTATGAGGTGGTAACCCTACATGTAATCTATGTTTCATCAAATTGTTTCTTACAGTATTTTTCTGCCTCCGTGTAAGGTCCTATGTGAGCTCTCTGACCTCTCCTTTTCCCTCTCACTTCTGTTTATTTGTAACAAACAGGGCATGTTAGTTACCATGATGTACACTGCTCTATGCACACGATAAATCCCATTGTCCATAGTCTCTAGTCCATCTCTGGAAGGAGCAAGAGAGGGTGGTTATGACATGATATCACTTCCGGTTACAGGAACCTTAAAGGCGCCAGGTTTTAAAAAAAATGACAGTATTCAAAATAGCCAAATTTGCTGTTTTGAATGCTTTTAAGTGCAAAGGAGTGATTTGGGGTCTTTTAGACCCCAGGTCCCTCCATAAAGAGTACCTGTCACTGCCTATTACTGTCACAAGGGATGTTTACATTCCTTGTGACAGCAATAAAAGTGATAAAAAAAAAAAAAAACATTAAGAGCCCATTCAGACTAGCGCGACTTGTCAGGCGACTTGTCAGCCTGACAAGTCGTGCTCGGTCGCGGTCAATTGAGTAGTAAATGACCCGTTCTAATAGGAGCGACACAAGTCGCTCCGACTTAGAAAAAGGGTCCTGTACTACTTTGGGGCGACCTCGGAGCGACTTGCATAGACTTCCATTATGTGAAGTCCCTGCAAGTCGCTCCGAAGTCGTGGTGCACGGGACTGACAAGTCGCCTCCCCAAGTCGTGCAGAGTCGTGTCGCCCCAGTGTGAACCGACTCTTAGGCCCCGTTCACACTGGGGCGACGCTACTTGCCGGGGCGACCTCGGAGCGGCCGGCACGGACTTCATAACATTGAAGTCAATGCAGGTCGCTCCGACTCGCCCCAAAGAAGCTCCGGACCCTTTTTCTAAGTCGGAGCGACTTGTGTCGCTCCTATTAGAACCGGTCCGCAGCTTCTCTATGGAAGGCGACCTACGGCGACCTGTCAGGCGACCATATGTAAACGGTGTTCAAACCATACATGTGAGGTATCGCCACAATTGTTGGAGCGAGAGAAATAATTCTAGCAATGGACCTCCTCTGTAACTCTAAACAGGTAACCGTTAAAATATTTTAAATTGTCCCCTATGGAGATTTTTAAGTACCATAGTTTGTCACCATTCCACGAGTGTGCGCAATTTTAACCACTTCTGGACCGGAAGATTTTCCCCCTTAATGACCAGACCATTTTTTGATTTGGCACTGCATTACTTTAACAGGCAATTGCCCTGTCATGCAACGCTGTACCCCAAATAAAACGGATGTCCTGTTTTTACCGCAAATAGAGCTTTTTTTTTTTGGTGGTATTTGATCACCTGTGCGATTTTTATTTTTTGCGCTATAGACAAAAAAAAGAGCGACAATTTTGGAAAAAAAAAAAATACAATATTTTTCACTTTCTGCTACTGTATATAACAACCCCAATAAAAAAATAAATAAAAATCGAATTGTTTTAGATCATTTTAGGCCAATTTGTATTCTGCTACATATTTTTGGTAAAACCAATCCCAATAAGCGTATTTTGATTGGTTTGCGCAAAAGTTATCGTGTCTACAAACTAGAGGAAAGGTTTGTTATTTTTTTACTAGTAATGGCGGCGATCAACGATTTTTAGAGGGACTGCGACAATGCGGGGGGGACTTACTGACATTTTGACACTTTTGGGGGGACCAGTGAAATTACTACAGTAATCAGTGCTAAAAATATGCACTGTTACTGTAATAATTTCGCTGGCAAGGAAGGGGTTAACACCAGGGGCGATCAAAGGGAATAAATGTGAGCCTAGGGGGTGTTTTCTAATTGTGGGGGGGGGGGGGTGGGCTTGTAATATCAACGGCGATTCGCGGGAACCTGCCGACCTGTCACCGTATAACTGCGGTGGCTGGTCGGCAAGTGGTGTGTTAGGTATCTATTTACTCGGCGTAACATCATCTTTCACATTATAAAATAAAATGGAATACCTTTTACTGTTTTTTTTTTTTTTTTTACATCGTGAAAGTGTATTCCAAAAGAATTGCTATCGAAAGACCACTGAGCAAATACCGTGCGACATAAAATATTGCAACGATCGCCATTTTATTCTCTAGGGTCTCTGCTAAAATACATATATATATATTTATATATATATATATATATATATATATATATATATATATATATATATATATATATATGTTTGGAGGTTCTAAGTAATTTTCTAGCAAAAAATGCTGATTTTTAACTTCTAAGTAACAAATGTCGGAAAAAGGCTTAGGCATGGAGGGGTAAAACCAGAGTTTAGTGTCACTAACATTGGCAATAGACGGTATCTACGGTGGAGTACCCACCTCACTATCCTAATATTTGATATTATTCAGTAGGGTGATTGTGTATAGTATATGTCTGGGAAAACTATGCGAGTTACCTTGCTTACAACACTGGTTGCAGTTACAACATTTTCTGCTCCTTCTACCGTCTTCGTGGCAACTTGATTTACGCCACTAACCACAGCTCCTCCCACAACATGAGCCTGCTCTTTGGTCTTTTCAGCGACTAAAAATGACAACAAAGCAAGCAAAAAGTAAATATTTCAGAAATGACTTCCTCCCCACTCAGCGGGTTTCGTCCTCGAACAATATGTTTTGACTGACACAGATTTCCCTTACTATTTTATGCTGTAAAATCGTGTTATTCTTACAACAAAGACAGAAATAGTGACATGACATTTTGAAAACTTTTCTTTAGAATATCACAGTTGCATTTTGACTTTTTAATATCAAATAGATATTGCTAATGACTAACTCTACTCAAAACCAATTTTTTACTTTTGCTGGCTACATTTGTTTTTTTAATGGCTTTTTTTATTTCTTGGGACTCTAAGTGTCGGTTCACACTACCGGGGCACGACTTCGGGGGCAACCTGTGAAGTCGCGTGCACTGTGACTTCGGCGCGACTTGCACGGACTTCATATAATGAATGTCAATGCAAGTCGCTCCGATGTCGCCCCGAAGTAGTACAGGAACTATTTTCTAAGTCGGAGCGACTTGAGTCGCTCCTATTAGAACGGTTCCCGTAGCACTGCATGGACCGCGACTTGTCAGGCTGACCAGTCGCCTGACCAGTCGCGGTAGTGTGAATGGGCACTTATGGCAATATGTCTCAACCAAAATGTATTTTCTGTGCAGCTAATGTGTTCATTACAAAGCCAAATAGTGGTATTACAAGTTTTAACATACACTATATTACCAAAATTACTGGGATACCTGCCTTTACACGCACATGAACTTTAATGGCACCCCAGTCTTAGTCCTTAGGGTTCAATATGGAGTTGGCCCACCCTGTGCAGCTATAACAGCTTCAACTCTTTTTGGAAGGCTGTCCATAAGGTTTAGAAGTGTGTCTATGTGAATGTTTGACTGTTCTTCCAGAAGCGCATTTGTGAGGTCAGGCACTGATGTTGGATGAGAAGGCCTGGCTTGCAGTCTCCGCTCTAATTCATCCCAAAGGTGTTCTGTCGGATTGAGGTCAGGATTCTGTGCAGGCCAGTCAAGTTCCTTCACCTCAAACTCACTCATTCATGTCCTTATGGACCTTGCTTTGTGCACTTGTCTACAGGCGAGCGCAGAGGCGTGCACACCCCAATCACCCCGTGAGGCACATATTTCCCCTGATCAGACCCTTGATAGTTCACGAAATAAAAAAAGTATTTTTTTTTTGTTTTTTTCTGCTAAAAAATAAAATTGTAAAAAATACCCTACTGAAACCAATCTCTGCCCTTATGACACCATCCACTGCTCTACTGAGACCATCAGTATATATACACATGCACACACACGCATACAGTAGATGTTTGAGTTTTGGGGTGCAAATCCTAATGAAATAAGCTGTGCACACCTATGCACTGGTTCAAATAATTTGGTGGAGGGGGATTATGGTGTGGGGTTGTTTTTCAGGGGTTGGGCTTGGCCCCTTAGTTCCAGTGAAGGGAATTCTTAAGTGCCGGTTCACATTGGTGCGATGTGAGAACCCTGCAAATCCACTGAAGGTTCCCGCATCGCACCCAAGTTCACACTGCCATATGCGAACTGCATGGAGTGTCAATACAAAGTTAACGACACCGCCAGTTTAGTTTGCATATCGCAGTGCGAACTGTCAGTTCGGACAGGAATTGGTCGCATAGGTGTGAATACCCATGTGATCAGAGGACCAAAAAAAGGGTTCTGTGCGACATTGGTCTAAATGGGATGTAAATTCAGCCATGCAATCGGCATGGCTGAATTAGCATTGCACAGACATCACATGTGATTTGCACAGCAGTGCAGTGTGAATCACATGCGATGTCTGACTTCGCATATGTGTGAACCGGCACTAAAGAGTCAGCATACCAAGACATTTTGGACAATTTCATGCTCCCATCTTTGTGGGAACAGTTTAGGGATGGCCCCTTCCTGTTCCAACATGACTGCGCACCAGTGCACAAAGCAAGGTCCAAAAAGATATGGATGAGCGAGTTTGGGGTAGAAGAACTTGACTGACCTGCACAGAGTCCTGCCCTCAACCCGATAGGACACCTTAGGAATGAATTAGAGCAGAGATTGCAAGCCAGGCCTTCTCATCCACATCAGTGCCTGACCTCAAAAATGTGCTTCTGCATGAATGGTCAAAAATTCCCATAGACACACTCCTAAACCTTGTGGACAGCCTTCCCAGAAGAGTTGAAGCTGTTATAGCTGCAAAGGGGGGGCCAACTCAATATTGAACCCTACGAGCTGAGACTAGGATGTCTTTAAAGTTCATGTGCGTGTAAAGGCAGGTGTCCCAATACTTTTAGTAATAAAGTGTATATAACAGGACTGTCCTGACATAATACAGGTCCTAAAGGTGCCTACTGATATCAATGATTGTTTATTCTGACCATTTATGATCAGATCAGACAACGTTACCATGTCTGGTGTAGGCCCTGTAGGCAGGAGTGCTGATCTGATGGGTCAGATTTTTATTGTTTTTCCCCAAGAATGAGGCCATGTCTCTAAATGTCTGCTCATCCACTGCATGCACACCTACACAAAACTAATTG
This sequence comes from Pelophylax lessonae, assembly GCF_965119305.1. Lineage (NCBI taxonomy): Eukaryota > Metazoa > Chordata > Amphibia > Anura > Ranidae > Pelophylax > Pelophylax lessonae. The sequence continues at coordinate 173,661,695 of NC_138776.1, read as the reverse complement.
GATCCAGTAATCAATTCCAGGTCTGTAATGTGAAGCCAACAGTAAATTATTTATTGGTCTAATATCTATAGATTGGTGCTTGAACAGTGTATTGATTCAGGCTTCTTCAGCTTTTGATCTAGGGCAATTGTTTCAATGTCATGATTTTTATTTTTTATTTCTTTGTTAAATTGGGTGAGAATAAGTTCATGTCTGTCATTCTTTCCATCTGCGTTTTATTGGCAAGATTTTCCTTCACTTCCTGTCCTGTAGACACTATGAGAAGTGTCCAGACTGAGGAAAACCCCCACAAACAGTTGTCACCAGAACAAGTGTCCCCATTGTACAATTTATTTTCTATTCTTGCTCTGATAACTAGGGATGATCGAACGGTTCGGGTCAACCATCAGTTCGACCCCGAACATTGGCTGTTCGAGGTTCGGCCGAATTCCAAACTTTTTGCTGAAAAGTTCGGAATTCGGCAACCAGAACCAACCAAAATGCAATGGGACAGGAAATGGGCTTTAAAAGCCTGTGAATGGACCAGAACCATCAGTAAAAGCCAATTGAGGGGGCAGGAGAGTGCTAGGAATGTGATTGGAGTGACTAGGGGGTCCAGAGGCCAATCATTAGTGAATATGCCCCCCAGTATATAAGATAGCCCCCACCAAATTCCTAGCATTGTAATACAGGGACGTGAAAGAGAGTGGAAGCAGTTCTGTTACTTCTGCTTCAAAGTGTCATTTAGCAATTATTAGTGTGAGGAAAGGGATATCTAGTGTAGTTAGGGTACTATTTTCCACTATAGTTAGATTTAATAATTTAGTTTCTGTAGGGAAAGTGTTAAGTGTAAGGGGACCGTAGTGTAGTGTAGGGTTAACTTACTCTGACTTCAATGGCAGGGTGACAAAACCCTTCCATGTCAGGGTGACCGCTATAGAGAAAAGATCGTTTCTCTTAGGACACTTAGAGAACAGCGATATGGCTTCGCCCCTGTCACCCTACTTTTTGCTGCAGGCGTTTATAGGGCTTTTTTGAGGACATGTTTGGAGTCAGGCATGACATCTACATCTGAACTTCTGTGTAGGGGTATATATACACACACACACATGTATGTATATATACACATATATAGGTGTGAAAATAGCAGAAACCTATGCTTACGCTAATGAAATAATTAACACCCATATGGCTTCTCTGCTATAACCTATATATGTGTATGTGTATAAATACATATAAGTGTGTGTGTATATATATATATATATATATATATATATATACCCCTATACAGAAGTTCAGATGTTTTGCCTGCCTCCAAAGACCCCAAAAAAATGCCCAAAAAAAACGCTTGCAACAACACACCTGGGCATTTTCTTTGGCGCAGGCATTTTTTTGGGCATTTTTTGTGGGTCTTTGGAGGCAGGCAGAACATCTGAAATGCTGTATAGGGGTATATATACACACACACACTTATATGTATTTTTACACATACACATATATAGGTGTGATAGGAGCGGAGACGTATGCCTGTTAATTATTTCATTAGCGCAAGTATATGTTTCTGCTACTTTCACACCTATATATGTGTATGTGTATAAATACATATAAGTGTGTGTGTATATATACCCCTATACAGAATTTCAGATGTTTTGCCTGCCTCCAAAGACCCACAAAAAATGCCCAAAAAAATGCCTGCGCCAAAAAAAAAACGTGGATCTTTGGAGGCAGGCAAAACATCTGAAATTCTGTATAGGGGTATATATACACACACACTTATATGTATTTATACACATACACATATATAGGTGTGAAAGTAGCAGAAACATATGCTTGCGCTAATGAAATAATTAACAAGCATATGGCTCCGCTCCTATCACACCTATATATGTGTATGTGTATAAATACATATAAGTGTGTGTGTATATATACCCCTATACAGAATTTCAGATGTTTTGCCTGCCTCCAAAGACCCACAAAAAATGCCCAAAAAAATGCCTGCACCCACAAAAAATGCCAGCTACAAAACCGGCAAGGTGTGAAAATAGCGGAGCCATATCCCTGTTCTATATTAATTCTAATACAAACAAACTTTTTTTTTTCTGGTTCTGGACATGCTACAGAGCTGAAACTTCACAGGTACACTTTTTAGACCCCCCCAGACACTAAATCCAAATAAATCTCTTTTTTTTTTTAATAATTTTTTCAATAATTGTCTCTCTATCAAAAAATGACAATTTTTAAGAACTTTTTTTGTGTGATTAATAGTCCCTGGGGCATGAACCAGAACCCTAGGCACTTTTTAGGGGCATTTATTGGGTTTTAGGGCTACAAAATTGAGTTTTTTGATTACCGAAGTTTGGGTCCCATTGATTTCAATGGGGTTCTGAAATCCGGGCCGAACTTTCGGGAAGTTCGGGTGTTCTGGTCGAATCAAACTTTTGAAAAGTTCGATTATCCCTACTGATAACATGAAATCTTGGATTACCACTTGTTTTCTGTCCCAAAGACACTCTTTAGAAGTCCAACGTGCCTCCACACGACAAATAACAAGTGTAGGTCAGTGATGACGAACCTTGCCTCCCCAGATGTTTTGGAACTACATTTCCCATGATGCTCATACACTCTGCAGTGTAGTTGAGCCAACACTGTATCTTGGCCTAGGCCAACAAGGCCCAGGCCTAGGGCAGCACTTTGCAGGGGGGGCGACAAAAAGGCCGCCCCCGCATAAAAATTACAGCCTACTCCTGGCTTTTAGTATAGCGCCATTCTTGTGGGCCAGACTGGGCCGGGTGGCAGGGCCAATGAGCCAAATCAGTCTGGCGCCCCCATAAGCATCCAATAGACTCGCGTAGGTATTGAAAACCTACTTGAAGCAAGCAAAAGCCTCTCAACACAGCTTAGGGTCCATTCGCACCAGCCGCTGCACTGGTGAAGCCTAAAGAGGAAGGGGTGGGGTTTGCAGATGGCAGGGGGGTCTTAAAAAGGAAGGGGTGTGGCCCTGGCAGGAAGGGGTGGGTCATATTTAAAGTAGGGGGTGCATGAGTTTAGTCAGGCCTAGGGCAGCACAAATCCTAAATACACCACTGAGTTGAGCGTCATGGGAAATGTAGTTCCAAACATCTGGGGTGCCAAGGTTTGTCATCACTGGTGTAGGTGATGAATTCATATCTCTGTTGTACAAATCTGTGCAGAGGCACACAAAGATCGGAGTGTGCATTATACGCTTTTTTCTCAGTGCAGCTGAGCTCTCTCCCTGCTGTTGCTAGGTCACAAAGAGAGAAGAGTGGCCGAAACGTTTTTAAGCTGTGTGGGCAAAGTCTGATGGGGATTCACAGACACTAGTTCCCCATTAGGTACGATCCTCTTGTGATTGACAGCAGGCAATGGGCAAATACAAAGCCAATGAACACTGCACAACTCGTTACTGGGAGGCTATCTGCTGTGAAGCTGACAACTTTCCCTAACAGCAGGTGATAGGTGGTCTCTTCATGCCAACTTAGGACGGCCATACATGGTTCAAATCTCAGCAAGAACTGGCTGAGATTCGAACTGTTAATGGGCAGTCTGTGTACAGACCATTCGGCTGCTATAGCTACTAGCGAAAATCAATGTGTTCTCCCGGTGGGGGCGATTTGCCCTGCCTTCCCGCTGGGAGAACACAATGTCAACATGTGCCCGCTGGGAGAATTCCCCTGACAACACTGTCTGCGGTTGCAGAAAAGAAGATCACTCCATCTAGTAGGAGCAGACAACTGTTCGGCAGCAGGGATTCCCCTGTCAGCACGGTCTGTGTTGATGAGGGAATCGCACATATTTCAACGGGTTGCAGGAAAGAAATTCGCACCATGCCTTAGAGTTGGTCTTAACTCCAGTCTCATTATCTATGAACTGGAGTTAACTGTTTTTTAATTTGGTGTAGTAATAGCATCAATTTGTGGATAAAAAATGTCAATATGGTGCAATGGTTGCAACCTGGGCAGGGACAAACTACATCGATGGAAAGTACAGTGTTGTCCAAATCCTCAGGATGAATCCTATGGCTTTAGGAACCACTAAACAATCCAATCCAGCACACTTAGTGCTGGTTCACACTACCGCGGCACGACTTCGGGGGCGACCTGTGAAGTCGCATGCACCGCGACTTCGGCACGACTTGCATGGACTTCATATAATGAATGCCAATGCAAGTCGCTCCGATGTCGCCCCGAAGTAGTATAGGAACTATTTTCTAAGTCGGAGCGACTTGAGTCGCTCCTATTAGAACGGTTCCCGTAGCACTGCATGGACTGCAACTTGTCAGGCTGACCAGTCGCCTGACAAGTCGCGGTAGTGTGAATGGGCACTTAATACTGCACTTCCAAAGCCTCGTACACACGATCAGATTATCGAATGATCTTTCGTCCGTTTTTTTGCTGCATGCTAGTCACATATGGAAAGTGAAGAGGTTACTTTCATAAGAAAATTCTCGTACGACAGAATTCAACCTCAGAATTGATGTCATGTGTTGAATTGTTTTGTATGTGTTCTTTCGTTTCTGAGCATGCCTAGTCTTGCTCTTACGATTTTTTTCGGACGAAAACTGTACTAATTAAATGAAAATCGGATGTTGTGTTGACATACGATAAAAATATTATAGCCTGCACATCCAGTTTTTGTCGTCCCGAAAATTCGTAATCGGCTGTCGAAAGCACTATATTAACAATCCGAAAGTTTGCGGATTGTTAGTCGGACAAAATTTTACTTGCGATTTTCATACGTGTACGGGCCTTAAGAGACTGAAGAGATCTCTAAGCAGAAAACAGACAAAAAGAGCAAAGTGCACATAAGTGTAGTGGGTGTGTAAGCATTTATTAAAGGAAGACAATTAGCAACTCACATAAAGTAAGAAGAACTATGCTTTATCATGGTTCTCAAAAAGATTATCAGTTGGGGAAGACACCAAGAGAACTGTCACAATGGATACACTGGATATGGTCTGGATGGCACCTGCAATAGCTAAGAGAGACAGCAAGGGGGCACCAATCTAAGTGCAGCAAGGTGGATACAGCACACAATAATTGGCAACTCAGTGTGTAGATGAATTCATGCATTGGCTGAGAGCACTGATCATGGGCTGGTCAGCTGCTGATTTTCCAGAATGCTCGTCCGACAAAGGCTGGCCAAACAGCGACTTCTGATGGACCAGCTGACATACGCACGGGCTGAATGTCGGGTGATTTTATTGAACCTGGCATTGTCTCCCGACATTTGGCCCCTGTGTAGAGAGCTTAAGTCTGTGCACTTTTCTCATTTTGTCTATAGCACCCCTTTGCATGTGTTGGGACAGCTTAGGAGCAACAGGCATTTGATTGAGCAACTACTCTCAAGTTGTTACTCTGTTGATTACTTCAATAGTGGTTCTATTATACCCCTGAGAAAGGTGGCGTGGTGTTGCCCCCAAAATGCATTGGCTGTTTTTATATGACTTATTTTTACCAGCAACTAAAATTATTTTGGATTCTTTCATCCGATTTTTTTTTTTTCTGGTCCTCCTTTCTATACTGCCATCAAAGTATTGCTTTATTGAATTCAACCAGTTGAGCGCAATAATGCACAGCAATCAGATGTCACCTTGTATTCATCTGAAGCATGAATTCTGATTGATCCCAATGGGACACTGCACTTAATTATTGCTTTATCAAAAGAACTCTTTATTGAACAGCCCTCATATATAAAGCCAGCAATAGACAATTTGAATCTCGGCCAGTTCAGCAAGAATCAAACCATGTATGGGCAGGCTGAATGTACCCAAGTTGATCAATCAATCAACTTGGGTACAACCAGCTTGATGGATTTTACATGCAATTACTGCTGGTGGCTGTTATAGCCGCTAGCAATAATCACTGTGTTGTCCCGCTGGAGACGGTTTCCCCTGCCTTCCGGCTAGGAGAACCCTATGGCTCTGCGGAAGGGGGGATCACTGAAAAATAATCACTCCATTTATGGCAGGCCTAAGACCTATGTAGTAAGTTAGCTACACCTTGTGACTGTACCTTAGAAGAGCTATAGAAGATATATGCTGTACCTGTGCTGACACTGTGCACCACACCTTCCTTGGTCTTGGCACCTGTAAAACAAATTTGATATATTGTGTCATTGTTGTGTAAGACGTGATGTTCTGGATTCCTAAACATAAATTAAATCTAATTGGAGGTGACAACCCAAACTAAAAAAGGGCTGATCATGCAGCAATATTCATTATTTACACGTTTGCTACATACACTTAGCAAGATTCATTCACTTACACACCTTAGTGTTTATTCATCTTTGCTCCCATAACATGGTAAAGGAAACCATTGCCTTATTTTTTATATTCAGTTTTTGTTTCCTTTTTTTTTTTTTGCAAAAAAAACAGAGCATTAAAGGTTTCACATTTCTGTTGTGGTTGTACACTGCTACTGTTAACACAATAAATCTTGATCATTTACAGAAATAATAATGAAAAACTACAATTTCTTTCTTTAATACCAAACAACCCCCTTGTACCTGAAGTATTTAAAGATATGTTGTACAGAGATATAACTACAGCCATAGCAGATCATACGATTGCTTAGAAATTTAGTGCATCCACTACAGCATTTTTTTAACCTTTGTGAGATCAGGACCTGCCTGGTAAACTCTTTTAAAAATCTTCCAGGCTCCAACAGTATAACAAAAAAAAAAAGAAAAAAAAAAAAAGTTTAAGCTTATACACTACAACTACTTAAAAAAGTGGGACATCTTTGTTGAATACAATGACAAAAATTATTTATCTGAATACAGTAAAACCTTGGTTTGAGAGTAACTTGGTTTAAGAGCGCTTTGCAAGACAAGCAAAATTTCCAAATAAATTTTGACTTGATATACAAGCAATGTCTTGATATACAAGTAGCCTCAAGTCACAGCTGAGTATAAAAGAAGAAGAGAGGCGCTTCTAAGTGTAGCAATATGGTTACATTTAATGAAGGTACAACATTTAGCAAATCACATGGTTGATGATTAAAACAGGCACATCTAAGGATGCAGGCATCAGGGGTAAAGCTGTCCACATAGACCATCCTCCGCACCACCATCTACGTCATCCCTTCCATGCTGCCCCTCGCTATCAGATCGCTTTACTCCAGGGTGGTCTTCCCGGTCAGGATTACAGACTAGCAGCCGGTGGTTCAGAAGATGGTCTATGTGGACAGCTTTACCCCGGATGCCTGCATCCTTAGATGTGCCTGTTTTATTCATCAACCATGTGAGTTGCTAAATGTTGTACCTTCATTAAATGGAACCATTTTGCTACACTTAGAGGCGCCTCTCTTCTCTTTTGATACTCTGTAGCTCCTGCTGGATTTTTCTTCCAATCCCCTTGTGGAAGCGGCTATTTGTGGATGGACATTTTATGGTTACACAACCTATCACATTGCTATAATCTTTTTATATGGACTATAAATTGAAGGATTTATGAATAAATGATTGTGGAACGAATCATCTGAGTTTCCATTATTTCTTATGGGGAAACTTGCTTTGATATAAGAGTGCTTTGGATTACAAGCATGCTTCCGGAACGAATTATGCTCGCAATCCAAGGTTTTACTGTATAATATTCATATATATATATATATATATATAGATATATATATATATATACATATATATTAATATATATTAAATTCTGAATTTGGTGTCAGCATATTTTATAAATAAATTAAAGTTAGATAATCACTAATAGTCTCCATCTCATTATTTTATACCTTTACTCTAGTAAACCCCAGTCCCCACACCAGCACCATGAATTAAATCCCTGGTCTAGCAACTTGCACAGCAGAAGGTGACTGCTTTCAGTGTTTTGCCCCAGAACAGTACCTACTTCAACCAGGGCATTACAACCAGGGTGCCCATTCGTGGATTAAAATTCAGCCGGGTACTGGCTGAAGGGGTGCACTGTAGCTGCTCTCAAGCCACTGTGCCCTGATCTGTAGAACCTACCAGGCAGTAGAAATGTTTAGGTCATTGTATTCCTGTCTGCACTGCTCTATAGCAGCCAAAATGGATCCTGGGCCTGACAACATATCACCCCTGCCTACAAATTTCCCTTTATATGTTATGGTGTATGTATATTTTCTACCATTACACCTTAACTCAAAGCAGCAATCTTTCTCAACTCCACTCTGGCACAAAGTTGTTATTTTTTTGGTTATAGATAATGGAAAATTAGAACATGTGTCAGATATTTATTGCTTTGTTACTATCATATCCCAGTAACAGGGGGCCAGAGCGACAGTAAAAGATAGTAAATTGTTCCAATGGGACAAAGGCATTATATTTTCCCTACTTCACTATAAAAGTGCTTTTGTTGATGCCTATGTGAGGTTTTATTACTGTTTTCCTTCCTGCCTGGGCGTTGAGGTGTTTGGATGTGTCTGGATCCTAGTCCAAACCCACCTGAGCAAGCCCACCAGGAAACTGTCACCTGTATTGTGCCAATAATCCCTACTGGTGATCCCCCTTTCTGCTCACTTCTGCTCCTGGTGTCTTAGAGATAAAAAAATAAATAAGGGGAAAACTCCTATATGGAGCTCCATACAGCAGGATTTTTTTAAACTTTTTTATTTCAAGGGCCAAAATAAGAAAAATTTTACCATAATGGGACCCAAGAGGAGAATCATTACCAGAATGTCTGAAAAGCTAAAGACAAATAACAATGGCCGTATAAAGCATGCATTGTGGATGCTGTTTGCTATTCCTGTAGGCTTTAGTAACATTTTTGAACTAACATCAACTTCTCTTCACCTCCCAAACTCGCCTATGTAATTCCATCTGCCCCCTATCTTGTATGTGTTCGTGTTTGTGTATTCAGACATATTCATTAGTTTCACGGGTTTTGAGAGAGGTGACTATGTTGTGGATGGAAAAGCATATTACATTTTTTAGGCCATACATGGTCAGTGGTTATCTTGCAGTATCACTCGCCACTGATTTTGTGCTAGGACAAACTAGGCTATGATGCAAGCTTCAATAGAGCATATGCTGACACATGATCCAGTCAAGCTTGCGCCAAAATATCTGCAGGAATCCCATTATAAGCCACTGGTGACCTTTCCTCTATTTGGCTCTGGTGAAAGCTTGACTGAGGCCTAGGCTGACATGTGTGCAAGCTTTATGATTGTTGTATATCTTTTTCTGTATTAGGTGACATGGTTATGAGGTGTAGATGAGCTTAGATGTCATTATGACACATATTTTTCATCACATTTCATTGGTTATACATTCTTCAAACAGTTGCCACTGATTTGTGGGTTGCACTGTGATAAAGGGATCCTGCAAGATCCTAAGACATGGGTGATGATTAAAACACAAGTCACATAGGTCGTTCTTCTCAGTGGTGTGCTTGTGATGTTTCTAGATGTATGAATTTATAAGGAAAGCAGAATATCCATTGTGATGAAGATACTTTCTCAGGGCGCCCTGACTGGTTTATTGCACCCTATCCTAAAATATTGAGGTCCAGACTTGGCCTACATGTGGTAGAGGCCTACAAAGCCATCTTCAATCCTGATATCAGTACTCACTACTTTTACACAGTCTATTAAATAAAAATAAAGAAACACTTTTTAATGTGAAAAAATCTAATACTGTCTGCTGGCTTGCTTCCATCTCATCTTATTGGTGGAATAGGGCAAAATCAATGTATATAATATCAATTTTTTTCTTATATGGGCACAGTTTATATTACATTTAAAATACCATGTGATAACAATATACCCTTCACTAGGGGTTGTTGTGTATTTATTTAATCTAAACTTTAATGAGGACAGTCTGATTATATGATTACTGTTCAAAAGTATCAGCAGGATATCCCAGAGGTGTAACTAGTTTCTGGATTTAATTCTCATCCATTCTGGCCCTGCCCTGTATTGCTATACTTTCCCAGACTAATGAGATTTTCTTAAGGTGTGGGGATAATTGAACTGAGCCGGGCATGGTAGCCACACCCAAATCTCTGCAGTATACTCTGACAAGCACCAAGATGCCTGAACTGGCTTGTCCGGTGATGAAACATATTTTGAAATGAATTGATTTTGGCTTTTAAGCTACACATAAAGCAATGGGTAGAGCCCAGCTAGCAATAATTCGAGACAAAATCACTGAATAGATAGTTACGTGCATTCTCTATCAGTAGTTTAGATATTTGATGATTGCCTTCCCAAGCAGAAGAGCGTCTCTCAATATCAGACACTAAATTTGATTAGTTTGTACCTCTATATATGTGGAAAATTGTAAAACCTATCTGGTCATAATGTTCCCAATTTTATACAGCATTTATTAACTTGTGTAATTCCTAATAATTACATTTTACTTGAGGGTTGCTTTTTCTTATGAATGATTTTTTTGAACTGCCACACTTACAATATTATATTGAAAATACACTACAACCATCTAGGAGGAATTTGAAGCTAATACATATCAACCTTATTTTAGTAATCTACCACAATTACTTTGGAATGGATAGCCTTTATTGAATTCTTGGTACGGTGACTATACTCATTGCATGGATTCCTTAGGGCATTACTCAGCACAAATCATTCTTGTGGTTTAGCATTGCTGACATAGTCCTTAGGGCTATCAAGATGCACCTTCCAAGGCCTATCCGCAATCTTCAGTGTGTCTTTTATTGATAATACCATGTCTGCCCCAATACACAATATTGAGTATCACTTGTTTTAGAGTTTCTAGTATTATTATTTTACCACTATCAGAATTATATGACTATTTCACTGGATTTTACCCTCATTTATTATGTTTCACTACATAAATTATATTGATTTTTGAACTTGCTAGTTTAATTGGTGATATTAAATGTTATCATCATCCACCCAATAATTTATTTCAGTAGTATCACTCATTAGGAATAGTGATGGAAAAACACATGCCTATAAAATAGGCATAGAAACTGCTAGTATCCTAAATGTTTGCATACACACCCCAATGTCATATATATAATTTAGTATTATTGGGCCTCCCTGTATGTAGTTATAAACAGCTAAGGTTAAAAAATATTTTAAAGTACCACTGTACTGTCCATATTGCTGCCTTGAATAATTTTTTTTTTTATTTAGATTTTAAATTTGAATTTTTTTCTTACAAAAAAACATCAACAAAACTACAACAGACGAAGAAAAAAAAAAAAACACCCAACATCTAAATGAAGGTCAAAACATAATTCCAAACAATATCAGCATTAGTACATTTGATACATATAGTTCACCCAAAATATTTCCAGATATTCCCAGATACTTAAGAATATAAAGATGCTCTGAAGCAAATATGTAAAAATAAAAAATAAAAAAAGAAAAGCCTTTCATTTAATTTCTTTCCTTTTCTTTGACAGTCCTTCCCCCTCCACTAAAAAGGTACCGATCTAATTTTATAGACTTAGATTAAAATTGTTGTAAATCGATGCATCCAACCATTTCTCCATATTTTTTCAAACTTCTGAGAGCTGTTGCGTTGAGCATAAGTACATTTTTCGAACCTTCTATATATTTCCATAAGTACATTTTTCGAACCTTCTATATATTTCCACTTCACAAATCCATAACCTTATAATGTGATTATATGTATGTGCATCTCTTGTCTTTTCACTAGCACTCAATGCAAAAAAATTAAGTAGTCAGAAAAATAATCTCGTTTGGTACATTCAATATAGAGAGTGGTTTTATGTACGTAAGGGATGCCTTGAAATAGATTTGTACTGATAAGGATTGAGGAAAAAGCACACTTCAGTTTTATGGTTAAATATATGACTGCACATCGAAATCATTGCTGTTTTCTGCCTTAGTTGTTGCATATTAAATGTACTTTCCATGGGATGGCAGTGTGATCAGCCTTTAGATGTCCCTGAACATGTTATAGCTATGATGCAATGAGTTCAGATATGGGTCTTATCACAGTGGAAAATTTCCTATGACAAAAAAAATAAAAAGAATATTATTACTGCAGTGATGCTGACACACCCAGCTTCACACACATCGGCCATTGTTTCTCTCTGCGCCCCACCCAATAACAGATACAAACCTGCCTGTATGATGTACAGCACAGGACTTATTGCATATTCTTTGTAAAAAGTATACATTGCTTTATCATATTAGAAAGCAAGAGACCTGCAGATTATTTTAAACATATCTTTTTTTAACACTATAGTAGGTAAACTTTAGCTATTGAATAGAGTTAACCGAGATTACAAATTGTCAGACAATAATATTAAACAATAAAGAGCCATATAGCAGTGAAAACTCTTGCACAATCATATTTACTTTATAGGCATCGATACAATTTTCTCCTGCAGTTAATATTCAGTTGTAGGTCAGCTTAAACTATTTTTACCTTGATATTGTATTTCATAGCATACCAAGCAACGTGCAGCCTCTTAAATGTATAAAGACATTGCCACCAAGTGTTAACATACTGTATATTCATGCTGTGCAGTACGAATGCTAGCAAATGCCATCAACTATATATTTCTTTGTAAAAAGTGCCAAAAAAGTAGTTGATAGCAACTAATAGGTTGAAGCTAGTAAATGACAGAGCAAAAAAACTGTGCTTGTGTACCAGAGTTATTCAGAAGAAATAAAGGAGCACGACTGCAGGGTCAAAGTAAACTGAGAAAAATACATAGGCCACTGTTGCTGACTTTGCTGTCATTCTGATCAAATATTGCTAACGCTGACTAGAACAAGCATGCACCCAGTGCAATCAAAACAGCTAATCTGCATTCTCGTTCTGGCTCAGCGAAACTATTGAAGTCATGGGGTCGGATGAAGCCGGAGGTTTACTAGTTCCTAGGTCAATGACTCTACCACTACTGAAGCCAGAGGTTTACTAGTTACATACTTGTTCCTAGGTCAATGACTCTACTACTACTGAAGCCAGAGGTTTACTAGTTACATACTTGTTACTAGGTCAATGACTCAACTACTACTGAAGCCAGAGGTTTACTAGTTACATACTTGTTCCTAGGTCAATGACTCTACTACTACTACTAAAGCCAGAGGTTTACTAGTTACATACTTGTTCCTAGGTCAATGACTCTACTACGACTGAAGCCAGAGGTTTACTAGTTACATACTTGTTCCTAGTTTAATGACTCTACTACTACTGAAGCCAGAGGTTTACTAGTTACATACGTGTTCCTAGGTCAATGACTCTACTACTATGTGAAGCCAGAGGTTTACTAGTTACATACTTGTTCCTAGGTCAATGACTCAACTACTACTGAAGCCAGAGGTTTACTAGTTGCATACTTGTTCCTAGGTCAATGACTCTACTACTACTGAAGCCGGAGGTTTACTAGTTCCTAGGTCAATTACTCTACCACTACTGAAGCCAGAGGTTTACTAGTTGCATACTTGTTCCTAGGTCAATGACTCTACTACTACTGAAGCCGGAGGTTTACTAGTTCCTAGGTCAATGACTCTACCACAACTGAAGCCAGAGGCTTACTAGTTGCATACTTGTTCCTAGGTCAATGACTCTACTACTACTGAAACCAGAGGTTTACTAGTTGCATACTTGTTCCTAGGTCAGTGACTCTACTACTACTGAAGCCAGAGGTTTACTAGTTGCATACTTGTTCCTAGGTCAATGACTCTACTACTACTGAAGCCAGAGGTTTACTAGTTGCATACTTGTTCCTAGGTCAGTGACTCTACTACTACTGAAGCCAGAGACAGCATTAAAAAAAAACAAAAAAAAAAAAAAACAATGGCTACCTACATATAAATGTTAGTAGAGGTTTCCTTTATGTTGAACATGCCTGGTATGATGGTAGAGATCAGCACTATGGACAGCTCACATTATAACAAATAATATTTAGGCCCAATCTATAAGATCTAGATCTGACTGTAAGCTTTGTGCTGGGAAATGCCATTTTAGTATTGATCTGTTCACGTCAATGAAGCATCTTCTATAATCTCTCCAGAATACTAAAAGGATGAGCAGTGCTGTCTCCAATTACCAGAATTTCCATTAAACCTCTGCTTTCCTCTTGTGCAAGTCATCATCATGGGACACTGTGACCTTAATCTTATTTTATAAGACTTTTGTTAACTAAATGTATCATATATCACTTAGTTTGTAATTTAAACAATAGAACAACTGATCTATGGGCTCTATTTTTAATATCATCTCTGATAAGTTTCATCAGCCTTGATTGGTTTCAGGTACGTATATGAAAAATAATAAAGGAGTAAACTATCACAAAACAGCGATCTACTATATTCATATGGTTTCTTGTGTTTGCATTCTTTTTGATCATATCAGCTTTATAATTTGTCACATTAAACATTATTCAAGGTCATCTTGTAATTGCTTCAAATAATCATTTAGGTATTTGTCAGCAAATAATTATTATCATTGAGATTTGACAGTTATGCCCTATATATGAACTCTGTAGGTGGGTTATGGCATGCTTGGGCAAAGTAAAGCAGAGGAAGCAAGAGAAAGCTTAATTAAGGTTAATTAAGCTGTAATTTTTTTTTTCTGTGCATTTATCCAACTTTTATTCACTCACCTACATACATGACCCCCTCCTTGGTCTTCTCTGCAGCCTCAGTCACACCCTGCTTGGTCTTCTCTGCAGCAGCCACCACACCTTCCTTAGCCATGGAGAAACCTTTCTTAAAGACATCCATGTTAGTTGTGTATGTAAAGGGAAGTTTCGGAGACCGTTTCGCCTTTCCTGCGTCCCACCTGAGCTGCTGTGCTGATCTTCAGGAGGGCGGTGGCAGTGTGATAGTTTTCAGAGATTTCGTCAGCTTCTTATCAAAGTGCTGCACTGCAGTCTGACCAATGACCATGAGTATCCACTTCTAAAATATTAATGATATGTGCTGGAGTGGTACAGTATGGTGGGTTAGGGGGACTGTAGGGGAGGAGCAGGTTGCTGAAAAAAAAAAAAAAAAGGATGGGTAAGTGCAGAGCAAGAGGGGGGAGATCTGGAAATGGAAAGCACCACTGGAACATTTCCAGGCACTTCTGAAGCTGGAGATGTGCTGTGCTGCAGTATGCTACATTCATTCAAGGGCAAGCTGCGGATAGAGAGAGAGATGCTGCACAGGCACATCTATCTTGCAAGCTGCTTGAGGATTCAGCTTCTGTTTTGCAGTAGTGTGCTTTTAACCTATTGCATCCAGGATCCATATATGTTATTGCACTAGCATAAAAAAGGTACATCAGTAATTGAATTTGAGAAAAGTTACGTGATGCATTCTAACATACTAAGTACCCTGTCTGAGAAAGGTTTATTACATTAATAGTCAGGCAGAGAAAGGCTTTTACTCTTCCACCAGTAAGATCTTCGCTACTTGCAATTCACAAGGCCAAAGTGATTTGTTGGTAAAACTGCATAATAGCTCAAAGGAAAGGGCCAATAGTCAACTGACCGGTGGATGATTCTGCAATTCCTACAAGAGGATAAAGCGGTAAACGCCCACTTAGCACAGTTACCGCCCCCTCTGCAGATCCAATTTATACAGTAAATGCTATACTCATTATACATATTTTTGGAAACTAAAGCTGAACTCTTTCGGGTCCCTCGTTTTTATTTATAAACCGGATTGACATCATTAGGGACTATTATAAATTACTAGCTATATTCTTAGATTTTGCTATCACATGGACACCAGTACATTTAGTGTCAGTACAGTACATGCTGCAGTTCTATATGCATGTCATAATCTATCCTTCTTCCAAAAGTGAATGTATAAGCATGTATCATAAAAATTTGCAAAGTCAGATACATTTTTGCTGCATAATGATGTCATATATGCATGCTGCAAGATAATTGAGCCTCCCATTGGTGCTTTTAATTGAATGGAGGCTAAAAGCACACCTTAGATATAAGCCATTTATTGAAAGAATGTCTTAAAAATATGTTTGCCTTACTTGGAGGACAATGGGAATCCTGAACAGCGAAGTACAACCATTATTTATTCGGCCTTGTCAATCTTGCTGTTAAATTGTCTGAAGAGCAAATGTTGCATATGCAAAAGAAAAAAAAAAATCACTGCTGTTTTAGGAAATTTATGGAAAAATATTAGAAAGGGGGAGAAGTAAGCATCTTCCAGTGATCTGATCAAATCTATTCCTAAAATAAACACCAGCCTAAAGCTGGCCATACATTATATACTTTTCTTGTTCAATTTCCTTTAAGGGCCATACACACTATAAGATTTTCTGAAGACTTTTTCCTTCAGATTTACCTTTTCTATGTAGTGCAAGGGCCTGCCAGATTGCATACAAATTGAAAGTGTTTAGGTTTGACCTCATATTATATGGTTTTGGTAAGTCTAAAGGAAAAAGTCTTCAGAAAATCTTATAGTGTGTATGGCCCATAAGATTTACATTCAACTACGTAGTACAAGGGCCTGCCTGATTGCATACATGCTGAAAGATTTTAACTTTGATCTCATATAATACGGTTTTTGTAAATCTAAAGGAAAATTGTGGAAAACCATTGTATAATGTATGGCCAGCCTAATGAGGCAACCACGGGTTGCAGGAAAGAAATTTGCACAATTTCCCCATCAACACAGACAGTGTTGACAGGGGAATCAGCAATCATCTTCTCCCAACGGGGGGAAGGGGGATTGTGGGGAAGCCATCCCCATCGGGAGAAGACTGTGATTATTGCTCGCGGCTATAGCAGTTGCTAGTGATAATTGCAAGAGAATCTAGCAGGCTTGTTGTACTCAAGTTGATCGATCAACTTAGTGCATTCAGCCTGCCCATTAGCAGTTCGAATCTTGGCCAGTTCCTGCTAAACCAGGCCAAGATTCGAACCATGTATGGCCGGCCTAAGTGAGGGCTATGTGAATATACACTGTTCAAAAAAAGTAAAGAACACTTTTTAATCATAGTATAGCATCAAGTCATTTAAACTCCTGGGACCCTATAGAGGTTGCACAGGCAGTCCAACTCCTCCTGGATGGCAAATCAATACCATTGCCAAAAGGTATGCTGTGTCACACAGCACAGTCTCAAGAGCATGGAGGGGATTCCAGGAGACAGGCAGTTACTCTAGGAGATCAGGACAGGACGGTAGAAGGTCCTTAACCCATCAGCAGGTAATTGCTCCTTTGTGCTACGAGGAACAGGCTGAGCACTGCCAGAGCCCTACAAAATGACCTCCAGCAGGCCACTGGTGTGAATGCCTCTGACCAAACAATCAGAAACAGACGTCATGAGGGTGGCCTGAGGGCCCAGCGTCCTCTAGTGGGCACTGTACTTACTGCCTGGCACCATGGATCTCGATTGGCATTTGCCATTGAACACCAGAATTGGAAGGTCTGCCACTGGTGCCCTGTGCTTTTCACAAATGAGAGCAGGTTCACCCTGTGCACATGTGACAGACGTGAAAGGGTCTGGAGAAGCCAAAGAGAACATTATGCTGCCTGTAACATCACTCAGCATGACCGGTTTGGTGGTGGGTCAGTGACACACAGACCTCTACAGGCTAGAAGATGGCACCCTCACTGCCATTAGATATCAGAATGAAATCCTTGAATCCATTGCCAGACCCTACGCTGGTGCAGTTGGTCCTGGGTTCCTCTTAGTGCACGACAATGTCCGGCCTCATGTGGTCAGAGTATGCAGCCAGTTCCTGGAGGATGAAGGAATTATACCATTGAATGGCCCCCATGCATGTCAAACCTTAAGTCAATAGAACACCTCTGGGACTTTATGTTTCGGTTAAACCGACACCGCCAGGTTGAACTTCAGTCTGAAGCTCATTGATGCTCTGGTCCAGATCTGGGAGGAAATACCCTAGGACACCATCCGTCGTCTCATTAGAGCACCATTTTGAGTTGCTGCAATGATATTTCAGCAAAATATACTAGAATCATTTGTTTCACTTTGATTTTTTGGGGTGTCTTTGAATTCAGCCCCCTGTAGGGTGATACATTTTCATTTCCATCAAATGATGTGGCATCCTTGTGTTCCTAGCACATTACCCAGTCCATATCAGTATAAATATCCAGCATGAGATTTTTCCCTTATTGAGATCTGATGTGTTTTTAAAGTGTTCCTATAATTATTTTTTGAGCAGTGTAAATGGAATCTAGGTTTTTCTAAATCTATGTTTCTAAAGCCTATCTAAACACAAACTAACATTTATGTGAACCATAACAATGGCCATTTTCTTTGCTCCCTTTTGGTCTGTTAAATATACTATTGAAAGAATTTGTTTTATATGTGTTGATCCTGACAGAAATGCAGCAAGCTGATAACCCTGTAGCAGACAGCACAGAACATTATCAGTTAGCATTGTTCCTAGGTCTCTCATTTGGCACTGACATCTTGCTGTTGTGCAATCCGGGTCGCCAGCAGCAAGTTTATGTGAGTTTTTGGTTTTTATATTTTTTTGTACCTTGTGTGCATTTTATTGTTGAATTAAACCATACTACACAATGAAAGCACTTTTGGGTTCTGGGTGAGCTTATTTATTCTCAGTGGGACCCTGATCTGATGGATCGGCGAGACCATCCACTGTATGATTTCCAAAGAGACTTCCATAGGGAGTGATGAGGCGTATTTGCTGTTGTAATGACAGCAATTACATCTGGTGAGTTTGCATTTTTTCCACTGGTGGCGTTCTACTAATCATGACATCGTTGCTTTGCTGTCTACTCACTGGATTGGTGCTTCAATTATTGACTAATGTATAGACAAAGGAATTATTGTCATTAGATGGACCATTGATCATATCCATCTAGTGTGTTTATATTTTTGCTATGCTTGATTGCATAAAAAGCGCTACACTTTTGTTTATCATTAAAGTATATATCGCTGCTGTGCAAGTGCCCTGCACTTGTATGGGGTTAAAGCAGGCTATAGCAATAGGCTACCTTTTCACTGCCTGTCAAATGCTCTCTGAAGAGTGATCCAAATAATGACTGCTCTTCAGAGAGCAAAGCTCATGTGAACAAGTCATTTTTTTTTCAATTATTTTTTAAAGCTTTAACTTTTTTTGCATTTTTTGTATAATTTTATTTTTTATAATTTAATTTAACTACCCTGTTTGCGGTCTTTGAAATATCAGGGGTCTAAACAGACCCATGATGTCTCACATTGGAGACAGGGAAAGGGAATGAGAACATAGATTTATCACTGCCTTTCTCTGTAGCCTTAGCTGCACTGGTGGATAGTGAATGAATGGGAAGCCCTTTGAGGGCACCGCACTACTTTTGGCGACTTCGGAGGCGATTTCAATAGACATCTGTGAAGACCCTGCACAGATGTCTGTCAAATCGCCCCCAAAGTTGGACTGACATGCGGATTTGAAATTGTGCATGTTCAACTGAACTCTCACACTTTCAAACCCGCATTCAGTGTGAACCTAGGCTTAATGTGAATGAGGTGGAAATGTATGAGCTCCGCAGGAAGCATCTTTGTGTCTGAGATGACAATTAGAACCCAATATGGTTTATAACTTGACTGTGAGATCAATCTATATATGGATTCAGTGCCTCCTACCTCAATCTCTTGCAGATTTTTATTGCTGTCTGGGTTACCCAAGGTGCAATTTTCCCTTACTTTCTGTACTTTCAGCCAGTGAGTACACAACCTATCTTTCCCATCCCTCTCTATCCAAAAACATGTTTAGGCTGTAACTGGGCTCTACATTTGACCCTACCTATACCACGAACGCACATAAAAAGTAGGCCTTGTCTTCTTGAAAACAAGAGGTCTCTTGTGTACCAGTGTACCACACAACCTGGCACTTGGTGACCCTTGGTGGACAATGATTATGTGGGTACAGTAGCAGTGGTCTTGATATTATTTTATGAACTATGCTTAATAAACATTTATGAAAAGAAACCTGTGTTAAAGAAATATGAAGGTTACTACCGTACTGCTGATTTATATTTCTGAAATACTGGTAGCCTGGCTGTCATGCTGCTGATCCAAGAGTTTTGACATCACTTTAAATTTACTTGTTGCATGTTTGCTCAAATTCAGGAACTCGGACACTATTGAAGGCAGTGGTGGGAAAGTAACGAGCATTCTTAGTAGAAGGTCAGGAATGGTGGCCCCCCATGTTTCTCCCTGTACAGATTTTATTTAACAGTAGTGGGCCTACTGTGGTAGTAGGTCCTGGAAAAGTTTTCTTAACTGTTTATCAAAATAGACCACTATTATAAGCTAGTACATGGGTTTAGGGCTTTTTTGCTCAGAGAATAGGTGCAGGAACTCAACTACGAACCCCCCCCCCGCCTCACAAGCCCCCTTCCCGCCACACACATCCTCCAAAACTGCATCAAATGCTGGGTGCAACTAAATTTCACAGGTGCGTTGTAAACACCACAAGTGCATCATGTAAAGAGTGCAGAGTTCAGGGGTGCGCTATGTACAGAGTGCAGAGTTTATGGGTTCAGCCCTCTTCCCCAGCTTACCTCTGTATTCCTCCATCCACATCTCACTCTTACCCCCTTCAGCTATGACCGCTGCACATAACCCCCCCCCCCCCCCCCCACTGCCCCATCTTCTCCCCTTCCTTAAAAGTTCTGCCATCTCCCCCATACGTCTAACTTTTGTTGCCATATTAAGCTCAAGCACCCAGCCATCTTTAGTATTGCCCTGCACACTGTAGGCAGCTCTGACTCTCTCACTTGCAGTTAGATCATATAGCGGGGACGTCGGCATCCACCAAAATAGCAAGGATAATTTGTCACAAATTTGTGGCAGTATTAAGTCTTGGTAACTTGTTGCACTTTCAGAGCTCTTGAAGCACAAGTTCTAGTTGACACTTTTCCAATTTGTAGCAACTTGGCTTGGCAAGTCTCTAACAAGAGCAAAGTTGCAGTGGTAAGTCTACAGTAAGAGCTCTGTAAGTCACAGTGACCCCTGTGGTGGGAGGACTATTGCACAACATAACTGAACCAGAATTTGCAGCAGACTTGCAGAATGTTTGCAAAGAAAGTTGATCTGAAGTCATGCAATGCGGACTTGCTGCAATTGTGCAACAAACTTGTAAAGCTTGGCAAGTCGTTTTAAAACTTGCAGCTCAATTGCTTGATAATTGAGCAGTCACCAGGAAAAAAATGGAGATCACAAAGGGGTCAGCCTATGACCCAATACCCCCCTCATGCCCATAACCACACTGCACTCCTGGCACTTGCATTTCCCTTGTCCCCATACCGCACTCAGTGGGAGCTGCTCAGGAGATCAGATGCGTGGTAGCTGTTGGAAGACAAGCTGTCACTCGTAAACACAGAAGCTTTACTGATAGTGGTGAACAGAGAGCCTGAGCCAAAGATGGGGGAACTGAGTTCCACCAAATTTCAGCTGAGAAAAAGCCCTGCTTTTTTTGATGCAGGGCAGAGATCATATTTAGGGATGTGATAAAGTTGCAGCTTTTATTTCTTTTTCTTAAGATATCAGAATAATGGATTATGGCTTTCTTTAGGATACTTGCTCTCTGAGCTCCAGTGAGTTGTAAGAAACCAGTGACTGCATCAGTCAACCAGCTTTCACATAACAACCAAATGCTAGTTTTAAATGGATGTTTTATGTGTGTAAACTTGCATTTAATTAATATGTAGGCATTTCAAATTCACTGTGTTCTTGTAATTCAATATTATGACTTTTATTTGTGTGCTTTTATGATGTTGGTGAGCAGAATGAAATGAAACGTTTGAACACGTTGTGCACATACAGCTTCCAAAGCAGGTTTTGCATGCGTGGTGACGTGATTTAGGTAAGATCCCCCAGAAGGGAGTTCATTTCCTCATTCTGTCATTAGTCAGTAGCATCAGTATAAGACTATTGACGTTCTCAAGGTCAGATCATCTAAGCTTTCACAACTCCAGATGTTCCAGCAGTATTGATTACCTACTGACTGCACTGAAAGGAGCCGTATCTTTGTTGCATCTTTATCTCTTACATAAAACCTTTGTGACTAAGCAAATGCTTCAGAAGATGTGGTTAAAATCCATTTCCAGCAATAGTGCGGTAAACCTTTTCCATGCAAGGAGTTGTCTATTGGTTCAGGTGGCTACATGTATTAGTAGAATATCTGAAAATGACATCCTTCCTAAAGGCTTTTTTAAAGGTCCCATAATTGTGGATTTTTTGCATTTTTAACTTCTAAAAATTGTGATACTTTATTTTTTTTTTAATGATGCATAGGTAATTATTAATCTAATGATATATGGTTCATACATATAATACATCAGAGTAGTTAATATTGAAAGCTGTACCCACCATCAATAATTACTTTAACAAGTCAGCAATGGGAATATTCAGTCAACTCAGCAGTGTCGTTCGACCCTTCAATTTCCATTGTGATGATTAAAGCAATCCTGTACTTTATCCAGGAAGGGGATAAATCCACTAAATAAATAAATCAATCAATCCTAATTCTCCCTAACGCTCCAGCAGAGTGAAGCAAGGAAAAGGGAGCCTGTTTAGGCCCAGAATTGCTTTTGTTGGAATTTAAACAGGGCTGAGGACTCTCTTCCTGCCCCTATGTAACAGTGCTCGCCTAATAACAAGTTTTATCACATGGGGGAGAGAGGACTATTCTCCTCTATACTTAGAATTACCAGGGTTTTTTTTTTGTCCTCTACCAATCCATTTAGTGCCCATAGCAAAGGAAATTAGAATTTCCTCCTGGGGAGGTGGGTGTAAAAGGGACCTTTTATTTTGCATGGACAATACACAAATTAGCTTTATGTCAACATTTAGTTTTGGTAAGCATACTGAGTGGCCAAACTAAGATGTTAACCAGGAGTTAGGAGCTCAGGATCAATCCCAGTGTCAGGCTTAAAGGAAGACTTAGGTCGGCCATACACTGTTCATCTCTCAGCCATTTCAGGAGGAACCAGCCGGGATTTGAACCGTTAATGGGCAGGCTGAATGTACGAAGTTGATCAAGAATCAACTTGGGTACAACCGGCCTGACGGATTCTCTTACGATTATAACTAGGGGCTGCTAAAGCCGTTAGCAATAATCACTGTCTTCTCCCAGTGGGTCTGGCCCACTGGTCCTGTGATATATAAGAGTGACAGTAGTCCCGTGCAAGGGTAAGGTAGTTGGGGAAGGTTCATGGATCCCCCCTTCCCCATGGAGAGCCCAAGAGAGAGAGCTGAGACCAGTGACTGAAAGGGTTAGGGATGAAAAATTGTACCCAAGAGAAGCAGAAGAATGTCGCCTATCACCATCAGGATGTAAAGTCATCTTAACCTGGGGATCACCCCAAAGACAACAGCTCTGTAGTATGCCTCTGAAGGACTTACATCTGCACAAGAGCACTTCTGAAGGACTATAATTGCTGGGCTTCATTTTTGCAGATATGCCGAGCAGCACAAGCCTGTAGTTAGGAGTAGGGATGTAGGAAAGACCTTGTACTTGTAAGTTGGACTTTAAAATGTTAATTTTGCACTTTTCTTAAGTATTGAAATGTTGTCTTTGCCTGGTCTGAATTTACAGTACTGAATGGGGTGTATTGCAGGTAACCGGCACACATAGTTTACTGAGTGGGTTTTAAAACACTGGAGTATGAAGACATCAGTATGGAATAGAGTATTGTGAAGATAGAAGTGGTTCTCTAGGGTAACAGAAGTTTAACCACTTTACCACCGGAGGATTTCCCTGCTTAACGTCCAGGCCACTTTTTGCAACTTGGCACTGCGCGACTTTAACTGACAATGGCGCGGTCATGCAACCCTGTACCCAAGCGAAATTTACATCCTTTTTTTCCCACAAACAGAGCTTTCTTTTGGTGGTATTGGATCACCTCTGCGCTTTTCATTTTTTGCGATATTAATAAAAAAAGAGCGAAAATTTTGCGAAAAAATTGACATTTTCTACTTTTACAGTTAAAAAATATCCAATATATTAAATTTTTGTCATATATTTAGGCCAAAATGTATTTAGCTACATGTCTTTGACAAAAAATTCTCATTGAGTGTATTTTTAACTGCTTTAAGACCGGAAGATTTTACCCCATTCCTGACCAGGCCATATTTTGTGATTCGGCACTGCGTTATTTTAACTGACAATTGCGCGGTCATGCGACGCTCTACCCAAATTTAATTTATGTCCTTTTTTTTCCCCACAAATAGAGCTTTCTTTTGGTGGTATTTGATCACCTGTGCGATTTTTAATTTTTGAAACAAAGAGCGACAATTTTGAAAGAAAAAAAACAATATTTTTCACATTCTGATATATAACATTCCCAAAAAAAATTATAAATCAAATTTTTTTAACATTTTAAGCCAATTTGTTTTCTGCTACATTTTTTTGGTAAAAAAAATCACAATAATGATTGGTTTGCGCAAAAGTTATTGCGTTTACTAACTACGGGAAAGATTTGCCATTTTTATTGTTTATTTTTTTTTTACTAGTAATGGCGGCGATCTGCGATTTTATTTGCGGGACTGCGACATTGCGGCAGACAGATCGGACCCCTGGCTGACATTTTTTACTACAGTAATCAGTGCTATAAATATGCACTGTTACTGTAATAATGACACTGGCAGGGAAGGGGTTAACACTGTTGTGATCAAGGGGTTAAATGTATGCCTCATGCTTATTGACATGTGTGGAGGGAGGGGAGTGTGTGACACAGACACAGATCGCAGGTTCAGCTATGCTGAATCCTGTAATCTGTCACTGTCTGTCACATAGGAAATCCGCCCACTTTGTTTACACAAGTGGGCGGATTTCCTCACTCGATCCCCGACGATCGGGGAAGAGCGACGGTGATCACCGCCTCTCCTCCCCTGGCCCGACTCCCTCTGTGTCTGAATATAGTGGGACCGAGCCTCCGGCGGGAGAGGGGAGAGTCTGGTGACGTAGGTCTACGTCGCCAGACGTTAACGAGCCACTTTCCCGCAGTAGCAGCACAGTGAGCAGTGGGCAAGTGGTTAACAAGCAGTCTGTCGGTAGTGTATACCTGTTATAGGAGGAGTGGTCTCTAGCAGCAAGGGAGATGTTGCTGGCTCTCCTTCCAACACCAGTCTGTCTGCCAGAGCAATGGGAACAGATTTGCGCCACCGAGGTTCCCATTTTATATATAGGTACGAAAGCTCCAGAGTTTAGTTAAGTACATATGTGGAGTCCGCGCAGAGTGCACGGCGGGGGCCCACTCCACTACTAAGGAGTAGTAGTGGAAAACACTGGACAGGTGGAGGTGGACAGAGCTCAGAGTGTCCCTCCTAAATGCAGATTACAGAGAAGGTGTACATTGTCATGGGGAAACGAGAGGTAAACTGGAGAACAGTTGCAGTGCACAAGTGTACATTGTGTACAATCATCTCTAAGAGTAGAGGCCTGCCTTGAGGTCAAGTATTTCCCCATGGCAGCCTCAGCCCTGTCCCAGGGCATTGATGAAGACGGCATAAAGTGGAGGTACCCCACGTGAACAAAGTGGCCTTGTACAAGGTGCTTAGCTTAGACCAGGCCTAAATGTGGTCACCCACTTTTGATATGATCAATCAATCATTTATTGCCACTAAAGTGATAAACCAATGATTCCCCATTCAATTAATTTGAGCTTTTGATCAATACAACTGTCAAGCTGATCAGCTGTGGTGGAAAATTGTCAATCACTTCTAAACAATTCATCAAAAATCTGCATGTTTTCTAATTGTAATTCAGATCCATTAAATGGTTGGTCTTGATATATTAGTAATTAATCATATTTTTACTTGATTGTTTAGCACTACTCCCTTGGGAGCTGCTGGTGATGGGTTCCCCTGGGTTACCCATAGCAACAGTACAATAGTTTAACGACTTTAAAGTGCTTGGCTTGTTGTTTTTAAAACTTGGATAGGAGAAGGGAATGAGTGGGATACTCCAACTTGAATACACTATGCACAATTTGCTGGGACGTTTAACTGCACTTGAATGTGGCAAGGCCGCTGCTTCACCTTGTCAATAGCGATGAAGTAGTGATAAATGAACAGCTTTAGATAAGCTGTACTGTACTGCAGAATACACTTCAGGGTCCTTCCTGGCACCCCCTTTTGTTCATATTCTTCAGGGCTTTTTACATGGCACCCCCTTTACTGTAATACTCTCCGTGTGAGCTAGCTCCTTGATCCCCTGACTTCACTGGAGTGGTCCCCCTTCCTGGGCCAGACCCTTTGGCAGGTCCCTCAGTACTCACGGACACTGTTTTTCCGAAAAGACCCTGCCAGCAGCTCCACCGTCAGTTATACCGGATCCTCTGCAGCTCAGCTCCACACCTGGTTCACTAGGCTGACCGAAGGTAATCAAAGAGGAAGAAAGCCGCTCAGGTGTGTCAGTCCAACCTGGTGCTGGCAAGACCCGTAATCCGGAGCGATGCAAGAGAAATAGTAGTAGAACCGCACTCAGGTATATGAAAACAATAAGGTCTCTTTATTCTTCAAAATCATAAGTAGACAGACAGTGCAGGGAACAGGTAGTCCAGGTTTACGCGTTTCACGGCACACACGGCCGCTTACTCATAACCACTATTTCTCTTGCATCACTAGGCTGACCGCCTAAGACCACCTTCCTCCCACACAGCAGGAGGAGAGACAGCCGTCCACCTCCTCCTGGGACTCTGCTTCCCGCCAAAGACGCCCTGTCACATGTCCCCCTCAGTATTTATGGCCAATCCCAGGATGCATTGCAGAATGCCCTCCCACTGGAACTGTCATAAAACATGATGTGTCACTGGCTAGATTTCCTCCAATGTCCAACAAGCTCCCTCAATGGATGCAGTGGGGACACTCCCTCAGACCCAGTGAATCACATCTGGAAACATGTGACAGGCAACCTAATAGATCAGGCTCCCCTGATAAGCAGCAGGAGCAATAAATACTTTCCCTAGCACCTACCTAACTAGGAGGGTGCTACATTTGCAAAATGCAAGACAATGCACGCGTTGCATTCTTCATTATTTTGATCATTGATAGATCGCTTGTTTATGAGTGATCATATCTAAATCGATTACAACTCAATATCTTTAATGCCACATTAAAATCTACAATTGCTAGAGCAATTTTACTGGAAAATTTGCTGGCTTGAATGCAGCTACATAATGCAATGCAGTGCATGATAAAGCAACATTTGATAATTGATACCATCATTTATAATGTATTAATTGCTTAAATTAAACTTTGAACAAACTGACAAGTATGCTCCACTCCCTAAAACTGTAATTCCTGGAACTAGTAGATATATTACCTCTATTGATAGCATTTATCTGTACAAACAGGTACTATATTGTGCGCTATGCTGACTTCACCCAAACCCTTTGATAAAGAATTGTGACATTACCAACTACTTTTTAATAAATCAACTTTACTGTTTTTAAAATCGAGATTGGTCAGCATGGTAGAGTTTTCACCTAAAAAGCCAGACCCCTGAATCGAAACATCTACCCAATGCCCCGTTACCTATCTTCCTTAGGTACATTGTTTTATTCACTTGAAACCGTCTCACTTCACAGCAGTTCTAAAATAATACCAAACCAAACTGTGGAAAGCCACCCAGCTTTGATTGGTGGTAGTCTCGTATTCTTTGCTTCCCCCTATGATTCATTACTGCACAGTGAATAGACTTGTCCCTCAAGTCTAGATGCAGAGCTATACCCTCTTCGACCACTTTATTAGGTACACCATGCTAGTACCAGGTTGAACCCCCTTTTGCCTTTAGAACTGCCTTCATTTTTCATGGCATAAATTCAACATGGTGATGGAAACATTCCTCGGAGATTTTGGTCCATATTGATATGACGCTGCAGATTTGTCGGCTGCACGTCCATGATGCGAATCTCCGGTTCCACAACGTCCCAAAGGTGCTCTATTGGTTTAACCACTTAAGCCCCAGAAGATTTTACCCCCTTCCTGACCAGGGCCTATTTTGCGATTCGGCACTGCATGACTTTAACGGACAATTGCGCAGCCGTGCGACACTGTACCCAAACGAATTTGACGTCCTTTTTTTCCCACAAACAGAGCTTTCTTTTGGTGGTATTTGATCACCTGCGCGATTTTTTTGATCATGCGCTATAAACAAAAAAAGAGTGTCAATTTTGCAAAAATAACAATATTTTTCTCATTTTTTATATGAAATTCCCCCAAAAAAATGTAAAAATCAACATTTTTTAACATTTTAGGCCAATTTGTTTTATGCTACATATGTTTGGTAATAAAAATCGCAAAAAGCGTATTTTGATTGGTTTGCGCAAAAGTTATTGCGTTTACTAACTAAGGGAAAGATTTTTGTCATTTTTGTTGTTTTTTTTTTTAACGAGTAATGGCGGCGATCTGCGTTTTTTTTTTAGCGGGACTGCGACATTGTGGCGGACAGATCAGTCCCTTGACATTTTGACACTTTTGGGGTTACCAGTGACATTACTACAGTAATCAGTGCTATACATATGCACTGTTACTGTAAAAATGACACTGGCAGGGAAGGGGTTAAAATGACACTGGCAGGGAAGGGGTTAACTTTTTTGAGAGGGAGGGGTTAAGTGTGTCCCTAGGGGCGTGATTCTAACTGTGATTGGATGTGGCTGTGTGTGTAAGAACAGAGATCAACGGTCCTACATAGCAGAACCGTATGATCACTATTCTTACACAGGGGAGACTGACAGGCGGCTTTGTTTACATTAGCCGCCTGCCTTTCTCCCGCTGTAACGGACAATCGGAAGTGCCCGGCGGACATTGGGTCCGTCAGGCACACGCATGGGGGGGTCCGTGACCGAGCGGGAGTGGGGGGACGCCTCCAGGGGCGCACGCTCAGGGGAGGGCTGGCAGCTTTAGGCCTGGGGGGCAAGTCCAGTCACGTGGCCCATTGAACCATTGAATCAGCTCACCCGGTTTTATAATGGATATTGATGTTATGAAGCAAGACAAACTTGATGCAATGTGGTAACAATTTAATGTTAATAGCAATAAAGGAGGTTTAACAAAAATACATGACATCACGCCAGGTGGGGGCCTAGGAAGCTCCTGTCGGGCAGAGGTCACTCTGCCTGACAGGGAAGTAACTGTGTTAGTATTCTGCCAGCCGGGTGCAGGAGCGCGCTCTGCATACTCATACCGCTCCACTGCAGCTCTGCAAATATAACATTTTGTAGCTGTATACAGTGTCTGGACCCTATATTAATCCAGCCCTGAGTGTGGCCTTTTTACCTGGCAGCAGAGTGGCCCGGGGGGCATTTTCCACCCTGCCCCCCTTCCCAGTCCTCCCCTGCGCACGCGCGCTCCCTAGAGCCTCACAGGCTAGCGACGTAGTCCTACGTCGCTTTGCCTGTGAGGGGCTGACCACCGCAGTAAATAGTTGTGCGGCGGTCGGCAAGTGATTAAGATCTGGTGACTGTGGATGCCATTAGAGTATAGTGAACTCATTGTCATGTTCAGGAAACCAGTTTGAGATGATTTAAGTGTAGCACCCTCCTAGATAGGTGCTAGTAAGGAGAACAGTTTGCTCTGCCTGCTTAACAGGGGAGCAGCAGGCAAATCGTAGTCTGCTCCATCTGCTTATCAGGGGAGCCTGATCAGTAGTTATGCCTGTTGCATGTGTCCATGTGTGATTCATCTGGACTGAGAGAGTGTCCCCACCGTATCTAATAGGGGAGCCTGTTGGACAGTGGAGGAAACCCAGCCAGTGACACACAGGCTTTGTAACTATCCCAGTGGGTTGGCACAAACATTGGTGCATCCTGGGATATGTTATAAAAGCCAAGGGCACATGTGACTGGGTGTCTTTGGGCGGGAAGCCAGATCCCAGGAGGAGGGTGACAGCTGTCTCTCCTCCTATCTGTATGGAAGGTGGTCACAGTCAGTCGGCCTAGTGAGCCAGAAGCACGGTGCTGAGCCAGGAGGTCCAGTGGATGCTGACAAGTGGAGTTGAAGGCAAAGCAACCTTGGGAAAAACAGTGTCCGTGAGTACCGGGAAGCTTGCTAGGGGTCTGCCTAGGAAGGGGGACCGCTCCAGTAGAGAGTCAGTGGTCAGGATCTAGCACACACAGCAAGTGAGAAAGGGGGTGCCAAGTTAGAACCCTGAAGAGAAATAGATCATATTATTTTTCTTCACTTCAGTGGCTAGGTGAAGCAGCGGCCAACCTGAACCATTAATACAAGGCAATATGGATCCATAAATTAAGACTGAGCCATGTTTTCATGTTGTTTATGCCAAATTTTGACCCTACAATCTGAATGCCACAGCTGAATTCGAGACTCATCAGACCAGGCAACGTTTTTCCAATCTTCTATTGTCCAATTGAACCTGTGTAAATTGTAGCCTCAGTTTCCTGTTCTTAGCTGACGGGAGTGGCACCCGGTGTGATCTTCTGCTGCTGTAGCCCATCTGCTTCAAGGGTCGATGTGTTGTGCATTCTGAGATGGTATTCTGCATACCTTGGTTGTAACAAGTGGTTATTTGAGTTACTGTTGCCTTACTATCATCTGTCCATTCTCCTCTGACCTCTGACATCCACAAGGCATTTTCCTCCACACAACTGCTGCTCACTGGATTTTTTAATTTTTTTTGGACTATTCTCTGTAAACCCTAGAGATGGTTATGTGTGAGTAGATCAGCAGTATTTGAAATACTAAGACCAGCCCATCTGGCACCAACAACCATGCCATGTTCAAAGTCACTTAAACCCCTTTGTTCCCCATTCTAATGCTTGGTTTGAACTTCAGCAAGTAGTCTTCACCAAGTCTAGATGCCTTAATGCATTGATTTGATCGCCTAAATTGCTGTGATGTGATTGGTTGATTAGTAATTTGTGTTACCAAGCAATTGAACAGGTGACAGGTGACCTGTGGCGGGTGAGTGTATATGCCCTTCCTGTGATCCCCTGTCGACATCTCCCAACCTGGAAGTGCCCATGCAACAGTTATCATTGCCCAAGAGATTAGCTAGTAATCAAAAGTTTACTCAGCTAATAGTTTGACCAATCTACTACTTAGATTAATTCAGCCAGTTTCTAGTTTGCTGAACTGTAAACGTCTTTTGACTCTTCCCCCCCTCCAAAGGATATAAACTGCTCAAAAAAATTAAAGGAACACTTATTAATCATGGTATAGCATCAATTCATGTAAACTCCTAGGATATTGATCTACTTAGTTAAGTAGCAGAGGGAGTTGTTAAAGAGGAAGTAAACCCTCCTCTGCAACTTTTACCTATAGGTAAGCCTATATTAAGGCTTACCTATAGGTACTGTAAATATCTCCTAAACATGTACGGTTAGGAGATATTTACCTTACATGCAGCCAATGATGTCACTGGCGCATGCGCTCTAAAGGAAGCGCGCGGGAGTGACGTCACCGCGGCCCCGGCCAATCAGATGGCCGGATGCTGCGATCCCGGAAGACGGGTGACTGGACATGTCGCCCATCATAGAGGTAAGCGGGCTGCACCGCGGGGGCTCGTTCTATGGTAAGTATTTTATAATGAGCTAGTATGCGATGCATACTAGCTCATTATGTGTTTCTCTTTCAGGTTGAAAAAAAAAATTAAAATTTTTGGGTTTACAACCTCTTTAATCAGTTTCAGCTGCTTTGTAGGTAATGAATTTAACAGGTGCACTAGATGGGCAACAAGGAGACGACTTCCAAAGCAGGAATTGTTTTACAGGTGGAGGCCACTGACATTTTTTTCCCTACTCATCTTTTCTGAATGTCTTTCACTAGTTTTTCATTTAGCTAGGGTCAGTGTCACTGAGGCCATACCTGGACCCTATAGAGGTTGCACAGGCAGTCCAACTCCTCCAGGATGGCACCTCAATACCTGCCATTGCCAGAAGGTTTGCTGTGTCTCTCAGCACAGTCCCAAAAGCATGGAGGAGATTCCAGGAGATAGACAATTACTCTAGGAGAGCTGGACAGGGCCGTAGAAGGTCCTTAACCCATCAGCAGGACTGGTATCTGCTCCTTTGTGCAAGGAGGAACAGGATGAGCTCTGCCAGAGCCCTACAAAATGACCTCCGGCAGACCACTGGTGTGAAAGTCTCCGTGTGTATCAGGGGCGTAACTACAGGGGTTGCAGGGGTTGCAATTGCAACCGGGCCTCATGCTCCAGGGGGCCCATGCAGCTCCACTGTATACCTGGATAGGAGGGGCGGCGGGGGCAGCATGTAGAGAAATCACTGTCCTCCTTTTTCCTCCTGTAGCTGCAGGAGGAAAATGAAGGAGATCGGTTCCTCTGTATGCTGCTCCCACCACTCCTCCTATCCAGTTCACTTGTGTTCTGCTGTCTCTGGGCCCCTGTGTGCTCCCCTGGTCCCCTCCCCCCCCCCCACTGGGCCCACTGCAGAACTTGTGAAAGGGTCCAGCTGCGGGATCATAATAAAGGGCCCCGCAAAGAGAGTGAAGGGCCCCAGGATCAGTGGGAGGAGCCCTAGGCTTGAAGGGAAGGGCCTTGGCCTGGGATCCGGGGGGCCCTTCATTGTTTCTTGCACCGGGGCCCTGAAGGTTCTAGTTACGCCTCTGGTGTGTATCCTCCCGTAGGAGTGATGGGAAGTCACCAAACAGTGAAGGAGCAGGCAAGTCCGCCATGTTCAAACCTGCCGAGGCCAGTGTTCTGCAGTCTGTTAGGTAGGCTGTGATCACCCCTTGCTTTCCGCTAGCAGAGTCGGGAGCTGTGTCAGTCTCGCCTTTCTTCTGCAGCATGTCAGCAGAGACGAACTAGTGGAAGACAGGCTGAAGGAGCCACTGTAATGTCCAGGGCCTTCTTTAATATTGATTGGACCCTGGGCATATATTTTCTTGGGCCCTGCAAAATCCACGTATTAACTGTTTGCAGGCAGTGCGGGCTAAAGGGACAGCTGCTCTGAGCCCCACAACAATGACTGGGCCCAGGGCAGCTGCCCCTTTTGCCCTGTGGTAAAGACGGCCCTGGTTATGTCGATGAGCATCAGGAGCTACAGTGTTCAGCAGCCACCCGCCATCATATCTAAGGCACACTCCCCCCGACAACGGTTCTTAAACTTCCCTCCATGCAAAACTAAGAAAAAAGGTTTTGGCTTGGCATGCACTTTAAAAATATCTAATAGCCGTGGGCTGGATGGGCTAAAATAAGACTTTGGTCATGTATCAGGGATACAGACAGGTGCCAACAGGGCCAGGAAGAAGTCATAACTAAGACATAACTACACTTTATTGTCAAAAGTATTGGGACGCCTGCCTTTACACAGACATGAACTTTAATGGCATTCCAGTCTTAGTCCGTAGGGTTCAATATTGAGTTGGCCCACCCTTTGCAGCTGTAGCACCCTGCTAGATAGGTGCGAGGCAGGGAAAATAGTTTGCTCTGCCTGCTTAACAGGGGAGTAGCAGGTAAATCATAGTCTGCTCCATCTGCTTATCAGGGGAGCCTGATCAGTAGTTAGGCCTGTTACATGTGCTCAGGGGGTGATTTATCTGGGCTGAGGGAGTGTCCCCACTGTATCCAATAGGGGAACCTATGCAGACATCCCAACCTGCAAAAACTCATTTCAGGGAGGCGACAAACGCATTTCAGGGAGACAGCACTCCGCGCCGCCGCCAAGGCCCCCCCCCCCCCCTTCACTAATTTAACACAACTAGAAGATGATGAAATGAAATGGAATCAGTATACAGAGGTTTACTTCTTCTGAGAAATATTAAAGGAACACTCTAACCACCATAACCACTTCAGTGATTTGAAGTGGTGATGGTGGGAGGAGTCAGAAACACTGCACATGCTGACTTAGGCAGCCATAAAAAATGTCATGTCCTTATTCATACATGTATGAACAAGGACATGACATATTATGACAAAACACAACTAGTTATTAAAAAATATATTGCAACAATTTACACACACTAATGCACATACCTTTTCTACTTATTTTGCAGACTGCTTGCGGTTATTGCTGGTGGTTACTGCTGGCGGGTAATGCTTGCGGTTATTGCTGGTGGTTACTGCTGACGGGTAATGCTGGTGGGTAATGCTTGCGGTTACTGCTGACGGGTAATGCTGGTGGGTAATGCTTGCGGTTATTGCTGGTGGTTACTGCTGACGCGTAATGCTGGTGGGTAATGCTTGCGGTTATTGCTGGTGGTTACTGCTGACGCGTAATGCTGGTGGGTAATGCTTGCGGTTACTGCTGAAGGGTAATGCTGGTGGGTAATGCTTGCAGTTAAAAAGTAAATGAAAAAGAAAAGAAGTTGCAAAATATGGCTCCAACAAGAGTGAGGTGTGTTAAATCACGAATAATTTTATTGAGGTGAAAAAATTGTAAAATAAGAAGTCAAAGAAACAACATCAAGACCATACAATGATAGTATGTAAAATTGAAGATACCCACTGACATGGAGATAAAAACAGCTATATGAGGTCCTGTCTGGTAAATGCCACTACTACGCTATTCTTGGACTCCACCCACCACCCCGATGACACATATATAGGGTATGAACCTATTTTTAAGGGATCAACAGGTGAACCATGAGGAAGACCACCAGAAGATAAAGATTCGGGGAGACCACTCCCAATTGGATATAGATTCCCAGCTGGGAATTATGTCAATCTGGTGGTATAATTATCTCAGTCCATAAAATTCCCGAAGATTCATACAGATGACCATTGACTGCGAGGTCCTCACTCCCGTATTGGTGAAAGGTACAGTAAATTGCTCTACCACAAGATCACTCTGGCATACGGACATAAACTGTACTTCAATTTAGTGACTGCAGATTCTTGGTAAGGTCCTTAAGCACAATTAAAGCAGAGACACAGCAGTAAACACCATATAAAGCAGCACGGACAGTTGGCTTAAGCAGACAGACAGACAAGCAGCTTAAGTAGTAATAAGGTATGGATGGTCTGGTAACGATCAAGTTCCTGTGTCTTAAACAATCGATACACCTGAATTAGGTATCATCTGATATGTGAACATGGGAGTCCAGGATAAGTAACCATGCTCACCGGTAGACACGGTTGGTGTACATCAGATCGTAAGACCATCTTTTCACACAATGATGTAGGTTGTGTGTGTATCAGCGGGACAAACAGGCAGGCAAGCGTATTGTCACAGAAGCATTGCTGGTTACTGACCGTATGAATCTCCTGGGGTCGTGCCCTGTGTGCTACGCACAATTCGTGAAGCACTCCAAGATCAGTTCAGTAGACAGGTCCGGCCAAGGTGTCCGAGGTAGTTAATTTTGCTAAAAGTCTGAAAGGGCAAGCCGTGATGTCCGCCAAAGGATGTAGGATGTCCGCCAGAGGATGTGGGAGCTTATCGTCCACCGAGGAGGGTTTGGCACCAAGCAGCCGGTGAGTGTGGAAGCGGTCGGTGTGACGAGCAGGGTGGAGTCCACAGGCGTAGCAGCGTGTGACGTTGACGCGTTTCGCGTGACGCAGCACGCTTCTTCAGGGCGTAACTGGCGTCAGTCACGTCAGTCCTTTAATACCAGGAGCTCAGAGATCATTGGATAAAGACAGTCAGGCTCCCTGCTGACGTGTTATCACAGACAGGGACCCCTAGTGGACTCGGGAAAGATCGGCACTAAGAAAAAGCACATTGATTATTACACAGAGCAGCATAGCCAAAAAAGACATCCAAAAATATCAACTATAGCTATAAATTATCAGCATCCCAGACGGGTAGAGATCTGGATGTAAAAAGGGGATATGATTACCATATTCATTTTAATTTACATGACGTAGATCAAGAGGAGAACACATGTGGACTAAAAAACACCACCAAGAAGAAAGAGGCAAGACTAGTGAAATAGAATAATATACAACAATTTTATATCTTAAGACTAATTCCAGGGATATTTAAGATGTCCTAATAATTATGATCAGTACATATATAAACCTACCCAAAAACAGATAAAGGATATATATAATGTATATATATAGTATACAATAACATATATCAAAATAGTAGCCTCATGTATAGCAAAGAGAATTAGAGTATATGTCTAGATTTAGATATTTAGGTATTTCAAAGCAATTATTATTGATTCAAAAACACTTTTAGACTACACTCAGTATTGAGGCCTTTGGGTACAAGTGTGCCAAGACGAAAGATCCAGGCCTTTTCCCTTTGGAGTAGAATTTTGTCATAATCGCCACGCCTAGGTGGGAGATCAAGGGCGAAGAAGCCCTTTACTTTTAGACCTTTAGGATCACTGTTATGTTGTTCTTCAAAGTGAAGTGCAAGAGGGGTGTCTTCCTTGAGTCTAATGCTTTTAAGATGTTCATTGATTCTCACACGGAGCTGACGCTTCGTTTTGCCCACATAAAATTTATTACTTGCGGTTACTGCTGATGGGTAATGCTGGTGGGTAATGCTTGCGGTTATTGCTGGTGGTTACTGCTGGCGGGTAATGCTGGTGGGTAATGCTTGCGGTTACTGCTGATGGGTAATGCTGGTGGGTAATGCTTGCGGTTATTGTTGGTGGGTACTGCTGGCGGGTAATGCTTGCGGTTATTGCTGGTGGTTACTGCTGACGGGTAATGCTGGTGGATAATGCTTGCGGTTACTGCTGACGGGTAATGCTGGTGGGTAATGCTTGCGGTTATTGCTGATGGGTAATGCTTGCGGTTATTGCTGGTGGGTACTGCTGGCGGGTAATGCTTGCGGTTATTGCTGGTGGTTACTGCTGACGGGTAATGCTGGTGGATAATGCTTGCGGTTACTGCTGACGGGTAATGCTGGTGGGTAATGCTTGCGGTTATTGCTGATGGGTAATGCTGGTGGGTAATGCTTGCGGTTATTGCTGGTGGGTACTGCTGGCGGGTAATGCTTGCGGTTATTGCTGGTGGTTACTGCTGACGGGTAATGCTGGTGGGTAATGCTTGCGGTTACTGCTGACGGGTAATGCTGGTGGGTAATGCTTGCGGTTACTGCTGATGGGTAATGCTGGTGGGTAATGCTTGCGGTTACTGCTGACGGGTAATGCTGGTGGGTAATGCTTGCGGTTACTGCTGACGGGTAATGCTGGTGGGTAATGCTTGCGGTTACTGCTGATGGGTAATGCTGGTGGGTAATGCTTGCGGTTACTGCTGACCGGTAATGCTGGTGGGTAATGCTTGCGGTTACTGCTGACGGGTAATGCTGGCGGTTACTGGTGTCCCCATCAGAGTGCCCCCTTACATCAATTGTCCTTATCAGAATTCCCCCTTACATCAGGTGTCCCCCATCAGAGCACCACCTTACATCAGTGTCCACATCAGAATTCCCCCTTACATCAGGTGTCCCCCATCAGAGCGCCGCCATACATAACGTGTCAGAATCAGAGTGTCCCCCTTACATGAATTGTCCCTAACAAAGTGCTTCCTTACATCAACTGTCTGGATCAGACTGCCTCATGTATCAGTGGATGCACTCTCATAGACCTAGGGAGAGAACAACTAAAATCTGTGGGGTGGGGGGGAACCCAAACCAGCACCTCCTAGATCCGGCCCTGTAGACACATCAAATAATTTCAATAGGGTGATGACAACTCCACAAGACTTAAATATGTCCAGCCGAACACTGCAGCCGGAGAATGACGTCATCGCTGTGAGCTGACTGACACTCCGATGGTATGGGACGGGCCGCACACCGCTACTGAAGGCACTGTGTGATGCTTGGACAAGCAGTCCCACCCCATGGGAGTGTCAGTCGGCTCACAGCGGTGACGTCATCCTCCGGCTACAGCGTTCAGCTCCATCGCCTTCAGTCTCCCCTCCGGCAGACATCGACTCCCGTAGCAGCCGGGAGATTTCACGCCACTTGCGGGTGTCCGTGAGCCTTCGGCCAAAGGCGGGAGACTCCCGCAAGTCGCGGGAGACTTGGGATGTCTGCCTATGGGACAGTGGAGGAAACCCAGTCAGTGACACACAGGCTTTTATGACTATCCCAGTGGGTTGGCACAAACAGTTGTGCATCCTGGGATATGTTATAAAAGCCAAGGGCATATGTGACAGGGTGTCTTTGAGCGGGAAGGGTGATGGCTGTCTCTCTTCCTGTCTGTTGTGGAAGGTGGTCACAGGCAGTCGGCCTAGTGAGCCAAGAGTGTGGAGCTGAGCCAGGAGGTCCAGGAAGCTGACAAGTGGAGTTGGAGGCAGAGCAACCTTGGGAAAAATAGTGTCCGTGAGTACCGGGAAGCTTGCCAGGGGTCTGCCCAGGAAAGGGGACCGCTCCAGTGGAGAGTCAGTGGACAGGTGTCAGTGCACACAGCAAGTGGTAAAGGGGGTGCCAAGTTAGATAATGTGATCCTGTTTGAGTTATTCTTCAGGGTTCTATCTTCAATTCTGTGGCAAGGTGAAGCAGCGACCTTGCTGCACACTGCAGCTAGTTGTGCTCAAGATTGTGCATAGTCCAAAGTTGGAGTATTCCACTCATCCCTTCTCCTATCCCAGTTCTAAATAAAAAGACAAAAACTAACATCCCCTGGATTGATTGACTGAGCCAATGACTTTTAATGCTATTTGTCTGCTATCAGTTGCTAAGGGTAACTCAGGGGAATCCAGAAAGTGCAATGCTCAGCAGTCCTCTAGGGGGCAGTGCTACACAGCTATCTTCAACTCTTCTGGGAAGGCTGTCCACAAAGTTTAGAAGTGTGTCTATGGGAATGTTTGGCCATTCTTCCAAAAGCAGATTTGTGAGGTCAGGCACTGATGTTGGATGAGAAGGCCTGGCGTACAGTCTCCGCTCTAATTCATCCCAAAGGTGTTCTATCGGGTTAAGGTCAGGACTCTATGCAGACCAGTCAAGGTCCTCCACCCCAAACTTGCTCATCCATGTCTTTATGAACCCTGCTTTGTGCACTGGTGCACAGTCACGTTGGAACAGAAAGGGGCCATCCCTAAACTGTTTCCACAAAGTAGGGAGCATGAAATTGTTCAAAATGTCTTGGTATGCTGATGCCTTAAGAGTTCCCTTCACTAGAACTAAGGTGCCAAGCCCAACCCCTGAAAAACAATCCCACACCACAATCCCCCCTCCACCAAATTATTTGGACCAGTGCACAAAGCAAGGTCCATAAAGACATAGATGAGCGAGTTTGGGGTGGAGGACCTTGACAGACCTGCACATAGTTCTGACCTCAAACCAATAGAACACCTTTGGGATAAATTAGAGCAGAGACTGCAAGCCGGGCCTTCTTGTCCAACATCACTGCCTGACCTAACAAATGCGCTTCTGGAAGAATGGTCAAACATTTCCATAGACACACTCCTAAACCATGTGGCAGCCTTCCCAGAAGAGTTGAAGCTGTTATAGCTGCAAAGGGTGGGCCAACTCAATATTGGATCCTACAGACTAAGACTGGGATGCCATTAAAGTTCATGTGCGTGTAAAGGCAGGAGTCTCAATACTTTTGACAATATAGTGTATATTCAGAACAAAACTCAAAATGCTGAGAACAGGAACCACGCAGACCAGTCTGTCCAGAAAATTCTAGGACAGGAACAGGCCACAAGCTGTTTAAGCAACCTGCAGTTTTTAAGGAAAATTTACAGCATCCTGGAGGTCATCAGACTTTGACACAAGCTTTGATAGTCAGGATGGGGAAAGAAATTGGCAGACTGTAAACAACCAAACAGTCCTTAAACATCAGAGTCATGTCTGAGTCTAAAGGCAAGAAAAAGTTGTTTTACACATGATGATGTCAAGCCTGATCCTGAAGTTTGTCGTTGATAAATTATGTCATTGTAAAGTGGACACCGGAAACAGTAACCTACAGATTCCATTGTCTTTAAAAAAAAGTTCTTTAAACTGAGAGCTTTTCATTCAGTGAAATTCCTTTATTTAAAAAATCCCTGTTTTCTATATTGGCACAAAGTTCGTAGAAGGTATACAAATACTACTGTAGCACTGTCCCCATTAAGCTTGCTGTATGATGACTTCTTGGGTCACCCTCTGATTACCTGCAGCCAGTGCTGTATTTTGGCCTAGGCCAACAAGGCCCAGGCCTAGGGCGGCACTTTGCAGGGAGGCAGCAAAAAAGGCGACCCCCCCTCCACCTGAGACTCTATTGGCCACTGGTTGCTTGACCCCCTCTATCTCTCACTCACCCCCTTCTCGCTCTCTCACCCCTCCTCTCTCTCTCCCTCTCCCTCTATCTCACCTCCCTCTCTCTCTTTCACCCCCTTTCTCTTTCTCTATCATCCCTCCTCTCTCTCTCTCACCCCCCCTCTCTCTCTCTCGCGCTCTCTCTCTCATCCCCACTCTCTCATCCCCCCTCTCTCTCTCTCTCATCTCCCCTCTCTCATCCCCCCTCTCTCTCTCATCCCCCCTCTCATCCCCCTCTCTCTCTCTTTGAGTCCCCCCTCTCTCTCAATCATCCCCTCTCTCTCTCATCCCCCTCTCTCTCTCCCTCACCTGCCCCCTCTCTCTCTCTATCTCTCATCCCCCCTCTCTCTTTCTCTCCTTCCCTCACCCACCCCCCTCTCTCTCTCCCTCACCCACCCCCCTCTCACCTCCCTCTCGTGAGATCTCAGGGGTTCATGCTGGGACTTGTAGTCCTTCAATTTTGGAGGGAGTCACATCTGTTAAAAAAGGAGTGGGCCAAATTTACATAAGGGGGGCACCCAATTTTAGTCTTGCCTAGGGCAGCACAAAACCAAAATACACCACTGCCTGCAGCCAGTGTCTAGGGGACTTTTCACACATCCATCCTTACTCCCGTTTGCTCATTACTCAATAAACAATCCAGGGGATTTAGTTTTATATTTATCGTGGAACTTGGATGGGAGAAGGAAATAGTGCAGTGGCAGCTGGTGCTCGATAATTTGGGGGGTGCAAACCAACGACATCCCACCAGGAGATAACCATGAATGTGGGGAATACCCCCCACAACCCCTCAGAGATGGACATGATGGGAGGAATACCCCCCGCGAGAGACGGATGGCCTCCTTGCCTTAGGAAGCGGATGTCCTGTCCAGGATGACTCCGATCTCCCCTTCTCCTTCTCCCTCCCCTGTCCGAGCCGGGGAGTGCTGGATGGCTGAGCCGCTGCAGGTAAGCCATCCCTGAAGACAGTGGCAGCTGGTGGGTCTGTGGTGGGTGGTCGGTCCAATCGGGCTTCACATGCTTCTCCTCCAGTTGTGCATCTCCTCGACTCACAACCCTATTCCTTATTGGCTGGGAGAAGAATCAGTGTGACAATAACGAAAAATTATTCGCTATTGTCCCACAACTGAGCAGGCTCAGGGCGCTGTGCTCTACGCCCCGTGCCCACCCATTTTATTTTTGAAGCCTATTATAGCCTCTGGCTCTAATCACGTGCTTAAAAAAAAAAAATTGCTGCATGTAGGATTACAGGGCTGAACGCATACATGGGGGGAGGCGGTGCCCCTCCACCTCTAATAGACGCGCCACCACTGGAATAGTGGGATACTCCAACTTGAACTATTTACAGTAGATAAGGACAACTCTCACTTGGCCTCACCGGGTTATTTGTGGAAGCAGACACACTGCTTTAACCATACTGCCACTTGTTTGGAAGAATTAAGTCCTATTGCTCTTTTGGCAGCAGACTTGATGCAAATAACTTATTTTCAGGACACTCTCCAGCATCCCCTTGACTGACCTGTCCACTCACTCTTCTAGCAGACGGGGTGACCCTCTCAGGATAGGCCCCATGACACAGATCTGTACTTACTGTCAGCAGAATCAGATCCTTTCCAGTGTCTCCCTTCCAGTCATCTCTGTAGGATCTTTGGGTTCAGCTTCTCTCTGATTCTCAAGCCCTTAGGTCGACCACATGAGGCCTCATGGCAGCTTCTACAAAGGAAGGGTCATTGCCCCCTCCCTACAGTACCCCGCTCTCCAGCTAAAAGACCCTAAGCACATGTGCCATTGCCATTTATACAGTATCCCAGCATCCACATATGCACTTTCCTCTGCAAATTACCAGGGCTGTAAAAATGCCTGTGCCCTCACTTGTCAGTTTTCCTCCCACTGTGCAATATGCCTCCCTATTGGACCAGTGTGAAACATTTTTAGACAAGCTGAGCTGCTTCTGAGCACCATGAGCAGACCCTACCAATATATTCTGCTCTCTTGTAGACAGAGAGCAATATAAATGTACCTGGCAATCTCTCTGGTAAGCAGAAAGACCCAAAAATGATACTCTCTCTTCTAGCACCTACCTAGGAGAGTATTACACGACTTTATGGGATAAATGAATAAAGCAGTGAACCTGACATGCATGTAAATTTTTCTGTTACATGTGTTTTAAGTGACTGTGATTGATTTACAACACTGCTTTATAAATATGCCCCTACATAAATGAATAGCAATCATTAAATATATACTACCATTTTCCAAATACTCTACAGTTAATAGGTTTATCTCATACAACTGGCTGGCTCTGAGGAAGAGGAGATCCCCTCTCGAAGCATGTCAGCCATCTGGAAGGTACTCCGGCTTGCTGGGCACTATCTTGGTGACCTGGTTGCTTTGTGGTTATTATGGACCCTGATATTCTTGTATCATCTATCTTTTTGTGAGTATTCAGTATTTCTTTTTAATTCACTATTAAAGATACTACTTGGGTAATGCGCAAGGCTGGTGCGCCCTCTTCTCTTTGTTTAACAGTGTCTCTATTGGGTTTTGCACCCGACCCATAGAGGGCAGCAAATCCTATGCTTCCATGAGCACTAGCAAGAATTTTTGATTCACCCACCACCATCACATCACCCTTGAGCACAAGAGATTTTTTCTTTGTGTTTTTATCATTTATGGGGTAGCTCTAGTTCCCCAATTTATTTAGAAATGTTTTACCTCGTTCATTTTTTTTTGCATCTGAAAATAATTTAGCACCATAATTCTTTTTTACAGTTTACTTTATCTCCTTTATCCATTGTCATATATAGTTAGTCTGGTTCAGGGCTTTTTTTTCTCGGAAAAAAGGTCCTGCCACCCCCCCCCCCCCCAAAACACACCCTCCATACCGCATCATATAGTGGGTGTTATCGATTTTCACTAAGAGTGGGAGGTTCTTAAAGGGGCATTTAATACCAGTAGTGCATTATGTACAGTGCAGAGTTCGGGGGGGGGGTGCTACACAAAAAGTGCAGAGCTCAGCCTTCTTCCACAGGTGCTTACCTCTGCAAGTCCCATCCACATCTCACTTTCACCTCTCTTCAGTTCTGAGCTCTGCATGCAACCCCCCCCCCCACTACCCCCATCTTCTCCCCACCTCCCTAAAAGCTCCACAGTCCTTCACAGGCCTTGATTTTGTTGTTGTATTGAAGCACTCAGTTGGCTCTAGTAACTCCCTGCATACTAAAGTTGGCTTTGCCTCGTTCACTTGCAGTGGGGGGGGGGGGGGG
This sequence comes from Pelophylax lessonae, assembly GCF_965119305.1. Classification (NCBI taxonomy): domain Eukaryota; kingdom Metazoa; phylum Chordata; class Amphibia; order Anura; family Ranidae; genus Pelophylax; species Pelophylax lessonae. The sequence goes on along the minus strand of NC_138776.1, from coordinate 173,618,422 downwards.
TCATCCAGTGGTGGTGTCACCATCTGCACTGCACCCAGGTACCAGAATCTCCCTTGTCCCCATTCCACTCAGTGGGAACCACTCAGGAGATCGGATCTGTGGGAGCCGTTGAGAGACAAGCTGCCATTTGTAAGCATGGAAGCCGGCTTCTGTGTTTACAAGTAATAGTGGCGTTCCACTAAGTTCCAGCTGAAAAAAAACCCTGGTCTGGTTGAAAAAAGACACAAAGTCCATCTAGTTGAACCAATATGGAGGCATAGTGACAGTAATCAGCAAAATCTGTTACACTACGAGGATCTGTCCACCTCAGTATTTCAGTTTAGGGGTAAACAAGTTGAATCAGCATCTTATATCTGTTCCACTGGCCAGTTCTCTGAACCTAATTGCCCAGGTATGCCCCGGTGCCAAGGTCATTATATTCCCTTTAACCAGCTTGGATTGCATAATCTCTTAAATGAAAACAATGCAAATTTTCAACGAGGACACACTTTGAAGTAATAATTCAAAATGCATATAAGATTTGATTTTTATATGCTTGCTGTTTCAACGTTTCACTATTGTCTCATATATAGATTTCTAGGTTTGCCGCCTTGTTTAGTGGCTATCTGGATGTACTAGGTTCACACTCCAGTAGCTACTGTATCTGTATGTAGGTGCTCCTTCTAGTGGCTATTCGTATGTAGTTTCACCCTCCAAAAGCGATTTGTACACTTAATTACAAAAAGTATTGGGACACCTGCCTTCACACAGACACACACATGAACTGTAATGGCATCTCAGTCTTAGTCCATAGAGTTTAATATTGAGTTGGCCCACCCTTTGCAGCTAAAACAGCTTCAACTCTTCTGGGAAGGCTGTCAACAAGGTTTAGGAGTGTGTCTATGGGAATGTTTGACCATTCTTCCAGAAGTGCATATACTTCCCAATACTTTTGGTAATATAGTGCATTTTGTTCACCTTCTAGTGGCCAACTGCATGAAAAGTCAACCTCTAATGATTAGCTATTAATATTTATTAACCATTTTTAATAGTGTTATGGGGAAAATGTATGCAATGCTGTGCAGATTTTACATTCACATCAATCCCTTCTCTCTCAAAAAAGCTTTCAATCTAAGGTCCCTATATAATATGCATACATATACTAGAGCCAACTTGGACAGAAGCCAATTAACCTACTAGTATGTCTTTGGAGTGTGGGAGGAAACCAGAGTATCCAGAAGAAAACCACCAGGGAAGACATGCAAACTCCCTGCAGGTTGTGGCATGGTTAGACCCTAGTGTTGCAAGTCAGAAGTGCTAACCAGCAAGCCACTTTGCTGCTATATATTGGTTCACCCTCCAGTGGCGTTCTGTATGTGGGTTCACCTACTAGTGGCTATCTACACCCTGTAGTTGCTATCTTTATTCAGTTTCACCCTCTAGTGGCTATGTGTTTGTAGAAGAACCCTCAAATGGCTATTTCTATGTAAGCTTGGTTTGCCCTTTAGTGGCTATCTGAAGGTAGGCTCACCTTGTTGCTATCTGTATGTTGGTTCACCCTCTAGTGGCTATCTGTCTGCAGGTTCACCTACTGGTGGCTCTCCATATGAAGGTTCACCCTGTAGTTGCTATCTTTATGCAGTTTCACCCTCTAGTTGCTATGTGTTTGTGGAAGAACCCTCAAATGTCTATTTATATGTAGGTTTGGTTTGCCCTCTAGTGGGTATAGGAAAGTAGGCTCACCTTGTTGCTTTCTGTATGTTTGTTCAGCCTCTAGTAGCTATCTTTTTTTAGGTTCACCTACTGGTGGCTCTGCATATGAAGGTTCACCCTGTAGTTGCTATCTTTATCTAGTTTCAGCCTCTAGTGGCTATGTGTTTGTAAAAGAACCCTCAAATGGCTATTTCTATGTAAGTCCTGTTCACCCTCTAGTGGTTATCTGAAGGTAAGCTCACCTTGTTGCTATCTGTATATTGGCTCACCCTCTAGGGGCTATCTGTCTGCTGGTTCACCTACTGGTGGTTCTCCATATTAAGGGTTCACCCTGTAGTTGCTATCTTTATGTAGTTTCACCCGCTAGTGGCTATGTGTTTGTAGAAGAACCCTCAAATGGCTATTTCTATGTATGTCCTGTTCGCCCTCTAGTGGTTATCTGAAGGTAGGCTCACCTTGTTACTATCTGTATGTTGGTTCACCCTCTTGTGGCTATCTGTTTGTAGGTTCACCTACTTGTAGCTCTCCATTTAAAGTTTCATCCTGTAGTTTCTATCTTTATGCACATTTACCCTCTAATGGCTATGTTTTTGCGGAAGAATCCTCAAATGGCTATTTCTATGTAGGTTCAGTTCGCCCTCTAGTGGCTATCTGAAGGTAGGTTCACCTTGTTTCTATCTGTATGTTGGTTCTCCCTCTAGTGGCTATCTTAAGGTAGGCTCATCTTGTTTCTATCTGTATGTTGGTTCTCCCTCTAGTGGCGATCTGTTTGTAAGTTTACCTACTAGTGGGTCTCCATATGAAGGTTCACCCTGTAGTTGCTATCTTTATGTAGTTTCACCCTCTAGTGGCTATGTGTTTGTAAAAGAACCTTCAAATGGCTATTTCTATGTAAGTCCTGTTCACCCTCTAGTGGTTATCTGAAGGTAGGCTCACCTTGTTTCTATCTGTATGTTGGTTCACCCTCTAGTGGCTATCTGTATGTAGGTTCACCCTCTAATGGCAACCTGTATGTGGATTTACCCTGTAATAGCCGTCTGAAGTCAGTATATGTCTGAGGTGAAATGCATTTGCTGCATGGAATATTTAATTGAAGTCAGTATCAGCAGACTGATAAGCAAGCATAATTATTTTTCAGCACCACTAAGCAGAAAGCACAACCTTGTTGTAACTGGGAAAATGATCTCCCCCCAGGTTATATACGAAATAATAAACCCTACACAGGGACCTTTTTAAACAATGATCCAGAACAGGAATATTTATAATACATTGATCACATTAACATAGTGAAAATATAAACTATAGCTTTTCTTTAGAAACACACTTCAACTAGTTGATGAAATCCTCAGGCAGTCTTGGCTGCTATTAACATCTGAAGGCAGCATAGAAGGTGCTAGGGAACCTCTTCATTTGGTGTCTAATGTCCCATTATCTGCATTCAAACTATAGGCAATGCTCTTAAATGGGGAAATAGCAAACGCTGTGCTCATGTTATTGAGAACAGGGCAGGGAATAGAACAGGTGTAATTAGCATGCTTTAAAAATAAGTATCATATTAAGTCACACTAGAAAATGACACAGGAGTGTCGTAACAGATGAAACTGCTCTGCCATGGGATCGTATCATTGACCTGTCTTGGTCAAATAATAAGCTGCTTATTAACATTTTCTAAGACAGCTTTAATTAGCAATGCTTTATCCATTCCCATACATGTTTCAGTATTTGGGAATCAGGAACCCATGATAAATCTAGCACGTAACCAGATTAATATACACATTATTATAAACTCAGAAATCTTGGCACAACGGTATTGTTGGATAAATGCGAATCAGTATAAATATATGTAGTCTAAAAAAATATATTTTTAGATGATTACCATAGATGCAAATCCTAATTTAGTTTTCTAAAGCATCATGTATCATAAAGAGTTGACAAATTTTCATATATAGTAATTTCATCCTTTTTTTGTATCACTGCAGCCTCTTTGCAACCTCTTCCTGTCTACATACATACACTCCAGCAGCAGCTGCTACCATTGTTGAGGACAGGCTTCCAAATGGTAGTGGCTATGGAACATGCTTGTACAAAGAACATTTGCATGGCCCCCAGACTCTCAACTGGAAGTACATGTTCAAGGGTGACAAGATACCATTAGCAATTGTAAAACAGTAACAAAGCACTGTCAGCTCTTTTAACCACCTAAGCCCCGGAAGATTTTACCCCCTTCCTGACCAGGCCCTATTTTGCGATTCGGCACTGCATGACTTTAATGGACAATTGCGCATTCCTGCAATGCTGTACCTAAACATCCTTTTTTTTCCCACAAACAGAGCTTTCTTTTGGTGGTATTTGATCACCTGTGCGATTTTTTTGATCATGCGCTATAAACAAAAAAATAGCGACAATTTTGCAAAAATAACAATATTTTTCACATTATTTTTATATGAAATTCCCCCAAAAAAATTTAAAAATCTAAATTTTTTAACATTTTTGGCCAATTTGTTTTCTGCTACATATGTTTGGTAAAAAAAATCGCAATAAGCGTATTTTGATTGGTTTGCGCAAAAGTTATTGCGTTTACTGACTTAGGGAAAGATTTTTGTCATTTTTGTTGTTTTTTTTTTTAACGAGTAATGGCGGCGATCTGCGATTTTTTTTTTGCGGGACTGCGACATTGCGGCGGACAGATCGGACCCTTAACTGACATTTTGACACTTTTGGGGGTACCAGTGACATTACTACAGTAATCAGTGCTGTACATATGCACTGTTACTGTAAAAATGTCACTGGCGGGGAAGGGGTTAATTTTATTGGAGAAGGAGGGGTTAAGTGTGTCCCTAGGGGCGTGATTCTAACTGTGCAGGGATGTGGCTTTTCATGTAACAGCAGAGATCTACGATCCTACATAGCAGGACTGTATGATCTCTGCTGTTACACAGGGGAGAACGACAGACGGCTTTGTTTACATTAGCCGCATGCCTTTCTCCCTCTGTAACTGAGGATCGCGAGTGACCGGCGGACATCGGGTCCGACGGTCACTCGCGCGGAGGTGTCCGTGAGCGAGCGGGGGCAGGAGCACTCCTCTGGCAGCGCGCGCTCGCCCCCAATTGGCTCACAGGCGAGTGACGTACCGGTACGTCACTTTGCCTGCGCGGGGCTGACCGCCGCAGTATATGTACTTGCGGCGGTCGGCAAGCTGTTAAAGGAAGTTCCTAAACAAAGACCGTCCATGGCAGAGTCAAAAAATATTATTTAAATGAAAGCTGCAGATTTAAAAAGATTGAAAAAAAAAAATGAACAACTTAATGATTATATGAGATTTTAGTGCTTGCGTTTTGATAAACCTAAACAAATGTGGGACATGCTGACATGCCAGTTAGCCTAAAGCACTGGGCCACAGTAGAAGGAGAATCTAGTTTTCTTCTTACCTGGCATTTTGTTTTTCCTAATTTACCCTAATATCAATTCATACTATACTGCCGCTAAGCACATTATATACTAATGAAGCCCATAAATGCCATACTTGGCAGCAATATCTTCTTTTTATACATAAATCCCACACAATGATCCCACATAAAATACCAAATTGGAGGGGCGTGGCTTGCGCGCATTGCTGAATGGCTGCTTGAGCCGATAGCTCTCTGGGACCGGCCGGGAATTCGTTAAAAAACGGGGAGTTATCGATCGCCACAGCGCTACCACTTACCTCTTCTGATACCCCGAAGCCCTGGGACAATGTCCACCAGGAAGAGGAAAGAAAATCGGGGCCCCACGAAGCTCACGGCCTTCTTCTCCAGGCCGCCCTCACAGGCGGGAAGGATCCAAGATGGCGCCGCCGCGCCAGCAGGCCGCAACGATCCGGCGGCGTACACAGATCTCCCTGATGCTGACCCCGCTTCATCGGCAGATGGACCCCCACCTCCTTCCCCTCCGGATTCCGCCACAGCGACGCCGATCTCGGGGAGTCCTGCCAAAACGAGGATGAGGATGGATGATCATGGCAGCTCAGGATCCACAGTGAGTAACAGCCTTTACTCCATTCACTCCCTGTCATCCCTGCAGTCCTCCATATCAGCTTTCCCTACTACAGGGCAACCTGTCATGGACACTACCCTAAAGAGCATGCTTATCTCTTTTCAATCCTCAATGATGACTAACCTATCCTCTATCATGGATAGATTTACACTGGAAATGAAGAGTGTGGGGAGCAGGGTGCACTACATGGAACAGAGAATGGAGGACTGTACAGATACTATTAACGATCTTGTGGACGCTTATACTGAACAGAAAGATGACAATATATGGATCAAAAACAAGCTGGCAGATCTAGAAGATCGCTCTCGCCGCAATAATGTTAAAATACGGGGAGTTCCTGAAGATATTCCCCCTGCAGAGTTGCAGCAATATGCTACCGCCCTGTTCTCCTCTCTAGTGCCTGCACTAACCCCTATTGAGCTCACTATTGACAGGATACATAGACTGCCTAAACCCAAGTTTCTGGAAGCCTCAGTTCCCAGGGATGTCCTCTTAAGAGTTCATTTCTATCCTGCAAAAGAGCAAATCCTGCAAGCGTCCCGAGCACTGGGCACTCTTCCAGCCCCCTACTCGCAAATACAGCTATTCGCCGATTTATCCCAGCACACGCTGCAATAACGCAGGCAGCTTAAAACACTTACCAAGGCCCTGGCGAACCACAAAGTTACTTATAAATGGCGCCTCCCAGCTACCCTTCTGGTCACGTACAATGGGATACCTCACACTATTTCTACGATGGAAGGAGGGATGAAACTGCTCCATTCCTGGGGTATTATCCCCGACCCTCCGAGGGGCCCTCTGGATTTCCCACATCGTACCCCGCCTCCATCCCAGGGGCATCATCATAGCAGCTCCAGGCAAAGGTTCACACCGTGACTCTACTGAGTTCCCCATACTGAGCAACACATGGCCCGGCCGGCCCACTTTTGAATGATTTCTGTGCACCTTTGTTTCCACCAGAGGTGGATTTACCCCCTGTTTATATCAGCAAGCCTGACCCAGGATACCACTTGCTGATTCTCACCTGTTACCAGTTTGTCATTTTTGAACGCAAGCTCACATTTTTTCCACTTGTTCTGTTGTTTTCTCTCCCTACGTGTTTTATTGCAGAGTAGAGACATCTTCCATCCTCATCTGAACATATCGGAAGTTCCTGCTGGTCGTTACATCTGAGACATTTTCTATCATCACCAGATAACCCAGAGATACCGAACCTCTGTGAAACCCGCCAGTGTCTGCTTTTTTCCTGGACCGCAAAAAGTTCACATCCAAATAGCTTGCCGCCTCTACATGAGCACTGGACCTTCAGGTACTGTCAACTCTTTGGAGATCACCCTCTCCACATAACGTGCTCACTGGTGCCTTTCTCACACTGAAGTCTTATTGCAACCTCATCACTTACCATGTCCATTAACATAGTATCACTGAATGTGCGTGGTCTGAACCACCCTGCCAAGAGGTCATCTCTATGGGCTACGGCCTCATCTCTGAAGGGAGACATACTTTGTATTCAAGAAACACATTTTGCACAGGATGCTACACCGAAGTGCACCCATAAAAATTATCCATACATGTACCTAGCATCTTGCAAGAAGAAGCGGAAGGGAGTTCTTATTGCGGTCAAAGACTCCATAGACTTTCACCACCATGCCGATATTCTTGACCCCAAGGGGAGATACATCATACTTCAGTGCACGATCTTGGGTAAACGTTTTACCATCGTGAACTTATATGCCCCGAATCAACACCAACTTTCGTTCATTAGATCAGTAGTGGCCAAAGCTAAGGCCCTTGATTTTGGGAATCTCCTTATATGTGGTGATTTTAATCTCACTCCTGACAGTAACATGGACTCAACGGCCAAACCTAAACGTCCTAATGCTTCTCTGTCGAAATATCTTTGGTCTCAGGAAATGTATGACGTGTGGAGGTGCTGTCATGCGTCGGAGAGGGACTTTTCGTTCCTGTCCCCGCGTCACGGCACATACTCACGTATAGATTTGTGTATAACAGACAGAAAAATGTTGGAATATGTGTCCTCGGTGGAACTTCACACTGCTACCTGGTCTGACCACTCACCTTTGACTACCACGCTGACCCTAGGTCAGCATGCCCAATCTCCATTTGTTTGGAGGCTGCATAATCATCTACTAAAAAACCCCACCTACTTGTCAGAAGTGCAGCAACACTTGCAGAATTACCTATCGGATAATTTACTGGATGACTCAGACCCGCTGGTAGTGTGGAATGCCCACAAGGCAGTTTTGAGGGGGGTGCTTATGCAAATAGGTGCTAGAGAGAGGAGAAGGAGGTCGCAGCGTATGGACGAGTTGACAAAACAACTCTCTTCTCTTGATTCCCAAAACCAGCAAAACCCTTCAGGATACCTCACCAATAAAATCTTCTCACTTAGACAGGAAATAAGAACCATGCTTTTAGAAAAATATAGCGACTCCCTTAAGAAATGGAAAACGACTTCTTACTCCACTGGGCAAAAGGCTTCTAAAGCCATGGCCCTTCGGATTAAGGGACAGAGGATTAAAGCTAGAATACCATTCGTTTACCATCCCCACTCTAAAGAAAAGCTTCTTAAGCCCAATCTTATCGCTAACGCATTTAGCGCGTACTATGAATCCCTCTACAATATCCAGGCTGATCCGGGTAGTCACCAACCTTGTCCGGCAGATATTGCCGCCTTTCTTGGTACTATAAATCTTCCCACAGTTCCCCCCGACAAATTGGAGGTCCTTAATCAGCCATTCACTGAGCTGGAAATTGGTACAGCAATTTCATCCCTTCCCAACCTGAAATCCCCTGGCCCGGACGGGTACACGGCGGAATATTACAAACAATTCTCTCATCTACTCACGCCACTTTTGACTAAAGTATTCAACTCTGCTGCTACCTCCTCCTCCTTCCCAAAGGAAATGCTTAGCGCCATGATAGTGACTTTACCTAAACCTGGGAAAGAACCCACTCAGACACAAAATTTTAGGCCAATCTCACTCCTGAACATGGATGCAAAATTGTACGCTAAAATTATTGCTACCAGGTTACTTCATATCCTCCCGACAATTATTCACAAGGACCAATCAGGTTTTACTAAAGGTCGCCAAGCTTCTGACGCAACAAGGAGGGTTATCAATGCCATTCACCACGCTCGGAACAACGGAACGCCTTCTCTGCTCCTGTCTTTGGATGCAGAGAAGGCGTTCGACAGGGTCCACTGGGGCTTTTTATCAGCAGTCCTGCGCAAATTTGGATTTCATGGCTTCCTGTATGGCGCCATAATGGCCTTATACTCGAATCCTTCGGCAATGGTCCGCACTCCGGATGCGATCTCCACCCCTTTTACAATCACCAACGGCACCAGGCAAGGGTGCCCGCTATCGCCCCTAATATTTAATATGGTTATGGAACCCTTAGCTGAACACATTCGATCAAACTCTCGTATATCGGGGATTGAGGTAGCGGGTGTTCAACATAAAATAAGTCTATTTGCAGACGATGTTATCCTCATGATCGCTAATCCTACTGGTTCCCTGCCTGAAATCCAAAAGATCCTTCAATGGTTTGGGGAAGTATCCTTGTATAAGGTTAACGAAACCAAGTCGCATATTCTTAATGTTGGTGTGGATGCTTCTACTAGTGCACTGTTGCAACTTCAGTTCCCTTACTTGTGGGCAGAACACACTATCACATACCTCGGCATTAAACTAACAGCGAACCCGAAAACACTCTTCCTACATAACTACATCCCTGCTCGTGACCGACTTCAAGCTGACCTTAAACACTTGCAATCTCATTGTTTCTCGTGGCTAGGGAGGCTAGCAGCGTTTAGGATGATGTACCTTCCACAACTCCTTTACATTTTCAGGACCGTGGCGATCCCAGTCCCAAAAACGTTCTTTCGCTCAGTTCAATCACTTATCTCCTCCTATATTTGGCAGAGTAGGAGACCTAGATGCGCTCATGTTAGACTCGTTAAACATCGATCTCAGGGGGGGGCTGGAATGGTGGATATTTACGACTACTATTTAGCCTCTATCCTGACTCAGCTCCATGAATGGTTTGATCCCTCATCTCATACTTTATGGCGGACTATGGAGGCCTCTTACTGTAGCAGATCGGACCTCCCGGCGTGGCTGATGGCTACGTCCTTAGGGACAAAAATTCCTTCCCATTTTCCTCCCCCTATGGTGGCTTCGGCTACCGCTTGGAAAATATTGGTATCCCAAAACGAAGTAGGCCTAGATACTGTAGACCTTCCAATACCTATATCGGCCCTCCATTCATTAATACCGGATTCCTGTTTCAAATCTTGGCAATCCCGAGGCATAAACAGTATCAATGATCTCTATGACAACGGTATAGCTCTCCCTTTCCATATCCTTTCAAGCTAGATATCACCTCCCCGATGCTGACTTCTTCCTACACCTTAGAACACGCCATTTCTTGTCTTCTATTCCACAATGGCCATTGAAAATCCAGACTCAGGCTTGGAACTTTCTTTCCTCTGTCTCACCCCCCAGGGTCAGGGGCATCACTACTTTCTACAATATTCTACAACAAAAATCGGTTTTCTCCAGGTCACTCCCCCATGTTCAATGGGAGAGGGACTTGGGGATGGAATTCACGGACAAACAATGGACAGAGGCACTGAGATTAATATATTCATCGACTTGTAACTCCAACCTGTGGGAACTGACTCTGAAACTCTCGCTTCGTTGGTATCTCACACCAGACAGGCTTCATAAATTTGACGTGAATAATGACGGTAAATGTTGGCGAGCATGTGGAGGAGTAGGTACTCTCTTCCACATCTTCTGGCAATGTCCCCATATACAACCATTTTGGCAGGCCACCTTCTCATTAATCTCAGACGTGACTAACACTCGTATCAACCCAGACCCGGGTATGGCCCTCCTATCCATAGGAGGTGAGCACCTTCACTATGATTTGCGACATACTGTGACCCACTGCTTACTGGCGGCAAGACTACTAATAGCTCGATCTTGGAGACTGGCAGAGACGCCACCAATCAAGGGAGTGATTGACACGGTTTCTACCAATTTCTCCTACGAGAGATCTCTATCCCTGAAAAATCAATCCACTGCCCGTATGACTAAGCTCTGGCAACCTTGGATTTCTTGGCTTAATAGATCATAAACCCGCCCCGAATCTACTGAAGAATTTCAAGTCTAGCAGGCCGGGCCCTGGCGGCCCAGGCTTGGACACAGTATGGATCCCAATGGGGGTGTCCTTTCCTGGGTCGTGGGGGTATCGGAAGTGTTTAATCTAACAAAGGGGTATACTTTTACTGTGATATGCTTTTGACGACATATAGTGGCAGCTAGGATGATTTTTACTTTGTGTGTTATCTGGTTCCCTTGAAAGAAGTCCTATGACTACAGGTTCATGAATATAGTTACGTTTCTACTCATTGTTATTAATTCAACTAATGCTATGTTTGCATCTGTTATGTGATACAGTATTACTTGCATTCCTTGTTTACCTTGGGAATTGTATTCCCCTGTTGTCAATGTTTCTGTGATGAAAATTTAATAAAAAGATTTATATATAAAAATACCAAATTGGAGTTTTGTCTGTAGAAGCAGCTCAATGTTATCCTCCTACACTATATTCCAAAAGTATTGGGGTGCCTGCTGTTGTTGAGGTCAGGACTCTGTGCAGGCCAGGCAAGTTCCTCCATCTCAAACTCATTTATCCATGTCTTTATGGACGTTGCTTTGTGCACTGGTCCAAATAATTTGGTGGAGGGGGTTGTGTTTCAGGGGTTTGGCTTGGCCCCTTAGTTCCAGTGAAGGGAACTCTTAAGGCATCAGCATACCAAGACACTTTGGATAATTTCATGCTCCCAACTTTGTGGGAACAGTTTGGGGATGGCCCCTTCCTGTTCCAACATGACTGCACACCAGTGCACAAAGCAAGGTCCATAAAGACAAGGATGAGTGAGTTTGGGGTGGAGGAACTTGACTGGCCTGCACGGAGTCCTGTCCTTAACCCAATAGAATACCTTTGGGATGAATTAGAGTGGACACTGCAAGCCGGGCCTTGTCATCCAACATCAGTGCCTGACCTCAAAAATACACTTCTGGAAGAATGGTCAAACATTCCCATAGACACACTCATAAACCTTGTGGGCAGCGTTCCCAGAAGAGATAAAGCTGTTATAGCGGCAAAGGGTGGGCCAACTCAATATTGAACCCCACGGACTAAGATTGGGATGCCATTAAAATTATAATGCTTTTAAAGGCAGATGTCTCAGTACGTTTGGTAATAGTGTATGTGTCAATGCACATTAGGTTTAAAGGCATATTACATAGGCAGAAATAAAACCCTCTGGATCGCATTTTTGAGAGGAGAGTTCAGGCAGAAAAAACTCCTAAAGTGACGTGGAATGCAGAGAGAAATGTTTTGGAAAAAAACACTTGTGAAAGTAAATGTCCATAAACTCTCCTAAACTCTTGTGCAATATGAGCTACTATGATAATTGTTTATGCTACTTTTTCTGCCAGAGGTTCTGGCATTTCTTTTGCTCCTAGTGTGCATGGACCCTAAGAAATGAATTTCTTAATGGTGGGAGATTTATATGTGTAGCATTAACCCCCCCCAACCCAATGTAACTGTTTGATTTTTCCAGGTTTCTAATGGAGACCCACCCTGTAGCTGCACCCGGCAAAACTTCAGTACCTTCAATCCTCTTTTCCAATTTTATTGGCTTAATTATCTCAGGGAGAAAGAGTTAGAGGTACAGGATACCCCAAAACGGCTGAAAAGATCCCTCTGTACCACAAACCTCTCTATAAATTCTTTAGTCCCAGATATGCAGTTATTCTCTAGTTTAAGCCTCTGCCCCAGGCCACCCTGGATTGTGTAGGCCCAGACAGGCTTCTAAGGCCTATGCTACAGGCCAGCATACATTCTGTACCCCCAGATAGACAACTACCTTCCTGTTTCTTCACTTTGGCTTCTTCTCCATGCAAAGGGCTGGGAGGCAAGAGACACTTGCAGCTATATCCTCTCCATGCAATGCCTCTTCTTACACTGTTATCTCCTCCAGGCAGGGCCCTGAGAAGGAAGGGCTAGACCAGCCATGTCCAACCTGCGGCCCGGGGGCCTCATGCGGCCCGGAAGTGCAGGCAATGCGGCCCCCTGCCCCCTGACAATTTTTTTGTTCCTGGGGAGGAAGGAAGTTGGGTCGGGGGCACGGCCACAGCGGCTTCCAACTAACGGTAGGCAGAGGCTGCCTCGGAGGGGAGCATGTGCAGTGTTTCTTACTCCTACCACCATGACCACTTCAAATCACTGAAGTGGTCATGGTGGTTAGAGTGTTCCTTCATTATCTCTCAGAAGAGGTAAACCTCTGTATACTGATTCCATTTAATTTGATCATCCTCTAGTTGTGCTAAATTACTGCGGAGGGCGCGGCGGCACGGGAAGGGCGCAATGGCATTTTATTACTTATATACCTTAACTATAGTATATATTTTATATGGGGCCAGAGAAAATTTCTCTAACCTCAATGTGGCCCAGACAAGCCAAAAGGTTGGACACCCATGGGCTAGACCCTTCTACACTGGTATAATAACCAGGCAATGCTGGGGAGGCACCGACACATTCTGAAGGTCACTACATACAGTATATAAACTCTCTTTTCCAGCTCACAACATAAAATAAACCCCTCAATGTTGACTAAGGCAGAAACCATAATCCAATACATTATAACTTCTCACTCTTAAAGCGGAGTTCCGGGCACAAAATCATGTCTTTATATTTAATGGCATCCGCTTCCTTATCATTCCCTGTACAAGAATTGGATATTCCCGGCCTTTTTTTTTTTTTTACTTACCTTATTTCAGAAGGTAATATACTCACCTTTACATCCACTTCCTCCTTCCTCGGCCTCTGCCCGTGCCGTGACTTCCTGTCCCGCAATGCATCCTGGGAGCTCTTACTCGTCGCTCCCAGGATGCAATGCGCAGTGACGTAGACGGCCGGCCGCTCCTCTCATCGCGTTATTTCCAAACAGGAAATGACGCGATGTTAGTCGGAGCACAGTGCGGACGGCGCCATATTTAAAAGAAGAGAATGGCTTTATAGGGACGGCAACTTCCTCCACGCCGCCGTCCCTATGGAAACTCAGTACTATGCCAATCGTAAGGTTGAAGTTGCACTTATTTTTTAAGTAAGGTTGAAAAAAGACATCAGTCCATCCAGTTCAACCTATGATGTGTGTGTGTTTGCTGTTAACCATACATTGTATAGCCCTTTATGTTGTGGTCTTTAAGGTGCCCATCTAATAGTTTTTTTAAACTATCGATGCTCCCTGCTGATACCACTGTTTGTGGAAGAGAATTCCACATCCTTACTGCTCTGACAGTAAAGAACCCCCTACGTACTTTAAGGTTAAACCACCTTTCCTCTAGTTTTAGTGAGTGGCCACGTGTCTTATTGTATTCCCTTTCTCTGAATAGTTTGTTCCTTATGCTAGGGTCGCCAGTACAGTATTTGTACATTGATATCATATCCCTCCTTAATCGTTTCTTCTCCAGAGAGAATAAGTTCAGTGCTTTCCTCATAGCTGATGTCCTCCTTTCCCCTAATTATTTTTGTTGCCCTTCTCTGGACTCTTTCCAGTTCCAGCACATCCTTCCTGAGGACCGGTGCCCAGAACTGGACAGCATACTCCAGATGTGCCCGGACCAGAGTCTTGTAGAGCGGGAGAATAATCTCTTTATTTCTGGAGTGAATCCCCTTTTTTATGCATCCCAGTATTCTGTTGGCTTTGCTTGCAGCGGCTTGGCATTGCATGCCACTGCCAAGCCTGTTGTCTCTGCACTCCAGTGAATGGGTCTCTGCTTGGGGAGCTGTAAGAACCGAGCAATCAGTGATGTTTGATAACTCGGTTATCAGTGTAGAAGCGCCAGGGGACAAATACAGCATCCATCTAGGTACTGTAAGTATAATAATGTATAATAATGAAATAAAATGTAAAGCCATACTTCTCTTTTAATGCAAGGAATAAATGAAGGTAAAAAATGTTTATGCTTTATAACCACTCTGACCCCAGTGGTAAAATCTCAAGAATTTTTTTTTTACAACCCCTTCCTTAATGTAAACAGCTGATAAGCTGCCCTTTTCATTAGCTGGCTCCAATAATGCAAGCAAGGATTGTGATTTGTATTGTTGATTGAAATTTCATTTGTTTGGCATTTGGGGCAGTTTGTTTAGCATTTTACACATTTTTTTATGTCTGTGGTGGTTATAAGCCAGGCTCAAGCAGAAAACCTTTTTTTTTAAGTTTTGAAAAGACCTGGAAATAGTAAATACTCGTGTCAAGTTTTTATTGCTGTCACGACCTATGATTTCACCTCCCTTCCTGCCCTTATTATAGCAGAGCAATAAACAAGGGGATGGATTAAAGCAGACAGTAATGATACCCTGACACTGGATACTAAACTATCCACATTTTGGGTTTGAAAAACAAGCACTTCAAGATCCACTTAGATATGCATTATTACTAAATCAGGATAAAAAGTGACATATCCACTCCTTCCACATTTTACTGAAAAAGAAATGTTTTGATGAAGTCCCCACTGGAGATATTTCCCATCCCTTCTTATCAAGGCATCTGGGTGACTAGTAAATTCCAATCGCATGCCATACAGGAATCAGCCTTATGTCTTGGGATGCATTACCCACCTTTAACTGATATTGTGTAGCACATAAATTAAATACATCAGCACCCCTTGGATTTGTTGAAAAAAGCCCATTGTTTAATTAAAATTGTATCAAAAGTCACACTAAAAATGTGATATTTCTGATCCTTGCAGGCCTCCATCAGGTATATGTCATATCATTCTGGGCTCCCCAAAAATCACATTTGTAAAAGGGTCCTTTGATAAAGCATAGGTAAAACCAGGGCTTTATTTCAGCTGGAAGGTGAGGGAACGCAGTTCCAGCACCTCCAGCTCCTCCAGCACCTCCAGCACTGAATGTATATAATGACATTGAGTGCTGGAGGGTTAATTGATGCAGGCTGGGGGATCTATTGTTGCTGGTGGGTATTTTGTTGTGGTAGTGTCTATTCTTGCTGGGAGGATCTGTTGTTGCAGGAAGGGATCTATTTTCGGGAGAAGGGATTTGTGGCTGCAGGGGATCTATTTTACTGTTTTTCTTGTTGTTATGATCATCAAATTCCATACAAATTACTTAGCATCACAAAATGATACTTGGTTCTGTATTCTTCAAAAGGGACATTGCTGGGAGTTGGGTGGGGGTGGAACCATGAGCTTTTTTAGGTCCAACATCCAAGGTGTGCTGACAACATGTTTCATTAATTTCTTTGATAGGTTCACAGATTACAGTAAACAGCTGACAGAGATTATAACCTTTCCCCACCCTGTCCAAAACCAAAAATACATTTTGACTGTAGCGATCCCTCATGGGAACCCCTGGGAGTTCTTACCTTTGAAAAAAGCTCCATATCTTTTGAGCAGACGCCTCCATGTACCTGTGTACATCCTTATACAATCTTAATAACCCTGGGATCTCAGACCCTAGAGAGCAAATAGCTACCATGACCTCTAGGTCATGCACATGGACTACCTCTTCCCATGCTGTTTGACGTCCTACTGATCACTAAATCTGACAAGTGGCTGGACTGACCATGGATGGTAGGATGGTTGGAGGAGATCAACCAGAATTCTAGTATGTACTTGGAAGCTGAAGCTAATTGTGCTCTTGGTTTTGTGCTCTCAGGATGTAGTAAAGATCATCTAAGGATGTCAGCAGGCATGTGCCCCCATAGGTTCCCTTTAAAGTATATATACTGCGGCGGTCAGCCCCGTGCATGCGGTACATCACTAGCCTGAGAGCCAATAGGGGGCGAGCGCGCGCCGCTGAAGGGGGGGTTCCCGCCCCCACTCGTTCATGGACCCCCCCGCGCGTGTGAGCGGCGGACCCGATGTCGGGTGAAGAGGGAGAAATGCAGACGACCAATGTAAACAAAGCCCCCTGTCATTCTCCCCTGTGTAACAGCAGAGATCTAACGGTCCTGCTATGTAGGACCGTTGATCTCTGCTGTTACATCACAAGCCACATCCAATCACAGTAAGACACACGCCCCTAGGGACAAACTTAACCCCTCCTTCTCTAATAAAGTTAACCCCTTCCCTGCCAGTGTCATTTTTACAGTACCAGTGCATATGTATAGCATTTATTACTGTAGTAATGTCACTGGTACCCCCAAGTGTCAAAAATGTCAGTCAGGGGTCCGATCTGTCCGCCGCAATGTCGCAGTCCCGCAAAAAAAAAATCGCAGATCGCCGCCATTACTCGTTAAAAAAAAAAACAACAAAAATGACAAAAATCTTTCCTTTAGTTAGTAAACGCTATAACTTTTGTGCAAACCAATCAAAATAAGATTATTGCTATTTTTTTTACCAAAAATATGTAGCAGAAAACAAATTGGCCTAAAATGTTAAAAAAAAAAATATTTTTACATTTTTTTTGTTGGCAATTTCTTATATAAAAATTTGAAAAATATTGTTATTTTTGCAAAATTGTCGCTCTTTTTTTGTTTATAGCGCATGATCAAAAAATCGCACAGGTGATCAAATACCACCAAAAGAAAGCTCTGTTTGTGGGAAAAAAAGGAAGTCAATTTCATTTGGGTACAGCGTCGCACGTCCGCGCAATTGTCCGTTAAAGTAACGCAGTGCCGAATCACAAAATACCCCCTGGTAAGGAAGGGGGTAAAGTCTTCCGGGGCTTAAGTGGTTAAAGCGTAACTCCATTTTTTTGTTGAGAAAAAAACATTCCCCTCTGAGTGATCTATGTATATTATGTAAATTACAAGGTCTTTAACAAACTTTGTTGCAGATTCCTACCTTTTGTTATTCTGAAGAAATCACTGTTTGTTTCTCTGTGTCTCTGTGCTGAGTGGGTCTAACGGGAGTGGTTTCATAATTATGAGGAAAGCTGCTGGGTCTGCATCCCTTTAGACGTGTTCTTATTTGGAGCATTTCACCAAAAAATGACATTTTTGTTGCAGGGGGCGCCAGAAATCTGACTTGTATCTTAGGCAGACTTCTGGGAAAATTGGTGAGCCAATCACACAAGCAGGAAATTATGTTTCTGGGGTGTGGTCTGTACACATTCTGTGTACGGAACAGCTCCAGGTAGCCATATTGCATTGCATTTTCAGAAAATTACAACAGCTGCAGATTGAAAAGGAAAGGTCATTTTTAATAACATTCAACTACAATATAATTTGTGTCGTAATTGTATACGCTATGATGTTTTTTCTTTAATTGCTATTTTTTTCCCCACGAAAGTGGAGTTACCCTTTAAATGTTTACCCCAAAATGTAATTTATCCTATAGTTCACTTTTTTACATTCCCGCTTTCCATTTTTTTCCATGACATTCTTTCATAACAGATCTCTACATTTACCTCTAATGGCCATCTGTATATTAGGCAGTATAATCAGCATGTTTGCAAAACAGCTGTTAAGATACACAGATAAACCATCTAAAGAGTCAGTCAATTTAATTCACACAGAGAAATACTAATAACTCAATTTACACATGTACAGTATATATCTAAAATCTATAAACTTACATATTTCCTTTGTGGCACCCTCCTAGGTAGGTGCTAGTAGGTAAACTATAGTTTGCTCCATCTGCTTATCAGGGGAGCCTGATCGGTAGTTCTGCCTGTTACATGTGTCCATGTGTGATTCACTTAGTCTGAGGGAGTGTCCAATAGGAGAGCCTGTTGGACAGTGGAGTAAACCCAGCCAGTGATACACAGGCTTTGTGACTGTCCCAGAGGGTTGGCACACGCAGTGGTGCATCCTGAGATACATTATATAAGCCAAGGGCACATGTGACAGGGTGTCTTTTGGGGGGAAGCCAGGTCCCAGGAGGAGGTGATGGCTGTCTCTCCTCCTGTTGCTGAGGGAGGTGGTCAGAGGCGGTCGGCCTTGTGGACCAGAAGTGTGGTGCTGAACTAGGAGGTCCAGTGGATGCTGACAATGGAGTTGAAGGCAGAGCGACCCAGGGAAAAACAGTGTCTTTGAGTATTTGCTAGGGGTCTGCTTAGGAAGGGGACCATTCCAGTAGAGTGTCAGCAGACAGGGGGTCAGCACACACAGCAAGTGAGAAAGGGGGTGCCAAGTTAGACCCTGAAGAGTAATCTAAACAAGAGTTTATATTCTTATCTTCACTTCAGTGGCAAAGTGAAGCAGCGGCCTTGCCCCACACTCTGCAGATAGTTGTCCTCAGGATTGTGCATAGTTCAAGTTGGAGAATCCCACTTCTCCCATCCAAGTTCTAAAATAAAATACAAAAAAAAAACAAATCCCCTGGACTGTTCATTGTCTGAGCCAAGAACTGTTAATGCCATGTATCTGCTATCAGTTGCTAATGGTAACCCAGGGGAACCCAAGAAGTGTAATTCTCAGCAGTTCCCTAGGGGGCAGTGCTACACCTTTAAAAGACATTTCCCAAGAGTCAAAAAGTAGGCAAACTTTGAACTGAAAGTAGCACATGAAGTTTCATTTTTGATTTCAGGAAGCAATAGAATCATCCAGCAATCAGCCATATAATATCAGCCAATTACTTTGCAATTTTGTGCCTGTATTGGAAATTTTACATTAGATTTCTATTGTAAACATCCATGGAACTGAACAGGCCTCTGCAATTTTCCACCTTGTTTTCTGGTAATTCTTGAGTTTCAAGCAACCAAATGATTGAAACTGGGTGGAAAGAAATCAGGAAAGGGTTTTGACTGGCAGTTGCCGAATGTATTGCCATATAATAATATAATGTTGACAATGCAGGATGTGGAAACCTTGCAAGCGGACAAAATAACGGGGTGGGCAACTACATGGCAGATGAGATTTAATGTTGAAAAATGTAAAGTAATGCACTTGGGGGCCAGAAACCAGAAAGCAAGCTACTCACTAGGGGGGGAACCTCTGGGTGAGTCTAGGATGGAAAAGGACCTGGGGGTACTGGTAGACAACAGGCTTGGCCGTGGCATGCAATGCCAAGCCGCAGCAAGCAAAGCCAACAGAATACTGGGATGTATAAAAAAGGGGATTCACTCCAGAAATAAAGAGATTATTCTCCCACTCTACAAGACTCTGGTCCGGCCACATCTGGAGTATGCTGTCCAGTTCTGGGCACCGGTCCTCAGGAAGGATGTGCTGGAACTGGAAAGAGTCCAGAGAAGGGCAACAAAAATAATTAGGGGAATGGAGGACATCAGCTATGAGGAAAGACTACAAGCACTGAACTTATTCTCTCTGGAGAAGAGACGATTGAGGGGGGATATGATATCAATGTACAAATACTGTACTGGCGACCCGAGCATAAGGAACAAACTATTCAGAGAAAGGGAATACAATAAGACACGTGGCCATTCACTAAAACTAGAGGAAAGGCGGTTTAACCTTAAAGTGCGTAAGGGGTTCTTCATTGTAAGAGCGGTAAGGATGTGGAATTCTCTTCCACAAGCAGTCGTATCAGCAGGGAGCATTGATAGTTTCAAAAAAATAATAGATGGACACCTTAAAGACCACAACATACAGGGGTATACAATGTACGGTTAAAAGCAAACACACACACACACATCATAGGTTGAACTGGATGGACTGGTGTCTTTTTTCAACCTCACTAACTATGTAACAATGGATGCATGGGACTGCATAGCCTTCAGTATCTAGCAGGTCTCTGCATTCAGTTATGCCTCGTACACATGTACAGATTGTCGGCCGCCGAACGATCGGCCAATTGTAGGCTTGTTAGTATGATGCTTCCGACGGCCGACATCGCACTTTCGGCCGAAAAGAATCTGTCGTGCAAGCATTAAAATTTTTGTATGCCGACACCAAAGCGGCTGATTGTTCGCCAGTCAGTACAGAATTCGGCCGACAGACAGCAGATTTGCAAGACTGGGCATGCTCAGAAAAGACAAAACACACGGAAAGTTAACCATCACATGACATCACTTCTGTAGTCGGCGGACAAAATTTGTGTGCAGTCTTTTGCACTTTTCAGCGGACACGACAGCCCGGGGACAAAAGACGGCCGATCGGTCGGCCGACAATCTGCACGTGTGTACGGGGCATTAGGCTAGCTGCTATCGGAGAAAGGCTTCTGAAGAGGTTAAATGGGTCTGGCACATTATCCTTTCCTTTCAGGAAAGCTGTGCTCAGAAAAATAAGAGAGCTGCTATTGCAGATCTCTTCTCCTCTATGTTTGTCATGCAGAGATGTATAGTAACTAAGTAGAACTACTTCACTACTGTACTTAAGTACTGAAAGGCGATATCTGTACTTTCCTAGAGTAGAATTTTTTTCTCCTACTTCCACTATTACTACACTACATTTTTTCAATGATTTCAATACTTCTACTCCAATATTTTTTTTTGTGCTGCATAGTTACTCGTTACTATTATAAAAATTACCACTGCCAGAACAGTAGATGGCAGGTTTCATGAAGCTCAAAACATGTGTATTATCAGCACATACGAAAATAAATGCTACTGTATGTATAAATAAAAGCTGCATTTGAAATAATAAAAAACAGTATGATGTTCAAACTTTTGACTTCTTTCTTTAATAACTACATAACACAGTACTTGTACTTTTACTTTCAGTACATGAGTAGCAATTTTTCTTTCAAAACTACTGGTACTTTTACTTTCAGTACTTGAGTAGCAACATTTTTAAAAAAACTACTTGCAATACTTAAGTACAAAAAATGTTGAATACTTTAGTACTTCTACTCAAGTCACTTTTTGATCGAGCACTTCCACTTCTACTCAAGTCACTTTTTGATCGAGCACTTCCACTTCTACTCAAGTCACTTTTTGATCGAGCACTTGTACTTTTACTCAAGTATGGGTTTCGAGTACTTTATACAACTCTGTTGTCATGCGAATCCAATGGCTTAAGTGTTTTCAGTGACAGGAAGGAATCAAAGCTAAAGTGGGATACACACTAGTAGAAAATGTGACGAAAATTCCCGTCCGAGGTAAAATCTTACGATTTTCGGCTAGTGTGTTCACAACTTTTAGCAGCCGATGCCGTCATTTTCAATGAAAATTTTATCGTCCGTCCCCAGGCGACCAATTTCCGTTTAGGCTCCGTTCACATGTAGGCGTTTTTGGGGAGTTTTTCTGCTCTAGGATCAGCTCTCAAAACGCCCAACAAGACAAATCCTATTCATTTCAATGGCCCCTGTTCACATGTGAGCATTTTGACGCTGTGAGCAAAACGCCCAACGCTCAAAAAAGTACATGAGCTTCTTTTTGGGCAGATTACAGGCGTTTTCCAATCCTATTCAATCTAAAAACGACTGCACAAAAAACGCCTGTAAAAACGCCTGTAAATCGTGGTAAAATCGCGGTAAAAACGTGCGAAAACGCTACGCTCAGGTGTGAATGTAGCCTAAATGTGTATGCAGTATGTCCGCGAAAAATCGAATACAAAAGACCGTGCATGATCTGAAGTTGCTGACGACCCGGAAGTCTAGGAACAAATTTCCCAAAAAAAAATAAAATCGGACGAAAAAATTTTGTGAACATTATGCACTGTCAACTAAAAACGGTTATGACCGCTGAGCATGAGAGAGAAAAATCGGAGGATATTTCGTCCCATTTTCGTCAAGTGTGTACGAGCCTTAAAGCGGAGTTCCGGCCACGGGGGTGAAATTTAGCTAAAAATACCCCCGGGACAGTCAGGGCTAGTACATTCCACAATGGATAGCCTCTGTACTGTCCCGGGTCGCACTTACCCTTAGAAGAAATACTTACCTTGAAAATTTCTTCTCCAGCGCTGCCATCTCGGATGTGGGCAGCTGAAGCCAGTGTGTCCTCTTCTGCGCCCTCTTCCGTGTCCTCTTCTCCAAGGCATGCCCAGAAGCTGTTTAGCAGGGAATGAGGCGCCCGCACCGGAAGTGACGAGCGGGGCTGGTGCAGGCGCATCGTGGGAGAAGAAAACATGGAAGAGGACGCAGAAGAGGACGCGCTGGCTTCAGCTGTCCACATCTGAGATGGCAGTGCCGGTGCAGGCGTATTGATTCCTGGGAGCGATGACGTTCAGCTCCCAGGAATCAATGCAAAGAGGAAGTGATGGCGCGGGCTGCGGCCGCCGAGGGAGGAAGTGGAAGAAAGGTGAGTATATTTTTCTAAACAAGCTAAGTAAACAAAAAAAAAATCGTAACTATCCATCTCTTTTTCAGGTGACCAAGAGCAAGCGGATGGCCCAAATCGATTATGTCGATTTTGTGGCCGGAACTCCGCTTTAAGGCATAGTCAGAACTCCTGATCTACCTACTTGTTCCAAGTCAGCCATTGGATACGAATCACAATCAGACAACCACCATTGTTAAAAGGAGGGGTCAGCAATGACAGCCTGTCAATATACTGTATGTTTTCTCCTGACAGCACATCAAAAACCAAAAATATTGATCAATTATTATTTAACCACTCTACTACCGCTCACAGTAATACTACTGCGGCAGAGTGGCTCGTTCCCGTCCAGTCACGTAGTATTAACGTGACTGGACTCCTCCCCTTCTGGGCGGCGCTTGCGCGCCGCCGGAGGCTCGCTCCCGCTGTTTTCATTCACAGCGGGAGTCGGGCCAGGGGAGGAGCAGCGGCGATAGTGACAGGGAGTGACAGATCGGACTGTTCAGCATAGCTGGACATCCGATCTGTCCATGAATCACATAGTCACCTCCCCCCCTACACGTCAGTAAGCACCAGGCATACATTAACCCCTCCCTCTCCAATAAAATTAACCCCTTCCCTGCCAGTGTCATTTTTACAGTAACAGTGCATATATATAGCACTGATTACTGCAGTAATGTCACTGGTACCCCCAAAAGTGTCAAAAATGTCAGTCAGGGGTCCGGTCTGTCCGCCGCAATGTCGCAGTCCCGCAAAAAAAATCGCAGATCGCCGCCATTACGCGTTAAAAAAAAAACACCAAAAATGACAGAAATCTTTCCCTTTGTTAGTAAACGCAATAACTTTTGCGCAAACCAATCAAAATACGCTTATTGCGATTTTTTTTACCAAACATATGTAGCATAAAACAAATTGGCCAAAAACTTTTAAAAAAATTGGTTTTTACATCTTTTTTGGGGGGAATTTCATATAAAAAAATGTGAAAAATATTGTTATTTTTTCAAAATAAACGCTCTTTTTTTGTTTATAGCGCAAAAAGTAAAAATCGCACAGGTGATCAAATACCACCAAAAGAAAGCTCTGTTTGTGGGAAAAAAAGGACGTAAATTTCGTTTGGGTACGGCGTCGCACGACCGCGCAATTGTCAGTTGAAGTCGCACAGCGCCGAATCGCAAAAAGTGGCCTGGACGGAAGACAGCAAAATCCTCCGGTTGTAAAGTGGTTAAATATCATAATCATTGGGAATACAGTAATGTGTTCTTTTTGGAGATCTTTCCTAACCAGCATTAGAGACTAATGCCTCGTATACACGCATCGATAGCTGGCCGACCGATCGGCCTTCTTTTGTCCAGTGTTGTTGTGTTGGTTGAAATGTGCTCTAGACTGCACACAAATTTTCTCGGCCAACAAAAACCAACTTCAGAAGTGATGTCATGTGCTGGTTTACTTTCCGTGTGTTTTTTCTTCTCTGAGCATGCCCAGTCTTGCTCATCTGTTTTTTGTCTGCCGAAATCTGTACTGACTGATGGAAAATCGGCCGTTCTGTTGACGGCCAACAAAAATTTTATAGCCTGCACACCAGATTTTGTTCGGCCGAAAAGTCGCAGTCGGTTGTCGGAAGCATCATACTAACAAGCTGAAAATCGGCAGATCGGACGTTGGCCGAAAATTCACGGCCAACTATCGATGCGTGTGTACGAGGCATAAGTATGAAAAAGCATGGGTAGCATTAGGGAAATTATTTTTTGATTATTTGATCTTAGTGAAGAGCTGCCCTAACTGACACAATCTGTGACATGACCGTGAGATTGTTACAATTTATTTGTGGTATAAGAGGCCGCTGATAAAACTGCAGTGGTACTAAGCTTCGCTTGTAATTGGGAACTGGAACGGAGAAACATTATTACCTCTTAATGTTCCTAAGATATTACATTACCCCTAAACACGGAGACTATCCTGGCTCCAAATTGAATATTGTAGTATTGGAACATCCTGCAATGGACATCTATTTTATATAAATAATGAATAACCACATATAATTGTGTGTTACCACGATCATTGTATTTTATAAAATGGTATTCTCTGTATTGCATACTACTGCTACCGTGTCCTTCTAAGAAGAGTTACAAGGGAAAGAAAGACAGAACTGATTGTCGTAATTGAATATTCTGATCACTTCCACTCGTCTGTGTTAGGGAAATGAAAATGTCTTCTTTTATTAGAATTATCAGTCAAGCAAGGTTGTTTTAGACCACCTCTATAAATAAATGGCCTACGTATGGGATGCCCCCAGCTTTTTTAATCTGACAGATGATAGCTGATATGTTGAAAAGGATTGCAAGTGATGTAAATATGATGATTGCATTGGTGAGTGCACTCCATTCTTCTAGGACATATACATAGGTGTGCGCACAGGGTGTGCCTAGGCACACTCTAATCACCCTGAGTGGTGAAGATTCCCCTTGCTTCCTGGCACCCCCTTACTCCCCCCTGCAGTGCTGCCAGATTCCCTCCTCTCCCATCAGCAGCTGCTGGGGATGGTTCAGGAAGGAGAGTGGGGGAAGGGGCCGGTAAATATTTATTTTACCGGCCCCTTCCTTTTCTGAATGAACACAGTGAGTGATCTGTACTGATTGCTCCTGTGTTCATTCTGAACTGAAGCATAGTAAACCATGTGTACTATGCTTCAGTTTGTGAATGAACAGGAAGTCACTCCGCACAGAGCATTTCCCATTTGTTCACTGTCCAGTGTAGCTTAGGCTGCAGAGAAAAGGACTGGGTAATCTCTGTGCTCAGTCCCTTTCTCTGTTTCAAAAGTGAGACATCAGAGGTCTGTTTAGACCAGGGATCCTCAAACTATGGCCCTCCAGCTGTTGCGGAACTACACATCCCAATGAGGCATTGCAAAACTCTGAGATTCACAGAGATGACAAGGCATTATGGGAATTGTAGTTCCTGAACAACTGGAGGGCCATAGTTTGAAGACCCCTGGTTTAGACTCTTGATATTTCACCAAAGCCCCCAAAGGGGGCTCCTAAAAAAAAAAAAAAATTGTAAAAAAATTAAAACATAAATAATCTTGTAAAAATGATTTTAAAATATTATAAAAAAAAAGAAAAAACCTACTGACACCATCCACTGCTCTGCTGATATACTCATGTGTGTGTTTGTGCTCTGGGGTGCATACCCTAATACAATAGACTGTTCACACCAATGGACTTATAAACTTTTATCATGGATTCAAATGTCCTCATCAACCAGAAATACAATTTATGATAGATGAACAATTGTGTAACAAACAGGAACCCTTGTTCCTTTCGCTAGGCTGCAAGTGGCACACTATGCTACCGACCACCTCTATGGCCAATCCATACAAATAAAGACATTCAGCACGAGTGCCCTTCCTTTGCCGGAATATGACCTGTTTTACTGTTTTCACCATTTAAGGGTTAGATTGTAAAGAATGATGGTGAGCTTTTCCCTCCAAGATACATCAATTATACTCTCCCAAAAGAAAGACCTCTATCAATGGACAAGTATACCTTCCCCTTAATCCTTATATGATGTATTTAAAAGTATTATTGAGACAGACTTGTAAAACCAGTAAACTCTACGTTACAGCTCATAAATGGGTCATCCATTTTTTTTTTTTGGATTTGACTTTTTATTGTTTTTTAACCACCTACCGACTGCCGTCAGTAGATTTACTGCGGCAGTCAGCCCCTCACAGGCAAAGCGACATAGGTCTACGTCGCTAGCCTGTGAGGCTCTGGGGAGCGAGCGCGCGCCACCGAATGCGCACTCCCGCTCGGTCACGGACCCCCCCACGCGTGTGCCCGGCAGACGGCTAATGTAAACAAGCCTGCCTCTTCCCTGTGTAAGAATGGAGATGATACGGTTCTACTATGTAGGACCATTGATCACTGTTCTTACACAACTAGCCACAGCCAATCACAGTAAGAATCACGCCCCTAGGGACACACTTAACCCCTCCCTTTTAAAAAAAGTTAACCCCTTCACTGCCAGTGTCATTTTTACAGTAACAGTGCATATGTATAGCACTGATTACTGTAGTAATGTCACTGGTAACCCCAAAAGTGTCAAAAATGTCAGTCAAGGGTCCGATCTGTCCGCCGCAATGTCGCAGTCCCGCCAAAAAAATCGCAGATCGCCGCCATTACGCGTTAAAAAAAAACAACAAAAATCTTTCCCTTAGTTAGTAAACGCAATAACTTTTGCGCAAACCAATCAAAATACGCTTTTTGCAATTTTTTTTACCAAAAATATGTAGCATAAAACAAATTGGCCTAAAATGTTAAAAAATTTAGATTTTTGCATTTTTATGGGGGAATTTCATATAAAAAAATTTGAAAAATATTGTTATTTTTGAAAAATTGACGCTCTTTTTTTGTTTATAGCGCATGATCAAAAAATCGCACAGGTGATCAAATACCACCAAAAGAAACCTCTGTTTGTGGGAAAAAAAGGACGTCAAATTCGTTTAGGTACAGCATCGAACAACCGCGCAAATGTCCGTTAAATTGACGCAGTGCCGAATCGCAAAATAGGTCCTGGTCAGGAAGGGGGTAAAATCTTCCGGGGCTTAAGTGGTTAAAGACGTGGTGTAGATCAACTGATTGATAGTCTGAGCTGTCAGGGTGTAGCAATGCAAAATACTACATCATGTAGAAAATATATGCAGTCTATGTATGGTTCACAAATGATTCACTAAGGCAGAGCATTATTAAACTGAACTAGTTCTATCTAAAGGATACATCGGTAAACAATGAGCTTGTTAAATATAACAACACTTTAAAGACTACCTGCTGAATCAAGCTAGCATTTACGCCTTCTTTCCTGCCCAGTCCAACACCCATGTGTGCTGTCAAATCATGACACCAGTCGAAATTAGAAGAAGTTACAGAAGACTCTAGCTTGATCAGGCCAATGCATTTTACCATTCATGAAATGTATTTAAAAATATGTGTGTAACTGGAGTTTCTTGCTTTTTAGTTTAAAGCAACAACAACAGCAAGGTATATGGCGCAATCTCTGATAAATTAGCATGTAAACCTCCCATAGTCTTATATAAAACCAATTGTAACATGTGTCATATTAGAGTTCATAAAAATTCATGAAACTACAAAAGTCCATAAATCCACAGGAAGGAATGGTGTATCAAGAGAGCACTAAGTGGGCAGACCTCCCAGAGACAGGAATTGATCTCTATAAGACAATAAAAACACACGAGGGGGGGCACCTCCAAGTTCAAAATGTATAAAAACTTTAATGGAGCAGCCAAAAAAATACTCACATGTGTTCCAAAGGAATGTGCATTTCTAGTAGTATCAACAGAGGGGTTGCCCAGGTTCCAGGTCGGTAGCCAGCTGCCACTGGTGGTGTCTGACGATGTGAGCCAG
Organism: Pelophylax lessonae; assembly: GCF_965119305.1. Classification (NCBI taxonomy): domain Eukaryota; kingdom Metazoa; phylum Chordata; class Amphibia; order Anura; family Ranidae; genus Pelophylax; species Pelophylax lessonae. Next base: position 173,590,046 of record NC_138776.1, on the reverse strand, counting down.
GTCACCACTCATCCGATGTAGAGGAGGACTTCTCTAACCACTGTGGAATGTGGAAATTACATCACTCCTGGAGGATGGTTCCGTTGCCCTGGTAATGCGTTTTGGAGCGCCGATCAGCTCCTTTATCAAACTATCTTTAGCCATGGTTTGATAAAGGAGTTGATTGGTGCTCCAAAATGAGTTACCAGGGCAACAGGACCATTCTCCAGTCCCAGTCACTAAGGACGGTCGCTCCTTCAGAGTTGTCATAGGTCTTATGGTGTCCTCTTCTCAATCCTGCATGAACTGGATGGTAAATGGCCTGTATCACGTACCTGGTGAAGACTGGAATATTGTGGAGGCCTCTCTTGCACCTCCTGCCCAACACTTTTGAAGGTGAAGACAGAGAGTGTAGGGGCAAGGAGTGGCACGAGTGCTGTAGTAGCTGGCTGGTGAGGTCCACTCTGTAGGTGGGTAGAGCTGGTAGTCACAGTCCTCCAAACAAGATGCAGGAGCAGCTTGGCACCAGAGCGAGAGAGGAAAGCAGAACCAGGAGACAAGCAGCAAGCAAAGCAGGTCCAGGTGACAGGCCAAGGTCAGTAACCGCCGGGCAAAGTGGTACAGAGTCAACAGGCAGACCAGGTCCAGTAAACAGGCTGAGGTCAGAGTAGATAGGTAACAGAGCTAGAGCGAGAGCAGAAGCGAAGTCCAAAGGCAAGCTGGGTCATACATGGGTAAGCAGGTACAGCAGATGAGGTCCCAGGAACAAGCTGGAGATCATTCAGCAACTGCTAATAGTGATAGTCCATTTTAAATAGGCCACTGGGCGCCAAGTGCTAATTGGTATGTGCACGTGCTTGCACACGAATATGCACGCAATGAACTGGCACAGTATATGTAACATTAGCTCATTAAAATAAGCACCTGTGCAATGTGCATGAGCACGAGCACAAATCAGCACTGGCCTTCTGATGCTAGGAACCAGGTTTACCTTACAGTCTGTTTCTCACTGTGCCATGCTCTTGACATTTGTAATGATTTAAGGCTTTGTTCAGATGGGTTCTGCCACCTGTATTCCTGCAGGCTGCTTTTGTTTTGGCTTCTGCATCTGCAGCAAGGCAACCAGGGGAGGACTGGGCCAGGGGGCAGGGGGGCAATTGCCCCCTGGGCCGCCCTGATGCCCCGTAAAAAAAAGGCTGCACCGCTTCTGCCACAGACATGCCTAAAGGATTCCTGGTGAAGAGAAGTAAAAAGTCCCCACCGCTGACCTACTGAGTGCAGGCTGAAAACAAGGACAGAGCGCCGCCCCCCCCCCCCCCCCCCCCAGCATGGATGGTGTACACTGTGTCTGAGCAGAGGCCGGTTCTATGCCCCCACTGGAGATTCTTCTGCCCCGAACAGCCCCAACCGAGCTGTCCCAACCTCCCCCTGCTGACCAGGTCGGGAACCCGGTAAGTAGAGAGTATCTGGAGCAGGGCTTCAGCTTGGAATGGGGATCATGAGGAGGATTGGGATAGTCGGGGGGGGGGTGAGGGAATGTGGGAGGGGGCCAAGTCGCTGCACCACGGACCTCTGGCTTGTACTTGCCGAAAGTTGCCAGTCTGCCCCTGAAGGCAACCTAACAGAAGTGGGTGCAGATGCAGCAGCTGCATGGACACAGCTGCATGTCACCACTTGACAGGCATGCAGGAGCTTCTGCACAGCCCTAAACACAGACAGTATGTGGTTAGGGCCATGCAGGTGCAAAAACAAAGGCATCTTATACACAGCAGAGATGTGAGCATCCATCTGAATGAGCTTTAATGGTAAACAAAGAGATATTTGGTGCCCTGGAATTTTTCCAGTGTTCATCTCCTGACTTACCCTTTTCAGTTAGGTTTTCATAAAGTTACGTTTATTATTCTTTTGTTTCATTTTGTATATTGTGGTACCATACTGACTTACACAAAGTTGGACTAAATATAAATATATTTTTATTACAATCATGTGAAACTCTTTTTCACTATATATATACAATGTGATCTCTATAACAAATTATGTGACTTTGGAAAACATCTACTATGGTTTATTATTCTATTATTATTCTATTACAATAAAACCTAAAAACTTCCAAGGCAGTGTAAGCCTAAAGAGAGGGACTGTCATAGGCGATAACAAATGTGTCTTTACTGAAGAAACTGCTGATCCAGGACTGTGTGAAATTATGTATTTCTAAGAACTTTTGAAGCAAATCAAATGGCTTAATACAGGGGTCTCCAAACTTTCTAAACAAAGGGTTCGTTTACTACCCTTTAGATTTTAGGGAGGCTGGAAATGTGGTCCATGGGAGTAGAAAATAGTATGGGTGGGAAGAATAGTACCCCATGGATGGTGTCATAGAGAAAAATAATATCTCATCTTTGGTGTCAGTTGGAGGAATAGTTCCTCATCTTTGGTGTCAGTGGGAGGAATGGTACCACATCATTGGTGTCAGTGGGAGGAATAGTACCACATCATTGGTATAAGTGGGAGGAATAGTGCCACATAAATGATGTCAGTGGGAGGAATAGTGCCACATCATTGGTGTCAGTGGGAGGAATAGTACCACATCATTGGTGTTAGTGGGGGAAACAGTGTCCCAAAGGCCAGATAAAGGCAGGAAAAGGGCCACATTTGGACCTCAAGCTGCAGTTTGGATTCCACTGGCTTAATAAGATAAATATTGGTAACCCATATTGGGTACTACAGACCCCCTAAGATGAAATAAAAACAGTGTAGCATACAGTATTTACATAAATATCATTGAACATTCTGTACATACACATATTGTTTAGCTGAATCTGATTTTCAGCCACATTCCGCATAACCTGCCTCACACCCTGGTATTAAAAAGGAATCACCATGATGCCTGATTTCTGCCGTCATATATATTCTTTCTGAGAAATGTTTAGACTGACAGTCTTTATTGTAAACAGTTACATTACTCACCAGTGATTTATCTATTTTTTTTTCTTTATTCTATTAGTTAAATGTGTTTTCTGAATCTCCGTGGATGCATTGAGTGCCTTTATTGCATTAGAAGGTCACAAGGATTCTGCTAAAATGTGACCTTCAAGCTTATAAGCCTTATGTCTGAGCAAATCCTTCTGCTAAATTGTAGTACTGAAATATTCATTAGTTTCAGTATTTTTTGTGTGATTTTAATGCTGTGAAAAGCAAAATCTAAAACTGTCTGACCACCAAGAATCAAGTTTGGGTTTGCCTCTACCATGGTTGAGGAGTAGGACCTCCAAGGTAGTATTTTCCGAAATACTACCTGTACCTCGAGCCACACCAGAGAGGCAGCGGGAGATTAGGGAAGTTAACGAGTGGCTGAGGAGCTGGTGTAGTAAGGAGGGTTTCGGGTTCCTGGAGAACTGGGCCGACTTCTCAGTCGGCCACCACCTCTATGGTAGGGACGGATTGCACCTAAATGGGGAAGGTGCAGCCATACTGGGTAAGAAGATGGCCGAAAAGTTAGAGGGCCTTTTAAACTAGGTGATGGGAGGGAGGGTACAGATGTAGAATTAACCAGTAGAAAGCAAGATCCAGAGGGCAGAAATGGGGACATTAGCGGTAGGGTGTTTGGAGCTCCTAAACCCAGGAGGGGTATGGGGAGAAATCACAAGAGCAGCCTAAAAACATCAAATGAGGATATTTGTAACCGATTACCGATAAACCGATTACGAGGCTTGTATACCAATGCCAGAAGCCTGGCTAACAAGATGGGAGAGCTGGAGCTGCTGATGTGTGAGGAGGACTTAGATTTTGTGGGGATAACAGAGACTTGGTTTGACAGCTCTCATGACTGGATGGCGACCATTCAGGGGTATTCCCTTTATCGCAGAGATAGAGAGGGTAAAAAAGGGGGAGGGGTATGTCTGTATATTAAGAACAGTATACAGGTAAATATGAGGGATGATATTAATAATGGAGCTATGGACGAGGCAGAATCCCTATGAGTAGAACTTCAAAGGGAAGGCACTGTGGGGAAAGTAATATTGGGCGTATGCTAAAGGCCCCCCAACCTAAAGGGGGGAGGGGGAGGCGGACCTCCTTTTACAAATAGGATTGGCAGCAAGGATGGGAAATGTCATTATAATGGTGGACTTTAATTATCGAGATATAGACTGGGCAGAAGGAACTGCGCATTCAGCCAAGGCTCGGCAGTTCCTAAATGTTTTGCAGGACAATTTCATGGGTCAGATGGTGAATGCACCGACAAGAAACAATGCGGTACTTGACCTACTGATTACCAACAATACAGACCTGCTCACGGATATAGAAATACGGGACAACTTAGGAAACAGTGACCATAGGTCAATTAGTTTCAGTATTAATTACAGTAATAGGAAACACAAGGGCAATATAAGGACACTGAATTTCAAAAGAGCCAATTTCCCAAAACTGCGCTCTCTGCTAGAAAATATCAAATGGGATAGAACCCTGGGAACAAAGAACACGGAGGAAAAATGGGAGTGCTTCAAAAGCATACTTAACAAAGGGATTGACCAGTGCATTCCAAAGGGAAATACATTTAAAAGAGCAAAACTAAACCCTGGGTGGCTAAACTCCAACATAAAAATGCATATTAATGCTAAAGGAAAGGCCTTAAAAAAATACAAGACTGAGGCATTGGCAGCATTCAAGCATTACAAAGAGTGTAATAAGAAATGTAAAGACGAAATTAGGGCGGCTAAAATAGAACACGAGAGACATATAGCGGAAGAGAGTAAAAAGAACCCCAATAAATTCTTTAAGTATATAAACAGTAAGAAAGCGAGGCCAGAACACATTGGCCCCATAAAAGACGATAAGGGAGTTTTGGCCACAGAGGACAGGGAAAAGGCGGTAGTGTTAAATAAATTCTTCTCTTCAGTCTTCACAAAAGAATCGGGGGGCTACACTAACCCAGCTTGTAAGGCCAAACTAAACAACACACCTCAGGAAATACCACCATGGCTAACAGCAGATAGACTTAGAACTAAACTAGAGAAACTTAACATAAATAAATCACCGGGACCGGATGGCTTGCCCCCGAGGGTTCTTAAAGAGCTCAGCCAGGTGATTGCCAGACCATTATTCTTGATCTTTAAGGATAGTTTACAGAAGGGTATGGTGCCAGCTGATTGGAAAAAAGCCAACGTGGTACCAATATTTTAAAAGGGGCTGAGATATATCCCGAGTAACTATAGAACGATCAGCCTCACATCAGTAGTCTGCAAGATTTTGGAGGGGATGTTAAGGGACCACATACAAGACTTTAGTAATGAAAACGGTATTATTAGTAGTAATCAGCATGGGTTCATGAAAAATCGTTCTTGCCAAACCAATCTATTAACCTTCTATGATGAAGTGAGCTGCAACCTAGATAAAGGTAAGCCTGTGGATGTGGTGTACCTGGACTTTGCAAAGGCCTTTGACACCATTCCCCACAAACGCTTACTGTTCAAACTAAGGAAGGTAGGTATGGACCATAAGGTGAGTACCTGGATAGAGAACTGGCTCCAGGGGAGGTTGCAAAGGGTGGTGATTAATGGGGAGTACTCAGATTGGGCGGGTGTGGAAAGCGGGGTCCCCCAGGGTTCTGTCCTGGGGCCAATCCTGTTTAATTTATTCATAAATGATCTAGAGGAGGGGATATCGAGCAAAATCTCAGTATTTGCGGATGATACTAAACTAAGCATGACAATATCTTCTGGGCAGGATGTGAAAACCTTACAAGCGGACCTGAACAAAATTATGGGGTGGGCAACTACATGGCAGATGAGGTTCAATGTTGAAAAATGTAAAGTAATGCACCTGGGTGCCAGAAACCAGAAAGCAAGCTACCCACTGCGGGGGGGGGGGGGGGACCTCTGGGTGAGTCTAGGATGGAAAAGGTCTTGGGGGTACTGGTAGACAACAGGCTTGGCCGTAGCATGCAATGCCAAGCCGCTGCAAGCAAAGCCATCAGAATACTGGGATGTATAAAAAAGGGGATTCACTCCAGAAATAAAGAGATTATTCTCCCACTATACAAGACTCTGGTCCGGCCACAGCTGGAGTATGCTGTCCAGTTCTGGGCACCGGTCCTCAGGAAGGATGTGCTGGAACTGGAGAAAGTCCAGAGAAGGGCAACAAAAATAATTAGGGGAATGGACATCAGCTATGAGGAAAGACTACAAGCACTGAATTTATTCTCTCTGGAGAAGAGACGATTGAGGGGGGATATGATATCAATGTACAAATATTGTACTGGAAACCCTAGCATATCGAAAAACCTATTCAGAGAAAGGAAATACAATAAGACACGTGGCCACTCACTAAAACTAGAGGAAAGGCGGTTTAACCTTAAAATACGCAGGGGGTTCTTCACTGTAAGAGCAGTAAGGATGTGGAATTCTCTTCCGCAAACAGTTGTATCAGCAGGGAGCATTGATAGTTTCAAACCTTGGCACCTTAAAGACCACAACATACAGGGGTATACAATGTGCAGTTAACAGTAGACACACACACATCATAGGTTGAACTGGATGGACTGATGTCTTTTTTCAACCTCACTAACTATGTAACTATGACTGCACCTTCCCTGGAATTCATTAGGTATCTGCTTTGCATAGGTCAAGGGATACTTCTGATGTTTAGCAAGAGGAGGGTGCCAACTGAAGGCTTCTTAGAATAGTTTCAGTATTAGGACACCGAAACAGATAAAGAAAGGAACAGTCATAAAGATTTGTTGTTTACTTGTGGGCTGCCACATTATCCTATTCTAAGCCCAGAAGGTTTATTGTGAAATTTTGTGTGCAATTATTTTGATATTCAATGTAGACATATTGTCTGTATTATGTTTTTTACTAAATTATGCATTAATGAATGTTAAACTTATAATGGTATACATAAAAAATGTCATTGGTGGTACTGAGCAATGCAACGCTGTGCCATATAATTAGTTATTATAATTATATATTTTAATCATTTAGTAAATTATATAATTTACAGTCTGTAATTTATAATCTTGATAAAAGAGATGAAAGGAACACGGTAGAAGTTTCATTTATTTTTTTTCTTCAGTGAACCTTTGTAGGAAAAAAAGTTTTTCTTTGGATTCCCTATAAGGGTCTGCTTTGTACAATGCATTCTCCTGTCAACACTTTCTGTATTGATGGGGGAATCATGGGTGCAGGAAAGAAATATGCACTGTGTATGGCCAGCCTAAAGCCCCGTACACACGATCAGATTATCGAACGATCTGTCGTCTGTTTTTTGTGGCATGCTAGTCTGATGTGGAAAGTGAAGAGGTTATTTTCATACGAATCTTCCCGTACGACAGAATTCTACTTCAGAAGTGATGTCATGTGTTGGATTGCTTTGTATGTGTTCTTTCATCTCTGAGCATGCCTAGTCTTGCTCTTAAGATTTTTTTCCGTCAAAATCTGTACTAATGAGACGAAAATCGGATGTTGTATTACGGACGACAAAAATTTTATAGCCTGCACATCAGGATTTTGTCAGCCGAAAAGTCAGAGTTGGCTGTCGAAAGCACCATACTAACAATCCAAAAATCGTCAGATCGGTCGTCGGACGAATTTTCCCTACAGATTTTCTTATCGTGTGTACGGGCCTTAATTCAGAGAGATCAAGTTTTTTTTTTGGCACCATCGATAAATTAAGGTACGAAGTTCAATATAAAAAAATGCCGCGCTGACAAGAGCTAAAACAAACAACTATTCAATCAAAACAAGTATGGTCATAAAATAATACAAATAGTGCATAGGTTTAACAAAAAATTGTGTGTGATATAACAGTTACTATTAGGCTGCATTCACATGTCAGCGTATGATCGCGGGCAGAACCGCCGCGGTTCCGCCCGCGATTCAGAGATTTATTGCAAATCACGGGACGCCTAGCGTTGCCCGTTGATTTGCAATAGCCCCCCAAACGCCGAGCGATGTTGCCGCGATTTACGCCCGCCGAATCGCGGCAACATCGCGCAAACAAAATCGTGGGACGCAATACGCTCCAAAAAAGTACAAGAGCTTCTTTGGAGCGTATTGCGTCCCGCGATTTTGTTTGCGCGATGTTGCCGCGATTCGGCGGGCGTAAATCGCGGCAACATCGCTCGGCGTTTGGGGGGCTATTGCAAATCAACGGGCAACGCTAGGCGTCCCGCGATTTGCAATAAATCTCCGAATCGCGGGCGGAACCGCGGCGGTTCTGCCCGCGATCATACGCTGACATGTGAATGCAGCCTTATATTATACTGTGTGTAATAAAGTGCAATCACCATGTATTAACAAAAATATCCATGCAGATGTATAGAGTATATATTTTTCAGAGGTAATAATAAATAAAACAAAAAAAACACACAGTGCTTGATTCGCCGTGCAATTCCTTATTAATTAAATAATGTTTCACCTCGGTGTGCTCCCCCCCACCAAAACAATAACGGGCCACCTCGTGTGCTCCCCCCCCCCCCCCACCTGGAGTAATCTCACCTGGGGTAGTGTGATCCCTGCAATAAGCGTGATCTAAAACAGCTTTTTAGCCCACAATTAGCTACAACCAGCTTCTCCAACCTCCTTTAGGCTTTTCTCATTGCGGATTATGGTATCCAGACATCATGAATAAAAGATATAAGAAAGCCAACGGTGCTTATATCCTTTTTAAAACGTTTTTATTAAAAGGAATCACAGGGTACTCACTATTTCACGGTGCTTACAGCGCACCAGACTATCACAAGCATTGAGAAGCTGAAGATAGACTGTTGGGAAGATCCAGTATGAGACAAATAAGCAGCAGCCCTACAGACACTTCCTAGCCTCTAGCTCCACACTGGTTCCTTGGTGTTGTCACCGTCCTGGCCCCTTCCCCAGGGTCACGTGTCTTCCTCAGGGTGAATAAATAGAGAGGGTGAATCTCCGTAACAAGTACACAGCAATAAAAACCTGACAGGTTTTCTAATCCCTCTCCACTTTGTTCAAAACAAAAAAAAAAAAAAAAGTTTTGCCTAGTTTTGATTGACTGTGTGGCTATAATTTTGTTTGAGTTAAGCTTAGTTTGGCTCACTCTACCCAGTAAGCTGTGGTTAGTTAGGTAGGTCTGATCTGTGCCAGATTGCTGGATAGCTCCCTCTGTATCCAGGTAACTTGAGAAGTTTCTGGATGATAGGTGTGGAGCTTTGCAGATGGCAGCATGCATATTGATATAGCCACAGCCTATCCCAGAGAGGTAGGCTCTAAAGCAGGGGTGGGGCACATATGGCCCGGGGGCCGTATGCGGCCCTCGAAGTCATTTTGTCCGGCCCCCCATGCAGCTGATCTGTCAGAACGGAGCTGATGCTTCCTGTATAGTTCCGGCTCCGTTCTGACAGTCTGAGTGAGTCACAGGCAGAGTGATATCAAATGCAAAATGGTAAAAACAGTGCAGCGCTCTTAAACTAAACTATACTGAACAGCAATAGGATCAAATCGCAATAAATCGCAATACAAAGTCCATCATCACAAAAGTCAGATGAAAGATCGGGTTTTGAGGATCGAAATGAAAGTTATAGGAGTGATAATCCTTGTAAGGTGCAAAGAATCCCACTGAATTCCAGAGGAGCCAGGTGCAGATAGAAGAAAAAACACACTCCCTCCACCTTCCAGAGTGGCCTCTCACCTCAATATGGTATTATATGGGCATTGCAAACATGGACAGATCACAGACTCCGACCTCTTGGTAATCCTTCCAGTGATCAGTGGTTGAGACCAATCAGCAGTTAGCATATAACCTACATCGCTTTGTACTGCACACTCCTGTATGTCTCTCCGATGGCAGGGTAATGAAAAGAGAGAAATGCCAGGATAGTGTAATACTGACTTTAATAGGACTTTAAAAACATGACAAAGTGGCCTCTTACTTGATAAAGATGAAAGTCGGGCATATAACAGCAAAAAGACCGGGACAGCGGGGCTCGCTCGGTGTCACTCGGTCTCCTCCGTGTCAGCGGGTGACGTCAGACGCTCAACTCCTCCTCCCTCCGCACACGTATGGCCTCTGTGGGTCAGCGACGAAGCCTCCACCCACGGAGGCGATACGCTTGCGGAGGGAGGAGGAGTTGAGCGTCTGACGTCACCCGCTGACACGGAGGAGACCGAGTGACACCGAGCGAGCCCCGCTGTCCCGGTCTTTTTGCTGTTATATGCCCGACTTTCATCTTTATCAAGTAAGAGGCCACTTTGTCATGTTTTTAAAGTCCTATTAAAGTCAGTATTACACTATCCTGGCATTTCTCTCTTTTCATTACCCTGCCATCGGAGAGACATACAGGAGTGTGCAGTACAAAGCGATGTAGGTTATATGCTTACTGCTGATTGGTCTCCACTAGTGTTGAGCGAACACAGACTGTATTATTCGTGTTCGTACCGAATAATTGGATTTTGTTACCCGAACACGGACACGGACACTTTACTGTGTGTTCGGGTAAAAAATCCGTGTTCGGTCGTTTTATTTCCGGGTTTTGCATGTTTTGGCGCTCTTTTCATGGCGGGCTTTCAACAGCCAATCAACAATCGTTTAACTGGTGTGCCTTAAGCTATCCCAGCCATGCCTGCAAATGTATGAGTAGCTGTGATTGGCCGTCTGAAGCATGTGACCAAGTCTTTATAAGTTCGAGGCAGCCGCAGCGGCGTCATTCTGCTGCTTAGCTCAGGGACAGAGCACACATACGTGCTGGCTGCTGATTAGGGAAAGACAGGCAGGGAAAACAAATTGGTGTCCGGATAGAATTTAGGGTCAGGTCGGAGTGTTTAGGCAGGGCGAGTTGTAGGCATTTTAGGGATAGAGTCTGCTGAATTATAGGGTCAGTGTGTTCTACAAACTACAATCGATATTGCTGTGTGGGGTGGGGTCTGCACTTAATCCTGATCTACGATCTCTTCTCAATCCTGTTAGGGAGAGGCTGCTGCTGAATTATAGGGTCAGTGTGTTCTACAAACTACAATCGATATTGCTGTGTGGGGTGGGGTCTGCACTTAATCCTGATCTACGATCTCTTCTCAATCCTGTTAGGGAGAGGCTGCTGCTGAATTATAGGGTCAGTGTGTTCTACAAACTACAATCGATATTGCTGTGTGGGGTGGGGTCTGCACTTAGTCCCGATCTACGATCTCTTCTCAATCCTGTTAGGGAGAGGCTGCTGCTGAATTTTAGAGAAAGTGTGTTCTACAAACTACAATCGATATTGCTGTGTGGTGTGGGATAGGAGATAGGCAGGTGTCAGTGATCCACATCCATTTTTCTGTGTGTGGGCTGTAGTGAACACAATCTTTTTGGGGTGCAGTGAACACAATCCTTTTGGGGTGCAGTGAACAAAATCTTTGTGGGGTACAGTGAACACAATCTTTGTGGGGTGCAGTGAACAAAATCTTTGGGGGGTACAGTGAACACAATCTTTGTGGGGTACAGTGAACACAATCTTTGTGGGGTGCACTGAAGACAATCCTTTTGGGGTGCAGTGAACACAATCTTTGTGGGGTACAGTGAACAAAATATTTGTGGGGTACAGTGAACACAATCTTTGTGGGGTACAGTGAACACAATCTTTGTGGGGTGCAGTGAACAAAATCTTTGGGGGGTACAGTGAACACAATCTTTGTGGGGTACAGTGAACACAATCTTTGTGGGGTGCAGTGAAGACAATCCTTTTGGGGTGCAGTGAACACAATCTTTGTGGGGTGCAGTGAACAAAATCTTTGTGGGGTACAGTGAACACAATCTTTGTGGGGTACAGTGAACACAATCTTTGTGGGTTGCAGTGAACAAAATCTTTGGGGGGTACAGTGAACACAATCTTTGTGGGGTACAGTGAACACAATCTTTGTGGGGTGCAGTGAAGACAATCCTTTTGGGGTGCAGTGAACACAATCTTTGTGGGGTACAGTGAACACAATATTTGTGGGGTGCAGTGAACAAAATCTTTGTGGGGTACAGTGAACACAATCTTTGTGGGGTGCAGTGAAGACAATCCTTTTGGGGTGCAGTGAACACAATCTTTGTGGGGTACAGTGAACACAATCTTTGTGGGGTGCAGTGAAGACAATCCTTGTGGGGTGCAGTGAAGACAATCCTTTTGGGGTGCAGTGAACACAATCTTTGTGGGGTACAGTGAACAAAATATTTGTGGGGTACAGTGAACACAATCTTTGTGGGGTACAGTGAACACAATCTTTGTGGGGTGCAGTGAACAAAATCTTTGGGGGGTACAGTGAACACAATCTTTGTGGGGTACAGTGAACACAATCTTTGTGGGGTGCAGTGAAGACAATCCTTTTGGGGTGCAGTGAACACAATCTTTGTGGGGTGCAGTGAACAAAATCTTTGTGGGGTACAGTGACAACAATCTTTGTGGGGTGCAGTGAAGACAATCCTTGTGGGGTGCAGTGAACAAAATCTTTGTGGGGTACAGTGAACACAATCTTTGTGGGGTGCAGTGAACAAAATCTTTGGGGGGTACAGTGAACACAATCTTTGTGGATTACAGTGAACACAATCTTTGTGGGGTGCAGTGAAGACAATCCTTTTGGGGTGCAGTGAACACAATCTTTGTGGGGTACAGTGAACACAATCTTTGTGGGGTGCAGTGAACAAAATCTTTGGGGGGTACAGCGAACACAATCTTTGTGGGGTACAGTGAACACAATCTTTGTGGGGTTCAGTGAAGACAATCCTTTTGGGGTGCAGTGAACACAATCTTTGTGGGGTACAGTGAACACAATCTTTGTGGGGTGCAGTGAAGACAATCCTTGTGGGGTGCAGTGAAGACAATCCTTGTGGGGTGCAGTGAACAAAATCTTTGGGGGGTACAGTGAACACAATCTTTGTGGGGTACAGTGAACACAATCTTTGTGGGGTGCAGTGAAGACAATCCTTTTGGGGTGCAGTGAACACAATCTTTGTGGGGTACAGTGAACACAATCTTTGTGGGGTGCAGTGAAGACAATCCTTTTGGGGTGCAGTGAACACAATCTTTGTGGGGTACAGTGAAAACAATCTCATACTTCTGAAGCTTTGAGGGTGCTGCCTGTTCCATACTCCTCCTCCTCCTCATCCATCCTTTTAGGTGTACAAACAATAGTAATTGGGGCCTAGTGTGCTTCTGTACGTGTGAGATACATACACTTTTTTTGATCATATTTCCTATTCCGCTATTCAATAAAAACCTTTGGGGATCAATTAAATTGCGGGATAGTCTGTGTCGGTACGTGTGAGATCCACCTTTCCAAGTTTTTGGGGTTCATCTCATACTTCTGAAGCTTTGAGGGTGCTGCCTGTTCCATACTCCTCCTCCTCCTCATCCATCCTTTTAGGTGTACAAACAATAGTAATTGGGGCCTAGTGTGGTGGTGTACGTGTGAGATACATACACTTTTTTTGATCATATTTCCTATTCCGCTATTCAATAAAAACCTTTGGGGATCAATTAAATTGCGGAATAGTCTGTGTCGGTACGTGTGAGATCCACCTTTCCAAGTTTTTGGGGTTCATCTCATACTTCTGAAGCTTTGAGGGTGCTGCCTGTTCCATACTCCTCCTCCTCCTCATCCATCCTTTTAGGTGTACAAACAATAGTAATTGGGGCCTAGTGTGCTTCTGTACCTGTGAGATACATACACTTTTTTTGATCATATTTCCTATTCCGCTATTCAATAAAAACCTTTGGGGATCAATTAAATTGCGGGATAGTCTGTGTCGGTACGTGTGAGATCCACCTTTCCAAGTTTTTGGGGTTCATCTCATACTTCTGAAGCTTTGAGGGTGCTGCCTGTTCCATACTCCTCCTCCTCCTCATCCATCCTTTTAGGTGTACAAACAATAGTAATTGGGGCCTAGTGTGCTTCTGTACGTGTGAGATACATACACTTTTTTTGATCATATTTCCTATTCCGCTATTCAATAAAAACCTTTGGGGATCAATTAAATTGCGGGATAGTCTGTGTCGGTACGTGTGAGATCCACCTTTCCAAGTTTTTGGGGTTCATCTCATACTTCTGAAGCTTTGAGGGTGCTGCCTGTTCCATACTCCTCCTCCTCCTCATCCATCCTTTTAGGTGTACAAACAATAGTAATTGGGGCCTAGTGTGCTTCTGTACGTGTGAGATACATACACTTTTTTTGATCATATTTCCTATTCCGCTATTCAATAAAAACCTTTGGGGATCAATTAAATTGCGGGATAGTCTGTGTCGGTACGTGTGAGATCCACCTTTCCAAGTTTTTGGGGGTTCATCTCATACTTCTGCAGCTTTGAGGGTGCTGCCTGTTCCATACTCCTCCTCCTCCTCATCCATCCTTTTAGGTGTACAAACAATAGTAATTGGGGCCTAGTGTGCTTCTGTACGTGTGAGATACATACACTTTTTTTGATCATATTTCCTATTCCGCTATTCAATAAAAACCTTTGGGGATCAATTAAATTGCGGGATAGTCTGTGTCGGTACGTGTGAGATCCACCTTTCCAAGTTTTTGGGGTTCATCTCATACTTCTGAAGCTTTGAGGGTGCTGCCTGTTCCATACTCCTCCTCCTCCTCATCCATCCTTTTAGGTGTACAAACAATAGTAATTGGGGCCTAGTGTGCTTCTGTACGTGTGAGATACATACACTTTTTTTGATCATATTTCCTATTCCGCTATTCAATAAAAACCTTTGGGGATCAATTAAATTGCGGAATAGTCTGTGTCGGTACGTGTGAGATCCACCTTTCCAAGTTTTTGAGGTTCATCTCATACTTCTGAAGATTTGAGGGTGCTGCCTGTTCCATACTCCTCTTCCTCATCCTCCCTTTAGGGTAGGAAAAAATTTAATCGGGCCTAGTCTGTGTTTGTACGTGTGAGATACACAGTTTTTTATCCTATTCCGCTATTCAATACACACCCTTTTGGTGTAAAAAACATTAAATTGCGGCATAGTTTGCATATTTGACTGTGAGATACACCCGTGCGATACTGTTGTTCTTTTGTTCTGCTATTCAATAAAGACCTTTCTAGGGCAAGATCTTAAATTTCAGAAATATGAGGAGAGCGTCAAATAGGGGCCGTGGCCTGGGTCGTGGTGCTGCTGCTAGAGCTCCTGTTGCAAGGAGAGGACGTGGTCGATCTGTGCCAGCTACACGCACAAGTGAAACACCTTCCTCAAGTGTGAGTAGGCGACAGAACCTGCATCAGTATTTGGTAGGGCATCATACGCCTCTAGAAGTGATGAGGCCAGAACACGTAGAGGCGATAGTAGATTGGTTTGCTGCTGACAGTGCCTCCAGTTCCTTCACATTGTCTCCCACCCAGTCTACTGCAGAAAGGTCAGAGTTGGCACCTGCAGCCAATGTCCAACCGTCTTTCACCTCACCCCCTTGCAAATCAGGCAAGCAGTCTGAGCCCCAAGCCATACAGCAGTCTCTTATTCTTTTTGAGGACTCTGTCAGCAGGGTTTCCCAGGGCCATCCACCTAGCCCTGCCCCAGAAGTGGAAGAGATTGAGTGCAGCGATGCCCAACCACTTATTTCTCAAGATGAGTACATGGAAGGACCATCACAGCACGTCTCGACGAAACGCAGGTGCCAACTGCTGCGGCGTTCAGCATTGTGGAGACCGACAGGGAGGGCAGGGGTGAAGACTGGGTGGAAGATGATGTGGAGGACGATGAGGTCCTCGACCCCACATGGAATGAAGGTCATGCAGGTGACCTGAGTAGTTTGGAGGAAGAGGCGGTGGTCGCACAGAGCCACCAGCACAGCAGAAGAGGGAGCAGGGTGCAGAAGCGGAGCGGCCGTGCCCTAGACACTACGCCTGCTACTGCCCAACGCAGCAAGGGAACGAGCGCACCAAAGTCAGCTCAAAAGAGTTCTCTAGCGTGGAAGTTCTTTAGAAAATGTGCTGATGACAGGACACGAGTGGTTTGCACCCTGTGCAATCAGAGCCTGAAGCGAGGCATAAACCTTCTCAACCTGAGCACAACCTGCATGATCAGGCATCTAAGTGCAAAGCACGAGCTGCAGTGGAGTACACACCTTCAAAACCAAGAAACGTCTCTGGCTCATCCTGCTTCCTCTTCTGCTGCAGTCTCGGCCGCTCCAGCCACCTCTGTAGTCATACCGGCACCTGCCACCCCGCAAACAGACGATCTGTCAGCAACACCACCACCTGGGTCACCAACAACCATCTCCACAATGTCCCGTGGAAGTGTTCAGCTTTCCATCTCCCAAACACTTGAGAGGAAGAGGAAGTACCCCCCTACCCACCCGCGATCCCTGGCCTTGAATTCCAGCATTTCACAATTATTGGCCTTTGAAATGCTGTCATTCCGTCTGGTGGAGACGCCCAGTTTTAAAAAGCTTATGTCGGTGGCTGTCCCACAGTACGTCGTGCCCAGCCGCCACTACTTTTCCAGGCAAGCCATCCCTTCCCTGCACAACCAAGTGGGGGAAAAAATCAGGTGTGCACTGCGCAACGCCATCTGTGCCAAGGTCCACCTAACTACCGATACATGGACCAGTAAGCACGGTCAGGGGCATTATATCTCCCTAACGGCACACTGGGTAAATGCAGTGGCGGATGGGCCTGAGGCGGATAGCAATTTGGCGCATGTCCTTCCACCACCGAGGATTGCAGGGCGCTTCAGTTTGCCTCCTGTTCCTAACTCATCCTACTCCGCTACCTCATCCTCTACCGCCTCCTCATCCGGACAGCGTAATACCTTCACCACCAACTTCAGCACGGCCAGGGCTAAACGACAGCAGGCAGTTTTACAACTTGCCTTTTTGGGGGACAAACCACACACCGCGCAGGAGTTGTGGAGGAGCATGGAACAGCAGACAAATGAGTGGTTGTTGCCAGCGAGCCTCAAGCCCGGCCTGGTGGTGTGCGATAACGGGCGAAATCTCATAGCAGCTCTGGGCCTAGCCGGTTTGACGCACATCCCTTGCCTGGCGCATGTGCTGAATTTGGTGGTGCAGAGGTTCCTTAAAAACTACCCCGATATGTCAGAGCTGCTGCAGAAAGTGCGGGCCGTCTGTGCGCACTTTCGGCGTTCTCACCCTGCTGCTGCTCGCCTGGCAGCGCTGCAGCGTAACTTCGGCCTTCCCGCTCACCGCCTCATATGTGACGTGCCCACAAGGTGGAACTCCACCTTGCACATGCTGCAAAGACTGTGCGAGCAGCAGCAGGCCATAGTGGAGTTTCAGCTGCAGCACGCAAGCGTGAGTCGTTTTGCGGAACAGCACCACTTCACCACCAATAACTGGGCCTCCATGCGAGACCTGTGTGCCTTGTTGCGCTGTTTTGAGTACTCCACCAACATGGCCAGTGGCAATGACGCCGTTCTCAGCTTAACTATCCCACTTCTATGCCTCCTTGAAAAAACAATTCGGGCGATGATGGAAGATGATGTGGCACAGGATGAGGAGGAGGAGGAGGAGGATGAAGAGGTAACATTTCAAAGGCTTTCAGGGCAGTCATTCGCAAGGGCTCCGAGGGTGGGTTCCTGCCCACACAAATGCCAGGGACACAATTGTCCAGCAGGGGCACAGTTCTGGAGGATGAGGAGGAGGAGGAGCTGGAGGAGGAGATGGAACCATGTTCACAGCAGGGTGGCACCCAGGCCAGCTCATGGCCATCACTGGTGCGTGGCTGGGGGGATACAGAGGACACGGACGATACACCTCCCACAGAGGACAGCCTTTCGTTGCCTCTGGGCAGCCTGGCACACATGAGCGATTACATGCTGCAGTGTCTCCACAACGACCGCCGAGTTGCCCACATTCTAACTTGTGCTGATTACTGGGTGGCCACGCTGCTGGATCCCCGTTACAAGGACAACGTACCGTCCTTAATTCACTCACTGGAGCGCGATCGCAAGATGCGCGAGTACAAGCGCACGCTGGTAGATGCGATGCTGCTGGCGTTCCCATCTGACAGCGGGCCACAGTGGAAGCACAAGGCAGAGGAGGAGGAGGAGGAGGAGGTCGCCAACGCAACCAGGGCACCGCCAGCACCTCAGAAGGCAGGGCTAGCATGGCCGAAATGTGGAAAAGCTTTGTCAGCACGCCACAACAAACAGCAGCACCAGCAGCTCAGATGGAACGTCTTAGCAGGAGGCAGCATTTTACCAACATGGTGGAGCAGTATGTGTGCACACGCCTACATGTAGTGAATGAGGGGTCTGCCCCCTTCAACTTCTGGGTCTCCAAATTGGGCACATGGCCTGAGCTTGCCCTTTACGCCTTGGAGGTGCTGGCGTGCCCTGCAGCCAGTGTATTATCTGAACGGGTATTTAGCACGGCTGGGGGCGTTATAACAGACAAGCGCAGCCGCCTGTCCAGAGACAATGTGGACAAGCTCACGTTCATTAAAATGAACCAGGCATGGATCCCACGGGACTTTTCCGTACCTTGTGCAGAATAGCAATGGATACCGACCTTACCCACCCATTGTTCCATTTTTGCTCTTTCTCACTCTTTTGGGGTGTACCCTCATTTAAAATTTGTGAAAAGAAGCAGTGTTGGCTACCTCGTCCTCCTCCTCAGGGCCAGATTAACGCAGGGGCTATTGGAGCTGCAGCTCCAGGCCCCTACCTTTTATATAGGCCCCGGGTTGGCCATATTCACTGTGACCGCTCTTCTGTCACTTGTAAACACAGAAGTCTGGCTTCTATGCTCGCTTCCCCAGGCAGCACCCTCAGAACCTCCCCACACAGCGCGAAGGCCTGACAAGGAGGGACAGTTGCCGATGCATGGATGTGTTTATGGGCTTCAGAGACAGCATCCCATGTTGAATTAGGCATGCATGGCTGCACCCTTCCTCCTCTGGGTGCATGCCAAGGCACGGCCCTTAAGGCCCTTCAAAATCCTCAGCACCAAGACCACGATGCTCTTAATCCGGCCCTGGTCCTCCTCCACCGCCGCTTCCACCTACACCGCCCATAGGTGTGCGCAGCCTATTGCATTAGGGTGTGCACCCCAAAGTTGAAATACACATGCATGTGTTTGCCTACATGTACATGGCCCCGATACATTACTCTCCCTGCTGGCAAAGAGAAATAGAGCAGAGCAGGTCCGAGGGAGATCTTTCCCATCTCCTCACTGGCAAACAGAGCGATAATGCTATGTGCCCTAGGTGATTAGGGTGTGCCCAGGTACACCCGGCACACCCTGTGCACACGCCTATGACACCGCCACATCCACCACCACCTCAACCTCCCTCCTACTCCATATGGGCCTCGTCCTTCAGAGATGAAGAACATTGTTTTATTTTTCTGTTTTTTTTTGTTGTTTTAAGTTATTTCCCTATCCACATTTGTTTGCAGAGCACTTGCCATGCTCTTAACTACGTTTTGCTGCCATTTGCAGCACTCTAGCCCTTTCCATTGGTGTTTTAGAGCCATTTTAGTGCCTTAAAGTTCGGGTCCCCATTGACTTCAATGGGGTTCGGTGTCCGGGAAAAGTTCGGTAAAAGTCCGGGACACGCACCCGGACTTTTTTTTAAAGTTCGGCCGAACCCGTCGAACACGGACATCTAGGTGTCCGCTCAACCCTAGTCTCCACCACTGATCACTGGAAGGATTACCAAGAGGTCGGAGTCTGTGATCTGTCCATGTTTGCAATGCCCGTATAATACCATATTGAGGTGAGAGGCCACTCTGGAAGGTGGAGGGAGTGTGTTTTTTCTTCTATCTGCACCTGGCTCCTCTGGAATTCAGTGGGATTCTTTGCACCTTACAAGGATTATCACTCCTATAACTTTCATTTCGATCCTCAAAACCCGATCTTTCATCTGACTTTTGTGATGATGGACTTTGCATTGCGATTTATTGCGATTTGATCCTATTGCTGTTCAGTATAGTTTAGTTTAAGAGCGCTGCACTGTTTTTACCATTTTGATTTGCTACCCAGGTTTTGTTTCTGTGCCTGATTAGTGTTCAGCTGCTATTTGTTAGGGTTGAGCGCTGATATTCCTTATCATTTGATATCAAATGCACTCTGCCTGTAACCAATACAGGAAACATCGCCTCTTCCTCCAGCGCGGCGCCGCTGCTAGTCAGCATTTCCTGCCAGCAGCACACACAGTAGTACCAGCCAGAGCCAGCAGTACCAGTCAGAACCAGCAGTACTCACAGCAGTACCAGCCAGAACCAGAAGTACCCACAGTAGTACCAACCAGAACCAGCAGTACCCACAGTAGTACCCACAGCAGTACCAGCTAGAATCAGCAGTACCAGCCAGAGCCAGCAGTACTCACAGCAGTACCAGCCAGAGCCAGCAGTACCCACAGCAGTACCAGCCAGAGCCAGCAGTACCCACAGCAGTACCAGCCAGAGTCAGCACTACCCACAGCAGTACCAGCCAGCAGTACCCACAGCAATACCAGCCAGCAGTACCAGCCTGAGCCAGCAGTACCAGCCATCAGTACCCACAGCACAGTACCAGCCAGCAGTACCAGCCCGAGCCAGCAGTACCAGCCAGCAGTAACTACAGCACAGTACCAGCCTGAGTCAGCAGTACCAGCCAGAAGTACCCACAGCACAGTACAAGCCAGCAGTACCCACAGCAGTACCGGCCAGCAGTACCCACCAGCTATACCCGCCAGAAGTACCCGCCAGCAGTACCCACCAGCAGTACCCACCAGCAGTTCTTTCCAAAACGTACCACCACAAAGAGTCGACTGCGCTCCAGACTGACCGACGCAAACCTGGAAAACCAGTTGCAAGTAGCAACATCATCAATACCAGCTAACATCACACACCTCACCAAAGAGAAGCAGTTGCAGCCATCACATTAGGGGTGAGTTAATTAAATGTTTGACCAAATATAACAGGCACATTTTTAAGTTGATAATTTTGTACGGCCCCCGAATGATTTTATAAATACCCAAATGGACCTCGGCAGAAAAAAGGTTCCCCACCCCTGCTGTAAAGGCATGCTAAAACACTATTAAATAAACAATAGTTCTTGATGAAACAAAATTATGGCGAGGTACCCTATGCGCTTAGGAGTGAAAGGTAATCTAATAATGTGCTGCTACTTAAAAAGATAAAAATGAAAAAGAGAAATTTGGTAAATGAAATATATCAAACAAATTTTCAGTAGCGCAGGGATGGTGGGACACAATTCACCACCACATAAGTGTTCATAAGCATATATGGACCATGAACCTACGTGCAACCCTTAAAGAATGACTAAAAGACATAAAATCAAAAAAATCATCCGCAAATAGTCCATATAAAGTCCATATGCTTGAATACATAAATGTGCACTTAATCCAAGGAGTATTTGATGGACGTGATATTAGGGGGATCACCCCACTCTCCACCACCAACGTGTCGGGGAAATGCCTGAAATGAACACTCACCAAAAGGAGATGCTTACTCACTCTCGTGGATAAGCTTAGAGGGCATAGATTGCAGAGATCACAGCAGCATCACACCTCAGTTTCTAAACAAGGCTGTATCACTCCGGTACCTGTCCCAGGGGTGTCAGGAGCCCAGGTGCTGGCTGCACAGAGGTGCCAATCCAGGATGTGGTGTGGTGGTGAGTTTATCATTTACCAAATTTCTCCTTTTCATGCTAAGAGACTATATTTGTTCTTGCAGCACACAGAGCTCTGGCTCTTGTCCTAGAGTGGAGGAGTCCAGCTGAAGGGGGCACAATGCCCGCTCAGGCACAAGCTGACATGAGTAGGCCTCAGGTGGGAACCTGAGGGAATATTGCTGAGACCCAGGTGCTTGGAAGAAGCTGACTGAGGGGAGCTGTCTGCCATAGATTGGTCTGGTATCACTGAAGGGCATCACTTGGAAGACTGGAATGGGGCTCCATCTGTCCTGGGGCCTTCTGAGTACAGACCTTGAAAGATTTTGGGGACCTTGTGCTTTAGCTACCCCTTAGGTGCCTTGTTACAGTCAGCTATAGGTCTATTACAGGGGCTGGTGTCCTGTGCAGTCACTTTCCTACTTAAAGGCTCTACTACTACTTAAAGCGCAGTTCCATCCAAAAAGGGGAAGTTCTGCTTTAAGACCACCTCCCTTGCTCCTTTTTAAAAAATGGTGCTTTTGGGGAGGAGGAGGGGAGCGGGTACCCGATTTCGACAGGTACCCGCTCCCACTTCCGTTCTGTTCGCCTCCTTCCTGGAATAGTCTTGGACATATGACAGGTCCCAGAAGACTTTGGGACCAGTCACAGTGAACAGCGCCGCTCGCACATGCGCACTGGGCACCCGGCTGTTAAGCCACAAGCTGTCACAGCCAGGTGTCCATAGTGAAGATTCCAGCGCCGCCAAGGGAGAACACAGAGAAAAAAGCTGGGGTGAATACACCACTGGATAGTGTCACAGGTGAGTGGCTGTTTATTAAAAGTCAGCAGCTACACTTTTTAAAGCTGCTGACTTTTAATAAACACAAAAATGGCTGGAACTCTGCTTTAAGCTTTAGTCTACTGTTTGTTACAAGCCCGGACTTCATCATAGCTTGTCCTAAAGGAAAACCAAGTCTTCAGTTGTACATAGATCTTATCTTTGGAGTATCCCACATCCCTTATCCTTATCTAAGTTCTCCAAAAAAATAAACATTTCTTAGACTGGTTTTTGGAGAAGGAAAGAATGAGTCTGTTGTGTGCCTGGCTCGGGGGGCAGAGGTTGGGAAGACCTGGACAGTAATTCCTGCAGCTCCTTTGAGAATAGAACTACATTAATAAAAAAAAAAAAAAACACAAAAAGGCATTTCTAAAAATGTTTGTTATGTTTACAGCAAATCGTATTCTTTAGGTCAGCGCCTACCTAATTCAGCTCATCTTCTCAGCAGAAACCCTGACAGCAACCCATGGCTTTAGCACGTCCTCCTGCTAAAATGAAATATTCCAGGGACCTAAATCAAGTATTTTGAATTGTCTCCAACTGAACTGGTCTCCAAAACCTTCCACATAAGCAGCTTTGAAATGTGAAGACTGAAGCCCCGTACACACGCGTCGAAAATTGGCAGGGAATTTTCGGCCAACGTCCGATCTGCCGATTTTCGGCTTGTTAGTATGATGCTTCCGACAACCGACTCCGACTTTTCGGCTGAAAAAAATCTGGTGTGCAGACTATAAAATTTTTGTTGGCCGTCAACACAAAGGCCGATTTTCGTGCAGTTAGTACAGATTTCGACAGGGGAAAATCTGATGAGCAAGTCTGGGCATGCTCAGTGAAGAAAGAACACAAAGAAAGCAACCCAACACATGACATCACTTCTGAAGTAGAATTTTGTTGGACGAGAAAATTTGTGTGCAGTCTAGGCACATTCCAACCAACAAAACACCACTCTGGACAAAAGACGGACGATCGGTCGGCCGATAATCGTTGCGTGTGTACGGGGCTTTAGTCCATAAATCTGTGAGTCTTTGTCCACATCTGTGCCAACTTCATCTAATATCCCCTGAGGTTTTTGATACATGTGGGGCCCTAATTTCCCACTTTGACCACTGATAACTCGAATGCTCTTACTTTTACACTCACACTTCCACCAACCTATGTTGTGTTCTAACTGAAAGTAGCCATATCAGGCTCTCCATGAGACGTGTACTATGTGCAAAAGTACATTGTGAATGCTCCTCATTCATATAGATGAGATTCTTAGATGAGAAATGCAGGCTCTCTGGCTTTAATACTTTAAAGTCACTGACCCACAGCAAGTATTACAGATCAAGGGGTCTGGCTTTAATCTTGATTTGTATAGCAGCCAGGCGACCAGCATCATATTTGTTTTTTAAGGTCACTATATAATGCTAATAAATTTACAGACTTTGTCAGCTACAGTGATAGTTTTCCTAATTTGCAGTTAAAGTGTAAAGATTGTATAGTATGCATGTGTGAAGTTTCAGTGGCCGCTACTGAGCACAGCTGGAGCGGAAAGAGCACCCATACTCAGTTTCAACGGCCTGGAGTGGCCACTAGGGGGCACATTAGTGTAATGTTTAGCCCATCCTGCAAACAGCGGGATGGAGAAGGATGATTGTGGAGCAAATGCATCTATACTGGAAGAGTATGCACCATTTACAACAGGGGGAGCACTTGCATATACTATTCAGAGGATATGGAATTGCATAAGGAGATTTTCAGAAAATCTTCATGAAGGTGGACCTATTATTTATTGAAAGCAATACATATCTTGGTAGAAAACAAATATCCCCTGTTATCAAGATATGGGTGTTTATACTGTATACTCTGCTGTAGAGGGCCACAGAATATGTTGGTATTTTGCATCAAATACCAATGTATTAGCAAGGCATTTTGAATTTATGTATTTCATCTTTCTATTTTCCATCATATAACCAACTAAAATATAAGGTATAAAACCACAAAAAATAAATGTGCATTTAAAGACAGCATTAAATATTAATACACTACATTCTTAAAATGAACGGGGTATTTAAAAATATATGGGAAATTGTCTAAAATATGGGATTCTCTTTAAGTCAAAATCTAGCTATCTCTGTCTTCCTTTTGAAGCCCCCCCCCCCCTTAAAAAAAAAAAAAATATATATATATATATATAAACCATCTTTTTTTTTTCTAGGTGTAGGTGTCTTAAAGCAGAGCACAACTTGATAAAAAAAAAAAAATAATAATAATGTTTAGCAAGGAACATACATTCCACATTATGCTACCAAAATTAGTGTGTGCTGTAAATTGCCTCCAGCATTGTTCCTGTTTCTTTTTGCTGGAGGCTGCCATTTTGCTGTAACCCAGAGTCCCTGAGCAGCAGTAAATATTTGTGCTGTCAGCAGATTGGCCTCTACATTTTTGACACAGTGCATGAAAATAGAGAACAGCTAAGCATGTGCAGAGCAGGGTGAGCAAGGGTAAGCAAAGCAGTAATAAACTCAAAACCAAAAATGTATTATATTGCAGCTTACCAATCATTAGATGTGGTGGCTGCATCAGGTTTTTTAGCCCCCCCCCCCCCCTCTGTTTTCACCTGGTGATCTGGCCAGTAATTCACCTCCTGTATTAGTGATATTTCTGGAGGAATGAGAACAGGAGGCACATCAGACAGCAGCATTGTCCGTCTGGGAGGAAGATAGTGTTAAATGCAGTTACCAATCTCCAGCTAACACATTATAATCAATTACAGCAAACAGATGGTTTCCTTAATGATAAAGGTTTTGCGTGAATCAATAAAAGATGATCATTTTATTCACCCATGTCAGTGTTTAGGTGTTACTAAACCTAGGACTCTGCAGCCACTATATCGGGTCTCCAACAGTACAAACAACATGAAAATGCAATAGTTTTAGTAAATATAAAGTGATAAATACCTTTTCTTATCAGCAGTTGAAGCAGTCTTGTATCAGTGTCTACTTCAAGCTTGTAGGAGGAGTTTTGATTTTCCTCTGACCCTCTGTCTGGACAGTGCTGATTGGCCCTGTGCTGATCACATGTAAAAAAAACTCTCTATCAATACATACCAAACTGAGCATGTGCAGCCTGTCCCCTAATGCTCTGTATTATCAGAAAATGGTCTGGTGTCAGTTAAAGAGGGGGGGGGGATCAAAGAAGACAGGATCACACAGCCTTTGAACACAATCCAGAGGAATAACCCCTGTGAGCAGTGAGCATAACAAGCGTGCTTTACTGCATATACAGACTGATTTTACTTTTGTGGGTTTAACACTTTAAGTGGTTTTTCTCCTCCATGTAAACTGATACATTCTGCTGGAGGGCTAGTTGAAAAAAAACAACAGACTAGTTTACTGGATCATCAGATGAAAATAGAAGAAAGAAAACCTAAAATAGAAAACTAATGCAGCCATCACATCTAAGAATTAGTAAGCTGAAATATAATAAATGTTTACTTTTAGGTTTAATACCGCTTTAAACAAAGTAGGTTTGTTTTACCTAGAATCTCACGCTAAAAAAAAAAAAAAAAAAAAACATAATTCGTATTATTTCTATAGATCATGTCTAATAAATCATACTGGAAAATAATAGCATTATCTTTTTGAAGAACAACTGTATAAACATTTTTTTAAGGATGAGGCAGGGTTCTTGTAAATGTCTCATGGGAAATGAAATTGTGTCTCTAGACCAGAATTATCTCAAGAGGAAGGTAACCTGAAGTTCAGAGTCGGAAACTTCCTGTACGGGTCACATGTACTATTTTCTCTTGCTCACATTTATTTAATGGCATTTTTTTAAGTTACCTTTCTTCCTAAAGAGGAACTACAGTCTCGAACGCTAGTCACTGTCTTCTGAACGCAGAAGTGTTTGCTCCACACTGTACCTGCATGAGTGCTGAGAAGCATAGGCTCATTTATGACCAACTAATAAAGCAAAATAACTTGCCCCTCAAAAAGACACGGAAGCTGAATACGTTGGAAATAGAGCAAGCCCATAGCTTTATTGAACTTTGCAAAAGTAACTACTGTTCAAATGTACCAAACAACAATGCCAGTCACAGTTATACTGTGAGCACCCATAAACATGATCTCACATAGTCTAAGACAGGGCTTGACAAATTTGCCTGAAATCTAGGAGCCAGCTAAAAAAGTTAGGAGCCAGTTTTTTTTTTAAACTAAGTGCCGGTTCACACTCATGCGGCTGCGGCGATCGCATGTAATATCGGAGCGCACTGCTCTAAATTTACAAATAAATACGACTAGAACTCCACTCTCTTCTATAGCGCAATTGGATGGAAACAGACTGTCTGTCTCTTTCCATCCGATGCCATCTGATCCGATCAACGGGATGGATAGAAAATAGAACCACCATCCGTCTGTTTTTGGCGGACAGGATCAGATGGCGGCAGATTACTGCTCCATAGAGGAGACTGAAGGGTCCGATCAGGTCTGCCTGAAAAACTGACAGGCGGACTTGATCAGACAGCCCGTGTGAAAGGGGCCTTCGGCTGTGGCACGGAGATGAGGAAAAAAAAAAAAAGATTATATATATATATATATATATATATATATATATATAAAAATTTTAATAATAAGAATTGGAAAAAAAAACATTTTTTATTTTTTTTTAATAATTAAAAAAAAAAGAAAAAATTATTATGTATTTATTTTACATTTAAAAAATAAATTAATAATAATAACCACACTCCCTGTCCACTTACCTTTAAGCAAAGGTAACTGGACAGAGAGACGAAGCCTTAAAAAACTTTCCTCTCATTTCCTCTTTGGAAGGAGATGGAAAGGCATTAAGAACATGCGTTACTCCCGGCCACCACAAGAGGGCGCCAGTTCCCCCAGCCTCTCTCATCTCACAGAAGAAGGCCGAAAAGCCGGGCCTCAATTTTTGGACAGCGCGGAAGTCCGTGCACTCGAGGAGAAGGTGGGGGGCTCAAAAGGGACAGGACACCCCCTGCAGGGCACCCCAGGCGCCAGGTCGCTAATTCTAGTCGCAAATGCGACCTGGCGCCCGGGTTTGTCGAGCCCTGGTGTAAGAGGCCTGTCCTTACCATCAGTGCCAGACAGGCATTAGACTGACCCATGAACTTACCCAACAACATATCCAGTCACAGTTCTACCGTGAGCACCCATAAAATATAAACTCACATAGTCTAATGGCTGGAATACACGATAAGAAAATCGACCAAAAATTTCCGTTTAGTTTATTCTACTCGTTAATGCCCAGCCATCAATGATCGGTATAGATATTGTGAACGAAAAATACAGTTTGAAAAACACGAAAAATTCTGTTGTCTCGTTTGCGAAAGAACGATATTCTATACGTTGGTGTTGAGGTCGTTCAGTTTAAATCTGTATAACCTCATCACGCATGCCCGAAAATATTTTTTTTTTGGATCGTTAATGTTGGCAACGTTTTGGACCGACGAACACTGTTTCGATGGTCGGCGGGCAACGGTCGGGCGATATTCGGACCGTGTATGTTGGCAACGTTTTCGACCGACAAATACTTTTTCAAAAGTCGGTGTTCGAATGATCGGGCGATATTCTAATCGTGTATTCACACCATAAGAGGCCTGTCCTTACCATCAGTGCAACAGGCATTAGACTGACCCAAGAATTTGCCAAACAATTCCAGTCACAGTTCTACCGTGAGCACCCATAAAACACAAACTCACATAGTCTAAGAGGCCTGTCCTTATCAACAGTGCCAGACAGACATTAGACTGACCCAAGAATTTACCAAACAACAATGCCAGTCACAGTTCTACCATGAGCACCCAAAAAACATAAACTCACATAGTCTAAGAGGCCTGTCCTTAACCATCAGTGCCAGACAGGCATTAGACTGACCCAAGAATTTACCAAACAACAATGCCAGTCACAGTTCTACCATGAGCACCCAAAAAACATAAACTCACATAGTCTAAGAGGACTGTCCTTAACCATCAGTGCCAGACAGGCATTAGACTGACCCAAGAATTTACCAAACAACAATGCCAGTCACAGTTCTACCATGAGCACCCATAAAACATAAACTCACATAGTCTAAGAGGCCTGTCCTTACCATCAGTGCCAGACAGGCATTAGACTGACCCAAGAATTTACCAAACAACAATGCCAGTCACAGTTCTACGGTGATCACCCATAAAACATAAACTCACATAGTCTAAGAGGCCTGTCCTTACCATCAGTGCCAGACAGGCATTAGACTGACCCAAGAATTTACCAAACAACAATGCCAGTCACAGTTCTACGGTGATCACCCATAAAAAAATAAACTCACATAGTCTAAGAGGCCTGTCCTTAACATCAGTGCCAGACAGGCATTAGACTGACCCAAGAATTTACCAAACAACAATGCCAGTCACAGTTCTACCATGAACACCCATAAAACATAAACTCACATAGTCTAAGAGGCCTGTCCTTACCATCGGTGCCAGACAGGCATTAGACTGACCCAAGAATTTACCAAACAACAATGCCAGTCACAGTTCTACGGTGATCACCCATAAAACATAAACTCACATAGTCTAAGAGGCCTGTCCTTACCATCAGTGCCAGACAGGCATTAGACTGACCCAAGAATTTACCAAACAACAATGCCAGTCACAGTTCTACGGTGATCACCCATAAAAAAATAAACTCACATAGTCTAAGAGGCCTGTCCTTAACCATCAGTGCCAGACAGGCATTAGACTGACCCAAGAATTTACCAAACAACAATGCCAGTCACAGTTCTACCATGAACACCCATAAAACATAAACTCACATAGTCTAAGAGGCCTGTCCTTACCATTGGTGCCAGACAGGCATTAGACTGACCCCAGAATTTAACTTGAGGGCATAGCCCATAAAGCAAAATCGATTGCTGGCAAGGTCAAAAACGCCAATAAAGCTGTGACAAAACATCACAATGGGCGGGGGGGTGATCAACTCTTGTGACAGATGGATTTCCTCAGGGCAGTTGGATGTGCCCCAGCGTAGCCTTTTTCTAGAGTTCAGGCTTCACCCAGTCACCTCAGGTCTTTGTAGCCAATCCTAAGGGAGCTACTTAACTTCTCTTTTAGGTTCACACCCACAGTGATGCCATGCTTCCAGCAGTCAAGGCTCCCTTTCCCTAAAGGAGGGTCAAGGGGCCTTCATTGTACAAGTCATTCCTGTGTAGCGCCACCCCTGTAAGGGCCACTGGAAGCTGACTGTCCCCAAAGGTTGCCCTGACCCTTCAAGCCTCCCGACACCTCTGACACCCTGAGTTTGGACATATTTCAAAGGAAGAATACAATTGCAAAGACACCAGACTGTAGTAAATGAAATGAGAATTTTACTAAGGATTCTTAAGTCAGCAAAGAGAATGTTAATGCAGATATCTCTCAAACTTTAGTCTTAGCAAGTATACAAAGAATATACAATGCAAGGAAAAATCACAATAAATCTAACGGTGATAACCAATTGGCCTTGGAAGAACTTATGACCCCAGGAATAAAACGAAGAGAAAGACCTTTCTGTACCAAACTGCTTCCTTAAAAGCCACTGGCCCAGAAAGAAAACAGCACAATTTATAAGAAAACAATACGTGAACAATGTAATAAGCAAAATTAGAGTAAGGGTCCATGTACACTGCAACTTGTAAATGGCCGTTTAGGAGCAGTTGGGCGTTTAGGAGCAGTTGGCGTTTAGGAGCAGTTGGGAGCAGTTTTTTCAGAAGCCCCTGAACCCTCCTCCATGTTATCTTATCTGTCCATGTACACAGGGTCGTTTACAGTGATTTGCAGGCAGCTGAGTTCAGTGCCGTTTTTTGGAAAGCAATTATTTGCGTTCGAACGTGTGTTTCCCGGCGTTTCAAACGCAAAAACGCCACCGAACGCGATGACTCGCGTTTAGCGCTCGCGTTTTTCTATTTTAAAGGGGAATGATTTTTTGACCTCTAGAAACGGTTCTAAACGCGGGTGCAAACGCGACACAACAGACGTTTTAAACGCCCTTTAAATTCCAGCATTCCAGGGACTTTTTAAAACGTCCCTTGTACATGAAGCCTAAGAGTTCCCCTTAATGCGCACAGATGTTATGAACGGCGTCCTTTATGTGAGGGTGGAAGAAGAGGAGAGAAGTCCTTGTAGCAAAAGTGTTCAGAATTTTTAGCTAGAGATTGCCGAGCAATGGCGACCAGGCATAGTGTATAACATATGCAAAGTGTTTCCTGCTCGAAGCTCTTGTGTAACGAGATGGGGTCAAGGTGTCTGCATGCAGTGTCTTTTGTAAGATTTTACTCAGGGTGGGCTTCTGCAACGCTTACCAATCCTGATGATACCAAGGCTTAAAGGAAGAGGATTTCCCGAAAGAGGCTCTTGAAGAATCTGCAACCAGTGAAGGCTGCCTGGCCGCCTGGTGCCACTTGGACTCATGGGGTCTGTAACAGTGAAGATTAAAGAGAAAAATGCACAGAACCTGATGATATGATCTACAAAGATGTATGCAGTCATGGGAAGGGTTATTCTAGTAAACACATAGATACAGCAAGTGACAGATACGTTTTGACATGTTTCGCACCTAACAAGATGTGCGATTATAATTAAGCACCGATAGGTGCAAACATGGCAAAGCGCATCTGTCAGCTGCTGAGTCTGTGTGTTTACTTTAATATACTTTCTGATTGCTGCATAATTCTACTAGGAATATTTATTCAGTGTTCAGCAGCTACTACATTTAAAAAATATTCAGACCTCAAATGGAAGAGGAAACATTGAGCTATTTTCTCCACTGTTTCTCCACTTTATTTTACTCTTGTTGTTGAGAATCAGTCTAATTTTGTAGTTAGGAACACTGTGAATTTAACCTTGATTTCCTCCTTAATCACTTTCAGCCCCAGCACATTTACCCCCCTTTTGCGATACGGCACTGCTTTGCTTTAACTGACAATTGCGCCGTTGTGTGAAGTTGTACCCAAATAAAATGTATGTCCTTTTTTCCCCACAGAGTTTTTATTTGGTGGCATTTGATCACCTCTGCGTTTTTAATTTTTTGAGCTAGAAACAAAAAAAAACGACAATTTAAAAAAAAAAAACATATATATATATTTTTTTACATTTATTTTTATTGAGTATTAAGAGAAAGTTACAAATAGTAGTAGGCATAAGTAGATTCGTACATAACAATCGTATCATAATAAGTAAAAACAAAACAGAGCAAAATAAATCATACAGTATAGATGACTTAAAAAAAAAAACATAGTTTTTACTTTCTGCTATAAAACGTGCCCAATAAAAAAAAAATGTAAAAAAAAAACAAATCTTTTCCTCAATTTATGCCAATATGTAATCTGCTGCAAAAATTCCAATAAGTGTATATTGATTAGTTTGCGCAAAAGTTATAGCATCTACTATCTATGGGATATATTTATTGAATTTTTATTTTTTTTCATTTTTTTTTTTTACTAGTAATGGCGGCAATCAGTGATTTTAGGCGAGACTGCAACATTGTGGCGGACAAATTGGACACTAAGTGACACTTTTTGAGGACCAGTGATACTAATAGTGATGAGTGCTAAAAAAAAATGCACTGTCACTGTACTAATGACACTGGCAGGGAAGGGGGTTAACATTAGGGGCAATCAAAGGGTTAAATGTGTGTGTAAGGGAGTGCTTTCTAACTGTGTGAGGGATGCTTTGACTGGGGAAGACAGAGATCCGTGTTTCTGCTTGGCAGGAACACACGATCTCCATCTTCCCCCTCTCATAGGATGGCGGTCTGCCTTGTTCACATAGGCAGACCATGGTTCTGCCTCTTCTGGGAATGAACGGTATGTCTCAGGGGACATTGCGTCCACTGGACCCGCTGATTAGCTCCCGATGTGTTCAATCACAGCAGGATTGGGTCGCTGGTGGCGCGCGCCCCAGAGCCAGTGCATGAAATCACATACAGGTATGTGATTTCTTGCAGGAGGACTGACCTGCCGCAGTATATCTGCGTGGGGAGGGCCATAACAGGTTAAAGCCTCGCACACACTAGTCGTTTTTTTTTTTTTGTTCAACCCAGCAGGCCTGAACTAAAAAAACCTGACAGCTCAGGAGAAGCCGCCATACTCACTATTCGATGTTAGTACAGTAATCTCCCTTGCTGAGCTATTGTGTTCTGACAGGGGGACGGCCCCCTCATCAGAACACTCTGGTCAGCGCTCTCAGCCATTGGCCGGTGGCCTGATCAGCAGACCTTTTTCGGTCATGACCCTTCCAACATGCCCTGTCGGACTGACTCCAGTACACACGGGCCAAATGTTCAATAGAAACCGGCCTATGCCACTTGACATTCAGCCCGTGTGTACTGGGCTTCAGGGAATTCTATACTGGGTAAAGAACTGCCTGCTTTAAAAACACAGAGAAATATTAATTATTGGGTTGATAATCATATGATTAGGTTACTGGTTGCCATTTTGCAGTATTGTATGTAGAATGGATTTTTAGGGTTTGATTCACTAAAAGCCAATAGACTGTTCATTTTGCAAGGTTATTTTCATTGTACAAGGGAATTTTCCCTTAGCTTACTACAGGATTTCTCAACCAGGGTTCTGCAGTGGAACCCTAGGGTTCCTCCTGAGGTTGCTGGGGGTTCCTTGAGCAATGGACAATTTCTGCCTCTCAGATAAGTTCCCAATGACACCATTGTTCCTTTTAGCTATCTGTAAGGGGGGAATTCTTCCCAATGATGACAAGAGTAAGGAGAATTCTTCCCAGGCTGCTGTTAGAAATTATAATCATTATAAGCAGACACAAACATAACAGAGAACCTGTGTGAATTAACCCCCTTTTTATTGTTTTTGACATTTGTTTTAAAAAAATATATACATTTTTTTTTTAGTTCAAATATTCTTTATTGGAGTTTCACATAAACAAAAAAAGAAAAACAATGCAGAATAAGCAAAACTCACGGATGCAGCCGTGGAGCAATACTGAGAAACAAGGGTATGTAGGAGAAAATTACAAACTTTAGAACTGCAAACATGTGGAAAATGGTCATGGCATACAGGACATCATCAAATGAGGGAATTAGAGAGTTATCAACAGGGGTAAGACAACATTAGTATCACTGAGGACGGGAATGGGCGGTGAGCCCAACTTAACTGTCTGAATGATGGGAGGGGGGGATGAGGGGGACAAAGGGGAGGAGGAAGAGTTCTCTGCTAGGGAAGTAGAGCGCGGTGAGGTCTGGAGGGAACTGAGGCCAGGAGCTTGTGGAGAAGCCCTAGGGGGAAGCGGCCGGAAGGTCGAACTCCCATACGACTTCCGCCACGGGTCCCAATTGGATTCGAAGGTTGTGTAGGAGGTGGATCTCAGGGCCAATAGGCTCTCATAGTGATAGTTTAGTTGGACCTGAGAGACCACTTCAGAAGGATTAGGAGGGGAAGGGGTGCACCAGTATCTTGCTATTGCCAAGGTAGAAGCCAGTAGGATGTGTGAGATCAAGGTGCGTAGAGCCGGTGGGAAGGCATCTATGCCCAGGAGCAATAGAGCTAGGGCGGGCCCAGGAGGAACAATCATGCCAATGATTTGGGAGAGTATAGTAAATATCTGTTTCCAGTAGCTGGTGAGCGATTTACACGACCAGAAGAGATGAAGGATAGTCCCCTTTTGTCCACACTCTCTCCAACAAAGCGGAGATAGTGAGGGGTAGAATTTGGCGAGTAGTTGCAGGGTCCTGTACCATCTAGTCAACAACTTCTGAAACGTCTCCCAGTGGTTAATACAGTGGGAGGAGGAGTATGCGCATGCTACATTTTTTTTTAAATGTTAAAAAATGTTGCAATTATTTTGTTTTACTATTTTTTAAATGATTTATTACAATGTTTAATTATTATTTTTTACAATTTGTTTATTTTTTACAGGACAGGGAAGCCTGCAGTGCTGCGGGAGGGGGGGCGGCACAGTGAAAGGGGGGCACATGGGGAGGTGGGGGGGTCAGAAGCTGGCAGAACAGGGAGGGGGATCGGTTTCGGAGAAGCAATTACAAGAACGATGCCTAGTGTCTGTGTCTCACTCCGCAGCAACTGAAAGCTGGAAGGAGGGGAAGAAAGTGGCTTTCAGCTCCTTGTGTAATTTCCCCTCTGCCCGACAGCACTGATTCCCCGTGCTGATGGGGCCCCTCTTTGTGCCCAGGCCCCCTACAGGAGGACTGGTGCCCCCCCCCACTTCGTCCCACTGACTGTCACACTAATGTGTCATGAGTTGTAGATTTTTAATTTTTAGCAGGGGTTCCCGAGACCAGAAATTTATTTCAAGGGTTCCTCTGTGTTGAAAAGGTTGAGAAAGTCTGGCTTACTGAATGGGTTGAAGTTCTGCTGACTTCTTTCCACCATTATAATCACACTAACGTTTTGGTTCCCCCCTCCTCACCTCTATACCTATAATTCTTAGGAAGACCACAGTTGGACAGTTCACTGGAGTTAGGTGACCTTTGGTTTAACTCACCTAGTCATCAGTAAGTCATGCTGTATCACAGCAGCTTTATCATGACTCTACCATCCTTTTTTCCTGTCTTCCTTTGACTGTTTTTTTTTACATGTACTTTACAGTTATCGTTTTTTTCTTGATAGAAATGACTAAAATCCTTACTCAATTATTGTATATGCTCTCTTGAATTTCTGTCTTTAACCCCTTTTGGACCTCCCCACGGAGATATAATGCCGCAGGGTGGCCCTCCTGCGCAAAATCAGGTACATGCATGTAATTTCTTTCACTGGGTCTGGGGCGCGCGTGCCGCCTTGCAACCAACTCCCGCTGGGATTGGACGCAGCAGGAGCCAATCAGCGGGTCTGGCAGACCTGATGTGCACCAGAATCCAGCGATCTTTTAAGGAGAGGCAGAACAGCGATCAGCCTATGAAAACTGCCGTTCTGTGTGAGAGGGAGATGGAGATCTTGTGTTCCTGCTAAGCAGAAACACAGATCTCTGCCTTTCTACAGTCAAAGCATCCCACACACAGTTAGCAAACACTCCCTAGGAGCACATTTAACTCTTTGATCGCCCCTGATGTGAACCTCTTCCCTGCCAGTGTCATTAGAACAGTGACAGTGCACTGATCACTGTATTAGTGTCACTGGTCCCCAAAAAGTGTCACTTAGTGTCAGATTTGTCCACCGCAATGTCGCAGTCCTGCTTAAAATCGCTGATCGCCGCCATTACTTGTAAAAACTATTTAAAAAAAAGAATATATCCCATGGTTTTTACATGCTATAACTTTTGCGTAAACCAATCAATATAGGGTTATTGGGATTTTTTTTTACCAATGCCATGTAGCAGAATACATATTGGCCTAAATTGATGAATACGTTTGCTTTTTTACATTGTTTTATTTGGGTATGTTTTATAGCAGAAAGTAAAAAATATGTATTTTTTTTTTTCAAAATTGTCTGCCTATTTCAAAATCTGAAGACGTCGCACATTGATGACGAAACGCGTCATTTTGGAACGCACGCAGGGGGCATGTGACCACTAGCCGGATAGATGGAGTGGAACGCACGCGAAAGCCGGCGTTCCCCGTCTCTTGCTGTACTAAGTCCAGTGTTTATTTGAAGTCCGTGCCTGCCTTCTCATTATAAACTCGTTCCTTCGCATGTTTTTATGCTAGTTTGGTTTTATATCTGTCTCTTATGCATGCGTAGTGTTTTTATATGACAGATAATAACTTTTTGAATAAAATATAAATTTTAAAAACGGATCTCACTATGGGGCTCCCTATATATTATTTTTTTAAACCTTCATTGGCTGTACTTGGAGTGCACCAAAGGGGATCCTGGGCCCAGGAGCGGACTGAGGACCAATCCATTGCTCCAAGTCCTGGAGAGAGGAACCTTAAGGAATCTGATACAAGCCTGTACAATCCCCCTACCATAAGGTTAGAGGGGATCCAACATATCTGGTGAGCCTCTTGATAACCCCCTTGAGCACCGTGGTGACCCTGTATGATCATTCCCTTCACAGTCTTCCCTTCTGTTCTCTGATTGGATCATTTGGGAATTTTTGGACTTACTATGAAATGGATATATGAATGGTTCACACCCAATGCATATTAATTTATAGAGGACATTATTCTAATATATTTATTAATTCTATCCTTATATATGAATTGGTTGATTGTAACACTCTAGTATAATTGTATGTAGTTGATTGTTTGTAACAACCCTTGATATATTATCTCAACATATATCTACATCACAATCTATAGATTATTGCAAGCGCAAAAAACGTGGGAGGTTATATATACCCCCCTCTTTCTTTGTAGATATAAAATATATGCCAATCACAACACATATATGGTACTAAAATAAAAAATTATAATGAATCTAATGGTTATAAATAACATTTAAGGGTCACAGAGCCTATTGGACCCTCAGAGAGTATATACAGTATATTATAAAAATTACAAAAAAAATATTTAATAAAAAATGAAGGGAAAAAAACTCTTCTAGAATACAATCCCAAAACATGTAGTCACAAAAAGACGACTCTATATTACATGCAGAAAGCTGAAAACAGATCACTAAAAATAATCACTGGATAGCTATAGAGAGAAGGGGAATACAAATAGGTTCATGCATTAGTATCCCACTCTATAATATTCATACCAAATTGACTGTAGGATTTTAATACGTAAATCCATCGGGTTTCTAATTGAAAAACCCCTCTTTTAAGGGATCCACCCCTCCAGGGGGCCTCATAAGATTCTATTGCAGTAAAGAGGGTACCTTTAGGAT
Organism: Pelophylax lessonae; assembly: GCF_965119305.1. Lineage (NCBI taxonomy): Eukaryota > Metazoa > Chordata > Amphibia > Anura > Ranidae > Pelophylax > Pelophylax lessonae. Next base: position 173,552,911 of record NC_138776.1, on the reverse strand, counting down.
TTTGATTGTGACAGCACGTATAGCACTTCGAAACACTGTGTTCCTTCAGACCTTCTCTTATGTTTTTAATATGTTCATTAACCCTCACCGAAAAAGAATGTATAGTCCTCCCTACATATTGTTTGCTGCAGGGACAGGAAATAAGATAAACAACATTTTTGGAGGCACAGGTGATGAAGGAATTAATGGTTTAGGTAGTTGTGGAAGTAAAGCTATCAATCTTCCTTCCTCTTAACCGATTATGTTGACAGACCAAAAACTTCCTGCAAGGATAATTTCCCTTCAGGTCATGAAAGAAGGATGGCTTCCTGGGGGGTTCCAGTACATTCAGGGCCAATTTGAGTTGTAAAGATGGAACCCCTCTGTGAATCAGAATAGGTATAGTTGGTAAAAGTGGGCCTAAGATTTTATCATTTTTAAGGACCGCCAAATGTTTAGTGATTATGTTATTGATTTGTTTAAGGAAACTCTCCCTTAAAATAAGAGCCTGGTTGTCAAAATCCCTGACATCTGCCCGATCCAAGACTTATCCACTGGAATGTATGAATTCCTATCCGTGGATTTAAAATGTGTGTGGGTCATAAACTTCTGACCCACCACTTCTATCTCCAATCCAGAAAATTTATAGAATAGGGACTAGCTGTAAATGACAGAAAGATTGTGCCATTGATTCTCAAATCCCCCATAAAGGACAGTGATTTGAGGTTGCCATTCCATAGGAGGAGGATGTTGTCTATATATCTCGCCCAAAATAATTTAATTAGCGCAAGCATTGGGTTCCGCTACTTTCACACCTATATGTGTGTATGTGTATATATACATATATGTGTGTGTATATATACCCCTACACAGAAGTTCAGATGTTATGCCTGCCTCCAAAGACGCCCAAAAAATGCCCAAAAAAACGCCTGCAACAAAAACGCCCAGGTGTGAAAGTAGCGGAGCCCTATGCCTGCTCTACTGCAATTCTAAGACAAACGATCTTTTTTCTATGGTGGTCACCCTGACATGGAAGAGTTTGGTCACCCTGCCATAGCAGTCAGAGTCAGTTCACCCTACACTACACTACGGTCACCCTGACACTTAACACTTTCCCTACAGAAACTAGATTATTGAATCTAACTATAGTGGAAAATAGTACCCTAACTACACTAGATATCCCTTTCCTCACACTAATAATTGCTAAATGACACTTTTGAAGCAGGAGTAACAGAACTGCTTACACTCTCTTCCACAGCCCCTGTATTACAGTGCTAGAGATTTGGCGGGGCTATGTTATATACTGGGGGGCGTATTCACTACTGATTGGCCTCTGGACCCCCTAGTCACTCCAATCACATTCATAGCATCCTCCCCCTCAATTGGCTTTTACTAATGTTTCTGGTCCAATCACGGGCTTTTAAAGCCCAGTTCCTGTCCCATTGCATTTTGGTTGGTTCTGGTTGCCGAATTCCAAACTTTAGTTACATAGTTACATAGTTAGTGAGGTTGAAAAAAGACAACAGTCCATCCAGTTCAACCTATGATGTGTGTGTGTGTGTTTGGTTTTAACCGTACATTGTATACCCCTGTATGTTGTGGTCTCTAAGGTGACCATCTAAAAGTTTTTTGAAACTATCAATGCTCCCTGCTGATACTACTGCTTGTGGAAGAGAATTCCACATCCTTACCGCTCTTACAGTGAAGAACCCCTTACGCATTTTAAGGTTAAACCGCCTTTCCTCTAGTTTTAGTGAGTGGCCACATGTCTTATTGTATTCCCTTACTCTGAATAGTTTGTTCCTTATGCCAGGGTCGCCAGTACAGTATTTGTACATTGATATCATATCCCCCCTCAATCTTCTCTTCTCCAGAGAGAATAGGTTCAGTGCTTGTAGTCTTTCCTCATAGCTGATGTCCTCCACTCCCCTAATTATTTTTGTTGCCCTTCTCTGGACTCTTTCCAATTCCAGCACATCCTTCCTGAGGACCGGTGCCCAGAACTGGACAGCATACTCCAGATGTGGCCGGACCAGAGTCTTGTAGAGTGGAAGAATAATCTCTTTATTTCTGGAGTGAATCCCCTTTTTTATACATCCCAGTATTCTGTTGGCTTTACTTGCAGCGGCTTGGCATTGCATGCCACTGCCAAGCCTGTTGTCTACCAGTACCCCCAAGTCTTTTTCCATCTTAGACTCACCCAGAGGTTCCCCCCCTAGTGAGTAGCTTGCTTTCTGGTTTTTGGCCCCCAAGTGCATTACTTTACATTTTTCAACATTAAACCTCATCTGCCATGTAGTTGCCCACCCTGTTATTTTGTTCAGGTCTGCTTGCAAGGTTTCCACATCCTGCATAGAAGATATTGGCATGCCTAGTTTAGTATCATCTGCAAATACCGAGATTGTACTAGATATCCCCTCCTCTAGATTATTTATGAATAAATTAAACAGGATTGGTCCCAGGACCGAACCCTGGGGGACCCCACTTTCCACACCCGCCCAATCCGAGTACTCCCCATTAATCACCACCCTCTGGACTCTCCCCTGGAGCCAGTTCTCTATCCAGGTACTCACCCTATGGTCCATACCTACCTTCCTTAGTTTGTACAGTAAGCGTTTGTGGGGAACGGTGTCAAAGGCCTTTGCAAAGTCCAGATACACCACATCCACCGGCTTAACTTTATCTAGGTGGCAGCTCACTTCATCGTAGAAGGTCAATAGATTGGTTTGGCAAGAACGATTTTTCATAAATCCATGCTGATTGCTACTAATAATACAGTTTTCATTACTAAAGTCTTGTATATGGTCCCTTAATATCCCCTCCAAAATCTTGCAGACTACAGATGTTAGGCTGACCGGCCTATAGTTCCCCGGGATACACCTCGGCCCCTTTTTAAATATTGGTACCACGTTGGCTTTTTTCCAATCAGCTGGCACCATACCCATCTGTAAACTATCCTTAAAGATCAAGAATAAGGGTCTGGCAATCACCTGGCTGAGCTCTTTAAGAACCCTCGGGTGCAAGCCATCCGGTCCCGGTGATTTATTTATGTTAAGTTTCTCTAGTTTAGTTCTAAGTCTATCTTCTGTTAGCCATGGCGGCACTTCCTGAGGTGTGTTGTTTAGTTCGGCCTTACAAGCTAGGTTCGTGTAGCCCCCCGATTCTTTTGTGAAGACTGAAGAGAAGAAATGATTTAACACTTCCGCCTTTTCTTTGTCCTCAGTGGCCATATTACCTTTGTCATCTTTTATGGGGCCAATGTGTACTGGCCTCGCTTTCTTACTGTTTATATACTTAAAGAACTTCTTGGGGTTATTTTTGCTCTCCTCCGCTATATGTCTCTCGTGTTCTATTTTAGCCGCCCTGAATTTGCCTTTACATTTCTTATTACACTCTTTGTAATGATTAAATGCTGCCAATGACCCCTCAGCCTTGTATTTTTTGAAGGCCTTTTCTTTAGCACTAATATGCATTTTTATGTTGGTGTTTAGCCACCCAGGGTTTAATTTTGCTCTTTTAAATTTATTTCCCTTTGGAATGCACTGGTCAATCCCCTTGTTAAGTATGCTCTTGAAGCACTCCCATTTTTCCTCCGTGTTCTTTGTTCCCAGGGTTCTATCCCAAATGATATTTTCTAGCAGCGAGCGCAGTTTTGGGAAATTGGCTCTTTTGAAATTCAGCGTCCTTATATTACCCCTCTGCTTCCTATAACTGTAATTAATACTGAAACTTATTGACCTATGGTCACTGTTTCCTAAGTTGTCCCGTATTTCTATATCCGTGATCAGGTCTGTATTGTTGGTAATCAGTAGGTCAAGTACCGCATCTATCCTCGTCGGTGCATTCACCATCTGACCCATGAAATTGTCCTGCAAAACATTTAGGAACTGCCTAGCCTTGGCTGAGTTTGCGGTTCCATCTGCCCAGTCTATATCCGGATAATTAAAGTCCCCCATTATAATGACGTTTCCCGTCCTTACTGCCAATCCTATCTGTAAAATGAGGTCCACCTCCCCCTCCTCCCTCAGGTTGGGGGGCCTATAGCATACGCCCAATATTACCTTCCCCACCGTGACTTCCCTTTGAAGCTCTACCCATAGGGATTCTGCCTCGTCCATAGCTCCATTATTAATATCATCCCTCATATTTACCTGTATACTGTTCTTAATATACAGACATACCCCTCCCCCTTTTTTACCTTCTCTATCTCTGCGATAAAGGGAATATCCCTGAATGGACGCCATCCAATCATGAGAGCTGTCAAACCAAGTCTCAGTTATCCCCACAAAATCTAAGTCCTCCTCAAACATCTGCAGCTCCAGCTCTCCCATCTTGTTGGCCAGGCTTCTGGCATTGGTATACAAGCCTCGTAATTTTGATCGTTTATTTTACATTTTACATTTATCCTCACTTGATGTTTTTAGGCTGCTCTCTTGATTTTTCCCCATACCCACCCTGGGTATAGGAGCTCCGAACACTCTATCACTCATGCCCCCATTTCTGCCCTCTGAAACTTGCTTACCGCTGGCTAATTCTACATCTGTACCCTCCCCCCATTCCCTAGTTTAAAAGCCCCTCTAACTTTTTGGCCATCCTCTCACCCAGTACGGCTGCACCCACCCCATTTAGGTGCAATCCGTCCCTACCAAAGAGCTGGTGGCCGACTGAGAAGTCGGCCCAGTTCTCCAGGAACCCAAAACCCTCCTTACTACACCAGCTCCTCAGCCACTCGTTAACTTCCCTAATCTCCCGCTGCCTCTCTGGTGTGGCTCGAGGTACAGGTAGTATTTCGGAAAATACTACCTTGGAGGTCCTTCTCCTCAACTTAGCGCCTAAGTCCCTGAAATCTTTTAGGACTCTCCATCTTCCTCTGCCTATGTCATTGGTACCCACGTGTACCATGACAGCTGGGTCTTCCCCAGCCCCACCCAATAATCTGTCCACCCGATCCGCGATGTGCCGAATTTCCGCAAAAAGTTTGGAATTCGGCCGAATTTCGAACAGTCAATGTTCAGGTCGAACCGATGGTCGACCCGAACCGTTCGATCATCCCTACTCATAGTCTTGTTTGTCCAGGACCACTATGCTCCCTCCCTTATCCGCAAGGCAGATTACTAGAGCCTTCCTTTCACACTGTTTTTGAGACCTATATTCAAAGAAGGGTCTTGGAAGGATATTTTTATTTTGAGTTCATCTAAATCTCTTAAAAGGGGACTTAAGTCCCCTAAAAACACCAATAGAGGGAGCTATTGGGTCTGGGGGGTTGAAGGTAGAAGCATTGAATAGCCCAGACCATAATATTCCCGAGTGGGATTTTTAGGGTTGGATAACAGTTATCGTTGTAAGTTGACTTTACGGATACATTTATGTATGTCAATGAGAGTATGAAACTTAACAATTTTCTTGGAGGGTGCAAATGTAAGACCATTATCCAATATTTTGGTCTCTACATTAGATAATGATAATGATACCTCGCTTAAATTAAAAATACCTATCCCTCAAGGTTCTTCTCTTTCCTTTGTAACCCTTTCCCCCTTCTAGTCCCCTTCTTTGTTCAGGACCCCTTTTTGTGCCTTTTGATTCCTTGGGACAAACCCATCTAGTAGAATCAGGATGTTTCCTATTATATGGGTAATTGGGCTGCTCCTGATTATAACTATGGGGGGGGGCTCCTGGCTCCTTCTCAGCCAATCAGGATGGAGAGTCCCAGATGCCCGAGGAACTTTTGGACATTGCTGGAGAGAGATGGGGCTCAGGTAAGTATTAGGGGGTGCTGGGGGGGGGGGCTGCTACACCCAGAAGGTTTTTTTCTTTTAATGCATAGAATGCTTAAAAATAAAAAACCTTCTGACTTTACAACTCCCTTAAGGCCCCTTTCACACTTGTACGACTTGTCCTGCGACTTGGGACTGCAAATTCGCATGACAAGTCGTACTCCATGATTTCCAATGAGTACCGTTGATATCTGTGCGACTTCAAGTCACATCAACTTCAAAGTAGTCCCTGCACTAGTTTGGCCCGACTTTGATGCGTTTTGAGGTCTATGGACCTCAAGATTACACAGGCATTGCCTTAAGTCCAGTCAAAATCGCGGCAAGAAAATTGCTGCAAATTCGCGCAACTTTTAGGTTGCACACGTGTAAAGGGGGCCTTAGTCTTTTTCCTTCCTACTAGGAAATCCAAAAACAAAAAAATTCAAACAAAATTCTTCTAGTCTATGGTCCGCTTAAGCTTACATTTGTGCTCTGACAGAAAGAGAATACAATTTAAAACTGAGCATACATCTACTATGAGACTGTACTGTAATACTAAATCTAAATCATACATTTAGATTATTACAAAAGTCCATTCCTGACTGGTTCTCTTGTCATTCTCTAATCATTGTTAAAATATTCTTCTACAATATTACACATTTTGAAAATGATAAAATGACATACACTATATTGTCAAAAGTATTGGGACGTCTGCCTTTACACGCAGGTGAACTTTAATGGCATCCCGTTCTTACTCCGTAGGGTTCAATATTAAGTTGGCCCACCCTTTGCAGCTATAAAAGCTTCAACTACTCCGGGAAGGCTGTCCACAAGGTTTAGGAGTGTGTCTATGGGAATGTTTGACCATTCTTACAGATTTTCTTTTGTGAGGTCAGGCACTGATGTTGTTGAGAAGGCCTGGCTCTCAGTCTCCTTTCTAATTCATCCTAAAGGTGTTCTGTTGGGTTAAGGTCAGGACTGTGCCGGCCAGTAAAGTTCCTCCACCCCAAACTTGCTCATCCATGTCTTTATGGACGTTGCTTTGTGCACTGGTCCAAATCATTTGGTGGAGGGGGATTATGGTGTGGGGTTGTTTTTCAGGGGTTGGGCTTGGCCCCTTAGTTCCAGTGAAGGGAACTCTTAAGTCGTCAGCATACCAAGACATTTTGGACAATTTCATGATGCCAACCTTGTGGAAACAGTTTGAGGATGGCCCCTTCCTGTTCCAACATGACTGCGCACTAGTGCACAAAGCAAGGTCCATAAAGACATGGATGAATAAATTTGGGGTGGAGGAACTTGACTGGTCTGCACTTCAAACCAGGGCTTTTTTTCAGCTGGAACTTGGTGGAACTAGTTCCACCACCTTTGGTTTAGGCCCTCTGCTCCCTGCTCACCACTATCACTTGTAAACACAGGGTCGTGGTTGAGTTCCTGCATATTTTTTCTGAGAAATAAAGCCCTGCTTCAAACCAATAGAACACCTTTTGGGGAATTAGAGCAGAGACTCTGAGCCTGTTCAAACATTCCCATAGACACTCTCTTAAAGCTTGTGGACAACCTTCCCAGAAGTGTTGAAGCTGTTATAGCTGCAAAGGGTGGGCCAACTCAATATTGAACCCTACAGACTAAAGCCCCGTACACACGTAGCGATTGTCGCCCGAACGATTGGCCTTTTGTCCGGTGCTGTCCTGTCGGTTGAAAAGTGCTAAAGACTGCACACGAATTTTGTCGGCCATGACAGTGATGTCATGTGATGGTTAACTTTCCGTGTGTTTTTTCTTCTCTGAGCATGCCCAGTCTTGCTCATTTGCTGTTTGTCGGCCGAATTCTGTACTGACTGAGGAACAATCGGCCGTTCTGGTGTTGGCCAACAAAAATTTTAAAGCCTGCACACCAGATTCTGTTCGGCCGAAAAGTCGCAGTCGGTTGTCGGAAGCATCATACTAACAAGCCGACAATCGGCCGATCGGACGTTGGCCGAATATTTACAGCCGACAATCGCTACGTGTGTATGGGCCTTAAGACTGGGATGCCATTAAAGTTCATGTGCATGTAAAGGCATCCGTCTCAATACTTTTGACAACATAGTGTATAAAAAAAGGCTAAAATCTTCACAATACATAGCAGGAACATTGGGCAATGAATAGACAAGTCAGAGTTGAATGAAACATGAAAGGAAATCATTTTCATCTCTATTACAGATGAATTGTTTAAAAACTGGCAAGCTTGTTGACTTCTTATTTTAATCCTCTTGTGGTTTTATCTGCGCTTCCATGATTTTAACTTGCAAACATCCGCATCCCTTATAGTTGCAGAAAACCATATTATTGTAGGTTTCTCTTCCTGTCCCAGCACAAAGTTTTGTCTCTTGTCAGCCTCCTGTGTGGTGGTATCCTGGCCCATTGATTTCCTTCTTTGTATACGTTCTCCTTTAATAATCTTTTTTTCCGGTGACTCATATTATTTTTCTTTACGTTATGAAGTCATACCCCCCAATTGTATCCAAGTCTTTGTGATGTAACCATTTCTCTATTTTTTGGTTATAAAAGCTTTCATAAGTCCACCTATTGTCTGCGTAAAAATACTCATATTTCCGTATAGGAAGTATAACTGCATATAGAAATCTACTGTGCTCTAAAGGTCGCATTACTTGCAAGGCTAACTTAACCACTTGATCTCCGCAAGATTTACCCCGCCTAATGACCAGGCCACTTTTTGCGATAAGGCACTGCATTATTTTACCTGACAATTGTGCAGTCATGCAACGCTGTACCCAAAAAAAAAAAGGGTTAACTGTGTGCCTAGCCAGTGTTTGTAATAAGTTAAAGTGACCACAGTCTATAGCATTTAACCATTTGCAGACCAGCCGCCATAATTTTATGGCGGCAGGTCGGCTCTGTCCCGCGAAATGACGTACCTGTATAATGCTCCACGGGACCGCTAACGGCAGCGTGCACACGCGCCCATTCGCCACAGGGGAAGCTGATCAGTGGGTCTGGCACCCGCGATCGCTCCCCGTGGAGACAGAAAGGCGGTTTGCGGGTGTAAATGCGGCAGAATGCTGTTCTGTCAGTTATGAATACAGGGATCCTCCTATTTAGGAACACAGGTCTCTGTGTTCATGCATCAAGCCCATCCCCCACACAGTTAGAAAGCACCCCCTAGGGACACATTTAACCCTTTGATCGCCCCTGGTGTTAAACCCTTCCCTGCCAGTGTCATTATTACAGAAACAGTGCATATTTTTAGCACTGATTACTGTAGTATTGTCACTGGTCCCCCCAAAAGTGTCAAACATGTCAGTTAGGGGTCCGATCTGTCCACTGCAATGTCGCAGTCCCACTAAAAATCGCTGATCGCTGCCATTACTAGTAATAAATAAAAATGACATAAATCTTTCCCCTAGTTTGTAGACATGATAACTTTTGCACAAATCAATCAAAACACACTTATTGGGATTTTGTTTACCAAAGGTATGTAGCAGGATATAAATTGGCCTAAAATGATGAAAAAATTTGATTTTTCAATTTTCTGTTATTGGGAATATTATATAGCAGAAAGTAAAAAATATTGTTTGGTTTTTTTTTTTTTCAGAATTGTTTATAGTGCAAAAAATAAAAATTGCAGAGATGATCAATTACCACCAAAAGAAAGTTTTGGAAAAAAAGAACATCAATTTTATTAGGATACAGCTTTGCACAACCACGCAATTGTCAGTTAAAGTAACGCAGTGCCATATCGCAAAAAATGGCCTGGTCATCAGGGGGCAAATCGTTCACGTTCAGAAGTGGTTAAAGTAGAACTATAGGCAAAACCTTTTTTCTGTGGATCTGCCCCTGATGCTGCCACCACCATATTTTACGGTGGGGAGGGGGTGTTTGGGGTGATGTGCAGTGTTAGTTTCCCTGCCACACTTAGCGTTTTGCTTTTAGGCCAAAAAGTTCAATTTATGTCTCATCTGACCAGGGCACCTTCTTCCACGTTTGCTGTGTCCCCCACATGGCTTCTTACAAACTGCAAACAGGACTTCATATGGCTTTCTTTCAACAATGGCTTTCTTCTTGCCACTCTTCCATAAAGGTCAGATTTGTGGAGTGCACGACTAATAGTTGTCCTGTGGACAGATTCTCCCACCTGAGCTTTGGATTTCTGCAGCTCCTCCAGAGTTACCATGGGCTATTTGGCTGCTTCTCTGATTAATGCCCTCCTTGCCCGGCCTGTCAGTTTAGGGGGATGGCCATGTCTTGGTAGGTTTGCAGTTGTTGCCATACTCTTTCCATTTTCGGATGATAGATTGAACGGTGCTCCATGAGATATTTAAAGCGGAGTTCCGGGCACAGATGTCATTTTTTAATGAACATACCCCCGGGACAGTCAGGGCTAGCACATTCCACAATGGCTAGCCTCTGATCTGTCCCGGTTCGCACTTACCTTTTAGAAGAAATACTTACTTATAAAATTTCTTCCACAGCGTTTCCATCTCTCTTGTGGGCAGCTGAAGCCGGCGCGGTCCTCTTCTGCGTCTTCTTCCGCGTCTTCTTCTCCCAGAATGCGCCGCACCGGCCCCTTTCGTCACTTCCGGTGCGGCGCCGCATTCCTAAACAGCTTCTGGGCATGCCCAGAAGCTGTTTAGCAGGGGAATGCGGCGTCGCCCGGAAGTGAGGAGCGGGGCCGGTGCCGTCGCATTGATTCCTGGGAGCGATGACGTTTAGCTCCCAGGAATCATCGCAGCGCAGGAAGTGACGGGGTGAGCCGGGGCTCCGAGGGAGGAAGTACCCTGAGGTGAGTATTTACGATCGTCAATTACAAGGTGAGTTTTTAAAAAAAAAATCTAACTATCCAATTCCTTTTCAGGTTAGGCTGAACTAGCGGACGGGCACAAAAAAAAAATATAGTTTTTGTGCCCGGAACTCCGCTTTAAAACTTGGGATATTTTTTTATAACCTAACCTTGCTTTAAACTTCTCTGTCTGGTCTTCATCTGTCTGGTGTGTTCCAATCCTTGGCCTTCATGATCCTGTTTGTTCACTAAGGTTCTCTAACAAACCTCTGGGGGCTTCACAGAACAGCTGTATTTATAATGAGATTAAATTACACACAGGTGGACTCTATTTGACTAACTAGGTGACTTCTGAAGGCAATTGGTTCTACTAGATTTTAGTTAGGGGTATCAGAGAAAGTCTCGGTTCACACTGGTGCAATGCGGGACACCCTGAGAATCAGTGCCAGTTCCAGCATCGCACCAGAATCGCAAATCGTCTGCTCCCAATTACTTTGGGTAGATTACTGATTAATTTCCCAGGAAGGAAATCCAATCTGTTCATATAGGCCCTGTCCTGGATGGAGGCACTGCCAACTTTATTATCAAACCCACGAGGTGAAAACTGTATTGAGAGCCGCACACTGCACCACTAGAGATGTGCATACCATCGAGATGAACTATAAATGCCTCTCGAGATGGTATATTACACCCGTCTTTTAAGGCGCATTGTTGTCAACCTGAGAAATCCAGTTGGTGGTGGAGGGGGTGCCAGGTGTTAGGATCAATGTTTCATGTATGGTGGGAATGTCCCAAGATCTGTGTTTATTGGTTAAAGATACAATATTTTATTAACCAAATTACAGGGGAGGAAGTTGAAGATGACCCCTGGGTTTGCCTATTTCACAAAACCAATAGATCACAAAAATCTTATAGAAATTCAATAGTGCCAAACTTAACACTGCAAAGGGGATGATCCCAAAAATATGACTAGAATCTAAAGCCCCCACAGTCAGGGGATGGTGTAAGCGAGCCGACTACATGTACGATATAGAATATATGTGCACAGAGATGAAGAAAGTGTGGATAATTTCTCGAAAAAGTGGAAAAAGTGTAAAGATTTCAAAACGACTAATGTCTATATACGAATTTGGGAAAATTGGAGAAATTATCACAAGTAGGACGTATAGGAATTATATAGTGGTTGAGTAGGACATATCGGAAGTTAATGATATTTAAAAGGGGACTCAGGGGTCAGGGAGGGGAAAGGGAGGGGACTGAGGGGTTGGGGGAAGCCAATGACGGGTTGGGGGGGGAATTGTGTTATTGACTAGTTTGCCTTTTTAGGTATTTTGTAACATTGATTGAAATTAAATTAATAAAAATCATAATTGAAACAAACCCACTCTCCACGTAGAGAAGGTTCACCTAGAGGTATTTATGTAATACCAGATCCAAAGAAATGTTTTCCTCTTTTTTGTTAGCCTAAATCATTAAATTCTTTAAAGGGATATGCCACAAACATCAATGGTATTTCATTAATTTAGGAATTGGCAATGAAAGATTTACACACATTTAGCAATTTGCAAGTTTTTAGAACCCCCTGTTCTGTCCTGAGAGCGATTAGTAGATTTACTGTAGTTCATTATTTTTTTTTAAAATGTGAAAAAAGTAAATATTGGTATTGGACATTGGCAGTGCACCGATACTTCCAATTCACAAAGACGTAAATTAGAGTGGATATTTTGCTTCATCTGTATGCGGGTCTTGCTTTTGTTCTTCTATGGCTTATGACTCCATTGATCATTCAAAAATGAGGATCTCTGTTGCAAATGATACCAGCAAATCTGAAATATAACAAAGAGGTCATATATCACTTAGCAAGATCTTGGTGCTAACATCAAAGTAAATGTAATCGTTCAAGCTTAAACGCTAACAGGTGTGGGTACAAACACTTTTTAAGAACTACGAATATCTTACTTAGTTTGAAGTTAATATTATATTACTACAGAATACAGGTACACATGGATACAGGTCTACACAGGTAGAGAAGGTAAAAAAAAAGTATTGTCACAGTGATACCTTTTTGTGCCTAACTAAAAATATGAAATAAAACTTTCTTCTCTATAAAGATTCCTTTCGAGGTATAATGAAAGCTACAAAGCTGAAATATATACATATTCTGAAGAAGGGCCTTGTGTATATATAACATGTAAATTACCTAGTAGCTGCTTCTCCATGGTCTAGGTTTCCATAAAACTAACAAACAATAGTTTTACTTAGATATATACAATGACAGTTACTGTTTTTTTTTTTTTTTTTCTTTTATTATTATTATTATTAATCTTTATTTAAGCAATTTCAACACATTAACAGAAAAATAATGAATAATACAGAAAGAAGAGGATTAACAGAATAAATCTATATCATTAGTGGCAATATACACCAAGTCAAAGTCATGTACATATTGGACAGCCTTAACAACATGAAGATTGTGCCTATCGGCCAAACAGAGGTGACCCTCATGTAACTCCCGTCCCAATGTCCAGATGTCAGTACCAGGGAGGAGCCCCTGGCGCATCCCGGAGAGTACATGATCTCCATCAACTGAAATCTACTGGTGAGATTGCCACCCAGCTTATACTCCATAGGAAGAATCAGGAAGATAGAACGAGAACAGAGAAAAAGAAAGTAGATAGTGCTCCATGGAGCCAGCAAAGTATCAGGAACAGAAAAAAGGGGAAAGAAGGAAGAAACGTCCTAGGGGATTCACAGACCCAGGGAGCATACGCCCCGAAGGTGAGGTATGGGGACAGAAACAGTAGCGCCTCCAGTTCTTTAGCCCACCCCGACCAAGCCATATATCAGGAATCTCCTCCGAATAAAACATCCATCCCGTCCAAGTATCCACCTCCGTGATCCAGTTAACCTCCCGTTTCCATTTGGCAAGAGTGGGAATCGTGGATTGCTTCCAGTGCCTGGGAATCAAGAATTTGGCAGCATTCAGTAGAAACGGAATAACACTATGTTTATATCTCTTCACAGAGGATTGGGTGTCATGGAAGAGGTATTGAAGGAGAGTGCGGCCAGGAGGGGAGATGGCTAATTTCTGTATCCAGGGATTGCATCCGAGAAAGGTTGAATGAGTGGGCAATCTCACCAAATATGGAGGAATGAAACAACCTGGCCGCATCCGCTCCAACAGTGTGGTTCAGCTGTGGGGAACATCTTCGCCAACTTGGACAGAGTCCTACACCATCGTGACAGAAGTTTGTAGGATGATTCCTGAATCCGGGTACTAATGGAAGAGACATGGGCCAGATGCATGATCTTGGTCAATTGCGGAGGGGAAAATTCTACCCCCAGCTCCCTCTCCCAATCCCTAACATAATAGGGAACCGTGCGCAAGACTTCACTTAGGACTAGACTATGCATGTTGGACAGTTACTGTTTTTAACCACTTCGATATTGGACTCTTTCACCCCCTTCCTGCCCTGGCCAATTTTTTGCTTTTAGCGCTGTCACACTTTGAATGACAATTGCACGGAGATGCAACACTGTACCCATATGAATTTTTTCTTTTTTTTTTTTTTTTTTGAGACAGATACAGCTTTCTTTTGGTGGTATTTAATCACCACTGGATTTTTTATTTTTTGCTAAACAAAAAAAGACCCAAAATGTAATTGAAAAATAAAAAAGTTTTCCTTAGTTTCTGTTATAAAATTTTGCATGGGAAAAAAAGGAGAGTCATTCCATCCCTATGGATGCATAGACATCAAGCTCTTTTTCTGTTCATATTCCCCCTGGCTTCATGCTGACCCAGTAAAATATCTTTTACAGAGAACACTTTAATTAAATTAGTTTAAATTAGTGATACAGGATTTTAACCCTTATGATGACCTCTGATAAAAAATAAAGTGGTTGGGACCTCTGCAATGGATGTAATTAATGGTTATAGTGAAATGCCTATTTCACCTTATGATGCATACCATATGCCTTATTTATATATGTTACTGCTGCAACTTATTTCCTTACTCAAAATGGCTGCTAGATCACCCCTCCCTTCGTCTGAGCAACAAAGATGGGGATTGCACAGAAGACACCACCCAACAAGATAACATTCCTAGGTTGGAGGGAGTTTACCTTATGATGAACAAGACCAATTAAGAAGCTGCAAGCAAGCAGATAACATTATGTTTATGACATACTAACCCATGACACTAACACCAATATATAACCCACTGACACTGTAGAAATAAAGCAGAAGTATCTTATCTCTGAACTTGGTGTCAGTGTACGGGGTAAGTGGTAAGATCATTTACCCCGTTATGTAAATGGTCTTACTGCACATCAGTCCAGAATGGAGAATGATCACAGGTAAATCCAAGGTCCTAGGCTGTGTTGCAGCCAATGCAGATCTCTCCTCACTGTAGATCTAAACAATGGGACCTCTTCAGATCCAATGGGCGGGAAATAAAAGTTGTTGTATGAAGATATTTGTTTATAAGATGTTTATCTTTGGAAAATCTCGCTATCAATCAATTTCATGAAGAAGCGGGCTGGTGCCCTGAGAAACGCACCTGCGTCGAATGCCGAGACAATTTACCACCTGACTGCAGCAGGGTGGACGGATAAGTCCAATCATTTGGGAATTATACAATTTCCTAAATAGATTTAGATGTATATGTCTAGTATCTGTATGTATATTTTTTATCTACAAGTTTTTAATGAATAATCTTTTTGTGTATCAATAAAATTGCGCTAGATGTGCTTCTAAGGTACCGTTTAAGTACTCTATCTAGTCTGTTAGGATATTTTTCTACACATAGTTCGTTAGGATGTGGTACTGGACAGTTCTGTCCACAATAGGGTGTTAATACAATCACCTTCTCCCAACGGGAACTTCTCTACTTTTGCATACAAGTAATTTTTCTCCTTCACTGATGAGGCGGCACTGATGGGCACTGATGAGGCGGCACTGATGGGCACTGATGAGGCGGCACTGATGGGCACTGATGAGGTGGCATTGATGAGGCTGCAATATGTGGCACTGTTAGGCAGCACTGATTAGCACTCTTGGGGTTGCACTGATAATCAGGACATTGACGATTAGTGCCCTGATTATCAGTGTAAATGTCCCCTGTCACATTTGCTGGTTACTGGCTCTTCTCTACTCACTCTGACAGCACATGAGGAAAGGAATGCCAATAACCAGTTTGTTTACATCTGATCCGCTGTGATTGGCCCTTTACCCCGATCTGGGATCAGCTGTGTCAAAAGGACACAGCAATCACAGAGCAATCACAGAGCATGCCCGATGCAGGTCGCAGGGTCCATAGACACCCTCCCAAAGCTGGAGGACCATGCTTTAGCAGTCATTTGGCTATAGCATGGTCGGGAAGTGGGTAAACCTGAACAACCTAAAATCACAATATATCTTGATTATAAATTATTGTAACTTAATATAAATTAGTTTTTTGGTTCTTTGACATGGGTGACCGTGAACTGAAGCACAATTGAACAGCCGAAGTTCCTACATTATAAGCAGTTATGTGCATTGAGTGTTCATGTCAGGTGAAGAAAGGCTGTCTGAGAATTTCAGTACTGTATTTGATCTGATCAGATTCACCTATGTCTATTCAGCTAAACATTCTACCCCTGGAAATATATAATAATGTAATATTACTAGACAGTGGTAATTGTGGTGGCACGGTCTATCTAAAGATAAATGCAACATTAAAATCCTGTATCGAAAAGGAGCCTTAGAAACTCCACCATTGAGAATTCAATTATAAACTTAAAGTGTTACTAAACCTACAACAGTAAAATCAGTCTGTATATGCAGTAAAGCATGCTTGTTATACTTACAGTGCAACCTAAGGGGGTTAATCCCCTGTATTGTGTAAAAGGACTGTTTGATCCTGTCTTTTCTGGTCCTCCCCTTCTTCCACAGTCCCAAAACAATCTCCTCACTCTGCACTCTGCACATGCTCAGTTTGGTGTGTACTGCCACAGAGTTTTTTTCCATTGGAGGGTGCATGTGACCTCGGCGGGTGACCCTCTGTGGTGAAGCATCTCTGCCATTTGTTGGCTGAGCTGGGGTTCTCTGGACTTCACTCTAATACATCTTTCTTCAGTCACTGGAGCTCCATGCTGCAGGTATGGCCTCCTCATGTATTCTCCTCCTGCCTGACTGGTTTGGGGTTGTTTGAAAAATGTTGTATTTTAATTTTCTTTTTTGCTTTTTGATGATGTGTAGTTATATTGATCTGTATATGGTGTAAAAAAAAATGCCTTATATGTTTTCTTTTTCTGTTCGCTAGTTTATATATGTATGTATGTATATATATATATATATATATATATATATATATGTAACATCTTTGTTTCCCTGAAGAAGCCGATCCGGCGAAACTGGTTGGAAATAGAGGTTTAGTACATTATTCTGTACCCACACATTTGCAGACAATTTGGATAATTATTTTTAAAGTTTGTATGGAAATAAACTATTATATATTTTTTTTATAATATTATGGTTAAATTCTTTTGAAATATGATTGTCTTATGAGTATCGGTAAAGTCCCACAACCTATACATTCAAATTTTTCATTCTATAGGGATGTTGGTACTCTAGCCTGTTGTGACTTGGTTCCATCCACTATCATTTTAAAAAAAAAATTTAGCCTTTTTTTCCCTTTAGTTTTACGTACTGATCCAGCCAGTAAGTCTGTTTTTAACATCTTTTATCAGACCAAGTTGTACAGGCTTGGGACAACCTATTTAAAGGCTCTTTCACACGGTCCGCCTCCGTCTCCACTTGCAGTGCGGAGAGGGAGGTGTCACAGCCCCCGCTGCTCTCTATGGGGAATCGGAATAGAGCGGACCGCCTGTCCACTCTCATCCAATCCCATCCGATCCCCAGGACGGATGGAAAATAGGGTTTCCATCCATCCGGATTTCACTGACAGGATCGGATGCGGATAGCAGCGGGTGTCAGTGGACATGTCACCGCTGACATCCGCTGCTCCATAGGGCTGAATGGGGCATCAGATCCGCCTAAAAAACTGGTGTGTGGTTATGAATAAGCGATTTTTATCGTGAAACGCGTCAACCCGACACGTCTGTCCGTGTATTGCACTGTCTGTCTGCTGTCTGTTGGATTTATGGAGAATAAAGGAGTCCTAAGGATTTTTATTTAACATCTTTGAGTGCGGTCTCTCTCTTTTGGATGTCTACATGCTTGGATGGCGGATCTGACCTGCACCGAGTGCTGAACTTGCACCTGAGCGGCTTTCTTCCTTGTTTTTGCAGAGCCCTAACACTGACAAGGGGTACAATACATTATTATTTTTTTAAAACTTTTATTTTAAAAGGTAAAAAAAAAAACTGTTGTTATAACTGCTTAAAAAGTGTTAGCTGGAGTTAATTCATTAGTAAAGTCTATCTAAATCTGCTGGTACATCTAACACTACACTAGCCTTAGATTTAAAGTAAGTGTAAATTCTTGTTTTAAAAAATAAAATGAAATAACAGACATGTTATACTTACCTCCTCTGTGCAGTTAGTTTTGCACAGAGTAGCCTAAGTCCTCCTCTTCTCGGGTCCCTCTTTGGTGCTCCTGACCCCTCCCTCCTGTCGAGTGCCCCCACAGCAAAAGCAGCTTGCTATGGGGCACCCCAGCCGAGCTGCGGGTCCATGTGTCCATTCAGACACGGAGCTGCCATTCGGCCCCGTCCCCTTTATCTTCTGATTGGCTCACTGACTTTGATTAAGCAATAAGATGGGGAAAGCCGCTCAGGTGTGTATTCCAAACCTGGTGCAGGTCAGATCCATCATGCGAGAACTGAAGAAATCCAAAATTTGAGACCGCACTCAAGGTATATGATGAAATCAAAAAGGTTTCTTTATTCCTCATGTATAAAGTAGATAGACAGTGTGCAAACAGACGTGCCTGGTTGACGCGTTTCACGACGCTGTAGGTCGCTTACTCATAACCACAATCTCATAACCACATAACCACAACCTCATAATCACTGACTTTGATTGACAGCCGTGGGAGCCAATGGCGCCGCTGCTGTGTCCCAGCCAATCAGGAGGGAGAGTCCTGATGGCCGAGGGACTCGTGGACATCGCTGGACAGCGAAGGACAGTAGGTAAGTATTAGGGGTGCTGGGGAGGCTGCTGCACACAGAAAGCTTTTTATGTTAATGCAAGATTGCATTAAGATAAAAAACCTTCTGACAACTCCTTTAAGGATTGGAAAGCTGAAATATATTAAATTTTTTGGCTGTTTAAAAATGTAAACTTTAACATATTTGAAAAACAGAAATGTGTATATTACTGTGGTGATCAGTAATGTATGGGTATTTCGTATTTATATTTTTTCTTTGAGTAGGATTTGGCCTTAACTACATTTCGCCCGCCCACCATCAATTGATGGCGGAGCGGTGCGGCTATTGTTCTGGGATGCCTTCATATGATGGCGCACCAGAACAACCTCTAGCGCGCGCCCGCGGGGGCGTGCAGAACAGTGATTGTGGCCACGCCATGTTGCTAGGACATGGCGCGACCCCGATCTTAGTATAGAGCCAATGACTTGGCTCTTTACCCATGTGATCGGCTGTGTCCAGTCACAGCCGATCACATGTAAAGGAGGAAGTGCCGTTTATCGGCTCTACTCGCCTCACACAGAGTGTGTGGCGAGGAGAGCCGATCAGAGGCTCCTCGTCAAAGGGGAACACAGGAAAGGTAATCAGGGCATTGATCATCAGTGCCCTGATTACTTAAAAGCTCAAAAAGTGGCCAACATCAGTGCCCACAGTGCCCACCATCAGTGCGCACAGTGCCCACAATCAATGCCCATAGTGTTGCCAGTGCTGCCCATCAGTGTCCATCAGTGCCGCCTGTCAGTGTCCATCAGTGCCGCTCATCAGTGCTGCCTATTAGTGCCACCTCTTAGTGCCCATCAGTGCCGCCTTTCAGTGCCGCCTATCAGTGCTCATCAGTGCTAACTATCAGTGCTCATCAGTGCCACCTAGCATTGCCCATCAGTGTGGCATATTAGTAACTCCTCATCAGTGCCCATAAGTGCCACCTCATCTGTGCCCATAAGTGCCACCTCATCAGTGCCAATCAGTGCAGCCTATCAGTGCCCATCAGTGCTGCCTCATCAGTGCACATCAGTGAAGGAGAAAAATTACTTATTTTCAAAATGTACTAACTTATTTAGTAAGAAATAAAAAAAAACAGCAGTGATTAAATACCACTAAAAGAAAGCTCTATTTGTGTGAAAAAAAATTTATTTGGGTACAGTGTAGCATGACCGCGCAATTGTCATTCAAAATGTGACAGTGCTGAAAGCTGAAAATTGGCCTGGGCAGGAAGGGGGTGAAAGTGCTCTGTATTGAAGTGGTTAAAGTAGGAAAATTGCTATCGCTTTTTTTTGCTTTAGTCTTTTTTTCAATTACGGTATTTTCCAGAGAATGCATAGTTTTTTTGTTGTACAAATCCTATTGGTTCCAGAGATTAATAGCTTAAGCTGCAATTTAATGGAGAAGTGCAGGATTTCAAAAAAGCAAACGCACACACTAACCTATGTGGCTGCAGCATCCCCTGCCGGCTCTGAGAGCTGAGAGATCACATGACCACTGATTGTTCAGTTCTCAATATGCCTGGAGCAGAGAGCAGAGGTTGTCAGTCACTGTCTCTCTGCTCTGCCCCTCCAATGCTCATTGGAGCGCTGAGCTGTGGAGGGGGCAGGAGCGGCTGGTTTAGGCTCTCAGTGGTGTGTTTAAAGGCTGAGCCACCTGCTGGTTAGGCATCTGTGTGGATCATGACTTTATTGTCGGGATCCCTCCACAGTCTGGATCGGTTCTGTGATGTTTACAGGGATGTCAGCTGAATCTGGGTCACAGGATTGCAGAAATGAGTGCACTCCTATAACCCAGAAGAGACCTATCGCCAAAAAAAGCTTTGCCCATACTTCTCTTTTACACAGCTGTACAAATGAGTCATTACAGCGTCTCATTCCTTATGAGAAGCTAAAGTGGAACTCTAGCCCCCAAATTTTTTTTCTTTATAGAGTGGAGAAGAGTTAGATCATCTGGTATGTTTTAGTGCTCTCTGTGGCAATTTCTTTCCATTTTCTGCCCTGATGACAAGCTTCTTAAGGTGCATTCCCAATACACTGCTCAAAAAAATTAAAGTAAAACATTTTAATCAGAGTACAGCATCAAGTCAATTAAACTTCTGGGGTATTGATCTGGTCAGTTAAGTAGCGGAGGGGGTTGTTAATCAGCTGCTTTGGTGTTTATCAAATTAACAACAGGTGCACTAGATGGGCAACAATGAGACAACCTCCAGAACAGGAATGGTTTTACAGGTGAAGGCCACGGAAATTTTTTTCCCTACTTATTGTGTCTACCTGTTTTTCAGTGGTTTTGCATTTGGCTAGGGTCAGTGTCACTGCTGGTAACATAAGGCAATACCTGGGCCCTATAGAGGTTGCACAGGCAGGCCAACCCCTCCAGGATGGCACATCAATACGTGCCATCGCCAGAAGGTTTGCTGTATCTCCCAGCACAGTCTCAAGAGCATGGAGGAGATTCCAGGAGACAGGCAGTTACTTTAGGAGAGCTGGACAGGGCTGTAGAAGGTTCTTAAACCATCAGCAGGACTGGTATCTGTTCTTTTGTGCACGGAGGAACAGGATGAGCACTGCCAGAGCCCTACAAAATGACCTCTAGCAGGCCACTGGGGTGAATGTCTCTGACCAAACAATCAGAAACAAACTTCATGAGGGTGGCGTGAGGGCCTGACAACCTCTAGTGGGCCCTGTGCTCACTGCCCGGCACCATGGAGCCCGATTGGCATTTGCAATTGAACACCAGAATTGGCAGGTCCGCCACTGGCGCCCTGTGCTTTTCACAGATGAGAGCAGGTTCACCCTGAGCACATGTGACAGACGTGAAAGGGTCTAGAGAAGCCATGGAGAACGATAAGCTGCCTGTAACATCGTTCAGCACGACCAGTTTGGTGGTGAGTCAGTGATGGTCTGGGGAGGCATATCCATGGAGGGATGCACAGACCTCTACAGGCTAGAAAATGGCACCCTGACTGCCATTAGGAATTGGGATGTAATCCTGGAACCCATTGTCAGACCCTACACTGGTGCAGTGGGTCCTGGGTTCCTCCTGGTGCATGATAATGCCCAGCCTTATGTGGCGAGAGTATGCAACCATTTCCTGGAGAATGAAGGAATTGATACCATTGAATGGCCTTCACGCTTGCCTGACCTAAATCCAATAGAATACCTTTGGGACATTATGTTTCTGTCCATCCGATGCTGCCAGGTTGCACCTCAGTCTGTTCAGGAGCCCAGTGATGCCCTGGTCCAGATCTGGGAGGAAATACCCCAGGTTACCATCCGTTGTCTCTATAGGAGCATGCCCCAATGTTGTCAGGCATGCATACAAGCATGTGGGGACCATACAAACTACTGAGTATCATTTTGAGTTGCTGTAATATAAAATGCAAAATGGGCTAACCTGCTGCATCATTTTTTCACTTTGATTTTCAGGGTGTCTTTGAATTCAGCCCTCTGTAGGTTGATCGTTTTCATTTCCATGAAACAATGTGGCATCCTTTTATTCCTAACACATTACCCAGTCTATATCCGTAGAGATATACAGCATGAGATTTTTCCCCATTGAGATCTGATGTGTTTTCAAAGTGTTCCTTTCATTTTTGTGAGTAGTGTATATTTTTATGGAGAATCCTGTGGGGAGCCAGAAGCACTGTCAAGGATCCCAAGTGCCGCTTTACCCTTAAAACATTATTTTCCGTTTTTAGTTTTTATTGTGCAAAAAAAAAGCACCTTTATCTAAATACAGTAATAGTGTTATTTTTACTGGCATGTATTTATTTTTATTTCTTCCAGACTGTGAAGTTATTAGTAACAGTCCTACTTTGGAAAATGTTAACATGTTTTATCTCAACAATAAGTGATGATAAGCCATCTGTTCCAAGATCAAATTAACTGTTAATTCACATACAGTGCAGCAATGTCTTCTGCCCACAATAAAAGTAAAATCTCACATGCGGTTATTTAATCCTTCATGTTTAGCAGTTTTACCCCCTAACCCTCCCCCTCCTCTTCCCAGGTCCCCTTGCCGGTGGTCTTGGCCCCTCCTGCTTGCTCTGGGGACACTTGTGCATTCTTGCACCCAAGAGACCTTTATGTGTCTATATAGCTCTGCCCCGCCCCCCGCTTCCTCCTCACTGGCTGTGATCGACAGGAGTGGGAGCCAATAGTTCCCGCTGTTGTGTCCCAACCAGTGCTTTAAGTGGCCCAAAAGAGGTGGCGGTACTCTATTATAGCCTATAAATTTTGCCCTCCCCACCCCACATCAGGGTCCCCACAGAACACCCCCCCCCCCCCCGGCCTGGGCTGGGACTCCGGAGCAGGGGGACTCACTGGTGGTGACTGGTCTGGCTCTGGAGTGGGAAATATTCTTGGGGGGGGGATTGAGGGCGCAGATGTCCAAAATTCGCATACTGGTACGCTAAGGCGCACGGAGAAGTGGCGGTATGCTCAAGAGCCATATTTGGAAGTGGCCGTACTGAGTACCAGTGCATACTGGCCCAGTTAAAGCACTGGTCCCAACTATTTAGGAGGGATAGACCCCGGAGTGCCTCGGCTCTTGTGCACATCGCTGGATTGAGATGAGGCTCAAGTAACTAATGGGGGTCAGAGCTGTACGCTGAAGGTTTTTTAGCTTTATGCATAGAATGCATGAAGTTAAAAAAAAACCTTCACCCTTTACAACCACTTTAAGGCTTATGAAGCACTTTAAGTTTTTCAATGCCAAAAATTGTTGGCCACATAAACAAATATATAGGTGTCAAAGTTTTTGACACAGTAAGAAAATATAGTAAGCATTGCTTTTTTACTGAGAAAATTGACCGGTTACAAGGGAAGGCAGGTTTTGCTTATTCACAGTTTTTTCATTGTGACTTCTTCTGCTGACTGTCACACTGATCAAATGACCAGAAGTGACACAGACTGGCTCCGGGCCATTGATGTAGGACCATGTCTGTACAAGGAAACCATATTCACAATTTTCAGGCACACACTTTGAATGGCACACCTCCAAAAAACAGAAACCAAAAGGTGGTAAAGTTTTCTATACAGTGGAGCAGTCTTTCTCAACCTTTTCAACATAGAGGAACCCTTGAAATAACTTTCCAGTCTCAGGGAACCCCGGCTAAAAATTATTATATCTACAACCCATGATAAATTAGTGGGAGGAATGCTCCTTACAGATTGTAAAAGAACAATGGTGTCAGTGGGAACTTATCTGAGAGGAAGAAATTGCTCATTGTTTAAGGAACCTCTAGCAACCTCTGGAGGAACCCTAGGGTTCCATAGAAACCTAACTGTAGAGCTACTGCAGAAACATGTGAGCATCACAAACCATCTCAGGGTATTATTATGCTTGCTTATACTGTGATCTAAAGAAAACGTGTTATAAAAATGGTATTGCTAAATTCTAAATAAAAACTTTTGCTATCACACTGTCAATTTTTGTATTGTCATCAGCTTGTGTAACTGAAAAAGGCCAAAAGAAGTCAATTGAAAAAAGAGAAAGTGTTCCCCTAGTGGTGGAATTTTAATGGCACTCCAAAAATAGGTAATTGAAAAAACATGTGTAAGATATCAACATAATACTTTATTGAAAATACATAAATGTAAGAAGCATAAAATCAGCAAGCAGTACATATTACATGTCACAAAGTGCAGGTGATGTGTCAGGATTACCTGATCCGAGGCCGAGGTGCTGAGAGGGCTCCCCTTGCGGCTCAGTGCGGCACACCCCTGGAGATGGTACAGAGGGTGTAGCACCCCAAGTGGCACGGGTTACCTTGTGCCAAGGAATAGTCTCTGGTAGCAGGAACCGTGGTACAAGCCGAGGTCATGCACAGGAGACAACCAGAATAGCCGAGGTCTTGAAGCAAGCCGGGGTCATACACGGTAGGTAACAGAAGCACGGTCAGAGGGAGAAGCCAAGGGTCAAACCAGGAGCAGGAGATCAAATGGAATCAGGAACAAACCGAGGTCACAACAGGAAGTCCAAACAGGAAACAGGAAGCACAGGAACACAGGAAGCTGAGAGATAATCCAGCAATGAGTCTGATCCTATGGCCACCTTTTATAGGCCAGCAGAGGGCAGTGTCAATTGAGGCAGGAATGATCATTGCTATTACTGGCAATGTTGCCAGTTCTCCTACAGCCATTTCCCAGACGGGCCAGCAGAGGGCTGTGTCGATTGAGCCAGGAGCGTCCATTACTATTACTGGAAATGTTGCCAGTTCTCCTACGGCCATTTCCCTGACATGATGACCACATTGGAACAGCAGGTAAGTACCCAACACGTTTCGAAGTATATAGTAACTTCTTCCTCAGGGGTAGTTCTAACCTTAGGTGGTACTCTGTCAACAATTAGATAAATTTACAAATAGTATACACATATATATAGTTGATTCAAATACAACAGTGTATATATACAGATAAAAAACATTGCTCATTAGGTATAAAACACTTACATCAGCTGCATTTGTGTAAGATTTATGTCGCTCGCAAAGGTTAAAAACAACCAAGTTGAAGAAAAGAAGTAAATTTTGCTTTAAAGGATAAGTTCACCTTCAGTACCATGTCACACCCATATTTAGGGTGTACCCTATTACTAAAGTGCACCTGCCCGAATCTCCCAACCCCCCTTATGACAGTGGGCAGAAGATCTTCTGTAGCTAATCAGTAGCTACGTATGTACCTGTATTGGAGGTACGGATAGACAACTGTACTGAGAGTCTGCAGGCGCCTGACAATGAACCTGTGATCTGCTGATCACAGGTGCAGTGCTCGGCACACTCCTAAAAAATAAATAAAAAAAATAAATGCACATTTTTTTTTTCTCCTTCTTCTTTCTTTTGATTCCATCTATTGTTTTCACTTACTCTTGAGCAGCTTTCTAGCCCATGGGAAACACTAGTTAGCACATTATAGATGCTTCAGATGAACAGGTGGTAACACATAGCTACATTGACTGTACTATTATGGCACTTTTCCACTGCAAGTACTGGCTCGGCTCTACTCGGCCCTGCTTGGCCCGGTTTGCTTTTCCACTGCTGGTACCGCATGGTACGGTGTTGGAACGGTTCGGTACGGTTTGGTATGGTTTGCTTTTCCACTAGAGTATTACTAAAGTTAAGTGGGTGGGATAACAACGATTCTCTGACCAATCAGTGGCTAGCAGTGACTGCATGCAAAGGATTGTGGGATATGGTACCAGTATGGTACCTCTTGGTACCACAATCGAGGTGGTACTGTTTTAGAGAGCCGTACCGTTCGGTTCCATGCAGTGGAAAAGCGCTGTCGTACCGTACCGTACCGAACCGTTCCTACACCGTACCATACGGTACCAGCAGTGGAAAAGCACAAAAGCGAGCCGAACCGTTAGATTCCATGCAGTGGAAAAGCGCGATTAGTTCATAAGAACTGTTCTGAGAGATCTACACATTTTTTGTTCCATTAATGTAATGATGCATGAGATCATGTTGTTCCAGGCCATGTGTCTTCCAAGTGTAACTCTTATAAAATATCTAAAAAAATTGAATACTGAAAAATAAATGCAAGGTGAACGTAACCTTTACCATTAAGATTAGTAACAAGCATTTAGCACCACCTTCTAACTAACACAGAAGTTTTCAAGTATTGTTAAAGTCCTGTAGAGCATACATATACATAGACAAAATTATTTTCCTTGCTTCTTTTGACAGATTACCAATCATATAGCTCAACATTGCATAGATATGTCCGTGAATATGCAATAGTTTAAGGAAACCTAATGTAAACTTTACAATATTTGCTCTCCCTTAAACTAACATCCTTTTCCTCCCAGTAAAAGCAGCTCTGTCTTACACAGGCCAGGCATAGGGGCTCTGATAAGGCAATGTTCCTTAGCGCAGAGTCCCTATGTAGGCTGCCAGCAGCTTAGCTTCCTTTAAAAAATATTCCCTTTTTTTTTTCCCTCTGCAGGCTCTCCTTAGTAAGTTTAGTGCTCACCACACAGGAACAGGCCCTCACATTGTCTGCTGACCTTTCACATTTCCACAGTAGCTGGGAGGGATTGTGCGTTTTTTCCGTTCTTTGTTAAAAAAGTTCCCCCACCCCTAGTTTTAAACTTGAAGGCAGTTCAAAGGGGTTTCTTAAAGACTCTCAGTAAGCACTTAGAAGCTGAAGTGGATCTGTGTGTGTGGAGAATAGAAGACCATGGCAGAAAGGCTGTGTGCTTTAATAAGTCTTCTTGGGCTGATCAGTTTGGTCACCACTACTTTGGTCAAGCCACATATTTATACCGCTGGATCTTCCCCTATTGCCTCAACGCTTGAAGTGCATGGGGTATCTACCTTTGCTCATGGTCTACCTGGACACGAGGACACAATTGAGAGCAAGGATGTTTTACACCATGGCAATAGGCATTTACCAAAAGCTAACCTACCTGACAGCCGGGGGACAAATTCTCCTCCTTTGACAAGACCACCTGTACCAAAAAGAGGGTAAGTGACATTTTTAGCAAATCATTACAGTTTTAATGAAGGAAATGATAATCACTTAGTAAGGTGAACTTGCATTCAGTTTGAATATCCTAACTATATGCAACAAAAAAAAAAAAAAAGATTTTTCCTAGCACATTTGGTATTCAAAGTGAGCGCAGGTTCACAATAATTATGAATATTGAGTTGATCTGTGTATGTGTTCATATATATGTATATATATATATATATATATATATATATATATATATATATATATATATATATATATATAGATATACTGTTGAGATAGATAGATAGATAGATAGATAGATAGATAGATAGATAGATAGATAGATAGATAGATAGATAGATAGATAGATAGATAGATAGATAGATATAGCTATACATATATATATATATATATATATATATATATATATACATATATATATGTGTGTGTGTATATATATATAGTATACAATACATTGACTGGAAAGGGTTGGTCTAAGACAGCATCTAAAGACAAATTTGGTCCAGATGACAGAGTGAAAGGGACAGCTGGCACATTGTTATATTGTTATAAGGCATCCCATAAATGCACTGTCTGCGGCCCAAGGTTGCCATTTCCCTTTTGTGTTGTATGTGGGACATTTGTACCCTTATATGGTTAAGAAACACCTTGATTATTTGTACCGTAATTGAAAATGATGACATCACTTCAGAGCTCACAAAAAGTATAACTGGGACAAATGGGCATTACAAATACATTTTAAAATGAATGTAAGAACAGCAGGTAGTTGCAAGTTTATATTTTTTTATGTTTCAATATCTCTTTATTATATTTTTCCAAAAAACAAATAATATACATACATAAAATAAAACGGGAAAAAAAAATTATTGACAATTTTACAATAAACTTGTCAATTATAACATTATTCCTTAAAAACAAAAAATGAAAAAAGAAAAAACAAGAAAAGGAAAAAAAAAGGAAAAAAAGTTTATATTTTTCATGAGTAAAAATTTTTTCTATACATTGCAATAATTGTGTTAGTCTATTTAACAAAGAACTGAACAAAATACAATAATGTGAAATCATTTTGGTAACGAATCATTTTTATATTAAACAGAAAAAAAGTTAGTAACTGCAGCTGAAATAGAAATTAATAATAGAAGTGACATTCCCAAATCCTTGGATGAAATTCAGTGACATTCCAGAAGTGTGTTGCCATTTCCGGGATTTGCCTAATCTTCCTTCGCAGGAGAGGGCTAATACAACTGAAGTATAGCTCTGCCTCTGAGTTTATTTCCAGTAAAATATGTATAATTTTTACTAACTGCGCAATTAAAACCATAATAATGGGCCTCATTATTCTGTCCCTGATAGCTTCCAAATTTGTTCCATTTACTCATTTTTAGATGCAAGTCTGATTGAAAACCTTAACAGTTGGGGGAATTCAATTTTTGCTTGCTAATGCAATAGAGTCAAGAAGTCCTTAAAGTGGAACTTTAGACCAAAAATAAAAAAAGGGCCAACAGGCAGGAATTTTAATGCAGAAGTGACATGCTTTGTCTCTTCTCTTCTGGCTGTATGCCTCTGTACAGTGCATGCGCAGCTCACTGTGTAAATTCAGCATTGCCAAATCTAAATGAACTAAGGCTCTATTCACACTTGTAAGACTCCAAAGTTGCGCCGGCTTTGGAGTGCGACTTTGACACAACTTTGGATGGGTGACACTTGGATACGACTTTGGCTTTGGCCCTGACCAGTGATAACGGGGTTAGCGACGTGCTGACGTCGCCGTGCTCTTACGATTCCGGAAGGACGGGTGTCCAGCTGAAGCCGGCCGGCTTTCCATATGATTTTAACGCTTTTTAACCTTTATCCACATGTAAGTGCAATATTTTATTATTCGTTTCAATAAATGACAGTTTTACACTATGGTGCCTTTCCCATTTTTTATGGATACCTATGTCCTATTGCCCTGTAAGCTCTGAGGGACCTTCATGGATGAATGCCTGTGATCCCCCATCTGAATTCAATAACCTGGTGGAGTGTACAAGCGTTCTTGATCCTTGAGGTCAGATGGTTCTGGTAAGCAATCATTTTTATCGGTGGTGGATATCTCTCAATCGGTGGTGGTTATCCAACAATATTCAGTATTACACTGTGTTTTCACTTTGAAGAATCTGCATTTCTGGAATGTCACTGGTCATATCACTGACTTTTACTTTTAATACTAGTACACAGTATCACACTGTGTTTTCATTCAAATATTTGCAACTTTTGGACTATCACAGGTGGTTTGCCATTGTCATTTATATTTATATTCATATTTTACACGTTTTTGTATTTGTCACTGTACACAATTACAATTTTTATTGTATTTTTCAGCGCAACTATTTTTGGTATTTGTGATAATGGACAACTGTTGTATTGTATAACAATCAGGTACGACTTTCATGCAACTTTTGAGGGTTACCATTGAACTCTAAGGCCCTCAAGTTGCATGAAAGTCATACCAAAGTAGTGCATGAACTACTTTGAAGTCGCTACAATTTTAAGTCGCACATATATGAATGAATATCATTGGAAAACATGGAAAATGACTTGTCATGCGACTTTAATGTCCAAAGTTGCATGACAAATCACACGAGTGTGAATGGAGCCTAAACGCCCTGTTTAACAGTTTAAAAAAAGAGTTACATTCCCGGCATGCCAGGAATGCTAACGGTCACATTTGCTTATGCGGTCAACCAAACTGTCAAACCATCAAATGGCTGGTGTCATGACTGATCACATGTACAGCACCATGTCAGGTACAGATCAAACCGAGGTCAAGATGGCAGCTTCCTTGGTTGGTTCAAAAGGATATGAGAGTTAGTTCACCATTTTAGGATTGAGTTGGTTTGGCTGCAAAAAATTCAAAAAGAAATAACGACAGTTCATAGATCAGCAAACTGACCAATTTTGACTAGGGGTACAGAGACACACCAGTGTTGAGAGAGGGGTTTGGAGTAAAGAGTAAGGCATGTTTGTGGGTGATGGTTGCTAGGACAGTGTCAGCTGTGGCTACACAGATTCGTTGGTTGCTAGGACGCAGGCTACCAGCATCCAGGCAATCAATAATTCAGGGCTTAGAACTGACATCGGGCAGAGCCTGATGGAGATGCTGATACACTAGCACCTCATCTGGTCCTCCTACTTTGTGATTGACAGCAGATATCAGTGGGTTGATTCCATAATCACTATTGGACTGGTCTAGTAGCTATGGAATCCACCCACTGCACCTGATGCGCAACTAGTCTCTTATCCTCCTTTGAGGCTCTGCCAACCCAACGGTGAAGCAGATATTTTACCAGAAGGGAGGGTAGAACCCATCCTCATGTAAGATCTGGGATCAGAAGACACGGTTTAATACCGGGTTAACTGACCTTTCTGTTACAAAAGGGGGATTGTGACTCATGTAATTCCCCTAAACAGGCAATCCATTTGTAATCTGTATTCCTCAATAGCTGCATGTTGATTTCCCTCTGGAAAAGAAGGCGAGGGGTGCTGAAAGTTTGGCAAAAAAGGTCAGTTTCCTGGTTTGAAGATTGAAGATGTGTTATAGGTCCCAACACAAATATTGTAAGTGCTTTAAAAGCTCCTGTGGAACTACAAGTACCAGCTCTTTTAGTAATACAAATCCCAGCACAACAAAGCACATATCCTTGTACTTCTAGTTTGACATAACCTAGTAATGTAAATTAAGAGTTCTGTAGTGATAGACAAAATATACTGTAAAAGAACAAGTTGGATATGTAGTAATCGTCTTTACCGGAAACATGCAAGTGCCCATTCCTGAACAATGGTCAGTCTGGTGAACCTAATGGAAAACTCTGATAGACTAGTTCTCCATCAGGTCCACATTCTTTTTGATTGATAGTGGTTGGGAATCCACAAACTGGTGATGGCAGTGGGTTGATTCCATAGTTATTATTGGGCTGTTGAACAGTTATGGAAGCCACCCAAGCCAATCACAAGGGAAGCAGACTTGATGGGTAACTAGTCAACCAGAGTTCCTCATCAGGCTCCAACTACCCCACAGCAAAACACCTTGACCAATGCATGTGTCTGTTTGACAGGCCCAGTGTCGAGCAGGGAGTTCAGTAATGCTGCTCCTCAGTGCCTGCTACCCCCTGAGGAATATGTACATACCTGTTTCTGACAGATACATAAATCTGACATAAGCACTAACAATTGTGGTGCTGAGGTGCAATGGAATTCAAGAAAATGAGTTTTTCCCAGGGACTGAAAAATAGATGAGTTTATAATCTTAAAGTGTACCTCACTCATTAAAACTAGCTAAATAAGGGCTTGTTCACACCTGCACTGGCCCACTGACAAGCACTTTTCAGAGGGCATTTGACAGGCTGTGAGAAGGCCTCCTCACCACCTGTTTTAACCTCTAGGACTGCACCACAACTACATGCACTGTACGTGGTTGAGGGGCAGTTGTGGCACAGCCCCATTCACTGTATTATCCCAAAAGTTAAACATTCCCAATTATCAGCATCCAAGCATATCCTCAATGCTTTGCAATGCAAAAGTACTCAATTCTCCCAAAAAGTGTTTCAAATATGATTCATGCATCAGCTAAGCTCTCCTTCTGAAATAGACTCATCAAAAGCTGTGGACCACTATATGCAGAGGCATAACTATAGAGGTTTACAACTGACACCCGGCCCCATGCTTCATTGCGCCCATGCAGCTCCCCTGTTTCACTAGGCTCTACATTTACATATAAGGGGCAGTATATAGAGGAACTGGTCCTCTCCATTTTCTTCCCACAGCTGCTGAAAGCCAGCTTCTTCTCCTTTCCCTCCCGCTGACATTTAGCAGCTGCAGGAGGAAAATAGGGGGGATTGGTTTCTCTATATGCTGCCCCATCACCGCTTCTATCCAGGTTACTCTTGTTTCCTGTTGCCCCTGGGTCCCCTGTGTGCTCCCCTGTGTCCCCCACAATGCTGCCAGCTTCCCCCCCCTTTCTTCTGCTGGCTGCTGCAGGAGACTTTCAAGATGGAGAGCAGGGGAAGGGACCAGTAAATATGTAGATTACAAACCCCTTTCTTTTCTGAATGGACACAGTAAGTGATTGGTACTGATTTCTCCTGTGTCCATTCATAACTTAAGTATAGTAAACTGTGCTTCAGTTTGTGAATGAGCTGAAAGCTATGTACAGAGCTAATATTGTCCATTCATTCTGTGAAGCTGAAGCTGCAGAGATGTAGATTTAGGGCTGTTTCCTCAATATCCTTTCTCTGTCTTAAAGATGAAACATCAGCATGGCCTCTGCTATGTTTTGCCTTGCTGGAGTTTCTAATCCTGTTATGACACGGCGGTGCTATATTATTTCCCTATTTTTCTTGTTGCAACCATGCTCTTTGCACAGTGTGAATTTTTGAAATGTTTGACTTTGTGGTATTGTACTTATGCAACTTTCTGACGATGCCTTTTGTTGGATGTTTATATGCAGTGCTTAACTCAATAAACGTTTGTTTGGTTTAAAAAAAAAAAAAGATGAAACATCAGAGGTCTGTTTAGACCCAGATTTTTCACCAAAGCCCCCCAACAGTGTTCCTAAAAAATAATAAATAAAAAATAAATGAATAAAACATTACTGCCCCCCTCCACTGCCCCACTGACAAAGTCCACTGCCATACTGATACCGTCCACTGCTGTACTGACTGACGCCTTTCACAGTCCTATAGACACCAGTGTCAGAACTACCAGAGTCACAATGTCAGGACCCAGACCTGAACCTGGGACCTCCACTGTGCCTGGCAATCACTCTGCTTACTAAGCCACCTGGAATGCTGGATAGCTCCCTGGACAAATCCTTGAATGATCCTGCTGTGAATCTTCATTGTCTTGAACCTTGAACCCTTTTCTCCTCCCATGAACTTCCTGATTTAAGACATGTCTCTGCACTTCCTGTTTGCCAGAATATCGTGCCATCACCAGCCAATATCTCAGTTGTCTCTTCTGCTGCCATCCGTATCTTTGATACCGTTCATTATCGACACTTGGCTTGCTCCTTGTCTATGCTTCTGCCTAATCCCAACCTGCAACTACTCATTACTGACTATGCTTCTGCTTGATCCCAACCTGCTATATCTGCTACTGGACCCTGGCTTGCTCACCTCCTGGTGGGGCAATCCTGAGGACTAACACGCAGAAAAATACATCTCCACCATCAGGAGTGCTGGTGAACACTGGTTAGTACTTAGATTCCGCACCTCAGGAGAGTCTGCATCATCTGCCAGAGTGACCTGCCTGTGTTTCTATACAGCTGGTTCCTGTGTACACTGCTATAGCTATTAGTCTTCGAGCCTGACTCCAGATCGTGACACACAAAGGTCAGGCCTGGCCTTCCACCACCACCATGCGGGGGCCCAAGATGGCAGGAAGGGCACCTGCTGCAAAACATGTGAAAGGGTCCTGCTGTGGGACCATAATAAAGGGCCCTGCGACAGGAGTAAAGGGCCCTGGGATTAGTGGAAAGGGTCCCAGGCACAGGAGGGAAGGGCCCTGGTCAGGGGTCTGGGCGGCCTTTCATAATTTGATTTCTTGCACAGGGGCCCTGAAGGTTCTATTTGTGCCTCTGACTATAGGTCTCAGAAGTACAATAATGCAACAAGATTTAAAGCTTGCATGGTGTAAAACCACAAACATCCAACCAATTACACAATAGGAATCACACTCACAGTGAAGAGGGCTATAACAGCACCATAATAATGTGCCTAAACATAATCTCAAGTCCAAAAAAAACTATTTACTGCACTAACAGGTGTGCTTGTTGGGTGCCCTGTATTAAAGAGGCTATCCGGTCATTTTTGTATTTATTAAAAACCAGCAGCCACAAAAACTGTAGCTGCTGACTTTTTTATAATACAAACACTCACCTCTCCCTGGATCCAGCGATACGCTCATCTAAGCCATCCCTTCCCATGGGCTTCTCTCCCCAGTGCCTTCATTTCAACTGTGGACACTCGGCTGTGACAACTTGCGGCTTCACAGCCGGGTGCCCTGCACATGTGCAAGTCACGCTGCACCTCCTGAATGGTCCGGCAATCTTCTGGGACCTGTGAAGTGTCCCAGAAGACTGCAGAGAGAGAGCGGAGAACTTCAGTGATCTGAGCAGAAGTGGGAGCAGATACCTGTCAAAATTAGGTACCCGCTCCCCTCCACAAAAAAAATGACATTCCAAATGTGGCAAGGGATATGTACTTAAATCGGAATGGTGTCTTCAGTGCAACATATAATATAAAGTGCCAAACATGCCCAAATATGCTCCAAACATAAATGTATCCAGTTATGTCCATCACACTTTACTGTTTGGAATTCTTCACAACTCAACATACACATAGAGAACACAGAGCCTCTATAGTGTAAAACTGCAAGCCTTGTGCCAGCTCAAAGTGTCCCTGCCACTCCACACGTTTCGTCATGTGTGGCTTCTTCAGGAGTGGAATGAAGAAGTCAGGTGGCATATGACTGCACCTTTTCTATCACTCTTTACTCCTGTAGCACTATATCACATGTCTCAACTGGCAGTGAGTGTGCATTTTACAATTTATAAAGCAATACACTGTGGTGCTTAAAGTGTACGTTTAGTCACAAATGAAAATTAAAAAAACAGTACAGAGGATATTAATTACAGTATCTTGTGCTGCAGGCTTTTAAATTAGCTGAAATTGATCCCAAAACGACCCCCACCGCCATAATCTTCCCCAAGCTGATGTAGCTGTGACATGCATTCATCAAGAGCACCTGACTATGCCCACTCTTTCTACCCACCTCCTCTATTAACAGAAGCTGTACTATAGCTTCTATGAATGAAACACAATCTATTAATGGAAAATGGGTGGATGATTGAAAGGTCCGTCCCCTTCATTCATAAGTGGTGTTTCATTCATGGAAGCTATAGGATGCCTTCTATGAATAGATGAGTTAGGTAGAAAGGGCAGGCATTCTTGATGAGTGCCTGTCACAGCTCCATCGGCTCTCACCACACTGAAAGGAAAGCTGGAGGGATTTTCAAAATTGACCAAACGATTATATATGTTAATGAAAAAATAAGAATTGCACCCAAAACTAGAACTATTGCCAAATTTATTTTCGCTGTCTGTATCCCTTTTGGTGAATTTACCTATTTAGAACCCTAAATTCTGGATATAGAGGACCTGTCACCTCAACTAAAATTAAATAAAGACAAAAGTTAAAGCCCAACCCCAGGATATTAGCAACCCTGCATTAGCAACCCAGCAACCCCTCTAATTAACCAGTGGTTTGAAAAAAAAAAAAAAAAAAATACTATTCTAATGATCTGTTTTCTTACCTGAAGCCACACTCACATGAGGTTGCCAGCCTGATCCTTCTCTTTTTTTCTTTACTCCTGGAGGGCATTCTTCGGGTGTCCACTTCAAGGCAACACTTCGAGTTGTCAGATTCTCCCTCATAGGCTACAGAGGCAGGAGAACTAACAGTGGATTGTGCCCAAGAAGATTACAAGTAGGGAAAAATGCCTGGTCCGTAGGGAAGGAAATTAGCTTAGCTTATAGAGGAAACTGGCACTTTGATCTATTACACTGCAGGATGGCTTAGGAAGAGGTGGCTCCAATCAAGACTAAGGAGTATGGTAAATAATGCACAATGCACTAAATTTCAGTTTTGCCTAGAGTTAAGTTAAGTTAAAAAAAAAAGCAGGTTAAAAAGGTTATTCTAAATAATAATAAAAAAAAGGCTATTAAAATTGTATACAATCCTGCACACACTCCTCAAACATACATGGCTATATTGTACACTTATAAAACACACAATAACAAGCACAGTATTACATTAGATCCTAATCACACTACACACAGGTATCCTCAAACGCATTATAGGTTTGGGAATGATTGTAAGGTTTATTTAAAGTTGTAAAGATTTTGAGCATAAGTTATTATTATTTTTTATTAATTTTATAGATAGATATATATATTATTTAGCGTATTATTATACTTAATTATTTAAATGTATTGCGTATTATTATACTTAATTATTTAAATGTATTATTATAATTAACCGATTCAATTAATGCTATTTTTATATTTAGCAAGAATTTTTGAGATTTTAGTGCACTGATAGGGGATTTGGGTTTTATAACAAACATCACTAGGCTGATGGATTTGTGGGAGCTGCATCAAGGACCCTTATATATACCAAATATCACAAAGTTTCTTATTATACAGGTAACTAGCCAACAAAAAAATATTGGGCTGTTTTTTTTTTATTTATTCCAGAACTGGGGGACGGGGAGAAAGGGAGCTGGTTCCCCACAAACACATTCCCTGGGAATGCGGAATTGGGGATGAGGGAGGAAAACAGGGGGACTTTCAAGGTACCATATTATGTAAAATTCATCACATTGAAGGATTTATAATCAAAACTTTTATTCAAAACAGAAAAACATAATCTTTAAAAAAGGACCAAGGTCCAGCAATAGTACATAGTTCAAAAGACATCAATTGGTTGATCAGAAGCAGAGTGTGCAGTAAGAAATTCAAGCTTGCATTCCTCTACATGTTTCACGGATAGATCGCTTCTTCAGGAGGATATATGTGCACTCAAAATAAAGACAGCAGTAGGATACAACAAGATGAACATTGTCTATAACATAAAAAAACAGACATATATGATTACATACATCCAATATATATATAAAAACATGTGGGGAAAAGGGTTTGGGCTCACCTGGGGGCGATTAGACTCACTAGCCACTCAGATGGGTCAGCCACAAACACACTCTCACCAGCGAACATGGGAGACAATGATAATAATAAAGTGGTAATACGTTTTTTGATAGGTTATTTATTATTCATAGCCCAGATGAGTGCTCATATGCTGGAATTCAAGCCCAAACAAGCCGGTAGGC
Organism: Pelophylax lessonae; assembly: GCF_965119305.1. NCBI lineage: Eukaryota > Metazoa > Chordata > Amphibia > Anura > Ranidae > Pelophylax > Pelophylax lessonae. The sequence continues at coordinate 173,515,866 of NC_138776.1, read as the reverse complement.
AAAGGAAAGAAGGAAGAGAGAGAAAAAAAAAAAAAACTTACCCCTGTGGAATATCATCTCTCCTGTTGCCAGTGCTGTCTACCTAATCATTGTCATGGCTCTTTCTAAATTAGGCATCAGGTCCCTGGGCAATTCTACTGCCAAGTTCACTTGCTACAAGCATTTCCCCTTCTGTGTGCTAAAATTGAATGCGACATCTCACGTACAGTTTCGGAAGTATTTAAATAACTAAGAGTGAATACATCGGTGGCTTGGTATTAGAAATGCATTGGGGCAGAGAAGAACCGGCTACTACAGAATATATTTAGTCACAATATGTTCAGGATGATGGATTTTTGGATTACACTTAACATATAAGTGGCTGAGAGTGGTTGGGGGGGCCGCCCCCCCTGTCATAACACAACAGCTCAGCGGGGGAGATGGCTGTACTAACGTTGGCGAAACAAAGGGAGACCTCTACAAATTGTATCGGTGTCATGTTGCTGCAAGTAAAGTCCATCTACTACAGGGCTAGTTTGTGCATTTTTTTGTGTATATTGTACTAACGTTGGATAATTAGTACAGCTGCTTCAACTGGAGCTGACAGTTTTTTTGTTCAACCCAGTGAGCTGAACGAAAAAAAACTGAGTAGCTAGGGAGGAGCCACTGTACTAACAATCCAATAGTACGTCAATCTCCCTCCTGAGCTTTTGTGTTCTGACAGGAGGACTGCCCCTAGCTAGAACACATCAGTCAGTGCTTGCAGCCATTGTCTTACAACAATGATCAGATGCCAATCAGCAAATTTTTTCTGGCATGCCCCTTAGACAGAAGGCGGTCTGGCTGCCATTCACATGGGCTGAATGTTGGCCGGTTTCTGAACTGCCCGTTATTCGGCCCGTGTGTACCAGGCATTGTCACCAACTAAATGCTTATCTAAAATCAAACATTCAGAGAGACTGCTTTATTAGGTGCTGCCTGTAGGGAAGGGTGAAGGGTTTGGCCCGAACATTTGCTGTTTGCTCGTTCGCTCGTTCGACGAACACCCGAGGGGCGTTCAGTCATTTGTTCAGCCCGCCGAATAACCACAATGCACTGCGTCTCTGCACAGTGCATTGGAAGCCCTGATTGGCTGAAGCAATGAAAGCTTTGCCCAGTAAGAGCACAGAGCACTGTCAGAGCCATGATTGGAGAAAGTAATGATGATTCTATCCAATCATGGCTCATTACTTAAAGTCCCACCCCACACTATAAAAGTATTCTTTCAATAGCAGCCATTTGTAGTGTGATATCGGTGTGGAGAGAGATAGAATAGGACTGTTTAGTCAGTGTGAGTGTAGTGCGATCATTCATTTTTACTTTAGTGTGAATCTAGTGATAGTTCAGTCAGTGTGAGTGTAGTGAGTGGCCATTCATTTTTACTTTAGTGTCAGTTTGTTTTTGTCAGGGCAGGTTAAGTGCAATAGTGCATGTTTAACGCAGTATATTTCAGTGCGTTAGTGCACGTTTAATGCAGTGTATTACTGTGCATTTCTGCATGTTTAACACAGTATATTTCAGTGTGTTACATGCCGTTTAACTCAGTATATTTCAGTGCATTGCTAAATGTTAAACACAGTATATTTATGTACGTTAGTGCAGTTTTACTGCACTATATTGTAGTGTGTTGGTGGAGTGTGTCTGTGTAGTGAGTACTCAGGTTAAAGTGCACCACTTTCCATTGATTAAAGTGCATCCACATACACACTGCCACATCGTTATTACATTTTGTTAATAGGCACCTTCCCATCATGTCTGGGAGGCCAACAAGGAGAGGCAGATGTTCCAATAGCACTGTGAGGGGACCAGCAGCATATGTGTCCACAGGCAAAGGTGGATGTTATCAGTCCTTAGGCAGGGCATCATTTCCTCCGTTTAGTGATGTTGCCTGTGCTATCGGGCCACAGCATGCAGAGGAGGTGGTGGACTGGCTTACTAAACAATCCTCATCCTACGTCACCCAAGCAGAGACTAGTGCAAAGTCCACAGCAGCTGTATGGAGGAGTCAGCTGAGTTTTTTTAACACAGCTTCAGCCACTTGCTCCTTGATGATTCACAGCCATTACTTGATTAAGATTTTGGTTCTGAGGTTGAGGAAGGTAGGAACATGAGCCTACAGAGAGGGGAGAACACCAGTCCATAAATTGGCAGTCATGTTCCCCCAGCCACAGCTTATTGCCAAGTTGTCTTCAATGACCAATTTTACACCTGTTACTTCTATCCAAAGTCTGCAAAAGAGACACCAAAATTTATCTAAAAAATCTCTAATCTTTTTCCCAGTGCAATACATTTTGGCCTAATCATACAGACTGGATCCCCAAGCCGTTGTTTACAAAATAAAGAAAGTTTTCAGAGAAAATATAATTTTTGGCTTTATAAATGCAATTATTTCTGCAGCAGCTTCTATACACAGAACAGATGTGCCACTTTACAGGTAGACTAAGGAGACCCTCCAGGCACTATATTGAAAGGAATTTTTCATTTTGATTGTTATTTTTAATTTCACTTTAAGGCCTCATGCACACAGGCCTTTTTTACAGCTGCTGTTTTTAGCGTTAGACTTTTTTTCTGCAGCCAGTAAACTCTCCAGCATGTTATCCTATGTGTCCATGTAGTTTTTTTGCAGGGGCGTTTTCTGGCTGGAAGAAAACCCAGAACTAGTGGGTTTTGAGAGCAGTTTTTCAGCTGTAAAAACACTCTAACTATGATAAAAGCTTAAAACTGTAGAAAAACACCAAAAAACTCAGCTATTCTGCGTTCGGGAGTATAGTTTTGCTAAAAAAGCTAAAAAAAAAAGGCTACAGCTGAAAAAAGCTAAAAAACGCTGAAAAATTCTACTGCAAAAAAGCTGAAAAACATCTTCTACAGCTACAGCTTTCTTCTGACATTTTGATAACGTCTAGTGTGCATGAGGCCTAGGCATCAGTAAATTAGTACCTGGACCCCCATAACCATTGAATGCCCAATTACTTGCATATAAGCCTTCAAAATTAGCACTTTTGATTTTTCCAGGTCGGGTCCCATAGACTTCAATGGGGTTCCTTATTTGGTTCCAAACTTTCGCGATGTTTAAATGTTCTGGTGTGAATCCAACAGGGGGTGATTCGGTCCATCTCTAGCTGCCATTACATTATAGATAGTTATTATTTATTTACTACTGCTACTTATTGTGTATAGCGCCATCATCGTTGTTTTCATAAAAGGGCTTAAGCAGCCTACAGATGAGTCTGTTTGTTTTTCGTTCAGCCATGTTGGTGTCGATGGGGGAAATGTCCCTGCTGAGTCATTGTATTCTGATAGTGGGGAGACTTCCTCACTGTCAGAATACATTGATCAGAGCTGCAGGCTATAGTCTGCAGTGCTGATTGAGTGGAGAAAATCCGACAAGGAAGTTGTACAGTAATCAATCGGTAAATCAACTTCTATACAACCTCCCTGCCTATATATGGATCGAAATTTGTCCAGTCCCTGGTGAGCCAGCTAAATTTTGATCCATATATGGCCGGCTGTACACTTCAAATAGCCTCAACCCATTAAATTTAATGAGCTGAGAGCTGTATGCCATCCAAAAAGTGCATTAAAAGAAACCCATTTTCCTTTTTTGTCAAAGCTTAATTGAACAATCTGAAGTTAGAAGCTGGTTGCCTACCATTCACAACTGATTTTGTACTCTCCAATTTTTGTAAATCAACCCCACTGTCCTCTTTAACTACTTGCAGACCTCCCGTGCGGGCCAGCCGCTCTGCACCGGATCACGTACATGAACGTGATTAGGCAACCCCGGGTAGGGGCATCCGCCGCCCCCCTCCCCATCTGTGCTGTGATACGGTACAGCACAAGTCGGTCAGCAGGTCCGATGATTTATGCCCGGGACCCGCTGATCGGGCTAGCGAATCACAGTACAGAGTCCTGTGTTTACAAGCAACATAAGGCTCTGTACTAGAAGCAGAGATGTGGCTGTTTTTTCTCTCCCTGCAAAGTCAGCCACATCTACTAATAAAAGCAGCACATATTGCACACATTACACATTGTTAGGCACACAGTTAACCCTTTCATTGTCCCTAGATATTAACCCTTTCCCAGCCAGTATCATTAATACAGTGACCATGTATATTATTATCACTCTATTAGTGTCACTGGTGATGTCAGTTTCAGTTAATGATTTCCCCCAGGTGTCAGTTAGTGTCAGATTGTCTGCTGCATTATCGCAGTTCTATTATAAGTTGCTGATCGCTGCAATTGCTAGCATAGAAAATAAAAAATAAAATAATTTCCAGTATATATCCCGTCATTTGTAGAATATATGAATTTCACGCAAACCAATTAATAAACACTTTTTTTTTTTACTGTAGCAGAATACATTTTGGCCTAACTTTTTATTAAGAAATGTAATTCTTATATTTTTTTTATTGGTTATCTTTTATAGCAGAAAGTAAAACATTTATTTTTTTACATTTTCAGCCTTTTTTTATTCATATAATAACAAATAAAAAACACAGTGGTGATCAAATACCACTAAAAGAAAGCTGTATTTATGTGAAAAAAAAGACAAACTTAATTTGAGTACTGTTTTGCATGACCGCACAATTCCCAGTTAAAGTAGCGCAGTGTTAAATAGCAAAAAAATGGACTGGTCAAGAAGGAGGTAAAACCTTCCGGAGGTCAAGTTGTTAAAATACATGCATGTGTTCTCAGACACCCTAAAACCAAACTAGTTTTCTAGTAGTAGTGACCACAGCCACTAAACAAACATGTCAATTCTAAAGTTTGTATAAAAAGTAACACTCATACATTATTCTACATTTCTAGTTTTGTAATAGGTAACACATTATTGATAAAATTGGCTAGCCATTTTATATATCTGTAGACTTCAAATAGATATTTAGTAAAGCATTTTTTTTTTTGACATGTAAAATATGTTATTCAACGACTCCTCTCAACACTGGCTACCAAGGATACATGGAAGCATTTCTGTTGCTAGGGTAGCTTGACACCTGTAAAGAAGTGGGGAAACCCCATCAATTTCCATCACAACTTCTCTTTTATCAATTGATGTCAATCTGCATTTCAGTAAACAAAGGAATATAATGGGAAATTCAATACATATACAAATTCGAGCATTCTTCAGATAGTATGAATGGGGTCTGCCCCAGAACTGAACATTGTCACTAAAACTACTTCAGTTTAAAGCATACATTTTATAATTCTCCAGAAAAATTTTAACTCTTAAAAGTAGGTATAAAGTAGAAAATATGGGATCTTTAGAATTATAAATACTAAATATCACAATAATTAAACCTTGGTTAGAAGGCACAGGAATTATTCTTTTTTTAAAATATAGGTTTATTGACTTTAACCACTTCCATACCGAGTCATGTAAAATGACGTCGGCAAAGTGGTTGTCTAGATCCGGGCCGCCGTCATATGACGTCGGCCCGTTCTAGCTGCTACTGCGCGCCCCCGGCGGCGCGCAGCGGCGCGATCAGGGATGAGGCTCGTCCCTCGGACATAGCCCATCACTGATCAAGGTAAACAGCCAATAGAAATTGGCTGTTTACCACGTGATCGGCTGTGTCAATCACAGCCGATCACATGAGCGGCTCCAGCACGAGCCGCTCGTTCTCTCTGCAATGCGCGCCCCCGGGGGCGCGCAGAGCAGCGATCGGGGACGAGGCTCGTCCCTCGGACAGAGTCGATCCCCGATCTAGGTAAAGAGCCAATGAAATTGGCTCTTTACCACGTGACCGGCTGTGTCCAATCACAGCCGGTCACAAATGTCAACAGAGAACACGGTAACTAGCTGTCACCGTGTTCTCCTCCTCACACACTGATCCTGTGTGAGGAGGAGATTGTGGTAACAGCTAGTTACCAACTACAGTGCACCCTAAACACACTGATTGCCCCCCCCCCCCAATAAAGAGCACCTGTCACTAGCCCATCAAAGTACCCGAGTACCTGTCATCAGGTACTCAGATGACAGGTACTCGGGTACTCTGATGGGCTGGTGACAGGTATTCGGGTACTCTGATGACAGGTACTCAGGTACTCTGATGACGGATACTCTGATGACAGGTACTCGGGTACTCTGATGACAGGTACTCGGGTACTCTGATGACAGGTACTCGGGTACTCTGACGGGTACTCGGTTACTCTGATGACAGGTACTCGGGTACTCTGATGACGGGTACTCTGATGACGGGTACTCGGGTACTCTGATGACAGGTACTCGGGTACTCTGATGACGGGTACTCGGGTACTCTGATGACGGGTACTCGGGTACTCTGACAGGTACTCGGGTACTCTGATGACAGGTACTCGGGTACTCTGATGACAGGTACTCGGGTACTTTGAGTACCTGTCAACGGAGTACCCGTCATCAGAGTACCTGAGTACCTGTCACCTACCCATCAGAGTACCCGAGTACCTTCCACCTGCTCATCAGAGTACCTGACGCCTGAAGTACCCAAGTACTTGCCGCCTGCTCATCAGTACCCATCACTACTCATCAGTACCTATCACGTATCAGTACTGATCATCAGTACCCATCAGTACAGTATCACCTATCACCTATCAGTCAGTGAGTACTACTCATCAGTACCTATCACCTGCCTGTCACCTGCCCATCAGAGTACCCGAGTACCTGTCACCTGCCTATCGGAGTACCCGAGTACCTGCCACCTGCTCATCAGTACCAGAGTACCTGTCACCTGCCCAACAAAGTACCCGAGTACCTGTCACCCTTCATACAGCCACCATGTCTAAGTCCAAAAAGGTTTATATACGTCGTCCGTTTAAACCTAAACACCGGTGTTATGGCAGCAGATAGCTGCCATAACCCTGGTATTTTTTTAAACGGTGGACGGTTGGCTTTCCGATAAGGGTGGTCCCAGCGGCGGATTCGCCGTGGGATCACCCTTCCGGGATGGCGGAAGAGGCGCCCCCCCCTCCCAACGCGTTCCGGTCCTTTTCCCTGCTTACCGGACCCGCCGGCAGCGGGGAAAACGATCCGGTCCCGAATCCTCACAGACAGGATGTCGAGTGAGGGCAAGCTTGCCCTCACTTGACTCTATGGTCTTGGAGGACCGGAGCTACGGAAAATGTTGTTGCCTAGCAACCGGTTTAAAGGTCCTTTTTTTTTTTTCTTTTCATTTTATATTATAATTATTTTTTTTTTTTTTTCTATCTTTTAGTGTACTTGTGAGATCTGAGGACTTTTTGACCCCAGATCTCACAAAAAAGAGGTCCTGTCGTGCCTATTTCTATTACGAGGAATATTTACATTTCTTTTAATAGAAATAAAAATGATCAATTTTTTTTTTTAAACGGTGTAAAAATAAAAAATAATAAATAAAATAAATAGTAAAAAAAAAAAAAAAAAAATTAAAGCGCCCTGTCCCCGTTAGCTCGCGCGCAGAAGCGAATGCATACAGAAACCCCGCCCACATATGTAAACGGTGTTCAAACCACACATGTGAGGTATCGCCGCGATCGTTAGAGCAAGGGGAATAATTTGAGCCCTAGACCTCCTCTGTAACTCAAAGATGGCAACCTGTAGAAATTTTTAAATTGTCGCCTATGGGGATTTTTAAGTACCAAAGTTTGTCACCATTCCGTGAGCGTGCGCAATTTTGAAACATGACATGTTGGGTATCTATTTACTCGGCGTAACATTATCTTTCACATTATGGAAAAAAATTGGGCTAACTTTACTGGTTTCTTATTTTTTAATTAAAAAAAGTGAATTTTTTCCAAAAAAATTGCGTTTGGAAGACCGCTACGCAAATACGGTGTGATAAAAAATATTGCAATAATCTCCATTTTATTTTCTAGGGTCTCTGCTAAAAAAAATATATATAATGTTTGGGGGTTCTAAGCAGTTTTCTAGCAAAACAACTGATTTTAGCTTGTAAACACCAAATGTCAAAAATAGGCCTAGGCAAGTGGCTAGGATGCATGATGATGCTCCTTGGATGTTAGGCCCCTCTATATGGCTAGGCTGTGAAAAAGTCTCACACATGCGGTATTGCCATACTCAGGAGGAGTGGCAGAATGTATTTTGGGGTGTCATTTTTGCTGTGTACATGCTATGTGTTAGGAATATCCTATAAATTGACAACTTTGTGTAAAAAAAAAAAGTTTTCAATTTTTTCCCACATTTTCCAAAAACCTGTGGAAAAAAATGATATGTTCAAGCGACCCATAATGCCTCATAGAATATACGTTGGAGTGTTTGCTTTCCAAAATGGGGTCATTTTGTGGACTTTTCCATTGTATTGGTGCTCTAGGGCCTTGAAAAGTGTGATAGGTAGTAAGAAAGTTTTATGTGTATTTATGCTCCTAGAACGCCTGAATGTGCTTCTTGGACGTGGAGTCTCTTTTTGTGGCCAGGCTGTGTAAAAGTCTCACACATGTGGTATCGCCATACTCGGAAGGAGTAGCAGAATGTATTTTTGGGTGTAATTTTTGCTGTGTACATGCTATGTGTTAGAAATAGCTTATAAATTGACAACTTTGTGGGAAAAAAAAGAAAAAAAAATTTTTTTCTTCATTTTCCCAAGAATTGTGGGAAAAAATTACAACTTCAAAAAACTCACCATGCCTCTTACTAAATACCTTGGACTGTCTACTTTACAAAAAGGGGTAATTTGGTCGGTATTTGTACTGTCCTGACATTTCAGGGCCTCAAGAAAGGAGATAGGCAGTCAGTACATCTGGTGTGATCAATTTTCAGTAATTGGTACCATAGCTTCTAGACTCAATAACTTTCACACAGACTAAATAATATACACTAATTTGGGTTAATTTTACCAGAGACATGTAGCAGTATACATTTTGGCCCAAATGTATGAAGAAAAATTTATTTTTTGCAAAATTTCATAATTGAAACTAAAAAAAAGTGTTTTTTTTTCAAAATTTTTGCTCTTTTTTTGCATATATCATGAAAAAAAAAAACCCCCAGTTGTGATCAAATACCACCAAAAGAAAGCTCTATTTGTGTGAAAAAAATGATAAAAATTTTGTTTGGTTATAGTGTAGCATGACTGAGCAATTGTCATTCAAAGTGTGAGAGTGCTGAAAGCTGAAAATTGGTCTGGGCAGGAAGGGTGTCTAACTGCTCTGTATGGAAGCGGTTAAAGACAAACATGCATTAAAAAAAAAAAAAAAAATTGTTGCCCAGCACAGCCCACAGAAAAGGGCTGTGCACTCAAACAAACATTAACCAGTTCTGGACCGGAAAGGATTTTCCCCCTTAATGACCAGGCCATTTTTGTGCGATTAGGCACTGCGTTACTTTAACGGACAATTGCGCGGTCCTGCGACACTATACCAAAATAAAATTGATGTTTTTTTTTTCCAACAAATAGAGCTTTCTTTTGGTGGTATTTGATCACATTTGCGATTTTTTTTTTGCGCTATAAACAAAAAAAGAGCGACAATTCTGAAAAAAAAACAATATTTTTCATATTCTGCTATATAACAATCCCAAAAAAAAAATAAAAAAATAAAAATTTTCATCCTTTTAGGCCAATTTGTATTCTGCTACATACTTTTGGTAAAAAAAAAATCGCAATAAGCGTATTTTGATTGGTTTGTGCAAAAGTTACCGTGTCTACAAACTAGGGGAAATATTTATGTCATTTTTTTACTAGTAATGGAGGCGATCTGCGATTTTTAGCGGGACTGCAACATTGCGGCGGACAGATCGGACACCTAACTTACATTTTTGACACTTTTGGGGGGACCAGTGACATTACTACAGTAATCAGTGCTAAAAATATGCACTGTTACTGTAATAAGGACATTGGCAGGGAAAGAGTTAACACAGTGGTAATCAAAGGGTTAAGGGTTAGCCTAGGGGATGTTTTCTAACTGTATGGGGGAGGGGCTTGTGAAATGACCATAGAGACCTGTGTTCCTATATAGAAGGATCACAGGAGCTCTGTGATCATCCCAGAGAGAAGAACGGTCAGCTGTGTTTACAACAGCTGACCGTCCTTCTCTTTCAGCAGTCGCAGCCGCCGGTCCCGTAGATTGGCATCCCCGCTGCCTAGTTGGGGCGGTGCCCCCCAGAACCACACGCATGACCGACGTAGGGCTACGTCGTTTCGTGCAGCCGAGCCAGCCTGCTGCAGTAAAACTGCGGAGGGCGGTCAGCAAGTGGTTAAACAATAAACAATAGTCAATTATCTTCACACGCGTCTCTCGTGATTAATAAATACATGGTCACTAGTAATTATACAGGTAATAGAGTTTTGAGTCAAGTAAATATTATTCAAAATGAATAGGGTGGTCAGCACATCCAAAGAGTGATATTGCCATCATATTGACACTGGGGTAAGAGTCAGGGGGCTAGCTATCCATCTGCCCCAAATTTTATGAAATGTTTTAGCTCTTTTCCGAGTCTCAAATGTGAGTTTATACAATGGTATACTGTACAATGGTAAAGAGCCAATGGTTAGTTTCAGCCATTGGGATCTTGTTGTCATCCCTTCCATGATAGTAAAATGGACTTCTTTGCATAGAAATATAAGATGCTGAGTAGTTTCTTAGCATGAGAGGGTATAGGCAGGTCACCAAAAATGTCCATAATGAAGATTTTGGGATTTACAATGTTTGGCAGACCTAGTGTGGAGAAAACAAAGGACCCTATAGCTATCCAGAAGTCCTGAACCATGGGGCAAGTCCAGAAGCAATGTAGGAAATCAGCAGTCTGGCCGCAGCCTCTAAAACACTCAACTGAGGGAGATAATCCCATTTTATATAGCTTAGCAGGATTGAGGTGGGAGTGGTGAAAGATCTTAAGTTGTATAATGCGGTCCCGAGAGGATATGACTAAGGACTTATACGTGTCACTAAATTCAGAGCCTTCGGCCTCCATGAGAGGAATGTCCAGGGAGGTCCTCTTCGTCTGAGCAACCCCGAATCTAGGGTTACACTCTGTGGTAAGGGCAGCATAATATGCGGCGATAAGTTTATTAGGATCTGGGTGTCCTAACATTTTCTCCAGTGACGGCAGGATTGTACAGAGAACCACATTGCGCACAGACAGCATGTCAAAGTTGATAGTAGTAAAACAGGTAGGTGCGTGGTAGGTCAAAGTCCATGCGCAATTGGTAAAAAGACTTAAAACCCTGTGCAGTGTATAAGTGGTATAGATATTTAATCCCCCCTTAGAATACCATCGCTGTGAGTTAGGCAGGGAGTATAATTCCTGCAAGTTGGGGTTGAACCACAAGGAGTTGTTGGGGGAACAGATATATTTATTTATTAAATAATATTAAAATATCAGTTTCTCAGAAGCCAGTTAGAAATTATCTTCAAACTGTATGGCTGAATACGCAGTGCACAGACATTGCGTGTGATCTGTACAGCAACGTGGTGCGAATCACATGCAATGTCTGTGTTCGCACTAGTGTGAATCAGCCTTAAAGTGGTTGTAAAGTCAAAAGGTTTTTTATCTTAATGCATAGAATCTGTGTGCAGCAGCCCCCCTAATATTTACCTGAGCCCCATCTCGATCCAGCGATGTTGCAGGAGAGTCTCAGCTGCCTGGGACTCTCCTCATTGGCCAAGACGGTAGTGCGGCACAATTGTTTCCCACTGCTGTCAATCAAAGCTAGTTAAACAATGAGGAGAGAGTGAGGGCTGGGCCAGGCTGGGCCGCGGCTCCGTGTCTGAATGGACACAGGGAGCTGTGGCTCAGGTGCCCCAATAGCAAGCTGCTTGCCGTGGAGGTACTCAACAGGAGCTCCGAAGAGGGATCCAAAAAGTGGAGGATCTAAGCTGCTCTGTGCAAAACCACTTCAAAGAGCAGGTAAGTATACCATGTTTGTTATTTAAAAAATATCACTTTTAATATCAAAATATTTCTATCAGTCTCACGTGTGCCCCTTACCTCCATAGCCAGTTTTTGGATAAAGGTAAACTAACGCTTTAAAGAATATGTAAACCCAACATTTCATATTCCTGATATGTGCCTGCTGTACCATTATTGTGTTGCTTCCTTTGTGTAAATTCCTGTTGTTCCTGCCAGTCCATCTCCTTTCCTTTTAAAAAATGACCACACTAAGCATGAGAGCACACAGTGGTCATTTATCTGTATGATGGGAACTGCTCTCTCCCCCCCAACAATATTTTGCCTTTAATTTCTATTTAAACTGAATGATTTGTTTAGGCTCGGTTCACACTAGGGCAACCTGTGAGGCGACCTGGTCGCCTCACAGGTCGCCGCAGGTCGCCTCCCATAGGGAAGCTGCGGACCCGTTCTAATAGGAGCGACACAAGTCGCTCCGACCTAGAAAAAGGGTCCGGAGCTAATTTGGGGCGACCAGGAGGCGACCGCCATAGACTTCAATGTTATGAAGTCCGTGGGGGCCGCTCCGAGGTCGCGGCGCGCTGCTTGCACCGCGACCTCCGAGGTCGCGGTGCGAAGTAGCGTCGCCTGCATGTGAACGGGGGCTTACAAGGTGATCGTTTACAATCACCTTAAGCCCATCATAATTATGTGTTTATAATTAGATTTGTTTTCTTTTCCAAATCAACATAATCAAAAAAAAAAAAAATACAAGAAGAGAACAAAAAAGCCAAAAATCCCTTCCCTCCTTTCTCTTCCCTCCATCATATTTATAAGCTAGAGCAGGGGTAGGGAACCTATGGCTCACGAGCCAGACGTGGCTCTTTTGATGGCTGCTTCTGGCTCGCAGACAAATCTTTAATAAAGGGGGGTGTGTCCGGACGTGAGCCGCGCTGAACGTGTAGTCCCAGAGCTCCCCCGCGTCTACCACTCAGTCCAGTGCCATCCGCGTAGCTGTGCCCGGTGCCAAGTAGATTTCTGCACCCATCGACGATACTTTGTGGGCTACCCACCGCTACCCTCAGTTCGTCTCTGGGTGACCGGATTGCCGTGCTATGGACCCCGCAGTCTACTCGCGGTACCGCCGCCGGCTCGTGTGCTGTGCATTTGAGGGCCTTGGCAATCACCGCCTGGTAAGGAGACCTGCCATCCGCTCCCTGCGCCCTGACAGACACCAATCTCCTTCCCCTCTGACACCCGGGGACCCACGGGAGCTGCCTCTCACATACACTTCTGTGGCCTTCAGCGGCCGGCTGCCATTTTCTCAGGGCCTTTACTCACCTCCATCACTCGCAGGCCTGCAGGGGCTTCACCACTCCGGCCTCATTGCATACCTGCCTGCTCTGCTCTCTTCCCAACCGGACTACGGGCACTTTCACACGGCTCCATCTACTCACTGTATAGCTGTGGCCCATGAATATGAATATTAAATAAAGGTTCCCGACCCCTGAAATATAGTGTATGGCTCTCACGGAAACTACATTTGAAAATATGTGGTGTTTATGACTCTCTCAGCCAAAAAGGTTCCAGACCCCTGAACTAGAGCTATAAGTCTTTGCTTACTAATATACTTAATAATAATAATAATAATATAATAATACTAATATGATTATATTATTATTATTATTATTTTTACCTATTATACTGCCTTTGGCATATGAATGTATATTAGGTAGCGATATAAGTTGAATTTGTGGATTACTCAGAGGAGTTCTGCTGCACCCCTAGTTGTATTAAAACTTTTGTGTGTTGCTTGTTTCTCTGCTTAAGTAATTAGCTACTGGGTTATTTCTAGTTGCCACATAATAATACTTTGGGAAAGCAGTCCCCAAATGAAACCTGGACAAGGATCAGTCCAAGTAATGTACAAGCCCCTTGTCCGAAAGAGCTAGCAGGGGAAATGAGAACAATGCAGGCGTTAGACAGTGTTTGCAATGTATTACTTTAACAGGAAAGCACTTCAATATATGATTAAGCTTTTCCTTCTGTACATTTCTGTTCCAGCACTAACCTTCCATGAGCTCAGCTAATTATCTTCTTATCTCTATCCGGAAGGCATAGTATAACTGGCCATATTTGTCATAAAGTATTTTAGCACTTATAAAACCAGAAGTATATTTATTAAAGTTGATCTAATCCCTAACGGAGTGACGCTTAGTTTCCTAAAGCACTGTGAATCATAGACACTTTCCATTTTTTAAATTTTTTTTAAATAAAATTTAGATTTCTCCTTTTGTTATATACATTATATTCATGTTTTCATCTCAGTGCTGATCTCATCCAATATTCTCAGCTATTACCTGTGTACCTGCACGTGTTCCACTGTTGGCTGCATTTATTTGGATTGGCTTTCGGATGGCTGTGACAACAGTTGACCATATCTGTATAATGTGATGGCACAGCCACTTGAAGACTCCATCAAAGGGCATGTGATGGGGGTACGAAATCTACATTCTAACCAAGTTCTTTGGTAAGAACTTAACCGCTTGCCGACCGCCGTAAGTACATATACTGCGGCGGTCAGCCCCGTGCAGGCAAAGTGACGTATGGGTACGCACTCGCCTTTGAGCCAATAGGGGGAGAGCGCGCACCGCCGGAGGCACGCTCCCCCCCTCGCTCATCCACTGACACCTCCGCGCGAGTGACCGGCGGACCCGATGTCCGCCGGTCACTCGCGAACGTCAGTTATAGAGGGAGAAAGGCAGGCAGCTAATGTAAACAAAGCCGCCTGTCATTTTCCCTTGTGTAACAGCAGAGATCATACGGTCCTGCTATATAGGATCGTAGATCTCTGCTGTTACTTGAAAAGCCACATCCCTGCACAGTTAGAAACACACCCCTAGGGACACACTTAACCCCTTCTTCTCCAATAAAGTTAACCCCTTCCCTGCCAGTGTCATTTTTACAGTAACAGTGCATATGTGTAGCACTGATTACTGTAGTAATGTCACTGGTACCCCCAAAAGTGTCAAAAACGTCAGTCCGCCGCAATGATTGCAGTCCCGCAAAAAAAATCGCAGATCGCCGCCATTACTCGTTAAAAAAAAAAAACAACAAAAATTACAAAAATCTTTCCCGTAGTTAGTAAACGCAATAACTTTTGCGCAAACCAATCAAAATACGCTTATTGCGATTTTTTTTACCAAACATATGTAGCAGAAATCATAAATAATAGTAGCGCAAGATCCAACATCTAATTGGATAATAAAGTGACCAGTGAGCAATATAAATATAGACATAAATCACTTAAAATCACTTAAAATAGTTCAGAACGTCCCAAAAGTCCTTAAAGGTGAATAACAGAAAGTCCCATAAGCAGCCGATGAAATCGTGCAATCTATCAGGGTCACCTCCTTATCCACCACCAAGTGCCAGGGGTAAAATCAGAAGAAGTGGTAACTCACCAGACCTCAATGCTCATTTGTTCTCACAAGTGAGCAAAAACGCATGGATAAAAAATGGACCAGCAGGAAAACATGAACAATATGTATAGTCCAATCTGCTTCTGGTTCGTTATCCCCTCTTTCCAATAAAATCCTCATAAGCCGTACCACATGTAGAAATAAAAATACCTCCAATAGTGTAATATGTCTCAACACCTTTATTAAATATGTACACCAAGTTGCACTTACATTTTGTAGTAAAAAGCAAGGCACATCATCATAGTAGGGCGATAAGGAAACAGCCGATGTTTGCTGTATACTGGCTCTACGCCAGCCCAGCTAGTTCCGAGATGCTCCTCCGCCACGTAACGTATTGCCGGATGCGTCGTCTGGTCACGTCCCGACGCGTTTCGTCATATCCGACTTCAACTGGGGGCGTGACCAGGACGACGCTCACGGCCCATTAATACCCCGCTTGACACATAGCCAGCCTATCAGCGTTCCTGCAAGCTGACCGGAAGGACAGCATCAATTTGTATAGCGGAAGTAAACATCAGCCAAGCCAGATCCCAATACCTCCCCGCTCTGCGTGGCCCCTAAACCTGATTCATGGACAACGGAAGTGACACATCAGAGTCAGAAAAATCTATTGAGGGAAAAAGGTAGCTTATTGCTAATCTGGCTGCTGGAATATATAAAGTATGGGCTGTATTGATGTGATCCGACCGGATAACTTGCCAAACGCCAGTCACATATTCATATACCAACATTAATAAAATGTCAATAAAAAATTACACAGGTATGGTTTCACAAATAGGAATTCCTTCATACCTTTAACCACATACTTCCAATTAATATTACCCTAAAACATTTGCAATCAATCTGACATGAGCCTAAAATTCATTACAAACTTCATTTTTTAAAAACATCATGTTAAAAAGACTTTATTTAAAATACTAAAATATTTAAAATATTATATATATATATATATATATGTATATATAAAAAAGATAAGTATTATCCTCATAAATGTTCTAAATCGCATCACCGGTAAAACCACCACTCATTAATAAATTAATAAAATTAATTTATTAAGAATTACTAATGAAGCAATTAATGTCAAGCTCTATGTTAAGTCCCATCGGAGCGAGGGACTGGGTCAGGAAAATCCACTTCGTCTCACACTTGGATAATTCCCTGACCCAATTCGCCCCCCTCCACGATGGGGTAACACGCTCCACACCCCAAAAGTGTAAACTCCTAGGGTCACGCTGGTGATATTGACGAAAGTGGGCTGACACATTGTGCTCATGCTTCCCTTAAAATATATTTGTAATGTGTTCACCCACTCAAATTTTAAGGGTTCGCTTCGTGCGTCCTATATAGATCAAGTTGCATGGACACATAAGTGCATAAACTAAGTGGGTGGTATCGCACGTAATAAGATGTTTAATATTGAAGGATTTGTTAATAGCCGGAACAGAAAAAGACTGCCTCCTCCTAAAATTGGTTGGTGCAAACGCACAAGCTCTGCACCTTCCACATGTAAATGATCCTTTTAAGTCGGGAAAGAAGGAGATGTTAGGGGGATCTAACACTTTCTTCACTATTTGATCTCCAAAGTTAGGAGCTCTTCTGTATATGAAGGAGGGTTTATCTGGCAGGACAGGGCCCAAGGTCCTGTCCATCCTCAAAATAGGCCAATGTTGCCTGAAAATCCCCTCAACTTTTTTATAGTCATTCGAAAAATCAGATAAGAAACTCCACTGTTTGGGATCATTATCATCCACAGGGGGTTTAATACGTGGGCCTAAAGGTCTTGGGGCGTCAAAGATTTTTTGAATGTCTCTATCCAAACCCGCCTCCTCATACCCTTTGGCCAAAAATCTCTCCTTCAAAATGTCTGCCTGTTCAATATAGTCTTCAGTGGACATGCAATTGCGTCTCACATGCATAAATTGGCCTCTAGGTATATTTTTAAGCCAATTCGGATGGTGGCCACTTTGGATTGCAAGATACCTGTTGCGATCCGTTGTTTTAAAGAATACCTTGGTAGCCAACAAATTCCGATCTCTTTTAATTGTCACATCCAAGAAGTGAATCTCACTTTGACTATATTGAAACTCCAACTTAATATTATTCTGATTGGAGTTTAGATGTTGCATGAAGGATAATAGACAATGTTCAGAACCTTCCCATATGAAGATAATATCGTCTATGAAGCGCCGATAAAATTTCAATTCCGACCTCTCCATATTAAAAAGAAATGTGTCATCCCATTCAGACATGAATATATTGGCCAGGCTGGGGGCAAATTTGGCGCCCATCGCCACACCAGTCTTTTGGCTAAGGAAACTACTTTGATACCAAAAGAAGTTGTGGCTTATGCAAAAATCAAGAACTCCCCCTAAGAAGACTTTCTGTTCCCGTGGCAAATCATCCCTCTTGCTCATGGCCCAATTTAACGCCAAAAGGGCATCCTCATGCTGGATGATGGTGTAAAGGGACGACACGTCGGCGGTCACCAAAAAGGCAGACGAGTCGTCCCCCAACATCACATCACCCAGCGAGATCAGGTCAGCTGTATCCTTCAAAAATGCCCTGGTGCGTGTCACACTTAATTGTAAGAATTGGTCTAAATATTGACCGAGCCGAGCATTCACCGACCCTATTCCATTCACTATAGGGCGTGGGGGCGGGTTAGTCGGATCCTTGTGGATCTTCAGGAGTGTATACAGGATAGGAATTCTACAGGAACTTGGAATTAAATAATTCCTTTCCTTTTTAGTGAGAACTCCATCTTTAAATCCTGAATCAACCAATATTTTTAAATTCTCCACAAAAATCGCAGTTGGATCACCCGATAATTTGGTATATGTAAGGTCATCACTTAACATGTCATGAATCTGATCATGATAAAATGATTTATTCATGATAACCACCCTGCCTCCCTTATCCGCAGGCCGAATGATAATATCTTTCCGTGATTCCAGGGAGTCCAAAAACTCTTGTATGTGTCTGTATTTTTTATTGACTTCATAACCTGGTTGGAGTGCCTGGAGATCCCGTATTACCAGTCTCTTAAACACCTCAACACACTGGTTATTGCTAACCGGTGGGTTGAAAACAGATTTATTTCACAAACCACTATTTATCATACCTGCGTTGCCTCTATTACTTATTGATGAAATAGGGTTGTTTATGAAATATTTTTTCAAATTAAATTTCCGGATGTATTTGTGTGTGTCAATATACACATTGAATTTGTTCATAGGCCTCTTAGGTGCGCATTTGACACCTTGGTCCAGGATGTGCAATTCACTTTTAGTGAAATTTACATCACTGATGTTGAAAATTCCTTCATTTATCAATCTCTCCTTCGTTTTTTTGCGCTGTATCCTTCTCCCGGCCCGTACTCCTCTTCAGGGAGCATGTTCTCTCTGTACTGTTGCCTGTCCGGTTGAGGATTCTTGTTGTAAGAGCGATGATGACCCCTCCCCCTGCCTCTCCCTAAAAAAGGCTGCCTTAAAGAGTTTTGGGGGGTTTTTGGTCCAGGGCCCTCAGTCTCACCATTTGACCAATTGGCTAAAACCTGATATTTGTTCTGAGTAGGTATTCCTATCAACTATGGGTTCCCTCGAGCAGTACCTCTCTTTGTTTTGTTACCCCTATTAGACCCTTTAATGAGTGGACCCATCCATTCTGTGACAGATTTCACCATCACATGTGATACCCCTACTTTTGGGCGGACCACAGGGGTCAGCGGTTGAGTTACTGGCTGTGAGCCTCCAG
Source organism: Pelophylax lessonae (assembly GCF_965119305.1). NCBI lineage: Eukaryota > Metazoa > Chordata > Amphibia > Anura > Ranidae > Pelophylax > Pelophylax lessonae. The sequence goes on along the minus strand of NC_138776.1, from coordinate 173,496,819 downwards.
TGCCTCCACTGCTCGTGGCCTCCATAGGCGCCTCTATTTCCGGGGCCTCTGTAGGAGGCATGGATGGTAAATTGGCTTGCCAGCAAAATACCTGTCCGTTTTTAAAGTCCTGTAAATCCCTAGTGTATTTTTTTTTTTTCCATAAACGTTTTTATTGAATAGAGAAATAAAAGAACCAGTACATTTTACAGATATGAATAGCACAAACAAGAACGAGATGTACAATGAATAATCTTTATGAAAGTTATCAATCAGCAATACAATAGCATAGGATTGATCTTCAGATGTAAGAATAAACTCTCATCACCTATGCAAGTTATTAACAAAGATCCTAGTGTATCGGGAGGGGGAGTTGATTAAGAAAAGAGACGTAGGTAAAGGGGATGGTCTGTAACTCTCTAATTCTTATGGGGTAAAAGAGAAATGGGGGTACCAACATACATCAAATTGGCGTCTTTGCAAAATTGAATCAGTGCATAAAAGAAAGGCAGAGATTGTATAAACCATGTTTAAGGGATCTCCTCGCAACCCTTGTTTAGGGGGGAGAAACCCTCCGTGTATTCCTTTAGGGTCTAAAAAGATATAAACCTCTGTTTTCCTATTTAATGGAGTGTCCGGTCATCATTATTATTCATAAAGGCTTGATATTGGGGCGTCGTCTTGTAGTGGAACCAGCATGCCCAGGTTTTGGAGAATTTTTTTGGTGTATCTTTTGCTATGTTTATAAGTTCCTCCATTTCTGCGATTTTGTTTATCCTAGTGAACCATTCCATTACTGAGGGAGCTTGTGTAGATCCCCAGTGTAAAGGTATGCATAGTTTTGCAGCATTTATAAGATGTATAGGCAATGTTTTAAGATAAGCAGGAATTGGGGTGTTTGAGTGGTGAAGCAAAAATTGTGCGGGGTTAAAATCAAGGGAATATGTGGATACCTGAGTTGTAATCTGGTGAACTCGCGACCAGAAGGGTATTTTTTAACTTTTTTAAGGTGAGTCTCTTTATCCACCTTGTCTAGTTTATTTTTAGTGTTAATATTAAATTCTCTGATCTCAGGAGAATCACCTTTTGTTTCAATTTTGGTCTGAAGGTCATGGAATTTTTTTATTCAAAATATCCATTTTACGTTTTTTCCTTTGCAGTACCAAAGACTGGAGGTCTAAACCTGCTTGGTGGAAAAATTTATACCACTCGGAAGTAGAAAGGTCATCAGTCAGTCCATCCTGTGGTGCCACATCCCACCGGAGACCCCTGCTGATGATCCCCTCAGAAATATATGCTTCCAAGGTGGCAATGTCCCACCAGGCCCTTACTTGTTTTTCTAAAGTGAGGGCTAAGGTTTTTAGTGTGATGTTAATATCCTCATCCACTAAGGGAACATTACTTGGTGTAACAATATTTTTAATATCAAGTTGTCTGGTGCTCAGAAACTTAATAGCCTCCATAGCAGCAGAGTCAAAATAGATAAATATAAATGGAGATCTGAGTCACACCCTGACTATAGAAATACCTCTGCGCTTAGAAGGAGTCAGCTGATAGCTGTAATACACATTGCCAATAGATGCAGCTAGTTCAGAACGTCCCAAAAGTCCTTAAAGGTGAATAACAGAAAGTCCCATAAGCAGCCGATGAAATTGTGCAATCTATCTTTCTGTTATTCACCTTTAAGGACTTTTGGAACGTTCTGAACTATTTTAAGTGATTTTAAGTGATTTATGTCTATATTTATATTGCTCACTGGTCACTTTATTATCCAATTAGATGTTGGATCTTGCGCTACTATTATTTATGATTTATGCTTTGTATCAAATATTTCCGTTATTTGGTTAAGTAGCTGCATCTATTGACAATTTGTATTACAGCTATCAGCTGACTCCTTCTAAGCGCAGAGGTATTTCTATAGTCAGGGTGTGACTCAGATCTCCATTTATATTTATCTATTTTCACTCTGCTGCTATGGAGGCTATTATGTTTCTGAGCACCAGACAACTTGATATTAAAAATATTTTTGTACCAAGTAATGTTCCCTTAGTGGATGAGGATATTAACCACTTAAGCCCCAGCCCTATTTCGGACACTTTTTGTTCACAAGTTAAAACCAGTATTTTTTCCTAGAAAACTACTTAGAACCCCCAAACTTTATATATATTTTTTTAGCAAAGACTCTGGAGAATAAAATGTCGGTATTTGCAATATTTTTTGTCTCGCGGTATTAGCGCAGCGGTCTTTAAAACGCAATTTTTTTGGAAAAAATTTGAAAAATCGCATTTCACTGCATTTAAAAAATACTAAACAGTAAAGATAGCCCATTTTTTATATATATTGTGAAAGATGATGTCACGCCGAGTAAATAGATACCCAACATGTTACAGTTTAAAATTGCGCCCCCCGTGGGATGGCGACAAACTACGGTCAATAGAGATCTCAATCGGCGACGCTTTAAATTTATTTAACGGTCACCAGTTTAGAGTTAGAGTGTAGCTCTTTTTCTTAAGTATTGCACACGCTCTGGCTATCATGGCGATACCTCACATGTGTGGGTTGAACAGCGATTTCATTCGCTGCTCGACTTCCGTATACGTTTTTTTTTTGCGAGAGCAAAAAACGGGGGCGGCTAAATTTTTTTTCTTTTTCCTATTTATTTTATTTTTTTTAACTTTATTACAGGTTTTTTAAAAAATATATATCTGATCACTTTTATTGCTGTCACAAGCAATGTAAACATCCCTTGTGACACCAATATGTAGTGACAGATACTCTTTATAGAGGGATCGAGGGTCTAAAAGACCCTAGACCCCTCCACTACACTTCCATGTATGCAAAACACCGAAAACTGCGTTTTTGCATACAGCCGTTTTTTAAATTTGCCGCTTTTTGCAGCACAGTAACCCGAAAGTGACGTCATGGATGCCGCCTCCGTGTTACCTCATCGGAGACCCGATCGAAGCCGTTTCCGGCATTGATCGGGACTCCATCCAGCCGGCGGACGTGCCGGCTGGGTGCTCGGGGCTCCCGGTGGGACGGGAGCCCCGAGCAAAGTCACGGAAGGCGGCGGGAGGGGGAGGGACGTCCTCCCGCTCACCCGGGTAACGATCGAGCGGCTCCCTAGTCTCCCAAGTCTGCCGACGTATATATACGTCGATATGCGGTAAGTGGTTAACATCACACTAAAAACCTTAGCCCTCACTTTAGAAAAACAAGTAAGGGCCTGGTGGGACATTGCCACCTTGGAAGCATATATTTCTGAGGGGATCATCAGCAGGGGTCTCCGGTGGGATGTGGCACCACAGGATGGACTGACTGATGACCTTTCTACTTCCGAGTGGTATAAATTTTTCCACCAAGTAGGTTTAGACCTCCAGTCTTTGGTACTGAAAAGGAAAAAACGTAAAATGGATATTTTGAATAAAAAAATCCATGACCTTCAGACCAAGATTGAAACAAAAGGTGATTCTCCTGAGATCAGAGAATTTAATATTAAAAATAAACTAGACAAGGTGGATAAAGAGACTCACCTTAAAAAAGTTAAAAAATACACTAGGGATTTACAGGACTTTAAAAACGGACAGGTATTTTGCTGGCTAGCCAATTTACCACCCATGCCTCCTACAGAGGCCCTGGAAATAGAGGCGCCTATGGAGGCCACGAGCAGTGGAGGCACTGGAGGCTCACAGCCAGTAACTCAACCGCTGACCCCTGTGGTCCGCCCAAAAGTAGGGGTATCACATGTGATGGTGAAATCTGTCACAGAATGGACGGGTCCACCCATTAAAGGGTCTAATAGGGGTAACAAAACAAAGAGAGGTACTGCTCGAGGGAACCCGAAGTTGTTAGGAATACCTACTCAGAACCAATATCAGGTTTTAGCCAATAGGTCCAATGGTGAGACTGAGGGCCCTGGACCAAAAACCCCCCAAAACTCTTTAAGGCAGCCTTTTTTAGGGAGAGGCAGAGGCAGGGGAGGGGTTGTCATCGCCCTTACAACAAGAATCCTCAACCGGAGAGGCAACAGTACAGATAGAACATGCTCCCCGAAGAGGAGTACGGGCCGGGAGAAGGATACAGCGCAAAAAAACGAAGGAGAGATTGGTAAATGAAGGAATTTTCAACATCAGTGATGTAAATCTCACTGAAAGTGAATTGCACATCCTGGACCAAGGTCTCAAATGCGCACCTAAGAAGCCTATGAACAAATTCAATGTGTATATTGACACACACAAATACATCCGGAAATTGAATTTGAAAAAATATTTCATAAACAACCCTTTTTCATCAATAAGTAATAGAGGCAACGCAGGTATGATAAATAGTGGTTTGTGAAATAAATCTGTTTTCAACCCACCGGTTAGCAATAACCAGTGTGTTGAGGTGTTTAAGAGTCTGGTAATACGGGATCTCCAGGCACTCCAACCAGGTTATGAAGTCAATAAAAAATACAGACACATACAAGAGGGTTTGGACTCCCTGGAATCATGGAAAGATATTATCATTCGGCCTGCGGATAAGGGAGGCGGGGTGGTTATCATGAATAAATCATTTTATCATGATCAGATTCATGATATGTTAAGTGATGAGCTTACGTATACCAAATTATCGGGTGATCCAACTGCAATTTTTGTGGAGAATTTAAAAATATTGGTTGATTTAGGATTTAAAGATGGAGTTCTCACTAAAAAGGAAAGGAATTATTTAATTCCAAGTTCCTGTAGAATTCCTATCCTGTATACACTCCCGAAGATCCACATGGATCCGACTAACCCGCCCCCACGCCCTATAGTGAATGGAATAGGGTCGGTGAATGCTCGGCTCGGTCAATATTTAGACCAATTCTTACAATTAAGTGTGACACGCACCAGGGCATTTTTGAAGTATACTGCTGACCTTCTGATCTCGCTGGGTGATGTGATGTTGGGGGACGACTCGTCGGCCTTTCTGGTGACCGCCGACGTGTCGTCCCTTTACACCATCATCCAGCATGAGGATGCCCTTTTGGCGTTAAATTGGGCCATGAGCAAGAGGGATGATTTGCCATGGGAACAGAAAGTCTTCTTAGGGAGAGTTCTTGATTTTTGCCTAAGCCACAACTACTTTTGGTATCAAAGTAGTTTCTTTAGCCAAAAGACTGGTGTTGCGATGGGCGCCAAATTTGCCTCCAGCCTGGCGAATATATTCATGTCGGAATGGGAGGACAAATTTGTTTTTAATATGGAGAGGCTGGAATTGAAATTTTATCGGCGCTTCATAGACGATATTATCTTCATATGGGAAAGTTCTGAACATCGTCTATTATCCTTCATGCAACATCTAAACTCCAATCAGAATAATATTAAGTTGGAGTTTCAATATAGTCAAAGTGAGATTCTTGGATGTGACATTTGAAAGAGATCGGAATTTGTTGGCTACCGAGGTATTCTTTAAAACAACGGATCGCAACAGCTATCTTGCAATCAAAAGTGGCCACCATCCGAATTGGCTTAAGAATATACCTAGAGGCCAATTTATGCGTGTGAGACGCAATTGCACGTCCACTGAAGACTATATTGAACAGGCAGACATTTTGAAGGAGAGATTTTTGGCCAAAGGGTATGAGGAGGCGGGTTTGGATAGAGACATTCAAAAAATCTTTGACGCCCCAAGACCTTTAGGCCCACGTATTAAACCCCCTGTGGGTGATAATGATCCCGAACAGTGGAGTTTCTTATCTGATTTTTCGAATGACTATAAAAAAGTTGAGGGGATTTTCAGGCAACATTGGCCTATTTTGAGGATGGACAGGACCTTGGGCCCTGTACTGCCAGATAAACCCTCCTTCATATACAGGAGAGCTCCTAACTTTGGAGATCAAATAGTGAAGAAAGTGTTATATCCCCCTAAAATCTCCTTCTTTCCTGACTTAAAAGGATCATTTACATGTGGAAGGTGCAGAGCTTGTGCGTTTGCACCAACCAATTTTAGGAGGAGGCAGTCTTTTTCTGTTCCGGCTATTAACAAATCCTTCAAGATTAAGCATCTTATTACGTGCGATACCACCCACGTAGTTTATGCACTTATGTGTCCATGCAACTTGATCTATATAGGACGCACGAAGCGAACCCTTAAAATTAGAGTGGGTGAACACATTACAAATATATTGAAAGGGAAGCGTGAGCACAATGTGTCAGCCCACCACTTTCGTCAATATCACCAGCGTGACCCTAGGAGTTTACACTTTTGGGGTGTGGAGCGTGTTACCCCGTCGTGGAGGGGGGCGAATTGGGTCAGGGAATTATCCAAGTGTGAGACGAAGTGGATTTTCCTGACCCAGTCCCTCGCTCCGATGGGAGTTAACATAGAGCTTGACATTAATTGCTTCATTAGTAATTCTTAATAAATTAATTTTATTAATGTATTAATGAGTGGTGGTTTTAACGGTGATGCGATTTAGAATATTTATGAGGATAATACTTATCTTTTTTATATATACACACACATATATATATATATATATATATATATATATATATATATATATATATATATATATATATATATATAATATTTTAAATATTTTAGTATTTTTAATAAAGTCTTTTTAACATGATGTTTTTAAAAAATTATGTTTGTAATGAATTTTAGGCTCATGTCTGATTGATTGCAAATGTTATAGGGTAATTTTAATTGGAAGTATGTGGTTAAAGGTATGAAGGAATTCCTATTTGTGAAACCATACCTGTGTAATTTTTTATTGACATTTTATTAATGTTGGTATATGAATATGTGACTGGCGTTTGGCAAGTTATCCGGTCGGATCACATCAATACAGCCCATACTTTATATATTCCAGCAGCCAGATTAGCAATAAGCTACCTTTTTTCCTCAATAGATTTTTCTGACTCTGATGTGACACTTCCGGTGTCCATGAATCAGGATTAGGGGCTACGCAGAGCGGGGAGGTATTGGGATCTGGCTTGGCTGATGTTTACTTCCGCTATACAAATTGATGCTGTCCTTCCGGTCAGCTTGCAGGAACGCTGATAGGCTGGCTATGTGTCAAGCGGGGTATTAATGGGCCGTGAGCGTCATCCTGGTCACGCCACCAGTTGAAGTCGGATATGACGAAACGCGTCGGGCGTGACCAGACGTTACGTGGCGGAGGAGCATCCCGGAACTAGCTGGGCTGGTGTAGAGCCAGTATACAGCGAACATCGGCTGTTTCCTTATCGCCCTACTATGATGATGTGCCTAGCTTTTTACTACAAAATGTAAGTGCAACTTAGTGTCCATATTTAATAAAGGTGTTGAGACATATTACACTATTGGAGGTATTTTTATTTCTACATGTGGTACGGCTTATGAGGATTTTATCGGTAAGAGGGGCTAACGAACCAGAAGCAGATTGGACTATACATATCGTTCATGTTTTCCTGCTGGTCCATTTTTTATCCATGCGTTTTTGCTCACTTGTGAGAACAAATGAGCATTGAGGTCTGGTGAGTTACCACTTCTTCTGATTTTACCCCTGGCACTTGGTGGTGGATAAGGAGATGACCCTGATAGATTGCACAATATCACTGGCTGCTTAGGGGACTTTCTGTTATTCACCTTTAAGGACTTTTGGGACGTTCTGAACTATTTCAAGTGATTTTAAGTGATTTATGTCTATATTTATATTGCTCACTGGTCACTTTATTATCCAATTAGATGTTGGATCTTGCACTACTATTATTTATGATTTATGCTTTGTATCAAATATCTCCGTTATTTTGTTAAGTAGCTGCATCTATTGGCAATTTGTATTACAGCTATCAGCTGACTCCTTCTAAGCGCAGAGGTATTTCTATAGACAGGGTGTGACTCAGATCTCCATTTATATGTAGCAGAAAACAAATTGGCCAAAAATGTAAAAAAATTTTGATTTTTACATTTTTTGTAGGGGAATTTCATATAAAAAAATTTGAAAAATATTGTTATTTTTTCAAAATTTACGCTATTTTTTTGTTTATATCACATGATCAAAAAATCGCACAGGTGATCAAATACCACCAAAAGAAAGCTCTGTTTGTGGGAAAAAAAGGACGTCAAATTTGTTTAGGTGCAGCGTCGCAGGACCGCGCAATTGTCGCAAAATAGGGCCTGGTCAGGAAGGGGGTAATATCTTCCGGGGCTTAAGTGGTTAAGATGCAGAAAAGGAGAGTCTGAATATAAAAACAAACCGTGCAGCTTTGATCAAAGTTGAATAATGCCTTTGCTATATGTGTTGACCATTTAGGTACCTCAGGAAGCCCGACATGAAAACTCCTGGGATGTTACTAAAGACATTGCTAAGAGACACCTAGATGTTACTGTTCACCTTTACAAGACCGAGCTCTTTCAGTTCCCTGATGCAGTAACTCTGAACTCAGCATTTGAGAGCTCACTCCTGTGATTGTGAAGGTGAAAAGCGACCATTAAACGCCACTTAGCAATGTCCTCTGAGTTTTCGTGAGCTACATAAATGGCCTACACCTATAGCAAGGACACTATTCAACTTCGGCCAAAGTTTGTTTTTATCTACAGCTGCATAGGCAGTTTTTTTGGTGAAGATGAACTTACTCTTTGGGGTATCTACCATAGTAAAAAAATATGCACTTAAAGCAGATATGAACCCTAACAAAATATAAACTATTTTACACATCCACGATGTCCTAACCCTAAGCTGTGTAACACATTAAAGTAAAGATCCAGGCTTTCACAAGCTCCTGGTACGTGATCACAATGCCAAGACAGTGGAACACCAATTCTCTGTGAAAGGGTAGAATCTTTTTTATAAGCAAAGCCATGGAAAGTAACCTTTGGGTTGGAGACCAGAGAATGTCCTGCTGACAGATGTTATACATTTTTTTGTAGCCATTCAGGTAAAAGGGCAATTGGGATTGTTAAAAATAGCAAACATGTTATATTTACTTGCTCTGTGCAATGTTTTTGCACAGAGCAACTTTGATACTTCTCTTCTTGGGTCCCCCACTGATGCTCCTGGCAGCTTAACTCCCCCGTGTGCCCAACATTACAAGCCGATTGCCATGGGGGCACTCATGCATGCTCGATCCCGAGCTCCCATAGACAGGCAAAGTGTGGCTCAGCCCTGACCCCGACTCTTCCATCACTGGTTGTGATTGACAGCAGCAGGAGTCAATGGGAGAGAGCCAGACGAGTCTTTGCTCTCGTGCACAGCACTGGATCGATATTTGGGCTCAGGTAAGTATGAGGGGGGCTGGGTGGGGGGCAGAAGGTTTTTACTGAAGAGGTTTCAGATAAGGAAAGGCTTGGATCAGTTGGTTCTGATCCCACACAGCCACCAGTGCATTCACTACTTCATTAGAGAATCTCTGCACAAGGGATAAACCGGTCTAGTTTGGTGTTAAACCTGGGGACCAGGAAGTCACAATCTGGGGTCCTCCACCAAGAAACCCTTTTAGCTATAGAAACCATTCTCACAGTCCATGTGCTGCCTGCTGGGGTAGTCTTTCTGCCAATGGTCCAAACCTCCTCCCCAGGATAGAATTAATGTTTACTTTTTTTTGTTACAGTAAGATTTCTGCCTGCGACTCTTCAGGGACAAAATCAAGGACATGAGAGATTCATTAGGCAGGGCCCATGCAGCAAAATGCTCAGAGGCCTCTACAACTGTAGAGCCAGAGTAAGCAAAGTTTTAATTCAGGCAATAAACTTCTATGTAACTTTGAAGAACTCCCAGGAAAACAATGAGGAGGAGCCACATCAGATTTTTTTACATTTTTAGGTTTTTGTTTTTGTTATCCTCTTTTAATTAGTTGAACTAGATGGGCTTTTGTTTTTTTATAAGGCTATGTAACTATGTAAGATGCAGCTAAAGAAGAGTTAAAGGAATTTTTAGGACTCAGAGGAGAACAGACCAGACTCGCGGTGTCAGGACCATGGGAATGGGTACTGCAAGTAACCAAGAACGCTTGCTTGATCATGAGCTGGAGAGACCTGATACAGAGGGACTGCTCCTCCTATGCCTGAGATCCAATATGTTGCATTGCTCGACAGAACCAACTTAGCTGTAAACACCAGGTAAAAACATTGGGTACTCAAGAACAGGTTGCTTAGAACAGGAGAAGTTCGATTGGCCAGAGGTGACTAGGTCACTAGGTGGCAGCAAGAACTAACCGATGTAGAACGGCATGTCTCTTGCTAATAGCAGCAATGGCAATGTACATTCAGCTGTGGAGAGTGCCGCAATGTGAAGCCCAGTGCCCGAAGATCACATTCCAAGTTATCCCTGCAATCGGCAAGCCCAGTGGGGTCAGGGTATGGCCTCCAAAGCTACTGCTAAGGGTATGCCGATTAGGATAGCTGCATAGGAGACCAGCTCAAAAAGCATGCAGAGAAGTCCTGGCGTCTTTTATCTACTTAGAAAAGTTTAGCTATTCTTTTGATAGTAAAAATTATTAACCTTTCCTCAGTAAATAACAGACGTCTCCCAGGACACTAGAAAAAAAACGAAGGCATGCTGGGTGGGTAAACCGGAAATCCTCCTGTAGGTGGAAGTTTATAACCTATTTGTCTATGAATCCTATGTCCCTTGATGAACAAAAAAGGAAAGAAATTTATAAAAAATTGATGTATGATAAAATAAAACATATTTGTAAATGAGCATGTACACCCCTAATTACCAAAGATAAAGGTAGTACACAACAAGTTAACAGGCATATAATGTTTATTTCTCTGCAAAAAATATGTCCTGAATTTCTGGTGGTCTGCTTGTGTTTCCATCACAAAACTTTCTTATATCGGCTTTCTATAACACATTCAGCCATTCATTCATAACCAGTTGCTATGCAGTTTATACTACACATAGAGCATACAAGGTTCAGCTGTCTAAATGCCAACCTCCATCCCTTAATCTCCTCTCCCCACTTCTGTCGTCTGGAAATGAATCATTCCAGATGTCCATTTCCAAGTTTAATACCAAGTAAAAATGCTCTTATTGTTTTTTTTGCCAAAAAGTGAGTCAGCTGCAGGCTTATATCGTCCAATGGGATAAAATCAGAATATTGCTACAATAAAGTTTACAGCAAACAAAGAATAATTTTACATATATTTTATAATAACATAACAATTTATGTAATTTGTTGATCTAACACTTCAGTTGATGCTGGTTATATATATTATAGTTCTTCTAAAAAGAGAGCAGACACTCTAGCTGGCAGGCTTGTTTTAGTATTGCTCATGTACGTATATTTACACCATAGAAACGCCTGCTACTTGAATAATAAATTCAAGACTGCACAGTAACAAGCCAAGGCAGCCAGAGCACCTACGCACGCTTTGAATGCTAAATGACCAGCTAATGCTTGCTGCCACTTGAGCTTGCCTAATGACTTCCTTTTAAAGTGCTTGGGTGTCCTGAGAAATACTGCAGTCCGTAGGGACATCAAACAGGAATAACCTGTTACATTGGTCAACAATTGAAAGTTTGTTTGTTGTCCATCAGCAGACAGCTCCAACCAAAACTGGTTTCTGGTATCAACCCTCGTGAGAGCCTGGCTCCATCCATCCCACCATGTTTGCCATATCCAGCTTGACTTTTTGTAAGTCAGTCGTGTCACTTGTTTATTGCAAAGAGCCAACACTTCAAAAAGAGAAATGAAATATACTTCCTAGGAGTGTTATGGAATAACCTGTTACATTGGTCAACAATTGAAAGTTTGTTTGTTGTCCATCAGCAGACAGCTCCAACCAAAACTGGTTTCTGGTATCAACCCTCGTGAGAGCCTGGCTCCATCCATCCCACCATGTTTGCCATATCCAGCTTGACTTTTTGTGGTGTCACTTGTCTATTGCAAAGAGCCAACACTTCAAAAAGAGAAATTAAATATACTCATTAGGAGTGTTACAGTAAATGTAAGAACTTAAAGTTTAATGGCAAAACCTTTTTATCACTTTGTTATATGAATAAAGCCGGCACACGAAAAGGCTTCTTCCAAGTAAAATTCTTTATGCCAACATGGATAGCGGTGACAACATGACAAATCCTGACACGTTTCGGCTTTACGCCTTCCTCATAGCATTTTTTTTCACATTGGATAGCGTAAGGGTGGGTATTACCCCTGTGAGGGTTTTTTTTTTTTTTGCCATCTCTGTCCCACTTGGGAGATTTCCTTTAATTTCCTGTCCTGTCCCATACCCAAAACAGAAAGTGAGAGAAAATCCCTCCAAAGTGAGAGAATCCCTGGGTGTTCCCCTCTATTAATGTTCAGGTGTCAACCCAAAATTTGGGATTTTCTTTTACTTTCACTTTTGATGATAACAGTACACAGGACACATAGAGAGGGCGAATCTCCATAACAGCAACAAAATCCTGGCAGGTGCTCTAATTCCACTCCACTCTGTCCAAAATTAAAATAAAATGTTTGCCTTTAGTTACAATTGAATTTTTTTGTAAATAGACAATGACTAAGTGTGAAGCACTTAAAGTGGAACTAAAGCCAAAACATCTTTGAATTTGGATAGAGTAATAGAGGGTTATAACCCCATCAGGCTTTTTTTCCTGCCATCTATGTCACATTGGGGAAAATTCTGTTCAATTCCCATCTCAAAGCAAAGGCAGGAAGTGAGAGGAAATAGCTCTAAAGTAGGGGAATCCCTGGTTGGCACCAGGGTCACCATAACTAGTGTCTCTATTGGAAGATTTCCCTCTATTAACATTCTATCCCAAAATTTGGGATTGTTTTTTCACTTTTATTGATAGCACTAAACAAGATAAATAGAGAGGTTGAATTTCCCTAATGGGGCCAGAGACAGCAATAAAATCCTGACAGGTGTTCTAATTCCTCTCCACTCGATCCAAACTTTAAAAAAATGTGGCCTTCAGTTATACCTTAAAATGAATAATTCTTTGCTCCCACGCTGCTTATTTTAGTTTCCAGGAGAGAAGTAAAATGCCTGCATCTGCAGGTATGAGTGAAAATGTGGCTCCCTTCTCCTGTCTCTCCCCATGTATTTGCACTGGCGCTTTGTGATTTGGGCTGCAGAAAGAGTCCATAGCCATGTGCAAGCTCAGAGATGTTGGTTTGGAGCCTGAACAGAAAATTCTTTCTCCTGCAGCTGAACAGAGCATTGATTAACAAAAGGTGAGTATGTGCCCACCTTTAGTAGGGGGTAGAGCTGAGTGAACCTTTTACTTTGCACTGCATGGTCAAAGGAAAGGTTCATTCTATTGTGTAGGCTGCAAAAAAGAGAAAAATATTTTTAGACCATGTGCCATTTCAAATAGTATACCAGTATTACTATAAAAATATTGAGAGAATGAGTTAGCTATTGCATAATAGGTGACATAAGGTGTTATATGTACCTGAGTTGTAAGTGCCTCTGATAGCGTCTCTAGAACCCAAAAAGTTCAACCAACTTTAAGGCCGGGTTTATATATGCGTGGCCGGCCACGATTTGCGGCCCAGGGTCCGGTGCGTTTCTGTTCATCGGTTCAGGAGCAAATCAGGTCCGCATTGTTCCCTAAATTTGCACCTGATCCGGACCCAAAAATGCACAGGACCCTTTTGTACCCTACATGTGTGAACCGGCTCCATTGAGAACCAGTCACGTTCAATTCGATGTGGTTAAAACCACATCTAATTCGCATATATGTGAACCTGGCCTAAAGTGTTTGTTACCCCAACAGTTCATATTCCTGATATGTGCCTGCTGTGCTATGTACCTGAATGAAAACATATCATGTTCTCTTTATTTTGCTTCCTTTGTGTGAAATTCCAGGTGTTCTTGCCAGTCTGTCTTGCTTTCCTATTAAAAACTGACCACACTAAGCAGAACACACCATGGTCAGATCTCTAGCTGTGCTAGGAACTAATTGTCCTCCAATGATCAGGCGTGTACCGACACCCCCATCCCCCCCTGCACGGCCTTTCACTGGTAAGCTCATTGTACTGCTGCTTCTCCTCCCCTAGCTCTTATACAGCTGAGAACAGAGGGTCTGGGATCACTTAATAAAAGAGGGGGAAAAAAGGTATTTATGTTTATTATAGCCAGTGTTGGTCATGTAACCTAAAAAAAGTAATTAGTTATAGTTACCAGTTACTTCTCCCAAAAAGTAACTAAGTTAGTAACTGAGTTACATCAGTAAAAAGTAACTAATTACCAGGGAAAGTAACTATTGCGTTACTTTAAAAAAAAAATAATCAAATATGTCAAATAACTTGTATGCCCCTTGTAAGCGTGGTATTTACTTAGTGGTACCTGAGTGGTATTTGCTGAGTTGTACCTGCGTGATACACTGGTACGGTACCCGAGTGGTATTTGCTGAGTGGCACTGGTGGTGCCTGAGTGGTATTTGCTGAGTGGTACTGGCTGGCTGTGTGGTACACTGGTACCTGAGTGGTATTTGCTGAGTGGTACCTGAGTGGTATTTGCTGAGTGGTAAATGAAGTGGTATTTGCTGAGAGTGGCACTGTGGTACCTGCGTGGTACACTGCCAGTGTATAGGGTGGGTGGGTAGGTGTGTTTGGGGGTCAATGGGTGCATAGGGTGGGTAGGTAGGTGTATTTATGGGTCAGTGTGTGTATAGGGTGGGTAGATAGGTGTATATAGGGGTCAGCAGGTGTAAACGCTGCTCACTGGAGCTCTATTGCGGCAAAGTGGCTCGATAACGTCTGGCGACGTAGACCTATGTCGCCAGACATTCCCCTCTCTCGGCGGCGCGCGCGCCACCGGAGGCTCGCACGCCACCGGAGGCTCGCTCCCGCTGTGTCACAGTCACAGCGGGAGTCGGGCCAGGGGAGGAGCGGTGGTGATCACCGCCGCTCTTCCCAATCGTTGGGGAATCGAGTGTGGAGATCCGCCCGCTTGTGTAAACAAAGCGGGCGGATCTCCTAAGTGACAGGCAGGGTCAGATTGCAGGGTTCAGCATAGCTGAACCTGTGATCTGTCCCTGTGTCATTCAGTCGCCTCCCCCCACACACGTTAGTAAGCACCAGGCATACATTGACCCCTTGATCACCAATAAAAATTAACCCCTTCCCTGCCAGTGTTATTTTTACAGTAACAGTGCATATTTATAGCACTGATTACTGTAGTAATGTCACTGGTACCCCCAAAAGTGTCAAAAATGTCAGTCAAGGGTCCGATCTGTCCGCCCGCAATGTCGCAGTCCCGCAAACAAAATCGCAGATCGCCGCCATTACTCGTTAGAAAAAAAAACACCAAAGACGACAGAAATCTTTCTCTTAGTTAGTAAATGCAATAACTTTTGCGCAAACCAATCAAAATACGCTTATTGCGATTTTTTTTTTACCAAAAATATGTAGCAGAAAACAAATTGGCCTAAAATGATAAAAAAATTAGATTTTTACATTTTTTTGGGGGGAATTTCATATAAAAAAATGTGAAAAATATTGTTATTTTTTCAAAATTGTCGCTCTTTTTTTGTTTATAGCGCAAAAAGTAAAAATCGCACAGGTGATCAAATACCACCAAAAGAAAGCTCTTTTTGTGGTAAAAAAAGGACGTAAATTTCGTTTGGGTACGGCGTTGCACGACCGCGCAATTGTCAGTTAAAGTCGCACAGTGCCGAATCGCAAAAAGTGGCCTGGACGTAAGACAGCAAAATCCTCCGGTGGTAAAGTGGTTAAAAAAAGATCATAAATTGTAGGGAGGGTCCCACTTGTTTTGCACAAATGAAGAATGCACATTCGCATTTAGACATATCAGCTCCACACATTTGCAGGGACTAAACAATTTTTTTTTTTTTTTTTCGTGGGAATCTGCACACACCTCAGTTTTAATATAGACCCTTGTATCATTGAACCCAAGGAGCGTGATAATCTGCTGGGAACTGTGAAGAAAATGAATGTAATTGTAAGCATACAATGACCTTTAAAACAACCCCCATTTCCTAACATTGTTCCTGCTGGTGGCTGGATGGTGGGTAAAACACAGTGATTTAAACACATCGTATAAGTAACGACCGACCTTCCTATGAAACCACTGAAATATTTTCTTTGGCCTAAATCTGGGGCTGTCAGATGAGACACGTCTTAAAAAAAAAGTAAACGATGTTTATTTTAATTTTTCCCAAGCTTTGTTCATCTCTATCCTTTTCATATGTAATGTCTACCACAGGAAACACTCGTTATGTAAACTACTTTAATGGAAATGTATAGGGATTTTGTTTATATTGTATTTCCTTATCATGTGCACATTTAATGTTTATCTGAAATGTTTTACTATAGTGAACATTTATTTTGCATTTAAATATTTTTTTGTTATATTTTTATTGTTTACATTTCAAGCAGCCGGTGGATCACTAGGCCTATTTTCCATGATGAATTTGAACTGCTTTTCTTAAAGTTTATGTATACGCCATCATCCCCAAAACTTATTTTTATATTTTGGATAGAGTAGGGTGGAGTTAAAACATCTACAAGGTTCATTTTTTTTTTTTTTTACTGCCAGTGCCCTGCTGGGGAGATTTCCCTTTGCTTCCTGTCTTGGAGATGCAAACAGGAAGTGAAACCACAGATCACAACAAAAAAAGCTTACAGCAACAAAAAATGTCCCCACTCTATCCAAAACTGAAAAAAGTTTTACCTTTACATATGTATTAAAGCAGAATGTAACTGTATCTGAGCACCACAAACTAAAAATGCTATTAAATTATTTTTTAATATTCAAAACAAATTCACCCATCCACACACGCTTTCATGATCTATTTTGTTGAGAAACCCCTCCAGCATTTCTTAGCTGTGATCCTCTTGAGAAAAGGCAGATGACTATTGTAGCATTTATTTGGAATCCATGCGCCCTTAGCTCAGGCATGCAGGCAGGAGGGTGTGCTAGGCTCCTCCTCTCTTCTATATAAGGGCTCTCCAAACTTTTCAATTAAAGGGCCAGTTTAATGTTCCTCAGACTTTAATGAGGCCGGATTGTGGCTAGTGAGGGTATTAAATGTCCCGGGCAGCATCAGTGGAATTTGTGGTCAGTAGGAGGTGGAATGGTGCCCCTTCATGGCATTAGTGGTACTAATAGTGCTAGGGTTGCCACTTTTTCTTCAAGCTTGTTTTTTTTAGCATACAGCAGGGGTGTCAAACTCAACTTCATCGAGGCCCGCATCAGCATTATAATTGCCCTCAAAGGGCCGGCTGCATCTCTAATACTAGATGTCCAGAGTATCCCAAACCCCTTAAATTTAGATGTTTAGAGTCCACCCCCACCCTCTCTTACATCAAAGTGCACCCCCTTACCTTGTGTTTCTGCTTGGAAGAAGTTGGTGGCAGAGCCGGGAAGGGAAGCAGAAAGTGCAGGGTCTGCAGGAGGCCCAATGGAGGGCTGGAGCTCTACTACAGCTCCAGGAGAGGTGTGAGGGCCACATGAAATGGAGTGGAGGGCCGGATTCAGCCCACGGGCCTTGTGTTGGACACATGTGTCATACAGTATAGGATTGTAACAGACCTGGAACATCTTTGAGTGCTGCAAAGAGAATAGTAATGTGGCGTGCATAGTGCCCCCTTACCCTCCTGTAAGGCCCTGTTCTGAGCCACATTCCTGTCTGAATATTGTGTCCGGGTTTCAGGTTGACTAAAACCCGGACTCATGATTCAAAACCCAGACTTTCTGGGGGAATCCCAAACAGGTGGCAACCCTAAATAGTGCCCCATTGTTGGTGTCAGTGGGAGGAATAGTGCATCATATCATTGGTAGAAGTAGTGCCCCAAGGGCTAGATGCAGGCTAGTAAATGTGGCCCATCTGTCCCTCGGGCCGCAGTTTGGGAACCCCTGCTCTAGGTGAAAGAAAAAAAATGCCCAGGACGACTCTTGGGATGTATGACATGATTTTGGCCTAGGCCAGAAACCAGGAAACAACTGAAGAAATGTAAAAAAGTGCATTCTCTTATTAAACCACTTGCCGTCTGCTCACGTTGAGCCTACTGCGGCAAAGTGGTTAGTTATCGTCTGGCGACGTAGACCTACGTCGCCAGACACTCCCCTTTCTCGGCGGCGCGGGCGCGCCGCCGGAGGCTCGCTCCCGCTGTATTCAGTCACAGCGGGAATCGGGCCAGGGGAGGAGCAGCGTCAATCGCCGCTGCTCTTCCCCGATCGTCGGGGAATCGAGTGTGGAGATCTGCCTGCTTGTGTAAACACAAGCGGGCGGATCTCCTAAGTGACAGACAGGGTCAGATTGCAGGGTTCAGCATAGTTGAACCCTCGATCTGTCCCTGTGTCACTCAGTCACCTCCCCCCACACACGTCAGTAAGCACCAGGCATACATTAACCCCTCCCTCTCCAAAAAAATTAACCCCTTCCCTGCCAGTGAAATTTTTACAGTAACAGTGCAAATATATAGCACTGATTACTGCAGTAATGTCACTGGTACCCCCAAAAGTGTCAGAAATGTCAGTCAAGGGTCTGATCTGTCCGCCGCAATGTCGCAGTCCCGCAAAAGAATTGCAGATCGCCGCCATTACGCGTTAAAAAAAAAACACCAAAAATGACAGAAATCTTTCCCTTTGTTAGTAAACGCAATAACTTTTGCGCAAACCAATTAAAATACGCTTATTGTGATTTTTTTTACCAATCATAGGTAGCAGAAAACAAATTGGCCAAAAATTTTAAATAAATTTGATTTTTAAATTTTTTTTGGGGGGGGGGGAATTTCATATAAAAAAAATGTTAAAAATATTGTTATTTTTTCAAAATTGTTGCTCTTTTTTTGTTTATAGCGCAAAAAGTAAAAATCGCACAGGTGATCAAATACCACCAAAAGAAAGCTCTGTTTGTGGGAAAAAAAAGGACATAAATTTTGTTTGGGTACGGCGTTGCACGACCGCGCAATTGTCAGTTAAAGTCGCACAGTGCCGAATCGCAGAAAGTGGCCTGGACGTAAGACAGCAAAATCCTCTAGTGGTAAAGTGGTTAAAAAAAAAGAAAATAATTAAAAAAATAGGTAATGCTGAGAGAGTTTAGTTCTGCCTTAAAGCCCAGCACCACCCAAAATATTTTCTCTAGTTTTTAACAGTGTTGAGCAATGCTGACAGGAATTCTAACCCTCCGTTACTATACTAAAAAAAAAGAAAAATGTATTTATGTCTGTGTTGCTATTGGAACAGGTCGGGTGAACTCGTTTTCATTGTGATAGTAAGTAAAGGGAGTAAAGCCCCGTACACACGTACCGATGGTCGGCATACAAATGTTCCTCTTTTCTCCCCGGGATGTCGGTGTCTGTTGAAAAGTGCAAAGACAGCACAAGGACAGCACAAGAATTTTGTCTGCAGACTTCAGCTGACTGCAGAAGTGATGTCATGTAATGGTTAACTTTCCCTGTGTTTTTAATTTTCTGAGCATGCCCAGTCTTGCAAATCTGCGGTCTGTCGGCCGAATTCTGTACTGACAGGCGAACAATCGTCCGTTCTGGTGTCGGCATACAAAAATTTTCATGTTTGCAAGAAAGACTTTTGTCCGCGGATTGTGCGCAGACATCTGTCGGAGGCACCATACTAACACGCGTACAATCGGCAGATCCTTCGTCCACCGACGTTTGTATGCCGACGATCGGTACGTGTGTACGGGCCTTTAGTAATGCCCCATACACACGTGCAGATTATCTGCAGACTTTTGTCTGCAGACTTACCAAAACCATATAATATGAGGTCAAACCTAAACACTTTCAATTTGTATGCAATCCGGCAGGCCCTTGCACTACATAGAAAAGGTAAATCTGCAGACAAAAGTCTGCAGATAATCTGCACGTGTGTATGGGGCATAAAGGGCAATCTCCCATATGGAGCCCCAGCAGGAGGCAGTAAAAACAAGGTTCCCCTTCAAACCTTGCCCATTCTATTTCAAACTTAAAAAAATTAGGCTGGAGGTACACTGTAATGAGCCCTTTAATGTTTGTTTTAACTAAAAGGTGACATGTTCATTGAAAAATATTGCATAAATGTTTTAATAGTGTATTCTTTTTTCCCTATCTAGAAAATGGTGTTCGGTGGTGAAAAGCCAAATGGTATCATATGTGGATTTGTGCAGAACAGAGAAATATGTGATAAGGTCTCAGCAGCCCTGTCCCTTTGGAACCCCAGACTGCCAAAAGACTATGTGAGTATAGAAATAAAAATCCTAAAATATACTTAAAGTGTATGCAAAGGCAACTTTTTTTTTTTTTTAGTTCTGGAATAGGAAAAGGTTGGACACTTTGACAAGTTTGTACTGCTGCCTGTGTCTCTGCTGGTGAGATTACCTCTATGTCACTAAGAGCCCTTTCACACTGACTAGTTTTTAATGCGCTTTTGGTGTTTAAAAAGCAGAAGAAAAATGCATGAAATATATCCCTTGAACTCCTAAGGAACTCTTCACACCAATGAGCTGCGGGTGCGGTGCATTTTTAAATATACTGAATTTGTGGTGCACCGCAGTTGCGTTTTTGGTGTACTTTTTGAGTCACATGTCCATGTTTCACAGGTGCATGCTGGGAGTCTGGCAACCAGAAAACACATGGTAAAGGAATCAAAACCACATATGTGATTTTACGCTGTTTTTTTCAGCGGAGCAGTGCAAAAGAAAATGAATGTGATGGGAAATGGGGAAAAAAACAACTTCATTTTAGCAAGAGGTGAAGAATATCCTTGAATGGGGCATCTGTTCCTGTTTAATTGACAGGAACTGAAGGAAAATCTCCTCTGTGGGATATAGACAATATGCAATTTTAACTATTCTCTAATGTCTAAAACTTAAAGAAAAAAAAAAACGTTTTGACTTTATGAACACTTTGGAAATGTCAATTTGCAATGGAGCTACTCTTTACTTTGCAAGAAATAGGAAAGGTATCCATCTTCCATTGGGTCATACAGAAGCATCCTTTAATGTTTTTGAATCTAAATCAAATACCCACAAATCACAATGAGCTCTTGCCATGGCAGTTTATAATGTGGAAAGTTATGCCAATGGACTGGAGTCTGTATTGCTATGGAGTTTTCATTAACACATTCATTAGCCCTGTACGCAAGTTGGATTCTCTGTGAGAACACATCAAAGGCTCACAAACTGCAGGTGAAAACAGAAGCTTGATGGCCAACTAAGCTTTTAAACTGTTATGTTATCTCACCCCACCACAGGGTTTCAAGGAACAATAAAAAAAAAAAAAAAAAACAGTACATAGCCTGAATCTAAACTTCCACGCACCTGAAGAAATATGTTAGGGTGCCGTTGCTTCTTAAATCTACTAACAGTGAGAGTTTATGTATAGTGGTGGCTAAAGGTTTTGAGAGTGACACAAATATTATTTCTCTTACGTCCTCCGACAGTCGCCGCCTCCTCTACGTCATCACTATTGGGTATTACAAAATAGTGCAAAATGTGACAATTATACTTAATCTTGTAAATGAGTAGATAATAAATCCAATAAATAAATGAATAAAAAATAGAAAATAGTTATTAAATATATGGTGTTTGAAGTGAAGTAAAAAAACTGGGTATGTATACAAAGTTAGTGGTTACAATTGCCACTATAAAATGCTAAATGAGGTAGTTGTGAATAAATACTATAAAAATGCCAATTGTATATCCTTTTGTTAAATGCTCATGTAATGTGTCGGTCTGGACACTGGGGGTCACACTTACCCTGGGACACACAGAAGTGTATAAGCCAGATAACAGGAACTAAGTAATTCTCAAACCTGCCTGTTGGTGGTCCCACAGGACCAGAAAGATCCCATCTGGGTGTAAAGGGAAAAAATAAAAGATCCTTAGTGTGACAAGTAGAGAGCAAGTATACAAGGCAATAGTATCGACTCACGCTTGAAATTGATGCAGCAGATCTTCTCAGATACTGGCAGTCTGCGCCGGGGAAAAAACTACAGCGTTCCAAGCATCGGCGAGCTGCGGACCGGAAGTGACGTGGGTTTCCGCCCGACGTACGTTTCGTCATAGGACGTCTACGGGGAGCGGTGCCCGTCAGTCGACCTCACTGTCCTAATATAGCCATAGTCATCCCAACGGCCTATAGGTTGCCTCAATGCACATCTGCCAATAGTTGCTCAGTATTGGAAACAGATGGGACGTGCAGGCTTATTATGGGATGCATATTAAAGGCTATTGTTATCATCATGTTAGATCGTGCTGCCATCTGGTGGATCCAATTTATATTACAAGGATATTTAAAATTAACTTTATTAAGAACAAATATGTGTAATAAAATGTGTATATAGAATTAATAAAAAGACAAAGATATAATTAAAAAAGGCGATAAACGTATTTTGTAAGGTGCTTTAATAGTGAATCAGTGTATATTAGTGAAAAAAAGAGGAGAGACGAGTCCAAAGGAGAGGACTGTGGTGAGTGGTTAAAATATAATATATAAGCCAAGGGCACATATATAAAAGTGCTGACGTTGAAGTAAAGAAATTGACGTTGAAGTAAAAGAATAAATAAGCAAATCTTTAGTGTCTGAGATATAAATTATTTGGTATATGTACTTATAGTGAATAATGAAAGTGATGTGAAGATAGATAAAGAACACCCGTGAGAACTTGAAAATTATACATTGAAGCGAGTGTGGGAAGGGATATTCAAAAAATTCCATATAAAAGATGTTTAAATAGAAAACAGGCTTATTCCTTGAAATGGTCTGTCCATTTTTTCTAAAAGGACAAAAAGTAAAGGGTTCCACATAGAGGGGAGAAAGTTCAAAAAATCAAAGAATTAAAAAATTAAAAAAATTTAAAAAAATTTAAAAAAATTTAAAGTGATGCTGGATGGGAAGGTTGAGAACAACCAAGGGAAAAAAACAGACAAATGGAGGAAAAAAAAAAAATGGAGGAAAAAATTATATCCATGTATGCTGAATGAGAAGGTTGAAGTGATGCTGGATGAAAAGGTTACAAACAACCAAAAAGAAGAACAGACAGATGGAGGAAAAAATTATTATATCGATGTAGTAGTCAATTGCTTAATGAATTGAAATCTATATCTTCTCATAAAGGGTAATATAATCCAGATACTTGTGTGAAGAGGGTATATTTATGTAAAAACATATAGAAAATTGGAACTCTAAAAAAAAAAAAAAAAAAAAATTGGAACTCTAAAAAAAGAAACTCTAAAAAGTACCCATAGGGGAATAACAGTCATTAAACCGTTTAAGGAGATCCCAATCATCGAAAATGGTATAAACCGGATAATTGTAGTAACGTGATGTTGGATGAGAAGGTTAACAGAGTCTGCTTGGGTGAAGAAGGCGCAACATCCCAAGAGCTGAATGAAGGGAAGAAAGCATATCAGAAAAAACACACATATCAGATGAAAAAAAGGGGGGGTAGATTGCCACGATGCAATATGCATCCCCGTAAAAACATATGTATTGTAAACATGTATAAAAATGTTCATAAAAATATTATATATAAAAGGGAAAAAACATATGTAAAAGAAGATAAAATCAGAGGTTGTTTCGTAGTAGAAAAATAAAGACCAACAGGATAAAAAATGGAATTATGTGTCTGTGATAAAACAATTTAAATTTCTTAATGCGCTCTCTTCGACCCGAAGGGTTAAATGCTGACATCGATTTAAATTGTTTAAATTGTTTTAAATTGTTTTATCACAGACACATAATTCCATTTTTTATCCTGTTGGTCTTTATTTTTCTACTACGAAACAACCTCTGATTTTATCTTCTTTTACATATGTTTTTTCCCTTTTATATATAATATTTTTATGAACATTTTTATACATGTTTACAATACATATGTTTTTACGGGGATGCATATTGCATCGTGGCAATCTACCCCCCCTTTTTTTCATCTGATATGTGTGTTTTTTCTGATATGCTTTCTTCCCTTCATTCAGCTCTTGGGATGTTGCGCCTTCTTCACCCAAGCAGACTCTGTTAACCTTCTCATCCAACATCACGTTACTACAATTATCCGGTTTATACCATTTTCGATGATTGGGATCTCCTTAAACGGTTTAATGACTGTTATTCCCCTATGGGTACTTTTTAGAGTTTCTTTTTTTAGAGTTCCAATTTTTTTTTTTTTTTTTAGAGTTCCAATTTTCTATATGTTTTTACATAAATATACCCTCTTCACACAAGTATCTGGATTATATTACCCTTTATGAGAAGATATAGATTTCAATTCATTAAGCAATTGACTACTACATCGATATAATAATTTTTTCCTCCATCTGTCTGTTCTTCTTTTTGGTTGTTTGTAACCTTTTCATCCAGCATCACTTCAACCTTCTCATTCAGCATACATGGATATAATTTTTTCCTCCATTTTTTTTTTTTTTCCTCCATTTGTCTGTTTTTTTCCCTTGGTTGTTCTCAACCTTCCCATCCAGCATCACTTTAAATTTTTTTAAATTTTTTTAAATTTTTTTAATTTTTTAATTCTTTGATTTTTTGAACTTTCTCCCCTCTATGTGGAACCCTTTACTTTTTGTCCTTTTAGAAAAAATGGACAGACCATTTCAAGGAATAAGCCTGTTTTCTATTTAAACATCTTTTATATGGAATTTTTTGAATATCCCTTCCCACACTCGCTTCAATGTATAATTTTCAAGTTCTCACGGGTGTTCTTTATCTATCTTCACATCACTTTCATTATTCACTATAAGTACATATACCAAATAATTTATATCTCAGACACTAAAGATTTGCTTATTTATTCTTTTACTTCAACGTCAATTTCTTTACTTCAACGTCAGCACTTTTATATATGTGCCCTTGGCTTATATATTATATTTTAACCACTCACCACAGTCCTCTCCTTTGGACTCGTCTCTCCTCTTTTTTTCACTAATATACACTGATTCACTATTAAAGCACCTTACAAAATACGTTTATCGCCTTTTTTAATTATATCTTTGTCTTTTTATTAATTCTATATACACATTTTATTACACATATTTGTTCTTAATAAAGTTAATTTTAAATATCCTTGTAATATAAATTGGATCCACCAGATGGCAGCACGATCTAACATGATGATAACAATAGCCTTTAATATGCATCCCATAATAAGCCTGCACGTCCCATCTGTTTCCAATACTGAGCAACTATTGGCAGATGTGCATTGAGGCAACCTATAGGCCGTTGGGATGACTATGGCTATATTAGGACAGTGAGGTCGACTGACGGGCACCGCTCCCCGTAGACGTCCTATGACGAAACGTACGTCGGGCGGAAACCCACGTCACTTCCGGTCCGCAGCTCGCCGATGCTTGGAACGCTGTAGTTTTTTCCCCGGCGCAGACTGCCAGTATCTGAGAAGATCTGCTGCATCAATTTCAAGCGTGAGTCGATACTATTGCCTTGTATACTTGCTCTCTACTTGTCACACTAAGGATCTTTTATTTTTTCCCTTTACACCCAGATGGGATCTTTCTGGTCCTGTGGGACCACCAACAGGCAGGTTTGAGAATTACTTAGTTCCTGTTATCTGGCTTATACACTTCTGTGTGTCCCAGGGTAAGTGTGACCCCCAGTGTCCAGACCGACACATTACATGAGCATTTAACAAAAGGATATACAATTGGCATTTTTATAGTATTTATTCACAACTACCTCATTTAGCATTTTATAGTGGCAATTGTAACCACTAACTTTGTATACATACCCAGTTTTTTTACTTCACTTCAAACACCATATATTTAATAACTATTTTCTATTTTTTATTCATTTATTTATTGGATTTATTATCTACTCATTTACAAGATTAAGTATAATTGTCACATTTTGCACTATTTTGTATGCACTAAGCACTTTTTCCTCTTTTACTCACATCGTTGCACATGTGGTAGGTAGCGCCGATTTCCAACCCTTCACCCCCACATTACATTCCTGCCCCTAAGCTTCTTAGAGGTCGGTTGGTGGCTGCAACCTTTTATATTTTCACCGCCTGGCTGTTCTTATTCATAGCGCTGGTTCTACACCCCCCATTTACACTATTGGGTATTGTCTTCCTATCCGTAGGAATAGCTAGGCATATAGACTTAGTCAAAAGACAAAAGGCATTAGCATATACACACCCACGGGGGCTGTCCCATCCGGTCAATACCCCCCCTGCATCACCACTCCCAACTCAGTTTGGTAGCATAGCAGTAGGTAATAAGAACCCCAAAAGAGGGGTGGGGGCGGCGACTGTCGGAGGACTCAGAGAAAGGAATTTTACAGGTAAGATTTTACAAAAATTCAGTTTTTTCACAAAGTCTGCTGCCTCTGTTTTGTATGATGGCAATTTGGATATACTCCAGAATGTTATGAAGAGTGATCAGGTGAATTTCAATAAATTGTAAAGTTCTTCTTTGCCGGGGTAAAGCTGTCCACTCCAACGGCTCTCACCGTTGTCAGTCTGCAATTGTGAATGGGAAGACTAGCCTGAAGTAGAGCCGTCTGAAAGTGAAGCTTGAAGCGCTCGTGAAGCGCAGCGTGGAAGAGATGATGTAGATGCAGTGGTGGTGCGGAGGATGGTCAATGTGGACAGCTTTACCCCAGATGCTTGCATACATAGATGTGCCTGTTTAATCATCAACCATGTGAGTTGCTAAATGTTTTACCTTCATTAAATGTAACCATATTGATACACTTAGAGTTGCCTCTCCAACCTGAGCATTCTCTTTTATACTCTGTAGCTCCTGCTGGATTCAGCTTTATGCATTCCCTAATGACAGTTTTTTTTTGTGGCTGTGGTTGTAGAACGTATCATCTGAGTTTCCATTATTTCTTATGGGAAAATTCACTTTGAGCACTTTCGATTACAAGCACGTTTCCAGAATGAATTATGCTCGCAATCCAAGGTTTTACTGTAATTCTATTGAAGTATTGTATAAACAGCGCAATGAGTTGTAAATTAAAGCACACCTGTGTGTTAGATCCCTAGTTGCCCTTAAATAGTAGGTGTAGCCAACATCCCGATATGAAATTTATAAGAAGTTTTGGTGCCTCAAACCAAAAAAGATGGGACTTTATGGGCTAGTCAAGAAATAAGTCCTTACTACAAACAGAAATGCGGTGGATAAAAAAACTCAACGCTACTAGACCCCCAGGACTTAATGATAACGAAAGTTATCGCCCCTTCTTAGAGGGCTTCGTCTCCGGAAAAACAGACTAAACACACTCTATTCCATAATAATCCCCAGCAAGCTTCTAGTCTCTCCTTTCGTACATTTGCAAAGAGACATACACTTTATTTGGCATGTTATCATCAACAGTAGGATGCCCCGCCCTGACCTGCACTGTCCCCCCGAGTGCAACCCACTCTTCCCTTCATGTTACTAATTTGCTGCAATTTATCATGTTTAATATAAAATGTTCTAACATATACTCTCATTTTCCTAATTATCAGTGATGCTTTTGTATTATATTTTATTTATACCCTTCTTGTGACATAAGTGGCGTCTCAATATCCCCGCGCCTTTACTCTGCCATCCCAAAACACACCCGGCACAGGTGACCCCAGAGGCCTCTCCCTGGGGACCTGACAGAGAAATGCTCCCGTCCCAGGGAGCACTATCTCCGTCCTTCCTGTGTCGGCGGCTTCGGGACATCTCCCTTCCATCAGTCACAGGCTGGATGCGCGCGCAGGTCCGCCTGACGCGCTCCACGCCGACACGCACACCCGGAAGCCGGGTCTGCGCTGTGACGCTCCGATGCGCTATTGCGCATGCGCGAGCGGGTATATAAAGCCGGGGATTTCTAACAGGGCGCCACTTCCCTCTAGCTGAGGGAACGTACCGGACGCCCAGGACCCGCTGCTCTTCAACATTCAGGAACCTAATTCCCTCTAAAACTGTAAGTTTACCATCCAACAGTGTCGATTCACTGCACTGTTGGATGATTCTTTCAAAATAAATGCCTTTTGAACAAAGGCTCATATGTATATTACTGTTACTAGGGAAACAACCGGGATACCATACCGGAGCTCCCTCTACTGGCCACAAAAAACAACCACATCCATTTTGTAAGTGTAAAATCATTTTTTTACTTCATTAAATGACTTACCTCATCATCATGCTCTTCCACATCTGAATAATTACCGTACTAAACATTTTAGGATACTACAAGGGACTTTTCCCCTTCAACAAGAGCAACGATCTCAAATTGTAAGTCAGTTAACAAATTTCTACACAAACCATTCCAATATTTCAACAAATTCACCTAAACTCCTTCTCACCATAGAGACAGTGATTCCCCCAAATCCTGTGTGCAATATTTTGAGAGAACAGATAACAAGGTCCGGGACCAGACGCCAATGTCACAAGTATGTTGATATACTCCTCTTTTTCCTATTTACTGGAAATATTCACATATAATGCAAACAACTTATTATTTTTACCATATATCTTCCAGATATGGTGATCAACCCTCTTTCCTTGATAAAGGCAACATATAGAATGCCGAAACGCGTTGGAAATTAGAGATATACACTCTCTCTCAACACATTCCTGAGTCTCACATATGAGCCGGAACAGACAGAGAATTATATCTATGTTCACCATTCACTTTGTCACCTCTTCCATCTTATCCTTCACTATACACATGGGTCTATAACCCATTTGCACTTATTTTTCTTTATTGTATTATGACCTATGTAATAAATTGTGATATACTTTTTTATATACTTTATTATTTCTTGACTAGCCCATAAAGTCCCATCTTTTTTGGTTTGAGGCACCAAAACTTCTTATAAATTTCATATCGGGATGTTGGCTACACCTACTATTTAAGGGCAACTAGGGATCTAACACACAAGTATCGATTTTTTGGATGGACAACACATCCGTGACCTCCTAGATCCATAGACCCAAAGTCTCCATATTATTTCGTTTTTTGTCGGGCAGCAAGGCAAAAACGCACATACTTATCGACTTAATCAACCCCGGCTTTCCCCTGTCTCTGAACTTTGGTTCACTCACGGAGAAGCCGCAGGGTTCCAAATATTGTTTTCCGGCTACTATTTAAATTCAAGCTGGATTCACTCGCAAGGGAAACTGGGGGCACAATGGGGGACCTTGTGGGTACGGAGTGGGACTCCCTGATGCTAAATATACAATCCAATTTCAAAGAGAAAGAACAGCTAAACTCTGACATCACCGCACTTTTTACTACTTTAAAAAAACACCTAGAAAGGAAGTCAGCCCTACACTGGCACGTCCGCACTTTTGACAGATACATAAAAGAAAATATTAACCCGGCTGGTTTACGTATCCAAATCTTTCCCACATTAGACAACATTACAGCTTTGATGAAACAAGAATGGGAAGATATACTTAACCAATGTTCAAAAAACCTCATGTTACTTCTTCAAGGGGAATACCTCCGACAAAGTAAAAGCCTTGAGGGAGAAATCAAAAAAATTTATGACCAACTCGCCCCATTAAAAACAGCCGCACTTTACAGCACAGAGGAAACCAAGCTAAAGGCACATCTGGAAGAGTACAGCAAGGAGATACTTGTCAAAAAAGAAAAGAAATATTGGCGCGACAAGAATGCATTTACACAAGGCCGCGCATACAGATGGACAAATTCCACAAGATCAAATCGCAACAAAAATCGTGCTCCAAGATATCCTTACCAGCAACAATCCTCTGACTCATCTTCCTACAACTCTGGCTCTGACATGAACAAAGGCAGAAATATGCCCCAAAAAAGTACCACACAAAGGACACCCAGGAACCCCGACAGAAACGACTGGGCAATACCTCAAGATCAATCAGAAGCCTGTGCATCTGACACCGAAATAACAGAAACTGCTACGAAAACATTAAAACCACATGAAATGTTCACCCGCTCCAAACAAAGGGGTGTTTTTTTAGGCAAAGTTTACAACAAAACCAAAGCGAACCAGGACACACAAAGACAGGAAGACAAGAGGGACTAAATGTCATAAACCTCTCTTCACATAACCTTACTACAGCACAGAAAGAAGTCCTATCTTTAGGACTGTCTTTCTGTCCCAACAAAAGTATGGATACTTTCGAAACCATTAAAGACATTAATTTATTTGCACGCAACCTTACTCTTAAGGTTTGCTATAGCAAAAAACCAATGACACAACCTACACCCACTCCACTTACAGCCGCTGAATTCAGGGCTATCAGAGACCTCAACCTACTCCTCGAGGAAGGTGGACTAGATGATTTAGAAGACACGGACTCATTAACAGACAGTGATGAAGAAGAACCCGATATCCCACCAACCACTACTATTCAATTCAAGAGGAAATCACCGAAATATCCCCCCATCAACACTAACCCAGCTATAGCACTATTTGTTCGTCAGACAACCAAAGATATTGAACAATTACGTAGAACCACCCACTCTACCAACTTAACTCCAGAACACACGAAAGCACTCAAAGAACTTCAAGATAACCAAGACATTACAATTAAACCCTCTGACAAGGGGGGTAATGTGGTTCTAATGAATAATGAAGATTACAAACAAATGTGTCTCAACATTCTGGAAAACAAAAAATATTATAAACAAATTTCTCCCCTTATGGTACACAGCTTTAATCAAGAATTCTATACACTGGTTGATCAAGCTTACAGCAACAATACCATCACTAAGACCCTCTGGGAGTTCATTCGAACAAAATATCCCAAGGTTCCGACTTTTTATGCCTTACCCAAAGTGCACAAAGATCCACAAAATCCACCCGGACGACCTATCATCTCCGGTAACGGCAGCATTACAGAAAAAATGAGCCAAGTCATTGATGCCCACCTCAAACCTCATGTTACCAAACTCACCTCCTACATCAAGGATACTGGACACTTACTTCAAATTTTGGATAATATATCAATACCTACTAATGCATTTCTGGTCACAATCGATGTCGAAACACTCTACAACAATATTCCCCATTCAAAAGGACTTCACTCAGTACAAAAAACTCTTTACCAACAAAGCGACCATGACATCAACTTTAATACATTTATTCTAACTATGTTGAAATTCATACTTCATCACAATATTTTCTCCTTCTGTGGCACATACTATGTGCAGACATGCGGCGTTGCCATGGGCACAAGCTGCGCGCCCTCTTACGCGAACATCTATTTGGGCGAATGGGAAGAGGACTTCTTAACATCAGAAGAAAACAACTTATATACCACCAATATCATGTTATGGCAAAGATACATCGATGATGTACTCCTTATCTGGAACGGCCCCGAATATCTACTCCTTGAATGTTTAAACAAAATGAATCATAACAGATACAACATGTATTTCACAATGACATACAGCCAAACAAAAATACCCTTCTTGGATACCTACATTTACAAAGATCAAACCGGCAATATCATGACCACCTTATTCAGAAAAGAGACTGCTGGCAATACCGTACTTCATGCTACCAGTTTTCACCCAGAACCCCTTAAAAAGTCCATCCCTCACAGTCAATTTTTAAGACTCAAGAGAATTTGCAGCAGTCCAACTAAATTCCAACAAGAGGCCGATGCTCTAACTGACAGATTGTTAGCACGAGGATATTCTCGAACATGCCTTAAGAAAGCATTTAATCGGGTCAACCAACAAGATCGACACACAATCCTGTTCAACAAAAATAAAAACCCAACAACGGATCCACCACCAACCAGAATAATACTCAGATTCTCCAACGAGCATAGTAAAATTCGCAATATATTAAAAAAGAACTGGTCCATCCTTACGGAAGATCCTTCATTGAAAGACTTATTACCCGACAACCCCCTCATCTCCTATAAAAAGACTCGCTCTGTGCATCAAACCCTCGTACACAGCGAAATGAAATCATATAAAGATCCTTGTAAAATCAAAGGCACCTTTCCCTGTGGATCATGCGCACAATGCGCCGTCATTCCCAAAACAACCTCTCTTCTGCTACCTAATGGTGAGCTCTTTTCCCCCAGACATTATGCAAATTGCAAAACGAAGGGGGTTATCTATATAATGAACTGTGAATGTGGCGCGTTCTACATCGGAAAGACGCGCCAAGAATTTGGACTCAGGGTCAACCAACACATGCAAAGCATGTCCATTGGTAACTTTTACTTACCGTTAGGCCGCCACATGTCTCATTTTCATAAATACAGAATGCCGAAAGTCAAATTTTCTGTTCTTGATCGTATACACATTCCAAGCAGAGGGGGAGACTGGAATAAGTCCTTACTACAAACAGAAATGCGGTGGATAAAAAAACTCAACGCTACTAGACCCCCAGGACTTAATGATAACGAAAGTTATCGCCCCTTCTTAGAGGGCTTCGTCTCCTGAAAAACAGACTAAACACACTCTATTCCATAATAATCCCCAGCAAGCTTCTAGTCTCTCCTTTCGTACATTTGCAAAGAGACATACACTTTATTTGGCATGTTATCATCAACAGTAGGATGCCCCGCCCTGACCTGCACTGTCCCCCCGAGTGCAACCCACTCTTCCCTTCATGTTACTAATTTGCTGCAATTTATCATGTTTAATATAAAATGTTCTAACATATACTCTCATTTTCCTAATTATCAGTGATGCTTTTGTATTATATTTTATTTATACCCTTCTTGTGACATAAGTGGCGTCTCAATATCCCCGCGCCTTTACTCTGCCATCCCAAAACACACCCGGCACAGGTGACCCCAGAGGCCTCTCCCTGGGGACCTGACAGAGAAATGCTCCCGTCCCAGGGAGCACTATCTCCGTCCTTCCTGTGTCGGCGGCTTCGGGACATCTCCCTTCCATCAGTCACAGGCTGGATGCGCGCGCAGGTCCGCCTGACGCGCTCCACGCCGACACGCACACCCGGAAGCCGGGTCTGCGCTGTGACGCTCCGATGCGCTATTGCGCATGCGCGAGCGGGTATATAAAGCCGGGGATTTCTAACAGGGCGCCACTTCCCTCTAGCTGAGGGAACGTACCGGACGCCCAGGACCCGCTGCTCTTCAACATTCAGGAACCTAATTCCCTCTAAAACTGTAAGTTTACCATCCAACAGTGTCGATTCACTGCACTGTTGGATGATTCTTTCAAAATAAATGCCTTTTGAACAAAGGCTCATATGTATATTACTGTTACTAGGGAAACAACCGGGATACCATACCGGAGCTCCCTCTACTGGCCACAAGAAACAACCACATCCATTTTGTAAGTGTAAAATCATTTTTTTACTTCATTAAATGACTTACCTCATCATCATGCTCTTCCACATCTGAATAATTACCGTACTAAACATTTTAGGATACTACAAGGGACTTTTCCCCTTCAACAAGAGCAACGATCTCAAATTGTAAGTCAGTTAACAAATTTCTACACAAACCATTCCAATATTTCAACAAATTCACCTAAACTCCTTCTCACCATAGAGACAGTGATTCCCCCAAATCCTGTGTGCAATATTTTGAGAGAACAGATAACAAGGTCCGGGACCAGACGCCAATGTCACAAGTATGTTGATATACTCCTCTTTTTCCTATTTACTGGAAATATTCACATATAATGCAAACAACTTATTATTTTTACCATATATCTTCCAGATATGGTGATCAACCCTCTTTCCTTGATAAAGGCAACATATAGAATGCCGAAACGCGTTGGAAATTAGAGATATACACTCTCTCTCAACACATTCCTGAGTCTCACATATGAGCCGGAACAGACAGAGAATTATATCTATGTTCACCATTCACTTTGTCACCTCTTCCATCTTATCCTTCACTATACACATGGGTCTATAACCCATTTGCACTTATTTTTCTTTATTGTATTATGACCTATGTAATAAATTGTGATATACTTTTTTATATACTTTATTATTTCTTGACTAGCCCATAAAGTCCCATCTTTTTTGGTTTGAGGCACCAAAACTTCTTATAAATTAAAGCACACCTTCCCTCCAATGTTTCAATAGTGTGTGAAAGAGAGTGTAATTCCTCCTCATCAACAAACAATGGGGAGATCTACTTCTGGTCCTACAGTTATGCCTCGTACACAATACAAGGTTGAACAAAAAAAAAAGACAACTCAGCTTGCAGCTTCTGTACTAACAATCCGATGTTAGTACAGCAATCTCCCCTGCTGTTCTTTTGTATTCCAACAGGGGGATGCCCCCCCCCCCATCCCCATCAGAACACTCTGGTCAGCGCTCTCTGGCATTGGCAGACCTTTTTCAATCATGACCCTTCAGCAGAAACCGGACGAGCGACCAGCTTCTGTCGGACCAGCTGCCATACACAGGGGCCGAATGTCGGCCAGTTTCTATTAAACCGGCCAATGCCGCCCGACATTCGGCCCATGTGTGCTAGGCTTAGCTTTTAGTGGAACTTTCTAATGCCTCTCTTTTGAGTGGCCTTTATGTATATTACCATTGAGGACTGCTCCAGAAAGAGGAAAATTCAGGTCACAGTTGGGCCTCATGCACACTGAATGTTTTTAATCCTGCTGTTAGAGGCGTTTCTGCCTCTAAACGCCCCTGCTTGTTAGCCTATGTGTCCAGGCACACATAGGCATTTAGAGGAGTTCAGAGGTAGGAGCATTTAGAGGAAGAACCCCCAACCCCCCACCTCGCCAGCATGTCCAGGAGCAGCAACGTTTTGGCAGAAAAAAATGCAAGACACGTGAACATGCAGCTAAACCCTCGTTAACACTAGGTGCGTTAAGAACTTGAGCTTTAATTCATTTCAATGGCCAAAATAAATGATTCTTGCCAAAAATGCATGCCCAATAGTCTGACGTGTTTACAAGCGTCATGCATTTTTTCTGCCAATAAACTGCTGCCAGGAGCAAAGGCTTTAAGGAGAAATAGGCAAATGTCTAGTGTGCATGAGACCGTAAGGTCCAATTGTCACAGTAGGCCTATAAGAGAATCTGTAGTTACACACAACAATAAAAAACACCAAACCCTGCCAACCACAACTAAAACCTTTCGATGGTGTACCATTTTTAGGATTTCGTTTTTAAATAACAGAAAAGCAGCCATAATTCAGTAAATGTTATTTGTTGCAGGTACAGACTCGCCCAGAGACCAGT
This sequence comes from Pelophylax lessonae, assembly GCF_965119305.1. Lineage (NCBI taxonomy): Eukaryota > Metazoa > Chordata > Amphibia > Anura > Ranidae > Pelophylax > Pelophylax lessonae. The sequence goes on along the minus strand of NC_138776.1, from coordinate 173,461,834 downwards.
TTATGAAATAAAAAGAAAATTTATCACTGGCTTAGAGTGGAAATGCTGCCCTGGATATAGTGGCTCCACATGTGAATATGCTGGTAAGTTAAGAACAAATAGACTGATGTAAATTCATTCTAAGACTTGAGATTATAATGATATATAGAGCATGGCAGATAGCTAGGATTATAGCCAATACTGGATATGCACAGAACAAAAGGAAGTAATCAATCAACAATCATCTTTTTTTGGACTGCTCTAAGTATATGGGAGCTGAAATGCCACAGGCTTATTGTGGTTACTTCTTATTATTGCTCTTTGTACTGTCTTGAAATAATGCATGTTTATGGCTGACACAATAAATTCTGTTATTTCTACATCGGCTCATCCAAAATCTGGCTGTCTCTTCATACAGATCCCAATTCTATTCTTATTCCTCTGGGACACACTTCTAAAGCTGAGGAAACACAAGAAGCCTCAGTAAAAGCAGGTAAGCTTCTCCTACGTAAATGAATAATGTTTTGCATTATGTATAATAGGAAGCATAAAATTACTGTATTACAATATTAATATTCAATGGAAGAACAGTACTTCTCAGTAGGCAATCTTCTGTCTTTCATTCACAAATACAGCACTAGAAACATAAAATAAAATTTGCTTTTGATGGCAAATAAATTAGAGGTTTTCAAAGAGACTCCAAAACGTTTTAAATTATATTAAGAAATACCTAAGAAGTGGGTGTTCCTTAGTATAATCACTCTGTTAACCATATATAAAGCATACTGACATATTTTAATGGAAGGCCATCATTTTGCAAAGTACTACAGGCACAATCTCATCATATTCCTTACGACCATATATAATTTCTACAACTTCAATTTAGTTTCACAGAGTATGAATAAAGGAAGTGGCTGAATGCCCATTGCAGTCAGAGTCCATTTTTTTGAAAATTCCGAATGAAAAAATGACACACATTAGACGACAGAGGTGGCAGCAGGTTAACGCATTTCACACAGCGTTCCTGTGCTTAATCATTACCTTGGTTATGATTAAGCACATTATTGCTGTGTGAAACGCGTCAACCTGCTGTTACCTCTGTCGCCTGGTGTATAACATTTGGAATTTGCAAATAAATGGACTCTGACTCCAATCAGTGTGCAGCCACTTCCTTTATTCATCCTGTTTCTCAGGTGCGAGCCAGGGTTGGCACCCACACGTGGAGCAAGCAACCTGATTGTTGTGCTCACCAGGAGCAGCGTTTATTTCTGTTCCCTAGTTTCACACAGTGCATTACTGAATTTAACAAGAATTGGTCTTTACTTAAAGAGGAAGTAAACCCTGCTACAACTTGTACCTATAGGTAAGCCTATGATAAGGCTTACCTATAGGTACTGTAAATATCTCCTAAACATGTACCGTTTAGGAGATATTTACCTTACATGCAGGCAGTGACGTCACTGGCGCATGCGTTCTGAAGGAACGGCCGCTCGTGCCGTTCCTTCAGAGTCCCATGTCGTGACTGTCGGCTCTCGCGCGCGTGCGCGGGAGTGACGTCACCGCGGCTCCGGCCAATCAGATGGCCAGATGCCGCGATCCCAGAAGACGGGCGACTGGACATGTCGCCCGTCATAGAGGTGAGTGAGCGGCACGGCGGGGGCTCGTTCTGAGGTAAGTATTGCATAATGAGCTAGTATGCGATGCATACTAGCTCATTATGTCTTTCTCTTGCAGGGTGAAAAAAAAAATTCGAGTTTACAACCTCTTTAATATGTCCTAATCCATAAAGGCTCATGAAGGTTCTTGCATGTAGCATCACATACCTTGTAGTGCACCCTGGGAGGCCCAAAGACCAGAAAGCTTGAACAGGCAAATGGGAACTTTAGTTCCTGAATTTATTTATTTATTTATTTTTATCCTGCATGTGTGCATGCCAATTGGTCTGTGAGGATGCTCACAATAAGAATAGAATAAAGATGGAAAAGACGGGGACAAGCACAACTATAAAATCTGAAACCATCACTTGCGTATCAGAGGAAATAAAAACTGACAATGCCACTGAAGCCTTACTGGTTAGGTGTACTGCTCGATATACAAAACAGCAAAGGGCAAAGGAAATTGCCTGCACTCCAAAGTACCGATATTCTATCTTCTATAATGTGTTTTACCCAAAACAGGTTTAATCATCTCTATAAATTAAACCTGTTTTGGGTAAAACATGTTAGAGAAGGGGGCATCTCAGTAGGGTGATTGTTGTGCATATTTGAACAATCAATGTTCTCATGGTCAGGATGCTTTGTAGTGTGGCCACTTCCTTTTTGTCTTTCCTGTATATCAGACTTTGGCAGGCCATTGTGTGGCTCCCTGTGTGCTCTACAAGGTACATAGGCAGCCTACATTACTTGGCTTCCTTCAGTTTTAGACCTTTGCAGTTGTTGTAAACCAGGGGTGGGGAACCATTTTTCTGCCAAGGGCCATTTAGGTATTTATAAAATCATTCGGGGGGCGTACAAAATTATCAACTTAATGTGCAGGTGTAAAAATGTGCCTGTTATATTTGGTCAAACATTTAATTAACCCACCCCTAATGTGATGGCTGAAACTGCTTCTCTTTGGTGAGGTGTGTGATGTTAGCTGGTATTGATGATGTTGCTAATCGCAACTGGTTTTCCAGGTTTGCGTTGGTCAGTTTGGAGTGCAGTCGACTCTTTGTGGTGGTACATTTTGAAAAGAACTGCTGGCGGGTACTGCTGGTGGGTACAGCTGGCTGGTACTGCTGGTGGGTACAGCTGGCTGGTACTGCTGGTGTGTACAGCTGGCTGGTAGTGCTGGTGGGTACAGCTGGCTGGTATCGCTGTGGGTACTGATAGCTCTTGCTGGTACTGCTGTGAGTACTGCTGGCTCTGGCTGGTACTGCTGGCTCTGGCTGGTACTGCTGTGAGTACTGCTGGCTCTGACTGGTACTGATGGTCCTGGCTGGTACTACAGTGAGTACTTCTGGTTCTGGCTGGTACTGCTGTGAGTACTGCTGGCTCTAGCTGGTACTGCAGTGAGTACTGCTGGTTCTGGCTGGTACTGCTGTGGCTCTGGTTGGTACTGCTGGCTCTGGCTGGTACTGCTGTGAGTACTGCTGGCTCTGGCTGGTACTACTGTGTGTACTGCTGGTGGGAAATGCTGGCTAGCAGCGGCACCGCGCTGGAGGAAGAGGCAATGTTTCCTGTATTGGTCACAGGCAGAGTGCATTTGATATCACTCTGCCTGTGACTCACACAGACTGTCAGAACAGAGCAGGAACTATACAGGAAGCATCGGCTCCGTTCTGACAGATCAGCTGAGAGACACAGACTCAACTGCACGGGGGGCCGGACCAAATGACTTTAAGGGCCACATACGTCCCCTGGGCCGTAGGTTCCCCACCCCTGTTGTAAACCCTTACATATACCCAGTTAAATGACCATCCTTTAGGTGATACACAGAAATGAAAGTAATTCACCTACATAAATTGTTACCTATTTATCTCCAGTCTTCTCTTCTCTACGCCCATTCAAAATGCTGAATTTATAAAGCTTGTCTGAGCTGCCAGAAAAAGGGGGTGGAGAGCTGAAGTTACACTCTGTAGAGCTCAAAGGGGAGAGCTCTGAGAGCTGATTGAAGGGAAGGGACATACATTTTCATTTTAATGGATATGTTTTTTTAGCAAAAAGTAAAAAATAGGGGTTTTTTTTTTGCAAAATGTTCTGTATTTTTTTTGTTTATATCGCAAAAAAAAAAAAAACAGTGGTGATCAGATACCACCAAAAGAAATCTCTATTTGTGTGAAAAATATGATATAAATTTCATTTTTGCACAGTGTGTGATGATTGCGCAATTTCCAGCTAAAGTAGTGTGGTACCCTTGTCCTAAACAGGGCTGCTGGTGAATTTGGCTGTGCTAGGTGGTAGCTGGTCTGACTAATTTGTCTTTGTGATCATTGGATTTTCCTCCTAAGCCTGCTTTAGCTGTGTTTTCTCCCTTTTGTCAATAGGTGGCACTGTTATCTTTGGCATTAGTGTGATAAATTACAGTAGGTCTAGGTTATGAATATGTATACTTTTCTCAGCCAATCATACTGGTTGCAGAGCATGCTGGGAGAAGGTATTAATTTGGAGGAAGCCAGGTGATCTTTGTCCTTTTCCACCCAGTCTGGGTGGGTGGGTGTGTGAAGAACCTAGCCATGTGTTCAGGGCTCTGTAAGGCAGAGCCTGCTCAATACCTGGAAGCATGAAGGAAGGGAAGGAGACCTGAGATGAAGTACCAGAGGTTACTCTGCCATGGACTGAGGACCCATGGAGAGCCTGGGAAAACGTCAAGATGGAATCATCCAGAGAGTTACTGCACCTTCTGTGAGTTTAATATTGTTGCTATAGGAGACAGCTTATGCTACAAAGTACAGATTGCTGGTTCCAGCTTAAAGGCTCTTTTTCTGTACTGCTGTCTACCTTTTCTACATTTTTGTCCAAGGAGTTTGCCAATCTGCAAGTCTGCTGCTGTTTTTAAATAGGGGTGTCCTGTTCCCTACCCCTCTCTCCCACATTTTTCCTGTTGTGAGAAATAAACTTCTCTCTGTTCAAGCATAAAAGTGACTGGCGCCAATCCTTCTACCTTGTACACCACCCACCATGCCTAAGAACCTGCACCCTCAGGAGGAATGTTGGTTCCCCCTGTCTCTGGGGGTCATCACCAGGCCTCTGGAGGTTTGGGGGGGGGGGGGCGCTACAGTAGCGCAGTCAGGAATAACAAAAAATAATCTGGTCATGAAGGGGGTAAAATCTTCTGGAGGTCAAGTAGTTAAAATGAATACAAGGTGATTTTATTAAAAAAGTGCAACATATAGCTTAGTGACTTGAGAGGAGTGAACAAATGATGCCCCCTTTAGGCGCATACAATGGCACGTAGATTACTCAGCAAGTTAGAATTTTTTTAAATAACTCAAGAAGTGTTTTGTAACATAAGAAAAAGGTTGGGAGAGAAGGAGCAAAGGGGAACATGTCTCCCTCAACTGTCTTATGGATTTACTGGTGTCACATCCTTTAGAATCAGTACCCATCAAACAAAAGTCCCTAAACAAAAAACAGCTAATGTAGGATTTTCATTTTTTATTTTTATTCAAAGCATTTCATAGAAATTGTTTATTCTTTAACCACTTTAAGACCGGAAGATTTGACCCCCTTCCTGACCAGGCCATATTTTGCGATTCGGCACTGCGTTATTTTATTTTTTGCGTTATTTTTACAATTGCGCGGTCGTGCGATGCTGTACCCAAATAAAATGTATGTCCTTTTTTCCCACAAATAGAGCCTTACTTTTATTTGATCACCTTGTGATTTTTCATTTTTGCGCTATAAACAAAAAAAAAAAAAACGACAATTTTGAAAAAAAAAAAACAATATTTTTCACATTCTGCTATATAACATTACCAAAACAAAAATTTGAAAATCAAAATTTTTTAACATTTTAGGCCAATTTGTTTTCTGCTGCATATTTTTGGTAAAAAAATCACAATAAGCATATTTTGATTGGTTTGCGCAAAAGTTATTTTATTGTTTTTTTTTTTTTACTAGTAATGGCGGCGATCTGTGATTTTTTGCGGGACTGTGACATTGCGGCGGACAGATCGTGCCCCTAACTGACATTTTTTACACTTTTGGGGGGACCAGTGACATTACTACAGTAATCAGTGCTATAAATATGCACTGTTACTGTAATAATGACACTGGCAGGGAAGGGGTTAATCAAAGGTTTAAATGTGAGCCTCATGCTTACTGACGTGGGGGGGGGGGGGGTTCTGTGACACAGACAGAGATCGCAGGTTCAGCTATGCTGAATCCTGTGAACTCTCCCTGTCTGTCACTGAGAAGATCTACCTGCTTTGTTTACATAAGCAGGCAGGTCTTCTCACACTTTCCCAGATGGAGAAGAGAGGCTGCAATCGCCGCCTCTCCTCCTCCGGGCCGACTCCCGCTGTATCTAAACACAGTGGGTGCGCGCCGCTGGAATCACTAGGAGTCCAGCGACATAGGTCTACGTCGCTGGACCCAGGGGAGCCGCAATGCCGCAGTAGGATTACTGTCGGCAGTTGGCAAGTGGTTAAAATAGCCCCATAGGGCAGGACAACAGAGACTATAGCAGCCACTTGCCATAATCGGTAGCGTTTCCGGCAGACTGGCTGTACCCAAGTTGATTGCTCAACTTGGTACATTCAGCCTGCCCATTAACGGTTGGAATCAGAGTTCCTGCTGAACCAGCCAAGATTTGAACTGTGTATGTCTAGCCTAACTGTAGGTTATGTCCCTTATTTAAAACCAATATTTAGTTTCAGTAAAGGTCATCTACTACTTGCTCTAGGTAATTCACTTAACCACTTTAGCTAGAGGATTTGGCTGCTCAAAGACCAGGGCCTATTTTGCGATTCGGCACTGCGTGACACCAGTAAATCCATAAGACAGTTGAGGGAGACATGTTCCCCTTTGCTCCTTCTCTCCCAACCTTTTCTTTTATGTTATTTTAAAAAATTCAAACTTGCTGAGTAATCTATGTGCCATTGTATGAGCCTAAAGGGGGCATCATTTGTTAACTCATCTCAAGTCACTAAGCTATATGTTGTACTTTTTTTTTTTATATGATTAATATGACCTTGTGTTCACTTTAACTACTTGACCTCCAGAAGATTCCAGAGAACAGAGGCAAAATAAATGATTTCCTATGTGCCAGAGTACACAGCACTGCATTGTGGTGGTGTGCGGGCATTATTCACTGAGAAAAAGTATTACATGCAGTACTTACATTGCATCCAGAAAATATTCACAGTGCTTCACTTTTTCCACATTTTATTATGTTGCTGCCTTATTCCAAAATGGATTCAATTCATTATTTTCCTCAAAATTCTACAAACAATACCCCATAATGACAACATATAAGAAGTTTGGTAAACATCTTTAAAAAAGTTGATTATAAATAAAAAACGAAAAAAAATCACATGTACAGAAGTATTAGTTACATAGTTAGTCGGGTTGAAAAAAGTCCATCCGGTTCAACCAAAAAAAAGGAAAAAACAGTATTGAAAACCCAACCATAAAATCCCGTATGCACAATCCTATACCCGCTGTTGATCCAGAGGAAGGCGAAAATAAACCCCAGCAAAGCATGATACAATTTGCTACAGCAGGGGAAAAATATTCCTTCCTGATCCCCCGAGAGGCAATCGGATATTCCCTGGATCAACTTTACCTGAAAAAAATGTTAGTATCCATTTATATTATGTACACATAGGAAAGAATCCAGGCCTTTTTTTAAAGCAATCTAGTGAACTAGCCAAAACCACCTCTGGAGGGAGTCTATTCCACATTTTCACAGCTCTTACGGTGAAGAAACCTTTCCATATTTGGAGACAAAATCTGTTTTCCTCTAGATGTAAAGAGTGCCCCCTTGTCCTCTGTGTATTCACAGCCTTTGACATGACACTAAAAATTGAGCTCAGGTGCATCCTGTTCCCACTGATCATCCTTGTTCTACAACTGGATTGAGTCAATCTGTGGTAAGTTAAGTTGATTGGACATGATTTGGAAAAGGCACATACCGGTCTATATAAGGTCCCACAGTTAACAGTGCATGTTAGAGCACAAACCAAGCCATGAATTTCAAGGAATTTTCTGTAGACCTCTGAGACAGGATTGTATCGCGGCACAGATCTGGGGAAAGGTACAGAAAAGTTCTGCAGCATTGAAGGTCCCATTGAGCACAGTGGCCTTCATCATCCATAAATGCAAACAATTTGGAATCACCAGGACTTATAGAGCTGGCTGCCCGACCAATCTGAGTGATCAGGGGAGAAGGGCCTTAGTCAGGGAGATGACCAAGAACCTGATGGTCACTCTGACTGAGATCCAGCGTTTCTTCCAGAAGAACAACCATCTCTGCAGCGCTCCACCAGTTAGGTCTGTAAGGTAGAGTGGCCAGCCTAAAGCAACTCCTCAGTAAAAGGCACATGACAGCCCACCTGGAGTTTACCAAAAGGCACCTGGAGGACTCTCAGACCATGAGAAACAAAATTCTCTGGTCTGATGAATCAAAGATAGAACTCTTTGGCCTGAATTGCAAGCATCATGTCTGGAGGAAACCAGGCACTGTTCATCACCTGGCCAATACCATTCCTACAGTGAAGCATGGTGGTGGCAGCATCATGCTGTGGGGATGTTTTTCAGTAGCAGGAACTGGGAGACTAGTCAGGATGGAGGGAAAGATTATTGAAGCAATGTACAGAGACATCCTTAATAAAAACCTGCTCCAGAGCACTCTGGACCTCAGATTGAGGCAAAGGTTCATGTTCCAACAGGACAACAACCCTAAGCACACAGCCAAGATACCAAAGGAGTGGCTACAGAACGACTCTGTGAATGTCCTTGAGTGGCCCAGCCAGAGCCCAGACATGAACCAGATTTAAACGTCTCTATAGATCTGAAAATGGCTGTGCACAGAAAGAAGCTCCCCATCCAACCTAATGGAGCTTGAGAGGTCCTGCAAAGAAGAATGGGAGAAACTGCCCAAAAATAGGTGTGCCAAGCTTGTAGCATCATACTCAAAAAGACTTGAGGCTGTAACTGGTGCCAAAGGTGCTTCAACAAAGTATTAAGCAAAGGCTGTGAAAATGTATGTAGATGGGATTTTTTTTTTGTTTTTTTATTTTTAATAAATTTGCAAAGATTTCAAACAAACTTTTTTCACGTTGTCATTATGGGGTATTGTTTGTAGAATTTTGAGGAAAATAAAAAATGTAATCCATTTTGGAAAAAGGCTGTAACATAACAAAATGTGGAAAAAGTGAAGCGCTGTGAATATTTTCCGGATGCACTTTTTTTTTTTCAGCGTAGCACTAGGCAAACCACTGCCTCACACTGCTTGGCTGGCAATTGAATTTTGTGAGATGTCTGTTTGACATCTCAATAAAATTACTTTAAAAAAATAAAAAATAAAAGGAAATAGCACAATCTCACACCTGAGCGATCGCACAGCCGAGCGAACACATCAGCGCGCTGGGTTACGTTGCACCACACACCAGCCATTGGGTTGCAATGCAGCGACTGGTGTGAACAAGCCCTAATTTTCTTCAATTTCAAAATGTGTCTTCCTTTACTGGGGAATTCCAGACACCTGGCAGCCCCCATGATCCTGCCTAGACACATGGTCATCATGTACTGTTTTTCAGAGGTAACAGAAATCATTCAAGCAGTAGAAAGCCAAGAGAGTCTACTGGAGGATATACAGAATGACATTCACCAGGCTACTAGTCATCTCATGGAGCTACAGAACGCATTGGGACAGAACATTTCTACTGACTTTATCATGGGCCACAATGAAACAGACACTGCTGAAGATAAAGGTAAATCGAGAAAACATTTCTTTTTAGGGGGAAAAAAAATCATACAATGTTGCATCTACTGTTTGAAAATGAAATTATAGAAGAAAACTGATAAAGACTGGTGGGCAGTTATGCAAAATGCCTACAAGAAGTCAGTCATTGGCTCGATCACATTTTTGATCGTTGCTCAGTGCAAAATTCCTTCAGGTGCAAAATGTTTGTGGGTTTTCTTGCATGAATGCCTGTCATTTTCTTAAACTGTAATAAGCCTTCTGACTCCTCTCAGCATCCCCTGCACCCCCTTCCCCTATAGTTCTTTTGCTGAATTAAGCCATATCCAAATATGAAGAGAAGAGGGAAACAAAATAAGGAAAAAGTGATCACAGTTTGTACAGTGAGTATAAAAAAGAATCACCTTCTTTAAAATAATCACATTTTGTTGCTTTGCACTCTGAAATTAAGACAGACACAGGTTTTGTTTTATCCAGCTGTATTTACTTGTTGCAACCTATAACATCCAAGTGAGAGATATAACACCAACATGTCAGAAAAAAATAAAATAGCAATTCAGAAGCAGAATCACTGAGTTGGAAAAAGGATCACCCCCCTTGTGTTAGTATTTTGTTGAACCACCTTTTGCTTTAATTAAAGCCTTTAGTCTGTTGGGATATGTCTCTAACTTTGCACATTTAGACTTTGCAATATTTGCCCACTCTTCTTGGCAGAGCTGTTTATGTTTAGTTAAATTTGATGGTGACTGTTTGTTGACTGCAGTCTTCAAGTCACTCCACAGATTTTCAATGGGGTTTAAGTCTGGGCTCTGACTAGGCCATGCAATGACAGTCACCTTTATCTTCTCCAATCACTGTGTGATCATTTTTGCTGTGTGATTTGGGTCATTGTCATGTTGGAAGGTAAACTTTCTTCCCATTGACAACTTTTTGGCAGAGGCAGCAGATTTTCCTCAAGAATTTGATGGTATTTTGCCCCATCCATTTTTCCTTCTATCCTGACAAGTGCTCCAGTCCCTGCTTCAGAGAAACACCCCCATAACCTTCATGCTTTACTGTAGGAATGGTGTTATTTGGATGGTGAGCTGTATTGGATTTCCACCAGACCTATCGTTTGTTGTTGAGGCCAAATAATTCAATTTTACTCTCATATGACCATAACACCTTCTTCCATGTGGTCTCAGATTCTTCAAGGTGCATTTTTGCAAAGTTCAGTCGTGACTGCATGTGGCCTTTCTTGAGGAGTGTTTTTTTTCTTGCAACCCTCCCATACAAGCCACATTTGTGGAGAATTTGTAATATTGTTGTCACATGCACACATAGACCACTCTTTGTCATAAATTGCTGCAACTGCTTGGTAGCCTCTCTGACCAATTTCCTCCAGGCCATTTCCTCCAGTTTGGAGTGAGGTCTTAATCCAGGGAGGGTCTAGGTTGTACCAAATGCCTTCCACTTCCTTACAATAGACTTCACTGTGCTTCTAGGCATTGATAAAGCCTTTGACATTTTTTTTTGTATCCATCTCCTGACTTGTGAAAAAGAAAACCGAATGGGAGTGTGGTGCTCTACAATTTTAAATGCTAAAGAGTCACCTGGACTGTTTGTCTGGGACATAAGGTGGATCTGCTGTCCATTCAGACCGTGTATACTATAATTCAGGCAGTTATCCTCAGAGAGTGCTCATGCTCTGTAACATATACAAGAAAAGGAGGGGGGAGGAGCCACTAAGTTCAGTATTAGAAGGAATTCAATTATTTCAAGCAGTTAAAAACACTTACAAGAGTGTGAAAATATCTGGAGATATGTAGTCTGGCAGTTCCATTGAGTTCCTGGGGACTGTGTCACCCCAAACACTACTGAAGATGGAAGGCTGGCTCTCCTGTGTTGTGCTTCTGCATTGGACCAGCATGGGACGAGGAGGTGGAAGTGACGTCACCAGTGCGGGGAGTCCAGAGACACTCAATCCATGGAGACAGGAAAGGCTATCCACTCGGAGCGGATGGCTCCTTCTGAAGGGCTACTGCTGAAGGGCTATGGCTAGCTGCTTAAATACACACTAAACAGGCTGACTAGGCTGGATCGCTGCTGCTGCTGCTGCTGCTGCTATGAAACTAGAAGGGACAGTAGACCAGTAATATTGCAATATGGAAATCACATAAAAAAGTCCCTGAATCAAGTTTATGTGGTGGGTATAGATGAAGGAGAGGAACAAAAAATAAAAACATTATATAAAATATAATGCAATACACATTTTTTAAAAAACATATCTTCACAAAAACATTGATTATTTTAAAGACTACAGAAGAATTAAAAAATATTTTCATTGTAAACAGAAAGTATGTAAAATCACAGTAGACATAATATCTAGAGAGAGGAAAAGAAAGTTTGGAACAGGGGGAATGGGGAGATTAGAATAAATACTATAACACTATTTACTTACTATATTGTTGAAACCAACCACCACCCCCAACCAGCAACCAGAAGAAGAGTACACGATGTGCAAATAATTGTGAGGGAATGACTGTAAGGGCCCACTGTGAAAAGAATGAGATAATGTGATTTCTAATGATAAACCAATATAGTACAATAATTATACCAATAGACCATATCATTATGGGACTATTATAGCAAATGGGGGTATGGGGGACTATAACAAGGAGTGCACCTCAATTTCTTCATTGGGTCCTCCTGGCGAAGGGGTATTTAATGAATAAATCCAGAAGGTTTCCTGTTGACATAGACGTTTGAACTGTTCAGCATGAGGAAGGCTACTGGGAATGGCTTCAATGACCCATACCTGTAAGCCATCTGTGGATTTTTGATGTTTATCTCCTGACTTGTGCCTGTTGACAACCTTATCCCAGAGATCTTTTGACAGTGCCTTACCACCCATAGTTGATTGTTTGCTTCAGTTGCACTACCAGGAACTGAAATGCATTAGGAAAGCTCTTTTTATGCTGAACTAATCAAAATGACCACAGCTGATCATAGTTAGGAGTCAAATGGCATTGTATGCCATTGAGAAGGTGATTAGCTAGACTTGATTGAGTTTACAAGTCATTTTTTGAGAGAGAGTTGATCCCTTTTCCAGCTTGTGATTCTGTTTTTTAATTTTCTTTTTTACTTTTTTCTGACATGTTGGTGTTACATCTTTCACTTGGATGTTATAATTTGCACAGCTAATAAAACAAAATATGTGTCTGTCTTCATTTCAGGCTGGAAAGCAACACAATGTGATTATTTTAAAGGGGGGAGGGTGATTATTTTCTATATCCACTGTCATTTTTTAGGTTTGGTGCTGTCCCCTGTAACACTGGTCCATAAATGTTGTTATACTAAATACAGCCCTGACCATAGGGGCCGTCTTTGAGTCTTGACTTGGCACCAATATGGAAGATGTCTGGGTTACCTTTTTTTATTAAGACAGCAATATTTAACAACTTATGTAAACTTGTCATTGACCATGCATGGAAAGAATGCTCAGGTTTGTGTACTGGTGACTATTTTTCTATTTTAATCAGTTTTTTTGACATTCTTAAGTGTGTGTTAGCAATTTAACAACATGAAGCCATACTCTCTGTTTAGATGATAACTTAATGCATTTAAATATAGGTCTGGTAAAAAAAAAAATTAGTACATATCTGCAATAAATGCACATTTCTCTATGCTTGCCTCTTAAAAACCACTGCAAGTACAGCAAAGCCAAGCATAATTTTTCTGCTGGACTTCAAATTACTTCCCCTCTCTTTATCTCCATAACATATAAGGGGGTGTTCTGTACCCAGCAGAGAACTCAGGCACAGACCTTGCTGTTTGGGATTTAGGTGCGGCAGATACAGTGGTGTCAGCACTCTAGACGAAGTTAGGAGCTCCCTGTATTTCTAGTAGAATCAATAGGTATTCTTTGGTTCTTACAACATTTTTTAATGAAACAAAATATAAGTAAATGTACTGAATTATTTTTCCCAGACAGACACTTTAAGAAAAATCTAGCTAGTGCATACCAGTTGGCTAAAGAATGAAAACTGGGCAACATTCGTTGTATCCAGACCATGCTAACCATGTTCATTACTGGTAATGAGCTCACGGTTGTTTGGACAAAGCCAACAGCCAATCATAGGCGGCAAAGGCATTGCCTGCACCCAGCCATGTGTATACATGTCCTTTGCATACATGTGGCTGAAGAGTAGGGAATGCCACTGCTGCCTATGATTGGCTGTTGGCTATGACAGCTTCCCAGTGGGATAGCTCAGGTGGGTTCAGGCTTGTGTTAAAACATTACAAACAAATGGCCACTGTCCCCAGCTACAACTGGCCTTTGCAGCAAGGAGCCCCTTGGAAGGGCAATGATTGTCAAACAAAACCAAAGAAAATTCCCAGCTCAGCTTACCGACCAGTCTGCAACCAACCACATTATCCTGTCTAACAATTTGTGTTAAACACAGGGGTTTAGTCTGCACACAATTGCAAATATTTGCGTAAGCTGTAGAGCCACTTCATGGCACCACTAGTATTATCTGCAGTCCTAACTCTACATTTTAAGAGCCTCCATAGTAGAAGCAAATGTATTATAATGGATAGGTGGAGGGCACATAAGCCTAGAGGGAGCCCACCTCCTCCTTAAAGGCACAGGGGATGTTGATATCAAATATTTCCATTGTTTTTCTCATATGAAATAAAGATTATATATATATTTTTTTATATTTCTTAAAGATTTAGAAGTAGATGATCGTCTCCTACGAGAAGTGTTTCTACCACATGTGGAAAACTTCCTAAAGGCTCATTTTAACCCTGTGTGGAACAGCTTTAACAAAAGTCTCCAGAATCTGAATAACATGGTCAAGAACCTCTCTGAAAATGTTGAATCGAACAGAAAGAGATTAGATACATTCCTGGAGAACACTGTACCCAAGAAAGACCTTTATGAGCTGGGAACAAAATTTGAATCAAAAATTCAGGAAAATGTTGACAAACTCGAGCAGCTAAAACATGAAATGGCCAATCATTTTCATACACAGCAGGCTGTAATCCACTTTAACTTCACAATGCTTAAAACAGACACAGACATGAAGTTAAAGAGGAACTTGAAGATGCAACAGGCACAGTATTCCTATTTGAACTTCAGCATTGGTGAACTTCGAAGGGGTCAGGAGCAAATTCAGGATGATCTATTTGATTTATCTCAGAATATCACATTACAGTGTAGACCAAGAGAAGGGGAAGTGGTATCAATTACAAGTCCTCAGATTAATGACACTCTTGGACTGCATGAGAAAGAGATTCAAGAATTACTAACAGAGCAAGATGTCATTTTTGAGAATATTTCTACTCTGGAAAAATGGATTAAAGAGCTTCGCACAGACACCAAAAAGAATAATGAAAAGGTACAGGTTCAGTTCATGGAGAAAAGTCTAATTATGGAGGAAAACAAAGTCTTAATTCAACGACAGATAATGGAGCTCAACTACACTATTGCTAGTATACAAGAAAGTATTGATGAGCTTTTCAAGGATTGTGACTGTCACAAAATGAATGCAGACATTCTTGCTCTTGTGGAAATACAGAGGAATTTCTCTAACCAGTATAGGGACATTTTGTATGGAATTGAAGATGTGAAACAAAAAGAAGGAAGTTCAAAGATATCATTGCAAAATTCAGTTGAAGATCTCTCATTGGAACTCCAGCTTAACCGTCAGTCTCTAACAGCACAGCAAGAACAGGGACGGAAGCTTACGCTTGTCACCACTCAGCTGCAATCTCAAGCTACAAACTTTACTGATGATGTTAGATTTCTCCGGTTAGAAAATAATCAGATACACGATCATATCAAAAATCTCGACAGTTCATTCAGTTCTCTATTGGATGACGCAACAAGACATGAGAGAGTTCTGGAAGCACTGCTGGGTGAAGAAGTTCTAGACCTTTTCTCAGAACAAAACCCTGAAGCAATGCATGTATCAATAGCAAAAATGTATGAAACACTAAGTAATAATGTGGACAGGATAGACAGGCATCAGATAACAATTGATTCTATTTCTGACCGACTGAATTTCCTGGAGATGCAAATACAGAAAGACAATTCACCAGCTACATCCACCATCTTCAATATTGAACAACACACTGAAGGAAAGACCTATTATAGTCCTTTCCAGCAAGGCAATTTAGCTCATATGGAACCAAGCCACGAAGCATCAAGGGATACTGATGAGTCTGAACATAATGATGTTGCCATCTTGAAAAAGGACATAAAGAATCTTAGTGAGAAAATGAATAAGCTGGAGTCTTATTTTGCTGAAAGAAATATTAATAGCAATGATACAGTTGAAACTACATTAAAACGACTCAGTTCTTCGATTGCCTCTATTAAAGAGGACATTGCAAACCTCAGAGGTTTTTATCATGAACATATACAGTTATTCCACAAAATCTTTGGAAATTATGAAGTTCTACTTTCCTCCAATGTATCTCTTGACCTTGCTCAGATCCAGTCTATTATTGATAAGAAAACAAAAAAGAAAATGAAAGCATCAGATTTACAGAATAGAAGAGGTGATAAAAAGCAAAGGAATGATCAGTCTGTCTAAACATGAATACTATATCAAGGTACGTTAATTTTTTTACCTGACTGGCTTAAAAGATGAGAGTAAAAATGAATAGAACATAAACATGTATGCTAGCTAAATTACAATTCTGTGGATTCATCGTTGTCTTCAAAAGTAGAGCATTTTTGTGGGGGCTTGTATGGACATTATTGGTACTATTATAGACACCAGTAATTGGTTACAAAAACATTTTTTATTACAAATTGATTGTGAAAAGGGGAAAATTTACATATACAGTAAATGCCACTAAATGCACTAAAAAGGCTCTCTAATGATCGGATATATACTTAGTAATATTAATGACAAGATCATACAGTCTATCGAATAAGTCCTATCCGAAATCTTCTCGACATGTTTCGCGGTTTATTCCCGCTTCATCAGGAGTAGAGAGCACTGATAGCTATAGAAAAGCAGTCTTAATAATAACAAAGATATATCATAAGTTCAAAGAAATAGAATCTGCTTCTATAAAGATAAAGTAAGGCTTACCACAGGCTAGGAAGGGAACCAACCATAAGGGATGCCTTGGGCAACGGGCACTAAATAGTAGGGGATATCTAGATTCAATCCTGTCTATACAAAAATAATGTCATCATCAGGATCAATATCATAGACACTGATAAGCAGCCATTGTAATTTATAAAGCAAAAATACCACATGTCCAAGCATCCTTGTTACATACCATAGGTGTCCTAAGTATTAAAAAAAAAAGGCCTTTTGTTGGCTGATTATCACAATATTTATTGCCAATGTTAGTTAGTGACAGAGGCAACTCCTCTCTCCTAAAATTGTACAGTATGTGTAGAAAGGAAAAGTAGATAGAAAGCTGGACTACAGACAGACGGCTGTTCTTCTTAATATTCACACAACCCTGGCAGGCAGCAGAGCCATGTGACAGACCTCACTTTTCTCTGCTACAATTAAGCAACACAGTCTAGTCACTTCTCAAGCCCCTGCCTGTGATTAGAGATTGAAGGAGCAGCAGCAGACTGATGAGTTAATCTCTGACATTCCCGAGAGCCTGCAGGCTCCTTTTTTTAATAGTGTATTATTTTGTTTTTCCCAGTTCTGCTGTACAATGCTATAGACAAACTAGCTGCGGTTAAAAAAAAAGTACCGTATTTTAATAATTGTATAATTAGATTATTTAGTGTTTTTTTTTTATCTGCCTGGACATTAGCTTGATAAGAGTCAGATACTAGATTTAGGTCCAGATGTGCCTCTAAGATCATGAAACAGGACTGGTATGTTTTAGCAGCAATTGTTCTAGGGCCTGGTAAGTGAAGCATTTTTAGGAGGTTACTTAGTGTTGGACATTGTTCTAAATAAGGTAGGAATACCAGAGTCAGAAATATTCCTATTCTTTAGGACTTTGGTTTCAACAACCATGCTGTTAAAGCAGTGACTGAGAAGCAGGATAGAATAGGGAGCCTTTGGCCAGTAAGTCTGGTCTGTTTGGAAGAGGCCAAGGATCGTCCGCCAAAAGTTTATTTCTTTGTACTTCCAGGCCAATTTGGTGCAATGAGAATGACTGGAGCCCTTTCCTTCTCTATCTTGTGTAGCAGTTGAAGGAGGGTCTTTATTGAACGGATGGCATAAACCCACTCAAATTTAGTCCAAGAACTCACCAAACATCCACTGCGAAAGCTAAAGCATCCCTGGTTTTGGCCACAAATTTGTTTAGCTTGTTGTCGAACCTGAAGGCCAGAATGTCCACATCTGGTTTTCCCCTTCCTTAAACAAGGCTTTTGAAAGATCTCTGGGTGCAGAGGCCACTCCCCTGGATCTTGGCGTTGACAATTTAGAAAATCTACTTTCAATTGTCCAATGCTGGTATGGGGATGGCCAAGAAAACTAGAATGTGTGTGAAAAAAAGGAAGAACGTATTGCTCCAAAAAAATATGAACTTTTACAGGCCCAACATGAGGCAAAGGAAAAATATCTAAAATACCATATTTTGTTCACTTCATTCAAATCAGCAACATGTGCTGTTAAAATCAATCCCTGTTTGGGATAATACAGTTGTTCTATATTTCGCACAAATTTTATTAGGATAGGGCACAGTGGAAATGCATTTAAATTAAATGGTAGCACTAGAATGTGGAACATCATCAGATGTGTTTCTTTAAGCGTAGCTTGACTTCTTGAGCCCCTCCCCCCTTGATGGCTTAAGTAGGCCACTGCATTGTCCAACTGTATCATGACTGGTTTGAGGTCTAGTGTTGAAGAGAGAATATGATGGGTCTCAGTTCCAGAATGTTGATGGGAAGTTTAGACTCCTGTGGGGACCAGGTCCAGCCTGTAAAGATGGCATCTGTTGTCACCCCCTTCTAGGGCATGTGAAGGATATACTTTCCCAATTCCAGGGCAGAATTGGAGATCCACCCAGTCAGGGAGAGTACTGGGTGATCCAAGGATTGAATTTTCTTATTCCATGTCATGAGTATGTTGGATTGAAGGGTGAAACTGGGCAAGGGGAACTGTCTCAAAGGAGGCTGCCATTAAGCAAAAGCCACCTGGGGGGTATCCTTTTGAGCAGAGGATCATTGTCTGGGACCCTAGGGAAGCAAAAGGAGGTGTTTCTCCAGAGGAAGGAAAACTCTGTCTTGGGCTGTGTCCAAGGTACTCTAGATGGTTTGAGGGTTGAAGAGCAGGAAAGTTGATTATCCAGCTAAAGGTTTAGAGGAGCTGAAAAGTCATCTAAATGTTGGTAGCCAAGGTTGAGAATGAGTAATCCTTCAGTAGGTCATCCTCCAGGAAACCGATAACATGAATGTCCTGGGTTGTCTGAGGAGCCGGTAGTGGGGCTAGGGCCTTTGTTAACATGTGGGGTGCAGGGGAGAGCCTGAATGGAAGAGCTACAATTTCGAAGTGTTGGTTATTTACAGCAAAACACAGAAAGCATTGATGTGAAGGGAAGACGGGAATGTATAGATAAGCATTTTGTATGTTTATTGATGCCAGAAATTCCCCTCCTCTGAGAGAAGTAATAACAGATCTCATCAATCCCATCTGAAATGTTAGTACAAAAATAAATCTGTTTTGATATTTTAGGTCCAGCATTGGGAGGATGCCTCCATTTGGTTTTGGGAGTGCAGAAAAGTTTAAATAGAAACCTTGAAATGGTTCTTCTAAAAGGAACTGGTGCAACCACTCCTTGTGCCTGAAAGTTGTGCAAAGCGGTCAATAAATCTGCCTTCTTTGGGTCTGTAGCTGCAGATTGGAAGGTAAAAATCAAAGAGGGAGCAGAAGTAGAAAGTATATTTTGTAGCCCATTGAAAAAAACTATTGGACCAAGAGGCCCGGGACATATTGGAACCAAACTGGTGAAAATGCTTAGAAGTAGGGGTGCCCTTTCATCATGAGGAGGGCTTCTGGGCTGACTTGGTGGACTTGGGAGTCTATGGCTAGCAACAAAAGGAGGTGTTAAGCTCTGATTTGGATTTGTGTTGTGCAGTTAGCAATAATCTGGCAAATCGATACAGCAATGGTAGCGGGCTGCAGAGCAGGACAGGTATGGGCAAAGAAGGTCTTTAGGAGGGCTTTTAGATGCCTATCAACAGAGAGGGAACATCCTCAATAGAAACTGTAAGATGTTTTGGAGAACTTTAATGGCTGTATCTCCTACAGGAACAGCCCATTTCTTCTTATCCATAGGAAAAATTTCAATAAAAACCTTAGGAGACATTAATAAGTGCACAATCAAGTTATGCATATATTAGAAAAGTATTTCTTGAGGCTGTGGAGAGTCAGGTGCTGCTAAGCAAAGACTGGTGCACACCACATAAATTAACGTTTTCACAGTAGAGCATTTGATACCACATAAAAAGCAGGCGCTTTTGTCAGAGAGTCCACATGGTGTGTGTCAAAGAGGGAGCTAGAGTCAGATGAGGACAGATGGACATTGCTCTGGAACAATAAACAGCTATCACCTTGAACAGTAGCTTGAGTTACCTGTAGGCCATCTGCAGAATGCATGCATTTTGGCCTGTTTTATATTCCAGCTCCCTTGCACCTGTGATTCACCATTGCTAAGCGAGGGGATTCCCAGTATTGTATTCTTGGTTATGGAGTGCAGAATAAATGAGGTTTTGTGTGTCCAGATACAGGAGCCGCACTGTCTATGTTCTGTGGTTGTGTCCTTGTGGAAGAGTGCAGCAAAATGCTGTGTGCATTTTTTGGCAGAAAGTCTGGTGGCAATGCATTGGAACAAGCCAGCAGCGGCTTCTCCCATATGTCTATACAGTCAGATTAAATTTTTTAACTACTTTCAGTAACTTAAGAGTATTATTGGTTAGGTCTCATTTTATTTGGTGCACTGATCAGTACACCTATGCAGAGAGCCATTTTTACCCACTGGGGAGGCACAGGTGTAGTGTGCAGACTGTTTAAATCCAGATGAACGGCTGAACGGATCTTTACACACATTCCTAAGTATACATCCGTGTGAGAATGATGCACATCTCTGGATGACAGGCAAGTAAACATGGTCCTCTGCACAAGGGTACCAATCAATATGTCTATGGGAATGAGGTCTTAGCATTCTACAAATAAGAAATTAAGATGGAAGTTTCCCTTGCTTGTTCACTTGGAGGGTAATGCATTAACATATACACTATTTGTTAGATTCATACATTTGATCTCTTTTTAGAAATTGTCAAGGCTGCAGAAATCTTTCACAAACTCCAGTGTGATATATTATTTATAGGAAGCGACTGGATTCAATTAGTGTATTAGAATTTGGAGCTGCTTCAGCATCTTTACTTGGCAGGAAATAGATAATAATCAAGGAAAGTCAATTAGGAAGTGAAATAACAGAATTCTAATTATGATGGGCTTACTTAACCTGGTGGGAATACCATGAAAAACCCAAAAGATACAAAACTGTTATTTTATTTTTACACCCGGTCCTTCGTGTAGGACTTGCAAAAAAAAAAAATCAGCTTTTTATAAATTGTTTCGTTCATTGTGTTTTGATCATCAATAATTATATTTTGATGACTTTCATAAATACTTAGTGGAAACTTCCATATTTTCACAGAAATTTGCTTGTTCCATCTTGTTTGATATCTTTTTAAAAGCCGGAGCTGGCTTTTTTTTCTTTTGGGGACCTATTCACAATTGTGTGTTGTGACAACTTGCATTACCACACTGTACAGCAACACACTCGGTTTGAATGGCACTAAAAGTATTGTAGAGTAGAGTCCCACACACAAAGCACAGCATCGCACCACAACACATACAGTATACCATGTATTGTGGTGTGATGCATTGCAAAAATAAGAGTCCTAAGTTTTTTCATGAGTTGTGATGCACTGGAAGAAAATTATTAAACAATGGGTTTCCTTAACACAAGGCACATTAATGTGTACTGTAACACGTTTTGATGCACCACAACACAATGCTTATGTTTGAATGGACCCTAAATTATATGAACTTATCCAAACACTTGATACACTTGTCAAGAATAAACAGTAAAGCCTGGTACACGCGATGAGGTTATCAAACCAAATAATCATCAGTTTTTTTTTTTTTTTTTTTACATGCTCATATCGAAAATTAAGAGGTTACTCAATTTACATAAATTCTCTTACAACAGAATACAACTTCGGAAGTGAAGTAATGTGTTGAATTGTTTTGTAATATATTCTTTCATTTCTGAGTATGCGTATTCTTACATTTTTTTTTATTTCAAAAACTGTACTAATTAAACGAAAATCGGATGTTGTGTTCAGTAAAACATTTCTAGCCTGCACCTTCAGGTTTTGTCGCCTGAAAAGTCGGAATCGGCTGTCAAAAGCACTATACAAACAATCAGATAATGGGCCGATTGTTTGTCATACAAAATTTTTCTTCCGATTTTCCTATCGTGTGTATGGGCATTAAGGCCTAATATACATGGGCATGTGACTGTATGCTCCAAATATGTTGGAATTTTTTCGGCCAGAACATGTAAAAAAAAATGCCTGTAATGTTGTGTATGTATGGCTTTTAGCAAAAACACACTCTACTGACCAGAATATTAAATTATTCTGGCCATTGGAATACATTTGTTGATATGCACAAATGTTTGCGCGTTCATTATGCTCATAAAGCTCTTCTCTCTTTTTTTTTTTTTACTTCTAAATACTAATCCTAAAATACTTCTCTAAATGCCTGATTTGCATGGCCACATAAGCTAACATGCAACGGTATTTAGGGGCATTAAAATGGGCATTAAATGGGCTTTTACGCATGAGGCCTAAATATACACATACCTCCCTGCCCATATTGTCTTATTCTACCAACTAACCCACCAGGTAGTGAAAAAAAAAAAAATTGGCACGGAGCAGAAAATAGAAAATAGATATTTCCTTACCAAATGCAGGGAAGGGGAAGAAAGAAAAGGGATTAATATCCTTAAAAAAATTAATTTCAGGAAACAATATGGCTTTTGTAACATTGTGTTGTTGTAAGCTACTGATATTGTTCGTCTTCCAAAGTATAAGCAGAGAGTTGATAATCTTGTTAGCAATGGAGCTGTAGTAAATAATTACCCTCCAAAGCCTGTTCCATCATTTTAACAGATATTATGTATGCACTAGTTGTTTGGGGGAATAATCAGTTACCTGGGAATGACATTTAACTTCCTTTTTCTTTTTTTTACCTTTTTTCTAGAGTCTCAATATGCTTTCAATACTGGCTTTAGAATGGAGCACAAGGAAATCCACAATGATACCATTTTGTATTCTAATGTAAAACTATGGAAACCATTTCCCCAAAGAAGATGGCCAATCTCGCAGCACCTTACAGTGGGAGACTACTTCGTTGAAATTAGCCTTGGTTTTTGGTGCTGGTGATACCCAGGGATTTCTGTATTTTGGAGAATCATCAAACACTTTATTTTTGCATTGGCACTGGCAGCACTCAGCAAGCAGAAGGTCTTGTGCAACAATTTGCTGCAACAGTTCTACTGAAGAATGTTAGAAACCCCCCGGTTTCAGTTATTTTAGGGCTTCATCACGAATACATAAAAAGGACAAAAGTCTTTCATTATAGCTGCGAACAAATTTTATTAGCTACATTTTAAAACGTGTAGCACCTGAGAAGACAAGAGCTGAATCTACCATTTCATGACCAACAATAAGAACATTATTCTTTAAGAACCACTGAATGTTAAAACTGTTATTTTTATATATATATATATATATATATATATATATATATAGCTCACAAATATTAGATTTTTGCTTACCACTAACGACATTCCACCAGAGTCAAGTTTTGCCCTTTTTTACTTTCAAGGTACTTTCTGATGGACACCCAAGACCACTAACACGTGAACCACATTGATAGTATTGGCATAGCCAATCTATCGGTCACTATCAGTCACTATTGGGTTTTGCTTTAAAGATGAAGTCTAAGCTGCTTATATGTTGTCCTTTTTCACCCCCTCATCAATATCAGGACATTTTTAAGGAAACCTTTCAGTTTTCATTACATCCCTTTTTTTTTTTGTTTTGTTTTTTGGACCTAGTGCCATCAGCTGGTCTCTGTGCTTCTCTATGCAATGCAGGGTGCTCTACTTCCTGAAAACAGCACAGCGCCCTGTCTCAGTATTTCTCTCAGAGGGAGGAGTTATACAAATATAACATGCCTTGGATATGTGGATGTCAGCAGTGCTGTATTTTGGCCTAGGCCAACAAGGCCCAGGCCTAGGGCGGCACTTTGCAGGGGGGCAGCAAAAAATTTGCCCCCCCCCCCCACCACCTGAGACTTTATTGGCCACTGGTTGCTAGAGCCGCCTCTTTTATCCCCCTCTCTCTCTCACTCACCCCCTCTATCTCTCTCACACCCCCTCTCTTTCTCTCTCACCCCCCCCTCTCTCTCAACCCCCCATTTCTCTCACCTCCTCTCTTTCATCCCCCCTCACCTCCTCTCTCTCCCTCCCTCACCCACCCCCTCTCTAAATACAATGAATGAGAGGGGTGGACTAGGAATAGTAAGAATGGCGAGGAAAAGCTAAATGATGCTGGATGTCTTTCAGCCAAAAAATAAGTCGTAATCTATCCAACTTACTGCAGCCTCTGATGTGTGTAGCGAATCAAAGTAAACAATTTCAGTACAGCAGAAGAGGCTATACACAAGTGCATTTTGCTCTCCTCCTCGTGTGCTGGTACCATCTTCACTTGCACCAGTAATGTGATGGGGCACAGTGTGAAGGATGTCACATGCATTGAAAATTTGAGGTGTGCTGAACCACCCCTAGCAGCAGTGTGTAATGAGGGGGCAGAGTTATGCATTCCCTGCTTCCCCTCATTGGTTACGGGCAGCTGGCAGGTAGGCAAGCTAAAACGTCCCCACTACACCCGGTAGGAGAGAGGGTGCAGTGTTAGGGAATGGAAGACAGGTATTTTAACCTCTTTGTGATGGAGGGCAAAACAAATCCTAATGCCTGAGCACAAGTTTGCAACTTTGACACGTGTTAGGGCCCTTTCACATAGGTCATCCGATTGGGTCCATTTGTCAGTCTTTTAGGTGGACCCGATTGGACCCTCCAGTTTCATCTATGGAGAAATAGGTGTCAACAAACATGTGTCAGTTGACACCTGCTGACATCCAATCCTGTCCACTAAAAACAGACAGGTGGGGATCCATTCCCCATCCGTCTCTTGGATCGGGTTGCAGTCGGTGTAAATAGACAGGCAGTCTGTTTACATCCAACCACCTATAGAGTAGAGAGGTCTGTGTCTGTGTCCGCTCTGCAAAAGTGGAGCGAACACGGACCAGCCATCCGCCCTTTCAGTGGGGATCAGCAGATGGATTCCCCCCTGAGCAGGCAGACTCAAACGGAGCCTGCCCAGTGTTTAAGGAGCCCTAAGCCTCGTACACACGCACCGATTGTTGGCCGTGAATTTTCGGCCAACGTCCGATCGGCCGATTGTCGGCTTGTTAGTATGATGCTTCCGACAACCGACTGCGACTTTTCAGCCGAACAAAATCTGGTGTGCATGCTATAAAATTTTTGTTGGCCGTCACCAGAACGGCCGATTGTTCTTCAGTCAGTACAGATTTCGGCAGACAAAAATGTGATGAGCAAGACTGGGCATGCTCAGAGAAGAAAAAACACACGAAAAGATAACCAGAACATGACATCACTTCTGCAGTTGGTTGTTGTTGGCCGACAAAATTCGTGTGCAGTCTAGAGCACATTTCAAACAACACAACAACACTGGACAAAAGACGGCTGATTGGTCGGCCAACAATCGGTGCGTGTGTACGAGGCATTAGGAAAACTAACCCAAAATAGTGAGAAAAAAAAAATTATCTGTAAATGTCTTGCTTTTACTATATCTTACCACCAAAGAAAAACCCAGAAAAAAATCTCCTGCTCCTAACAATCATAGTAATACCATTTTGTGCATATTATTTGTTGTTTGTACCCATAGTAGAACCCAGAAACAATAGTGCGCATTTTGCATTTTTTTTTTTATTCTTTCTAAAACACACTGATACTAATACTAATTTAAAAAATGTTTTTGTTTTTTTTTTTTTTAAATCCTACCCAACATTTACTGATCCTGACCTTTGACCCTAACACTAATCCTGACTCTGACTCTGACCAAGCCTTGATCTAGATTTTTTTTTTTTTTTTCATTTTTTATACACTTATTTGTTTACATCCTTCTCCCCTGGCAAGGAGAGAGAGAGAGATATACAATGTATTTTTTTTTTTCATTTGGAGAAGAAAAAAAAAACAACACATGGGTGGGCTGTACAGTGACTGCTCACTGTGATAGCCAATCAAGGACAATTACAGTGATCTGGTGATCGGGAAGCTGGAGTCCAGTCCGGTTTACTGTATACCACTAAAAGTGACATATATCTTCTTTTGCAGAAGCAGTTGTGTGTATGGCCCCATTGATTGCTAGTGCTGCATTTAGATGTGTACAAAAGTATACGCTGTACTGTATGCAACTAAATACAATGTTTTGCACACCCATGTTAATGAGCCCAAAATGCAATTCCGACTTTTTATCTGTTAGGTATAGGAGTAAAAAATGCACTAGTTTTGGCAAGGTCCTCTGTTAATTGGCCTAAAATTAGTCTAACGTGTTAGTCTAAAATATTTTCTGCTATTACCAGTATTCTGCTAACAGAAATTAGGTGGATATTATGCCAGTGGTATTATATATTAAAGTAAACTAATGCTTAACGTACCATAATACAGAGCAACCAATGAGAAATAAGCATACTGTAGTCAGATCAGCAAGGATCATTGCTTGACATTCAATTTTAACTGCTTTTAGAATAAGCAATTATATGTTTTAGTAGCAGTTACAAAAATTCCAGCATTTCATCCCTTTAAGACTGTAGTCTCCCCACATATACCTGTTCTATCTTACACAGCAGTTTTTTGAGTATAAATCATTATATGAAATGTACAGCCTAAAATTATTTATACTACTGAAATAGAAACATTGATATTGTGTTCTTTATACTTTTACAATTGTCATGTCATCTAATTTGTCTTATTTATTGTATATACAGTATCTCACAAAAGTGAGTACACCCCTCACATTTTTGTAAATATTTTATAATATATTTTTATGTGACAACACTGAAGAAATTACACTTTGCTACAATGTAAAGGAGTGAGTGTACAGCCTGTATAACAGTGTAACTTTGCTGTCCCCTCAAAATAACTCAACACACAGGCATTAATGTCTAAACCGCTGGCAACAAAAGTGAGTACACCCCTAAGTGAAAATGTCCAAACTGGGCCCAATTAGCCATTTTCCCTCCCCGGTGTCATGTGACTCGTTAGTGTTACAAGGTCCCAGGTGTGAATAGGAAGCAGGTGTGTTAAATTTGGCGTAACCGGTCACCCTGACATGGCAGAGTTCGGTCACCCTGACATGGCAGAGACAGTTCACTCTAAACTACACTACGGTCACCCTGACATGGCAGAGTCAGGTCACCTAAACGACACTACGGTCACCCTGACATGGCAGAGTCAGGTCACCCTAAACTACACTATGGTCACCCTGACACCTAAAGCTATCCCTACAAAAACTAGATTTTTGAATCTAACTATAATGGTATATAGTACCCTAACTACACTTCATATCCCTTTCCTCACACTAATAATTGCAAAATGACACTGGAGCTTTACAAGCAGCAGGAGAAACACAAATGCTTCCACTTTCTTCCACTCTCTTCCACAGCCTCTGTATTACAGTGCTAGAGGTTTGGCGGGACTATTTTATATACTGGGGGGCGTATGGGGGGCGTGTGGGGGGCGTATGGGGGGGCGCATTCACTCCTGATTGGCCTCTGGACCCCGTTGTCACTCCAATCACATTCCTAGTAGACTCCTGCCCCCTCAATTGGCTTTTACTGATGTTTCTGGGCCAATCACTGGCTTTTAAAGCCCAGTTCCTGTCCCATTGCATTTTGGGCGGTTCTGGTGGCCGAATTCTGAACTTTTACCGCAAAAAGTTTGGAATTCGGCCGAATTTCAAACACCCAATGTTCGGGTCGAACCGATGGTCGACCCGAACCGTTCGATCATCCCTAGTGGCAGTGTCATGGTCTGGGGCTGCATGAGCGCTGCCAGCACTGGGGAGCTACAGTTCATTGAGGGAACCATGAATGCCAACATGTACTGTGTCATACCGAAGTAGAGCATGATCTCCTCCCTTTGGAGACTGGTCCACAAGGCAGTATTCCAACGTGATACCGACCCCAAACACACCTCCAAGACAACCACTGCCTTGCTAAAGAAGCTTAGGGTAAAGGTAATGGACTGGCCAAGCATGTCTCCAGACCTAAATCCTATTGAACATCTGTGGGGCATCCTCAAACGGAAGGTGGAGGAGCGCAAGGTCTCTAATATCCACCAGCTCCATTATGTAGTCGTGGAAGAGGACTCCAGTGGCAACCTGTGAAGCTCTGGTGAACTAAATGCCCAAGAAGGTTAAGGTAGTGTTGGAAAATAATGGTGGCCGCACAAAATATTGACATTTTGGGCCCAATTTGGACATTTCCAATTAGGGGTGTACTCACTTTTGTTGCCAGCGGTTTAGACATTAATGGCTGTCTGTTGGGTTATTATGAGGGGACAGCAAATTTACACTGTTATACAAGCTGTATACTCACTACTTTACATTGTCTTCAAAGTCTTCAGTGTCGTCACATGAAAAGATATAAAAATATTTACAAAAATGTGAGGGGTGTACTCACTTTTGTGAGATACTGTATCTAGATAGCAAAAGCACTGATTTTTTACATATATACTACTGTTCTCTATATGGCTGTTTTTTCTATTCTTTGTAACTTTTTTATGATAAAAATATATAAAACGTGTGTAGATAGCGATACACGAGTGAGTAGTTGTTGTTTTAGCTTTCATGAAAGAAAGGTATTCTGTAACTTTTTCCAATATGTAAAAAAGAAACTTTGTGCTCTGGCAGCACCTAATAAATAAAAAAAATTGGATCCATTATGGGACATGTTTAGTGATTATTCAGTTTTATGATGTAGCATTGCCCTCTAGGGAGCTGCTGAGATTGGATTCCCCTGGGTTACCCATAGCAACAGTCTGTAGAAACGTATCACTTTAACGCTTGGCTCAGACAATGAACAGTCCAGGGGATTTGATTTTTTTGTGTTTTATTTTGAACTGGGATGGGAGAAGGGATGAGTGGGATACTCCAACTATGAACTATGCACAATCTTGAGGACAACTAGCTGTAGTGTATGCGACAAGGCCGCTGCTTCACCTTGACACAGAAGTGAAGATAGATGAATATGCTCCTGTTAAAGCTCCTCTTCAGGGTCTCAACTTGGCATCCCCTTTCTCACTTGCTGTGTGTGCCAGCCCCTGTCCACTGACTCTCCTCTGGAGCGGTCCCCTTTCTGGGCAGACCCCTGGCAAGCTTCCCGGTACTCATGGACACTGTTTTTCCCTAGGTCGCTCTGCCTTCAGCTCCACTGGTCAGAATCCACTGGACCTCCTGGCTCAGCACCACACTTCTGGTCCACTAGGCCGACTGCCTGTGACCACCTTCCACACTGACAGGAGGAGAAACAGCCGTCACCCTCCTCCTGGGACCTGGCTTCCCGCCCAAAGACACCCTGTCACATGTGCCCTTGGCTTTTTATCACATATCCCAGGATGTACCACTGCTTGTGCCAACCCACTGGGATAGTTACAAAAGCCTGTGTGTCACTGGCCAGGTTTCCTCCACTGTTTAACAGGCTCCCCTATTGGACACAGTGGGGACACTCCCTCAGACCAAGTGAATCACACATGGACACATGCAACAGGCCTAACTACTGATTAGGCTCCCCTCATAAGCAGATGGAGCAAACTATAATTTACCTACTAGCACCCACCTAGGATCTACATCCACCCACCACCAAAATGAGCCATGTCCCCATTGGCTCTGGGGCAGCCGCCCCCTACAAAAATTCTACAAAACTGTTTTTCAAGGAGTATCCCACAAACCTGGAAAAGGGGGAAAAGGGAAAAACAAATATACAAGAATAATTTATGTATAAAAATATAGGCACTTTGTCAATAGGATACAATTTTGGGGGTGCTCCGGTGGTGGTAAACCATAACATAATGACTAACTGTCTAACTTTAGACATTCTGAAAGAAAGAAAGAGAAATATTTAGGCATTCCTGTATATATATATATATATATATACACAACCAACCAGTATACAGTCAGGTCCATAAATATTGGGACATCAACACAATCTAATCTTTTTGGCTCTATACACCACCACAATGGATTTTAAATCAAACAAACAAGATGTGTTTTAACTGCAGACTTTGTGCTGGTTCACACTACTGCGGCACGACTTCGGGGGCGACCTGTGAAGTCGCGTGCACCGCAACTTCGACGCGTCTTGCACGGACTTCATATAATGAATGTCAATGCTAGTTGCTCCGATGTCGCCTGCGAAGTAGTACAGGAACTATTTTCTAAATCGGAGCAACTTGAGTCACTCCTATTAGAACGGTTCCCGTAGCACTGCATGGACCGCGACTTGTCAGGCTGATCAGTCGCCTGACAAGTCGTGGTAGTGTGAATGGGCACTTTCAGCTTTAATTTGAGGGTATTTGCATCCAAATCCGGTAAACGGTGTAGGAATTACAACAGTTTGTATATGTGCCTCCCACTTTTTAAGGGACCAAAAGTAATGGGACAGATTAACAATCATAAATCAAACTTTCACTTTTTAATACTTGGTTGAAAATCCTTTGCAGTCAATTACAGCCTGAAGTCTGGAACGCATAGACATCACCAGACGCTGGGTTTCATCCCTGGTGATGCTCTGCCAGGCCTCTACTGCAACTGTCTTCAGTTCCTGCTTGTTCTTGGGGCATTTTCCCTTTAGTTTTGTCTTCAGCAAGTGAAATGCATGCTCAATCAGATTCAGGTCAGGTGATTGACTTGGCCATTGCATAACATTCCACTTCTTTCCCTTAAAAACTCTTTGGTTGCTTTCGCAGTATGCTTCGGGTCATTGTCTATCAGCACTGTGAAGTGCCGTCCAATGAGTTCTGAAGCATTTGGCTGAATATGAGCAGATAATATTGCCCGAAACACTTCAGAATTCATCCTGCTGCTTTTGTCAGCAGTCACATCATCAATAAATACAAGAGAACCAGTTCCATTGGCAGCCATACATGCCCATCCCATGACACTACCACCACCATGCTTCACTGATGAGGTGGTATGTTTTGGATCAAGAGCAGTTCCTTTCCTTCTCCATACTCTTCTCTTCCCATCACTCTGGTACAAGTTGATCTTGGTCTCATCTGTCCATAGGATGTTGTTCCAGAACTGTGAAGGCTTTTTTAGATGTTGCATGGCAAACTCAAATATGGCCATCCTGTTTTTGAGGCTCACCAATGGTTTACATCTTGTGGTGAACCCTCTGTATTCACTCTGGTGAAGTCTTCTCTTGATTGTTGACTTTGACACACATACACCTACCTCCTGGAGAGTGTTCTTGATCTGGCCAACTGTTGTGAAGGGTGTTTTCTTCACCAGGGAAAGAATTCTTCGGTCATCCACCACAGATGTTTTCCATGGTCTTCCGGGTCTTTTGGTGTTGCTGAGCTCACCGGTGTATTCTTTCTTTTTAGGGAGGTTCAAAACAGTTGATTTGGCCACACCTAATGTTTTTGCTATCTCTCTGATGGGTTTTTTTTTTTTTTTTAGCCCTAATGATGGCTTGCTTCACTGATAGTGACAGCTTTTTGGATCTCATATTGAGAGTTGACAGCAACAGATTCCAAATGCAAATAACACTCTTGAAATTAACTCTGGACATTTTATCAGGTCCTTGTAAATGGGATAATGAGGGAATAACACACACCTGGCCATGGAATATCTGAGCAGCCAATTGTCCCATTACTTTTGGTCCCTTAATAAGTGGGAGGCACATATACAAACTGTTGTAATTCCTACACCTTTCACCTAGGGATGATCGAACTTTTAAAAAGTTCGGTTCGACCAGAACACCCGAATTTCAGGAAAGTTCGGTTCGGATTCCAGAACCCCATTGAAATCAATGGGACCCGAACTTCTGGAATCAAAAAACACAATTTTGAAGCCCTAAAACCCAATAAATGCCCCTAAAAAGTGCCTAGGGTTCTGGGTCATGCCCCAGGGACTATTAATCACACAAAAAAAAGTTCTTAAAAATTGTCGTTTTTGATAGAGAGCCAATTATTGAAAAAAAAAAAGAGAGATTTGGATTTAGTGTCTGGGGGGTCTAAAAGGTGTACCTGTGAAGTTTCAGCTCTGTAGCATGTCCAGAACCAGAATTATAGCATACCAAACCTTCAAAAATGACTTTTTTGCTTAACCGCACCTTTCTTTTGCTCCTAATCAACGGCACAGCCAATGTGTATGATGGGGACATAATGCAGTGCACTGGGAACAAGATTAGAGTTTTTTTTGGAAAAAGGTGCTGTCTCTTTAAATGTGCATATAATTAACGGGTGTATTTCCACAATGGGGCTATTATTACCAAATGTTTTCAAGAAGTCCAAAGATGTATGTAGTTGCACTTTATTTCATGTAAAATGGTGTTTGGTGCACTTTAACTTGAATTCTCACAAGAAACAGACATATATGCACGGATACATTGAGGCTTAGGGTTAGGGGTAGGGGCCACAATGTAGTGCAGAGTGAACAAGATTAGAGATGTTTTGGATGAATACTGTTGTCTCTTGACTTTGAATAGAAGTAAAGGATGCTTAAAAATTGGGCCTTTGGTGGTGCCGACGATGCCTTGACACCATATCCCTATGAAAGTGCTGGTAATGAAGGCAATAATTGCCTTTGTAAGGAAAAAAATTGCAATGATATGCATCTGTGTGACAGGTGCGCAAAAATTGTTGTTTGGGTGTTGGCGGAGCCATACCACTGTAAGCCCAAAGAGCTGGTGTTGAAGAAGGCGTAAAAATTATGAAGGTGTGCACATGTGGAACAGGTGCGCAAACATGGTAGTTTTGGTGTTGGCGGAGCCTCCCCACCATAACCCCAAAGAGCTGGCTTTGAAGGAGGCCCAAAAATTGTAAAGGTGTGCACCTGTGGAACAGGTTCGCAAACATGGTAGTTTTTGTTTAGCATAGCCTCCCCACCTTAAGCCCAAAGAGCTGGTGTTGAAGGAGGCCCAAAAATTGTAAAGGTGTCCACTTGTGAAACAGGTTCGCAAACATGGTAGTTTTTGTTTAGCATAGCCTCCCCACCTTAACCCCAAAGAGCTGGTGTTGAAGGAGGCCCAAAAATTGTAAAGGTGTGCACCTGTGGAACAGGTTCGCAAACATGGTAGTTTTTGTTTAGCATAGCCTCCCCACCTTAACCCCAAAGAGCTGGTGTTGAAGGAGGCCCAAAAATTGTAAAGGTGTTCCCCTGTGGAACAGGTTCGCAAACATGGTAGTTTTTGTTTAGCATAGCCTCCCCACCTTAACCCCAAAGAGCTGGTGTTGAAGGAGGCCCAAAAATTGTAAAGGTGTGCACCTGTGGAACAGGTTCGCAAACATGGTAGTTTTTGTTTAGCATAGCCTCCCCACCTTAACCCCAAAGAGCTGGTGTTGAAGGAGGCCCAAAAATTGTAAAGGTGTGCACCTGTGGAACAGGTGCGCACACATGGTAGTTTTTGTTTTGGCATAGCCTCCCCACCTTAACCCCAAAGAGCTGGTGTTGAAGGAGGCCCAAAAATTGTAAAGGTGTGCACCTGTGGAACAGGTGCGCAAACATGGTAGTTTTTGTTTTAGCATAGCCTCCCCACCTTAACCCCAAAGAGCTGGTGTTGAAGGAGGCCCAAAAATTGTAAAGGTGTGCACCTGTGGAACAGGTGCGCACACATGGTAGTTTTTGTTTTAGCATAGCCTCCCCACCTTAACCCCAAAGAGCTGGTGTTGAAGGAGGCCCAAAAATTGTAAAGGTGTGCACCTGTGGAACAGGTGCACACACATGGTAGTTTTTGTTTTAGCATAGCCTCCCCACCTTAACCCCAAAGAGCTGGTGTTGAAGGAGGCCCAAAAATTGCAAAGGTGTGCACCTGTGGAACAGGTGCGCACACATGGTAGTTTTTGTTTTAGCATAGCCTCCCCACCTTAACCCCAAAGAGCTGGTGTTGAAGGAGGCCCAAAAATTGTAAAGGTGTGCACCTGTGGAACAGGTGCGCACACATGGTAGTTTTTGTTTTAGCATAGCCTCCCCACCTTAACCCCAAAGAGCTGGTGTTGAAGGAGGCCCAAAAATTGTAAAGGTGTGCACCTGTGGAACAGGTGCGCACACATGGTAGTTTTTGTTTTAGCATAGCCTCCCCACCTTAACCCCAAAGAGCTGGTGTTGAAGGAGGCCCAAAAATTGTAAAGGTGTGCACCTGTGGAACAGGTGCGCAAACATGGTAGTTTTTGTTATAACCAAAATGAGGTTCTGTGAACGTAAAGAGAATGAGAGGAGGGTTTGAGGGTGGCACCATGGTCCAGGCTTAAACTGAGGCTCAGCTGCCACATCACAATGATAGCCTAGTCTACAAGGTCTGCATCAGGTGCACCAAAGCTTGATATCCACGACTGATTCATTTTAATGAATGTCAAACGGTCGACTGAGTCGGTGGAGAGTCTCGTTCGATGGTCTGTGACGAATCCTCCTGCTGCGCTGAATGCCCGTTCCGATAGGACACTGGAAGCAGGGCAGGCCAACAACTCCATGGCATACTGGGCTAGTTCTGGCCAGTGGTCTAATCTTAAGACCCAGTATGCCAATGGATCGGCATCGTCACATGAAAAGCCCTCTGTGTCACTTTGTGCCCTCACGTAATCGTCCACCATGTGATGCAGATGCTGTCGATGCGATGTGGCAGCTGAGAGGCCTGGGCGGTGAGGACTAAAAAAAGACCGAAAGGCATCCGTCAACCGCACACCTTCTCCAACGCTCCTCTCGTGACCACCAGTAGAATCCATGGTAGGTTGTCCCCGCCCCTGCACCCTACGGGAGTTGGGGAACTTGTTCACCAGAATCCTCTTGAGACTGTCCTCAAGGGATTTGATCCTGTGGACTCTCTGGGTGGATGGGAAAAGCTCCGAGACTTTAGACTTGTACCGGGGGTCAAGTAGGGTGGCCAACCAATAGTGGTTAGTCTCTTTAAGGCCTTGATTCTGGGGTCCTTTCTCAGGCTCTGAAGCATGATGTTTCCCATGCGTCGCCAATTAGCGAAGGCCTGAGAAGCTGACTCCTCGGGGTCACTCAAAACGACATTATCTTGAACGGGCTCCTCCTCCTCCCAGCCACGCACTACTCCAAAGTGTCCAGAGGGAGTCAAACTAGGCCTTGCAGATTGCCGCATGTCTTCCTCCTCCTCCTCCTCAAACCCTGCAAAAGTTCCCGCAGAATCGTCCTCCTCCTCTTCCTCTTCCACCCCTGGATCCTGCTCGGGCCTCTGGGAGCTAGGCATAATGGGGTCAGGATTCTCAGGATAAAGGGGGCCTTGAGAGGCAAGGAAGTCCTCCTCTTCCTCCTGCTGCTCTGCCTCCAGTGCCCTGTCCATAATGCCACGCATTGTGCTACAACAAAAACAGTACCGGTAGGGTGTCACTGATGCATGCGCTGTCCTGGCTGACCATCCTTGTGGCCTCCTCAAATGGCGAGAGGACAGCGCATGCATCCTTAATCAAAAGCCACTGCCGTGGTGAAAAGAAGCCCAGGCGCGCAGAGCCAGTGCTGGTGCCGTACTCGCATAGGTATTCATTGAGGGCCCTCTGCTGCGTGTACAGGCGCTGCAGCATAGCCAAGGTGGAGTTCCAGCGGGTGGGCATGTCACAGATGAGGCGGTGTACCGGCAGGTGAAACTCGGCCAAACGTGCAGTGGCACTGTACGACCGCCTGAAGTGACTGCACACCCTTCTTGCCATCCTTAGCACATCCTGCATTCCCAGGTACGAGTTCAAAAACTGCTGTACCACGAGATTCAGGACATGCGCCAGGCATGGCACATGGGTTTACTTTCCCTGACGAAGGGCAGGAGGTTTGACCCATTATCAGTAACCACCATCCCTGGCTGCAGCTGGCGTGGTGTCAACCACCTCTGGGCCTGTGCCTGCAGAGCCCCAAGAATCTGAGGGGCAGTGTGCTGCCTGTCCCCTAGACACACAAGCTGCAGCACTGCGTGACACCTTTTGGCCTGAGACATAGAATAGCCCTTTGAACGTTTACGTGGTACCTCATCATATTCAAAGGACCATTCTGCAGAGGAGGGCATGGAGGAGGTAGAGGAGGAGGAGCAGGAGGGGGTAGAAGTGATCGATCTACCCGGATCAGCGACACCACCAGCTGTTTGCAGACGTGGGGGCAACACTGGCTGCAGCACCGAGCCCTGGCTACAATCCCTTCCGCTGGCAAGCAGTGTCACCCAGTGAGCAGTGACAGAAATGTACCGTCCCTGCCCATGTTTGCTTGACCAAGTGTCAGCCGTCAAGTGTATCTTACGGCTGACTGACTTGGCCAGGGACGACACTACATTGCCTTCCACATGTTGGTATAGGGATGGCAGGGCCTTACGGGCAAATTAATGCCGACTTGGCACCTGCCACTGTGGAACTGCACATTTTGCGAAGTCACGGAAGGGAGCAGACTCTACCAGGTTAAATAGTAATAGTTGCAGAGCCAGTAGTTTAGCCAAACTACTGTTTAGACGCTGGGCATGTGGGTGGCGGGGAGTATACATTTTTTTTTGTTCCAGCATGTGTGGAATCGAAATTTGGCGTCTAGATGTTACAGCTGGTGGTGTGCTGGAGGTAGATGCGACACTGCCTGCTATATCATCATCCCTGTCAGTGGAGGCTGCCAACAGGTGACGAGTGACTATAGCAGGGCCAGGAACAGACTGATGTGCAGGTGGAGCAGGTGGAGCATGGGGAGGAGCGCGAGGAGGACTAGGAGGCATACTGACCGATCTTTGGCCCTTTTGTGGGTTCTTTAAATGCTCCTGCCAACGGGCCGAGTGGTGGGCTGTCAAATGCCTGTTTAGGCAGCTTGTACCCAGGTGGTTGACATTTCTGCCACATTTTATACCCTTCTAACAAATCTTGCAGACCGCAACTGTTTTGTCTGCATGGGATGTCTCAAAAAAGTCCCAGCAAGATGAGGTGTGTATAGTGGCCCGGGAGACAACAGGTGCGGCCTTAGATGGAGCGGGCCGTCTGCTCTCCCCTCTTGTTTGCTCTGCCTCCTCCTCAACCTCAGACCCAACATCTGACTCCATCAAAGACTGAGCA
Source organism: Pelophylax lessonae (assembly GCF_965119305.1). NCBI lineage: Eukaryota > Metazoa > Chordata > Amphibia > Anura > Ranidae > Pelophylax > Pelophylax lessonae. The sequence continues at coordinate 173,425,051 of NC_138776.1, read as the reverse complement.
TCAGGCCTGGCCCGGGAGACAACAGGTGCGGCCTTAGATGGAGCGGGCCGTCTGCTCTCCCCTCTTGCTTGCTCTGCCTCCTCCTCAACCTCAGACCCAACATCTGACTCCATCAAAGACTGAGCATCAGGCCTGGCCCGGGAGACAACAGGTGCGGCCTTAGATGGAGCGGGCCGTCTGCTCTCCCCTCTTGTTTGCTCTGCCTCCTCCTCAAACTCAGACCCAACATCAGACTCCATAAAGGACTGAGCATCAGGCTGGAGTAGATGGCCGACACTGTGGTCAAACAGCTCAGCTGACTCCTCTGTCATGTCTGAAGTTGAGTCTAAGGGAGGACGTGAGGTGGACATGGACTCATCTGTATTTGTTCTGACAACTGCAGAAGACTGACCACTTTTCTCTGCCTGGGTCACTGTAGTTGCAGATGATGCCGATGATTAGGGTTTGGTCATATAGTCCACCACCTCCTGTACATATTGTGGACGTATAGCTTGGCCACTGCCGGAGAACAATCCAAATGGTGGCCTGGCTGAGGACTGATCACCTCTAGACACCCTAGAAGCTGTGCCCCTTTCCGCAGCAGGGCCACGTATGCCTTTTCTTGGTCTACCAGGCATATTTGTCACTGATGCGTTGGCAACTGTGTGCGCTGAAAAACGCACACTGCTATGCGACCCACAGTTGTCGCTGGATACAGCACAGCAGATGTGTCACGCACAGTAGCAAAGCCTTTTGCACAGTGGACCTAACGCTTTGAACAACAGGCGTTAAGTTGTCACTGATGCGTTGGCAACTGTGTGCGGTGAAAAACGCACACTGCTATGCGACCCACAGTTGTCGCTGGATACAGCACAGCAGATGCGTGTCACGCACAGTAGCAAAGCCTTTTGCACAGTGGACCTAACGCTTTGAACAACAGGCGTTAAGTTGTCACTGATGCGTTGGCAACGGTGTGCGGTGAAAAACGCACACTGCTATGCGACCCACAGTTGTCGCTGGATACAGCACAGCAGATGCGTGTCACGCACAGTTGCAAAGGCTTTTGCACAGTAGACCTAATGCTTTGAACAACAGGCGTTAGGTTGTCACTGATGCGTTGGCAACTGTGTGCGGTGAAAAACGCACACTGCTATGCGACCCACAGTTGTCGCTGGATACAGCACAGCAGATGCGTGTCACGCACAGTTGCAAAGCCTTTTGCACATTGGACCTAACGCTTTGAACAACAGGCGTTAGGTTGTCACTGATGCGTTGCCAACTGTGTGCGGTGAAAAACGCACACTGCTATGCGACCCACAGTTGTCGCTGGATACAGCACAGCAGATGCGTGTCACGCACAGTTGCAAAGGCTTTTGTACAGTGCACCTAACGCTTTGAACAACAGGCGTTAAGTTGTCACTGTATTTTGCTGCCTAGCAAGCACGTACACCTGCTGTGATAGAACAGCACTGTGCCACGTGCTCACTAAACAGAACCCTCACACTTTCCCTACAGAAACTAAATTTTCAAATCTAACTAATGTAGTACAAAGTTCCCTAACTACACTAGATATCCCTTTCCACTAAATAGAAAGCTCCATACAGCAGAAGACTGACACTGTCCCTTAAGTTTTTTTTTGTTTTTTTTTGTAACTCTAAGAACCAGCACAATCGCTGTATCTATCTACACTGGCTGTAAGCTAAATACAATTCTGCTATATGGAGCTTTAGAACCACTCGATATGTAGAAAATGTAGTGTAGCAAAGCAGGAGTCAGAGAACTGCTTCAACTCTCTTCAACAGGATCTGGATCATTGTGCTAGGGGTTAGGCGGGGCCATCTTATATAGTGTGGGGCGTATTCACTCCTGATTGGCCTCTGGTCCCCGTAGTCACTCCAATCACGTTCCTAGGAGACTCCTGCCCCCTCATTGACTTTTGCAGACGTTTCTGGGCCAATCACGGGCTTTTAAAGCCCAGTTCCTGTCCCAGTGCATTTTGGGCGGTTCTGGTGGCCGAATACCAAACTTTTACCGCAAAAAGTTCGGTGTTCGGGCCGAACCGATGGTCGACCCGAACCGTTCGATCATCCTTACTTTCACCTGATTTGGATGTAAATACCAAATGTCAAATTAAAGCTGAAAGTCTGCAGGTAAAGCACATCCTGTTTGTTTCATTTCAAATCCATTGTGGTGGTGTATAGAGCCAAAAGGTTTAGAATTGTGTTGATGTCCCAATATTTATGGACCTGACTGTATTTCTAGCTTATTTTTCTGGTAAGAAGACCCCCCTCGTGGGGGCAGGCCTTCTCATCCAACATCCCTCGCTGAACAGCCTATCAGGTGTTGGCTTGCCAGTCTTGACACGTCGCTCAGTACTGCTCCTCAAAGGCAATCCTGAACCCTATCACTGACTATCTGGTTATTAGTCCAAGAAGATAGGTGTCTGCAGTGTCTTCTTCACTGCCAGGTTCAGCACCCATTCTTCTCCCCACAGACTAAGTTGCCTGAGCCTGGACAAGGTATCAGTCCTGTAGAGGCTTGAAGTACCTTCTCAGGGGGCCCCTGGCACCAGGGCACCCCCCACCAAAGATTCCTGTGGTACCGCCCACTTCTTCCAGGCCGTCACCCACAAAGTCCTTCTGTTGGCCTGTTGGCCCATAAAGTAGTTCGCTCAGAACTCTTGACAAATTGTAATCCATGATCCCGGCCCGATGGCCCAAAGGATCTCTAGAACAGTAGGTTGTAGTCCTTTTATTTCTCCTGAGAGGGTCTGTCCTCTAACATGAGTCCACTAGCCAGTGACATCTTGTAATCCCCTCAACAACCTTTTGCAAGGATAGAAGGTGAGGGGGTAATGGGGAATAGGGCATAAGCCCCAGCAACAATTGAGTTTTGTTATTTTTCTTCTTCTCTGTATCTTTCAGTGAATAGACATAGGCTAGCCAGCCTCGATTGAGTTTAGTATGTTTAGTATGTTGTCTTCAGCAATAGAAATCTGGATGGGGGATCCGCACAATCTTCCCCTCCTTTTCTTGAATTTGGATTGACCAGGCCTGGCCAGATCCATCTGGGTGGCGGACCTCTACCCGGTCCAAGTAAATAGCCCGCCCGTGGTTCCACTGTGTTTTCACTGAGAAGAAAGTCTTCCACAGTCCATCCTGAACTGGTTACGATATGGCTTGGGGATAAAGAAGAAGTCCCATATAGCTTCATCACACCAGGACTCTCTTTTGGCCTCTATCTCTAGCATGACCTCCAGTGGAGCATAGGGATAGTCATACCCATACTCTAAGGCACATGTGTCAAACACAAGGCCCGCGGGCCGAATCCGGCCCTCCAGGTCATTTTATGTGGCCCTCGCACCTCTCCTAGAGCTGCAGTAGAGCTCCAGCCCTCCTTTTGGCCTCCTCCAGACCCTACATTTTCTGCTTCCTAGCTCTGCCCCCAGTTTCTTCCCAGCAGCAACACAAGGTAAGAGGGGGGAATATGATGTAACGGAGGGTAGGGGGACTCTTGACATCTGATGTAAGGGAGTTGGGATACTCTGGACATCTAGTATTACAGATACAACCGGCCCTTTGAGGGCAATCATAATGCTGATGTGGCCCTCGATGAAGTTGAGTTTGACACCTCTGCTCTAAGGCCATCTTCTTCTGTATCCACCTCATCATCATGGAAAATCTGGGAAGGGTCTTCCGATTACCTCTCCCAGCTGGAGAATATGGGGTCTCCTCTCTTTTGATGAGGGAGGCGTAGGCCTCATTTTGATCCCAAGCCCGGGCATAGTTTCTAGGTGGGGATAGGTCTGGGACCCGATTAGCATAGGCCTTGCAGAACCCCAGATTCCTGGCACACTGTCCCGCACCACAGAATCCCTAACCTCCTTATCAGGTTTAAGTGGACCAAAACTGGCTGGACTGCTCCGATCCTCAGACCCCCAGTCCAATTCAGTTTCTTCCTCAGACTTCCAGACATCCAATCCCTCCTCCAAGGATCCGAACCGATTCTGGAAGCTGGGAGACCACACATCAATGACCCTGGCCTCTTCCTCGCTGCTTACACTCACTCTAGCAGCCCTGGTCACCGCTGGCCATCTTCTCTCCTCTGCCTGTATGGGAGCAGACTTTTTCTCTTCCGCTGCAGCTTTTGATGCATCAGGTGGCCTCTCCCCGGCCCGCACTACCTGCATGCACCCCAGCTCAGACACTCGGGCTTCTCTCCATTTGCCCTCTGGACCACTGACAGGTTGCATTGACTCCAGCTGCATCAGGAACCGCAGCACTCCTCTTCCACGGCCCATGAAAGGCCCAGACTCCGTAGCCGACAGGGCCTGAGTGACCCCGGTCTCTTAAGACATATTCACATTTCTGGGCTGACCTCCACTCTCTTCCGCCCACAGCAGTAGATTTCCACAATGCCCACACTGGCCCCACACCTACATATGCATAGTCACATTCAGACACTGAGGACATACCAGGCCCAAATGTTCCACGCCTCCCCTGGTGCACAATGCCAGTCTTCCGTCAGGCACCATCCACACCCCTGTATCCCACAGGGTGGATGTCTTTGGCTCTCCGGTCTGCTCCACAGGTTCACCGCCAACATGTGGGATAGCCTCTGCACTCTGGCTCACTCCGGTACTCGCCATCTTGCTCCTCCGCGCACGTGTCTTCCTCTCAGCCTCACTCGGAGGCAGAAGTAATTTATGAACTCTCCTTCCCACTCCAGATTGGCTGTGCGTGAGCGACATCTGCACCCACAACTCCAGATTGGCGGTGGCTCCTCCAGCTAGGCAGAACTTCCAAGCACGCGCTTTCCCGTGCTGTATAGTAACCCTTCCAATGCCGCTCCATCTCAGCTCAGCCTGCATGGAAGTCACTGTAAAGCGGACCGTGCTTCTTAGCTTGCATGCACCCGCCATCCTTACTTGCACCAGGGCTCCAGCTGTGCCTCCATCACTCTGAGCCAGCTGACCCTCTTTGCTAATCAGTAGAATTGTCCCGCTGTAGGATGCACTGCCAACATGTCTCTTCTTAGCACTTGTACAAGCAAGATTCGCCATACTGTATTTGAAAAAAGTCCCACTGTCATTGAATGCATGGTCAGTTTTCTTTACAGCATCCACACTGCCACTATTTTGGGAGAATGTTCCGCTGTCATTGGATGCACGGTCAACATCTTCTTGCATAGCTCCGGCACATACATGGCCCCCGGCACACCAATCCACGTGCCCTGGGCCGCCATTTTATCTGTCCACACTTGCACCTTGTACTGTTAAGCAGACAGTCCATTTTTACAGCAAGATGCATTTCTCCCACTCTCCAGCACATCACTTAATCAGACAATTTGTAATCCTGGCAAAAATTCTTCCGTTGCCATGGGCAACCATCACTGTGCATTTTTATTCTTCATCCCACTCTCCCTATTTCCTGTAGAGCAGGCCTCACACTTCTCTTGAGCATTAGAACACAGTTCTTGAGAGAAAATCTACATTTTTTGAAATTTTCTTTGGTCGTTGCCGTTAGCAACCATTCAGGTAACCCAGGGCGACATCCTGAATGAGCCCCCAAATGTAGCACTGTCTCCTAGTGAGCTGCTGAGATTGGATTCCCCTGGGTTTTCCATAGCAACAGTCTGTAGAAACGTATCACTTTAACGCTTGGCTCAGACAATGAACAGTCCAGGGGATTTGATTTTTTTGTGTTTTATTTTGAACTGGGATGGGAGAAGGGATGAGTGGGATACTCCCACTATGAACTATGCACAATCTTGAGGACAACTAGCTGTAGTGTATGCGACAAGGCCGCTGCTTCACCTTGACACAGAAGTGAAGATAGATGAATATGCTCCTGTTAAAGCTCCTCTTCAGGGTCTCAACTTGGCACCCCCTTTCTCACTTGCTGTGTGTGCTAGCCCCTGTCCACTGACTCTCCTCTGGAGCGGTCCCCTTTCTGGGCAGACCCCTGGCAAGCTTACCGGTACTCACGGACACTGTTTTTCCCTAGGTCGCTCTGCCTTCAGCTCCACTGGTCAGAATCCACTGGACCTCCTGGCTCAGCACCACACTTCTGGTCCACTAGGCCGACTGCCTGTGACCACCTTCCACATTGACAGGAGCAGAGAAAGCCGTCACCCTCCTCTTGGGACCTGGTTTCTCGCCCAAAGACACCCTGTCACATGTGCCCTTGGCTTTTATCACATATCCCAGGATGCACCACTGCTTGTGCCAACCCACTGGGAAAGTTACAAAAGCCTGTGTGTCACTGGCAAGGTTTCCTCCACTGTCCAACAGGCTCCCCTATTGGACACAGTGGGGACACTCCCTCAGACCAAGTCAATCACACATGGACACATGCAACAGACCTAACTACTGATCAGGCTCCCCTGATAAGCAGATGGAGCAAACTATAGTTTACCTACTAGCACCTACCTAGGAGGGTGCTACATCGACATACACTTAAAGCGTAACTCCACTTTTGTTGAGAAAAAAACATTCCTCTCTGGGTGATCTATGTACATTACAAGGACTTTAACAAACTTTGTTGCAGATTCCGACTTTTTGGTATTCTGAAGAAATCCCTGTTTGTTCCTCTGTGCCCCTGTGCTAAGTGGGTCAAATTTAAGTGGTTTCATAATTATCTATCAGCTGTGGCAGCTGCAGGGCACTAAGAGGAAAGCTGTTGGGCCTCCATCCCTTTAGACATGATCCTATTGGGAGTAACGTACCAAGAATGACATTTCTGTTGCAGGGGATGCCAGAAATCTGACTTGTATCTTAGGTAGACTTCTGGGATAATCAGTGAGCCAATCCCACAAGCAGGAAAATATGTTTCTGGGGGGTGGCCAGTACACATTCTGTGTACAGAACAGCTCCAGGTAGCCATATTGCATTGAATTTTCAGAAAATTACAACAGCTGCAGATTGAAAAGAAAAGGTAATTTTTAATAACATGAAATCACAATATGATTTGTGTCGCAATTGTATACGCTATATTGTTTTTTCTTTATTTGCTATTTTTTAACCCCATGAAAGTGGAGTTACCGTTTGCATGCATTATTTTATGGGGTGGGTGGTGTTAGAGACCACATAAATACAGTAAAACCTTGGTTTGAGAGTAACTTGGTTTGAGAGCGCTTTGCAAGACAAGCAAATTTTTAGAATAAATTTTGACTTGATATACAAGCGATGTCTTGATATACAAGTAGCATCATGTCACAACTGAGTATAAAAGAGATAAGAGGTGCCTCCAAGTGTAGCAATACTGTTACATTTAATGAAGGTTCAATATTTAGCAGCTCACATGGTTGATGATTAAAACAGGCACATCTAAGTATGCAGGCATCCGGGGTAAAGCTGTAAACATAGACCGTCCTCCGCACTGCCATCTTCATCACACCCTTCCACGCTGCGCTCCACGAGCGATTCAAAGTCTCACTTTCAGATCACTCTACTGCAGAGTATTCTTCCCAATCACAATTGCAGACTGACATCGGTGAGAGCCGGTGGTTCAGAAGATGGTCTATGTGGATAGCTTTACCCCGGATGCCTGCATACTTAGATGTGCCTCTTAATCATCAACCATGTGAGTTGCTAAATGTTGTACCTTCATTAAATGTCCCCATACTGCTACACTTAGTGGCACTTCTCTTCTCTTTTATACTCTGTAGCTCCTGCTGGATTTTGCTTCTAATCCCCTTGTGGAGGCGCCATTTGTGAATGGACATTTTATGATGACACAACCTATCACATTGCCATAATATTTGTATATAGACTATAAACTGAAAGACTTATGAATAAATGGTTGTGGAACGAATCATCTGAGTTTCCATTATTTCTTATGGGAAAATTTGCTTTGATATAAGAGTGCTTTGGATTACAAGCATGTTTCCGGAACGAATTATGCTCGCAATCCAAGGTTTTACTGTATGTGCTTCAATCAGATCCATCCTTTCATCTAGTCTTTAAAGAGGAACTACAGTCTGCCCACATCTTTGCCATTCTGAAGTTTTCCTCCGACCACTTTGCATATCATTGTGTATATATATACAGTCAGGTCCATAAATATTGGGACATCAACACAATTCTAATCTTTTTGGCTCTATACACCACCACAATGGATTTGAAATTAAACAAACAGGAAGTGCTTTAACTGCAGACTTTCAGCTTTAATTTGAGGGTATTTACATCCAAATCAGGTGAACGGTGTAGGAATTACAACAGTTTGTATATGTGCCTCCCACTTATTAAGGGACCAAAAGTAATGTTTGTTTGATTTTAAATCCATTGTGGTGGTGTATAGAGTCAAAAAGATTAGAATTGTGTCGATGTCCCAATATTTATGGACCTGACTGTATATACAGTATATATATATATATATATATATATACTGTGATTCTGTACTAAATCTGGCTGCAGCCATTTTACTTTGGGCAACTGAAGCTCAAAATAACTCAACACACTGCCATTAATATCTAAACCACTGGCAAAAAAAGTGAGCACACCCTAAGTGAAAATGTCTAAAATTGGGTACAAAGTGTTAAAATTTTGTGTGGCCACCATTATTTCCCAGAACTGCCTTAACCCTCTTGGGCATGAAGTTCACCAGAGCTTCACAGGTTGCTACTGGAGTCCTTTTTCGCTCCTCCATGGCGACATCACGGAGCTTGTAGATGTTAGAGACCTTGCGCTCCTCCACCATCCATTTGAGGATGCCCCACAGATGCTCAATAGGGTTTAGGTCTGGAGACATGCTTGGCCAGTCCATCACCTTTACCCTCAGCTTCTTTAGCAAGGCAATGGTCGTCTTGGAGGTGTGTTTGGAGTCATTATGTTGGAATATTTCAGTATATCACAGTACATGAAGTAAAAAGAAGCAGATGCGCTAAACTAGTGGGTACTCTTGTCAAACGAATTACAAAAATAATGAAATGAATGATGCAAATAAAAGGTCAGTCACTAAATAGTAACATGTACCTTATGTGAACTAACAATGAATCAGGTGGTCTGATACAACCTTTGCAAAATCAACAAAGGAACACTGGTGAGCAAGACAACTCTTAGTGAAAAATAGGTTGCAAACGAGTGCACAAAAATACAAGTCATAAGAATGACCAGTTGTTGCATTAAAGACAATAATGATGAAATAATGAGTAAACGTATAAAAGTATACACATATATACATAAATGTGTAAAAGTGCAAAGTCCAAAAAGTCAGTGAAGTGACAAAACACATTCAATGTGACTCCGGGTGAAAAAATCCACAGCAACTGGATGTGTAGTTGATCCCACCACCACTAATGGACTGGCACCCTTACTAGAGTGAAAAAATGTTAGGGCGTGTATATATTCAAATCCAGGATAGAACTGTCATACTCAGGTGAAGGGAGGAATAATACAGGAATCTTCTCTCCTCTCCAGGAGAGAGTAAGAGAGCCTCTTACCAGAGAAACAAATGTAAGGGCTGGTAGTAAAGATCCACTATAGATAAGTATCCTCCTTTTCTCCTGGCATGTAGCTGGATCCAACCCCTCTGGTTACTTGTTGGTATAGACCTCTGTATAGCCGGGGTGCTCTCCCGGTGACTGACGTCTCTGTGTACCGGTAATGTCACAGTACATGTTGGCATTCATGGTTCCCTCAATGAACTGTAGCTCCCCAGTGTCGGTAGCACTCATGCAGCCCCAGACCATGACCCTCCCACTACCATTCTTGACTGTAGGCAAGACAAACTTGTCTTTGTGCTCCTCATCTTGTTGCTGCTACACACCCTTGACACCATCTGAACCAATTAAGTTTATCTTGGTCTCATCAGACCACAGGATATGGCTCCAGTAATCCATGTCCTTAGTCCGCTTGTCTTCAGCAAACTGTTTGTGGGCTTAATTGTGCATCATCTTTAGAAGAGGTTTCCATCTGGGAGGAGAGCCATGCAGACCAATTTGATGCAGTGTGCAGCGTATGGTCTGAGCACTGACATGCTGACCCCCCACCCCTTCAACCTCTGCAGCAATGTTGGCAGAACTCGTACGTCTATTTCCCAAAGACAACCTCTGGATATGATGCTGAGCACTTGCACTCAACTTTTTTGATAACCATGGCGAGGCCTGTTCTGAGTGGAACCTGTCCTGTTAAACTGCTGTATGGTCTTGGCCACCATTCTGCAGCTCAGTTTCAGGGTCTTGGAAATCTTCTTATAGCCAAGTCCATCTTTATGTAGAGCAACAATTCTTTTTTTCAGATTCTCAGTTCTTTGACATGAGGTGCCATGTTGAACTTCCATACTGTTGACCAGTATGAGAGAGTGACACCAAATTTAACACACCTGCTCCCCCATTCACGCCTGAGACCTTGTAACACTAATGGGTCACATGACTACGTGGAGGGTAAATGGCTAATTGGGCCCAATTTGGACATTTTCACTCAGGGGTGTACTCACTTTTGTTGCCAGTGGTTTAGACATTAATGGCTGTGTGTTGAGTTATTTTGAGGGGACAGCAAATTTACACTGTTATACAAGCTGTACACTCACTACTTTACATTGTAGCAAAGTGTCATTTCTTCAGTGTTGTCACATGAAAAGATATAATAAAATATTTACAAAAATGTGAGGGTTGTACTCACTTTTGTGAGATACTTTGTGTATATATATATATATATATATATATAAAAATTATGGATAGACCGATATGTTTTTTTTCAGGGCCGATACCGATATTTTGGTCACAACGTATAGGTATCGGCCGATATTTTGTACATTTAAAGTTTTGAAAAATAAAGACAATTTTTGACACAAATCTGGTACTGAACATGTTAATTTTTGTTTAATGCTTAATGGCTGGCTGGCACCCTGTGATGGGTGGGTGGTTGGCACAGGGGCTGTGGGTGGCTGGCTGCTACAGGGCCAGTGGCTGGCTGGCACAGGGCCTTTGGGTGGCTGGCTTGCTGGTACAGGGCCTGTGGGTGGCTGGCTCCCTGGTACAGTGCCTGTGGCTGGCTGGCTGGCTGGTACAGGGCCTGTGGATGTGGGTGGCTGGCTGGTACAAGGCCTGTGGATGTGGGTGGCTGGCTGGCACCGGGCTGCTGTGTGTGGGTGTATGGCTCTGATACACTCCCACGAGATTAGTCCCGACTCCAGACAAGGCTGTCCAAGGCGAGGGAGGTGGCCTAAGAAGGCAGAATGACGTCACAAAAATTTCGACAATATCGGCCAGTTCCAGGGCCGATACCGATATATCAGGGAAAGTGCATATCGGCCCCCGATATATCGCCCTTGCTGATAAACATAATATATATATATACAGACACACATATACAGACACACACTTACACCACTGCTTGCCTGTACATTTCTCCTATCTTGATTAATACTCATATCCAGCCCCCTCCAGCTCTGCAGCTCTCCTTGGCTAGCCTATGATTCATCCCTCCCTCCCTTGCTGGCAAACTCTGCCAAGAGTGAGAGAGAGAGCTGTGCATGATGTCATTAGCCTAGGCTTATTACCAGACAAGAAAGAGGAAGTGGGCTGTATAAGGTATTTACTGGCAGAAAAAAATGTTCTACTATCCAAAGTTAAAACAACAAGGGCAGAGGATTTAATAGATGGAAAGATAAAAAAAATGACTGATGATCTGCTTTAAATAATTGTTATTGGATGCTTATGTTCCAATAAAGTCTAATTATTTTTGTATTGGCAAAATGCCTGTTTTGTTCGGCATGTTAAAGGACGTATTTCACATTATAGCCATCAGTTGTCAGTGTCACTTCCATGCTGCTATAGCAGACTCCATGTTGATATCCAGGATATCTGATATTACACTGACTTGCCTGATATTGTTTCGGGCCCAGGGATTCCTTAGGATTTGAAGCCAATGTCAGGAGGCAACAAAAGCTGGCCATGGTTCAAATCTGAACTGGCTGAGATTTGAACCATGTATGGCCAGGCTAAATGTATCCAAGTCAATCGATCAACTTGGGTACATTATAGCTAGTGGTTGTTATAGCCAGTAGCAATATTCATTATTTTCCCCTGGCCGGGACAGCTTCCTGGCGGGAGAACACAATGGCTGCCTGAGGGATTCTCCTGTCAATGCTGTCTGTGTTGATGGGGGTATCAATTTATTTCCTGCAACCACGGGTTTATGTCTATGGCTGGCCTAACACTGGCAGAAAGAAGTAGGCAGTGGGAGCCCCCATAGGTCTCCTTGTGTACTTTAACACACAGATAAACCGATATCTGAAATACAAAACTCAGGCCTGCATCCTTTCCATCAGCAGAGGCCCACATGAGAAGCCAACCTTTGCAGTTTTACCAGATTTAATGCACACATTTTGAAAGTTGCATGTTTAGCTAATTTTTGTGTTTCACCGCTTTGTGTTTATGTACTACAGTATGTAATGTATTTTAGGGCATTTAGAACAAAGGTTAGGTGTGCGCTAGTTGCTGTGTGAAACATGTCAAAAATGCAGATTTGCATTAATGTTAATCTCAAAGATGCACATGGGTCAAATTGTTGCAGAATACTGAAAATAATTTTGTTTCAAAAGCAGGATATGATAAACATACATAGATATAATGGGTCCAATGTAAGTCATGCTGTTGTCAAAGATGCAGTATGCGGTTTGGCAATATTCTGCTTGTTCAGGAACTACAATTCCCATCATGCCTAGTCATGTCTGTATATGTCAGAATTTTACAATGCCTAATGGGATGTGTAGTTCTGCAAAAGGTGGAGGGCCATAGTTTGAGGATCCCTGAGCTAGAAGATCCCTCTTCTCTTTAGCCCAGAGAACACGGCACCCATGGTTGCCAAAAGGAACGTTGAATTTTCGTCTGTCCACAAAACAGTTTTCCACTATGCAACAGACCATTTTATATGAACTTTGACCCAAGGAAGACTGCAGCGTTTCTTGATCATGGTCAGATTTGGCTTCTTCTTTGCATGATAGAGCTTTAACTTGGATGGCATGGAGAACTGTGTTCAACCAACCTTCATCTCTAGAAGTTTTCCATAAGCTCATGCAGTGATGTCCATCACAGAAAAATGCCATCATTATGCTTTGGTCTTGTCCCTTGCACACACAGATTTCTCTAGATTCTCTGAATCTTTTGATGATATTATGTACGGCAGATGATGATATATTTAACATTTCTGCAACTTTGGGTTAAAGTGATGCTAAAGCCTCTTTTTTTTTTTTTTTAGTTAAAAATAACATATGTCATACTTACCTACTCTGTGAAGTGGTTTTGCACAGAGCAGCCCCAATCCTTCTCTTCTCGGGTCCCTCTTTGGTGCTCCTGGCCCCTCCCTTCTGTTTAATGCCCCCACAGCAAGCAGCCTGCTATGGGGGCACCCAAGCTGAGCCCCAGCTCCCTGTGTCCATTCAGACATGGAGCCAAGGCCTAACCCGGCCCTTTCTCTCTTCATTGGCTCACTGACTTTAACAGCAGCGGGAGCCAGTGACGCCGCAGTGCTGTCTCAGCCAATGAGGAGGGGAGTCTCGGACAGCTGGGTCTCTCGTGCAACATCGCTGGATCTAGATGAACCTCAGGTAAGTATTAGGGGAGCTGCTGCACACAGAAGGATTAAACCTTTTGACTTTACAACCTTTTTTACCGCTTGTGGACTGCCCACAGTAATATTACTGTGGCGGTGAGGTTTCCCTGGGTCCAGTCACGTAGTACTACGTGACTGGAGGGGAAGGGGTTTCGGGGGCACCCTCCCGCTGTGTTTAGACACAGCGGGAGGCGGGCCATGGGAGGAGAGGCGGCGTGAGAGACCGTGGGAGGAGAGGCGGCCTTCCTCCCCCGGTCGTCCGGTAAATGGAGAGAAGACCCGCCTGCTTATGTAAACAAAGCAGGCGGATCTTCTGTAAGACAGTCAGGGACAGATCTGAAGTTTCAGCTAAGCTGAAACTACAATCTGTCTGTGCCTGTCACAGAACCCCCCCCCCCCCCACACACACACACACGCACGCACAGTTAGTAAGCATACAGGCATAAATTAACCTCTTTGATCACCCCCAGGGTTCACCCCGTTCACTGCCAATGTCATTATTACAGTAACAGTGCATATTTTTAGCACTGATTACTGTAGTAATGTCACTGGTACCCCCAAAAGTGTAAAAAATGTCAGTTAGGGTTCCGATCTGTCCGCCGCAATGTCGCAGTCCCACAAAAAGTTGCAGATTGCCGTCATTAATAGTAAAAAAAAAAAGAAAACAATAAAAATGACATAAATCTTTCCCGTAGTTAGTAGATGCGATAACTTTTGAGCAAACCAATCAAAATACGCTTATTGCGATTTTTTTAACCAAAAATATGTAGCAGAAAACAAATTGGCCTAAAATGTTAAAAAATTTTGATTTTTCATTTTTTTTTTTTTTTTTGGGGAATGTCCTATAGCAGAATGTGAAAAATATTATATATTTTTTTTTTTTTCACAATGGTCGCTATTTTTTTGTTTATAGCGCAAAAAATAAAAATTGCACAGGTAATCAAATACCACCAAAAGAAATCTCTATTTGTGGGAAAAATTGGACATAAATTGTGTTTGGGTACAGCGTCGCACGACCGCGCAATTGTCCGTTAAAGTAATGCAGTGCCGAATCGCACAATAGGGCCTGGTCATTAAGGGGGCAAATCCTTCTAGGGCTGAAGTGATTAAGGAACATTAATCTGAAATCGACAAATTTTAGGACAGCTTTTCACAGATTGGTAAACCTCTGCCCACCTTTACTTCTGAAACACTCCGTCTCTCCAAGATGCTTTTTTATACCCAATCATGTTGCGAACATATTGCCAAGTAACCTAATTCTTCCTTGACAGTACCACTTACTTTGCCAGCTTTTTGTTGCTCTGTCCCAACTTTTTTGAGATGTGTTGTTGCCATCAATTTCAAGCTTACCTTATTTTTTTTTTCCTAAAATGGTACATTTTCTTGGTTTAAGCATTTGATATATTTTTTTTGATGGAGGAGTTATAGTTCAAATCTTTTTACAACTTGGGGTTGTATTTCTACGTTAATCAGATTGTTTAACCAAATAGGACGAATTCAAATCACAAATTTACAAATATAGAGCCGTTAGTTGAACTAAAGGCTTCAAATTGCATCTGTGAATTTTTTTGGTAATGGTGAAACCTGATATAATGCTGCCACCTAGTGGTTACATTTATTTGCTGCACGATGTAAAACTGATATGTAAGTGGCTTATTGGAAATTCATTTTTTTAGCTCAT
Organism: Pelophylax lessonae; assembly: GCF_965119305.1. Lineage (NCBI taxonomy): Eukaryota > Metazoa > Chordata > Amphibia > Anura > Ranidae > Pelophylax > Pelophylax lessonae. The sequence goes on along the minus strand of NC_138776.1, from coordinate 173,409,836 downwards.
TTTTTTTGGCTAGTACGCAAGAAATATAACCCTTCATTGTTTGATATTAACATATATATATATATATATATATATATATATATATATATATATATATATATATATATGTCAAAATTTCACATAATATTTTCATTTCCACACTGAATTTCTATTATTTCTAGCTTACTTCTATTAATTTGAACGATCTTGAAGTTTGAAAACGTACTTTATGAAGAATCCCACACATATACTTTAAATTCTGTGACACATATTCGCTATGCCCTATGAATATGTGCTACTTGTGTAATACATTTCACAGAGCCTACGGGGAGTGCTAAGGGGAGAGGTTTTAGGAAGCAGAGATAGTTACAGGAATCACTACTTTCAGGCAACCACGTGAGATGTACACCAAAGGAACGATCAGAAGAGAAACTACAGAGCATGCAGGGAATTCAGATAGTTGTTGAAATAAATGGCTACAGCAGAGCATGCGTTATGCTCAAGCTGGCTATCAGGTTGAAGTGACTGGCCAGCTGTACAGTTGCCTGATCACTTCCATGCACCCATAGTAGTGTAGTGTAGTGTAGTGTAGTGTAGTGTAGTGTAATGTAATGTAGTGTAGTGTAGCTTTCCGCCACCCCCAGAGTTTAGTAACTGAGAACTACAAGTACTGACATCCTTTGCAGCTGTTCGCTTGTAGTTCCCAACTGTTGAGCACTCTAGGTAGTTTACAGATGCTTCCTAATCAGTTTATAGTTGCGGACTATGAGGTACAATCAGACAGTCTTGCAAGAGCCCTGCATTGCACTTGCCATCTGCGGTTTAGGGATGCAATGCTTCACAAGGCTCCTAGTAAAAAAAAAAAAAAAAAGCAAATTTTTTACCTGCAAAAAGATGTACATTTTAGTTATTTTTTTTACAAAGGTGAACTAATCTTTTAATGTTCAATCTGAATTTATTAAAATATTTTTTTAATAACAATATAAACAAGGAAACTTAGCAGTCCGTGCTGTTACATCAAAGAGAAGAGTATCATAATACGGATTAAAACATGGAAAGGGCACCCGGTGTATCTACCACGACCAGGCAAAGAATAACAATATAAAGGTATATGGGTAAGACAAAGTATTGACAGCTACATAAAAGGGCCTTTGCAGAGCATGATCAAGACACAACTGATATCAATGAACATCACTTCAAAGAAGTCAAATTCAAGGAGGGCTGGTAGAAATACTAGCCCTTTATGAGAAAACGCAGAACTCAAACACATTTCCAATGTGGGGGGAGATGTTTTATACTTTGGAGTGTAAGCTTGAAATGAGTTACCTTATCCACCTGGCAATAGTAGCTTGGAAAGTGGAAGTTTGCTACTACCATAGGTAAAAAGATAGGTCTTGGATGCAAAACAATTTTATCCTTGTGAAGGATCAGGAATGGCTCCTTACAAGTTCAGATACATGACTAAGATCACCTTTCAGGAGAGATAATCCAATATTCCTAGATAGGTTCAAAAGGGGGTTTTTGCAGGGCAGAGAGATCCAAACTGAGATCACAAGGCAACACAGGATGTTGTAGTCAAAGTCTAATCTGAGAAACACCTTGAATAAAGGTTTTTACATGGGAAAATGAAGCCAGAGGTTCTGGCGAAAAAATGGACAAAGCAAAAACCTGTACCTTAAGTGTACTTAAGGCCAAATTCTTGACAAATGTAGATTGTAGGAAGGTCAGAATGTATGACACAGAGTAATCTGTGGGCCTGCAGTGTTTGTCTTCACAGCAAGCAAGGAAGGATTTCCAGGTATGATGGTATTTTTTTCTGGATGTGGCTTTTCTGGCTTTGAGCAGCTTGGGAATGACAGAGTCACAGATACCCTGATAAAGGTAATGAAGTAGGATGGAACAGGGCCCATGAGACAGACGTTCTGGCTGGGATTGTCTCATAGAAATTTAAGTATGTCTGTGTACTATGTTCTTCTGGGCCAGTTTGGTGCAATGAGAATCACTGTTTTTTTCTCTTGCTCTAGTTTGTGGAGCAGTTGAGTTAGAATCCGCATTAGAGGAAAGGCGTACATGAATGTAACAGAGTCCAGGGAATTACCAATGCACCCAATGCCAGTGCTATTGGATCCTTGGTCCAGGCTGCAAACAGGGGTAAACTTGTTGATCTTGGAGGCTGAGGTGTTCAATTCTGGAGCCCCATTTTGTGATATAGAGGATTGAAGATTTTAAGATGAAGAAATCAATCCCCTTGGTTCAGGTGGAAGAGACTAAAGTAATCCATATTCCAATTGTCCAATCCTAGGATGTAAATGGGCTGGACGGTTTTCCCCACCCATGAGATGATCAGACTTACTTCCGTTAAGGCTGACTGACCCCTGGTACTCCCCTGGCGGTTGATATAGGCCACAGTCGTGGTGTTATCCAGTTGTTCACCGAGTGGTTGACCTTAAAGAAGGGGGGGGGGGTCCAGTGATTGAGAGGTATTTTTATCACTCTGAGCACCAAGAAGGTGATGGGGGGCTTGGCTTCCCTGGGTGATCATGTCTGAACTGTGAGAGATTGGAACACTCCTCCGCTAGTCTGTGAGGCTAGAATCTGTTGTCATCACCATAGGTGTGCGCACAGGGTGTGCCAGGTGTGCCTGGGCACACCTTAAACATCCTATGTGGCGCAGATTCCCCCTGTTTAGACCCTAAAAATATTATAAAAAAATAAAATAAAAATAAATAGAACTAAAAAATAATTTAAAAAAATTAATAAAAAAACTACAGTCACCATCCACTGCCCTACTGACACCAATCTCTGCCTACGGACACTGTCAGTATATATACACATGCACACACACATATGTGTTTGAGCTTTGGGGTGCACACCCTAATGCCATAGGCTACGCACACCTATGGTCATCACCCTCTATAGCTGTGTTAGAAACAACTTCCCCACTGTCAAGGCTGGACTGGAAATCCACCAAGCTAGGGAGTTCCTTGCTTGGCTGAATAGAAGCATGAGGAGGTTCAATGGAGGAGTGTGCTTGTTCCAGGCCAAAAAGATGTATTGGAAAGGCCTCAAATGAAACTGGTCAATGGGCATAATCTCAAACCAGACTCTGAGCATGAGATCTTAGAAGATTATGTTTTCTGTCAGAAAGACTTTTACCTGGCCTGTGTCTAGAATGAGGCCTAGGTATTCTAGGTGAAGGAAAAGTTGAAGAGCAGACTTTTGAAAGATGATTACCCAACTTAAAGCCTGAAGAATCTGAATATTTAGATATTGGCAGATAGTTGACGGGGAGTCCTTCAGAAGAAGGTTGACTAGGTAATATGCTACCTGAATGCCTTGAGTACAAAGTGAGCAAGGAGGAGTGTCAGTGCATTGGTGAATACTCACGAAGCAGAGGAAAGGCCAAATGGCTGTGTGAGGAAGTGTTTGTCTCTTGCTGCAAAGAGAAGGAAGCAATTATGAGGTCAGTAAATGGAAATATATAGATAAGCATCGTGGATGTCTACTGATGCTAAGTATTTGAACTCTATTTTACCACTTTGAAACCACTGATTGAACCAAATGGTCTGGAACGTCTATAACCCAGAGACGGGCAAACTGTAACAGACACCCCACCAGTCTTGGGAGTAAGACCTTTCATTGTAAAGGAGGTTTTGGGGGGTTCCTGCGACCTCATTGATAAATTTGTCAAGCACCTCTCTAAAGAGGTATCCTTCAAAGGGCAAACATGTGAGGCATGGTTTACAAGAAGATCTGCCTACCAGGCTTTTAGTCATAAGATTCTGCCAATAGGGACAGAAATCAGCAATTCTGGAAATTTGTGTCATGGTTTGTTCTATGGCATCAACGCAAAAGAATAAGGTGGAGGGCAGTTTTTCCAAATGCTCCACCAAGGTTCAATCCTGGAAGCCAGGATCTTGTAGGTTGTTTATTGCCCTGGTCCAATTAGTTTATAGCTGGGAAACAGAAATAGCAGCATTAGCCAGTTGCAGAGCTGGGCCTGGGAGGTTAAACAAACCTTTTCAAATTTTCTATGAGAAAATCTATATATAGTCACAGTAAGATGTTTAAGACGGCAGGGACTACTAAAGGAACAGACCATGTTTTAGAGAACGAGAAAGAAAAAATTCCCCTGGTGGTGGGACTTTAAAGGCACTTGTATTGATCATAAAAAATAATAATGTATTAAATGTATTTTATTCAAAAAAATCATGAACATTATTAAAGAACATTAAAAGAATGCAAACAGTGTATTCCAAAAAAAACACAAAATGCAATAAATGGTCAAGTTGATAGCACAATGTATACCCAATGCATTTCAAAGCCAATAAGCCTCTTCTTCAGGGATATACATTGTGCTTGACCATTTATTGCATTTTGTGTTTTTTCTGGAATACACCGTTTGCATTCTTTTATTGTTCTTTAATAATGTTCATGATTTTTCTGAATAAAATACATTTATTACATTATTATTATTTTTTGTGATCAATACAAGTGCCTTTAAAGTCCCACCACCAGGGGAATTTTTTTTTTTCTCTATCATATTTAGGGATGTGGCACTATTATCAGGGGCTCTGCTGAGGCCAATCCTCTCCAACATGTTTTAGAGAACAGTTTTTCCACTAGATAAAGTTCAGCAATGATTCTTATAAGGGCGAAAAGCTTTTCAGGGTTAAACCATTCGTCGTTAATTGCCCATTCTTTTTATTCTTGAATAGGAAATGTCTATTTTACATTTAGCAGGACTATTTGTACCCAAGGGGGCATGACGAGAAGTAAGAGAATCAAGTGTGACTATGTTAAGGGTTTTACGCACAGCAGAAAAGAGCATATCTACATTGGCTATTATATTGTGTGAAGCCATAACATCATGTGTACAAGAGCCTGGGGATGAGAATTCTTCTTTGGCCTCCTGTAACAACACATCCAGGTCCTCTTCAGTCTGCTCAATGTCTTTGTCCTCTAGAGCAGTGGTCCTCAACCCTGGCCTACAGGGCCCACTACCAGGCCAGATTTTCAAGATAACTGAAATACATCCCAGGTGATATCATTTGCTGCTCAGTGATTGCAGTACTCTAGTCTGCATCTCCCCAAGGTAATACTTAAAATTTGGCCTGTTAGTGGGCCCTGAGGACCACTGCTCTAGAGGAGGCATTTCACTTTCAGACTCCAGGAGAAATAACAGGGGAAGAGAAGGGGCTTGGTGCTTTTACAGAGACTGCAAAAAAAAAAAAAAAACAAGGAATCAGTCTGACGGAACCATAAGGTGGCTTAAACATAAATCCTATTATGTGCCTGTGGCAGGCGGAGTATTCCCAAATGCACTTCACCTGGGTCCTTTCTAGCAGCTCGGAGAGTGATGCCAGCAGAAGTTGGAAAGAGGAGAAAAAAAAAAGTCAGTGTATTAACCCCTTCATGCCTAAGGGTAAAACATATCTAAATGCCTAAGCGCAATATTGACATGTGTAAATAAAATCGTACATATCATCACAACTACTTTGTGCATCCAAGTGGATTATACCATGTTTATTTCAGGACAAGTTGGACTCTCATTTGGTAGTAAATGGTTATAGATAGCTCCTATTTTTTTTTTTTTTTTTATTATTATCAAAGGAAAACTGGCCCAAAGTAGTAAAAAAATATTTTTTATTTTTTAATTTAGCGGTATATTTCTCCCAATATAAATCCTGATGATCGCAACAATACCACTTATGTGTATGTTATTTGTTGTTTGTACCCGTTGTACAGCCCAGAAGCAATAGTAAGCATTTTGCTTTTTTTTTTTTGCCCTACCTAAAAACACACTGACTAATCTAAAAAAAAAAAAACACAAAAAAAAAAAAAACTGCCCAAAATATACCGACCCTGGTCTTTGACCCTTACTTGACCCAAACACTAACCCTGGCACTGACACTAGATCAAACCTTGCTATAGGTATTTTTTCTTTATTATTTTTTTAACAGACTTTTTTTTTTCTTTCTGCAAGGAAAGAGAAATATACATTGTATCTTTCCCTGTCCATTCACAGAAAGAAATAAAAAACACAGAGGTGGGCTTCATAGTGACTGATCACTGTGGTAGCCATTAAGACACTACCACAGCAATCAGGTGAACCAGAGAAGCCGGTTTTTGATCTTTAGTACGGGGCCTGGGGCTCTTGGAAATACCCCGGTCTCTGCGTAGGAGTGTGCCGTGTAGCAAAGTGAGATACGCATATATGCAGCCCCATGGAAAAAAAAAAAAAAAGCCCAATTCCGTGAGGCTGCGTATATGTGTTAAGTCAGCGTGAAGGGGTTAAACAACACAAATACTGAGCTTTTCCAATGGGCATATTAACACCTATAAAAGGGTTAACAACTATAAGGCTGTTTTCACACTGATCCACAGGTGCAGTGCAGTGCTCCTGCGGGTTAGCTGCTCTTTGCAATAGACTTCTATTATATCTTGCGAGTATGGTGCACTTTCAGAAAGTGCACTACATACGGGTAAACCGCAGCTCATCAGTGTGAAAGCAGCCTTATAGGGGTGCTCAGGTTGAGGTTTGGGAGGAGGTAAAACCCCAAAGTTGGAACGTGAAGCCTTCCCGTCACATTCTGCTTTACACATGGACAGGAGGCATATACAGAAACCGATCCTTTCTATCTTCCTCCTCTCCCTCTGGCCATCATTCAGCGACTGCAGGAGGAAAATTTTCATTACGTTATTCAAAATAAAAAAAAATTGAAATTCTGAACCAAGTAGCCCTCACTCTTCAAAAGGTTGAGCACCCCCTCTTAGTACTTGGGCCTAAACAACCATGCTGTCAAAGCCAGTGACCCTGAAGCAGGATGGAAGACCGCGTCCTGAGACAAGGAATCAAGAAGGTGTAATGAAATAAATGTGAGAGAGCCAATCCGCTACCTGAGGGGTAAGACAGAATGAGCAGGATAAACAATATGTGCCAAATAACTTGTGGGTAAAATCTAAAAAATTGAAAAGTAATAGAATAAGGTAGAAAAAGCAGCCAATTCTATTCGGTGCGCCCACCATGTGATAGATATAGAAAAAAAAAATGAAAGAAATCGGCGCTAATTCTAAAAGTGATAAATTTTATGTGCACAAAAATTCCCATATGCAAAAAAAGCTAGAAATGTATGAACAAATGACTAATATCAAATAAACTGGTGATATATGACAATGCACAAATAATGATGATGAGTGCAAAAGAATATGTCCAATAGGTGATGCAGTAGTGCACAAACAGTGTGCTAACAAGAAGTGGTTTACAGTGATAGTTCCATAAATAAAACAAGTGATAAATGTGATTCCAGACTATGTTGCCAGAAGAAAAAACTGTCACTCCAGTGGATAAAGATGAATGTGTGCAATGGCCGCTCACCTTAATGCACACTCATATGAGCGTGTTAGGAAACTCCTTAGGTGCAATATGGACCTCTTGTGGGATAGGATGGATGGTGGGATGTGAAAATGATGCGCCTCTCTCCCCTCCATGAGAATCAATCCAAACTGCTACGCTGATAGTAACCGATCATCAGTGTGCTTCTCAGATGTATCTCATATGTGGGGTGATTAAATGAAGGCCATCATGGTGCAGTATATCAAAACAACGATTTTAATGTTTAAAAAGAACTTACAGTAAAGCAAAGAATCAAACGCTGACCGCAGATGTGGTGTACAATCAGACTTCCGGTTACGGCCGTAAACCGGAAGTGACGTCACCCAGCTCCTTTAAATTGAGAAAGTCACGTGTGGAGTGAGGCAACGCCTCGGGAGGAGCCAGGTGACGTCACTTCCGGTTTACGGCCGTAACAGGAAGTCGGATTGTACACCACATCTGCGGTCAGCATTTGATTCTTTGCTTTTCTGTAAGTTCTTTTTAAACATTAAAATCGTTGTTTTGATATACTGCACCATGATGGCCTTCATTTATTCACTGTCAGTGTGAGGCGAGGAGAGACGATAAACGGCACTTGTAATTACATGTTATTGGCTGTGATTGGACACCGACCATGACATGGGTAAAGAACTGCACCTTCGGCTCTTTACTTAAAATTGGGGTCATGGCGTGTCTTAGGGGCACAACACAACCATGGGCACGCGAGATTGGGGACACTGGGGGTGACCTCATATGACATTGGCCCAGAACAAGAGGGGATCCCAGCCGCTGTCATTTTACCATACATCCAGCGGGAGGATGTTAAACATCTATTAGACTACCATGTAAGAAAAAGTAGGGGGCATCTACTAAGCCGCTGAAAGAAAAGGAAAAAAAAAAAGGCTTTCCCTAATATTTAATGTTGGTAATATATTCAAGTAATATGTGCGGTGGCATTATGGCCAATAAAGTTTGCAGCTGTTATTTTTTTTTTTATATATTTTAAAGTTTGTCAAAAAGCTATTTTTTTATTTTCTTTGCTTATGAAACTTTGTTTCGATTTATAAAAAATGTTATATATCACAACGGCTAAATCTGTGTCTAATGCACGTACAAACCTTAATACCATAAAGAACATATTTGACTTTTACTCCAGGAGTAGGAGTTTGGAAATTTTAGAGAAATGCTTAACCACTTAAGCCCCGGAAGATTTTACCCCCTTCCTGACCAGGGGGTATTTTGCGATTCGGCACTGCGTGACTTTAACGGACAATTGCGCGGTCGTGCGACGCTGTACCTAAACGAATTTGGCGTCCTTTTTTTCCCACAAACAGAGCTTTCTTTTGGCAGTATTTGATCACCTGTGCGATTTTTTGATCACGCGCTATAAACAAAAAAAGAGCGTAAATTTTGCAAAAATAGCAATATTTTTCCCTTTTTTTTATATGAAATTCCCCCAAAAATAAATGTAAAAATCAAAATTTTTTAATATTTTCGGCCAATTTGTTTTATGCTACCTATGTTTGGTAAAAAAAAATCGCAAAAAGCGTATTTTGATTGGTTTGCGCAAAAGTTATTGCGTTTACTAACAAAGGGAAAGATTTTTGTCATTTTTGTTGTTTTTTTTTTTTAACGCGTAATGGCGGCGATCTGCGATTTTTTTTGCGGTACTTGACCCTTGACTGACATTTTTGACACTTTTGGGGTTACCAGTGACATTTCTACAGTAATCAGTGCTATATATATGCACTGTTACTGTAAAAATACACTGGTAGTGAAGGGGTTAACTTTATTTGAGAGGGAGGGGCTGTGTGTGTCCCTAGGGGCGTGCTTCTAACTGTGATTTGGCTGGGGCTTCAACTGTATGCAGAGTGATCAATGGATCTACATAGTAGATCCATGTGATCATCTCTCATACAGAGAGGAGAATGACAGGCAGCTTGTTTACACAAGCTGCCTGACTTTCTCCCTCTCCCCCGCCGATCGCAGAGTGGCCGGCGGCGATCGGGTCCGCCGGTCACACGCACGGGGGGGGTCCGTGACCACGCGGGAGCGCGCCTCCGGCGGCGCGCGCTCGCTCCCTAAACCCTCACAGGCGAGCGACGTAGACCTACGTCACTTTGCCTGTGAGGGGCTGACCGCCCACGTAGATAGTCGTGCGGCGGTCGGCAAGTGGTTAAATAATGCATTACAAATTTAACTAAACCCATTACATTTTAGTCGATTGAAATGTACTGGACACTGGACTGGATTTAGTTGAATAAAACAATTCAAATTACTAAAAAAAAAAAAAAAAAAAAAAAAGCCTAAAATTAAATGGCATTTTAGTCAAAAGACTGACTAAAACTAAATCGAAATTTGACGTCAAAATTAACTGTTCTGAACCATGTCAATTTTGAGCCTTTGTTTTTTATTTGTATACAGAGATGAAGAAGCTATAGAAAACATTTGCCTTCTCTATGTCCCCAGTAACAAACCCAAAACTATCTAGTAAAGGGCCCATACATGCTCAGACCTGACCTTTTTACCTAACCTTAAGATAATCGAATAATTGTTTGGCATTTGTCCAACTCTGTTCATTTTAAATTTTTGCAGCCTTGATTACTTTTTTCCATACGGTTATATTCTTTGTATCTTTTAAATGATAGTGTTCCTTCATTTTTTTATTTTTAAAAGCTCTTTTCTTATTATATATAACCATTTTAATGTTGGACTTGAGCCACATAGGTTTTATAATCAGCCTTTTAAACTCTTTGCCCATGTAATATTTTGCAGTGTGTTTGCGGTTGATCTGAAGCATTTCCCATCCCTGAAGCATAACTGAGTAATTGTCAAAGAGTGACCGTGCTGAAAACTGAAAGATGGCCTAGGCAGGAAGGGGGTGAAAGTGTCTGGTCTTTAAATGGTTAAAGTTGGTAGTAGGCTTCAGCACCACTTGAAATTTGCTCAAAATCCACCGAGTAGATAGACGGCTTGTACAGGCACAATGACGTACCTGTAGGTCACTGCCTTCTTCAGGTTTCAGGGCGCAAGCAACTGGACACAGCGGGATTGTGTCAGCAGGTCCCGGCCAATGATTTATGGCTGCGATTGGCTGTTGCAATTCACATCCAAGAGCCCTGTGGTGACAAACACCACAGGTCTCTGTACAGAGGAGACAATATCTTGGTTTCGTCTATTTGCAAAGCATGGAGAAATAACAGATTTTTAGTAAAATACAGTACAAATTACCACTTGTTAGGCACACACTTAAGCCCTCGATTACCCCAAGATGTTAACCCTTTCCCAATCAGTCTCATTAGGACAGTGTATAGTATCACTGATCACCATTAGTGTCAATGGTGAAGTCAGTGCCAGTTAGCCAATTTTCTACCTCTCAGATTGTCTGTTGCACTATCACAATACCACCATAAGTCGCTGATCACCACCATTACTAACATATATACAGGTCCTTTTAAAAAAAATAGCATATTCTGATAAAGTTCATTATTTTCTGTAGTGTACTGATAAACATTAGACTTTCATATATTTTAGATTCATTACACACAACTGTAGTGCAAGCCTTTTATTGTTTTAATATTGATGATTTTGGCATACAGCTCATAAAAAACCCAAAATTCCTATCTCAAAAAATTAGCATATCATGAAAAGATTCTCTAAACAAGCTATTAACCTAATCATCTGAATCAACTAAACTCTAAACACCTGCAAAAGATTCCTGAGGCTTTTAAAAACTCCCAGCCTGGTTCATTACTCAAAACCGCAATCATGGGTAAGACTGCCGACCTGACTGCTGTCCAGAAGGCCATCATTGACACCCTCAAGCAAGAGGGTAAGACACAGAAAGAAATTTCTGAACGAATAGGCTGTTCCCAGAGTGCTGTATTAAGGCACCTCAGTGGGAAGTCTGTGGGAAGGAAAAAGTGTGGCAGAAAACGCTGCACAACGAGAAGAGGTGACCGGACCCTGAGGAAGATTGTGGAGAAGGACCGATTCCAGACCTTGGGGGACCTGCGGAAGCAGTGGATTGAGTCTGGAGTAGAAACATCTAGAGCCACCATGTACAGGCGTGTGCAGGAAATGGGCTACAGGTGCCGCATTCCCCAGGTCAAGCCACTTTTGAACCAGAAACAGTGGCAGAAGCGCCTGACCTGGGCTACAGAGAAGCAGCACTGGACTGTTGCTCAGTGGTCCAAAGTACTTTTTTCGGATGAAAGCAAATTTTGCATGTCATTCGGAAATCAAGGTGCCAGAGTCTGGAGGAAGACTGGGGAGAGGGAAATGCCAAAATGCCTGAAGTCAAGTACCCACAGTCAGTGATGGTCTGGGGTGCCATGTCAGCTGCTGGTGTTGGTCCACTGTGTTTTATCAAGGGCAGGGTCAATGCAGCTAGCTATCAGGAGATTTTGGAGCACTTCATGCTTCCATCTGCTGAAAATCTTTATGGAGATAAAGATTTCATTTTTCAGCACGACCTGGCACCTGCTCACAGTGCCAAAACCACTGGTAAATGGTTTACTGACCATAGTATTACTGTGCTCAATTGGCATGCCAACTCTCCTGACCTGAACCCCATAGAGCATTTGTGGGATGTTGTGAAGAGAAAGTTGAGAGACGCAAGACCCAACACTCTGGATGAGCTCAAGGCCGCTATCGAAGCATCCTGGGCCTCCATAACACCTCAGCAGTGCCACAGGCTGATTGCCTCCATGCCACGCCGCATTGAAGAAGTCATTTCTGCAAAAGGATTCCCGACCAAGTATTGAGTGCATAACTGAACATAATTTTTTGAAGGTTGACTTTTTTTGTATTAAAAACACTTTTCTTTTATTGGTCGGATGAAATATGCTAATTTTTTGAGATAGGAATTTTGGGTTTTCATGAGCTGTATGCCAAAATCATCAATATTAAAACAATAAAAGGCTTGCACTACTTCAGATGTGTGTAATGAATCTAAAATATATGAAAGTCTAATGTTTATCAGTACATTACATAAAATAATGAACTTTATCACAATATGCTAATTTTTTGAAAAGGACCTGTATATATACAAAAATCCAATATATATACACCATCGTTTATAGATCCGAACTTTCACGCAAACCAATCAATATACACTTAATGGGATTTTTTTTTTTTTATCAAAGGCACATAGCAGAATACATTTTCACTTAAATTTATGAAGAAATGTGTTTATTTTTGTATTGGATACGTTTTATAACAAAGTAAAATATAATTTTTTGTTCCAAATTTTCAGTCTTTTTGTTTATATAATAAAACAAAAAAATGCAGCGTTGACCAAATACCACCAAAAGAAAGCTCTATTTGTGTAAAAAAATTATATAAAATTATGGAAATTAGATAGAAATGAGAGAAATTACCAGCTGCAGTAGTGCAGTGCTAAAGAGCAAAATAAAATGCTTGGTCACGAAGGGGGCAAAACCTATTGGAGCTCAAGTGGTTAAATTCAGCACTTTCATAAAGATGTGTTTAACATTTCCAAATAGGAGTTGAAAGGTGCTTTAACCACTTGCCTACTGTGCACTTAAACACCCTTCCCATCCAGGCCAATTTTCAGCTTTCAGCGCTGTCACACTTTGACTGACAATTGCGCGGTCATGCTACACTGTACCCATTTGAAATTTTTATCATTTTTTTCACACAAATAGAGCTTTCTTTTGGTGGTATTTAATCATCTCTGGGTTTTTTATTTTTTACAAAAAAAAAAGAATAAAGACAGAAAATTTTGAAAAAAAAAAAAAGTTTTTCTTATTTTCTGTGAGTAAATTTTGAAAATAAATTTTTCTCCTTCACTGAAGGGCGCTGATGAGGCGGCACTGATGGGCACTGATAGGCTGCACTGATGGGCACTGATGAGGCGGCACTTATGGGCACTGATGAGGTGGCACTTATGGGCACTGATGAGGAGGTACTAATATGCCGCAATGATGAGCACTGATAGGCGGCACTGATAGGTGGCACTGATAGGGGGCACTGATGAGCACTGATAGGCGGCACTGCTGGGCACTGAGAGGTGGCACTGCTGGGCACTGAGGTGGCACTGCTGGGCACTGAGAGGCGGCACTGGCGGGCGGCACTGCTGGGCACTGAGAGGCGGCACTGATGGGCACTGGCGGATGGCACTGATGGACAATGACGGGTGGCACTGATGGGCAGCACTGATGAGCACTGATGGGCAGCACCATCAGTGCCCACACTCAGTGCCCATAGTGCTGCCAGTCAGTGCTTATCAGTGCCTAGATGAGCAGGCACTGATGGGCACTGACTGGCAGCACTATGGGTACTGATTGTGGGCATTGATGAGGACACTGATGGCGGGCACTGTGGGCACTGATGGGGGGGCACTGTGTATGTTTTTTACCTTGTAGTAATCAGGGCACTGGTGATCAGTGCCCTGATTACATGTCTCTTTGTCCCTGGCGCTGTGCAGCTCTCCCTCCTTCCTCACACTGCAGGCTCCGTGTGAGGAAGGAGCGCCGGCGATGAGAGATGATCTCATATGTTTACATATGAGATCATCTCTCATTGGATGATCCGATCACGTGGTGAATGGCCGCTGTGATTGGCCATTCACCACGATCTGTGATCGGCCGTGTCCAAGGGACACGGCCGACACAGATTCTCCCCGCTGCGCGCTCGCGGGAGCGCGCGGGGGGCGTGTCACTGGGAGGCCGTTTAAAAACGGCCTCCCGAAAATTCGAGTCAGCGCTGCAGCCGTATATAGGCTGTAGGGCGGATGGCAAGTAGTTAAAATCTTCAAGCAAGCTTCTCAAAAGCGTCACAAAAGCTTGCGGTTTACACTTCTATTATACAAGTTGAAGCCCATGGGACCAAGCCTTACAGCGCTGCTTTTAAAATGCCCTTATCTTTCAGCATCAGACCTTTTGGCCCCAACCTTGCTATGTGGCACATGGTATCGGTAGCCTTATAACTGCCGAGAATTTCTCTCAACCTGGATTTTATACATTCTAAATGCCCCCCTGGTCTGATGGATCCCATTATAACTTACAAAAGGAATGAAAAGGAATAAAAGGGAATAAAAGGGAATGTGCAAATGGGGAAAAAAAAAAAAAATATCAGCTCCTGGTCAAATATTTACAGTGCACATCAGATGGGCTCTGGAGAGGGAAAGTAAGAGCTAATTCACCGCTTCAGTCACAGGTACAGAGAGCAATAAAATTGGCTATTCTTTAAAGGGGTTGTACAGTCAGAAGGTTCTCCTAATACATTCAATGCATTAAGAGAATAAAAAAAAAAAAAAAAACCTTCTGTGTGCAGTATCCACCCTAATATTTACCTGAACCCCCCTATCCAGTGATGCCCATGAGTGCCTCAGCTGTCAGGGACTCCCTCTCCTGATTAGCTAAGACACAGCAGCAGGGCCACTGGCTCCGCTGCTGTCAAACTCAGACAATCAAGAGAGAGAGGGGGGCGGGCTGAATGGCAGCTCCTTGTCTGAATGGATACATGGAGCTTCGGCACAGCTTCGGGTGCCCCCATAACAAGCTGTTTGCTGTGGGGGCACTCAACAGCAGGGAGAGGCGAGGAGAGCCAAAGAGAGACCCAAGAAGAGGAGGATCCGGCTGTTCTGTGCAGAACTACTTCACAGAGCAGGTAAGTGGAACATGTTTGTAAAGTCTTTTTTTCTATTAAAATAATGACTTTAAAGGTGACCTGTGAAGGGAAAATTTATGTAGGCTACCAATAAAAATGTTAGTTGTCTGTCATTTACGTTAATTGTTGCCTTTGATTCATAGTGTAACTGTCCCAGAACATGTACAGTAATAAATAGGACTTCTCTCCACCTTTCATTTGCAGATGTTTGTTCTAGGCCTGCGCCTGAAATTTTAGTTGTCTAGATGTATTTTGCTTTAACATTTCTGAAGGTCAGTACTGGCAGCCACTTTTTTTTGTTGACAGATTTACTTTTAACAGACTACCGAAGTTAGCGTTTTGACAGTAGACCTTCCATTGCAATGTTCTGTTTATCACCACTTTTTCACTATTGGCATGCCAAATCTGAATAGGGCTAAACCAGGGAAAAAGCTCAGCTATCAGTGATGCAAGAATGCAAGCCTTTAAAATAAGTCTCACCAAGTGTCTAAGAGAAAGCAGGCCTGCCCAGTGTTGCCCATAGTGAACAGATTATCCCTGTGGCTTAATGAAGAGATTAATGAAAACATACCAGACACACAATTACTAAAATAAGCTTATTTACTTAGAAATGATACATTGGACATAATCTGTGTACAGAACAAAGCAATTTATGGTAAACTTAATATAAGGCACCTTTGAAACCAGATGCTGTACAAAATACATTTAGTGTTACATTTTGAAAGGTTATTCTACATTTATGGCATATATATATATATATATATCATAATAGTATAGCCACTGTTTTATGTTATCATTCTCTTAACTATTTACACTTACTATATTACCTACAATTTTATCTTACTGTATACATAATACACAGTTCAGGTCAGACATTGGTACATTAGGACATAACAGTTACAGGTGAATGAATGTTCCCTTTGATCCCTGTAGGTTAGGACATAAGGAACCAAAACAAAAAAAAAAACTTGCTCAAGAGGTGTACAAATGGGTCATTGGTCTAGTATTGGGGACATTTTAGAGGTTTTCAAAGGCCATGTTTAACAGCTTACATTATAGCTCAACTCCAGGTATGATCTTTATTGCATACTTACACTGGTCCAGCATGGGCCAGTGTAAACATATCTTATACCTTTGGGGCTGCTGCAGAAACTGCTCTCCACTTTGTCCAATCAGAGAAGGCCTTGTATTCAATTAAAAAATAAATACAGATGTTCTGTAAATGGCTTAAGTGCTGATCAAGTGATCTATTGTAGTCAGTGTGCAAGCTGCTTGGCACAGGGCTGTAAAGATTGTGGCCATCACCATAATAGCACTCGCTACTACAGTGTAGCGGCTTCCCCAGTGACCCATCAGTTATGGGATATGCATACTTGCATTGGTTCAAACGGGTCCAATGTAAATATGCAATAAAAACAATACCTGGAGTTCAGTTTTGAATGAGTAACATTAATACACAGGACATAACAAAAATTCCTTTGAATACTAAAAAAAAAAGATAGATTGTAGAAAAGATAATTTGTAATTAAACCAAAAAGAACAGTTATGGTAGCAGTCCCATATACGTTTGGTTTTCTCTGGATACAAAATTGCATCAAACATTTATTCTTTTGTAAAAACTGAAATCACATTTTAAGGCAAGTCAACAGATGCAAGCTTTCGACCACAATTGTGTTAGGACGGAAGAGAATAAGTGTCTTTAGAGAATATAGGTTTTCAGGTCAGCAAAATGTAAACAATGGCAAAAATCAATTGGCAAAAATGTTTAGAATAGAACAGCTCAGCCAAATCTAAAGCCTTTAATCAATTCTTAGATATTTAAAGAAAATGATGTTTAATTGGCCAAAACGGCTCATTACTGTACACAACAGAGTGACAGAGGAGATAAGTAGATACTGAAAATGGTTTAGTACAGGAATTCGAATACTGATATGAACACACTGTACTCCATCCAAAACAGACTTGGCTCAAAGATCAACTGCAACCAAAATTGTTTTTTCAACTTTGGACAGGAAGCAAAGTGAACTCACCAAAACAGGATTCTATACAGCATTTAAGGACAACTGTAGATAATCCAAATGTATCCATTTTTTTTTTTTTTAAAGTTGGGCTTTGACAAAAAGTGCAATGTGCAACATGCCAAAACAAATTCTGCTCTATGTGCAAAATGTAGAAATCAACGTTGGTAGCTGGTCTACAATTGCTACTTTCTTTGCATTATTAAAGCAAACCTATCAGCCATAACCTTGTAAAGCCTAGTACACACTGCTAGTTTCTTTTTCATTCAACCCAGCAGACTGAACGAAAAAAAAAAAAACTGACAGCTCAGGTCGGAGCCACTGTACTAACAAATCCGATATTAGTACAGCGATCTTCCCTAGTTCTATTGTGTGCTGACAGGGGGACACGACAACACCCCCCCCCCCCCCCGCCAGAATACTCCGGTCAGCAATGGCTGAGAGCCCTGATCAGCATACCTTTTTGGTCATGCACCTTCCACAGAAGCCTTCTGTCAGACTAGATGCAGTACACATGGGCCGAATGTCGGCCAGTTTCTATTGAACTGGCCAATGCTGCCTGACATTCGGCCCATGTGTACAGGGCTTAAAAGTTCTGACATATACATATCCGTTTTTACCTTCATTGGCTAGAAATACCCCGCTGGGTGTGCCCCTCTGAAAAAGTTTTTCTTTTTTTTTTACTAAAAGTAAAGTTCCCTGACTTTGGGATTTTGCCATGTCTGTCTCTCATTCCCTACTCCAATGAAAGAGTATCTCAGTGGCCAATAAGGTCGCATTTATTGTAGAAGAGAAATTGAGTGGGCAGGGCTTTGTCATAGAATTAAAGGACTAAAGCCTCATACACACAATGAGAAAATCGGAAGAATGATCATCCAGTTTGTTTTTTGCAGGTTAGTCTCATATCGAAAAACAATAGGTTACTAGATTAACAAAAATTCTCCTAAGACAGAATACAACTTCCTGCGATGAAATGTATTGCAATGTATTCTTTTGTTTCCAACTATGCACAGTCTTGGTCACTCAATTTTTTACAGATGAATACTGTACTTAAATCGTTATTGTACGAGAAAGAAATTACATGCTTGTCCTTTTAAAGGATTATTTCACCTTTTGAAACATGTTACATGTTCCACCCATTTTTAGGGTGGAACATGCAACATGTTCCCAATGCTGCAGATGCTGCCCACTTCCCGCCTCGTTGGGACAGCAGTATGGGGAGAAGCTCCCCGTACTAGCTGTCACTTTTTGAAATCAGCTGTTTGTGTAAACTACAAGTCTCGACATCCTTTGAAAAGGTCGGCTTGTAGTTCTCAATGAACTACCATGGTGCTGTGGAGCACAGTGGTAGTATATTGATGCTTCCGGTCAGTGTATCTGCTTGCCGATACTGGATGTACAAACCGATGTACAGAATTATCTGCAGGAGACCTGCATGGCACCAGTGATCTGTTGATCACTGATGCAATGCTTTACAGGCTCAAAAAAAAAAAAAAAATGCACATTTTTTTACCTGTAAATAATGTGCATTTTGTTTTTTAAAGTGAACTTATCCTTAAACGAACCAGTTTAACAAGTGCCCGGAGGAGGGTAATCTGGACACTACCTAATGACAAGCAGAACTTTTCACTCAAAAAAAAGTTTTTAAAAGACTGACAAGTTCACTTGAAGCCCACATGTCCTGTTTTTTTTAATTTAATTTCAAAAGCCTCAAAACATTGAATTATAATATAAAAAATGTGCTGCTGAAAGCTGTAATAAAAACGTCTTTGCAGTGCAGACTTGCACATTGCATATTTGCAGACTCTTGTCAGATTTACCTTTGCAGTAAACACCCGAGGAACAGTTTTCCTATTTCCATCCACCCTTTACACCCATAAAGGAACATCATGCTGCCTATCCAGAATGTTTCTTTTTGTTATAAATGGGTAATGTAAGAACTCTATCCGCTCCTACATTTATAGGCATTTTTTTGAAGCATGCTAACCATCCATCACCTCCAGAGCAGCTGGATTAGAAAATAATACAGCATAGCAGGCGTAAGCAAATCTGTGAAACTGCTACTCTGTGCAGGAATGACAAGTTGTCTAATCCTTGTTTAAAAAGGGAAGCATGGAAGGGACATAGCTTATGTGGGTTAGAACAGCATGTGATGCATGATTTATGAAATTGTAAATAAAAGGAGTAGTTCGAGCAGCCTTCACTACACAAATAGCATTCCCACCTAACCCAACCAGGATTACATTTTTTTAAATAAGAGCTTTTTAACCAATTAAGGATCAGGCCTATTTCTGACACTTGCTATTTAAGTTAAAATCAATAGGTTTTACTAGAAAATTGCTTAGAACCCCTAAACATTATATTTTTTAATTGCAGAGACCCTAGAGAATAAAATGGAGATAGTTGCAATACTATGTCACACCGTATTTGCACATCGGTCTTACAAAATGCAATTTTTTGGAAAAAATAAATTTTTATGAATAAAAAAAGAATAAAAAAAGAAAAACCGGAAACTCAGCCCAATTCTTTCTAAAATGTGAAAGAATGTTACGTCGAGTAAATAGATACCCAATATGTCAGGCTTTAAAATTGCGCGCACGCTCGTGGAATGGTGACAAACAATGGTACTTAAAAATCTCCATAGGCGACACTTTAACAATTTCTACAGGTTACCTGTTTAGAGTTAGGGAGGAGGTCTATGGCTGGAATTATTTCTCTCATGCTAACAATCACTGCGATACCGCACGTGTGGCTTTGAACACCGTTTTCATATGTGGGCAGACTTATGTACGCATTCCGCTTCTGCACGTAAGCTCAGAGGGACAGGGCGCTTTACTTTTTTTTTTTCTTCCTATTTTACCTTTTATTTATACACTGTCCCTTTAAAAAAAATTGTATTGATCACTTTTATTCCTATTACAAGGAATGTAAACATCCCTAATAATAGAAATAAGCAGCACAGGTCCTCTTTATTTTGAGATCTGGGGTCAAAAAGGCCTCACAACTCACATCTACACTTAAAAAGCAAAAAAAAAAAAAAAGTATTTTTTTCAGCATGAAAAAATGGGCCCTTTAACCCCTTGCCGACTGCCTAACGCCGATCTATGTCGGCAGTCAGCCCTGCACAGGCAAAGCGACGTAGGTCTACGTCGCTAGCCTGTGAGGCTCTGGGGAGCGAGCGCGCGCTCCCGCGCGGTCACGGACCCCCCCGCGCGTGTGACCGGCGGACCCGATGTCCGCCGGTCACTCGGCGATCGTCGGGGGAGAGGGAGAAAGTCAGGCGGCTTGTGTAAACAAGCCACCTGTCATTCTCCTCGGTGTAAAAACACTGATCACACGGATCTACTATGTAGATCCGTTGATAAGTGTCCTTACAGCTCAAGCCACAGCCAATCACAGTAGAAAGCAAGCCCCTAGGGACACACACAGCCCCTCCCTCCCAAATAAAGTTAACCCCTTCACTACCAGTGTATTTTTACAGTAACAGTGCATATGTATAGCACTGATTACTGTAGAAATGTCACTGGTAACCCCAAAAGTGTCAAAAATGTCAGTCAAGGGTCCGATCTGTTCGCCCCAATGTCGCAGTACCGCAAAAAAAAAAAAAAAAAAAAAAAAAAAAATCGCAGATCGCCGCCATTACGCGTTAAAAAAAAAAAACAACAAAAATGACAAAAATCTTTCCCTTTGTTCGTAAACGCGATAACTTTTGCGCAAACCAATAAAAATACGCTTTTTGCGATTTTTTTTACCAAACATATGTAGCATAAAACAAATTGGCCGAAAATGTTAAAAAAAATTGATTTTTAAATTTTTTTGGGGGGGGGGGGGGGGGGATTTCATATAAAAAAAATGTGAAAAATATTGTTATTTTTGCAAAATTTACGCTCTTTTTTTGTTTATAGCGCAAAAAGTAAAAAGCGCACAGGTGATCAAATACCACCAAAAGAAAGCTCTGTTTGTGGGAAAAAGAGGACGTCAAATTCGTTTAGGTACAGCGTCGCACGACCGCGCAATTGTCCGTTAAAGTCACGCAGTGCCGAATCGCAAAATACCCCCTGGTCAGGAAGGGGGTAAAATCTTCCGGGGCTTAAGTGGTTAAGGCTGTTGGAATGAAGGTATGACGTCGCTCTGGCCATTGGAAAGAAGTAGGACGTTGCTGCGGTCCTCCAGGGCCATAGAGTTGAGAGAGAGCCATCTTGCCCTCACTCGACTTCCTGCCTGGGACATAGACCGGACCTTTTTTTCCGCTACTGACAGCTCCGGTAAGCGGGGAAAACGACCAGGAATCGATCTTTCCTACCACCCATAAAAGTGATCCCGCAGCGAATCTGCCATGAAAAGAGGACTGCCCGCCCTGTAAGAAAATACCAGGGTTATGGCAGCCATCTGCTGCCATAACACCGGTATTTAAAGCCAAAGTACCGATGTAAAACTGCGGCGGGCGGTCCGGAAGTGGATAAAGCCTGTTAACATTCAGCAAAATACATTTCAATAATGTTGACATTCTAGAAATCTATCAAAAGCATTTTAAAAGAATATGTTTATAGGATGCATACACACTATGGGTTTTTTTCTGCCCTCTGTGTACCATTGACTTCATAAACAAAACAGGGAGTAGAAATTCATGCAAATAAAGGGAATTCCATAGGGACCTCCAGGTAACCAGAACTAGTGTCCCCATTGGAATATTTCCCTCCTATTACTTGTGTGTGTCTCCCCCCCCCCCCCCCCCCAGGTCACTAGAACATGTCCCCATTGGAGGCTTAACCCTGTAATATTTTGATTTTTACTTTCAATGATAACGGTAAACAGGACAAAAAGTAGATAAATCATCCTAAGAGGCACTGACCGCAAAAAAACTGACATGTGTTCTAATCAGTCTCCATGCTATCCAAAAACAAAAAAAAAAAAAATACTTTAAATCCCCTTATACATGAAAATGTTCAGCTGAAGCTGTGGATCTTTTACTCATGCACATGTTGTACAGTATATAGTGACTGCACAGAAAGAGTAGTACCCAGAATCTCATATGTTATTGTCAGACTATCCGGTGTCTAACTTCTGGAGGCTCTACAAACATGCTTAGTCAAGTTTGGTGGTTGCTGTGATGTTGTGGGAAATGGGAGATGGCACCACTGCTAAAATTCTACAAAGGGGTAATCCTCTAAGAGCAGTAATCATTCCAACAAAACGAAATAGGTCCATTTCCCCTCCTTCCCAGCTCACAGTGTATTAGTATGCATGAGTATAGAAGTAAATAGAGGTCACAAATTAAATCAGGATCACCTAAAGTAGATCTAAACCCTAACTAGATCAGAATTAGTTTGAACTGCATCATTTTCCCATTTTAGACCTGCTGAACTCCTCCAGGCTTTTTCAGGCACTTAGTGTTTACATGCATGTACTTCCGTGTTGGCACATTACTGCTCTGGCCCAGCTTACTGACAAGAGTGTACCATGCCTACCATTGTACATCGGCAGAGACACTCTCTCAATAGTGCAGGAGACAAGGTGATATTGCAGAAGCACAATTGGGTAACAGATGTCACCCCACAATAAGAAGTTCCTAGTCAAAGACCTTCATGGTAGGATCATCAGGTGTTTAAAAAAAAAAGATCTGTTGATTTGAAAAGATCAAAATCTTCTTTTGAAATAAGATTATAAGGGGATCAATAGTCCCCATCATACACTTTTATTTTGCAATACCAAAACAAATAGTTATTTCTGACATTCCAAAATAGGTTTCATAGAAAAATCTCTTTTCGTGTTTTGATTGCGGTCTTTCTGCTGGTCGTCTCTTTTAAAAGCTTTCTGCATGCTTCGCTTCTGCGCATTCCTTTGGTTTATATTCATTTCTAAGGACTACATATCCCATGGTACCCTGCTGCCTGCAAGAAGGGATTGCTATACTGACTCCTCATTTCAGTACCTCTGCAGTTCAGTAGGCAGGCTCTGTGAAATGTCTGACTACCTACCTATAGGTTATAGTGAACACGTGTCAAGGAATTCAACAAAAAAAAGGTGTGGGATTTTTCAAACTTCAAGATCATTCAGATTACTAGGAGTAGGTTGCATAAAATTGAGAATCAATATGAAAATAAATATAGGATTCTAAATTTTTGACCACAGATACACTTTAACACTTATATCAGATTTTAATGATTGGGTTTACATCCACTTGAATGCCAGATTGCCAAGGCATGGGTTTAGCATGATTAGTTACTTATATAAAACAGAAATATGCCTATAAAATTCGTGTATGATGAACATGAAACTCCAATTTTGTTGAACAGCTTTATACATTGCAAGGACTGCAAATTTAATTTCAAAATCTTAAACTCCTCTAAACCCAAAACCAAAATGTAGAATATTGCAGCTTACCAGTCCCTTGGATGTGGTAGTTTAATTAGTTGTCAATTTTTAGACGGCTTCCTTTTCACCTGCTAAACCTGTGAACAACACACTTCCCTGTCCCTGGGTAGCCATGCTAACTCCACCACTGTAGGGGGGAGGGGCTAAGTAGTTATTAGAAGATAACATTGCGATTTCAGTTCATCTCAAAGGAAGTGACAAGGACAAAGCATTTCCAGCAAGATCAACATTAGAAAAAATGTTCCTAGCCTGACAAAATTAAACAAATGAAGCCACCTCATCCAAGGACCAGCTGAATGCAATAGATTACATTTTTGTTCTTGGGTTTAGTTCACCATTAAATCTTTTGCAGGTTAAGGTGAAGATGAAGCTTCTCGTGATGCAAGCCTAAGGACAATACCAGAAAGCAATATAATTTGACCTCCAGCTCTCTGCAGATATACGAGAGGGGCAGTGCGGCAATTAAATGATTTTAGGATACCCTTATCTACACAGACTTGAGAACGGTCACCCTTGAGAAACTTTTTTGGGCATAAATCAGAGCTCACACTGCACTATGACGGCAAAAGCAAACGTTTATTATTTTACATAACATGGCTTGTGTAGCGGTTTGTGTAGCTTTAAGTGGTTGTAAAAGGCTCAAGGTTTTTTACACTAAGGTAAAACAAAATCTCATCTAAGCAGCAGTCCCCTGAATACTTACCTGAGCCCCATTGTGATCCAGCAATGTGGACGACAGCCTGGGGACTCTCACTCCTCATTGACTAAGGCAAAAGCGGGAGCCTTTGGCTTCTGCTGCAGTTAATCACAGCCAGTGAGCCAATGAGTAGCGAGCGGAGGAGAGAGCGGAGCTGAGTCACAGCTCTGTGTGAATGGACATGCAGAGCAGTGGCTCAGGAGCATGCCTGCTCAGCTGCCTCCACAGCAAGCTGCTTGTTATGGGGGCACTCGGCAGGAGGGAGTCCCGAGAAAAGGAGGATCTGGGCTGCTCTGTGCAAAACCACTGCACAGAGCATGTAAGTATGACTTGTTTATTATAAAAAAAAAAATAAAAAAAAAAAAACAACAAGCCTTTACCATCACTTAAAAGGCTCATTCATACGGGAGTCTAAAACGCAGCATTTAGATAAGTACAGTCAAGAGTTTTGTAGATATCTAAATGCAGCACTGCAGCAATCAATGATACTTTACGCACAGCTGTGTCTACAAATGAAAATGTGCCCTGCACTTAAATGCGTTAAAAAAAAAAAAAAAAAAAAGAGGACACAGCTGCTTCCATGGCTGCACAGATCTGCAGATATTATGCATGTTTACACAGGACCTTCTGCTAGCTCTGCCCGCAAGAACCTGCAGGAAATACATATATATGCCTGTGTGAATGAAGCCTTATGAATATATATTTGTTTCCCAAAACTGGAGTTTCCCCTAAGATCGTTTGTGTACACATTTTTTTGGCTGGCACATTTTTATAATTTCTCCGTTTAACATCTTGTGAGCCTGCTAAAAATATTAGTGTACTTGCCTCTCCGATTACCTAATTCATTTATGAAAAAAATAAAATAAAAAAATCACAAGTCTAGGAATTACAGGTGTTCATGATTTGTTTCTTGACAACCTAACAACTAGCACAATATGTTGACAATATGGGCTATATTGATAAAGCAGTGAAAGTACTTTCATCATACATTCACTGGTAAATCAATCACTCATTAAAACACATGCACCTGGATGATTTACATGCTGTAAATGTTTGCTGATTGTCAGATTTATAAATATGTTATATTTCATTGCTATCCTAATTTGTAGGCGAAAACAAACTCGTTTGGCAGACAAAAATCACTTTCAATTGGTGAAACCTTAAAAAAGTACAAAAAAAAATAACGGTTTGGCTTAATAAAAAGTAGTGTTATTGGCACAAAATCAAATAATTTCGGTTTGTAAAATTCTCCCGCTTAAACGGTTTACTTGAGAGAAAAGGATGGTCAGGGCTAGACCCTCTGTTTTTTATTGATGTCTGTGTTCTCGCTGAGCAGATTTTTTTTCTCAGTTTTTGTCTCAGTGATGGTGGTCATCAAGACAAGGCATCTCTCCACTGAGAATTATGAAAGCAATAAAACATCTATTTTAAATAAACGTTAGAACCTCTGGCAGCTCTTTAATGTTGGTGGTGTCTGCAATAGGGAGACTTTAACTCATCACCAGGACAGGAAGGGAGGAGAAATCTTCCCAGCAGGGACACAGACAGTAAAAAAAGTCACAAAGACTCAAAGGACATCTTGCAATTGAATTACCATTTAAAAATAAAATCCTTTAGGGCTCATTCAGATCTGTGAGTTGCAGTAGCACACGGTTGTGAACCACATGCTCCTTCTGGTTTGAAAATAAAAAAGGAGCAGGTATGTACTTTCTTGCATTGAGGTGTGCTGGCGGTATATTCAAAGCGAATGGGATTCCATAATGCAGGATGCCTCAATGCATGAAAACATGGGTGTCAGCGCAACGCATAGTATGAATGGGCCCATAATGGTACATAGAATTCATAGACTGTTTATATTCTGACAACAGCAGCATAAAACTGTCAATTTCATAAACAATTCAGATATTTCAAGGTTTCAAACTTTCCATCCCAGTTCATACAAGCAGTCTATAGTCCATTAGGAATTGAACATATTAGGCTCGTACTTAAAGAAAAAAAAAAATAACCGTCCATATTGTAGAAAATCCCCAGAAAATATCCCTGTGGTTTAGTTCTCTTTGATGAAAGACCACTTGCTGTTGAATTGACTTGACATTTTAATGGGTACACACGCAAAAAAAAAAAAAAACGGGACAGCTTAAAAATATGAAAATAAAAATGATATCCAGCAAAGATTCTTGGTTTCCATATAAACATAATAAAGGCAATGTGATAACATGTTTCTTCTGGAAAAAAAAAAAATATGGATTTTATACGGATGCTGCTTTCACAGAAAGCAAAATAATCTGAACATGCAATTCATTACCCACTATACTGTGATAAAAGTCTTGATAAAATATAAAAAGAAAAAATATTTCTGTTCTGATGTACACAGAAGCTCCCAATGAAGAGAAGATGCGTTCTGCACCTTATACACACAGTACTGAATGAAGTCATTATTTAGCAGCCTGCAGAGTGCCACAGGGAAAGTTACCTCCTCTGCACACACCCTACTCCCTCTATTCAGAGTCTTAATGCTGGAGCCAACATTCCCATTGTCAAATCTTTACATCTTGAGCCTCTACCATCTTTGCAAGCGTCTTTTTGATTCGTAGGGCCGTTAGACGGGAAGCAGGATTTGTAGCCCAACACTCAGCCATCAGTTTCAAGATTGCTCTTAAGCACTGAGGAGGGAGAAAGCAAAAAATATGTTAAAATAATTATTACGAAAAGGAAAAGAAAAACAAATAATCCACTGTGTAGGCAACCAGTTATGATGAAGAAAAACAAGCTGCTATAAAAATACATGTGAATATTTCAATTGTCATCAGTGTTTTGATTTTGTTACCCAATCAAATGCAAGAAAAATGTCTATTTTAGCAGAAGCTCTAATCCGATTAGGTTTTATTCATACATTATTTACAGATCACTAAGCATAAAGATGTGCATTTTCAAGCTAATAAAAACAAATAGCAGACATTAAAGATGAACCTCAGGTATATGAGGCGGTGCCTAATTCACACGGCTGTAATGATTTACACAGGATCTTGCTGGAAGTTGACCATATGTTGTATGCATGTAAAGGTATGTGCCAACTATTACATGCATACACAGATCCTACTGGCTCCCACCACTGTTCTGCACCAATATGCAAATATCATAGCTAGCCATGACACCATTTATATACCAAGGAGGTTTTCATCTACTTCTAAATAAATCGATCAAGCAGCAATGGAGTATGCACTGAATGACTCATTCAAGGGGAGATGAAAATATTAGTGTGTAATCAGTGCTGGAGGTGCCACTGGCTACTCATTGTTGACATTAACATTCCAGCTCGGAGCACTGGTGGCAGCTAGTAGGTTCCATTTATTTTGTCAAAATCTAAGCATGCACAACCTAATCTTTATATATATATATATATATACAGTAAAACCTTGGTTTGAGAGTAACTTGGTTTAAGAGCGCTTTGCAAGACAAGCAAAATTTTCAAATAAATTTTGACTTGATATACAAGCGATGTCTTGATATACAAGTAGCCTCAAGTCACAGCTGAGTATAAAAGAGAAGAGAGGAGCCTCTAAGTGTAGCAAAATGGTTAAATTTAATGAAGGTACAACATTTAGCAATTCACATGGTTGATGATTGGAACAGGCACATCTAAGTATGCAGGCATCAGGGGTAAAGCTGTCCACATAGACCATCCTCCGCACCATCATCTACGTCATCCTTTCCATGCTGCCCCTCGCTTTCAGATCGCTTTACTGCAGGGTGGTCTTCCCGGTCAGGATTACAGACTAGCAGCCGGTGGTGCAGAAGATGGTCTATGTGGACAGCTTTACCCTGGATGCCTGCATACTTAGATGTGCCTGTTTTATTCATCAACCATGTGAGTTGCTAAATGTTGTACCTTCATTAAATGGAACCATATTGCTACTCTGTAGCTCCTGCTGGATTTTGCTTCCAATCCCCTTGTGGAAGCGGCTATTTGTGGATGGACATTGTATGGTTACACAACCTATCGCAATGCTATAATCTTTTTATATGGAATATAAATTGAAGGATTTATGAATAAATGGTTGTGGAACGAATCATCTGAGTTTCCATTATTTCTTATGGGGAAATTCGTTTTGATATAAGAGTGCTTTGGATTACAAGCATGCTTCCGGAACGAATTATGCTCGCAATCCAAGGTTTTACTGTATATATATATATATATATATATATATATATATATATATGTTCTCAAATAACCTCACCGCAAGTGTCAAATAAACCCAAAGTTATACAATTCATAAACTGTACATTGTGTAAATCAATGAAATAAATGAAAAAAAAAATAAAAAAATCAAACTATCGCACATAAAACATGCTACCGTAACAAATGTTAAAGCAAATCTTACTATCCACCATCACTGCTGCTCCCCCAATCGTGGAAAACAATCCCATAAGCCACATTCATATCTGAATTACAAGTTCAGACCATATATATATATATCTATATATATATATATATATATATATAGATATATATATATAGATTTTACTGCAAGGTTATTTTGCCACGATTTTGACTGGACTTGAAGCAATGCCTATGTCTACGGACCTCAAAACACATTAGAATTGGCCCAAAGTAGTGCAGAAACTACTCTGAAGTCGATGCAATTTGAAGTCGTGCAGATATGAACCGCACTTGTTAATCATGGAGTACGACTTGTCATGCGACTTTGCAGTCCCAGATCACAGGACAAGTGTGAAATGGGCCTTAATCATACAACCTGATATCCCATAAAAAAAAAGTATCCATTGGACATTCGAAATGGACACTGATCTCAGGTTAAAAAATAAACAACTTTAAGAGTGTTATTTGTGAGTATTAAGATCACAGCACTACCTCCTATCTATGGTCTGAACTTGTAATTCAGATATAGATGTGACTTATGAGATAGGTTCCATTTATGGTGTCCCCTATTCAAAAGGTTCCATTTAAGGTTCCATTTATGGTGTCCCCTATTCACAGGTTCCATTTAAGGTTCCATTTATGGTGTCCCCTATTCACAGGTTCCATTTATGGTGTCCCCTATTCACATGTACATGTGTTAGCCCAACCGTTTACATGTGTACAGTGTAAAAACTATGGTCCAAATATGGACCTTGAATGCTTAATAACCTGCTCCACATACGAATTAGGACACACGTGTGGCTGAGCCAACTGTTCGGGATTCCATGGCTGGTCACAGATCGTTTATAGTTGTTCAATATACCAATTTAAAGTCCCATGCATTTATATTCCCTAAAAATAACAAAAAAATGATCACAACAGCCTACCTCATCACTGTTCCACCTATTGGACACCGTGGGACGTAAACACTTTATGCATACAACTTCTCGCATGTCTTCAAAGGATGGATCGCTTGGCACCATATCATAATATGGCAACTGATACTCTTCAACAATACCTAACAAATGTTCCAGAAAGAATAATCATCAATAAAATATATGGATGGCATTGCTTTAAATTATGTTTAAAGTGTTATCAAGAGGATTGTGTGAAGTCTCCTCTTCAAATGTACTAACCACTGAAAGTAGATTGATTCATGTTAAGTGCAACTATCAAGCATTTGATAAAAGTCAGCAAGTTTTA
The DNA here is from genome assembly GCF_965119305.1 of Pelophylax lessonae. Classification (NCBI taxonomy): domain Eukaryota; kingdom Metazoa; phylum Chordata; class Amphibia; order Anura; family Ranidae; genus Pelophylax; species Pelophylax lessonae. Next base: position 173,380,134 of record NC_138776.1, on the reverse strand, counting down.
GGCTCGGTTCACATTTATGCGAGTGCGGGAAGGCTGCGAATCCGCAGCCTGTTCCCGCATCGCACACGCACCCCCGGCAGTTCACACTGCCATATGCGATACGCTGGGGGTGTCAATGTAATCTTAACGACACCCCCAGTTTGATCGCATATCGCAGTGCGATCGTGCAGTTCGCACAGGATCGGATCGCACAAGTGTGAACCGCTGTGCGATCCGATCCTGATGCGGCTAGAAAAAAGGGTCCCTGTGCGTGTTTGGAGCGGCTGCGGTGCAAATTTAGCCATACAAACTGTATGGCTAAACTCGCACCGCACAGCCGATCGCATGCAATGAAGGAGCAGTGCGCTCCGACATTACATGCGAACCCCGCACACGCACAAGTGTCTCAATAAACATTCTCATTTGTATATATTAATAAAACAATTAGTCTTTACTTTAGTTCTATTAACAGCACACAATAACGGTCAGCGCTGATTTGTTTTTCAAGGTGTGTGCCATGGAGCAGTTATTATCCTGGTTTGATTTTCTTAGTGCGTTTATGACCTGAAACAAGTATGCAAGTTAGGTGTCGCAGCACTTCACTGGCTACATAGATATTTCAAGTCAGTGGTTATCCAAGCACTAAAACAATTAAAATGACAGCTCTACATCAAGACCAGAAGTAGCAACCATGATATTTAAAAGGCGTTCCTTTAAGTAGGAAAAAAAAAAAAAAAAGAAAAAAAAAAAAAAAAAAAAAATATATGGGTATGCCTGCTGGATTCTAGTCCATAAACACTTCCATAAAAATAATCTTCCAATATTTCCAAATGTATTTCATTTTTTTTGGGTATGAGCCGTAACGCATAGAAAAACTGAATTTTTGTAAAATCTTACCGTAAAATTCCTTTCTCTGAGTCCTCCGGCAGTCGCCACCCACTCGTACAGTCTTCACTTATGGGGTATTGACTTCATCTCCACAGGAGTTTCTAGGCATAGGACTTGTAAAAGAACAATAAATCTACATAGTCACACCCATGGGGGCTGTCCTTCTAGTCCAATACCCCCCTGCAATAGCCATCCCAATTTAGTTTGGTCGCAAGCAGTGAAAGTGTATAACAAAGGACCCCAAAAAGAAGGGCGGGGGCGGCGACTGTCGGAGGACTCAGAGAAAGGAAAATTCAGTTTTCTCTTACGTTCTCCAACAGACGCCGCCCACTCATACAGTCTTCACTTATGGGGACGTCCCAAAGCAGTGTAGACATGAGGGGTGGGCAACGCAACCGCCAGAAAAGCAACGCAGTACCCACATCAGAGAAAGGAACCTTACATGTACAAGAAGGTAACCTTCTGGGTAACAAAAAAGGGCTCAACATGAGCAACAACCCAGGAAAACAAACCACCAAGGGGAAAACAACCCCAACAGCTAGGGACCCGTACAAAAACCAGGGTTCCCTATGGAACTGCCACACAGAGAACTTTGCGGCCAAAGGATGCATCAGCTGATGCTAGAACATCAAGTTTGTAGAACTTTGAGAAAGTGTGCACTGACGACCAAGTCGCAGCCGTGTACACCTGGGTTAGCGAGGCCTGATGCCGATAGGCCCAGGACGTACTCACCGATCTGGTAGAGTGCGCCTTGACAGGGAAGGGAGGAACCCATTCCCGCAACGAGTAAGCCTGTACAATGGTCTGTCTGATCCATTTGGCAATGGTTGCTGCAGACGCAGCCATACCCTTCCGAGGTCCCTCAGGAAGGACAAAGAGAGAATCCGATCTCCGAAAGGATTCAGTCGAGGACAGGTAAACCCTGATCGCCCGGACAACATCCAAGGAATGTAAGGCAACCTCCTTTGGATGCTTAGGATTCGCACAAAGCGAAGGCAAAACAATGTCCTCATTCAGGTAGAATTCCGAAACCACCTTAGGCAAAATGGACGGATTGGGTCGCAAGACCACCTTATCCCTATGAACCACCAGGTAAGGGGAGCGGCAAGACAACGCCGCCAACTCTGACACTCTGCGAGCAGAAGCGATCGCTACCAGGAAAGCAACCTTCTTAGATAGCATGGGCAACGAAAGTTCCCTGATGTTTTTAAAAGGGGGATGCTGCAACATGGACAGAACCAAGTTCAAGTCCAATGGAGGTAAGGGCTCCCTTCTAGGAGGGGCCAAGTGACGCACACCTTGAATAAAGGTGCGAATTAAGGAATTAGACGCCACAGGGCGCTGGAAAAGAACAGCCAGTGCAGAGACCTGGCCCTTAATCGTGGCCAATGCAAGACGCTGGTCCACACCAGTCTGGAGGAAAGCCAACACTCTCGCCACCGAGTAGGAACAAGAAAAGAAACCCCTGGACTCACACCAGGCAAAATAAGCTTTCCACGTACGGTAATAAATCTTACCAGAGGAGGCTTTTCTAGCCTTAATCAAAGTAGGAATGACCTCTGAGGAAAGACCCCTGTCTCTCAGGACCTGGCTCTCAACAGCCAGGCCGTTAAAGCCAGCGACTGTAAAGCAGGATGGAAGATCGGTCCCTGAGACAGCAGATCTTCCCGCATTGTCAGCCGCCACGGAGGCTCTACGGCCAGGTGAACGATGTCCGCGTACCAGGACCGGCAAGGCCAGTCCGGCGCCACCAGAATCACCAGTGATTGTTCCAAGGCCAACCTGCGAAGGAACCTGGACAACAACTGAATCGGAGGAAAGGCATAGATCAGTCGATACTGACGCCAAGGCACCACCAGCGCATCCGAGGCGTCTGCCAGAGGATCACGCGTTCTTGCCACGAACCTTTCCACCTTGTGGTTTAGCCAAGACGCTAACAGATCCACATCTGGGGACCCCCACTTTGCACACAGCATTTGAAACACCTCCGGGTGTAGGGACCATTCCCCCTGGTCCAGGGTCTGGCGGCTCAGATAGTCAGCCTGCCAATTCTCCACACCCGGAATGTGAACCGCCGATATCGCCGGGACATGAGTCTCGGCCCAAGACAGAATACTGGTCTCTTCCTGGGCCGCCCGGGCACTCCTGCCGCCCTCTTGGTGATTGATGTACGCCACCACAGTGGCATTTTCCGTCTGCACCCGTGTACAGGGCGGCCCTGAAGACGATCCGACCGATCGTCACAGCCTGATCGCTCTCAATTCCAAAATGTTTATCGGAAGGGAGGATTCCACCTCCGACCAAATGCCCTGGGCAGACAGGTTGCCCAGGACTCCACCTCAGCCCGACAGGCTGGCATCCGTGGTCACTACTGTCCACAGAACTGGCCGGAAGGACTTTCCGCCCGACACCGCCGGGGACTGGAGCCACCACAAGAGATCCATTCTGGTTTGGCTACTCAGAGACACTCTCAGGTCCAAGGACTGAGGCAGTCTGCCCCACCTGGTCAGAATCTCCGCTTGAAGAGCGCAAGTGAAATTGTGCAAATGATATTGCCTCGAAGGCCGACACCATCAACCCCAGGGACTGCATACAGGTCCTGAGCGACGAGGAATTCTTGTCCCTGAGGGACCTGACTTCGCTCTGCAGGGTCCGGAGCTTGTCCTCCGGCAAGAACACTTTTGCTTGAGCAGAGTCCAGGCCCATTCCCAGATACTGGAGACGAACCGAAGGCGACAAGGTCGACTTCGGAATATTGATGGTCCACCCGAACTCTTGGAGCGTCTGGACAGTAGTGGACAGATCGCGCAGCAGGCTCTGGCTGGCATTCGATCTTAACAGGAGATCGTCCAGATATCCCAAGACCATAATACCCTGTGCCCGCAACAGGCCCAGAACAGGCGCCAACACTTTGGTAAAGACCCTTGGAGCCGAAGCGAGACCGAAAGGCAATGCCACAAACTGGTAATGCTCCTCCGCGATAGCGAATCTGAGGTACCTCTGATGACCCTCGAAAATAGGGATGTGTAGATACGCATCCTTCAGGTCTATAGAGGCCAGGAACTCCCCCGGATTCAGGGAGGCCACCACTGAGCGGAGTGATTCCCTTCGGAACTTTCGAACGCGCACGAAGCGGTTCAGCGCTTTTAAGCCCAGAATCTGGGCACGGTGAAAAGATTTGAGTAAACGAAACCTGTCCCGATGAGGCACCGGGACGATCACCCCCTGAGCGAGAAGATCCTGCGCCGCTTGATGTAGGTCCTGTAACCGCCCTGGGGTCAAATGAAGATTTGAGGGAAAGAATCTGTTTGCCGGCCGTGAAAGAAATTCGATCTTGTACCCTGACCGAATGATTTCCTGAACCCACCTGTCTGTGATTCAGAGCAGCCAAGGTTGGAGGAAACCACGCAAACATCCCCTCACCACTGAAATGGGTGAGGGCACCCCTTCAGGCAGAGGCGGACTGAGCCGCCGCGCCGGCCTGGCCGGATTTTTGCTTGCCAAACCAGGGCTTCTTCTGGCCACCTTGGCCCTTGAAGGGTTTTCCCTTGTTCTGTGCCTTGAAGGCACGAAAGGACCCCTGAGTAGGTTTAAAGGAGGGGGCCCGCTTACCACAGAAAAACTTGCCCTTAGTGTTCTGGGGCAGCAAAGTGCTCTTACCCCCAGTGACTCCTTTTACCAATTCATCCAGGGATTCCCTAAAAAAGCGAGACCCCGCATAGGGGATATCAGCCACCATCTTCCTTGATTTTTGGTCAGCCGACCAACATTTCAACCAAATTAAGCGACGGTTAATCACAGCGACAGTGGGCAGGCGTATCGCCAAAGGGGCCTCATTTAGAGCCGCATCGCACAAATGCATGACCCCACGGTAGATCTGATCCACCATCTCCACTGTAGTGGGAGGGGCAGAATCGGCCACGAGGGTGCATTTGAGCACCTTGGTCCAATCCGCCACAGCCTGAGCCACCATCACAGAGGCAAAAATAGGCTTGAGCATGGAACCCGCCACCATGTAGGCACGTCGGGCAAGAGATTCCAACCTCCTATCCGTAGGGTCCCTAAACACCGGAGAGTCCTCGGCAGGGAGCAGGGTAGATTTATTCAATCTAGCCACCGTGTGATCCACTTGAGGAGGCACACACCAGCGCGCCATCATAGTGGCCGCAAAAGGGTAGAGAAGTTGAAACTTCTTAGGCACCACGAAGGTGTGTTTTATTTAAATTGCGCCATAGCTCATTCACCTTATGGTGAAACTCTGCGGGGCAAGGAAAAACCTGCGCCGTCTTGCGGGTTCTGTGTGTGCCAAAAGAGGACACAACGCCCGGAGGAGTGGGCGCATCCTCCAAATGTGTTTCCTTTACTGCCAGGATCAATTCATCCATAGCTGCGCGTTCCTCGGGCGACCCGGGGGGGGGGGGGGGTCATCCACCCCTGTGACCTCCACCTCCCCCTCAGACTCTTGCGGGTCCTGACAAGAGCGAGACCCCGAAAGGGCCACGCTACCTACAGCAACCATATCACACTCAGAATCAGAAGAAAAGGAAATTCTGGGCCTTTTCCTAGCAGCAAGTTCAGACATCAGCACATCCATTTTTGACACCAAAGTTGCACAACAGCAGCCAAATTAGTGACTGTAGAGGATTCAGAGGACCCTGAATCCTCCACCAAAGCTGGAGGAAACTTGCTGTCCTGGGATTCCATAGCATAAATAGTTTTTTTTTTTTTTTGGAACTGACCCTTTAAGAGCGCTGTGGACACCACAGCACACCGCTATCGAGACTGACACACAGACTCCCCCGCAGGGACAAAACTGACCAGGAAGAGTGCACAAAGCAGGATAAGAAAAGAAACAGCAGGACAGACACCCCACAGTGTGTTACCAGCTTCTTCGGTCGGCTCTGTGAGAGGAAGTGATGTCACCGCTGGAGGCTGAACTAAGCTGCAGGCTAAGGGAAAATGGATGCCTATGTCAACTAATGGGAGGCTTCAGCAAGATGGCCGCCGACATGTGCTCGGAACGATCCTGTTGCCACACACAAGATGGCGCCGTAAGGCGCGAAAATACACTACATAGTGTAAGGGAAATGGCATTCCAAGATGTTCCATTTTAACCCGCAGCGGTCGCCGCATGTGTCTGCATCCCCAAGCACCCTAAAGTGACATTACGAGAGGGACCCCCAAAACCCCCACACAGCGCTGCTGTCAGAGAATAAAAACCCCCTCAGGGACCGGGACCAGGGAGCCCAAAACGCACAGACACAGGGGACACCACAGACACACAGGACTGCCGACCCCAGACAGAGGCCCCACATAGAATGTACTTACCTGTATCCGATGGCAAAGGGGTGCCTCATATCAAGCGGGAAGCCGCCCACCTTCAGATGGCAGGGGAGTGCCACCAGCCCAAAACACAGGACACTATCAGTGCACGGACAAACCTATGCTGTGTCCAGTGAGGTAGCCACCTCACATGGCTGCATCCCTGATGGACAGGGATGGGTCATTTGTGAGGCCAGGGCAAACACATAGCCTGCGAAATGCTCGATGGCGGGCTGGGGTTCCATCTGACCCTCTGTCCTGGAGAACCAGGACCGTCAGTCCGATTCCCAGCTCCGCAGACGCCGCCTTCATCCGAAGATCCACTAACTAGTGCTGATAAAATAAACAGCTAGCAATGTAAAGAAAAAATTACATCTTTTGAAAATAAATCATAAGAGAAAAAGAGAAAAGGCTGAGACTGTAGCCTCAGCACAGGGAAGCCTATCCACTCCTGAAGCTAGGCAGAAGACAAACTGAATTGGGATGGCTATTGCAGGGGGGTATTGGACTAGGACAGCCCCCATGGGTGTGACTATGTAGATTTATTGTTCTTTTACAAGTCTTATGCCTAGACTCCAGTGGAGATGAAGTCAATACCCCATAAGTGAAGACTGTATGAGTGGGCGGCGACTGTCGGAGGACGCAAGAGAAATTAGATTTTTGTCTTACCATAAAATCCTTTTCTCTGATGTTCATTGACTGACACAGCTCCAGTATCTTCTTGACCATTCGGTTATGCTGCCCCCTACAAAAGGACACTAGGCAGGAAAAAGCTTTAGCAGGCCTACGCGGCAGCCCTAGGGAATAAACTCCCACTTCCTGCTACAGTATCTCACAAAAATGAGTACACCCCTCACATTTTTGTAAACATATTCTATATCTGTTCATGTGACAACACTGCAGAAATGGCACTATGCTGCAATGTAAAGTAAGGAGTGTACAGCTTGTATAACAGTGTAAATTTGCTGTCCCCTCAAAATAACTCAACACACAGCCATTAATGTCTAAACCGCTGGCAACAAAAGTGGGTACACCCCTAAGTGCAAATGTCCAAATTGGGCCCAAAGTGTCAATATTGTGTGTGGCCGCTATTTTGTTTCCAGCACTGCCTTAACCCTCTTGGGCTTCAAGTTCACCAGAGCTTCACAGGGCACCACTGAATTCCTCTTCCACTCCTCCATGACGATATCACAGAGCTGGTGGATGTTTGAGACGTTGCGCTCCTCCACCTTCCATTTGAGGATGCCCCACAGATGCTTAATAGGGTTTTGATCTGGAGACATGCTTGGCCAGTCCATCACCTTTACCCTCAGGTTCTTTAGCAAAGCAGTGTTCGCCTTGGACTGCCGGCCCAGTCTCTGAAGTGAGGAGGGATTATGCTCCGCTTCAGTATGTCACAGTACATGTTGGCATTCATGGTTTTCTCAATGAACTGTAGCTCCCCAGTGCCGGCAGCATTCATGCAGCCCCAGACCATGACACTCCCACCACCATGCTTGACTGTAGGCAAGACACACTTGTCTGTACTCCTCACCTGGTTGCCGCCACACATGCTTGACACCATCTGAACCAAAAAAGTTTATCTTGGTCTCATCAGACCACAGGACATGGTTCCAGTAATCCATGTCCTTAGTCTGCTTGTCTTCAGCAAACTGTTTGCAGGCTTTCTTGTGCATCTTTAGAAGAGGCTTACTTCTAGGAAGACAGCCATGCAGACCAATTTGATGCAGTGTGCGGCGTATGGTCTGAGCACTGACAGGCTGATTCCCTCACCCCTTCAACCTCTGTAGCAATGCTGGCAGCACTCATACGTCTATTTCCCAAAGACAACCTCTGGATAGGATGCTGAGCACGTGCACTCAACTCCTTTGGCTGACTATGACGAGGCCTATTCTGAGTGGAATCTGTACTGTTAGAAGCTGTATGGTCTTGGCAACAGTGCTGCAGCTCCAGCTTATTTTCAGGGTCTTGGCAATCTTCTTATAGCCTAGGCCATCTTTATGTAGAGCAGGGATACTCAAAGTACGGCCCTCCAGCTGTTGCGGAACTACACGTCCCATGAGGCATTGTAAAAGTCTGACATTCACAGACATGACTAAGCATTATGGGAATTGTAGTTCCTGAACAACTGGAGGGCCATAGTTTGAAGGCCCCTGATGTAGAGCAACAATTCTTTTTTTCAGATCCTCAGAGTTCTTTGCCATGAGTTACCATGTTGAACTTCCAGTGACCAGTAAGAGAGTGAGAGCGATAACACCAAATTACCACATCTGATCCCTTGCAACACTAACTAGTCACATGACAACGGGGAGGGAATAAGGCTAATTGGGCCCAATTTGGACTGTTTAACTTAGGGGTCTACTCACTTTTGTTGCCAGTGGTTTAGACATTAATAGCTGTGTGTTGAGTTCTTTTTAGGGGACAGAAAATTGACACTGTTATACAAGCTGTACACTGACTACTTTACATTGTAGCAAAGTGTCATTTCTTCAGTGTTGTCACATGAAAAGATATAATAAAATATTTACAAACATGTGAGGGGTGTACTCACTTTTGTGAGATACTTTATAGGCATTCAGTTTAGTTGCAAGCAGTGTCAGAAGAAAAATAACTCAATAGAGGGGTGGGTGCTGCATCTGTCAATGAAAATCAGAGAAAAGGATTTTACGGTAAGACAAAAAATCCAATTTTCTCTTTCGTTCATTGACTGACACAGCTCCAGAACATTCTTGACCATTGGGATGTCCCAAAGCATGAGGGGTGGTAAAAAAACACAGCAGAAAAAAATTCCCAAAAGGCTAAACCTAGCCAACCAGGTAGCATGAAGCTTAACCAGGAACAACTGGAGCTCACCTGAAAACAATACACCCTTAAAGACGACAAAGTCATCTCAAACAGCAGCCCACAAAAAGTTGCGGCCAACAGCAGCATCCGCAGATGCCAGCACATCTATTTTCTAAAATTTTGTGAAAGTGTACACAGACGACCAAGTGGCCGCCTTGCCAACCTTCACCACTGATGCCTGATGTCAGAAGGCAGTGTAGAATGCGCCTTACCAGGGAACATAATTGCTAAATGACTGTTGCCGCAAAGTACACCCTGATCGTCCAAACCGCATCCAGAGAGTGCAAGGCAATCTCCTTAGGATGTTTAGGCTAAGGACACAGGGAAGTTAAATGCAATGTCTTCATTCAGATGGAAACCAGAAACAACCTTAGAAAGAAATGACTGACAAGGGTGAAGCACCACTTTATCTCAGAACCACCAGGTAAGGTGAATGACTAGACAGCGCCGCCAGCTCCGACACCCTGCGTGCAGGAGTAATAGCCACCAAGAAGACTACCTTCTGGGACAATATAAGCAGAGGAAGCTTGTGAATATGTTTAGTTGAGGCAACGGAGACCTTACTGGGGGAGTCAAGCGAACCCCCTGAATAAAGGTGCGAACTAAAGAATGCGTAGCCATATGATGGGAAAAAGACCGCCAAGGTCAAAAACAAGGCCCTTGACGGTACCCAAGGCCAGGTGCTGCTCAACACCTCGTTTAAGGAATGCCAAAATCTGAGCCACCAAAAGGGAACGGAGTTGAAACCCAAGAGACTCACCACGCTAAGTATGCCTTCCAAGCGCGATGGTAAAATCTTCTTAGGAGGTAGATTGTCTATCCTTTCCAACGTGGGAATCACCAATTCAGACAACCCCCTATCCTTCAACACCTGACTTTCAAAAGCCAAATCGTTAAAAGCCAGCGACTGTAAAGCAGGATGGAAGATTGGCCCTTGGGCCAATAGATCTTCTCTGAAAGGAAGTCTCCATAGGGGCATCGGCAACTAGCCGTAGCAGATCGGCATACCAAGACTGGCGAGGCCAATCTGGAGCCACTGGGATGACCGGATCCCTTCTGCCTCGATCTTTCACAGGAGACTCAGGAGAAGTTTTAGCAGGGGAAAGGCATATATCAGAAGATAGTGGCCCTAAGGAGACAACAGTTATGTTGGCCAGAGGATCCCGAGACCTTGTCACAATTCGCTGTACCTTCCTGTTGAGACGAAAGGCCAACGTGTCCACCTCTGGAGTTTCCCACCGGAGACACAGCTGAACCTTAAAATGCCGGCCACCTCCCAAACCGCCAGGACACTTCTTGAGCCCCGTTGGTGATTGACATACGCCAGTCGTGGCATTGTCCGATTGAATCCTTACCTGGCACTCCTGAAGGCGATTTGTCCAATGAGCCAGACAAATTTTATTGCCGGAAGTTCCAGTAAATTGATCACTCCGCCCACTTTGTTAAAGTATGGGACACCAATGCTATGGTGAATACCAGCCTAAGGACAGAATCGACCATAGTAAACATGTGGGGGACCAAAGTCTTGGCTCTCCTGTCAAAGGGGTCTTTTAAAAGCCAGAGATTCCTCCACCAGAATAAGTGTGGAGTTATTCAGCCAGAAAGCCTGAGAATCCACCGCAGGTGGGACTGTCCACTTTTTTTTTTTTTAAAGGGGATTCTTCAAAGGAATACCGTCTAGTAAAAACGCTTAGACCCTAACAGAAGGAAGCCCCCCTACAAAAGCTAGCTCACCACCTCAAGGGAGGGAGGGGGGGTTGGGTATAGAAAACCCACGGTGACCCTAGAGGGGCTGGGGAGAAGGAGGGGAACCTGGAAGTCCCAACATCCCAGGGAGGGGCCCACATCCACCCCAAAAACCTCCAAGAGGGGGGGGGGGACAACTACTTATCATACCAAGGAACCAGGTGGGCACCGCTCTGGACAGATTACATCGACACCCGATTGGGGGTGATGTTGGAAAGGAAGAACGCTGCGACTCAGGCAGTGACCAGGTCCAATGCCTCCTCGCGAGACATTTAAATAAGGTCTCCCCAGTCCGGCCAGAGAGCGTAAGGATCTAGAATATCCAGTCCGTCGCCCAGTCCAGCAGTTGACTTTAATTCTCACAGGAACAGAAAATGATAAAAAAAAAAAAAAAAAAAAAAAGAAGAGGAAAAAAATTCAATTTTAAAAAGGAAAAAAATACTAGGACCAGAGATCCCAGCAAGAAACTAGGTCCTTACTCCTGACTAAGCAGAAAAAAACGGAATGCCTATAGCAGGAAGAAGTGGGATTATTCCCCCTGAGACTGCCCCATAGGCATGGTAAAGCTTTTTCCTGCCTAGAGTCCTACTCCTGTTGGGGGGATGCATAACCCAATGGTCAAGAAGATTCTGGAGCTGTGTCTGTCAATGAACAAAAGACAATTCTGATTTTTGACTTATGGTAAAATCCAATTCTCTGATATTCATTGACAGACACAGCTCCTGATCTTCATAACCACTGGATTATACTGCCCTCTAAAAGGTGTAGGACACTAGGCAGAAAAATTATCTGGCTATGCCTATGGGCAGTCCCAGGGCTTTCCCTGCTATAGGCACTCAAGTTTTGTTACAAGCAGTGTCAGAATTACAACTCCACAGAGGGGTGGGTGGTGTGTCCGTCAATGTACATCAGAGAAAAGGATTTTACGGTAAGTCAAAAATCCCATTTTCTCTTTAGTTTTTTTGACGGACACAGCTTCTGATCTTCATAACCATTGGGACATCCCAAAGCAGTGTTGAACATGAGGGTGGGAACAGCAAAAAAATTCCCAAGGCTAAAAAGTAGCCAACCAGGCAAGAGGAGTTCAAAACAACTGGAGCCCACCTGTAAAAAAACACTACACCCTCAAAGAGGATCAAGTCCTCTAAACAGCCGCCTGCAAAACGTTGCAGCCAAAAGAAGCATCCGCAGATGCCAATATATTAACTTTATAGAACTATGTGAAAGTGTGCACCGACGGACCAGGTGGCCGCCTTGCAAACCTGCAACACTGACGCCTGAGGCTCTAAGCGCCTGAGTAGAGTGTGCCTTAACAAGGAAAGGAGCAACCTGACCCTTGATGGAATAGGCCTGAATAACTGTCTGTCTGATCCATCTGGAAATAGTAAAGGAAGTAAACTACCCTTTATGAGGTCCATCCGTGAGCACAAATCGCGAGTGTGATTTCCTAAAAGACTCCCTAGCTGCCAGGTACACTCTAATTGCCCGGACCAGATCCAAGGCATGCAAGGCAATTTCCTTCGGATGTTTCGGCCTGGGAAACAGGGAAGGCAACACAAGGTCTTCATTAAAATGAAAAACAGAGACAACCTTTGGGAGGAACGACAAACAGGGGCGAAGAACCACCTGATCTCTGTAAATCACCAAGTAAAGCGGACAGGATAACCCCACCAGTTCGACACCCTGCGTGCAGAGGTGATAACCACCAAAAAGGCCACCTTCTGAGAAAGCATATGAAAGGGAATCTCCCAAAGTTCCTCAAAAGGAGGCAACACCAAATTGAGGTCCCAAGGCAGCAATAGAGACCGCACTGGAGGAACCAAAATGTCGGACACCCTGAAGAAAGGTACACCAGGGAGTGTGTGGCCAAGGGTCATTGGAAGAGGACCGCCAAAGCCGACACCTGGTGCTCGATGGCACTCAAGGCAAACTTCTGTTCAACCCCCCGTTGATGGAAGGTCAAGATCCGAGCCACCGAAAAGGAGTGAGGATGAACCCAAAGAGACTACCACCACACAATGTACGTCTTTCACGTGGCAGATCTCCCTAGAAGTAGATTTCCTAGCTTTTAACAGCGTTGGAATCACCGACTCAGATAAAACCCCTATCCATCAGCACCTGGCGTTCAACAGCCAAGCTTTCAACACCAGCGACTGTAAAGCAGGAGGGAAGATTGGTCCTTGGGACAGCAGATCCTCCCCGAGAGGAAGTTTCCAAGGAACGTCGGGCCCACGGGGTCTTCAGTTTTTTGTTGCATATGTTGATACAATTGGATGAAACTTCCTGAGATCTGTGATGCGCTTTTAACAATTGCAACTTTGTGAGTATTATACTTACCATGCTTTTATTCAATAAATTATTTGTCTCAGGATAATGCACTAGGTGGGTGTGCCCTCTGTGTTTTTGGATGGTAAATCAGAGGATAATGACCCCCATGGGGCCACCAGCGTGTCTGTTTTGTCCGCAAGAGGATCCGGTGACCGAGCCACAAACCTCTGCACCTTTCTGTTGAGCCGAGATGCCAATAGATCCACCTTGGTAATGCCCCACCGGAGAAACAACTGATGAAACAACTCGGATGAAGGGACCACTCCCCTTGGTCCAACGCCAGCCGACTGAGGTAATCCGCCTGCCAGTTATCCACCCCGGGAATGTATACGGCTGCGAAGGCTGGAACAAACCTTAGAATGCCGGCTACCTCCCCAGCCACCAGGACTCTTTGTGCCCCCTTGGTGATTGATGTAAGCCACAGCCGTGGCATTGTCCGAATAAATGCGCACTAGACATCCCTGAAGACGATCCGTCCAATGGTCCAGGCACAGTCTGATCACTAGGAGTTCCAAGACATTGATCAGTAGTCTTGGCTCTTCCAGTGTCCAGATCCTGAGCAGAATTTTCCTGAGGATGCTTCCCTAGCCGGACAGGCTGGCATCCGTGGTGACCACTGTCCAATACAAGGGGAAGACAAATTTGCCCAGGCAAAGCGCTGGAGAATGAAGCCACCATATCGGACTCCTTCGTTCCCTGGTTTAGCCGGATCTGATTTCCAGAGACTGCAGTCTTATCCCATTTCGCCAGAATCTCCCTTTACGGGGATCTCTTATGGAGCTGTGCAAACGGAACCGCCTCAAAAAGGTAGACACCATCAGGCCCAGCACCCACATGCAAGTCCAGAAGGATAACCATTTGCTGGACAGCAGGAGACGAATTATAGCCTGCAATTTCTGGAGTTTGTCCAGAGGAAGGGGCACTCTGGCTCAGGCAGAGTCAGACCCAGATAGTCCAGCTTTGTGGACAAAACCAGAGCAGATTTTTGAAAATTCAGAATCCAGCTGAATTCTCTCAGTTTGTATAGTGATTTCCAGGTTTTCAACCAGAGCAGTAGGGGACTCCCCTCGAAGAAGGTCGCCCCAGGTAGCCAAGTACTGCGATCCTCCTTTGGTGTAACAATGCTAGCACCAGGGCAAATGCTTTTGTGAAAACCTGAGGAGCAGAAGTGAGACCAAAGGGTAACACCACAAACTGATAATGCTTCTATTCCACGACAAAGCGGAGGAAGCACTGGTGACTAGAGCTGCACGATTCTGGCCAAAATGAGAATCACGATTTTTTAGCTTGGAATAAAGATCACGATTCTCTCCCGATTCTCTGTGTAGCAAAAAAAAAATTGGGATAACTTTACTGTTACGTTTTTTTTTATTCATTAAAGTTTATTAATTGCGTTTGAAAGACTGCTGCGCAAATACAGTGTGACATAAAATATTACAACAATCGCCATTTTATTCTGTAGGGTCTCTGCTAAAAAAATATATAAAATGTTTGGGGGTTCTAACTACTTTTCTAGCAAAAAAAATGATTTTAACTTGCAAGCAACAAGTGTCAGAAAAAGGTCTAGTCTTTAAGAGGTTAAACTTCCTTTCTCCCTGGCAGAGGGGAGGAAAAGATACAATGTAATCATTTTGTTTATAGTTACTGGGAGACTATGCTGATAGGCGTTTGCAGGAGGAAAGATACAATGTAATCATTTTGTTTATAGTTACTGGGAGTTTTCCACAGCTGTTTTCTCTGCTCCCTCAGCTATGCAAAGAATCGAGCATGTGTCAGGTTTAGATCGTCAGGGGGGGTGAATCGAGATCGCGATTTTCATACGATTAATCGTGCAGCTCTACTGGTGACTGGCACATATTGGAATGTGAAGGTAAGCATCCTTGATGTGGAAAGAGTCAACAAAATCCCCCTGATTCAGGGATGCCACTATCGTGCAAATGAACTCCATCCTGAACTTCTGCACCTGCACAAAGCAGTTCAGCGCCTTTAGGTCCAGGATTGGACGCACCTTGCCTTCTTTCCTGGAAACTGTAAACCGGTTTGAGTAAAAACCCTGAAAACGTTCCAAAATCTGAACCAGGACAATGACCCCTTGAAGCAACAGGTCTTGTACAGCCCCAAACAGGCCCTGTAAACGGTCTGGGGACATGCGCAAGTTGGAAGGAAAAATCCTTGCATGGGGACATGCGCAAGTTGGCAGTAAAAAGCCTTGCTAGGAGACCAGAGTTAAACTCGATCTTGTAGCTGGACCGAATTACTTTGTGGACCCACTTGTCTTGTACCAGGGAAGTCCACGGGTCCAGAAACCAACGAAGACGTGCCCCCACCCCCGATACAGAGAAAGTGTTCTGCCAGACCAGGTTCATTTGGATCCTCCAGAAGAGGCCCTGAAAGACTTTGAGCGCTTGTCAGTCAACCCTGAGGGATGAAAAAAACTACTTCTGAGCAGAGAAGGAGGGCCCAAGTCTACGACTAAATTCCATGCCCTTATTAGCCTGCGGAAGAAAAGTACTTTCCCCCTGTGAGACCTTTAATGATGCCATCCAGGGTAGCCCCGAACAGGTGATCCACTTGAAAGGGGAGATCAAAGTCTTTTTAGAAGTCTGGTCCACAGACCAGCGTTTAAGCCAAAAGAAACGCCGAAGGACCACTGCCGAAACAGAGAGCCCAGCCACTAGGGGAGCTGCATCCAAAGAGGCATCACAGATAAACTGAAGCCCCTGGACCAGCTGGTACGCCAGCTCAGAAAAGGCAGGGGGGGAGCTGTTCTCACTTCAGGTCGCTGTGTAAAAGCCAAGCCCACTCGGTCAGAGTTTGCGACACCAGGGCATTGGTGAATATCGGCCTCAGTGCCGAACCAGCAAGAGTGTACATATTCCGGGCCACAGTCTCCACCTTCCCATCAGCTGGATCCTTAAAGGTCAGGGGCGACTTCAACCGTAATCATGCATTTTGCTAGCCAATCGCCCAAAAACCAACCCCACCCGAGACACAAATGACTGCAGGACCGCCGTCAGTGCATCGATGGATGGTTTGGATCCGGAGAGAGGGGTCAGGTGGGGAGATGTGCTCCAAATATTTCATGAGTCACCAGGGGCAACCCACAAAAAGTGTAACACACTGCAAAGGGACAACCCCCACCGCGCTGGCAGCACCACCCGGTTGCCAGGAACAAAGCACTAAAAGCTATCCTAAGCAGAAAGGGAGAGAACCCCACCAGAAACCGGCACCTGCAGCCACCTGGTCCAACCCTCCCCACGTGCGGCGATCAGGAAGTGAAAAGATCCAGGCCTTAGCACCAGGGGAGGAGTGCTCCCACCACCGAAATCGCCGCCCAAAGGGCTACAGCGAAACGACGGCCCCGCGCATCACCAGGAGGGATCTCTAGGCCTAAAGTAAAGGCCAAGGCAGGACATGGGGTCCTGGCAGGAGCCCCAACCAAGTACACCCAAATCCCCCCCCCCCCCGCACTACCGATCTTCCAGTCGCCAGCATAGTGCCGAGCCCCCACCCCAGGAGGTGAACCAGACCACTGCACAGCCTTAGCATAAGTGGAGGGGGGGTAGGATAGGGGGCAGATAAAAGGGGGGTGCCTGACGGAAGGGGGGGGGACCTGGGGGTCCGACCGTCCCAAAACCCTCCAGGAGGAGAGAGGGGACAGCTACTTACCATACCAGGAATCAAGCGGGCACCACTCCAGACAAAACCCCTCACCAACGAAATGGAGGAGCTGTCGGCCAGGAAGAATGCTGCGACTCGGGCCGAGACCTTGTTGAATGCAACCTCGCTAGGTGTTGAACTCCCAGGCAGGCCCCTGTCCAGTGGGGCTATGTCGCAGCCGACCTACGCAGAACTGAGGTTTGCGCACGCTCACTGGCCAGACTGGGGGGAACACTGGATCTAGACTATCCAGCCCGTCGCCCAGTCCAGCAGTTGATTGTAGATCTCACAAGGAAAATCCAGGAGAAAAAATTTGGATCTAAAGAAAAACATTTTGCCAGGACCAGTGAACCCAGCAGGGAACCAGCCTCTTACTCCTGACCAGGCAAAAAAAAAAAAAAACTGAGTACTTAGCAGGGAGAGGGCGTATACCCCCTGGGACTGCCCATAGGCGTAGCCAGATTCTTTTTCTACTCCTGTCCTACTCCTGTAGGTGGCAGTATAACCCAATGGTTATGAAGATCAGGAGCTGTGTCTGTCACTGAATGAAAGAGAAGTTGACTTGCAAAACCTTTCAAACAATAAGCAGCTTGAAGTACACCATCTAATGATTATGCTATTTCTCTGGCTAATGTTTTGGTTTAAATACTTTCTGAAGATCTGACCCGTTACAGTTTTAGATAAGGATTTCTGACAAGCATGTGTGTTCCGAGTTTGTGTTTCAAAGTAATGGACTCAAACAGCCAGGCAACTAGCATTTTCAGGAGTAGACCAGCAATGACAACTCTTCTACTATTCTCATGACAAGTATATTTTAAATGCACTGAAATGAAGTACTTTATATAGTGTGATTGACTTACCACCAGTAATGCAACGACGGGTCATTTCCCAAATGATTAAGCTAAAGCTATATATGTCCGCCATTATGTAAGCTTGGAAGTGGTTCTTATTCAAACTTTCATCCAGAACTTCAGGTGCCATGTAGCGTTTTGTGCCTACACGTGTGTTCAAAGGAATATCCACTTCATGGGTGTCACTTGGAAGGAGAAAGAAAAAAAAAAAGAAGGACTTTACCTTAAATTTCTCTACCACTTAATACAACTTAATACATTTTTTTTTTTTTAATTAAGCAATTTTTTTTAACCAGACAGTGCAAACAGCAATGGCATGGGATACAGCACAATGATAATTTCATTGGTCAGCATTGTAGCAGTCATTCATTTGAAACAATGAATTTGAAAGACAATGAAAGAACTACGGCGCTACAGTATGTAGGGGTGAACACAAGTGAAGGCAGCTTCACTTAGAAAAAAGTCCTGAAAACCTATGTGAAATCGGTGCAAAGGGAGGGAGCGGTCGCCGGCATTCTAGGGGTGAAAAACAAATATTGATAAAAACACAGAGGATAAAAAGGAATGAAAACACACACTCACTTTTTGGAAGAAAAAAAGTACTAGACATCTGAGGAATGGAGGGTCTCTATCAGGCTCTGTGGAGGGCAGCTGATGGAAGTAGGACAGAAAAACCTATGATACAATGGGATGGAGACTGCAGATGGAAGGTCCGGCTGCTCGGATGAGTGTCAGTGGCTGCATGATGGCTGTATAATGATCCTATCAGCGGGAGGCTGCGATAGTGAATGCCAGGCTGCTCGGTAGTGCTCCCTGCATGTGTGGCTTTATCCAGGTATGCATCTGGTAGAACGGTGGAAACTGTACTGGGCTGCTTTCTACCCCAGGCAGGTGCTCCGGCTATTCTGCAGTATGTCGGCATTTCGGACCGGTCAGCTGCTTGGGGATGGCTGGCTGGGGTTTGGGGTCCCTCTTGGGGACCTTCTTATCCTTGAGCAGCTGACAGGTCCAGGACGCCGATACACTGCAGGGTAGTCGGCGCCCCTGCCTGGGGTAGAAATTAGCCAGGTACAGTTTACACCTTGCTATCATATACATACCTGGACACAGCCACACTGTCAGGGAGCACTACAGATCAGTCTGAGCCTCCACCTTTCGAGCAGTCCAGCATTCACTATCGCAACCACTGCAACCCCCTGATCAGCTTGATACGGAGCTGCTGTCACACTCCACCCACTGATACGATTATTTATCATACAGCCATAAACAGCCGCTGACACCCATCCGAGCAGCCAGGCCTTCCATCTGCAGTCTCCATCCCATTGTATCACAGGTTTCTCTGTCCTAGTTCCATCAGCTGCACTCCACAGAGCCTGATTGAGACCCTCCATTCCTCAGATGTCTAGTACTTTTTTTTTTCTTCCAAAAAGTGAGTTTTATTTTCATTCATTTTTTTTTCTCTTTTTCAATGTGTTTTTATCCAATCCATATTAGTTTTCACCCTTAGAATGCTGGTGCCCTCTCCCTCCCCTTGCATTAATTTGAAAGACAAATTTTGAATGGTTGCTATGAGATACCTAATAAAAAAAATGTACTAACTTGGGGTGGTGTAAGAATTCAGTACCACAACTCTTTCCTTTATAAGAAGTGGTTATACTTCGAACCACATTATGGTTTAAAATTCATCTCTCTAAATTTACCCAGTACGGTTTGCATTGTAACTATTGTTTATTATCAGCCCCCTTACCTGTTAAATTTGACTGCCAGTCCCAGGTCAGCAATGCAGCATGTCCAGTTTTCCTTGATAAGAATGTTTTTGCTTTTCAGGTCTCTGTGTGCAATTGCTGGTTTTCCCTGAGTACCATATATTTCTGTGTGTAGGTGACACAAGCCACAGGCAGCAGAGTAAGCCAGCTTGAGGAGAGATCTTGTATCCAGAGTAGCACACTTGAGAAAATCATACAAAGATCCATTCTCATGATATTCTGTTATCAGATACATTTGCGTCCAGGAGCCTGTCCCTTTAATATCAGCAGCTATGAAACCTGTTAGGACAGAGAACAGTTTACTTATGGCAGACAGAAAAATCTTAGTTTACATGAAGTACTGCGTAGTACTAATAAATCAGTTAAAGTGTCTAGCCAAAACATTTTCCCTTCCTTTTGGATACTGTCAAAAGCCTTTTTAGGCTTTCACTTCCAAATGTTAAAGAGATTTACCCTCACCTCCTGTCCTGATGCCATTTTATGAGACAGAATGTGAGGAGAACTCTAATGAGAACACAAACAGAAATAAAATGCTTTTATTTAGTAAAGTGGGGAAGGCTAGAATTAGAGATGCACCGAAATTTTGGCGACTGAAAAATCGGATTTTTGACTTAACGTAAACTCCATTTCTCTGTTGTTCATTGAGGACACAGCTCATGATTCTTCTTAACCACTGGGTTATACTGTCCCCTATGGGAGGACATAAGGCAGGAAAAGGCTTGATTACGCCTATGGGCAGTCCCAAGATGTATACACCCACACTGAGCTATAGGCATTTAGTTTTGTTACAAGCAGTGTCAGAAGAAAGCCAACTAAACAGAGAGGTGGTTGCTGTGTCCATCAATAAATATCAGATTAATGGATTTTATGGTTAGTCAAAAATCCCATTTTCTCTTTCGCTCATTAACGGACACAGTTCCCGATTCTTCTTAACCATTGGGATGTCCCAAAGCAGTGTAAAACATAAGGGGTGAGAAAACGAAAAAAAAAATCCCAAGGCTAACCATAGCCAAACAGGTAACATGGACCTCAACCATAACAACTGGAGCTAACCTGAAAAAAAAAACACACTCTCAAAGAGGACCGGGTCCTCTAAACGGCAGCCGGCAAAACCTTGCAGCCAAAGGAAGCATCCGCAGATGCCAACACATCCATTTTATAACACTTTGTAAGTGTGCACAGACGACCAGAAGGCTGCCTGCAAACCTGCATCCCTGATGCCAGAAGACGCAGGAGGCACTAAGCACCTGAGTGTGCCTTAACAGGGAAAGGAGGAACCTGACCCCTAATTGAATAGGCCTGAATCACTGTCTGATCCATCTGGAAATGGTCGCAGCAGAAGCGGCCAACCCTTAAGGTCCAACCGTGAGTACAAATAGTAAAAAAGGAAGAAGACAAAGGGCGCCAGGTCACAATATAGTATGAGAAATATGACAATTTATTGAAGTGACTTACATGTACAAACGATCCAAAATACAGCCAGTAAACCATGAACAACGGTACTCGCAATGGGACTTAGGTCAGTTTTTTGTGAGTAAAAATAGTGATTGACGCCCTAAAAGACTCTGTACCTGCCAGGTACACCCCGACTGCCTGAACCACATCCAGGGAATGCAGAGCAATTTCCTTAGAATGTTTAGACCTGGGACACAGGGAAGGCAACACAATGTCTTCATACAAATGGAAATCAGAGACGACCTTAGGAAGGAACCAAGGACAGGGACAAAGAACCACCTCTGTAAACCAACAGGTAAGGTGAACGGCAAGACAACGTTGCACACTCCGACACCCTACACACAGAAGTAATAGCCACCAAAAAGACCACCTTCTGGGACAACGTAAGCAGGGGAACCTCCAGATATTTTCAAAGGGGGAGTCCTTGATAACTGACAACACCTATTTTAGGACCCACGGCGGTAATGGAGACCCCCACTGGAGGAACCAAGTGTCGTGCTCCCTGGATAAAGATACGCACCAAGGAAAGAAAACTGCCAAGGCCGAAACCTGGCCCTTGATGGTACTCAAGGCCAGGCGCTGCTCAACCACCCTTTGGAGGAAAGCCAAGATCCGAGCCACCGAAAAGGAACGAGGGAAAAACCCCAAAAGACTCACACCACACAACGTACATCTTCCAAGTATGGAAGGTCTTCCTAGAGGTAGATTTTCTAACCTTTAATAGTGTAGGAATCACCGATTCAGACAAACCTCTATCCTTCAGCACCTGGCTTTCAACAGCCAAGCCGTTAAAACCAGCGACTGTAAAGTAGGATGGAAGATTGGCCCTTGGGACAGTAGATATTCCGTGAGAATGGTCTCCAAAGAGCATCAGCCACCAGCTGTACCAGATGGGCGTACCAAGACTGGCGAGGCCAGTCTGGAGCCACTAAAAAGACCATAATCTCTTGCTGTCTTTATCCTGCACAGGAATCAGCAGAAGTTTGAGAGGGGGAAAGGCATAATCAGTAGAATGTCGGCTACTTCCCGATCTGCCAGGACACTTCTTGTGCCCCCATGGTGATTGACCTAGGCAACGGTCATGGCATTGTCCGTGGCAATGTCCCTGAGCACAAGCTGTGCCGAGGATGCTTCCCCACCTGGATTCGTGGTGACAACCGCCCAGTACAGGGGGGAGAAGGATTTACCCGAAGTGCCGGAGAACAAAGCCACCTTTAGAGACTGGATTCTTGTTCCATTTCACCAGAATCTTTTTGCAGAGATCTCGTGTTCAACTGTGCAAACTGAACCACCTCAAAGGTAGACACCAATCAGGCCCAGCACCCGCATGCAAGCCCGGAGGGAAGACTGTCTGCTGGATAACAAGCTGAATTGCGTCCTGCAATTTCTGGAGTTTTTCCAGAGAAAGCAACACTGGTGGAAGCCAAATCCACCCAGATAGTCCAGATTTGTGGACGGAACCAAAGCAGACTTATGAAGGTTCAGAATCCCTCAGAGATCGCAGAGTAATCTCCAAGGCATCCATCAGAGCAGTCGGAGACTCTGCTCTCAGAATTTTGTCCAGGTACCTCAGTACTGCAATCCCCCGCTGACGCAACAATGCTAGCACCGGGGCAAACATTTTGTGAAGACCCAAGGAGCGGAGGCAAGACCAAAAGGTAAAGCGGAGGAAGCGCTGGTGACCAGTACATATTGGAATGTGAAGGTAGGAGACCTTGTCAATAGAAGCAAGAAAATCCCCCAGATGTAGGGATGCCCCTACTGTGCGGACGGGTGAGGGGGCCCCTTCATGCAGAGGAAGCCTTGTCCGTGGGTCTGGAAGAGCCTGCTCGTGACTTGCTAGACTAGGTCCTCCTGGAACCTCCGGTGGAGACTCTGTAGGGCTTAGATCCCTTATCTTGAGACCCTGAGGGATTAAAAGACCTCATGAGCCAAGAAGAATGGCCTCAGTCTATGATGGGGCTCCTTGCCTTTGGAAGAAGGGTACTCTTCCCCCCTGTGGGGCCGTTAATGATGTCATCCAAGGAAGCTCCAAACAGCTGATCCCCCCACAAATGGAAGATCAGATAAGGCCTTCTTAGAAGTCTGATCCGCAGACCAGCATTTCAGCCAGATAATATGCCGAAGGACCACTGCTGAGACAGACAGTACGGAAATCAAAGGAGCCGCATCCAAAGAGGCATCACAGACAAACTGTAGCCCTTAGACCAATTGATCTGTCAGCTCCGCAAAGGCAGGGGGAAGCTGTTCCCCCTCCAGGTCCCGGCATAAAAGTTTAGCCCACTCGGTCAGCTTTTGCGACACCAGGGCAACAGTAAATACCGGCCTAAGTGCCGAACCAGCCACAGCGAACATATGGCAGGTCAGAGCCTCCAACCTCCTACCAGCTGGATCTTTTAAGGCCGGGTACTCCTCAACCAGAATTAAGGTGGCTTTATTTAACCTGGAAACCAACGAGTCCACTACAAGTGGAACAGTCCACTTTTTAAGCAGGGAATCCTCATAAGGATACCCCATCCCAAAATGCTTAGGGACCGCAAAAGTGCATTTTGGACAACTCCACTGTTTAGGGACAATATTATCAAAGTAAGCGGGAAAAGGGGAACACCCTTGCCGCTTTGGAGGGCCTGTGGGTACCAAAAGGGACGGGTGCCTCCGACGCAGCATCAGCCACATCCTCCATTTTCAAAGTTTCACGCACTGACACAATCAGCGCATCCACTAGAGCCTTTTAATGCGCTGCTAGAGGAGCAGAGGAATCATCCTTACTATCTGAGCACGCAGGGTGCGTGGACGCAGACCAAGAAGGGTAACTCGCTGAATCAGATTTAGGATCCGATAAAAGATGAAGCAGGTGAAAGTGGGGGGAACGCTTTTTGCTAACCCATTTTCCCGGGAACAAATCCACCTTGGACACTAAATGCAGTCAGGGATTGTTGGGACCCGGAGGACCCAGCAGCCTCGGAAAGGGGATCAGGTGGGGAAAAGTGCTCCAGGGACTCCATTACAGAAGAGGGGGAGCCACACAAAAAAAAGTGTACAACACTGCTAGGGACACCCCCATCGCGCTGGTGGCACCACAGGGTCCAAAACTATAGCAGAGAGGGAGAGAAACCCCACAAAAAGACTCACCACCACCGATCAGGCACTTGAAGCACTAGGGACACTGCACACCATGCGGCGATCAGAATAGAATGATCAAGGAGTCAGCACTAAGGGAGGAGGCGGGGCTCCCACCCCACCATTATACAGCTTAAAAAAAAACATGGCCACTGCTCGTTTCAATTAAAAAAAAAAAACAAGAAAATAACCGCCGAGGCAACAAAAACATGGCCACTCCCAGGGGCCCTGGGGGGACCTCTGGTGCACCAAACACGATTCCCAGCAGGAAGGGGGGATCCCCCTCCCAACGGCTGATCGCCGGTTGCCAGCAGCACGCTCCCTGCCCCCCCCCCCCCCCCCAACGGCAGCTCAACACCCCACAACGAACTAAAAGTGAAGGATGGGAACCCAGGGGGTCCGACCATCCTAGGGAGGGGCCCACGTCCACCCCAAAAAAACTCCAGGGTTAGAAGGGGGACAGCTACTTACCATACCAGGAACAGGGTGGGCACCGCTCCTGACAGACCACCACTTCATCTGAATGGGGGGGGGGGTCTGTCAGCCAGGAGGAACGCTGAGACTCGGGCCGAGGCTAGGTCATATGCGTCCTTGCAAGACTTAACTCACAGGCAAGCCCCTGTCCACTGGGGCTATGTCATGGCCGGCCTAGTGCGGGGCTGAGGCCTGCAATTTTGTGGCCACCGACGGCTCCGGTGGAAAGCAGGGAAAATGACAAACATTAGATTTCAGCTTACAAATTATTAGATGTGATAGCTGCATTAGTTTTCTTTTTTAGGATTTCTTTTTTTTTTTATCTGGTAATACAGCCAGCTATTCTGCTGTTTTCAGCTGCATTAGTTTTCTTTTTTAGGATTTCTTTTTTTTTTTTTTATCTGGTAATACAGCCAGCTATTCTGCTGTTTTTTAAAAGCACAAGCTCTCCAGCAGAATGTATCAGTTTACATGAATGAGACAAATCATGTAAAACTGGCATCGGTGATTAAAAATTGTCAGTTTTAGTTTTTCATGCAAAATGAAAGGAAAAAGAAAAAATGTTTGCCGTAACGGATTATAAAGTGTGAGTTTGGCTTCGATGTGTTACTGTTATCTTAATCTGCTAATACATTTAATACTACCCTCCCCCCTGACCAACAATGCTGCTATCTGCTGTGCCCACTGTGATCATTCCTCCACAGTTGTGCCTCACTAATACAGGAGGTGTGTTACTGGCAAGATCAAGTGTTAAAAACAGGAGGGGGAAAAAAGGAAAAGAAAACAAAAAACTGATGCAGCCACCACGAGGACTGGCAAGCTGTAAAATCATATATTTTTGGTTTTGGGTTTAAAAATGCTTTAATGCCAACTCCCTGATGAACGATAAATAAAACACTATATAAAATGTCTATATCAAAGGAATGTCAAAATGGCTGAACAAAAAGACATTTGGTGGATAGCAGTATCCCGGCATAAATTTGGTGGAAAGCAGTATCCTGAAGGTTAGTGGACAGCAAGGTCATGACAATTTGGTGCAACTAAAAACAATCAACTCGTAATGGATAATTCATAATTTAGTTTTGTCTGATGGTAACCGTTTGCTACTGCCCCATTACAAACCACATATTTCCCAAGGAAACACAAATCCACTTACCAAGAATATTCTCATGCCGCATTAACACAGTTT
Organism: Pelophylax lessonae; assembly: GCF_965119305.1. Classification (NCBI taxonomy): domain Eukaryota; kingdom Metazoa; phylum Chordata; class Amphibia; order Anura; family Ranidae; genus Pelophylax; species Pelophylax lessonae. The sequence goes on along the minus strand of NC_138776.1, from coordinate 173,354,512 downwards.
GGTAAATTTCAGTCTCTCTGAACCAGCTGGCTTCCTCAGCTGTGAAAAAGACTTTGATGGCTACCTTTTCACCTCTCCATTTTCCCATCCAAACCTCTCCATATCTTCCCTTTCCAATCTGTCTCACCATCTGGATCTGCTTAGCAATGGTTCTCTGAACCTGAAAGGCAAAATACAAGAAATGTCCTTAAGTGTCTCACTAACCATCATAAAAAGTGGAAATGTTTAACGTGCACTAACTTACCAACAGTGGAAGCCCTGACCCACTGCCAGAACTTTGTGATAGGTCAATGAGAGCTTTCAGCGATTCTCCAGCTGGTATGAAAGCTTCATCCTGTACCAGATCCCTGTTATAGCGCATTCTCTGAGATGCCAGCTTATTCCTGCATCAGAAAAAAAAAATTATTTTTCACTTTTTTTTTTTTACACTCTTGTACTAGAATTCTGAAATCTAATCATCCAGCTATATTTTATTGTATTATTTCCAACTAGTTTTTTTTTTTTATAAACAGGTCATGAGAAAAATCTGGTGATTGGCATTATTGGCCTTCTAAGAGTGCTAGCTTGGCTTTAAAATTTTACCACTAGCTTTAATACAATTTGAATCACTGATGTGGAAAAGTATGCTGATCAAAAAAGTAGGAGAAAAGCCAGTTATCCGCATGATTCTTCCAGGTCAATGACTTAAAATTTGGACACAAGTAAAGTAAAGTTCATTGACGGACACAGCTCTTCATCTTCTTGTTGGGAGGGTTATACTGCCGCTACATGAGTAGGACACTAGGCAGAGAAAAAGCTTGAATACGCCTATGATGTAGTCCCTGGGGGGTATACTCCCACTTCCTGCAATAGGTATTCAGTTTTGTATCAAGCAGTGTCAGATGGAAAAAAAACCCAACTTCATAGAGGGGCGGGTGCTGTGTCAGTCAATGAATATCAGAGAAATGGATTTTACGGTTAAGACAAAAGTCCCATTTTCTCTTTCGTTCATTGACAGACACAGCTCTTCTTCTGACTGTAGGAATGTTCCAAAGCAGTGTCAAATATCAGGGGTGGGAACAGCAGAAAAAAAACTTTCAAGGCTAAGCCCTCCCTCTTAGATTGTAAGCTCTAACAAGCAGGGCCCTCTGACTCCTATTGTATTAAAGTGTATTGTATTTGTACTGTCCCCCCTCAAGTTGTAAAGCACAGCGTAAACCGTCGGCGCTATATAAATCCTAAATAATAATAGCCAACCAGGTAACTTGGAGCTCAACTGTCAACAACTGGAGCTGACCTAAAAAAATAACAACCTCAAACAGGACAGGTCCTCTAAACAGTAGCCTGCAAAACTTTGCGGTCAAAAGAAACATCCGCAGATACCAACACATCCACTTTAAAAAAACTTTAAGAATGTGTGTACAGATGATCAGGTAGCCGCCTGCAAACCTGCATCACTAACGCCTGATGACAGAAGGTCCAGGAGACACTAAGCGACTGAGTAGAGTGCGCCTTAACAGGGAAAGGAGGAACCTGACCCTTAATAGAATAAGCCTGAACCACAGTCTGTCTGATCCATCTGGAAATGGTCGCAGAGGAAGCAACCAGCCCCTTGCGAGGTCCATCTGTGAGGACAAATAGTGAGAGTCTAATTTCCTAAAAGACTCTGTAGCTGCCAGATACACCCTTATTGCCTGAACCACATCCAGGGAGTGCAAGGCAACTTCCTTAGGATGCTTAGGCTTGAGACACAGGGAGGGCAACACAATGTCTTCATTCAGATGAAAGTCAGGGATGACCTTCGGAAAGGACGACGGACATGGACGCAGAACCACCTTATCCCTGTGAACCACCGAGTAAGGTGAACGACAAGACAATGCCGCCAGTTCAGACACCCTGCACGCTGAAGTAATGGCCACCTTCTGAGACAATGTAAGCAGGGGAGTCTCCCGAATATTTTTAAGGAGAGGCTTCTGGAGAACTGACACCAAATTACGGTCCCACTGCGGCAATGGAGACCGCCCTGGAGGAACCAAGTGTCCCACTCTCTGGAGAAAAGTATGCACCAAGGAGTGTGTGGCTAACGGGGGTTGAAAGAAAACTGCCAAGACCTGGCCCTTGATGGTACTCAAGGCCAGGCACTGCTCAACCCCTCAGGGAAAAGACAAAATCCAAGCCACCGAAAAGGAACGAGGGTGAACCCAGAGGGATTCACACCACACAATGTAAGTCTTCCATGTACGATGGTAAATCTTCCTAGAAGCAGATTTGCTTAGCTTTTAACAGCGTATGAATCACCAAGTCAGACAAGACAACCCTCTGTCCTTCAGCACCTGGCTTTCAACAGCCCAGCCGTCAAAGTCAGCGACTGTAAAGCAGGATGGAAGATTGGCCCTTGGGACAGTAGATCTTCCCTGTATCCCACTGGCGACATAACTGATACAACACCTCCGGATGAAGAGACCGTTCTCCCTAGTCTAACGCCTGTCAACTGAGATAGTCCTTTTTCCAATTTTCCAAACCTGGAATGTGCACAGCAGAGAGGGCTGGAACAAAACTTTTGCCCACCTTAGAATGCTGGCTACTTCCCAAGCAGCCTGGACACTTCTTGTGCCCCCTTGGTAATTGACATAGGCCACTGCTGTGGCATTGTCCGATTGAATCCGCACTGGACACCCCTGGAGACGACTTGTCCAATGACCCAAAGTCTGATCGCTCAGAGCTCCATCGGTAGTCTGGACTCTTCCTGAGACCAGACCCCCTGAGCACAATCTGTGCCAAGGACGCCTGCCCACATGGACAGGCGCATGAAAGTCCGAAGAGACGACCGTCTGCTGGTCAGCAAAAGCCGAATTGCCTCCCGCAACTTTTGAAGTTTCTCCCGAGAAAAACACTCTGGCTGAGACGAAGACTCTGCTCGTAAAACAGATCGTCCAGGTACCCCAGTACCGCAATCCCCAGTTGACGCAGTAATGCTCAAACTGGGGCCAACACTTTCATGAAGCCCCGAGGAGCGGAAACGAGACCAAAGGGTAACACCACTAATTGACCAGATACGGGTGAGGATGTTCCTCCACCCCAGATACAAGTGAGGACGTTCCTCCACCCCAGATACGGGTGAGGACGTTCCTCCACCCCAGATACGGGTGAGGACGTCCCTCCACCCCAGATACAGGGTGGGGGTGGACCCTGGACCCTGAGGGACGAAAAAGTCGCTTGTGAGCTGAAAAGAAGGATCCCCGTCTGCAAAGGGACTCGATCCCTGGAAGCCTGAGGAAGAAAAGCACTCACTTCTCTTCTTGGAAGCCTGGTCCACAGACCAGCATTTCAGCCAGATAATGCACCGCAGGACCACTGCTAAGACAGACAGTCTAGAAGCAGGGGAGCAGCATCCAGAGGTGTTACCGACAAACTGTAGCCCTTGGAAGCTGCTTCTCCTCAAGGTCCCGGCGTAAAAGCTTAGCCCACATGCCGAACCAGCCACAGCCACATATGACGGGCCAGAGCCTCCACCCTCTTATTAGCTGGACCTGTAAAAGGCCAGGGACTCAACTGGAACAAAGGTAGCTCAATTTGACCTGGAAACCGGTGAGTCCAGGGCCTTTGGTTGCCAAAAAGGAACTGGTGCCTCCGATGCATCATCAGTCGCAACCTCCATTTTGAAAGTTTCACGCACTGACACAAAACAGTGCATCCACCAGCGCCTATTTAGGCACAGCTAGAGGAGCAGAGGAATCATCCGCACCATCTGAGCACTCAGGGTATGTGGACGCAGACAGAGTAGGGTCTATAAACTAAGCTCACCATAACATACCATACCGAGGGGGGGCGACTGCGATCCAGCCAAGGGCCACAATGGACCACCTATTGGACCCCGCAAAAAAAACATGAGGGTTGCCCTCCATAGAGGACATAATAGGACATAGCTCCCTTGAAAGGGGGCTTCCCGTCGTGACGAGGAAGGGCAGGCAGGGTACCCGCACTAAAACAGGGCAGGTGTCCCACACAATATTGGCGGCAAGGATGTCATTAAAAAAAAATGAAGGGCCCCCACCCACAGCACGACCCCTTCCAAGGGAGAGGCTAAGCTGACCACATGGCCTAGCAGAACCAAACTAGATATCACTGCTCCAGGTGGGTCTACTGGGCTGGAAATGAACAGGCTCCGTGAATGGGGTGCACGCCCTGCCACTGCTGCAGAGAGTGAGAAAGTAATGAATAAAGAATGGTCACACTTTCCATAAAGATGCATTAAAAATTTATTGGAGAGATACAATATCAAGCACGGATGTTACAGGCATATAGCCTACTATACATGCCTGTGACATCCGTGCTTGATTTTATCTCTCTCTCCGATAAATTTAGATTGCATCTTTATGGGAAGTGTGGCCATTCTTCATTCATCTAACATGGCCTAGCAAGTCGCGGCCTAAATTTTTGTGGAGGCTCAGCCGCAATTGCACAGGTCCTCAGCCAGGAAGTGCCCAAAAGAAGAATGGGGGCTTCAGCTACAGGCCACAAGCCATGGGCTAAATTTTTTAAGGCGCCCAGCCGCCCATTGTTCCCCAGGAATACCCGATCAGCAACAACTTCAACCAGCCCCCCCTTAAGAGCATAGCGCAACAATAACCTCGCCCAGGAAGGGGATGCCGGGGGCCCACAGACCCACAGTGACTGAAATTTTCGAGGAGCTGCTGGTGGGGTTGGATGGGACCCCGGGGGTCCAAAAATCCAAGGGAGGGGCCCACGTCCACCCCAAAACCTTACAGGGGTAGTGGGGGGACAGCTACTTGCCACCACTAGGAGCAGGGTGGACACCGCTCCATCGCAATGTGGGTGCTGTTGGCCAGGAGGAAAAGCTGCAACTCAGGCCAAAGCCCGTTCATCTGCGCCCTTTGAGATGTTTAACTCTCAGGCCAGCCCCCATCCAGTGGGGCTATGTTGTGGTCGACCTAGCACGGAGCTGCGGTCTGCTGGCTGGACTGGGGGGACCCTAAGGGGGGTCTAGATTATTCCATTCGTTGCCCGGTCCAGCACTTGATTGTAGCTCTCAAAAGAAAAAAGAAAAATTCCATGTAAAAAGAAAAAAATTACCAGGACCAGAGATCCCAGCAAGGAACTAGGTCCTTATTCCTGACTAAGCAGGAAAAAAAAAACGAATACCTATATACCCCCCAGAGACCGCCCCATAGGCATGTTAAAGCTTTTTCCCTGCCTAGTGTACTACTCCTGGAGGGGGCAGTATATTCCCACGGTCAAGATGATGAAGAGCTGTGTCAGTCAATGAAGGAAAGAGAAATGCCATTTTCTCTTTCGTTCATTGACTGACACAGCTTCTGGTATTCTTAACCATTGGGATGTCCCAAAGCAGTGTTAGACATGAGGGGTAGGAAACAGCAAAAGTTAAACATTGGCCAACCAGGCAACACGGCTCGACCAAAACTGGAGCCCTCCTGAAAAAAACAATACACCCTCAAAGAGGATCAAGTCTCTAAACAGCAGCCTGCAAAACCTTGCGGCAAAAGCAGCAGTCGCAGATGCCAACACATCCACTTTATAAGACTTTGTAAAAAAGTACACCGACGACCAGGTGGCCGCCTTGCAAACCCGTTATCAGGTGGCAGTGACGCAGAAGGCTCAGGAGGTACTAAGCGCCCTAAGTAGAGTGCGCCTTGACAGGGAAAGGAGGAACCTGATGGAATCGGCCTGAACCACCATCTCTCTGATCCATCTAAAAATGGTCGCAGAGGAAGTGGACAAACCTTTACGAGCTCCATCCGTGAGCACAAAGTCTGACCACATCCAAGGCATGCAAGACCATTTCCTTCAGATGTTTAAGCTTGGGACACAGGGAAGGCAACACAACGTCTTCATTCAAATGAAAATCAGAGACCAACTTAGGAAGGAATGACAGACAGGCATCACAATATTCCTGTGAATCACCAGATAAGGTGAGCGACAGGATAACGCCGTCAGATCAGACACCTTGCGCGCAGTGGTGATAGCCACCAAAAAGTAAACCTTCTGGGACAGCGTAAGCAGGGGAAACTGCCGAAGATTCTTAAAGGGAGACTGCTGGAGAACCAAAAGTACCAAATGAAGGTCCCAAGGAGGCAAAAGGGACCACACTGGAGGGACCAAGGGATTCACACCATGCAATGTACATCTTCCACGTACGATTATAGATCCTCCAAAAAGTAAATTTCCTAGCTTTTACTAGCGTAGGGATCACTGATTCAGACAATCCCCTACCCTTCAGCACCTGGCTTTCAACAGTCAAGCCGTCAAAAGCAGCAACTGTAAAGCAGGCTGAAGACTGGCCTTTGGGACAGCAGATCCTCCCCTGGGGGGGAAGCCTCCAAGGAAACGTCGGCAACCAACCACACCAGGTCGGCGAAGTATGCCCGGTGAGGCCAGTCCGGGGCAACTAAAATGACCGGAATCCTTTCTGCCTTGATCCTGTAGAAGTCTTGGCAGATACTTGAGGGGAGGGAAAGCGTAAAGAAGACAAATACTGACCCCACGGGGCCACCAGCACATCTATGGCATCCGCAAAAGGATCCAGTGACCGAGCCATGAACCTATGTACCTTTCTGTTGAGCCGAGAAGCCAACATATCCACCTCGGAGGGTTGCCCCACCGGAGATACATCTGATGAAACACTTCCGGATGAAGAGACCATTTCCCCTGGTCGAACCCCTGCAACGGAGGTAATCCTCTTGCCAATGTTCCACTCTGGGAAAGTGAATGACGGAGAGGGCTGGAATGAAACGATCTGCCCACCTGAGAATGCCAGCTACCACCTGAGCCACAAGGACACTTCTTGTGCCCCCTTGGGGATTGACATAAGCCACAGCATTGTCAGATATAATGTGCACTGGACGATCCATCCAATGTTCCAGGCACAGCCTGATCACACATAAGCCGGACAAGCTGGCATTCATAGTGACCACTGCCAAATACAAGGGTAGGAAGGGTTTTGCCCTGCCGGAGCACGAAACCCCCGAATCAGGGACTCTCTCGCACCCCGGCCCAGCTGGATTTGGTTGGCCAGACCCTGAGGATTCTTGTTCTATGTGATGAGAATCCCCTATTGCAGGGACCTCGTATGGAACTGCGCAAACTGGACCGCCTCGAAGGTTGACACCATCAGGCACAGCAGCCGCATGCAGCCCGCAAGGACGACCATCTGCTGGTCAACAGGAGATGAACTGCAACCTGATGTGTATGAAGTTTGTCAAGGGGAAGAAATACTGTAGCTAAGGCCAAATCCAGAGTCAGCTCCAGATCGTCTAGGTTCATAGAAGGGCTTACTTCCGAAGATTCCGAGTTCGTATGGTGATCTCCAGGTATTCCGCCAGCGCAGCAGAAGACTCTGCTCGCAGAGTAGATCATAGAAATAGACAAGGACCATGATCCCCCCCTGGCGTAACAATGCCAGTACCAGGGTTAACACTTTAGTGAAGACCCGGGGAGCGGAGGCGAGACCAAATGGTAATGCCCCAAACTGATAATGTTCCTCTCCTACTTCTCTGGGTGGTTTGTGAGTGCCGAAGGGAACCTGCGCCCCTGTCGCAGCTGCGTCCCCCATCTTTAGAGGCTCACGCACATAATCAGTGTGTCCACCCACGCCTTTTCGCCCGCGGTTGAAGACGTGGAGGAATCATCCTCACTATCTGAGTATTCTCCATTAGTTACAAGGGGGACCCACAGACAAGTGTAAATACACTGCCAAGAGACACCCCCACCGCACTGGCAGCAACACCCGGTCTCCAGCTACTTTTGCATGGCTGCCATCAAAAAATAGACCGCCACCACAGAATCACCCCTTCCAAGGGAGTTGCCAAGCTGGCCACATGGCCCAATAGGCCGAAAGCCTCGCCCTAAGTTTTTGTGGAGGCCCAGCCGCAAGTACCCAGATCCCAGCCAATTGGGCCAGCGGAGAAAAAAGCAGCTGCCCAAAGGAGGAACAGTGGCTTCAGCTAACCTAGGGAAAGAACTAGGTTAAAATACATTTTTAGGTAACAAGGGAAGCCGCATGACAGACCGCTGCACTAGGAAACACGCTCAGCAAAGCTCGGCTTTTTGTGTTTATGTGCCTGGGGAAGCTAGTGAATTCAGCCTATGGACTGTGATGTTGATACCACACTAGTGTTTGGATTTTGTAACCCGCTCTATGCTGACTCAAGTTCAACCCATCGAATATCCCTCCTGCGGTTGACTAATAAGATCAGCCCACACTCTCATGAATCTCTGGTTAGACAATTGTTGTTTACTTGCTATCCCTTCCTAACGTACAGTTGGATATCAATACATCAAATACCTTTAGGAAACCTTTAAGTATCAACAGTAGATGTAGCATTATTTTGGCCCCTGAAGAAACCACACTTGGTGAAACATGTCAGGATTGCAATAAATAATTAATATTAACTAAATAAATATTTGAAGAATTAAGGCAAATTTTAAATTGTGGTCTATGTATTTTAATTACTGTTTAAATAAAATCAGTTTACTTTTTTAAAACATTTTGACCATAGTTATCTGGTACTTTAAATATGCCTAGCTCGATTACAATTTGAAAGAATTTCTTGCTTCTTGTGTATTACATTTTTAGGTAGCACATAGATTAAAATGATTTTTGTAGTGCTTACCTTAAAGTATATACATTTTTACATTTGCATCTTCATTTGTTGAAATTGTATTTAAAGAAGTATGAAGATTTGCCACAAGAGCTCTGAGTGGATTGGCACCATCATTTATTTTCCTACTACCATTCACATGCAAGGCTGTTTGTGTGTGCACGTCACGGGTACAGCAACCTATTCATTGTATTGGGCTAACCTACCTGCGAGAAACGCAGGAAAAGTCCCTAAACCTTTTTATAAAATCACAGCACACTGAATCGCATGGTGCTTTAGCACCATGTGGTTTAGTGTGAGTGAAATTACATATCCATACATCCCATATCAGCAGCTAATGAAAGTAGAAAATATTAAAGTAAAAATAGTAAGCAGTAAAATCCCATCCACACTATGCTGAAAAAAAAAAAAAAAACAACAGGTAGCTGCAATGCCACACAGAAAACTATTGTTCAAACCAGTGCGCAATATTTGCATTCCAAAGCTGTGCGAAATTATGCAATCTTCGCATTATTTAGCACCTCTCCGAATGGCCCTACATGTCAGCACACATATAGCAGACATATGAATGTAACTTTGTACATTTGTCACAAAAAAAAAAAAAAAAAAGCTGCCCCTATGATAAAAACCACTCTAGATAAAAACGCGGGCAAGTGTAAACAGGCCCTAAAGCAGTGATTGCCACTGGCTAACTTTTTTAACGACGGATAAGATGCTCCTGAAATGGGGGAATAAAGTTTGTTACACTTAAAGGAGAAAAAAAAAAGAAGTGGATCCTGTCCCTTTAAAGCATGTTATACAGCGCAGTGCTTGCATTGTGTAATTTAGCCCCTTGTTTAACTTAAAAAACCTGGTTGATCCTGCCAGTTTATACCCTTCCCCCTGTAAACTGACCATGGTATATCATGGCTGCTGAGCCCTGACGCCGTTGTCAGTTTACATGCCTCCATCATCTGCAACCCTCCTGTCTGCTCTCCTCTGTCCCCCCCCCCACACCTATCAGCTAGTGACAGTGCCTGCCCCCTCCACTCCTGCTGCTGAAAACTGGATTTTGACTTACCGTAAAACCCTTTTCTCTTAAGCTCATTGACAGACGCAGGACTGATATCTTGATATCCGTAGGGTTATACTGCCCCCTACAGGAGTAGGACACTAGGCAGGAAAAAAGTTCTGGCCACGCCTATGGGCAGTCCCAGGGGGTATATCCTCTCTCTCCCTGCATAGGATGTCAGTTATGTAACAAAGCAGTGTCAGAGACTCATACCAACCCAACTCAAAATAGAGGGCGGGTACTGCGTCTGTCAATGAGCTTAAGAGAAAAGGATTTTACGGTAAGTCAAAAATCCAGTTTTCTCTGTCGCTCATTGACAGACGCAGGACTGATATCTTGATATCCGTAGGGACGTCCCAAAGCAGTGCCATAAATGAGGAGTGGGATAACAGAAATAAAATCCAATCCAGAAGGCCAAAACAGAGCCAACCAGAAAAACAGAGGACTCATTGAACTAAGCAGATGAGACCCACCTGAAAAAACAAAACCCCCAAGGTAGACCAAAGGTCCCCTCAAACAACGGCCTGCAAAACCTTGCGGCCAAAAGAGGCATCCGCCGATGCCAGCACATCAACCTTATAAAATTTTGTAAAGGTATGAACCGACGACCAGGTAGCCGCCTTGCAAACCTAAAGCACCGACGCCTGATGGCGGAAGGCCCAGGAAGCACTAAGAGCCCGAGTAGAGTGCGCCTTAACAGGGAACGGAGGAACCCGACCCTTAAAAGAATAAGCCTGCACCACCGTCTGTCTGATACATCTGGAGATATTCGTGGCAGACGCAGGCAACCCCTTTCTAGGGCCATCCGTGATCACAAAAAGTGAATCAGCCTTACAAAAAGAGTCAGTAGTAGCCAAGTACACCCTGATCGCCCGAACGACATCCAAGGAGTATAACGCAAACTCCCGAGGATGACTGGGTTTAGGACACAGGGAAGGTAACACAATATCCTCATTCAAGTGAAAGTCGGAAACCACCTTAGGAAGGATGGATTCGGACAAAAGAACCACCTTATCCCCATGAACCACCAGATGGGGGGAACGACAGGACAACGCAGCCAGTTCCGACACCCTGCGTGCAGAAGTGATAGCCACCAAAAAGGCCACCTTCTGGGATAAGGTAAGCAAGGGAATCTCCCTAATATTTTCAAAGGGAGGTTTCTGGACAACACCAAATTAAGATCCCAGGGTGGCAAGGGCGCGCGCACCGGAGGAACCAGGTGCCGCACCCCCTGGATGAAGTTCCGCACCAAAGAATGAGTAGCCAGTGGCCTCTGGAAGAAGATCGCCAATGGTGAAACCTGACCCTTGATAGTGCTCAAGGCCAGCTTCTGCTCAACCCCCCGTTGCAGGAAGGCCAATATCCGAGCCACGGAGTAAGAACGTGGAGGAACCCCGAGGGACTCACACCACGCGATACAAGACTTCCATGTGCGATGATAGATCTTTCTGGAAGTCGCTTTCCTCGCTTTAATCAGAGTAGGAATAACTGAAACAGACAAACCCCTGTCCTTCAGCACCTGGCTCTCAACAGCCAAGCCGTCAAAGCCAGCGATCGTAAAGCAGGATGGAAGATCGGTCCCTGAGACAGCAGATCCTCCCTGAGAGGAAGTCGCGAAGGAGCTTCCGCGACCAGCCTGACCAAGTCGGCGTACCAGGCCCAACGAGGCCAGTCCGGAGCCACAAGGATGACTGGAATTTCCTCCACCTCTATCCTACGAAGAAGTTTCGGCAGCAACTTGAGAGGAGGAAAGGCATACAGCAGCTGATACTGCCCCCACGGAGCAACCAGCGCGTCTGCGGCGTCCGACGGAGGATCGCGGGAGCGGGCTGCAAACCTCTGCACCTTCCTGTTGAGCCGGGATGCCAACAGATCCACGTCCGGGGTGCCCCAATGAAGGCACAACTGGTGAAACACCTCTGGATGAAGAGACCATTCCCCTTGATCCAAGGTCTGACGGCTGAGAAAGTCCGCCTGCCAATTTTCCATGCCCGGAATGTGAACTGCGGAAAGACCCGGAACAAACCGTTCCGCCCAATGAAGAATTCCAGCCACTTCTACGGCCGCCAGAACACTCTTGGTGCCCCCCTGGTGATGGACATAAGCCACGGCCGTGGCATTGAATCCGAACAGGGTAGCCCCGAAGATGCTCGATCCAGTGAACCAGGAAAAACCTGATCGCTCTCAGTTCCAACGCATTTATCGGCCACCTGGATTCTTCCAGGGACCAGAGCCCCTGAGCAGCCAGAGACTCCCTGGTCCGCTCGCTCAGCCGGATCCGATTGTCCAGGGAATCGGGATTCCGGTTCCATTTGAGAAGAATCTCCTTTTGGAGAGTCCACGTATGAAACTGAGCCTGCGGAGACTCCGTACCAAGGAGGAGGTCGTCCAGGTATCCCAGGACCGGTATGCCCCGCAGCCGCAACAGCACTAGAACTGGGGCCAAAACCTTTGTGAAAACCCGGGGAGCAGAAGCGAGACCAAAGGGTAACACCACAAACTGATAATGGTCCTCTCCCACAGCAAAGCGCAGAAACCGCTGGTGTCCTGCGTAAATGGGAACATGAAGATAGGCATCCTTGATGTCTATGGACGCCAGAAAATCCCCCTGATGCAGAGAGGCCACCACTGTGCGAATGGACTCCACTCAAGTCCTGCACTGCCCCCAAGAGAGCCGTTAGGTGATTCGGGGACAGTCACATATTGGAAGGGAAGAACCGCACCGGTGGAAGCGATCGTAACTCGATCTTGTATCCCGACCGTATGACCTTGTGAACCCATTTGTCTTGAATCCTGGAGAGCCACGGGTCCGGGAACCGGCGAAGACACCCCCCCCACCCCTGATATGGGTGGGGCGCACCTTCAGGCTGAAGCGGTCTTATCCTCAGGTCTGGAAGGACCGTATTTTTGCTTACCAGACCAGGATCTCTTGAAACCCCCCGGGGGGGCATTGGAGGGCTTTGCCTTGTGCCCGCCCCGGAAGAGCAAAAAACTTCTTATGAGCTGAAAAGGAAGGTCCCTGTCTGCGACAAGGTTCCTTACCCTTATTAGCCTGTGGTAGAAAGGTGCTCTTGCCCCCAGTGAGATCCTTGATAATCTCATCCAAGGTAGCACCAAACAGGCGATCCCCCTGAAAAGGGAGATCAGTCAAGGCTTTTTTGGAAGCCTGATCCTCTGACCAGCACTTCAACCATAGCATGCGCCGGAGGACCACCGTCGAGATCGACACACGCCCCAGCAATGGAGCAGCGTCCAGTGCTGCGTCACAAACTGTAGCCCTAGCACCATTTGCTCCAGCAACTCCGCCACGGCAGGGGGGAGACTTCTCCCCTCCAGATCATGGGGTAACAGCTTGGCCCATTCCGTCAACGTCTGTGAAACCAGAGCAATGGTAGGAAACCAGCGGATCCACCGAAGGTGGCAACGTCCATTTTTTAAGGAGGGACTCTTCAAACGGGTAGCGCCTAGCAATCCGTTTGGGCATCCCTGGGGGTCGTTTTGGACGGACCCACTCCTTAATGATATCGTCAAAGCATTTGGGAAAGGGAAACACCTTTGCCACCCTGGAGGGCTTGCGAGTGCCAAAGGCAACTTCCGTATGAGCTGCATCCGCAGGTGCAACCTCCAGTTTTAGGGTCTCCCGGACAGACACAATCAGTGCGTCCACTAGTGCCTTGTCTTGCGCTATGGTGGAGGCAGAGAGGTCATCCTCACTATCAGAGGAGATGGGGCACGAGACAGCAGCCCCAGAGGAGGAACCCGCAGCAGCAGCGACTGGCTCAGGATCAGAATCTGAGGCATCAGACAAGACAGGGGTAGGCGGGGGTCGCTTTTTAGCCCCCCATCCCTGACAAGCCACCTCCACCCGGGACACAAATGACTCCAGGACCGCCGAAGCGCATCAATGGTGAGCGGAGAATCAGAGGACCCTGCGGCCACCTCGAGGGGATCAGGTGGTGACACATGTGCAGCAGGGTCCATGGTAACACCAGGGGAACCCGTCAGCAAAGTATGACAAAATTGGAAAAAAAAAAAAAAAAACTTTTTTTTTTTTTTTTTTTTTAGAAATGTCACCCAGCGCTACAGCGCCCCTCAATGAGACAGCGTGCCTCGAGACCCCCAAAAGGCTCACCACACGATGCACCAGAGTCCAACAGGACTGCTCTCAGCGTTGTCTACATGACAAGTCAGTCCTGTGGAGCGACCTTCCTGGGTCTAGGGAGGGGGTCCGCCCCCTCACACGCCCTCAGTAACTCCCACAGCTGCCCAGCTCTGCAAACAAAACGAGCTGGGTGTACCAAGATGGCCGCCCCCTTTAGCCACATGAGGGACTCCAAACAAATGCCAGCCCCGCGCGCTGCGGTGGGAAGGGGGGTCCCCACATCTACTAACAGACGATCGATCGGCAGGTAGGCCCTGGGAAGCCAGGGAGGAAGCCCCCCGCACAACAGCCGTGCGCACTCGGGACCCCCCACCCCCTTAGCGGCTTGCATGAATGGCTAACCACCACACACACACACACACACACAAACACCCCCCCCCGTAGGGGGGAAGGGAGGGGGGGAGAGGGACACCACAGAGGGAGGGTGCACAGGGGAACAGAGGGGAACCCAGATTAGTGTGGGTCCGACCGTCCCAGGGAGGGGACCGGGTCCACCCCAGAGTCAGCCATGAGGAGCAGGGGGGAAACATTTACTCACCATACCGGAACAGAGCGGGCGCCACTCCAGACAAAACCCCTCGCCGCCCAGTGGGGGGGGGGGGGTGTCAGCCACAGGAGACGCTGCGACTCGGTCGTCGACCGGTCGTATGCGACTCGGCGGGACGTTTAACCCGCGGGCCAGTCCCCGTCCAGCGGGACTATGTCGCGGCCGACCCAGCGCGGAGCTAGGGCCTGCACACGCTCGTAGGCCGGCTGGGGTGACCACTGGATCTCAACATCCAGCCCGTCGCCCAGATCCGGCATAATTGCTTGAAGATCTCACAGGAACAACTGGAGAAAAAAAGCTAACTAAAAAAAGATCTAAAAAAGCTTGCCAGGACCAGAGATCCCAGCAAGGAACTTAGGTCCTTACTGCTGACTAGGCAGAAAAAAACTGACATCCTATGCAGGGAGAGAGAGGATATACCCCCTGGGACTGCCCATAGGTGTGGCCAGAACTTTTTTCCTGCCTAGTGTCCTACTCCTGTAGGGGGCAGTATAACCCTACGGATATCAAGATATCAGTCCTGCGTCTGTCAATGAGCGACAGAGAAACATCTACATTTTATACTATCCTCTGTCTCCCAATGTGGTGTGTATGATTCATTAAAAAAGTGCCGTCTATCTGCATTCAGAGCGCCGACCAGCGCTCACATGACCAGCCGCCTCTCCTCCCGGCTGATGTCAACAGGGGATTCTCAGCGCCTACTGCTGCAACTGTCAGACGGAGAGAGGGGGGGCGGTTAGGTGAGCACCGAGCGGTGCTCTAAAAGCAGGTATAAACAACATTTTTTATTATAAATCACACACACGGGACACACAGCATTAGGATAGTAAAAAAAGGTGTCAGACTGGCTTAACAAAACACTTTAAAGCTCAACTCTAGCTAGAACTTTTTTTGTGGAAAAAAAAAAAAAAATTAAAAATGAGGTAGGTTAGAACTTTCCTTTTTTTTCCCCCCTCACCAGGGCAAGGTGTAGAGGGAGTTCTCAAAAGTTTTATTAAAATCCAAATAGGCAGCATACATTATTCTCACAAAAGATGTAGATGAATGTAAGATGCATGTAGGAAATAGGAACCAATCGACTCCAGAACACTTTTCTACTGCTAGATGGCGTCCACAATGTGGGACGGACTACATGTCCTTTAAGGGTCAGGATAGGGGAGCACAAAATCAACATCATCCACCAAAAAGAGAAATATTCAGTTACCCGTCATTTTTTGGACATGCATAATAGTAGTATAGGACAGAAAATTTTCGGGATAGAAGCCATCAGTAACGATATGAATAGTGGTAAAAGATACCAAAGGCTTTGCACAAGAGAAGCATATTGGATATTTACCCTGGGATCTTTCGCACGGTATGCGACTTGTGCATTTGCTCAATATTCTTGTCACCTATTCTGTATCACATTACTTAATAATAATATAGTGTTATATTATACTATACTATATTGGGTTATATCATACAAATTTGGATTACGCCAATGTTTTCCGTTCCCATATTAGATTAAGTGCCAAGTCAGTCACCTATGGAGAACATCATACACATGATATATCCTTAGGATTCCATTTGGTGGTGCAATATTGTCATATTTTTATGTTCTCCGACAAATGCACTAATATCAGCTTGGGTACCACTGTGTGTGCTTTGTTATACACAAGCAGGTCATCTTCATTATTTCCATCATTGTTCTTGTATCCTTGGAGGATACCTATGCGTGACGGTATATGTTTCCCGTCTCTTCAGGTTTTAGCAATAGGGATAGGGTTCATTGAGGTTCATTCATAGGGTTCATTAAGCTACATGGACCAATCGAGTAAGGTATACAGCCATGGGTTACGATCGACATGGTCTCTTACTACCCCTATGTATCCCTCCACCCATTCATCCCATATCAATTTGTCACACTGAAGTAATTTATTTGAGCCAAGTCAGTATAGGGAATGTGCCCTGGGTCATTTATTTTCCTATCCATTTATTTATTCAATTATTCAAGTGTTCATTCGAGCATTTGTGTATTCATCCATTATGGTGACGCCCCTGTGATTTTTACTGAATGAATTCTTAACTTCTACCTCTGATTATTTTAGGTTTCTAGTACCATTTTGTACTATTAGTTTTATTACCAACATTATTATGTATCGATCTATTATGATCATTGTTAATTCTATTTATTCTGGTCATTCTAATCATTTTATATATTTATTTCTCCTAATATTATTATTGTGTCACTGCCACTATCACTATTTGCAGTTGTTTGTAGCCAGTATTCATGTGAAGTGAGGATAGCCTAACTGATGGGCTGTCTATCACATGAATTTGCACACTGGGGCATACATCCCCCCCAATTGGTTTACACTCATTCCTCACCTTTGCTCCAAGTGGGGCGGGGAGGGGTGATGTGGGCGGTGCAGACTGGCTACATAACATTCTGGGAATTGATGGTGGGTCAGTGGCAATTTTGGCTCTGAGGAAGAGGGTTCTCCCTCGAAAACGTGTAAGTCAGGTCATTGTGGACACCATCACGCTATCCAGCAGTAGAGAAGTGTTCTGGAGGAGATTGGTTCCTATTTCCTACATGCATGTATACATCTTACGTTTGTGAGTATAATATATGCTACCCATTTGGATTTTAATAAACTTTTTTAGTGGTAATGCACAAGGTCGTTGCCCCCTTCTCTTGTTGTCTTTCAATGTTTTTGTACACCCTTGGTCCTGAGGGAGCAGCAAGATCGCCTTTTCTGTTCTAAAAAGTCCATTCAGACCACTCATCTTCCTGCATACCACTTGAGCGCAGGAGAGCTACTGTGTTTGTAGGGGGGTTCTCACCTGAGCGATTTTCTACTTGAAGCTTGTACCTCTAATACACTCAACAAAATCCCATTCATTTCAATAGCCCTTGTTCACATCTGAGCGTTTGGTCACTTGTTTTGCTCAAAAAAGGACAAGCTTCTTTTAGGCAGATTGGCCCCAAATAATTCAATGCGAATGCCTGAACAACGCTCAACATGAGCGTTTTACAAGCATTGTGTTGTATGTTTTATGGAAAAAAAGAGTCTCTCCTCCCCTAATCTCCCGCCCTAGCGCTTTCTAGTGACTAAAATAAAAACACCTGAAGTTCTAATGCACATGTAAAATGCTTGTAACATGCTTCAAAACGCTAACACACTTGTCAAACTTTCAAATAAAAACATCTGAAAATCGCTCTGTTCAGGTGCAAACAGATCTTTAAGCAGATAAAATACAATTTCTAAAGTAGCGGTGGAAGGCGAGAGCCTCTGTCAAGCCTTTCTGCCATTTGTGTCCTCATTAGCACAATTTCCCTTTATTCCTGTACTGGCGTCACATAATGCCACTTGAAAAAGAAATGGGTTAAACTTTTTCCAGCGAGGACACAAACAGCGTAGTAATTAAAGTGTAAAAAGGTTCTTACTTGTAGAAGCAAGTGATAAAGATGAAGATAACCATGATAAACAAGCAGACTACAAAGGATATTATAAAAGCGATTAGGTGTGCACTTCTGCCAAATATTCCTTCTGCAAAAAAAAAAGACAATGTTAGAGTTTCTACTACATGATATAAAAACTACACAAAACTAAAATTTAAGAGCATAAAACCAAAATTCCACAGAAAGCCTAAGTACATGGGTGCTTTCCTAAAAATATCTGTAGTACTTAACTGTTTTTTTTTTTAGCCTGAGCTCAGTAGCACACAGGAGAAATTTACTGGCTCATCAATACTACACAATATGCCAAATGCAGAAATCAACTGCTACACTGATGGAACCACCTGGTGTAAGCTACATGGGTAACATGTAGTTGTGATTGCACAACTCTCCAAATCAATGTGATAAATTGCTAGCACATTTGTGTAGTGCAAGCCAATTGTTCCTTCTATGTTATCAATCATGAATTAAAGTAGAACTATAGGTAACATTTTTCCCATTTGGACAGAGCAAGGGAGGGTAAAAAAACGGTTAGATTTGTTTCCGCAATCAGCGTCCCATTGTGGAGATTTCCCTTCACTTTCTGTCTCATAACCAAACAGAAGTGTGAGGAAATCCCTCCAAATTAAGTGAATTACTTATTTGAAGGCACCTATTGGGAAGGGAGACTACGATCCTCTCTTGCACATTGTTATGGTTAAGGGGCTGGCTTCTGGGCTTCCTTCATCAAAGGGCTGTACTTAGTTCTGTTACTTGTAATTGTACTTCCCTGCTCTTCTGTTATCAATACTTTTAGATGCAGTCTCTATTCCTTGCATTTTATATACTAGCTTCTGAATAAATCATGTATACATTTTTATGAATGTCCAATTTTCCTGTTGCCTGATCTTCTTGTTTCTATATTCTGGTTTATTATCTGGTGCTTGATTTTGTCCACCTGCCTCTTCAAGTCTGGAAGTATATCTGGATTGGTATGTATAACCTCTTGCCTCACTAGGCATATTTTATGGTCTGCTTACATTTGTTAGTATATAAGCCATGGTTGTACTGTATAGAATAATCATGAGCGATATAGATTTATTCATATAGATATCCATTGGCCTTTTATTGCTCCCATGCCAACTGGGTGAGAGATGGCCCTGTGCCCTTGTGTGCTTTGGCCCCCCTTGTGCCCACTTGGTTTCTATGGGTAAGTTCTGGATTGCCATCTATCCCAGAAATTTTAGGTATTAAATGTAATTGGATTGTTAACTTGCTTTATACAGCGACGTGTCTACCATCACTATCTGCTATTTTTTTGCCTTTGATCTCCCTGGAGAAATTTCTCTCAAATACTCCTGAAAAAAGTGGGCAATCCGCAAAACATGTCAAGACTGGCTGACTATATATTTGTCTTCATAATTTATTAACATCATTTTGGTGCTTGAAGGCACTATTATAGAAACAATAGCTTAGCCATGAGGGAGTTATGTGAACATATAATATTCATTTTTGTTGCTAGGATTTTTAAGGTATTTTAATAGCAAAATTTGTAATAAAGAATGCTTGTTTTTAACTTTTAATATGTTGTAATGTCTTTGATGGTACCAAGAAGGTCCATTTGCCCCAAAACTCTTATCATATAGCTTTTTAAGACATACAGTCGGCATCTTTGTAACGGATAATATATCAAAGCTTAGCACTTTCTCCTATATTGTAATCAGGTGGATAACGGACCTTGGGGGGCCTTTTTAATGCGCTAAAATGTTATGGTTTGCTATGGCTTAAATTATTTTAACTAGATCTTTGGAATTGGATAGGTAATTGTTTTCTCCTTCCACATTGTTCAAAATGAATCTTCTTGGCAAGGCCTGTCCAATAGGTCAGTGGTTCTCAACTCCGGTCCTCGGGACCCACCAACAGGCCAGGTTTGCAAGATAACTAAATTACATCACAGGTGATCTAATTTGCTGCTCAGTGATTGTGGTATTCTAGTCTGCATCCCCCAAGGTAATACTTAAAATCTGGCCTGTTAGTGGGTCCCGAGGACCGGAATTGAGAACCACTGCAATAGGTAATCCAAAAACCAAACATACCTTTTGTAAAAAGGATGAGGAAGAATTACAGATGTATATAAAAAAAATTCAGGGGTTGTTAAAACGCAGATCACCTCTATATTGGCATATTGAATATTTTCAGAGATACATTCCTCAGGGTTTGCGTTTACATACCTTTCCTACTCTTAAGACTCCATCAGAGGATTTCAAGAAATCCTGGGCAAGTACCTTGACTAATTGTAGTAAAGAGTTGTCTCTGCTAGTCACATAATATAACGATATGCAACCACTAGACACTGGGACTGATCGTATAAATGCCCAATACAAACCATGTGCTTGAACAGCCTACATTCGCCAGAAGTTGGAAAAATGTGAAAGACAGCTTGGAAATTCTTAATAAGGAATTTATTTAACTATACCAAGGATAAACTGGCACTTACTGGAAGGGCTATGTATATAAATGGACAGGCAGACCAGTAAATCTGAGTAATGCCAGAAAAGGTACTGCACAGGTTCATTCTCAGATATAAGAAACTACTTCTGTCTGACTCAGAATGGTTTTAAATAACTGAAGTATCTTCCAATACTCAGCCCATAAATAAGTCTTCAAAGACCGGGTCACATCAGAGAATGTGCGATAACTTTGGACCTGGAAAGCGGTCTGCTGCTAATACAGTGACAGAGCTGGAAAGTGCAAGAAAGCAGAGCCCAGTGTCCATAGGTCAAATCCCAAGCAGGCTCTGCAATAAGCATGGTAGGCCTCCAAAGTGATTGCTGAGGATGTGCCAATGTAGAGAGCTGCATAAAGAGACCAGCTCAAGCAGCATGTAGCAAAGTCTCATTTGAACAGAAAAATGTTCTTGAGAACAAAAAAAATCAGGCATCCTGGGAGGGGAAGCAGTTAAACCTGGCTTTTCCCTATTTTTTGTTTGCCAGTATCCAAATCCTCCTGTAGGCAGCAGTATAACCCAACTGTCTCTGTATCCTGTGCTCCTATATAAATAAATATATTTCTGTACTTTTATTACGGTACTCATGTAACTTAAATGCAAAGCTATATTTTTTTATACTGTTTAAATCTCCATTTTTTTTCTTTACTCTTAAAATGTACTAGTAATCCACACACAAAACCTCTACTGCCGGAATGTAAATATGTAACGATCAGCTGCCAATAACAACTGGCCTTAGAGTGGTATCAAAACCAACATCAAAAATTTTAAATAGTGCAGCTTTTCATCAGATGTGGTGGCTGCATTTGTTTTCTTTTTATACGTTTTTTTCGCCTAGTTATCTGGCCAGTAACATACTTCCTGTTTTAGAAAGCCTAGAAGGAGCAACAGAGACACCTTTGGACAGCAGCATTGTCTGTCTGGGGGGAGGGTAGTGTTATATATACTAGCACATTTAGATACGCTAAACTAATTGAAGCCAAACTACAGCTAACAATTTAGCAGTTACAGCAACAGTTTTGGGATAAAGGCTTTACATAAATGAATAAAAGCTAATCATTGTAAGCACCCCTGTGAATGTTAAATGGTTAGTCTCAATCCTCCAACTGCTACATCTGCAAGACAGTTTGTATTGTTGTAAAACAGCAGACATAAAGGCAGGGTCACCAAGTGGGGGGGGGGGGGGGATAGAAAGTATAAAAAAAAAAAAAATACTAATGCAGCCATTTGGATTTAAAGACGGCTTTAAGTTTTTGAATAAAACATGCTTTAAATAACCATATGCAACTAAGGTCTAGTCGAGGGAGAACTACCCACCAACAAAATATATATAGGAAAAATTAAACAAATAAGGGGACTTTTACACACACAAAGCAAAAAAAAAAAAAAAAAAAAGAAGCTTATTCTTAGGTAATCACTGAATACCTAAAACATTTATATTTTAGGTCTTCGATGAATAAGAGAAAGTATGAGATGTTTTCTTTTTTTTGACCATTACCTAGGTGGATGCAGCATTGGTCTGATATGGTCTGACACTGAAAACCGAAAGGTCAAACACTGCTGATCGCTCGGTTCTCAGTGCTCCGAGAGCTGGTGACATTCTCGCTCACTGGAGCACTGGGCTGGGGTGGGAGTGACCAGCTCAGGGTACCAGTCCAGGCATGTGGGCGGATCCCGGCCATATGGTTGCGCTCTTTCCCGAGCCAAGATCGGCTCTGACATCAGCCTGCTGTCTGCTGAAAATGGGTCACAGGAGTGCAGAATGAGCTTTGGCTGTACTTTTCCTTTAAAAATAAGCATTTGTGTCTTAAGGTGTGAGCCCTTCAATAAGTTACACAAAAAAAGTTCCATTGTTTTATAATTTTTGCTTCAATAACTAAAGATTTCGGAAAATTCTCTTGCATACAGATTTTTTGTATTTTACCTGTCCTTCCATCTGGGGGTAATGTTGGTCGCAAATCCTTATTACAGAAGTCAGTTCGGCAACATTCAATTGTTCTACGTAACTGTGCCTTGGGAGAATCCTGTGTATGAAAGAATAAAAAATTCTTGTTCACATGTTCACACCTCAGCATATTTCAGCTCGTAAAACGCTCATCTCTGAAGTCTCAAAGCGGCCAACAAGCAAAATTCTATTCATTTCAATGGCCCCTGTTCACATCTGAGCGTTTTGTCTCCAGAAGAAAAATGCCTGAAGTTCAAAAAAGTACATGAGCTTCATTTTCGGATGATTACAAGAGCTTTTGTTAGATGTCAATGCCTGCCTCCAAACACCTGAAAAAAATGCCTGTAAAAAGCCCAAAGAAAACGCCTGTAAAAAGCCCAAAGAAAACGCCCGTAAAAAGCCCAAAGAAAACACCTGAAAAGAATACGCTCAGGTGTGAATGGAGCCTTAATGTTCCTGAAATCTAAACATGTGTAAAACACAAAAATGATAGAACACAAACCTTTAGAAACAAAAAAAAAATATATATCCAATATTGTCCCTTTAAAAAATGGTTAACAGCTTTATGGGATGATTGTATTCAAAATAAGGAATCAATAATATTATTTTGAACTGGTGCATACAAGTTATTTTGGTTGAAAATCAAGGACTTGATTCAATATTCAAAGGAACTGAAAGAAAATGTCTAAAAGAAAGAGGACACCTGGGAGTACATCACATGCAATTTAAAGTTAAAGGAAACAAAAAAATGTGCTAATTTTTATAGCTGGCTGTATGTCACCTTGCAAATAAATGTTTACATGAATAATCTGTGTGATTACTGGAGGGTACCTGGGTAATACTATTGCCCTCCAGACCTTGAGTGACTTCAGGGAAGGGCACGCAATCCTCTACAACATCTATCTCCTCTGAGAAGCCTCAATACCTGTCCAAGTACTGTATATCTTATGCTGAGGGGTTCAATGCCACTTCTGCCCTGGGGATCCGCATCTTCTCAGCGCATTTCGCCCTCCGGTTACCCTTCCACAGGCTCCTTCAGCCCCTCTCACTGTCCGGGTACCTCAGGATGCTCCTCTGGCGCTATCCCCTAGTAAGCAGAGGGGGAGGAGCATGCATGTTGCTTAACATAGGTGGCAGGGCAGCTCATCCCCTTCTAATAGCAGTCTCTCTACAAGGGCCCAAGCTCTTCCTACTGACTTCCCACTAACTGCTGCTCCCCCTGCCCGGGGATGTCCAAGGGAAGGCTGTCCACACCAAAAAGGGTCAGAGGACACAGCTAGGGAAAGGGTGTTTGGGGGATGGGGTTGGCATCAGAGTAAACTGCTTCCCTTTTATATTTACTGTTTGGGAAGTATGACTTAAATTGAGGAATGAGGCTGGCTAGATAGAAGACATAATATTAACATACAATACTTTCTATATACCTTTTGAAAAAAAAAGTTAAAGCGTTACAGTAATAAACGGATAAAAAAAAATTATATATATATATATATATATATATATATATATATATATATATATATATATATATATATATATATATATATATATATATATATATTTTTTTTTTTTTTTTTTCCTCCCTGCAAGTTAAGAGCATAATGTGCTCCTATGCATTGCATAGTAGCACATTATTAAAGACTTACCTGAAAACAAAGTCCTCCAGCGGAGCGCTGTCACGGCTTTCCCGGTCTTCATCCCAGGTTTGTGAGCTGCGGCTGTTTGACTGAGCCGCGATGACATCACTTCCATGCATATGCACGGGACAGCCGCGGTATGGCTGTCCACTGAGTGTGCGTGTGCCAGTGACATCACGGTGCTGCTAAAGTAAATATTCTAAATAAAAATATGTAAAGCTATTTACTGTACCTACAGGTAAGCGTGATTATAGGCTTACCTGTATGTATAGATCATTACAAGGACTTTACTATCACTAACCTTTTTAACCCCAGATCATAAAAAAATAAACAAAATAAAACTAAACTAAAAATATGTACCAAAAAAAAAAACTATACATTCCCCTTTCTTTTCAGAGCTTTTTCCCTAATGGCAAAAAAAAAAAAAAAAAAAAAAAAAAAAAGCACAAAAAAAAAAAAAAAAAGCACAAAAACTATGTTGAGATGATCCTACCTTGCACTGAAAGTCTGAGCCTTCAAGCTTCATACAACCAGACGTCGTTGCAGTTTCTCCATGTTCATCTTCCTCAATTATTGCAAAGCAATGTCCATTTGTACTGCAATACACAAGATATTAAATTGTCAAGTTAAAGGTGTAAAAATTCCTATGAAACTTACTAGTTCAACAAATGAATTGTATTGTAACTGTATTGTCTTCCCTCACATTGTAAAGTGCTGCACAAACAGTTGGCGCTATATAAATCCTGTATAACAACAACAATCCGGTAACAAGAAGATTGCTTAGTCTACAGGGGTCAATTTTTAAAAACATTGTGAACATATTTTTCCCCAATCATCCTTAGCATTACTTGTCTCCTCAGTATGCTACTGCAGGAGTGATGGGGCCTTTTGGATACATTAATCTTTAGGTTGGTGACTTCAAGAAAACTTGGAATAACGGAATTTTGTAAAATCTTACCTGTAAAATTCCTTTCTCTGAGTCCTCCGACAGTCGCCGCCTCTTCATATTCGTCACATATGGGGTATTAGACTTTGCTCCGAAGGAGTAGCTAGGCAACAGAATATGTTAACAATAAAGCTTTAACATATCCCACCCTCAAGGGGTGGTCCCCTCAGTCAATACCCTCCTACTTCCTGCAACCATATCTCAGTTTTAGTGGAATAGCAGTAGAGTATACATTCAAACCCCAAAAGAGGGGCGGGGGCGGCGACTGTCGGAGGACTCAGAGAAAGGAATTTTACAGGTAAGATTTTACAAAAATTCCGTTTTCTCTTACGTCCTCCGACAGTCGCCGCCTCTTCATATTCGTCACATATGGGGACGTCCCAAAGCAGTGCAAACATGAGGGGTGGGAAACGCATCCGCGCCGAAAGGCAACGCAGTCTCCACATCAAAGAAAGGAACCTTACCAAAGGAAGGAAACCAGCTGGGCAACAGCAAAAACAAGTGCTCAACAGGAGCAACAACCTAGGAAAAGACAAAAAAACCAGGGGATACAAAAAACTATCCCAACAGCCAGGAGTCCCCAACAAGGGACCCTATGGAACAGCCGCACTGAGAACCTTGCGGCCAAAGGAAGCATCCGCCGATGCCTGAACATCTACTTTGTAGAATTTTGTGAAAGTGTGCACGGTCGACCAAGTCGCCGCCTTACACACCTGGGCTACAGAAGCCCCATGACGGCAGGCCCAAGACGTACTCAGAGATCTAGTAGAGTGCGCCTTCACAGGCACAGGGGGAACCTTCCCCTGCAAGGCATAGGCCTGTTCAATGGTCTGCCTGATCCATTTGGCGATGGTAGAGGCCGAAGCCGCCATGCCCTTCCGAGGACCCTCTGGAAGAACAAACAAGGAGTCCGTTTTACGAAAAGACTCAGTCGATTTAAGGTAAACCCTTATCGCCCGAACAACATCCAGAGAGTGCAATCTCACCTCCTTTGGATGTTTAGGCTTCGTGCACAACGAAGGCAAAACAATATCCTCGTTAAGATGGAATTCCGAAACTCGTTTCGGCAGAAAAGAAGGATTAGGTCGCAAGACCACCTTATCCAAATGAACAACCAGGTACGGAGACTTGCAGGACAAAGCCGCCAGTTCCGACACTCTGCGAGCCGAAGTGATCGCCACCAAAAAGGCGACCTTTTTGGACAACATAGACAACGAGATCTCCCTGATCTGTTCAAAAGGAGCACGTTGTAACACAGATAGAACGAGATTCAAGTCCCAAGGGGGCAAAGGATCCCTCCTAGGAGGAACCAGATGCCGCACACCCTGAATAAAAGCGCCAACCAAGGAGTTGGAAGCCACGGGACGTTGAAACAGAACGGCCAGCGCAGACACCTGACCCTTTATCGTAGCCAGCGCCAAACGCTGATCGACACCCGTCTGAAGGAAAGACAGCACACGGGAAACCGAGTACGTGCGGGGTGAAAACCCCCTGGACTCACACCAGGCAAAATAGGCCTTCCAAGTACGGTAATAAACCTTCCCCGAGGAAGACTTCCTCGCGTTGATCAAGGTATGAACGACCTCTGGAGAAAGACCCTTCTCCTTCAGGACCTCGGTCTCAACAGCCAGGCCGTCAAAGCCAGCGACTGTAAAGCAGGATGGTAAATCGGTCCTTGAGACAGTAGATCGTCTCGAAGAGGCAGACGCCAAGGGGCGTCGACCGCCAGATTCACGAGGTCTGCGTACCAGGACCGGCGAGGCCAGTCCGGTGCCACAAGAATCAACGTGCTGCGTTCCGAGTGCAACCTGCGAAGGAACCTGGACAGCAACTGAATCGGTGGAAACGCGTACATCAGCCTGTACTGATGCCACGGGGCCACTAACGCGTCCGACGCGTCTGCCCGAGGGTCGCGCGTCCTTGCCACGAACCTCTTCACCTTGTAGTTGAGGCGAGACGCGAACAGGTCCACATCTGGAAGACCCCACTTCGCGCACAACATCTGGAAGACAGCCGGGTGGAGAGACCATTCCCCCTGATCCAGGGTCTGGCGACTCAGATAGTCCGCCTGCCAGTTCTCCACTCCCGGAATGTGAACCGCCGTTATCGCCGGGACATGAGTCTCGGCCCAAGACAGAATGTCGGCCACTTCTCGAGCCGCTCGGGCACTCCTGGTGCCCCCTTGGTGGTTGATGTAGGCCACCGCCGTGGCATTGTCCGTCTGCACCCGAACCGGGCAGCCCTGCAGCCGGTCCGTCCAGCGATGAAGACAGAGCCTTATCGCACGCAATTCCAGAATGTTGATCGGGAGGGAAGACTCCCCCTCCGACCAGGTCCCCTGGGCGGACAGAACGCCCAGAACACCACCCCAGCCCGACAGGCTGGCATCCGTGGTGATTATCGTCCACGAGATCGGACGAAACGACTTGCCCCCGGACACCAACGGGGACTGGAGCCACCACAGAAGGTTTTCCCTGGTGCGATGACTCAACGAGATCTGAAGATCCAGGGATTGAGGTCGCCCGTCCCACTTGGACAGGATCTCCGCTTGGAGACCCCGCGTGTGAAACTGCGCGAAAGGAATCGCCTCGAAGGCCGAGACCATCAATCCCAGACATCTCATACACGTCCGCAGAGACGAGTGTGGAACGTCCCTGAGGGACCTGACTTCCTCCTGAAGAGTCCTGAGTTTGTCTTCCGGCAGGAAGACCTTCGTCTGCACCGAGTCCAGTATCATTCCCAGATAGGGGAGACGAACCGACGGACTCAGTGTCGACTTTGGAACATTTATCGTCCAACCAAACTCCTGCAGAGTTTGCATTGTGACAGACAGGTCCTTCTCCAGACCCTGTCTGGTCGCAGACCGAACCAGAATGTCGTCCAGATACCCCCGGACAGAAATGCCCTGGGCCCTCAATAATGCCAGAACCGGTGCAAGCACCTTGGTGAAGACCCGCGGAGCCGAGGCGAGACCAAAGGGCAACGCCACGAACTGGTAGTGATCCTCCGCAATGGCAAATCGAAGGTATCTCTGATGACCCTCGAATATGGGGATGTGAAGGTACGCATCCTTCAAATCGATGGAGGCCATGAATTCCCCCGGAACCAGGGCAGCCACCACAGAGCGCAGGGATTCCATGCGGAACTTGCGAACCCGCACAGAGCGGTTCAGAGCCTTCAAGTCCAGAATCGGACGAACCTTGCCCTCCTTCCTGGGCACGGTGAACAGATTGGAATAAAACCCCCGAAATCTGTCCCGATGAGGCACCGGAACCACCACTCCCTGAGCCCTCAGGTCCCGCACCGCCAGGTGCAGATCCCGCAGGCGCTCTGGAGACAGTTGAAGATTTGAGGGAAAAAATCTGCTCTCCGGCCGAGAGAGAAACTCGATCTTGTAACCAGATCGAACGATTTCCAGAACCCATCTGTCCCGCACACGGGCCAACCAGGGCTGAAGAAAACCGAGCAAGCGTCCCCCCACCCCAAAACCGGGTGAGGGCGCCCCTTCAGGCCGAACTGTTATGGGCAGCAGGTCCGGATTGGCCGGACTTCTGTTTCCCAGACCAGGGCTTCTTCTGAGAGCCTTGGCCTTTGAACGGTTTGCCCTTGTAGTGCGGCCGAAAGGCACGAAAGGACCCCTGAGGGGGCCGAAAATTAGCATGCTTCTTCCCAGAAGCCCCCTTAGCCTTGGGGAAATGGGGCAAGAGAGTGCTCTTACCCCCGGTGATCCCCTTAATCAACACATCCAGGGACTCCCCAAAAAGGCGAGACCCATCATAAGGCAGATTGGCTAAGGTCTTACGTGAAGATTGGTCCACCGACCAACATTTCAACCAAACCAGGCGGCGAGACAACACCGCCACGCTGTGCACACGTGCAGCCAACGGAATCAGGTCCAGGTCCGCATCACACAGATACATGACACCCTGGTGGATCTGATCCACCATATCCAGGGTCGCCGCCGAGGCCGAATCGGCCACTAGGACGCGCCTAAGCATCTGCGTCCAACTTGCGATCGCCTGGGCCGCCATGAGAGAAGCAAACAGAGCCTTAAGCATAGAGCCCGTAACAGAATAAGTATGACGGGCAAGAGACTCCAGTCTCCTATCCGTGGCATCACGGAAAACAGGGGAACCCTCTGCAGGAATCGCAGTGGCTTTGTTCAAAACCGCAATTGCATGATCCACTGGCGGAGGCACACACCACCGTTCATCAGTGGCAGGCGAGAAAGGATAACGCAGCTTGAATTTACTTGGTACCGCAAAAGGCTTGCGCAGATCGCGCCATTGATCCTTAACAGCGCGCTGAAAATCAGCATTGCAGGGAAAAACCTGCGGCGTCCTGCGTTTCCTCTGCGTCCCATAAGCCGCCAAAGCAGCGGGGGGACACACTTCGTCCTGCAAACGTAGCGTCTGCTTAATGGAAGCAATCAACTCATCCATGATTGCAAGCTCTTCAGGCGAGCCAGGGGGAGAATTATCAACCCCCTCAACTTCAGCCTCTACCTCAGACCCCACTAGATCAAGAGAGGAGCGGGACCCCGATAGGGGGGTCCCTGCCAGAACAGCCCCATCACCTTCACCCTCAGAATCAGAGGACAGAGCAACTCTGGGCCGTTTAGTAGATTGAGCAGCCACCAGCATTTGCACCTGGGCAGCAAGGCCAGCCACAATAGTGGCTAAATCCCCCCCTGGGGGGGAAACAGCGGTCCCCTGGCTTTCCACCAATACTGTAGGAAACTTGCCCTCCTGAGAATCCATTGCCCCTGTAATGCCAGACAACCAAGGGTTAACTGCCCCCTTTTAGCAAGCGCGGCAAGCGCAGCCCACCGCACCACACTCAGGCACAATGAGACCCCCACAGGGAATATACAAACTGAGTACAGGCAATGGATAACAAGAACAGAAGGATAAAACCTGAGGAGACCCCGCTGCTGCTGCTGCCTCGATCGGTGTTCCAGGAGAGAGGAAGTGATGCTGCCAGGGCGCTCTATGTAAGCCTATGGAGGCTACAAGAAAATGGCCGCCGTGCATGTAAACCATGCGGCCGGAGCGGGCGCCGGTAAAATGGCGTCGTTTGGCGCCGAAAACGCCGCTCCACAGTGCATAAAAAAACACACACATTACATCCCAATATAAGGATACATGTTAGATCGCCGCAGCGATCGCTGTATATGCCCAAACATGTCAAGAAAAAACATGCCCCACAGCACACAGCTCCTCACACTGCCCAGCCTGACACACTCAGTGTCATACAGCTCCCCCCCCCCCCCCTTGCAGCCCACAGCATGCAGCCGAGAGATAGGGAGACAAGCAGTGTGATTAAAGGCAGGTTACACAGTCCCAGACTGAGACCCCCCCAGACAGACAGGTCCCCACATAAATACACTTACCTCACATGGCGTGGGGAACCCGCACAGGCGAACAAGCCGCTGCACATGAGGCAGGGAGAGTCGCAATTCAAGACGCACATAATGGAGGTTAAGAAACCGCACAGCGTCCGGTGAGGTAGCCACCTCACCAATCATCCCTGCACCGAACAGGGATGGGTCGTTCACTGTGCCAGGAGCGTTACCTGGCTGAACGCTCGATGGCAGACTGGGAAGCCACTGACCCACGACCTGCGACCAGGGGGATCAGCCCGAGACCCAGTCCGCATGATCCTCTTCGTCCAAAGGAACTAACTAATGCTGACAAAAATAACAGCTAAGTAAAGGTAGAGAGAAAACTCAAACAAAATATTAAAAAGAAGAAAGAGTCTGGGACAAAAAGTCCCAGCACAGAGAGAGCCAGCCACTCCTGACAAGCTAGACATGAAAAACTGAGATATGGTTGCAGGAAGTAGGAGGGTATTGACTGAGGGGACCACCCCTTGAGGGTGGGATATGTTAAAGCTTTATTGTTAACATATTCTGTTGCCTAGCTACTCCTTCGGAGCAAAGTCTAATACCCCATATGTGACGAATATGAAGAGGCGGCGACTGTCGGAGGACGTAAGAGAAAATTTATTTTAAAAAAAAACAATTCCCCCTTTCAAATTACTGGGAAAGATCTTTGACATTTTGCTGGTTAGGGATGCAGAAGCATGCACGGTAGTACAGAAAGCGAATGTGAACACACAAATATACTTCACTATTTTAATTTGTTGTCTGTTTGTTCAGTGACTTATATTCCAGTCACACCTTTACATATATGCAATCAGGAGCGCTGCTGCGCATTATACATAAAATAGACCACTAGGTGTCAGCATAGGACTATATTGTAAAACATCATGCACACTACATTACCGCATACTACACTCACAGAGCATTTATGTTAATTTACCAGAAATAAGCCCTTCATTACTTTATATTAAATACAGAATGCATTGATTTTCAAATCTCATAAACCAATATTTTATTCACAATAGAAAATAGAAAACATAAAATGCTTGAGAATGTGCGATTTTAATTAAAAAAGAAGGTAATTTTGAAATTGATGGAAGCAACTTGTCTCAAAAGTTGGGACAGGGAAACAAAAAGCTGGCAAAGTAAGTGGTACTATAACAAGGAAGAGATTAAACCTAATTCGGTTTATTGGAAACAGATTAGTAACAGGACTTTATACCCAGCATCTTATGCCTCCTTTCCACTGAGTGGTTCGGAACGGTACATATTGCGTTTCCACTGCCAATTTTACCCTTTTATGATAGGCGTGATGTAGCAGGAAAGCTGTGATAGACGATTCTCTGTCAACCAATCAAAGTTCTGCACAGTGTAGCTCCACCCTGTTGGTACGGTACTTATGTGCTTGGTACCCCAACGAAAGGGTACCAGAAAGTGGTACGGTTCAGAATTAGGGTACCATTCATAATGGAAACGGCATAAATAGCGTACCGAACCGAACCAGAAAGCTCAGTGGAAACGAGCCATTAGAGAACCATACATAGGGGGTTGATTTACTAAAACTGGAGTGCGCAAAATCTGGTGCAGCTCTGCATAGAAAGCAATCAGCTTCCAGGTTTTTTTGTCTGAGCTTAAAGTTAGAAACTGATTGGTTACCATGCAGAGCTGACCAGATTTAACACTCTCCAGTTTTAGCAAATCTCCCCTAGAGTGTGTCTCAGAAGTAAGGACAAGCAAAGGTTCACCAATCTGCGAAAAACTGCGTCTAAAAATTACCAATTTCAGAATAATGTTCCTCAATGTAAAATTGCAAAGACTTATGTACTATATGACTTATAAAGACTTATGTACTATAGTACATATTACCAAAAGATTGAGAAACTGGAGAAATTTCTGTGTGCAAGAGACAAGATTGAATTGCAATATTGAATGCCTGTGATCTTTGGGCCCTCAAACAGTACTGCATTAAAAACAGGGATGGTTCTGTGTTGGACATCACTGCATTAGCTCAGAAAAACATCCAAAAATCACTGTCTGAACCCAGTTCGCTGTGCCATCCAAAAATGCAAGGTAAAGCTTTATTATGCAAATAGGTCATATCTGAATATGACCCGGAAACGCCAACGTCTTCTCTGGGCCAAATCTCATTTAAAGTTATTGTAGTGGATTGCTTTTTGTTAAACAGGTCATATACTTTCCTGCTCTGTGCAATAGTTTTGCAGAACAGACCCGATCTTCCTCTTCTGGGGTCCAAACCTGGCCCCTTCCCTCTTCCGATGCCCCCACAGGCAGCCACTTCCTATAGGGGCTCAATGTCGAGCTGGGCTCTGTGTCTCCAATGACACACATAGCGCGGCTTGGCCATAGCGTCCTGCCCTCTTCCTCATATGCTGTGACTGACAGTAGTAGAAGTCAATGGCTCCCACTGCTGCCTCCATGTCAAGTGAGGAGATGGATAGGATAAAGCTACTGGTCTATGGCACAGAGCTGGATCCAGATCAGCCTCATACGTATGAGGGGGGACTAATCACAGAATGCATTAAGGTAAAAAAATGTTGTTCCTTTAAAACCACTTTGTATGTATATTTTCTCAATTTAAACATTTGATATATTTTCTATTGTGGGTTTATGAGATTAGCAAATCATTGCATTCTGTTTTTATGTAGATTTTACACCTTGTCCCAACTTTTTTGGAATAGGGCAATGAAAGCAATAAAAGCTAGAATATTATATATCATCCTCAAACTTCTGACAGACACTTCAATGCTCTACTTTGACAAGCAAATCATGTGCATGTGTCCTAAAACCATATGAAAACAATTGCCTATTACGGTTTATCACACAGATTTTCCAACAAGTTGTGTATGTAATTGTGATATAGTCAAATCCACTCGTCACTGCCACCCAAGAAAACCCAACTTGTTTCAAACATTGCCTTGATATAAAAGTGGAAGTCCAACTCAAACTGCATGTGGTCAACTATATCCAAGTGACTAGGCTTCAGGGTGTGAGCTGTCCAAATGATCACAGAAAACGCAATTATAGTAAGGGAAATCTCAAACTAGAATAAAAAAAGGCAGTAAGTAAGCAGCTAAAGAGGAATTTTTGACTTAGTGTATTACTCGCTCCAACAGGCTCTCTCCTCTTCCTTCATAAGACTGGTCCTCCAAAGACATTCCTCTACACCGCCTGGCTGGTCTGACATCAACCGGTACAATGAAGGACCAGTGATCCTGCACTGTATGTGAAGACACCAAGGGCCCACCCACATTCTGAGGCTTCATTCACATGTCAGCGTAGCGATCACGGGCAGAATCACCATGATTCTGCCCGCTATCCGGAAATCATAGCAAATCGCGGGACGCTTGTGTGTTGCCCATGATTTGCAATAGCTCCCCAAACGCTGTTGCAGCGATTTGCGCCTGCCGAATCGCGGTAACATCGAGCAAAAAAATTGCGGGGAGCATGATGCCCAAAAAAGGTACAAGAGCGTCTTTGGGGTGTCATGCGTCCCGCGATTTTTTTTGCGGGATGTTACCGCGATTCGGCAGGCGCAAATCGCGGGAACATCGCACAGCGTTTGGGGTGCTATTGCAAATCACGGGTAACGCACAGGCGTCCTGCGATTTGCAATGATTTCCGTATCGCGGCCATCAACGCGGTGAATACGCTGACATGTGAACGTAGCCTCAAAGTGCTGGTAGTTTACCGTAATCATTATTCCTGACAAAACAAAACATTTAACATTTGCAGAGTGAAGAGGAATCTACTGCACAGGTATTTTTTCTACAACCCAGAGTTGGACGTTAACCCTGCGCTGCAACCTGTGTAATGCAGATGGCAGGACTGAACTGCTGCCAGCTGGCCAGGTCGGTAGGTCTACTGCTATAGGCTTACAGACCATTTAGTAGGGAAGGTGTTTTATCAACTCCTTTTTTCCTGAATGAACACAGTGAGAGCTTAGTGCTGATTACTCCTGTGTTAATTCAAACCTGAAGCACAGTAAACAGTGTTTACTATGTATTTTAGTTTCACTTTTTGAGAAAACGGGAATCTTCTATACAGAGCACTGTTCATTGAGTGCAGCTGCAATTTCTGCTCTCTCTCAAAAGTTTAACATCTTGGGTCTGTTTAAGCCTGTTTATTTCAGCCCCTTAACAGAACTGAACTAGCTAGGAGTCACAGATGTCTGCGTATAGCCGTGGGCAGCAGCCTGTACACTTTAAAAGATGGCTAAGACACCCCGAGGCTATACGCATGTAACTGTGCCATTGGCTCCTGGGCACAGAAATATGCTCCTATGTAAATGAGGCCTAAAATACCTACCCTACACACAACACACATGTGCACTAGCGTTGCGCTGATAGCAGTATTGGCGCCGATACAAAGTATTCATGCAAATGCTTAAATACTAAAACTGATACCTTCACAGCCTGTTCAAAAATGTGCGGGCCGGGGGCAGTGCGATGTAAAAGAGTCCTGTGCCATTTCTAATCTCATACACTACAATTTGGATTGGAATCGCACCTGAACAAAACCAGACTAGGCTTCGCATTGTAAACCGGCCTGCACATATGTTAACTGAGTCTGAAGGTATCGGTTTTAGTATCGGAGCATTGGCACAAGTACTTGTGCAAATGCTTAGTATAGGCACAGATACAGATATCGTTGAAATGCTAGTAATATCAAAAGTGACAAAGAAAGAATGGTAATTGCATGTGTCTGACAGACGGCCTCCAAAGGGGTGCACCAATCAATGCCCCTCTCTCACATTTCTAATACCATAGCCACAGTATGCAGTTCACAGATCGCAAAGGGGTTAAAAGAAAATCGACACGGCTACTAAAAAGATATATTTTCTTCCCATCAAACATTTACCACATAACAGCTAAAAAAGCAGTATAACTTGTTCTCGCAAATGACATCCACAAACATATTACCTGTACCCCATAAGCAGCATTTAAAAAAACGATTTTGAGTTGTTATACCAAGTAAAAATAGAATTATTATTAGTGTTTGTGATTGATGCTGTCCTTTAATATTATGCATCTTCTGTTACTGAGTAACCTGGTATTCTGAGAATGTGTACTATTGAACCTGTAAGGTACAGGTCAAATATTCTTTACTCAGCCCATCAAGTCATTCTGCAATCCTTTAATGCACACCTCTTAAATCAGTCAAGCCCAAGCACCACAACAGCTTATAGGTATAGGTATAAGTATTACATGCAATATAATATACATACATATATACATACTTTTTTGTCATGTTACAACCAAACTGTGAATCTATTTTATTGAGAATTTATGTGATAGACCAACACAAAGTGGCACAATTGTTATGCGGATGGAAAATGACAAATGGTTTTCAAAAATGCATCTCTGAAGCTCCTCCAGAGTTACCATGGGCCTCTTGGCTTCTTCTCCGATTAATGCTCTCTTGACTGGCCTGTCAGTTTAGGTGGGCAGCCATGTCTTGGTAGGTTTGCAGTTGTGCCACACTTTTTCCATATTCAGATGATGGATTGAACAGTGCTCCATGAGATGTTTAAAACTTGGGATATTTTTTTATAACCCAACCCTGCTTTAAACTTCTACACAACTAGACAGAAAAGCTGTATTTATACTGAGATTAAATTACACACAGGTGGATTCTATTTACTAATTAGGTGACTTCTGAAGGCAATTGGTTCCACTAGATTTTATTTTGGGGTATTCAGATTAAAGGGGGCTGAATACAAATGCATGCCACACTTCAAATATTAATTTGTAAAACATTTTGAAAATCATTCATTATTTTCCTTCCGCTGCACAATTATGTGCAGCTTCGTGTTGGCATATCACAAAAAATTCTAAGTAGGTACATTTACACTTTTGGTTCCAACATGGCAAAATGTGGAACATTTCAAGGGGTATGAATACTTTTTCAAGGCCCTGTATATAATTGAAAGGTAGTCAGGTTAAACACAATGAATGACAAGGGGCACCTTGTCACTAAGAGGCCTTCTAAGAGTACCCAATCTGGCAATGTAAACACATTTGATCTTGATTCTAGCCAAGTGACATTTCCTTGATAACATCAGAATTGGATGATTTGATACGATGACTGAAATTTCACTTTAACAAACAGAAATATATAAACTTACATGCAAGTGTTATTTGTAGCATCTTCTGGACAGTATCCAAAGCAGTAACAATTCAGGAAGGGTAGTGTGTCTTCTGGAGCTAATGTCACCCCATTTTCCTGCTTTTTAAGGTCCGAGTTTGATTTTGTTCCAGTCCTATGTGGAAAAATGTCCAAATTCTGACCTATGGGGGAAAAAATGGTTGGTAAAGAAATTATTCTTAACACACCACATGTACAATCTAGACATTTCATAATTAAAAGTTCTGTACTCAAGTCAAGGATATTGCACACATACTACAATGTTTTCCAATGACAAGACCGATTTGATTATTTGAATCAACTGAACTAATGTAGAAGATATCCTCTTTCAACAAAATCATTGTCATATGATTACCATCAATTTGCACCAGGGATACTGGGTTTGTAGTGTTTACATTGGTTAAATCCTGGAGAATCCTTAGGGTTAGAACATGGAGTTCACCTAAAAACTGCCTATGAAGGTAAGGGGTGTCTGTAGATTAAAAAACCAAGTGTGCAGCTCTGACTAAAATTGAATAATGATCTTGATATAGGTGTAGTCTATTTACATACTGCACCTCCCAAATCCGGACTGGAAACTTCCAGGATGCTGCTCAGTGAGGCCTAGTCATTACTACTCCCCTCCACCAACAGGACTGAGCTCTTTCTCTGATTCAAACCCTCTCA
This sequence comes from Pelophylax lessonae, assembly GCF_965119305.1. Classification (NCBI taxonomy): domain Eukaryota; kingdom Metazoa; phylum Chordata; class Amphibia; order Anura; family Ranidae; genus Pelophylax; species Pelophylax lessonae. The sequence continues at coordinate 173,317,465 of NC_138776.1, read as the reverse complement.
CAAGCTCTCTCTCCCCTTATGCAGTAGTTCTGAGCCCAGCATTTGAGCGCTCACTCGTGGGATGGAGGAGATGAGCAGTAATGCCTAAGCCTAGCTTAGAAACATCTTAGTCTCCTGGGAGTATTCCAGGAGGGTAAGTAAATGGCCTACACCTATAGCAAGTGCATTATAAAATTTGTAAAGGAGAACTAACCCTTTAAAGCAGAACTAAAATCCAATACTTACCTCCAATCTTCCAGTGACAGGCCACTTCCGGGATTTCAACCTCTTGATTGGCCAGTGAGGGAATGACGTCATCTTGCACATGCACAGGAGTCTGTCATTCAGCCAGAGTGTGTCAGGAATGCATGCTGAGCTGTGTATGCATACCTCAGTGTACAATTGAGGACTGAAAGCGGGCAAGTAAGTGTTTTGGATTGCAAAACATGCATGTGTCTTCTGCAATAAAGAGCTGCTTGCTTGCAGTTTTTTTTAAAAAAACAATACATAACCCAATTTTTTTTGTAAAATATAAAAGATTGTTACGCCAAGTAAATAGATACCAAACATGTCATGCTTTAAAATTGCGCACACTCAAGCAACCGTAGTAAATTATGTACATTTTACTAGCCATACGCGATGCTTTAAAAGCCTTTACAGGTTACCACTTTAGATTTGCAGAGGAAGTCTGGTGCTAGAATTACTGCCAATGATCTGACATTTGCAGTGATACCTCATGTGCGAGACGATCGCTGTTTGCGTACATACGGGACCTATGCACAGGTTTGCCTTTGCGTGCGAGCACAGGGGGATGGGGGCACTTTCATTTTTTGTTTTTAATTCATTTTTTAATTTTACACTATTACTTTATTTTTTTTAATCACTTTTATTGCTGTTGCAAAGGAACGTAAACATCCTGTTGACAGCAATAGACACGTGACAGGTGCTTTTTAAGAGAGAGATCTGGGGTCTATAATTAAAAACACCAAGATCAGTGAGTTTTAAAAATGGAATTGTTGACATCCGGGTAAACCGAGAGTGACGTCAGGTTATCACTTTCGAGTTACCAGAGCCGATTCCAGCGGGACAGGAGAGCCCAAGCAAGCCGTGTGTCCCTTACTGCTGCTTGTAAAATCAATCCAGTGTCCAGTAAGCTGCTAGGATTGCTTTTACAAGAGAGCCAAATACTGGCTCAGAAAAACTGTACCAGGGTAATTCCTGCAGCTATCATCCTGGTATAACCACCCAAAGTCCAGTGGCGTACGGGTACATCACTGGTCCAGGAGTGGATATTCCGCTCCATCTAGTGGTCGAAATGCAGTATATTTTTAGGAAATACTTCAGAGAGAAAATTTACCACATTTTGGCCACTGGATGAATCTAAAAATCATTACTTTTTTACAGAAATTACAGCCAACAATTTGTAATGCATGCACGAGCATGTTTGAAATTTGTCCAATGTATTAAGAATCGACTCCTAATGTCTTAAAAGTAAAAGCTGAACTCCGGGCACACAAACCTTTTAAATATAGCCATAGAGGATAAAGATTCACTTTGTGTGCATCAAACACCTTTTTTAAAGAGGAAGTAAACCCTCCTCTACAACTTGTACCTATAGGTAAGCCTATGATAAGGCTTACCTATAGGTACTGTAAATATCTCCTAAACATGTACCGTTTAGGAGATATTTACCTTACATGTCGCCAGTGACGTCACTGGCGCATGCGCTCTGAAGGAACGGCCGATCGTGCCGTTCCTTCAGAGCCCCGTGCCGTGACTGTCGGCTCTAGCGCGCGTGCGCGGGAGTGACGTCACCGCGGCTCCGGCCAATCAGATGGCCGGATGCCGCGATCCCGGAAGACGGGCGACTAGACATGTCGCCCGTCATAGAGGTGAGTGAGCGGCACGGCGGGGGCTCGTTCTGAGGCAAGTATTGCATAATGAGCTAATATGCGATGCATACTAGCTCATTATGTCTTTCTTTTGCAGGGTGTAAAAAAAAAAAAAAAAAAAACTCAAACTAGTTTACAACCTCTTTAAAGGCCGATATCAGCATATAAAAGCAGCAATGCCATTATTGGACTGCAGATAGCCTGCGCAGAAATGAGAGCTTTGGCGGAGGCCCAGCATGCCTATCCATTACAGGCTGCCTGCAAATAACTGCAGCAGAGGGGCAAATATAAGACCATTCAACTCTGCACAGAAAGAGAAAGCAGCAGTGCCCGGTCTTTATTAGGTTAGCCATACAATATTTTTTTTTTTTTTTACCGGTTGATAGAAAAAAAAAATGTGATGCTGATCATTCAGAAGAAAAAAAACAGGTTGGTTATGTACAAGTTACATCGATCGATCCACTTGTGTATTATTATTATACTATATTATACAGGATTTATATAGCTCATTAGAGCTTACAATCCAGCTTACACATCGAAAACTGGCCAGTCCCTGCTGAACCAGCCAAATTTCAATTAATGTTTGGCAGGCTTTACAGCAAGCTCTTACAAAGTCAAGTTTTGCACTGGATTACTGCACATATCTGGAAGAAATACACAAAGCAGAGAATTCAAGTAAGAATACTAGGGCAGAAACTGATTATGAAAATAGTTAATAGTTAACTATTTTCATGATCGATAACGGACTAAGACTGGGATGCCATTAAAGTTCGTGTGTGTAAAGGCAGGCGTCCCAATAGTTTTGACAATATAGTGTGTGTGGGGGGCAAGAGATGGTATCATGCTCCTATAATTGGGAGCATCAGAGAACTAGCTTTCAGAACAGCCTTCTGAGAAGGGTCTTGAGCGTTTTTTTTTTTTTTTTTTGTTACTAAAAGCCACTTTAGAAAGTTATACAGGGTATATTGACAAGTAGCTGACACGGTAACCTAGGAATTTACTATGAACATTTATCTTAGCCCTGTACATTCTAGTCTGTTAAGCAACGAGGGCACAAGAGCGCTGTTTGACACACAGCCCCATTGCAAGGGAGGCCTTTTCATTTTCCTGGAGTTGGGCTCCTCTGCATTGAAATGAGGAAATTACAGGCTGTAATCTTATTATATTAGCAATTTCCAACATACAAAAACAGCTAGAGCACTGGTTTACCTGCACTTTATCTGAAATAGAGCCATATTCGTCTACAGATGAAAATGGAGCCCCTTTAATTCAAGCTGGAAATCCAATTTAAGTACAGGAGGAGTTTAAAGTAAAGCGCTGTATGTAGGTTTCCGTTTTCTGCAGTTTTAGGTTAAAAATCAAATTTATTGGTCAAGACAATATTAAAAGTAACCATATTGGGATATATTGGCCTATCCCATTTCGGCCGATAATGGGTTAAAAATGCCGAAATTAATGGGCGCCGAGAGAAAGGAGCAGGGCGCAGTGCAGGTTTAAAAAGTCCCGCCTCTGGCAGCCTCTCAATGATGTCCCTACTACTATGATCTGTGTATAAAGTGACACACCGGGCGGGAGGGCGGGGGGAGCGGCCGCTAATAGCTATAACTATGCGAGCTTCACTTCCCTGTCATGCGGGTATCTCCTCTGACAGGGAAGTGAAGCGCTCACATAGTTCTAGCTATTAGCTTACCCCGCCCTCCAGCCCGGTGTGTCAGTTCATTCATGCTCATCATCCCGCTGACAGGGAAGTGAAGTGAAGCTCACATAGTTACAGCTACCATATTAGAGGCTGCTCGCTCGCCCTCCCGCCCGGTGTGTCACTTCATTCATGCACAGATCGTAGTAGTAGTGACATCACCGGGAGGCGGGCGGCCAGCCAGAGGCACGTCTTTTGAATGAAGGACACCGGAGAAGCACTCAGCAGAGTGAGAGTAAGGAGATTGAATCGTTGGGATGCGGAGGGACGCTGAGGCAGAGGGGGGAGGGTGTACTGCTGAGGGGGACGCTGAGGCAGTGGGGGGGGGGGGGTAGCTGAGGCAGCTTACCAATGGTATTAGTATTATGCAGCATGAGGGGGTTAATGTATTGTCACTGCTGGTCACTGATGCATTAGTGACCGACAAGTGGCAGTTAATTAACCCCTTTGTGCTGCATTAGTGCAACCAGTATCAGTGCAACCAGTGTTAATTAACACTGATACTGGTTGCACTAATGCAGCACAAAGGGGTTAATTAACTGCCACTGGTCGGTCACTAATAGATGAGTGACCAGCAGTGGCAATACATTAACCCCCTCATGCTGCATAATAGAAATACCATTGGTAATTAAATTAACCTCTTGCCAACCCATCACAGTACATATACTGTGACAGGGTGGCAGCGACAGGTGTACGTCAATGCCTGTTTTTGGTGCATGCCCCTCTTCTATCTAATCTAAAATTATTTGGGGGAAAAAGTCATTTTCGGTTTCGGTTTTCGGCCAGGGGCATCCTGCATTTTCGGCCCAAAATTTTCATTTCGGTGCATCCCTAATACATATTTTGGCAGGTGAAGAGAAAAAATTGTTAATCTGGAAATTTTATAGCTGGGCAACTCCTAACCTCATATTGATTAGTTGTTTCAAACTAACAACTACTGCAGTAGGGAACAGTAAAAAAAAAATATATATATCTTTCCAAAATAACTGTTCTGATTATTCGAGGCAATTGAAGGTATTTATTTATTTTTTTTATACATGAGATTACATAGGTATCACATTAATATTACAATTGTACTTTTATGGCAACAAGGGGCGTAACATAGGCAGGCTAAATTCTAATCAGGACTTGAAAGAATGCAAACATGTATTCGTGCCATGTGCGCAATGAGTGCAGTGTGCAATACTTCGGCAAAGCATACAAAATAGAATATTTACAAATTTATATTACTGAGAAAATAAAAATTTTAAAGTAATTTTATCCTCTGAATTCTTGAAGATGTCTCACTATGGCAGGTGAGCAAACATTAAGGTGTCAGTAGCGACTAGCCCCTGAAGTCATTACTGAACATACATGGGATTTTGCTGCCAAATTACTGATGTCAGTTATGCATTGTGCATGCACTGGTCCTCTGACTACAGCACGTATGCTGTCCTTTAATGTGAGGTCAGCAACTAATGACAAGATCCTGGGCATGTGCGGCAGTGACCTTAGAGAATGAATACTACCACGCATGTGTGGGTTCTCGCCACCTCATTGCTGACCTCAATCATACTATACAAGCTTGATAGGTGCACTGTAAAAACAGATGTGCTGAAAACAGTGAATGCTTGGGTGTAGCGGTAACAATCGATAGATGCAAGGCTATAATTTTTAAATAAAGCATTTGTATCATAAATTGCATGACAGTGCTAAAGGATACTAAAACAAAGCTGTATGAGTTTGCTGCTGCTGACCGGGAGGGTACCAGCAACATCCCCCATACTCTTCTAATCCCCATGCGTTGTGCCCCTCCCCCACCCATCCCTCCCCTACAGTTCATCAACTGCCCATCCCCTGAAACCTACACACCCACCCCAATACTGCCACCACCAGGTATCTGCAGCCACGCATGTATGTTCCCTCTCCCAGGTATCACCCCTCACTCTCACCAATGCAACCCATTTGTTCTCAGCACCGCACCTACCATCACCCCAATCCAGTGCTCTTACCAGAATACGTGCCACCATTGCCAACCTTGCCCATTCTGTAAAGACTCAAGAGCATACTTTTGCTTGTGGTATTAAAAAAAAAAAAAAAAAGAAAGGCCTGGAAAATTCCTGCATTCTCTAGTTTTATGTAGAGACCAGAAACAAAATGAACTTAAGACTCAAATCCCTTTGGCAGTGAGAGAATATGCAGGCAGGTTTTCCAGACATACTCGAATCCATTTTAAAATATTCCTTTTTCCTGCTGCAAGCATTTACTCAGTACAGGGTTTCATTTGGAAATTAAATGAACACAGAAACCAGGCCCTGGGTGCAAATCTTATGCCAAGCGTTGAGCATTCGAGGAGACAACCTGCAGGCAGAAGTACTCTCTAAACATCATAACCACACCAATGGAACAAAAGATAGAATCCACTGCGCTCGATCTACTGTTTCACCAGCAGCAGACTTTTTTTTTTTTTTTTTTAAATAAAACACCAAGTTTTGCAAAAACGCTTTAAATGCCAAGTTGAAAAATGATAAGGTCCTATTAGAAATGGCTTGAAGTGTGGTTTGAAGTCTGCTTCAGCCCTCCACAAATTTTGGCTTGGTTTTGAAAATATAACTAACATCACATGTTAAACCAATATAAATGTCTAATAATTAACTCAAGTTATTTACTTTGTACATTTTTTTAGCAACAGTTTTACAAATAACTAAGAGTAATAAAAGCCAAATGGCTGAACATTGATCAAATTGTCATAATAGTTTAGATCAGGTAACAAAAAGGCTGATCCCTTACGCACTCAAAAGGTGCATGCATAAAAAAATATAGGCAATAAAAAATAGAGATATTTGTGATACAGTGTTGTGCTGTGCTGTGTAGATGAAAATAAATAAAAAACAGTGGAATGACTTCAAATCTCAGTAGTAAATCAATAAAATGATGATTGACCTCCCTGGCAGTATTCCCAAGTGTGGCTCGGGGTGGAATTTCAGTGCCATTAGCAGTAATCCCGAGCCACACTCGGGGCACAGCCAGGGAGAAATCGCTGGATCCTGGAAGAGGTTACTTACCTTGTCCCCAGGATTCCGCAATGTATTCTGGCAGTTTGCGGCGGCCGGATCTTTGGCCTGATGCTGTGTGCCCTGGCTTCCGTTCCCTGCGAGCGCCACGTCGGAGGTGGGTGGTACCGGCGGCAAATTAAAAAAGTAAAACACACAAACACACTGATATATTGTAATCCTATTGGATTACATTACTAAATAAATTGACCTTAGTTTGCCCCCCAGTGCCCATGCCTGCAGTTTTACTGTACAGATTATATATATATATATATATATACACATACACACACACTAACTTATTTATATTTATTATATTATAATTTATGATTTTGTGTTTCAAACTTTATTATACCCGAGAAGTCATAAAGAAGAGCGCACAGTAAAAAAAAAATCATATGTAAATAGTTGGTTTGGGCTGCTCATCCTCCAGAATTACATGCAAAATAATGGTACTGTTTTCAGCACCTAAAATCTGAATTATACCGCCAGGGAGGTTAAACTAAAATATTCGATAAATACATAAAAAAATGAAAGAAAAGTGACGACTATTGAGCCAATAATGAAAAGATCAATACTATCCTTCATCATGTGACAAACAGTGAATGTTCAATACAATTATTGTGCAAATCGGCAAGTGACTAAATATTGGATCTTCTGTGCCAACATGCAGTAAATCCAACATAGAGTGTGTGAATCTTCAGTGCAAAGGACACCTATGAGTGCACAAGCTGTTCACCTTACTGCTGTAAGATAACAGCAAAAAAACCCTCTTTGCTAATCCTCCTTTTCCATTTTCCAGTACTTTCAGGGTAACAGTTGTGTCATCTGGATTTCTTTCCCTTTGATGTCAGATTCACTTCATATAAAGTGTGGGTAAGAAAGTTCCATAGCGTGATACCGTTTAAAATGGTTTATTAAATAAAACAGCAGCAACCTACTCACTTGAAAATCTCCTGAAGTGGTCATGTGCAGTGACGCAACGCGTAGGACCTCGGTATACCGGAAGAGACTTGTAGATGAGCTCGGCACTTGTGGATGCAATACACCTGTCAGTTTTTTTAAAAAGGGAGTACCTTGCTGCTGTTTTATTTAATAAACCATTTTAAACGGTATTACGCTATTCAGCTTTCTTACCCTCTTACCCACACTTATATGGAGTGAATCTGACATCAAAGCAAAAGAAATCCAGGGCAGAGGCAGTTATCAGACTTTGTGTCCTCCCCCCATCGACAATGTCATCCTTTTAGCAGAGCAGGAGGCGGGAGAAGCTGCAGATCTGGACAGGGGGCGGAAGCTGCCCAACCTATGTTAACAAGTGGGTTATTACCCACTTATGAAAAAAACCCTGAAGAAAACACACAGGCTAAATGGCACAACTGAACAGCAGGAGGTGAGCGATAACCGTGGTTATCAACTTGCCACAGACCAGTCAGTACTGGTATGCAGCCTGAGGTTGGGGACTTTTGCTCTAGAGAACCAAAAGGACCAAATTATTGCATCTATCTATATGTAAGTGCTATACAACTATAGGGTGGTTAGGTAAGGTATGTCTTTTTGCTGATGACACAAAAGTGTGTAATAGGGTCGATATCCCTAGAGGTGTCTGTCTTATATGGAAGATGATTTGGCATTGCTGTAAGATTGGTCAAAACATTAGAAACTGCAGTTTCTAAATTTAAAAAAATGCACCTAGGGAAAAAGAATCCCTTGAATGAGTACAGTATTTGGGGTACAGTGTTGGCCAGTGCTACAGAGGAAAAGTATTTGGGGGTACATAAATGATTGCCAAATTAGGAAATCGTGTGACCAGGCAGTGGGAAAAGCGATTAGGAGGAATCACCAGAGGGATCACCAGCAGGAGGAAGAGGTTCTGATCCCCCAATATAGATCTTTAGTGAGACCTAATTTAGAAGGGGCCCAGAGACGAGGTAACAAAAATGGTGAAAGGTCTAGGTGATAAAAAGATATCAGGAGAGACTTCAGGAACTTAATATGTCTGGAGAAGAGAAGGGAAAAGGGAAACATGATTGAAACCTTTAAATATATCAAGGGGGTGAAAAAAGGTTCAGGAGGAGATTTTCAATGTGAAACCAAGATCAAGAACACAGGGACATGACCTCAAACTAACAGGAGGAAAGTTAAAAATGAATCTTAGAAAGTATTATTTTACTAACACTTGGAAAAGACTTCCAGCAGTGCCAGTCAACAGTAGGTATATACAAACATGCTTGGGACAAACAAAAGTAAACAAAATAAAAAGGACAGACTAAGAGCCCATTCAGACTAGCGCGACTTGTCAGGCGACCCAGTCGCCTGACAAGTCACGGTCGGTCGCTCGCCATTGAGTAGTACAGGACCCGTTCGAATAGGAGCGACACAAGTCGCTCCGACTTAGAAAAAGGGTCCTGTCCTATTTTGGGGCAACCTGGGAGCGACTTGCATAGACTTCCATTAAGTGAAGTCCCTGCAAGTCGCGCTAAAGTCACAGGTCGCCCCTCGAAGTCGGATCGCGCCAGTCTGAGTGGGCTGTAACTCCTTGAAGATGTGAATCAGTTTGTGTGGCCAACACCTGAGCCACTATGAAGGAATGTGGATGGACACTCAGAGGCCAGCACCAGGCAATAGAAGCCTTCCGTGTGTGATATATCTTCCAAGACATATACTTGCTCGCCATTAACATGGTGGGGATCACCAAAATTCGAAAAAACCCCCTGTCCCCCAAAAACTGGCTTTCAATAGCCATGCCATCAAAGCCAGAGACTGTAAAGCAGGGTGGTAAATCGGACCCTGGGACAGATTCCTCTCGAAAAGGCAACTGCCAGAGGGCGTCTGCGACCAGCTGTACCACGTCAGTGTACTATGGATGACCAGGCCAATCTAAGCTCAACAGAATGACCAGAATCACCTCAGCCTCTATCCTACGGATTAGGCAACAGAGCAGCTTAACATGTAACATGGAACATGTAAATGAGGAAATACTGATCCCACAGTGCCACCATCCATTGCATCTGCCGGGGGTTTAGCAAGTTGCCAGAAAATCCACCTTGAGGGTCATGAAACCACTCCTTGATCCAGCGCCTAACAGAGGTAATCCACCTGCCAATTTTTGATGCTGGGAATGAGCACAGCCGAGAGAGAACATGCTGCTCTGCCCACTGCAGAATGCAGGAAGCTTCCAGCACCGCTGCCACTCTACTCATTACACCCTGATGATTGACATAAGCCACTGTGGTGGCACTGACTGGATCCTGACCAGGAGCCCCCAGAGAAGGTCCGTGGAAGGAAAGAAAATTAAATCATCAATGACTTACCAGTTGCAACATAGGGTTTTGCTTTAATTAAGGAATGCTGGGTAAAAAAAAAAACAACTCATGCTGACTGGTTTTCCCTGTCAGATAGAGTATGTTGTGGGTCTGTGGACACACCGTTATCTGCAAATACATTTTAGCCTTCGTGGTTGTAAATGAGAGACATTTTACACTACATGTATACAAGGTATTACTTTGAACAAGATCACATACACAACAGAATATACATTTATGAAAACAGATTAAAGACCTCTAAAATTGAACAACTCCTTTGGGTCTTAAAGTAAAATTTATACAAATAGCCATAGCTAAACTAAAAATATCCCACACTCCAGCCTTGATCCTTCCTAAGGATGTAAGCAAACATAGCTTGCCACTGGAGACAAATTATTTCATGGCTAGACAATGTATAGACAAGCAAAATAGAGATCAATAAGCCTTAAGAGTCTTTTTATTTTTTCATACTCTGAGAAAGAAACAAACAGGCAAGCATGCTAATGACCTTATACAAAATAAATGGCAGGTTATAATTTACATGTGCATGGACAGACTACAAGTCCGGCTCCAGCAACTAATGAACAAAATGTTAAAATAGCTTGAGTGCATCTCTAATAAAACAAGCACTTGAGATTCACACCAACAATGATATTTACTTTGAGAATGTATCTAGGTTTTAACACCTAAAATCCTTAAACACATAGGTCAGAATTACAATTTTATGTCCAATCAATTTTTCTTGAAAAAAATAAAACAAAATGACAAAGGAAAGCAAAGAAAGATCAAAAGATTGAGTCAAAAAGAAAACCTCACTAAGTACAAGCATGTGGCATGGAATTCTAGCGTGGGACTTGCCTCCATATGTGTTTTTTTTTTTAAATACATTTCTTGAGTAGTCACAAAGGAGTCTGAGGTCTGGCAATGTGTACTTAATCAGCCCTTTTTCGTACTGCTTTCTCACTTCTCTTTTTCTCCCTTCATATTGTGACTGTCCACACAGGGCAAGATCAGGTTTTATATATATATATATATATATATATATATATATATATATAAAAATTTTTTTTTTTTATTAATTTCAATTCAGTGTACATGAAACAAGTTTTTAAAAAGCAAGAATACATCACAACTCACAGTTGCTATAATTTCCCTCTATATCCGAAAGGCCTATAAACTCTCCCTCCCCATTTCTTCTACCCCTTGTTTCCTTTATTGTACCAATTCTCCCACCTCTCCGTTAACATTTACCCAACTAGAATGCGCCATGACAGGGAAAGGTGGAACCTGACCTTTAATTGAATAGGCCTGAGTCACTGTCTGTCTGATCCATCTGGAGAGGATAGCTGAAGAAGCGGTGAGCCCTTTTTTTGGTCCGTCAGTAATCACAAAAAGCGAGTCTGACCTCCAACAAGGCAGACCTTGGCAACGCCAAGGGGGGGGGGGGGGTGTGCCAAGGGGAGCACTCACAGCAGGATCTAGTGCAAAGCAATATTATAAGCTGGCCCTGCATCTTTCACCAGGTGAGACAGGTACGGTCCTCCAAGGCTTTGTTGAGGAGTCAACCTAACTGGAATGTGCAAGAAAAGCTGCAGTGGGTATTGTGCAGCATAAAAGAATAATCATGTTAACAGAATCCGAGGAAAACCTCCACAGACGGTAAGGACACTAGTTTAAAAAAAAAAAACCTGAAGCTAAGAGTATGAAGAAGAATTATCTAGGGGCATCACAGCATTTTTTTTTTCATCAGTGCCCAATAACTTGAAGGGAGCTACAAACAACCCAATCAAAATGGTTAAAAAGACTTTGTCTTATACTGTATGATGTAGAAATGGGCATTTTGGGCAATATGATGTATCTGCTAAAGGTCACAGCAAATGCAAACAGACAGCTAAATACGAGCATTAAACAATATGAGTAGTCTGTGTGCTACATGCTACATTTGGTATGAGTGAATTCTAGAAAATAGTGGTTCAGCTCACAAGATAGCGACTTCTGGAGTTTAGCTCATGGGTGTCTACCAAGTTGGGATAGGGTAACCTCTTTATGCTGAGAACACAAGACAAAATGGGACCACTCTCTCATATATATGACCACATATTAAAAACATAGAACTAGTCTATGTTCAATATCCATTGAGTGAATTCATTGCGATAGAAAATCAGGGTGTAGCATTCCCGACATGTTTCACCATTATATATATCCCTTATTTTTTGGCACTAAAGATATTTTGATAAAATACATCAAAGACAATATGGTTCCATGGGGTTTACGCATTCAGATCTTGCCAAACCTACCTGAGATTGAGGCAGATCTGAAATCAAAATCGGAAATGAACTTGCAACTTTCTTTGTTCAAAATTATGGATCTTATTTGTGAACAATTCACACAAGAAAAGCTCTTTAGACATTGAAATACAGAAATGGTATTCAGACAATAAGGGGTTAACCTCAAACCCACATTTTTCCCAAAAAGAAGCTATGTTGAAATCCCAATTAGAGACCTAGGTTAACAAGATTCCAAAAACAAAATTAGAAATTCACAAGGGATAGAGCTGCATATGACTCTGGTTATGCGTATAAGTGGAATTCCAAACCTTTCAATAGGTGAGGAACTGAGAAAAATAATACCCCTGCTAACTATGATGGTGATTACAATGACTGATAATTCTTCTAATTCTTCTTCTGTTTCTTCCACTCAAGCAGGCTCCTCACAAGACTCTTCAATCACTAATGCCTCCAAAAAATGTAAAAGGTGGTGGGGATAAAGTGCACCTTCCTATACCTAAATCAAATCAATCGTCCAAACAGTCACAGAACTCAAAATAGATATAATACTAGAGGCAACCTTTCAATCCCCCCACAAATGTGCCACCTTCTTTCACTTCCATTTCTAATTCCACTGGTAGTTTAAACTCAACTTTAACACCTCTGACTTAACACTCAGAATATTACGACCAAGGTAAGCAATGTTGTATGCAATTTAACCAGTTGCCGACCGCCCACCGCAGATCTACATGATTTTGTGCACACTGTCTCTGCGGCACCCGTGCGCCGCGGCGATTGCCGCCGGCCTCCCGCAATCGTCAGATAAACTGACAGAAGACCAGCCTGCTTATGTAAACAAAGCAGGCAAGTCTTCTGTCACACAGGCAGGGAGAGATCATAAGTTTCAGCTAAACTGAAAATTTTTCTATCTCCATTGAAACTTGAAAAGACACTAATATAGGCTTAAACAAAATTGCTGGCTGGCACCCTGTGGTGATATATTATATATATATATATATATATATATATATATATATATATATACATACATATATAGTGACCTCAGTTGCATGGCACACACCCTCCAAATGGTGGTAAATGATGGTCTGTCAAACCAGAAAGCATTGCTTGACATTATTAGCATGCTTAAGTAGTGCGCAGACCATTTCCACCATTCTATTCTTGCCAAGCAGCGAATTTTAACCTTAATGTTAAAATTGTTAAGTTTTACACGTTCAGTAACAGATTTTTGTCAAAATTTTTGTTTATTTTGCAAAATGTACAAAAAATATCGGCCGATAGTGATATGCAATGGCCAAAATATGGGTATCGGCAACGAAAAAACCAATAAAGTTAGATCACGAATATATATATATATATATATATATATATATATATATAATTAACCATTTGAAATAAAGCTGTGACTAGGATTACCCACCCCTGTCATGGATTACCCCTGGGTACTGCTGTGTGTACTGCAGGCCGGTGGGTACTGGCTGGTACTGCTGTGTGTACTGCTGGCTGGCGGGTACTGCCAGCGAAGTATGAGGAGCGGCACAGAGCCGATGCTTCCTGTAGCTCTGCTCTCCTCAGTCTCCTTCCACAGGCGGAGTGCATTTGATATCACTCTGCCTGTGACAGAATGGAGCCAGTGTAACGTGAGAATTACCTACCCCGTGAGAATTACCTACCCTCGTCACTTCCGGCCAGAAACAGCTGAGCAGCGCAGCAGTGCGCATGCTCAGAGCCCCGGATACCTAATGGAAGAACAGAGGAGCTTACTAGTGCGCATGCGCACTAGTATGAAACGATCCTGGTGTACCGTGAAAAAAACCTACCGACGCGGCGCTTACATAAAACAGCTGTGCTGAAATACGAGTCATCTCCGCTCCTGTCCTGGTCACTTCCCTGCTCTCGGCAAGTAAATATAAAAGCGGCTTTCGGCTCCGTGATGTATGTTTTCATACAGCCGCCGCCGCTTTTATATTTACTATCCGAGAGCAGGGAAGTGACCGGGACAGGAGCGGAGATGACTTGTATTTCAGCACAGCTGTTTTAATGTACCCGCTGCATTACATACAGTGCCGAGTACCGGAAGTGACGAGGGGTAGGTTTTTCTCACGGGTAGGTAATTCTCACGGAACACCGGAACTACACAGGAAGCATTGGCTCCATTCTGTCAGCTGAGCTCTGACATAGACAGCCGTGATATCGCTCAGGTGTCAGCCAGACATCCGAAGTCTCTGGCATGCGGGCTGCAGCTATGTGTCATACCCAGACACATATAAACACAGAGAATAGTCAAAATTAGGGATTGAGATTGTGGGGGGGGGGGGGGGGTGGACGGGCTAATCGAGATCCCGATTTCTATACGATTAATCAAGCAGCTCTACTATAAACACATATTAGCAAGTCGTGTAAATTCCAATCAGAGTTTAATGTCCTAATAAATCATGTGCCCCCTCCTATGCCAACTTGGGGGGCACATGATTTATTACGACATTAAACTTAAACTTTTTCTATTAAAGATGGTCATCAATGACTACAATCTTAAATTTACTATGAATTATGATCAAAGGTCAATTTCCTGTCTGGATATTGTGATTACATCAACAATGATGGTAGCATTGGCATACAATACAATTCTTCTTGCGACCAGTTCACACCCCGATCTTTAAATTTCCAACATTCCCTACAGCCAATATCTTAGGATAAAACAATTGCACTAAACCCTTGGATTTTGAGCAAGAGGTTAAAGCTCTGCAAAACAATCTTCAAAACAGAGGATACAGCAAATACTGTCTGAAAAAAAGCATACAATCGGGTGAAAGATAGCAACAGATCACAGTTAATACATCAAGTCAAAACTAAGACCGGTCCTATTACTACTAGACTCCTTACAAGATTCATAGGTCAACATGAGACTGTACGTCAGATAATGACTAAATGGGTACTTATTGCAGGCTGACAATACTGTATCCAAGTACATTGGCCAACGACCTGAAATCACCTATAAAATCAAAATCCTTAAAGGACCAATTGGGGCAAAGTCGCCACTTCTATAAAAAGGAAGGCCATTCAGTGAAAATGGGCACTGCACCCTGTGGTAGGTGCAATTTTTGCCCTCTCCATTCCAATTCCACCACAGTCATTTTGCCTAATGGGCGTGGATATACCCCACAGTTCTATGCTGACTGCCAAACCTTGGGTGTCATATACCTCATGCAATGTGATTGTGGCGTTTATGTTGAAAAGACTCAATGGACCGTTTTTCAACACATTCAAGATCATGTGTCACTCATTTCCAAAAAACGACTTGAAAAACACCAAATCAGTCGTCATGTAGGACTATATAACCATTTTGTCTTCTCTTTCGTCCATTTTTTTACCCTAGAACATGTACCGATTTACAAAAAGGGTAGGGGAAGGTGACCGACTCCTACTCCAATGTGAAACTAAATAGATTTTGTCTTTACAAGCAGCAATCTCCAGGGTTAAATGAATCCATACGTTTCAAACCCTACTTGGAATTTCTTCTCAGCCATACTGCTGTACTCTTAAGTGCCACTGTTTTTTAGCAATACACAGATTAAACTAATAATATCCCGGGCACTGTCCTAATAAACATTTGGACATTTGTCAATAGTGATTGTTCAAGAGCATCCTTGGTCATCCAAAAATAAGTTTCTCTTGGGTGCCCCTTTATACATTTATAAGGAGTTTTTGTCTTTGGACTGGGTGACAGAGGCCGATTACCATGTAAACTGTATGGATACCCAGGCGCCTAATGGGGGTGATCGTCTGGTTGACCTGGGTGGGGTCTAACCTTGGACACATGCTTGGGATTCTTCTCCTAGCCTTTCTCCTTATCCTGTCCTTGCTATATACATTTCCCACTCAATATTTAAACCATTTAGAATTTACTATTTTTTTAATTCATTTCACTATGTGTTTTGCAGATAATCCCCAATAGGCTTGTTTGGCATAGTAATAAGTGAACCATCTTTGTTATTTGTCCACTAGATGGCTCTATTACATTGGGGCCGTGATCATAATATTTTCTTAGTGGCAACAGAGTCTTGTTGGGTCTCCTACCCAAGAGTGGACTGCATATGCGTCCTCCCCGTGTGTGGGGAGCTGGAGTGATGGTGGCGTCCCCCTTGGCATCCACGCTGTGACGTTATTACGTCCGGCTTGACGGGAGGGGTAAATCTGGAAGCAGGCATTAGCAGCAATCAGTGTCGGCGGGGAGCTGTGGAATGTTGATCACAACAGAGTGCAAAGCAAGATTTAAAACTGAGACATTTTATATTTCGGGATAACTTTCCCCTTGGAGTGGCGGAGACATATGTCACTCATACCTCCGTCCTTTTGCTCCAGTATATTGCTGCCAAATATCTATGCAGTCTTTACTGATTTGAGTGTTGGGAGCGATCTATATTGAATAGTGAATATCTACCCACTCAGGAACTTTTATGCTGCAATATATTCTAAAATAAAGAAACCGGTACAGTATTGATTATTCCACTTCTAATTTTTCTGAAGCATTTAAATGTAATGCGGATATATAATTGCAGCTCATAAAAATATACTTAAGCTTATCTCAAATATGTTTTCAGTTTCCTTGTGCTCATTTTGATTGCCCCTCCTGCGGTTGACTGCAATATTGGCTATCACATGTGGGCCTTGAGATTGGGACACCTTTGTTTCCCTTCCTGCCTTTGATACACAAGCTGGACACCACATTTATGTTTCAGCCCAATTTCTAAGCACTTTTGGTAAGATGCTCTTAAATAATTTCTAGCTGAATGCCCAATTGTAATATTTAATTGCTGTTTGTATGGAACAGATTTTTTCATACTTTTCAATATTGAATAATTGATATTTTTGTATTATTTATCCATACACCTTTGTCTAGAATAATTTAACTTTCTTTATTCATATGTATTTGTATACTTATTTTGTCTTCTTTTTTGAGTTCTATGTGTAGATGTAGCAAAATATATCCCCTGAAGAAACCAAATTAATGGTGAAACATGTCGGGATTGCTACACTGCGATTTTCTATCGCAATGAATTCACTCGATGGATATTGAAAATAGATTGGTTCTATGTTTTTCATAGGTGGTAATTTACTTCATAGGTGGTAATTTATATGTGTTTTTTTTTTTTTTCAAAATAGGAATAAAATTATTGAATTTTTGATTTTTTGAGTTATTGGCCCCTTAAAAATCAAAGCTCAGTTTCTGAGAGTGGTCCCGATTTGTCTTGTGTTCTATGCATTTAGGATGCAGTGCCTTTGAGACATTCCTCAATCCATTCTTGTTCTGTTCTTTATGCTGAGTTTAAGCCAAGTGTTACATAGTTACAGCTAGTTCCTATGACTTAAATTCAGAAAAAATATGCACATTCATTCTTGCTTTGACAATATTTTCTGTAATCTGCCATGTTAAACTAATATAAAACATGTCTGAGGTAACAAATTAAGAGTGTGAGTTTAAATGAACTTTCAAATGTCAAGGAAAAAGTGTGTGTGAAACTAATTATTACTTTTTGTGTTTCACAGGTGAAGTACAAGAGTAAGAAAATAAACTAGATTTTAAAAATGAACAACTGTGCATTTATGTCTGTCAAGGTGATAAAGCGAACTTTCCTTTGGGTCGGATTTACTTGGCGCCATTGAAAAAAAAAAACACTTTTTTTAGTAGAAGCTTGAAATGAGACGCTGTGGGACCTCTGCACCAAGTGCCATTGAAAACAGATGACTGGCACAGGAACAGCTCTGGAAACCAAAAGACATCCCCAAAAACATTACTGAGATAGGCAGAGCTCAGCAGTTATACGAAAGAATTTACAATGTAAACTCAGCGGATTGCGTAGTTCGTAACATCTATGGGGACCGTGTATAAAAGCCTTTAACCACCAATGACGCCAACTTTTTAAAACGTCTCAGCAGCAAGAACCTGTGGACTCTGCAGCAGTATAACTATATGGCAGCTATGCCACCCCTGTTACTTATTATAAACATCAAACACGTTTGAATCTTATTATCTGACTTCTGAACAATATATCTTTTTTTTTTAATAAAAAGAAAGTATTTATATTTTCATTATATATATATATATATATATATATATATATATATATATATATATATATATATATATATATATATACACACACACACACACACACACACATATACATACATACACACATGCACACTATATATACACAAACCCACATACAGGACTAAAATCCCAGTGGCCCACAGAAGTTTAGCGTGCAGCTCAGGCTCTTGTAGTAATTGCATCCTGGCACCTGGGCTACCACCCGCATGCTTTCACATGCCCTACGAAACCCCGCTATGTATGGGCATAGCAGGTGTCGCTGAGTAGAGGGGGGGGGGGGGGAAGAGCAGAACGCACACATGTCCGCTCGCCTCCCCTTCTCGGTATGTCACTTCCGAGTCCCAATTAATTAAGTGTGATGCATTACATTCAGCAGAGCACCGGGGGGACATGTAGGGTCTTTTAGACTTTAGAGATCTCATTAAAGATAATTTTTCACCAAAAAAAATCATCACATAGGGGACTTTCTTGTGATAAAAAAAATTAAACAAAAAAAGTGCTACTAAACCATAACAGTAAAATCAGTCTTGTATATGCAGCAAAGCATGCTTGTTCTATTCACTGTGGAACCTTAGGAGTTAATCCTCTGCATTGT
Source organism: Pelophylax lessonae (assembly GCF_965119305.1). Taxonomy (NCBI): domain Eukaryota; kingdom Metazoa; phylum Chordata; class Amphibia; order Anura; family Ranidae; genus Pelophylax; species Pelophylax lessonae. The sequence goes on along the minus strand of NC_138776.1, from coordinate 173,298,566 downwards.
GTAAAAAGGCTGTTTAATCCCGTCTTATCTGATCCTCCCCTTCTTCCAGTCCCCAAACCATCTCCTGATCGAAGAAGCGCTATGGGGCAAACAGCACATACTCAGTTTGGTGTGTATTGCTAGAGAGTTTTTCTTGGGGGAGTGCATGTGATCAGCAAAGGGCCAATCAGCACTGTCCAGACAGCAGGTGTTAAATGTGCTACCCATAAGATTTGTTACTTAAAAAGAAAAAAAAAAAAAAAAAAGGCTCCTAAATTCAGAGGAAATTTGTCGTCGAGCCCTGTATATTATGTATATTCAGGCAGGTAGGCCATCATAACAGTTGTTGGGGAGACTAAAGCAGTAGTAAAAAGGAAAGGCTAACAAACAAGGTTTAAAGCCTTGCCTCCCCACTTGTGGTAAACATGCTGCATGCTTTTTCAATAAATCACAGCATAAACACCCATTATGTCACTTCTTCAGCGCAGTCATGTGTTTGCACCACTCTGTCCACTATGTGTCGGTGAAAGACTTGCTGCGGCTGAAGGAAGGGAAAGCTCTACCCCTTCGCAATAAACAGCATAACACGAGCAGGTGACATCACGGCCCAGTGACTTACTATAAGCCCCTTTGTTAAGCCTCTCAATGACATGCCCCATTAGATACTAAAAATCTTAGTAAAATGATCATTAAAACGTTATTAAATCCAAAACCAATCGTGTAATATATTGCAGCTTAATCATTACATGCGGTGGCTTGCACTTTTTTTTGGGGCTGTTTCTCTGCTAAAGGTACCAAGGCCAACTTTGCCACATTGAGGGGTCATGCAATGTAAAATCTTGGATGAGAACCTTCTTCCCTCAGCCAGAACCCTGAAGATGAGTCTTCCAGCATCGCAATGACTCAAAACATACCGCCAAGGCAACAAAGGAGTGGCTCAAGAAGAAGCAAATTAAGGTCATGGAGTGGCCTAGACAGTCTCCAGACCTTAATTCTATAGAAACTTTTTAAACTTCGAGTTGCAAAGCGACAGTCAAGAAACCTTAAAGGCCAAGTTCACCTTTGTTCACTTTTTTTTTTTCTAAATTCCAGCTCCTTTATGTATCAATACCCCATTAATGACGTGAAAAAAAGTTTGTTTGAAATTTTAGCAAAATTATTAAAAATAAAAAAAATGAAAAAATTCACATGTACATAAGTATTCACTGCCTTTGCTCAGTACTTTGTTGAAATTCCTTTGGCACAAATTACAGCCTCAAGTCTTTTTGAGTATGATGCTACAAGCTTGGCACAGCTATTTTTTGGCAGTTTATTCCATTCTTTTGCAGGACTCTCAAGCTCCATCCAGGTTGGCTGGGGAGCGTCGGTGCACAGCTATTTCAGATCTATCCAGAGATGTTAAATCAGGTTCAAGTCTGGGCTCTGGCTGGGCCACTCAAGGTCATTCACAGAGTTGTTACATAGCCACTCCTTTGTTATCTTGGAGTGCTTAGGAGTGTTGTCCTGTTGGAAGATGACCCTTTACCCCAGTCGGAGGACCAGAGCACTCTGAAGAAGGTTTTCTCTGCACATTGCTGAATTCATCTTTCCATTGATCTTGACTAGTCGCCCAGTTCTTGCTGCTGAAAAACATCCCCACTGTACTGTAGGGATGGTATGGGCCAGGTGACGAGCGGTGCCTGGTTTTCTCCAGATATGATGCTTGCCATTCAGGCCAAAGAGTTCAATCTTTGTTTCATCAGATCAGAGAATTTTCTCATGGTATGAGTCCTTCAGGTGCCTTTTGACAAACTACAGGCGGGGCTGTCTTCTGCCTTTTACTGAGGAGTGGCTTTGGTCTGGCCACTCTACCATACAGACCTGATTGGTGGAGCACTGCAGAGATGGTTGTTCTTCTGGAAGGTTTTCCTCTCTCTACAGAGAAAACGCTGGAGCTCTGTCAGACTGACCATGAGGTTCGTGGTCACCTCCCGGACTAAGACTCTTCTCGCTCAGTTTGGCCGGGTGACCCGCTCTAGGAAGAGTCCTGGAGGTTTCAAACTTCTCCCATTTACGGATGATGGAGGTCACTGTGCTCATTGGGGCGTTTAACGCTGCAGAAACATTTCTGTACCCTTCCCCATATCTGTGCCTTGATAAAATCCTGTCTCGGGGGTCTACAGATAATTCCTTGGACTTTATGGCTTGGTTTGCGCATTGATGTGCCCTGTTAACTGTGCAAACTTATATAGACAGATGTGTGCCTTTACAAATCATGTCCCATCAACTGAATTTACCAAGGTTGGACTCCAATCGAGTTGTATAAACACCTCAAGGATTATCAGTGGAAACAGAATACCGATATTCAAAAAAGGGCAGAGGCATGTCCAGGGATATTATAGGCCGGTCAGTCTGACATCGATAGTATGTAAACTTCTGGAGGGGATGATAAGGGACTATATTGTAGAGTTTGCTAAAGACAATCTCTAAACATTCTACAAGGAGGTGAGCTGTGAGCTAAATAGGGGGAGATCAGTGGATGTGGTGTAGCCGGATTTCGCTAAGGCGTTTGATACAGTTCCCCACAAGCACTTAATTTATAAAATAAGGTCTGCAGGCATCGACCACAAGGTTTGTTCTTTGATACAGAACTGGCTAAAAGGGCGTGTCCAAAGGGTGGTAATAAATAGCGCATACTCAGACTGGTCTGGGGTGGTAAGTGGGGTCCCCCAAGGCTCAGTCCTGGAACCAACCCTGTTCAATTTATTCATAAACAGCATTGAGGACGGGATCAGTAGTTCTATACAAGTTTTTGCAGATGACACAGAATTGGGCAGGGCAATAACTGCACAGCATGAGGCAGGAGACAGATATCCTACAGAATGTCCTGAACAAAATATGAGTGGGCAACGACATGGCAAATGAGGTTTAATGTGGAGAAGTGTAAGGTTTTGCACTTGGGGACTAAAAACATAAAAGCACAATACACTTTAGGGGGGGGGACCTTTGGGGGAGTCAAGAATGGAGAAAGATCTGGGAGTCTTGGTAGAGGATAGACGAAGCAATAGCATGCAATGTCAAACGGCAGAATATTAGCATGCATAAAGAAAGGGATGAATCTGACACTCCGCTTTTCCCCCTACCCCCTCCCCTTTATATCCCTGTCACTTTATCCTCTTTCCCGCTTCGGGAAGTCATATATTTTGCGCAGTTTATTATTATGCTTACTTCATTGGTGAGCAATGTTCCTTCTGAGTACCACCCTCACACACTAGTGTATTCACGCATTATCTTTCCCATGCTGCCGGATATGTGAATTTTACAAAACATAGTTATAAGTTATGGACTGTTGGCAGTGTTATTTGATTATGGACTCATGTTGATATTGCACACTACTCTAACGAAGTTACCGTATTGAATGCATCTTTTGCTTTCCCTCTACTCTATTTCTTTCATGTATACGAAAGGTATGTTTCTGTTGATACATCTTTCTTAAGTTCTAATGAGTGTGACATTTATTTGTATTATGCTTGAATTAATAAAGAAAGATTTGATTAAAAAAAAAAAAAAAAAAGGAATGGATTCCAGGAGATAAAACTATAATCCTACCACTATATAAAACTCTGGTCCGACCGCATCTGGAGTATTCTGTCCAGTTCTGGTCGCCAGTCCTCAGGAGGGATGTGTTGGAGCTGGAGAGAGTCTAGAGAAGGGCAACTAAATTAATTAGGGGATTGGAAGACCTCAATTATGAAGAGCGTCTACAAGCGCTTAATTTATTCTCCCTGGAGAAGAGACGCCTGAGAGGGGACATGATAGCAATTTATAAATACCTCAATCGTGATCTCAGCATAGAAAAAAAGCTATTCAGTCGCAAGGAATGCATGAGGACTCGAGGACATACAATGCGATTAGAGAAGCGTTTTGACCTCAGGCAACGCAGGGGGTTCTTTACTGTTAGGGCTACAAGAGTGTGGAATTCTCTACCACAAGAGGTAGGTTCTGCAGGAAGTATGGCTACTTTCAAAAGACTCTTAGACGTACATCTCAAGGATCAGAGCATTAAGGGGTATGAGAGATGATTACGGCCACGCGCGCCTACACAGGATGAACTGGATGGACTATTGTCTTTATTCAACCTCGACTACTATGTAACTATGTAAGAATGCACCTGAGCTCAACTTTGAGTTTAATGGCAAAGATTGTGAATACTTATGTACATGTGATTTATCTGCTTTTTATTTTTAATAAATTTGCAAAGATTTCAAACAAACTTCTTTCATGTTGTCATTAGGGGGTATTGTTTATAGAATTTTAAGGAAAATAATGCATTTAATCCATTTTGAAATAATGCTGTAACAAAATATGGAAAAAGTGAAGCGCTGTGAATACTTTCCTGATGCACAGTATAGTATTAATGTACTTGTTTTGCAAAAATATCAAAGCTTTCCATTTTCTACAAAAACAACTCAGTGTCTTCATGGAGGTTTCAAAGCAAATATAAATTACTGCTGCCTTACTTCCTGGGCAGACTATAGGTCATGACACAGGAAGAAGTTCCCCAGCTAACCTCATTAGCAAACACCCTGCATCATCCACCCTCCTACCTACCCATTTCCAGGTACATGTTTTTTAAATGAAATGCAATCAAATCAGTGATCACCCGTCTCACTAAATACACAGCCATCAGTTTTTTTTCCCTGTCTTAACTTTAATCGTGCATAGATCGTTCATTTGGCATTTTGAAGTGTGCAAGAAATGAGAGAAGAGAACAGCCTATGGAAGAGCTGTAATATTGAAAATAGGGGGAGGAGTGTGCCCTGGGTTCTGTAAATCTGGTTTTACAATCTCCTTTAGATCTACCATTAACTCTGTAGTGCAAGGGCCTGTGATTGGATAAACAGTGAATGGATAGATTGGTAATCCTAATCCCTAGTTCTGGCAAATCTAAATAATGGAATTGTACGGAGATTGTACAATCAGACTGCATGGTGTATGGCCATTTTTATACAAGTACACAGGAGGGAGTGGACAGAAACACTCAGCTGTCAAGCCCTGTTCGCATCTCTGCATCTGTCACATTGCCACAGGTGGGGTTTTTTTTGGAAGCATTTTCACTCATCACGCATAGGGCAGCCCATCCACCTGAATGAATTGCCTTATATGCAACAATTCCCCATATTTAGAGCGGAGCTTGGAGCGTTTTATTTACTGTCATTTTTGGTGCGGCGCATTTCTGAAATGCAAGGAGACGCAGAGATGTGAATGGAGCCTCTTTGTTCTTGTGTTAGCGCATCAATTTAACTTTCAGAACCCATTCCCATCTAGCATAGTGGAAGTGCACATTTTGTGGCTCGATTTTCCTGTGACACACATAGGGCAGCCTGTTGATTTGAATGGGCTGCGCTACATGAGGCTCATGGGACATTTTGGCGTGTTGTGGGTTGCACACTTACTGTGCACTTTGCAGCATTTGTCACTAGTTTTTTTCACATGGCAAAATGTGTGTTTGCTTCGGTGTTTTAAGTGCCATTAGTTAAATGGCACTAAAAGCGCAACTAGTAGTTTTAGGCGTATAAAGATGGCCATACACTATACAATCTCCTTTAGATTTACCAAATTTATATAATAGCACACATCTATCCAACCACTCTATTCAATCAGACATGCCCTTGCACTACATAGGTGATGGTAAGGTTAAAGTTAAGGCGGGGGGGAATTAAACTAAAAAATACATGCAGCTGGAAATAGGTAAATGGGTGGGTAGGTAGTAGGGTGGATGAAGCAGGGTGTGTGCTAATAAGGTCAGCTGGTCCATTCCTTCCTGTGTAATGACAAAGTCTGCCAAGGGAGTAAAGCCCCGTGTACACGTACCGATTGTCGGCCGTAAATATTTCGGCCGACGACCGATCGGCCGATTGTAGGCTTGTTAGTATGATGCTTCCGACAGCCGACAGCGCATTTTCGGCCGAACAGAATCTGGCATGCAGGCATTAAAATTTTTGTTGGCCAACACCAGAACAGCCGATTGTTCGCCAGTCAGTACAGATTTCGGCCGACAGACAGCAGATTTGCAAGACTGGGCATGCTCAGAAAAGAAAAAAACGACAAGGAAAGTTAACCATAACATGACATCACTTCTGCAGTCGGCTGTTGGCCGACAAAATTTGTGTGCAGTCTTTTGCAGTTTTCAACAGACACGACAGCCCTGGACAAAAGACGGCCGATCTTTCGGCCGACGATCGGTACGTGTGTACGGGGCTTTAGGCAGAAGTAATCGATACGTGTTTTGAAACATCCATGACAGGTGTCCTTAGAATTGATGGAAAGACGTTTATATTTGCAAAAGTGGTACAATACATGAATGTTATATTGGTACACAGGGTAGCTGGAACAAAGGTGAACTTCTCCTTTAAGGATTTAGAGACGATCTCTAAAGAAGAGTGGACCAAAATCCCTCCAGAGATGTGTGCAAACCTGGTTACTAACTACAAGAAACGTCTTACCTCTGTGCTTGCCAACAAGAGTTTCTCCACCAAGTACTAAGTCATGTTTTGCTTGGGGATCAAATACCTATTTTACTCACTGAACTGCAACTCCATTCACAACTTTTGAATCATGTGTTTTTTCTGGATTTTTGGTTGATATTCTGTCTCTTTCATTTAAAATACACCTATGATAAAAAATTATAGACCCTTTATTTCTTTGTAAGTGGGCAAGCTTAAAATTCTGCAGGGGATCTAATTATTTTCCCCACTGTATAAAGCAGAATCCAAGCATATTACAAAAAAAAAAAAAAAAAAAAAGAAAAAAAAAGGACTACCTACATACCTGATCCTCCGAGTTGCTAGACAGGTCCCCATGGCGTCTTCCCCCTCCTCTCCTGCAGAAGAAAATCCGGACAATACAAACATGCTGCAGATTTCCGCAAAGCAATCTCCCACACCTGCAGGGCTCACAGCAATCTATTGTAATGTCAAGTGCCCACAGAAAAATGCAAGTAGCGTTAATGTGTCGGAAAGATGGGAATGTGTGAATGTGCAAGTAGGCATCCTTGATGTCCACAGGGAACAGGTGGTTTCTCGGATGGAGGGAAGCAATGACAGGCTGGGAGGATACCAAAAATCATTTATGTACTCGGAAAAGGGTGTTGATAACCAGTTGAGTATAGGGTGGATTGTCCCTTTATTTTTTGGATAGTGAAAAGATTTGAATAGAAACCTTGAAAAGTCTCCTTTTCCAGGACAAGGACTATGACCCCTTGAGAGAAAACAGCTCTAGAGCAGCATGAAGGTTCTCCAGTCTTTGTAGGAATCACTTAGTATATATGGGCATTGAGGGGGTTACCAGATTATTTCTGATTTTCTAATAGCTCTGGCCTCAGCCTGCCCCCACACATTGACACAATAAGTATATATTTTCCTGTTTTCCATTCCTTCCGTGACTGTGACAAAGCGCATGAACGCGAAACGTGTCGTCACAGCAAAAGAGGGGCTTGCGTTCCACTTGGCCCATGGGCCTCCATCCCTCTCCACACCTCCCGTTGGCACGTACATCATCCCGAAACGATGACCTGCCAGCTTGGCTTCCCAGCCGGCCGTATCCTCTGTTGTGGCCGACAGTGACTCCACACAGCCATGTTAGGCTTTCCAGCCCGCTCTTCCTGCACACCATCCCATCGTGGACAAAAGTGACATATGCAGACCCACCAGTGCAGTCTGGTCCTGAGTCTTCAGGAGTTTTCCCTTTCCCTTTGCATAGGTCTTCATTCACTTTGCATGGACTTGGCGCCCTCAATGCTCCATCTTTTTGTCCGGTTGGTGTTAACCCCTCTATGCCCATGAGTATTCAGTGTATCATAGCCTGCTTTTTTAAATAACTTTTATTCTTATTAACTTTTTTTTTTTAATAACCTACAGCCTTTATTTAATGGCATCTTTGACTGTTTTTGCTTCATACTTCATTATCTAATCCATTGAGCATGGTTTCCCATGTTGCCTTCTGTAAGGATGTTAGCAAGTTAGACAATATGTAGCATGGTGGAGGCAGAAATTGAAATTCTACTTCGTAGACCTTTCAGACCCAAAATATCAGAAACGTCCTGAGACCAGACAACTGCAAAGACCAACAGGCCCTTTAACTCTGGCAAGTGGGGCCATTCCCTCATTATGAGCATGACTTGCTTGCACACGAAGAGGATTTAGGGGGTCAGGACTTGCGGCAGAACCAAGTTCTAGGTTTTGCTTTGGAGGTCTGAAACTCTTTTTAGCCATAAAAGTAGAGTGTTTTACCGATGGAGATTCTTCCTTTTCCTGGGTCTAAAGGGTACGCTTCCCCCAGCCGGTAACATTGTTAATGAAGTTGTCTAGGAACATGCCAAAGAGGCATAAGCAGAATGTTTTTTTGGCACTGATACTCCACCAACAAATATTTTAGCCAAAGGATACCTTGCAGATTTAAAGGAGGCACAGTCCAGATATTTGGCGTATATTTATAATAAATCTGTCAACACGATAGAATAAGGACACAGATCAAAAGTCAAAGTCTTGCAGGCTTTAGGAACACCTCCAAAGGGGACTGCTGGGTAAAAGGTTTAAGCAAAGCAAGAATCACTTCTGGGTTAGGCCAATCACTATACAGGTCCAGATGCAATAGGGAATGCACTGAAAATTCTTAACATGTTGAGGGCTCTTTGGAGAACCTGAGCTAGTCACTTCCAATGTACCTGATGCAGACAGCAGCTCAAAACTTAGGCATATACAGACAGTGTCAATAAGGGAAGAGATGGTATCCTAACATTTTGGAAAAATATCTGCTGACTACAACATCTCATCTACCATGTCTACAATCCTTCCCCTCCTCAGCTGACTGTGCAAAAGCAACTGCAGCCTCAGGGAATTCAGAGACAAACTAGTGCAGAAGTACACTTTCAGCCCCAGTGCTCTGAATTAGTTATACAAAAAAATATGTTTATTTTTAATTTTCGGTGTGGTGTAAAAAAATACTAAGAAAGAAGCCATTCAGCTGTGCTGCAGTACACATATGCCAACAAGAAGCATGCTGATAGAAAAGAGCAGGATGACAGACAGATGAGCGATTTAGTGCCAGCAAAATTGATCAGTATTACTTAACTGCAGGAATGTAGTAGAACTTCATAAATCTCAGGAAAAGATGGGCATAAGCAAATCAGCTTTCAGATGTATTTCATCTGCTTATTTAGCTATTTGCTTAAGTGTTCTTATTGGGATCTGAACAATTCAGAATTTACAGGCTACGTCAACTGTGCTAACAAAAAAAAAAATGTTATCTATTTCTATAAAAAAATGATTTACAATTGACAAGTCATACAAGGCGTCACTGATTGATGCACCAAAATGTAATGACATTTAAAAAAAAAAAAAAAATGCATTTGTACAAGCTTAAAAAGGATAAATCTGCAAGGAATACACAGTATTTGTAATGAAAATTCCATATGCAGTTCCAATGCTTTACCATGCATAAGCACCAACTGCAATACTAAATTCTGGCTGTACAGTTTTAATTTTGGTTTTTATGTTTGTCTCACAGAGGTACAGTTGAAGTAACACAGAAAGACCTATGTCACTGCTATAACGAGGAGCAACAAAAATTACAGAGAACAAGTCACCAACTTGAAAAAAAAAAAAAAAAAAAAATGGATAAAAGCACAGAAAACTCAAGCATTTTAAATGCTTCCTTGCATTGTATTTTCCATTTATAATTTTTGTATTTCTGAGCAGTATGTTTTTGAACTTGCACATCATAGCCCTTTTACTATTCTAGGAGCATGTAAATACTCGCTGTGCTGGCTAAGGTCCTCTGTCCCTACATAACCTTCTACATAGTTGTCAGGGAGAGATGGAGGGCAACACTAGAGCAGGGGCGTCCAACCTTTTGACCTCCCAGTGCCACATATAAAATACACTAACAATAAGGATAGCTGATAAGCAGAAAAAGTCAGGCAGATTAAACGATAATGATTGGGGTGTGGTCTCGGCATGCTGGAGTGAGAGAGTGTGCTCTCTTAGCTCCGGTCAGCAGCAGCCCAAACGGCCTCTTTTTATAGACTTATCCCACATTGCTCCTTTACTCTTCTCCCCCGAGGGTAGCAGCCACTGCAGTCCGTTGCAAGATGGACTGTCACCTGCTCCCCAAGCAGCCTGCAGCCTCCAAGCCAGACACCACCAAGATGGCGCTGGCTTCTGCAGAGAGGAACGCGCTACAGGGCCCACACGTGGCTGCTGAGAGAGAAACGGTAGGCTCTGAAAATAACATGACGCCGTTCTTGCAGCCCAGTGACCTCTCCCAATGCCTCTCACGCTCCCTGACACATAGCCCAGGGGTGATAGACCCTGTCTGCCTGACAGGGATGTCGGCAACACTACCAGCATTGAGGAGGGTGAGCTCTGCAACAGGATAACATGGTTATGGCTGACCGAACTGAGGACTCCCCATATGTATGCACAGTGAGTAAACTCCTTCCCATGTCCCCACTACAGGGCTCGCCACAAGGACCACCTAATAATCAGAACATCTGGGTATTCCTTCAAAAGGTGCCCACCAGAGAGGACTTTGAGTCACTAGCTAAAACATGCTGAGACAGCCCTTAGAGGGGAGCTGACCGGGCTTAAGCAGGAAGTAGCAGATATCACTGCAAGGGTTTCCACCATAGAAGCAAGTGAAACAGAGATGAAGCAAACTGTCCCCTGTTTCACAAAAACATGGTGAGTGAATCCAAAAAAAAATTTTTTAATTATGCAATTGTTTTTCAGATAAATTAAAGCAAGCGGATTGTAAAAAGATCATTTTGAGGGTGGAACTCTGCTTTAATGTTACTCCTAGATGACCTTGAAAACAGAAAAAAAACAGACGCAACATCAGAATTAGAGGTCTCCCAGAGGCTACTCAGGATGCGGACCTGAAAACCACGGTCTACGCCAGATTTACCATGTGTATCTGGGGGCAAGCCCCTGACACTAACATTAACAGTGACAGAGTTTACAGAACCCAGGGACCTAGGAACGACACTGAGGACAGACCCAGAGATATACTTTGTCTACACAGCTACTCCCTTAAGCAAAACATACGAGCCTGGCGCAGAGGCCCCATTGAGTTTGATGGAGTTCATGTCCACCTGTAACCAGCTGTCTCGGAGAACCCACCAGATGCGCAAATGCCTAAAAACCCTACTGGAGAAGTTTGGAGATCTCGGCATTACATACAAATGGGGTCATCCTTTTCATCTTATTGCTCGTAAAAACACCAGTTTCTACCCTTTGCGACACCAAGATGGACTCCCGGCTTTAAGCGACCCTTGAGATGACCCCAGTGGCCATTCCAAACTGGCTGAAGTTCACGCTTCCACCTGCATCTAACATCGCAACCTCTGCAGCCAGTAGGCCTCAAAGATCACGAATGGCCGGCGGACCAATCAGCGCCCGATCGCGCCCCCCTGGAGGCCCCTGCATACAGAGGTATGTCATTTCCTGCAGGGGATCCGACTTGTCGCAGTAAAAGAACGTTAGGGGGTCGGCAAGTGGTTCAACAATTATACACTTTATACAAATGAAGATAATGATTAGAGATAAGGCCTGGGAAAAAAAAAATGGATTTTTGTAAAATCTTACCGTAAAATCCTTTTCTCTTAGCTCATTGACAGACGTAGTCCTCGGTGATACAGCACCTTCGGGTTATGTTGCCTCCACAGGAGCAGGACTAGACAGGAAATTAAAATGCTCTGGCCACACCCTAGGGGCAGTCCCCGAGGGTATATCCTCTCTCTCTCTGCCTCAGCAAACCAGTTATGTCAAAAAGCAGTCTTTAGAAATTTTAACCCAACCCAACTCCAAAACAGAGGGGCGGGGACTACGTCTGTCAATGAGCTAAGAGAAAAGGATTTTACGGTAAGATTTTACAAAAATCCATTTTTCTCTATCGCTCATTGACAGACGTAGTCCTCGGTGATACAGCACCTTCGGGACGTCCCAGAGCAGTATCACAAATGAGGGGTGGGAAAATGGAAATCAAATCCCAATCTAGAAGGCCCAACCAGTGCCAACTAGAAGTTTACAATGCTCATCCTTAATGATGAGACTCAACAAAAAAGACATTTTTCAAACAGAAAAAAACTCTCGAGGTAGACCACCGGTCTCCTCAAATTGCGGCCTGCAAAACCTTGCGGCCAAATGAGGCATCCGCTGATGCCGTCACATCAATTTTATAGAATTTTGTAAAGGTATGTACCGACGATCAGGTGGCCGCCTTACATACCTGGACCACTGACGCCTGATGGCGAAAGGCCCAGGAAGTACTGAGCGCTCGAGTGGAGTGCGCCCTAACAGGGAACGGAGTGACTCTGACCCTTAATAGAATAAGCCTGTACCACCGTCTGTCTAATCCATTTGGCAATGGTCGCGGCAGATGCAGGCAAACCCTTTCTGGGGCCATCCGTGATCACAAAAAGTGAATCCGTCTTACGGAATGATTCCGTAGCTTTCAGGTATACTCTGATTGCCCGAACCACATCCAAGGAATGCAACGCATGTTCCCGATGATGCTTGGGCTGAGGACACAAGGAAGGTAGTACAATATCTTCATTCAGATGAAAATCTGAAACCACCTTAGGAAGAAAGGATGGCTTAGGATGAAGTACTACCTTATCCCTATGAATCACTAGGTATGGGGACTGGCATGATAATTCAGCCAGTTCTGACACCCTGCGAGCAGAAGTGATAGCCACCAAGAAGGCCACCTTCTGGGATAAAGTAAGCAAGGGAATCTCCCTGATGTTTTCAAAGGGAGGTTTCTGTAGAACCGACAAAACTAAATTAAGATCCCAGGGCGGTAAGGGCGCGCGGACTGGTGGAGCCAGGTGCCGCACCCCCTGGATGAAATTCCGCACCAAGGACTTGGTAGCTAAAGGTTTCTGAAAGAAGATTGCTAATGCTGAAACTTGACCCTTGATGGTGCTCAAGGCTAGCTTCTGCTCAACCCCTTGTTGCAAAAAAGCCAATATTCGAGTCACCGAATAGGTACGTGGAGGAAATCCTAAAGATTCACACCACGCAATATAAGTCTTCCATGTGTGATAATAGACCTTGCTGGAAGTCGCTTTCCTTGCTTTAATAAGGGTAGGAATGACTGAAGCTGACAAACCTCTGTCCTTCAGTACTTGGGTCTCAATGGCCAGGCCATTAAAACCAGCGACTGTAAAGCACGATGGTAAATTGGTCCTTGAGACCACAGACACTCCCTGAGACGAAGTTCCCACGGAACGTCTGCGACTAGCCTGTCCAAGTCGGCCAGGCCGGCTTGACGAGGCCAGCCTAGAATTTCTAGGACCACTGGCGCTGATAGAATCTGAACCAGGCGTCCCTAGAGGTATCTGGCCCCGACCATCCGAGAAAGTCTGGTCGTTTTCTGTTCCCACACATTTATCAGATACCTGATTGCTATCAGGAAGGGTGATCTTTTCTGGTTGAACCTCAGGGACCGAAGTCACCCGGCTAGAGGCTTCTTGGCCTGTCTGGTCAACCAGATCAGATTCCTGTGGGGAATTGAGACTAATCTTAGGAAAAGGTAAAGGAAAAGATCTATTCAGGGAACGGTGACTACCGCTCCCTGTAGTACTTAAATGTTGGAAGGGAAGAATCGCACCGGTAGTAGTAGTTGATGCTCGATCTAATGTCCTGAATACCGGTGAAAACGTCCCCCCACCCTCAAACCGGGTGGGGGCGCACCTTCAGGCTGTGTACTCCTTTGCTTCGGGTTTGGCTGAGTTGGTCCTCCGTTTGTCCGACCAGCCTTTCTTGAACCCTCCTGGAGGAGTCTTGCCTTTCCCGCTTGTTCCAGCCGGGCGTGCGAACCCTTTATGGGCGGTAAAGAAAGGTCCTCGCTTGTTGCGAGGTCCCTTAGCTTTAGCAGCCTGTGGCAAAAAAGTGCTCTTGCCCCCAGTGGCATCCTTAATGATTTCATCTAGGGTGGCCCCAAATAGACGATTCCCCTGAAAGGGGAGATTCGTCAAGGTCTTTTTGGAACCTAGGTCAGCTGACCAGCATTTTAACCACAGCACACGTCTGAGGATTACCGCTGACATAGATGCATGCCCTAATAGGGGAGTAGTGTCCAAGGCTGCGTCACAGATAAACTGTAGCCCTTGTATAATCTGTTCCATCAAATCAGCTGTTTCCTGGGGAATAGCTTTTCCCCTAAGGTCTTGGCGTACCAATCTCGCCCATTCCGTAAGTGTCTGGGAAACTAGACCAATAACAATTACTGGTCTAAATGCTGACCCTATCAGAGAGAAGATGGTGCGGGACTCTGCTTCCATCTTTCGATCCACCGGATCCTTAAAGGACGAAGTGTCCTCCACTGGGATAACCGTGGCTTTATTCAGCCTGGAAATAGGTGGATCCACCACTGGTGGTACCGTCCATTTCTTAATGAGGGATTCCTCAAACGGATAGCGTCTAGCAATACGCTTGGAAATAGTAAAGGTACGTTTAGAATGCTCCCATTCTCCTTTAATCTTATTACCAAAACACTTGGGTACAGGAAAAACCTTCACCGTTTTGATGGGCTTGTTAGTACCAAAAGGAATCTCTGTCTCAGTTGCTTCTGCCGGTAAAACCTCAAGTTTTAAGGTTTCCTGCACTGCCACAACTAGTGCGTCCACCAATGCTTCTTCCTGAATTATAGCGGGAGAAGAAACGTCCTCCTCACTGTCTGAGGGAGCTTTACCTGAGGTAACAGCCCTTGCAGAGGGACCTGCAACTGCAGTGACCATCTCTGAATCTGAGTCAGAGGTGTCAGATAATATAGGGGTAGGCGGGGGTCGCTTCCTTGACCCTCGTCCCTGACAGGCCGCCTCCACCCGAGCCACCATAGACTCCAAAATTGCTGTAAATGCCTCTACACTCTGTGCACCGGCGGGTCCCGTGGCCCCCTCGAGGGAAACAGGTGGGGGAATTTGTGTGGCAGGGTCCATGATTATTCCAGTAACTTCCCGGATAATATAATTCAAAAATAAAAAACTTTTTTTTTTTTTTTCACAGACCCCCAGCGCCACAAAAGCCCCTTAGTGTTACCTGCTAGGGATCCCTATCGATCGAGAGAGAGAGAGAGAGAGAGATAGACCCCCAGGCTCACCACTTGATGCTCAGAGTTTAACTGCAACAGGTTACAGCGCTGTCTTGACAAACAGGAAGTCTTTTGGCTGGCTGCCCAGGAAGAAAGGAGGCGGCTCTGCCCCTCTGCACGCCTTCCGGCGCCTCCCCTAGCTCCACGAGGTGTTTGGATCACCTCAAAACATGGCCGCCCCCATGCTGGAGACACGAGGCTACGCCAAAATAGCGGCTCGTGCAATCCAGCAAAAAAAATGGCGGCGGCCTGTACCGAATAGCGGTGTGCTGCAGGGCACACAACACTATCTCTGCATGGGGATCTTTGGCGTGGTTGGCGGTACCGGCCCTGGCGGACCTCATGGCCGTTCGGAAGGCCTGCTATAGCTGGAGATTTGACTAGGAAGGCAGTCTACATGTCCGTGGCTTCTGACTGGTAGGTACCTTATTCTTATCACAGTAAGATTCCCAGACTGCCACTGATTACAATCTTTTAAACATGTATACAATAGATTGTTAGCTCCCAAACCAAGCCTCCTGGCTTTTTGCACATAAAATCACACTCAAAGTAGGGGGATCTGTGCCATGTTATAGGATAGAGGGGGACTCTATCTTACCATACAGAGAGGGGCCCGCGTTCACCACAAGACCCGTCAGGGGGAAAAGGGGGAACATACTACTCACCATACCGGAACCAGGCGGGCACCAACTCCTGACAGTACCCCTCTCCACCGGGGCGGGAGGGCTGTCGACCAATACGGACGCCGTGACTCATGGTCTTTGGCGTTTCAGCGAGACGTTTAACTCGCGGGGTCAGTCCCTTAATGGGACTTTGTCGCGGCCGACCCAGCGCGGAGCTATGGCCTGCACGCGCTCGTAGGCTGAACTGGGGTGACCACCGGATCTCAACATCCAGCCCGTCGCCCAGTTCAGCTTTCTTGCTTGAAGATCTCACAGGAACACTGGAGAAAAAAGCTGTCTAAAAAAATATTTTTTAAGAAAAAAATCTTGCCAGGACCGAAGATCCCAGCAAGGTATCTAGGTCCTTACTCCTAACTAGACAGAAAATAACTGGTTTGCTGAGGCAGAGAGAGAGAGAGGATATACCCTCGGGGACTGCCCCTAGGGTGTGGCCAGAGCATTTTAATTTCCTGTCTAGTCCTGCTCCTGTGGAGGCAACATAACCCGAAGGTGCTGTATCACCGAGGACTACGTCTGTCAATGAGCGATAGAGAAACAGGTTTTTTTTACCCCCATTTTTTCCCAAAGCCCTATTTGTTTTTTGTTTTTTTGTCTTTATTCCTGGAAAAAAATGTGGATTATATTTATGACAAAGAATTCAAACTATATAACATGACGACCTTAATGAAAGATTTCCGAGACTTTATGTAAAGTCTTAAATTACTGCAAGCTAAAGGCAAGCAAATCCTGAAATACAATTCAACACTGAACTTAATGCAGTTCTCAAAAAGGAGAAATATGCATTCCTACCCTTAGGGGTCACAGTAGGGAATATGCTCCAGTTTAGTTTGCTTGTGGGCTCTATCAAAGTTATCACTCTTGAGAAAGTAAAGATAAGATATACAACAATATAAAATAGCTGGTCACCAACCTTGAATATGAACTCCAAGAAGAAAGGACCCCAACAAAGCAGCAAACACATGCTTTATCACCGTCCTCTTTTTTATTCGCAGCATTTTACCAGGAAAGATAAGTATAGTGTTTGGAGCTATGCAGAATATTTTCACAAATGAAGATATCTTCTTTGGTTAAGGTTTGTTCCTATAAATAAAAAACAAAATTTAAATATAACAATGAGGGAAAAAAAAAAAAAAAACACTTTAAATGTAAACTAATTTTCACAAAAATCCATAAAAAATGGTGAAAGAAAAAAAAAAAAAAAAAGAGTCAAAAGTATATCTAAACTTGAGAACAAACATTTAATATACTGCAGCTTACAGACGCGCATTAGCTGCATTCATTACCCATTTTTTCCAGGCTTAGTATATTTTCTGGAAATACTGAAAAATATCTGGTAATCCTGTCAAAAATATTGTACATTGTCACTTTGCCCAGACCAAAAACTTTAACAATGTCAGTCTCCTCAGAAGGCAAAACCAATCTAAGTAGTTGAGAGAAGGAGGGGGCGTTTGTAATCCAAATCAGGAGTGAGCAGCTTAGGGTAGTAATGCTGTGCCTCCAAAAATAAAAAAGGTAAAGCGGAGGTCCTCTCCCTCCACTGCCGCATTTGGCACTTTTTTTGGGGGGGGGGGGGGGAGCAGGTACCTGGTTTTGACAGGTAACTGCTCCTACTTCCGGTAAAGATTGCCATGACGATCTAAAAGCACGTTCACGAGAATTTGTAAGAAGATCAGCACCGATATCCGCACAGCCCTAATGGCCGGAATACACGATAAGAAAATCGGCCGAAAATTTCCGTTCAGCGAAGGATCGGCCGATATTCTAATCGTTAATGCCCAGCCATCCGTGACCGATATTGTGAACGAAAAATCCCGTTTGAAAAAAACGATAAATTCTGTCATCTCGTTTGCGAACTAATGATATTCTATACGTTGGTGTTAAGGTCGTTCATTTAAAATCTGTAGAACATCATCACGCATGCACTGTTTCAATGTTCAGCGGTCAAACGGTCGGGCGATGTGTTGGCAACTTTTTCGACCAACAAACACTTTTTCATAAGTCGGTGGTCGAATGATCGGGCGATATTCCAACCATAAGAGGAGCCCTTGACAATGGGAAATTTCTACATCACACAAGCACTGATATGGTCACCCAGATGAAGGAAGACACAAGGAAGCAAACAGTGAAGAGAGGGACCCATGCCGGATTTTTTTTTTTGGCTAACCCAGCAATCAAATAGAGGTGAGTGGGCTACATTTATTCTGGAGTTAGGCTTTAAGTGTAAAAATAGTGCTGGACCTGTAAGCTTATCTTATTGGTATTGCCATCTTGTATTAAGGTTTTGATGTTGATGTAGGTGAACTGGTTCCTGAGCAAGCAGCTTCTACACCCCAGAGGATTATCACAGTCCTCTTGGTTTGTACTGTAATGTAACAAATGTTAACAAGTACCACACAACTACTAAAAGGTCCAGATACAACTTTATTTTAATAAAGGTCAGGGAGGACAATTCAAAGAGTATCCAATGCGTTTGGGGGGTCCAAAACCCACACTCTTTAATAAACAAGCTGCTTGTAATTACACTGGAAGAAAGATAAGAGCTGGTTCACACTGCCGCGACCACTGAAGTCGCCTCATAAGGGGCGACTTCTAGCGCGACTTCCGCGAGACGACTTTGTAGGACTTTGTATTTGGCCAATCAGAATATGATGTGTTGTGACCTTATTTCCCTTTCCTTTTTTTGCTGGCATTTATCGGGCATTTTTTGGGCGTCTTTGGAGGCAGGCATGTCTTTAGTGTCTGGGGGTCTAAAAAGTGTACCTGTGAAGTTTCAGCTCTGTAGCATGTCCAGAACCCCAAAAAAAATTAGCATTTTTCTTATAATTTTTAATACAGCAGTGTGGTGGATTCTGTACACCTTGCCTTTTTTCTTGCAGGCATGACTTTTTTTGGATTTAGTGTCTGGGGGGGGGGGTCCAAAAAGTGTCCCTGTGAAGTTTCAGCTTCTAATAAAAATAAGAAAAATGCTATTTTTTGGGGGGTTCTGGGCATGCTACAGAGATTAAACTTCACAGGTAAACTTTTTAGACCCCCCAGACACTAAATCCAAAAAAGTCATGCCTGCCTCCAAAAATGCCAGATAAATGCCTGCAATAAAAAAGGCAAGGTGTAAAAAAGCCGCCACACTGCTGTATTAATAATTATAAGAAAAATGCTATTTTTTGGGGGGTTCTGGACATGCTACAGAGCTGAAACTTCACAGGTACACTTTTTAGACCCCCCAGACACTAATCTAAAAAAAGTCAAGCCTGCCTCCAAAAATGCCCGATAAATGCCTGCAAGAAAAACCGCCGGGTGCAGAGAAGACATATTCATGTTTTAATAAAAAATTATAAGAAAAATGCTCTTTTTTTCTTGTTCAATACCATTTTTATGGAAAGGCGGATCACAAGTCGCTTCAATTAAGATAAGGAGGCGACTCCCATTAAGTATATGGGACAAGTCGGATCACAGGTCGCCTCAAAGTAGTACAGGACCCTTTTCTGAAGTCAGAGCGACTTCAGTAATGCCAATTAAGACGGCACTGATTAACATTGCTTTTGTTATGTCAAGCGACCTGGGGCGACACAAGTCGCCTCGTAGGTCGCCCTAGTGTGAATGGGCTCTAAAGGTCCAGTTTATCTCCAGACTATTTACAATGTCTTCAATAACACACCTCAATGAGGTGGGTGGTTTTGGACCCCAAAATGTGTTGACTACTGTTTTGATTGTCCCCCTAATATTTATGGAGAAAGTTATATTTGGACCTTTTAGCAGTAGTGTGTGACCTTTTAACCTCCATAGAGCGCTGAACAAGCATGGTCACTACCGGACAATATGGCCACGTAAAAAAAAAAAAAAAACCCTGAGAAAAAGAAAGAAAATTAATGCAACGACTACATCTAACTGCAGGTAAGCTGCTATGAGCAACTATTCTGAGGCTAAAGAAAAAAAATAATTCTTGCACAAATATTTAAATGTATGAGTCTGGTCACATGATCAAATTGCTGTTAAAATCAGGTTGGTAATCGCTAAAAGAAAGGGACAGTAGTGGTATTGGAGTCTAATTATTCTTTTTTTGTTTCTATACACTGATTAATGCAGAAAGCATAATTAGACCTCAAAGAGCTTCTTGGTGCCACTCACACACCTCAACAGTTAATATGGACAAAGGAGATTTGTGTTAAGATGAATGGAAAGCAAGTTTTGGCTTTCATTGGCCTCTTGTTTCGGTGAGCTTGACCTGCATGACCCTGTCAGCCTGGCGCTATTCCTGAATGGAAAAATTTGTATTTGTACAAGGATGTGCCTCAATTACTGTTGGTGGCTGCTTCCACCATAAATAACTCAATCTGTCTGTTCATCAGAACCCTAGAACTTTTCATTTTAATTGGGACTCTGTAGCTATTTAACACAGAGGCAAATTAGTAGTGGAGCAAAAAGATGCCTGTCACTTCCAATTTTACTGGGTATGGGGCACACAGCCTTCGACCTGTGGCCTACTTTTCACACATCTGTGACTTCTCTGTAATTAGGAAACAAAGAGGGTTCATCACCACGAGGGAAAGGAGACAGGCTAGCAACAGGAGGGAACCATACGAAAACCACGAAAGACTGGAAGATGGTCATGTGCTGCTGGATAAGGTACTCAGAATATCAAAAAGTTAATTTCAGTTATTCAAAACATGAAACTGCTATATTATATATAGATGCATTACACACAGAGTAATACACCGCAAGCATTTATTTCTTTTAATTTTAATGATTATGGCTTACAGCTAGTGAAAATACAAGGATGTTAAATACAGAAGTGTGTCTAGCATCTCATCTTCCTCTGGACAATACCCCCTTTCTTGACTATAGGGTTTAGGTCAGGTGGGTTTGCTGGCCAATCAAACACATTGATTCCATTATCATTAACTACTTCCTTCTCTCCGGATGTCATATGATGTCCAGGGCCTTAAGTGGGGATGTCTGAATGCCGCCTGCAGCAGGCATCATTCAAATATTTTTTTCAGACAGAGACTCCCTTCACCATGAGATCAATCATAGTGGCTGTTCAGCCACTTGATTGTTCTTACAGGCAGCGGGAGGGTACATCTCATCTCCGGTGCTTCTACCAGCTCGCCCATGCGATCGGCGTGCCTGAGAAGGAATCGGCTGCCGGCATAAGTACATCATAGAGACTGTCGATGACCAGATGGTACCCGACAGTCTGACTCTCAGAGACCCGGGCAGTTGTCAATACTGCTGTGATCTCGCCTATATAGCCAAGATAGTTTAAGAAGTTGTTTTTTTATTTCAGGCTTTCCAGGCTGTAGGAGAGAACGGAGGTCTTATTGACCCAAGATCTCTCCATAAAGAGGACATGTCATGCACTATTCCTATTACAAGGGATGTTTACATTCCCTGTAATAGGAATAAAAGTGATCCAAGAAAAAAAAAAAAAAAACAATTAAAGGGAAAGTGTAATAAATAAAATAATGAAAAAATGTAAAGTGCTCCCGTCCCTGCGCGCTCGAACGTAGAAGCGAACGCATGCGTATGCTGCGGCCACATATTTAAATGGCGTTCAATCCATACATGTGAGGTATCGCCATTAATATTACAGCGAGAGCAACAATTCTAGCCCAAGACCTCCTCTAACGCTAAACTGATAACCTGAAAAAATGTTGAAAGCGTTGCCTATGGAAATTTTAAGTACCGAAGCTTTGCATCATTCCACGAGTGTGCGCAATTTTAAAGCGTAACATGTTAGCTATCTATTTAGTCGGCGTAACATCTTTAACATTATACAAAAAAATTGGGCTAACATCAGTGTTATTTTTTTTTTTTTTAATTCATAAAACTTTCTGCGCGAATACCGTGTGACATAAAAAGTTGCAATGACCACTATTTTATTCCCTAGGGTCTCTGCTAAAAAATAATAAATTACACGCATATGTGTGTGTGTTCCGAGTAATCTAGCAAAAAAAAAGGATTTTTACATGTAGGAGCGGATGGCCAGAAATGGCCTGGTATGGAAGTTGTTAAACCAGGTATTGGTACTTTTGGCAGTGGGGGCAGTTGACAAGTCCTGCTGGAAAATTAAATCAGCATCTCCATAAAGCTGGTCTGCAGAGGGAAGCATGTAGAGCTCTAAAAACTTGCCTGCTAGAGGGCTGAGCCGAGACTTTGGACTTGATAAAACGCAGTGGACAAACCCCAGCAGATGAAATGGCTCCCTAAGTCATCACAGACTGTGGAAAATTTAGCATTTCATTTGGAAATTAAAGTCCCATAGTCTGGAGGAAGAGTGGAGAGGCACAGAATCCAAGTTGCAGGAGGTCCAGTGTGAAGTTACCAGTCAGTGATGATTTGGGGAGCCATGTCATCTGCTGGTGTTGGTCCACTGTTATATCAACTCCAAAGTCAGTGCAGCCCTCTACCAGGAAATTGTAGAGCACTTCATGCTTCCCTCTGCTGACCAGCTTCATGGAGATGTGGATTTCATTTTGCAGCAGGACTTGGCACCTGCTCACACTGCCAAAGGTACCAATACCTGGTTAAATGATCATGTTATCACTGTGCTCAATTTTCCAGCAAACTCACCTGATCTAAACCCCATAGAGAATCTGTGGGGTATTGTAATGAGAGACACCAGACCCAACAATGCAGACGAGCTGAAAGCCATTATCAAACAAACCTGGGCTTCCATAACACCTCAGCAATGCCTCAAGTTGATTGCCTCCATGCCACGCCGCATTAATGCAGTAATTCATGCAAAAAGGAGCATACTATACTGTGCATGGACATACTTTTCAGCAAGCCAACATTTCTGCATAATTTTTTTTTTTTTTCTTTTTTTTAAATGGTCCCCATGTAATATTCTAAATTTCTAAGATACGGAATCTTGGGTTTTTACTAGCTGTAAGCCACAATCACCAAGATTAAAAGAAAAAAAAAAAAGGCATCTATATAAAATAAATGAGTTTCACTTTTTTAATTGAAATACTGAATAAAATTGAATTTTTTGATGATATTCTAATTTTATGAAGCGTGTGTGTGTATACACACGCTAAATCAAATACATACACATACTACTGTATGAAAGTTTTATGCAGGTCTGAAAATTAGGAATGCTTTCAGAAATAGAAGTGTTAGTTTATTTTTACCAACTAACAAAATGGAAAGTAAATGAAAAGGAGAAATCCAAATCCTATCAATATTTGGTATGACCACCCTTTGCCTTCAAACCAGCATCAATTCTTCTAGGTACACTTGCACAAGGACCTCGGCAGGCAGGTTGTTCCAAACATCTTAGAGAACCAACCAAAGATCTTCTGTTGATGTAGGCTGCTTTAAATCCTTCTGTTTCTTCATGTAATCCCAGACAGATTTGATATTGAGATCAGGACTCTGTGGGGGACAAATCATCACTTCAGGAATTCTTGTTTTTTACACCAAAGATAGTTCTGACATTGGCTGTATGTTTGGGGGTCATTATCCACCGGCAGAATAACTTTGGGGCCAATCACACGCCTCCCTGATGGTGTGGCATGATGTATAAGTACTTACCAGTATTTCTCAGCATTGAGAACACCACTGATCCTGACCAAATCTCCAACTCTGCAGACACAGATTATTGTACTGCTCTCCAGCCCATTCCCCAAACAAACTGCCTCCTGCTACAGCTAAATATGTTCAAAATGTTGACTCATCAGTCCAGAGCACCTGTTGCTATTATCCGCACCCCAGTTTCTATGTTTTTGTGCACATTTAAGTAGCTTAGCCTTGTTTCCTCATTGGAGGTATAGCTTTTTGGCTGCACATCTTCCATGAAGACCACTTCTAGCCAGACATCTCCTCACAATAGATGTGTACCTGGGTCCTACTGGTTTCTGCCAGTTCTGTGCTGATGGCACTGCTGGACAACTTCTAATGTCAAAGGGAAGGAAGCATGATGTGTCTGTCTTCTGCTGCATTAAGTTTCTTTGGCCGACCACTTAAGTCTACAGTGCTCAACATAGCCAATTTCTTTGTGCCTCTTCAAAAGAGCTTGAACAGCGCATTTTGAAATACCAGTCTGCTGTGAAATCTTTGCCTGGGAGAGACCTTGCTAATGCAGTATAACAACCTTGCATCTTGTAGCAGAGTTTGGCTGCTCCTCACCCATTTTTAAGCTTCCTACAAAGCTGTTTGTTTCAAGTGAGGACTGTTTCTACCTACATATGCTATTAAAGATAATTAGCTAATTATACGACTAACCCTACAAAATCCCTGTATTTGTGCAAGTGTACAAAGTGTGCAAGTATAAGAATTGATGCTGTTTTAAACCCAAAGAATAGTCACACCAAATCTTGATTGGATTTAGATTTTTATTTTGTTCACTTACTTTGCATTTTGTAAACCAACATATTAAAATATAAACTTATGAAATAGAAATATTTCTGAAGGCATTGTTACTTTACAGCATTTCCTCACCCCCTGCCTAAAACTTTTGCTTAGTACTATATATCTCCCATTATATACAGTACAAATATGTTAAACTCTTATCTGCCAAAGATTTTGCAATTCTAATTTGAATTGCAAAAGGATTCGAAAATCTTATCAGCCAATCTTGTAATCTGGGCAACTGTGCCATAAAGCACAGCCAGGTCCTGAACCTCTAAAGACTACACTTCATTCATTGTAAACTTGATTTCCATTGAAAAAAAAAAAAATAATTACTAAAAAGGCATTCCCTTTAATACCACAACCTTTAAGGTTAGCATGAAATGTACTGATGGTCTACTATGATAAATTTCAACAGCAGGTGACATGTGGGAAAACAAAAGCAGTTCACTAGGGTGTTCCCCTATCAGGAGTGAAAGCTGGGCACATAGGGGTAAGAGTTGGGGACACTTCCTGTTATGTTTGTCCAATCCTCAAACACAGAAAAGCTATAATAGCCATGAACATTCTTCTATAGCATTATATGTTGAATGCTAAACTTTTTCCCGTCCTACATTAACTTCTCTTGCACTAAATAAATTCCATGGTGGTCTAGATACAAGGCATGCCGTTGGCCTCTTGATGCGTCTCTGGTGCATGGATTTCAGAAACATTACAACATCCTTCCTAGTTCAAATAGCATAAACTCAGCATAGGGTGCCTTTGTTTACAAGTTGAACTGAAAGCCCCAGGGGCAGGATGTGCTAGTGGCAGATATCACATTACTGCAGAGAAACATTTAACAGTACTCTAATTCTTACTATTATACAGGATGAATATAGAGTCAAGAGTTTGACAGTATAGTTACAATACAAGGGGGTTCAGAGGGCCCTGCTTGTGAAAGCTTACAAACTAAAGATAAGAACTTTCATTTCTGATCAATTTTATCTGACAGCAAACGACTGCTTTTTAAAATTGTACGCTCCCACTGAATGTTTATTTTTGATAAAGTTAAACTCACATCCGTAAACACTGCACTAAGCCCCGCAGAAAATGTACTACACTACAAGACCATGTCCTAAAAAAAAAACAATTCCATCTATTTCGAAACAATAGATAAAGGTGCTCGTTGACTTTAAATAGCAATCAATCACAATCCAATTTTTTTCATCCCTCCCCCAAGGCATTTTATTGGGAAAACACTAGTAACTTCTCAACCAATCTAGGGGGCAGGCACCAGAGGAAGCTTATCAGCAGGGGAGCAACAAGATTCAGAACAGGTTTTCTAATCTTTTAAAGATCAACTACACTACTGCCCTAAGATTGAGGCTATGGCATTTGTTGGCTAAAAAGAAAAAAAAAAAATGCAACACAGACAAGTTCTATTGTGCTTGTATTGCCAAAATAGAAATCCTGCGCGGCAGGACACTGTTTGAGCAAAAGGGTTAAGCTGGACATAGATGGACCTACAGTCAGAATACAATGCCCTGCTGGGGAAAGGGGGGATTTTTCCATCCATTTCATGTTGGTGGATGCAGGAATCCATACATTATTTTTTCCTCGAGGGCTGAATAAAAAAAAAATCAAAATCAAATCTGATGAGTTCCATTTTTAAAAATTTGCACAAGGTGGCTAGAACTGATAACATGTAACTAAAACAGATTTGTGGCTACATTCATATGGACACTTGTATTTGACAGCAGATAAACGCCACTAATCCGCACATGCAAAAGTTGAAATACTTCCTGCCAATAGCTGCAGTTGTAAATTAATTAGGCAGCAGATTGCTGTGTTTTCACATAACCTACTTTGACCTCTGACCGCGTTTTGCGGCCAAATAGTTACTATTATCCTGATGGCAATTCTTCCGCGTTCAGGAGATGGAGGTTGAAGCTCCCCTAACCGAAGAAGCTCCTAAAGTCTGCAAAAAGCCTGTGTGTACATTGACACATAGGCTTCATGTACACTAGCAGCTCCAAAACTTGTTAAAAAAAAAAAAAAAAAAGCTATTAAACTCAACTCCATAAAAGCTTAACATGATTACTTCGCATTGTGCGAGTCCAGGGCTTTTACCTTAAGTAAACGCAGCTAAACTCTGAAATGTAGATGTCCATGCGAATGCAGCCTTAACAGTGCGGATATCAACTGATAATGTGCCACTATTATCATACCCTATATAAATATATTCATTACATTTATTCCTAAAAGACAAGGCCCTGGAGAATGGCTGTTATTGTAATTTTTATGTTGCATGATATTTGCGCAGCGGTTTATCAAATACAAATTTTCAGTAAAATATACACTTATGTCAGTACACACAAACCATATATTATGCAATTTTTTGGTCACAATTTAACCAGCTCCCAGGCGGCCTATATTCAAAGAATGTTGTTCTGGGTGGACACATCATATGATGTCGTCCTGGAATGGGCTGTGCTATGATCTGTACACAGATCACTGTATCGAGCCACTGCTGGTACCATGATTGCTCAGACAAATTACAGCAGATCACATGTCAATTGTAAACAGAGGATGGCTTCCTTACATGCCATTAATTGCATACAATTGTGTTGCTACAACACAACTGTACACACTGAATTCATTTCATTCAGTAAAAATATTTGCTTACAATAGTGAAATTCAATGGTGTAAACCAGGGGTCTTCAAACTTTGGCCCTCCAGTTGTTTAGGAACTACAATGCCCATCATGCCTAGTCGTGTCTGTTAATGTCAGAGTTTTACAATGCCTCATGGGACGTGTACTTCCGTAATGCCCAGAACACACGATCCGAAAATCGGACGACGTTACGTCCGTTTTTGTTTGGTTGCTAGGAACTCTCAATTATATTCGCAAATGGGAGAGGTTACTTACGATATGAATTTTCTCGGACGATTATTCAAAAGCTTCCGGTATGTGGAACCATGTTGTAGCGTGTGAGGGGAAATGATGTCTACTGCTCACCATTTTTTCGGACGAACAACATACTGATAATACGATTATCGTACGATATGTTATAATACGATCAAAATTTTTATGCTTGCACGACCGGATAATATCGGGCGAACTGTCGTGATCGCCTCTCGTAAGCTGTGTACTAACGATCAGATTATCGCCCGATCTTTTCACAAGCGTTATTTTTCGTCCGATTTTGGGATCGTGTGTACGGGCCATAACAGCTGGAGGGCCATAGTTTGAGGATCCCTGGTGTAAACAATCATTGTGTAAAAAAAAAAAACCTGATCACCTCCCCAGAGTAGTACAATGTTACTATGTTAACACTGTATTGCTCTAGTCACCAGTGCGGACAAGGCTCTTGTTGAATGTCCATTGACAAATGGAAGAGAAACATAACTATAAGCTTCAGCAATTGTCTGCTTTATCCACCTGGTTATGGTGGCCTTAGAGGCTCCATTACCCTTGTGTGTCCCAGAAAAAAGAACAAATAAGGCCTTGAGATTTCCTAAAGGTTTTGGAAACATCCAGGTATGCGAGAAGAACCCACCGACATCCAAAAAACTAAAATCCCTCTCTCATTTTTATGAAAATTACAAATGCACAATATCCTGTAATCTATGAGGGGCTACCTTTGGCAAAAACTCTGGGTGGGTTTTTATGGGTGGGTTTCTAATAGTGATCGACCGATATAGCTTTTTTTTTTAGTGCCAATATCGATATTTTGGTCATTGGATATCACCATCGGCCGATATTTTCAGACATTTAAAAAAAAAATGTATTTTTTATTTTTCACAGGTACTGTTGTGGGGGGATCTGGGGGTCTAAAAGACCCCAAACCCCTCCTCTGCACTTAAAGCAATTAAAAACGTCAAGTTTGGCTGTTTTGAATGCTCGCATTTTTTTGCCGCAGAGAACCCGGAAGTGATGTCATGACATCACTTCCGGGTTTTTACACATAGACCCGATCAGAGCCGAATGCGGAACCTTTACTAAAGCTTAAAGGACTAGAGACATGTCCCAAGAAGGACATGTTCTGACAACCATTGGTTTTTAATTGGCGATTGGCTTGAAAAACCTCGCTATGACAGGCTTTTCCAAAAGGGAGTACTGGAGGAAAACACTAAAGGCCGTAGCCTTTAAAGTACAAAAAGGTATGGACCCTTGTCGGCACCCTCTTGAAAAAATTCCAGAATAGATGGAACATTGAGAAAATCTTCGATTTTCAGACAACCAAGTTAGTTGTTAAATTTCTTCCAAATATTTTAGTATATAGCTCTTGTGACAGGCTTCTGGGAATTAACTAGGAACTTCACAACCTTGTCTGAGAAACCCTGGGAGCCTAGTATCTGCTCTTCAGATACCAAGCTATTTAGTTTAAGGATGCCACCTGAGAATGAGATACTGGACTGGAGACAACAGGTACCGTCTCATAGGGAGAGTCACTGAAGGTTACAAGGCTAGGGCCTGCAGGCGTGAAAACCATAGCCTTTTGGGCCTAACCATAAACAAATTGATGTTTTCAAGAAACCTCCAGAGGACTTCCGGGATAAGTCTGATAGGAGGGAAGGTATAGCAGAGGCTGAATGACCAGGGATTCACAAAAGCATCCATCCCCAGAGACTGGATTCAGGGAAAATAATCGGTTTTGCTGTTTGTTTGGGCTGCAAAAAGGTCCACCTCTGGAGAACCCCACTTGCTGGCAATTTCCACAAAAATTTCCAGGTTGAGGGACCAAGTGTCCAAACACACCTGGAAACCGCTGAGGTAATCTGACAATTCTTAGTCCTTGTCAGGTGAAGTGCTCAGCCCAAGATAGAATCTTTCCAAGATAGAAAGCTGCCCATTCTTCCTGGCAAAAAAGCCTCCAGTTCCTGTAAATTCTTGGGCTGTCTTGCATGAACGGAACGTTTGAGATCTCCCCAGAGTGGCTCAATGATATTAAGGTCAGGAGACGGAGATGGCCACTCCAGAACATTTGCTTTATTCTGCTGTAGCCAATGACAGGTTGACTTGGCCTTGTGTTTAGGATCATTGGCATTTTGGAATGTCCAAGTGCGTCCCCTGCGCAGCTCCCGGGCTGATGAATGCAAATTATCCTCCAGTATTTTTTGATAACATACTGCATTCATCTTGCCATCAATTCCGACCAAATTTCCTGTGTCATTGTAGCTCACACATGCCCAAAACATCAGCGATCCACCTCCGTGTTTCACAGTAGGAATGGCGCAACTTCCATCATAGGCCTTGATTACTCCTCTCCAAATGTAGAGTTTATGTTGTGGCCAAAAAGTTCACTTTTGGTCTTATCACTCCAAATGATTTTGTGCCAGAAGGTTTGAGGCTTGTATCTGTGCTGTTTGGCGTATTGTAAGCGAGATAATTTGTGTCATTTGCATAGTGATGGCTTTCTTCTGGCGACTCGATCATGCAGCCCATCTTTCTTCAAGTGCCTCCTTATTGTGCATCTTGAAACAGCCAAACCACATGTTTTCAGAGAGTCCTGTATTTCACCTGAAGTTATTTGTGAGTTTTTCTTTGCATCCCAAACAATTTTCCTGGCAGCTGTGGCTGAAATTTTAGTTGGTCTACCTAACCGTAGTTTGGTTTCAACAGAACCCTTCATTTTCCACTTCTTGATTAGAGTTTTTGGCATTCTGAATTTCTTGGATATCTTTTTATAGCCTTTACCTGTTTTATACAGTTCAACTACCTTTTCCTGCAGATCCTTTGACAATTATTTTGCTTTCCCCATGGCTCAGAATCCAGAAACGTCAGTGCAGCACTGGATGAAAGATGCAAGGGTCTGTCAGGAGTCCAGAAACTCACTGACCTTTTATACACAAATTACAAGCAAACAGATCACCCCTTTGTGTCAACTTGGTGATTTTGGCCTGATAACATGCACACAAGGTATGTAAACTTTTGAAAGAGGCGCGTCCAACTTGGGACACTTGTTCCAAGGATGTGCCTTGTCGTCAGCAAAAGGAAACCTTTTCGGGTTGCTTTTAGTGACAAATAGTACCTAGAGCCCCTGACAGAATCCCTTATCCTTAGGCTCTTCCCCCGATCCCTCCTGTGAGGAACGGGGAGACCTAGTCTCCTTCTGGATCCTCACTTTCCGCACCCTGCGGTGGAGCTCCAGCCACGGTCCTTAGGCCTGACTCTGAGTGGAAGTCTGCATCTTGTCAATCAGGGTCTAGAAGGAACTAAAGATAGAGGAAAGCTTATTTCTAACTGAAGTGTGCATATTTTGAGAAGATATAGTTGGGTCATCCTTCACTAAAATGTCTATGCATGTGTGGCAGACCAATTTTCTCCGCGAGGAGCTTAGCTTTTCCCCGCAAACTGCACATTTCCTCTTCGGTGGTTGTGCCTGGTCCTTGTCTGGAACCTTGGTCTGCAAACAAAACAAAATAAAGCCTAGTTTGAGAAACAGGCCACCCAGCTCTCCAAACACACCCCAGTGCAGGAGAGAGGAAAAGTGCTCCTTCACCAAGCCCCACAAAGCTTATGATAGAGTAGAAAAAGCCCCACAAGATATGCAAGAGGGAAGAGTACCCAGGCTTACCTGAGAGGTGCTGGTGCCAGAGCCTGCGTCCGCTGCCTGAGCAGTAGCTGCAGGGGAGTTTATTGTGCTCTTTTGTGTTCAACAGCCTCTGCTGGGTGTCACAAACTACACCAGTCAGCAGTCCCGTTTGCACCTTTAAGGTGACTGGAACCAGTGTCTCTGGCTCCCACTGATAATGTCACAGAGCCCGGAAATGACGCTACGCCACTTCCTCTGGGCCAGCGTGGAATGCAGGAGCTCATCCTCCGCCCTACACACTGGGTGATCAGCAAATGTGCTCTCCCTCCCCCCTGCTGGGCCAGCCACACTGCCTGCAAGGACGCTGCCATTTCTGGATGCGTCTATGCAAGGCGGACAGAGACCATCCCTCCTGCTCCCCTCACTCACTGGAGTGCTGGGCTGTGAAGGGGTGGGGAGTGGCTGGCTCAGACTCTCAGTGGCTCGCTGAGAGGCTGAGCTGGGTGTCAGTCCAGGCACCTGGCAGATCCCAACTCTGTGGTCGTGATGACGTGGTGCCTGAATCGTCTGTGACGTCAGCAGAGAGCAGACTTCAGAACAAACTGCACTCCTGTGATGAATAGGAGATGTGCAGCCAATATGTACATCTCCTTTAATGCATAAAATGCATTAAGATAAAAAAAACCTTCTGCCTTTACAACTCCTTTCAGGCAGGCAACTAACATTTTCAAAAATAGCAGCCTCCATACATCTCTCACAATAGGTGTACTACAAGCAATTCAGCTTCAAACTTCAACTTAGTGACTTTGTAAATTATTCCTCTGCACATCCAACCTGAAAAATGCATCAGCATCATCATCACCTTGACTCAAAAACCAGGAAGCAGTTAAGTTGGTGCAGGAAATAGTGACTTTCCCAACAGAGGGGTGAAACACCCCACAGAGGACACCGGGAGCAATAAAGACTTGACAGATTGCTTAACGATGCCCAAAGACAGACCAAATTTTAGCAGGTTCAGCAGGGACTGTCTGAAATTTGATTAGTGTGTGGCCGTCTTTGGTCCGCAGAAGTCGAATGGATATTTTAGGAAACTTGTCGATCAGTGGTTGCTGATAAGTGTATTGCGAGTTCCAGGCCCGGTCGGGGAGGTGGGATTCTTCCATCCACCCCATTTGTGTGGATAGCAGAATCTGCATTTTTTTTTTTTCGTTCACAAAAAAAAAAAAAAAAAAAACACTATTGGCTAGCTTTACATCCTTTTCGATTCTGTTAAAAATGCTGATCAAAATTTTGCGATTCGCCCCAAAAATCTGCCCCTTTCCTTCAGCTATGTACATTATGTTGATGTGTGTACATTTACACCTGCTTTGTGAGTATACTACATACTTTTAAAATTTTAATAAATGGTTTTAGTGGTAATGCACTAGGTTGGTGTGCCCCTTTTTTGTCTTTTTCCCAGTTGGTTCTGGATACCCTTGATCCTGAGGGGGCGGCAAGACCATAGGCTTTTTTCTACCTGAGTCTGAAGTATCCCTCTTCCCTCCGTCATATTTCACTCGAGCGCAGGAGAATTTTTCTACTACTTCAGATTTCTAAGGCAGCCTATACAGTGTTTTTTTTTCTTTTTTTTAACCAATAGGTAGAAAAAAAAATGATCCAATTCCCCCATCCACACATTTGATGTGACTGAGAGAATTGTTACTGCTATGATGCTGTATTCTGATAGCAGGGAGCCTTCCCCATGGCCAGAACACAATGGTCAGTGTTGCCAGCTACAGCCAGTGGCACAAATTGTTCACGAAAAACCTGCCCATACATGGATCAAAATTTGGCGGATCCCTGGTGAACTGTGATCCATGTATGGCCGGCTTAACTGTTGTTCCTATATTATTTCAAGTTGTCTAGACAAAAACACCCCCACATACCAATGCTGTAAAGGTTTGTTCCCTGTTAATGTCCCTTTTCTCCCTTATTTAGCAGAATATGCTGCAATTATGTTAATACTGCAGCATACGCAACCCTACATTGTTCCATATTAACCTTTTACAACTGCAAAGAAGCAAAATACTTTGATACTAGAAGCCAAAAAGAAGCCCTAAAAATGCAGAGTACTTACTATGCCTAAATATGCTTTATTTACAAGCAATTAAACACATCTTCCTCTGATACCAATTAATGTCCACACATTTATCTTTTCAGTTTAAATTCTGCCTAATCCAAAACTCTTAATTACTTGGCAATTATAAATAATCATAGCACCTATCTCCATGTGACTGTGTTCTTGCTTCAACACGAATGTGAATACTTCCCTTCCAGAAAGGGTTACACACACACACACAGAAGTAAAGCCAGCTGAAAAAGAGAAACAGTGCTGCATTTCTTGAATTACCATCTGCAGTCTTCTCTACTGGCCTTGTGCCAGCACAATAAAGAATCAGGGAAGCAAGGACCCTCCTCTTCCTTGAGCTCCTGCCCCCAAAGGCTGCCTCAGGCGCCCTGTCTGACATGCTTTTCAAGGCGCGCTCAACTACAGGCCAGACATCCTGGCTCCACTTCCATTGTGTGCAGGGGGCTGCTTTGCTCCTTATCCAAGGACTGGATTAGCATAAGAATACCATCCTCCCTTAAATCAGGCAAACACAAGCAACATCCCACCCCTTCGCAGACTTTATACATGGCAAGCCCCCCCCCTCCTCTCTTTGGTATTATTTCTCCACAAATCATTTCATCCGTTTGTAGCCTTTGAGAAATTACAACACTTAGGAGGCGACGACAGACCATCACATAACGCAAGCCTATTATTTTGAGCCTGTGCTGGGGGGGGGGGAATCTTTAAAAATGTCAGCTACAGATGGCAAACTAGTAAAACTAGACGGGTGATGCCCTCTTCCCAGATTGGATGTTACTTCCTGTTGACAAACTTATTACACAATAAAACGGATACTTTAGGGACAACAAAAGCAGCCAGGGAATAAAGAAAACAACTGTTTAACTATTTCAGAGCACGTATAAACAAACGTTACACACCTCTGCAGATGATCTTTAAAGCAGTTTTTTTTTTCCTGCATCCTACTGATTACAACTTAGTGTAAAAATGTTCCTTTCCCTACGCACGTCACATATCCCAAGAGGCCTTAAGATAAGATCATACATTATACAATCTTCTTATTTAATTTACTTTAGATTTACCTTCAACTATGTAGTGCAAGGGCCTGCCTGATTGCATGCAAACTGATCGTGTTTAGGTTTAACCTCATATTATATGGTTTTGGTAAATCTACATGAAAGTTGTACCCTAAGGCTGGCCATACATTATACAATTTTCTTGAAATTTACATTCAACTATGTAGTACAAAGGCCTACCTAATTGGATACAAGTGAAAGTGTTTAGCTTTGACCTCATTAAGTGGTTTGTGGTAAATTTAACAGAAAATTGTTCAAGAAAATTGAACATGTATGGCCAGCCGTTATACAATTATCTTATTCAATTTCCTTTCGATTTACCTTCAACTATGTAGTAAAAGGGCCTGCCTGACTGCATATGATTTGACAGTGTTTATGTTGGATCTCATATGGTTTTGGTAAATCTAAAGAAAAACTGAAGAAAATTGTTTAATGTAAGGCCAGCCTTATGCCTCGTACACACGCAACAATTATCGGCCGACCGATCGTCCGACTTTTGTCCAGTGTTGTTGTGTTGGTTGGAATGTGCCTAGACTGCACACGAATTTTCTCGGCCAACAAAAATCTACTTCAGAAGTGATGTCATGTGCTGGTTTACTTTCTTTGTGTTCTTTCTTCTCTGAGCATGCCCAGTCTTGCTCATCAGATTTTTGTCTGCCGAAATCTGTACTGACTGACGGAAAATAAGCCGTTGTGTTGACGGCCAACAAAAATTTTATAGCCTGCACACCAGATTTTTTTCGGTTGACGGAAGCATCATACTAACAAACCGAAAATCGACCGATTGGACGTTGGCCGAAAATTCCCGGCCAATAATCGATGCGTGTGTACGGGGCATAAGTCTTTCATTCAGAAAGGAGGAGGAGGCAGGCCTAGCAACGTATCATCAGTAGACCTGCTGGCTGAACCCTGTAGAGCCTCTCGATGACATCACAAACAACATGGTGGAACAGGGCAGAGGGGTAGCAGACAAAAGGACCTCAGCAGGAAGACTACTGGGTGGGCAAGTAAATGAGCTCTGAAAAAAAAGTTAAATCATCATCTGATAAGCAGGGATAAAAAAAAAAAAAAGGGGGGGGGATAAAGGTCCACTTTACAGTATCAATATACTTAATATACTTTAATAGAATTGCACAGAGTGGCCCCAATCTTCCTCTTTACCAGCACTTCTGGCTGCTTCTTTCTTGCTGGTGCCCTCAATAGAAAGCCGATCCTCATGGGGGCACTAGACCCACTGCTGAATCCATTGATCCACAGTGGAACTCGACTCCACCCCCTGCTCCCTCATATTTTCTGTTGAGTGACAGGAGCGGGAGCCAATGGTTTCCAATGTGGAGTCTGTGCCAGTTTTTTTTAACCTTAAGGCCAGGTTCACATAGCTCCGACATGGAAGTTGGATAACTTCCAATCCGACTTCCACGTGACTTCAATGAACTGATCAGACAATATCAGACCCTTTGGGGGGGGGGGGGGGTGACCACACGCCAAAAAAACAAAAAAAGAAAAACAAACACACAATGGCACGGTGTCCCCCCCAAAGACCATATCAGACCCTTACCCTAGCAAGCCCTCAACATGGGGGGAGCTCAGCGCCCCCACCCCAAAGCACCTTGTCCCCATGTTGATTAGGACAAGGGCCTTTTCTCCAACAAAGAGTCAGGCACCTTCTTTGATACGAATGTAACGCCTGACTTACTTAAGAGTTGTCTTTGGGAAACACACAAAGCGGTCATCAGTGGTATCCTGATGAAACATGGTGCCCACATCAAAAAAGCACCTTCTGAGACCCTTAATTCCCTCCTTACTAGGATTCATGATTTAGAGCAGCTTCATAAGCAGGGGTGGGATCTGACAGTAGAGCAGGACTTGTTCCTTCTCCGCAAACAGGTCACTGATCTGTTGTACTACAAGGCCAAGGCTGACCTACAGAAGTGTCGGCATTTCTCGTATATTGCGGGGAACAAGTGCGGGAAACTATTGGCGAGGGCGGTCCATGATCAGAGAAGAGCGGCTTATATTTCTCATATCCTCATGGCATTGGGACAAAAGGCTACTCTTCCTCAACATATTGCTAAGGAATTTAATACCTTTTTTGCCTCCTTGTACAACTTGCCAGACCGACATGTACAATTATCTCAAATGGACGACTATGTTACATCATCCTGGCTCCCGCAGCTTTCGTCGTAAGTTAGGGCAGACATGGAAGCCCCTATTTCTTTGGAGGAGTTACGTACTGCGATCAACTCCTTTCAGCCCGGTAAAGCTACGGGTCATGATGGTTTCATGATACAATATTATCGTACCCTCTTCTCATCACTGGGCCCCCGTATGGTTGACCTATTTAACGGTCTGGGTTCTGCTGCCTCATTACACCAAGATACCTTTAAGGCGCATATCTCCCTTGTTCCTAAAGAAGGTAAGGACCTCGCAGCATGTAGCAGCTACCATCCCATCTCACTCCTAAATATGGACCTGAAGGTCTTTACTAAAATTCTGGCCTCGCTACTCCCCTAGTTCACCCGGACCAAGTCGGTTTTATACCAACAAGAGAGGCCAGGGATAATACGACCAAGCTCCTAATCCTGATCTATGTTGCCACAAACACTTCCACCCCTAGCATTTTTCTTAGTACAGACATGGAGAAAGCGCTTGACCGCGTTGCCTGGCGGTTCATGTTCTCGGTCTTACGGCATATTGGCTTAGGAGACGACATGATCTCATGATCTACCAGATCTATTCACGTCCTGCTGCACAAGTGAAGGCCAACGGTCTACTTTTGGACCCATTTCAAATAACTAATGGAATGTGCCAGGGTTGCCCATCATCTCCCCTGCTATTTGCGTTATCCCCTCGTCAAAATCCGGTCGTCTCAGGGATACACCTGGAAAACGCTGAATATAAGGTATCGGCATATGCAGACGACCTGCTATTTTCCTTGTCTAACCCGCTAATCTCGGTCCCTAACCTTATGCGCGAGTTTGACCTCTATGAATGACTTTCTAACTCGAAAATTCATTTTACTAAGTCAGAAGCCATGGGCATTCGGCTGTCTCCTGGACTGTCTTGGTGCCTGCGGGATGCTCTTCTGTTCCAATGGACTGACGAGGCTCTCAAGTACCTGGGTACGCATGTCCCCTCTGATCTCTCGGTGACCTACAGGGTCAACTTTCCCCCTTTGCTGTCGCACATAAATCTACTACTTGAAAAGTAGAATCAGGGTTTACACTCGTGGTTCAGGAGGTGCAACCTCCTTAAAATGTGTATACTGCAAGCTTTTCTATCTGTTTCAGGTGCTACCTATTGTTATCCCCTCTATCTTCTTTAAGAAGTTCCATTCGCTATTTTCTAGCTTCGTATGGTCGCATAGGAGACCTCGTGTACCCCGTGCCCAATTATCTCTGCCTAAGGCTCTAGGAGGTTTGGCACTCCCGCATGCTCTAAAGTATTACCAGGCAGCTCATTTAGGTCGATGGATTGATTGGCGGCGACACTCACCCCTTAAACTATGGGCTCGCATTGAACAACTGCAGGCTGACGCCGCCCTTGGTGGATGGCAGTGGTGTTACGGGTCCCTACCTCAGGACCTTCTGAGGCACCCTGCCATTGGGGTGACGCTACAGGTGGCGTCCTCCATTGTGAAGCAGTCGGGACTGACTACCGCTAGCTTCCCACTATTCCCGATTCTGGGCAATCTGGCATTCTCCCCAGGTTTGGTTGATCGCTGTCAACGGGAGCTAAGAGATGGGGGCTGCTTTCAAGCATCCCACATTAGCACAACTGACCGACGTACAGGGAGGATTTTGGCTCCCATTCTGGAATGCCGAGCAAGTACACCACTTCCTACGTACATTACCACCCCCGGAGGCCTTCAGCAGGGATCTCACTCTTTTTGAGGAGTATTGCTCGGGTGGAGACACCCTTCCATGACCACTGTCTAAGGCGTATAGCCTCCTGTAGCTCCCACCAGAAACTGGGCGCCTACCCTGCCTGGAGAAGTGGGAAAGAGACAAACCGTACATTTACACGGAACCAGGTACAATGCATATACACACTTGCCTTGAAAGCCTCAGTTTGCACAAAGATCCAAGAAACTAATTATAAGATTCTTATGAGGTGGTATCGTGTCCCTTCCCTCCTTTACAAGTCCTACCCACACACCTCAGAATGCTGTTGGAGGTGCCGGGGGGAGCCGGGAACGCTGCTACATGTACTTTGGTCCTGCCCGAGGCTATCCCATTTTTGGGGAGCAGTAGGAGACCTAGCCCAAGAGTTTACGGAATATGTGATCCCCAATGATCCTGCTTTTTTCTTGCTACACGTATCTGGTATCCCACTGAAGACATAAAAAGTCAATCCTACTCCATATACTGAATGCGGCCAAATCCTGTATTCCTTTGCGCTGCAAGTCGCAGTCACCTCCGACTATTCGTGATTGTATTAGAAATAATTGAGGATATTAACAAAATGGAAGACCTACGTTTATCGGCCCAGCACAAAACAGACAGGTATGATAAGACTTGGGGACTGTGGAACCGCTTTATCCTCTCTGATAGAGGACAAGCCATGCTCTGCAGCGTCTGGGACCCCTCAGGTCTAACCTTGGGTGACGTGACAAAGTCCCACGCACACTTTTGACCCCCCCCCCCCAACAACCGGGATTGGAGCGTTTTTTTTCCCCCCTCCCTTCTTCCCCCCCCTTCTTATATTTTCCTTTCCATCTGGACTCTTTCACCTCCTCGTTGCCTCTCTATTCTCCTACTCCCTAACTTCACTACAAACAGAGAAAACTAAGAAGACGTGACATCCATTACAACTGCTGCGGCACTTGTTTCTTCCTGGTTGTTGTACTGTTGTGCCTTGAAGGCCCGTGCCTTCATTTCACATACCCGTTTAAAGCCTTCCTGCACTCTACTGCGGTGGACATTTTTTTTTTTCTATTGTTACATATCTTTTGCTTATATGATATAACCGCACATTGATACTTTTTCACTGTTGTATTTATCTGTACTGGCACGTCAGTCTTTGAATAAATAAAAAATGTAAAAAGGAAAAAATGCCAGGACCAGAGATCCCAGCAAGGAACTAGGCCCTTACTCCTGACTAGGCAGGAAAAAAACTGAAGAGCTAGAGCAGGAAGTGGGAGTATGCCCTCTGGGACTGCCCTATGGGTGTAGTCAAACCTTTTTCCACCTAGTGTCCTACTCCTGTAGTGCAAAAGCTAGACAGTGGACACTACACTTACTTCAATACTCCCGGTTTTCATATATTTCTGCCACTTCACA
The DNA here is from genome assembly GCF_965119305.1 of Pelophylax lessonae. Classification (NCBI taxonomy): domain Eukaryota; kingdom Metazoa; phylum Chordata; class Amphibia; order Anura; family Ranidae; genus Pelophylax; species Pelophylax lessonae. The sequence continues at coordinate 173,259,431 of NC_138776.1, read as the reverse complement.
AAAAAAAAAAAAAAAAACACTCACTTGGTACAGAGGAAGGAGGAGCAGAGAGGTATCTTCTAGCATGAGAGGCAAGTCTTTTGTAGCGTGCCTCATTTTCTTTCCACCACTGAAGGGGATCACCACTGCTGTCACTCACTGGTTCCTTCAAATCAGCCAGGCTGATTGTTGCAGATTCAGAAGAATCCTCTGCATGAGGCCCCAATAAAACACTGAACATGGCATCAATTAGACTACGGTGAAGAGTCTCTTCTGTCTGTTGTCTTTTTGGAAATTTGTCTGTTTTTGCAGCATCTTGCTCTTCCAGGATTAGAAACATTCTCTGACTTGACATTTCAGCAGGAACCTTCTGCACCTCCTGTTGAATATCTTTTTGTCAGCCATTGTTTTGCCTTGGCCAATACATCAGAAGAGAAAGCACGATTCTTGTATCGAGGATCCAAAAGACATGCCAGCACAACATTTTTATTCTCTTCATGCTTCTCAAAATGTTTGGCGAGGCTGTTCCTCATGACGTGCCTACACGTTTAATGCCAAGTGTGTTGGGTCCTTCATTCTCTTGAAGAAGCATCTTCAGTACTCTCACATGGAATGACAGACGACACAAATGAGTCGTAATGACTCATCTCTCATGTCACTTCCTCTATGGGGAGGAAGGTCTCAATGATATTGGCTCCAATGTCCTACTGATCAGCAGTAGGAAAAGAATATCCTCCATATTCACCTGAATAGATGGCAAGAGCTCACTTCTGTTCCATCATTCTTTGCAGCATGTGAAGTGTTGAGTTCCATCGTGTTGAAACAGCCTGTATCAAATTGTTTTTGGGTAGGCCAAGGTCCTCCTGAATTCACCTCAGTCGCTGCTTGGAAAGGATTGAATTGTGGAAATGGCCCGCGCACCTCTTCAGCATGCCAATTATATCAAAGCTCTCTGGATTGACAGACCATCATTTACCACAAGTTGCAGGGTGTGTGCCATGCAACTGAGGTCTGACACTTCAGCAAGCCTCATTCCTTTCACCATGTTTGCTCTGCTGTCTCAAAGCACAAGCATCTCTCGGTCTTTGTTTATTCCCCAGTCTTCAAGCATGCCTAGAAACACTTCTCTAATGTACTCCCCAATGTGGGATCCTTGCATCACTTTTGTATTCAACACTGAATTGCTTTTTTGTCCATCTGCTGTTAATAAAGTGGCATGAAGTACTCATTAGTGACTGTTTGCCCTGACCAGCAGTCAATCGTGAATGAAGAGAGTTGCTAGCAGCATAGTCTTTACTTTTTCAACTACCTTTTGGTGAATCTTTCCCAGCATTTCAGTTTGATTATACTTTTCACTCTTCAGTGTGTGCCTTGGCTAAGCTATGAACATCAGCTGCTTAAATCTAGAGTCAGACACCATTAAATGGCTGGTAATCATTGACCATCATCTCTGATTACTCTGTCAGGCAGTTGGGATCTTCCATCTGAATTTAGCCACCTGTTTTTTTTTTCTGAAACATATCTGTTATTGTTGTCTGGGATAGTGGAGGTATTTCACTTAGTGATTGTTTTTTCTGTGCTGCATTATATAATCCAACAGAGATTATATGGGTCCAAAGATTAGACGTATTTTGGTTTTTGCAGTTGCTGATCCCATGCTTACATTGTTTGTGCATGTGTTGCACACTGCTGCTTTTCCTGGGGATGGTTGAGACTAGAAATAGTCCCAGACCACACTTTTACTTTATCTATCTGCATCCATCTCCATTGCAATTTTGAAAGTTTATACTGAATAAGTTTAAAAAAAAAAAAAAAACCTGGTTGGCTGGCTGGCACCCTGCTGCGGTGGGTGGCTGGCTGGCATGTCCTCCATTACGTGCACTGTCCGAGGCGAGGGAGGCGGCCTAAGAAGCTAGAACATGCAGGCCCAGAGCACAGAGGCGCATGGCGCAACATACACAATGTGTGCTCTCCGCACAAGATCGGTCATATCGGCAAGTTTTGTGACCAATACTTAAAAAGTGAATAACAGCCCTACCGATAATCGGTTGATCCCTAAAGTTCACCCTAACACTAAAATATCTACATCTAAGACTAACCTTTTTAACACTGTAAAGAAAAAAATCACTACACATACCCTTTTTTGTTTGGTCTTCAGTGGCAGAAGCTCTGCAGAAGAGACAGCCGACAACAGCTGGGAAATTAATGGAAAGTGACGTCACTCAGTCTTACTATGGGGCTTCTGTTGTCGGCTGCCTCCTATGCACCTGCCTCTACAGCGAAGCCGCTGCTGACAGCTCAGTGTAGGACCGGAGCGGCTTCAGAAAAGGTATTTATAGCAATTTCTTCTATACAGGGTTAGATAGGTTAGTCTTAGATCGTGGATGCCTGTAGATGTAGAGATTTTAGGGTGGACTTCCCCTTTAAGAGACACTGTTCTTGGAGATGCAAAACAAAAAAAGGGCTTGCATCTTGTTTACTGTAGAAAGCAACAACAATCTGAGTAGAACAGCCTGTCCCTTGCCAGAATGCAGTAGAGGAGTAATATAGCTCTGTAGAACCTCTGTAAAAAGACCAAAGCTTCCAAACTCAAAGCAAGGGTCCTCGGCAGCACCATACTAGCAGAGAAAAAGGCTTCCCCAACAAGGTATGTGGCTGCTTTCTAAATAAAACCAAATCAGACTTTGAACACCTTTTGTCTTGATACACCGGAAATTTAAGGATTTAGACTGAAATTTCCATTTAACTTTAGGGCACAATCACATCTTAGTCTCCAGGTATGTTGCATTAATACGTGCACTGGGATGGTGTAAATGGGCCCTTAGTAAGAACTGTGCAAGCTGTCCCAAAAATGCATTGTTTAGCATTATGTGTTTGTTATGGTGGCCATCTTCATACAGAAAAAGCTTTTCTTCCTCAGGTCAGAGCCTCCAGCAAGGAAAACAGCTAACAGTACAGAGGCGATCGCCAAATCTCCTTCAAAATCTCCTAAAACTAGCAGTTCAAGTTGGGAGTGCCATAGAATCCACACTGTAAATATACAGCTATACAAAGAAGTGCCTATATATCGGGAAGTGTTCGGCTATTTTTCACGAAGGTTTGAAAATAATGTACATTTTTAGGGTACTGCTTAACAATTCTAGATATTCCCACAATACAGCAGTTTTTTACTTTTTGTGTTTAGGTTCATGGTTAAGGTTACTGCCTGATGTGTGTGAACCAATCTATGAAAAAAAAAAAAAAAGTTTGAGGGTACACACATCCATGTCTTGTGGTAAAACAAAGGAAAACAAGCATTTTCTGGTACAATAGCACAGTAGCATATTTCATTTTTTTTTTTTTTAACCACTTCTGTACCAGAAGGTTTTACCCCCTTAATGACCAGGTCATTTTTTGTAAAATGGCACTGCGTTACTTAAACTTACAATTGCATGGTCATGCAACAATGTACCCAAATAAAAACTAATGTTCTTTTCCCCCCACAAATAGAGCTTTCTCTTGGTGGTATTTGGTCACCTCGGCGGTTTTTATTTTTTCCTCTATAAAAAAAAAAAAAGAGATATATACATTTTTTTTTACTTTCGGCTATAAAAACATTCTAGTAAAAATGTAAAGAAAAGAATCAAATGTTCATCATTTTAGGCCAATATGTATTCTGCTACATATGTTTGTTAAAAAAAATCCAAATAAGTGTATTTTACTAGCAATAGCAGCCATCTGCTATTTTTAGCGGGACTGCGACATTGCGGCGGACAGATCAGACACCCGACACTTTTGAGGGGACCAGTGACATTACCACAGTAATCAGTGCTAAAAATATGCATAGTTATTGTACTGACACTGGCAGGGAAGAGGTTAATACCAGGGGTGATCAAAGGGTTAAAAGTGTCCCTAGGGGATGCTTTTCACTGCGTACGGGATAGATTGACTGGATAAAACACAGAGATCCATGTTCCTAAATAGCAGGAACACAAGATCCCCGTGTTCATCTCTGACAGAACAGCTGTCTGCCCTGTTTACATTCTGTCTCTCTGGGGAGTGAATGCAGGTGGCCGGCCCCTCTGGCCATTGCACTAAACTTCATACCGGTATGTTATTTTCGCGAAATTGCGCGATCGTGTGACGCTGTACACAAAATAAATTGGCGTCCTTTTCCCACAAACAGAGCTTTTTTTTTTGGTGGTATTTGATCACCTGTGCCATTTTTATTTTTTGCGCTGAAAAAAAAAAAAAAAAAAAAAAAAAAAGAAGGAGCGACAATTTTGAAAAATAATATTTTTCACATTTTTTTTTTTTTATATGAAATTCTCCAAAAAAAAAAATTTAACCACTTTACCACCGGAGGATTTTGCTGTCTTACGTCCAGGCCACTTTTTGCGATTCGGCGCTGTGCGACTTAACTGACAATTGCGCGGTCGTGCGACGCCGTACCCAAACAAAATTTACGTCCTTTTTTTCCCACAAACAGAGCTTTCTTTTGGTGGTATTTGATCACCTGTGCGATTTTTACTTTTTGCGCTATAAACAAAAATGGGCGCAAATTTTGAAAAAACAACATTTTTCACATTTTTTTATAAGAAATTCCCGCCCCCCCAAAAAAAAAAAATGTAAAAATCAAAATTTTTTTACATTTATGGCCAATTTGTTTTCTGCTACCTATGTTTGGTAAAAAAATCACAATAAGCGTATTTTGATTGGTTTGCGCAAAATTTATTGCGTTTACTAACTAAGGGAAAGATTTCTGTCATTTTTGGTGTCTTTTTTTTTTTTAACATGTAATGGTGGCGATCTGCAATTTTTTTTGCGGGACTGCGACATTGCGGTGGACAGATCGGACCCCTCACTGACATTTCTGACACTTTTGGGGGTACCAGTGACATTACTACAGTAATCAGTGCTATAAATATGCACTGTTACTGTAAAAATTACACTGGCAGGGAAGGGGTTAACTTTATTGGTGAACAGTGGGTTAAATGTATCCCTAGGGGCATGATTCTAACTGTGGGGGGCGTGGCTTGTGATGTAACCACAGAGACATACAATCCTACATAGCAGGATCACATAGCCTCTGTGCTTACATCAGGGAGAATGACAGATGGCTGTGTTTACATCAGCTGTCCATCCTTCTCCCTCTCCTGTGGAAGATCGCTAGTGGACGGCGGACATCGGAGCCGCCGGTCACACGCACGGGGAAGGCAGGGAACGAGCAGGGGCGGGAGCGCGCCTCCGGCGGCACGCGCTCGCCCCCTACATGCTCCTGGGCGAGCGACGTAGGTTTACGTGCTTTGCCCAGGAGTGGCTGACTGCCGCAGTAAATAGTCGTGCGGCAGTCGGCAAGTGGTTAAAGAGCCATTAGGCTAGATTCACATCTATGCATGTCAGAAACACGCACAAAATGATGCGCTTTCCCAACATGCATATAAGCACGCTGCCCTTTAGCAGACATGGGCAGAGCTATTCGTCGTTAATGGCACCCACATCCATCTGCAAACACGTGCATTTTCACATGCACCAAACTCCTTGGTGCCACAGCACCATGCAGTTTGGTGCAGAACATTTTTGAAAAAGAGTCAGGGACTTCTTTTTCACATTCCTCACGCATAGGGTAGCCCACTGAAACCAATAAGATGCCCTACATGCAACGTGTAGAAATGTGCTTGGTCGCACCTCTTGGTGTGAACCAATATAAGTGTTCTGTGGCTGGAAATATAATCGTTATCAATTATATTTGGTAAATCTTTAGAGTGTGCAAAATCACATATTCAATAACCACAGAATTTGACTATACAGACTTAACCTTTTTTTACAACCTGGACTTTTTATTTCCATTGTAGATAAGAGTAGGGGGAACTTAAAAACACCACCAGAATTTTTTTTTATTAGGAAGATTTTGTCTCACTTCCTGTCCCGTAGACACAACAGGACGTGAGGGATTATCTTTCCAATGTGAGGGAAACTCTTTTAGATAGTGGTCCAGTATTCCACTTAAGGTCTGGTTCACGCCAATTGACTTTTTGCAGAAATACACTACAGTCCATTTTTTTTTATTTGTTTAATATGCGTTTATTTAACCACTTAAGCCCCGGAAGATTTTACCCCCATTCCGACCAGGGGGTATTTTGCGATTCGGCACTGCGTGACTTTAACGGAGAATTGCGCGGTCGTGCGACGCTGTACCTAAACGAATTTGGCGTCCTTTTTTTCCCACAAACAGAGCTTTCTTTTGGCGGTATTTGATCACCTGTGCGATTTTTTGATCACGCGCTATAAACAAAAAAAGAGCGTCCATTTTGCAAAAATAGCAATATTTTTCCCTTTTTTTTATATGAAATTCCCCCCAAAAAAAAAGTAAAAATCAAAATTTTTTAAAATTTTCGGCCAATTTGTTTTATGCTACCTATGTTTGGTAAAAAAAATCGCAAAAAGCGTATTTTGATTGGTTTGCGCAAAAGTTATTGCGTTTACTAACTAAGGGAAAGATTTTTGTCATTTTTGTTGTTTTTTTTTTTAACGCGTAATGGCGGCGATCTGCGGTTTTTTTTGCGGTACTGCGACATTGCGGTGGACAGATCGGACCCTTGACTGACATTTTTGACACTTTTGGGGTTACCAGTGACATTTCTACAGTAATCAGTGCTATATATATGCACTGTTACTGTAAAAATACACTGGTAGTGAAGGGGTTAACTTTATTTGAGAGGGAGGGGCTGTGTGAGTCCCTAGGGGCGTGATTCTAACTGTGATTGGCTGGGGCTTCAGCTGTATGCAGAGTGATCAACGGATCTACATAGTAGATCCATGTGATCAGCTCTCATACAGCGAGGAGAATGACAGGCAGCTTGTTTACACAAGCTGCCTGACTTTCTCCCTCTCCCCCGCCGATCGCAGAGTGGCCGGCGGACATCGGGTCCGCCGGTCACGCGCGCGGGGGGGTCCGTGACCACTCGGGAGCGGGAGCGCGCCTCCGGGGGCGCGCGCTCGCTCCCTAGACCCTCACAAGCTAGTGACGTAGCCCTACGTCACTTTGCCTGTGAGGGGCTGACCGCCGACGTAGATAGTCGTGCGGCGGTCGGCAAGTGGTTAATCCGTCCGGATTTCACAGACAGGATCGATAGCAGTGGGTGTCAGCGGAGATTTCTCCGCTGACATCCGTTGCCCCATAGGAATGCATGGAGGATCCGATCAGGTCCACCTAAAAAACTGACAGGCGGATCGGATCGTTCGTGTGAAAGGGCTCTTAGTGTGAATCTTCCTAACAGGGACACAAACAAAACCCTGAGAGTGTTTTTCACTCCTCAGTCCTCACCCACCAGTCCAGAGCTTGACAAATCCCTTCTGTCAGCCCACTTATCGCCAGCACCAGGCACAAGCAACTCCCATTGCCCAATGCCCCGGACATGCAACTCTGGGCGCCGGACAGACAATCCAGCTCCAACATTCAAAAACAAAGAATAAAAAAGCTCCAGCTCTGCTACTTATCTGCAGCAGAGCCAAAGTTTGTCTCTCCCTCTCAACACACCAGCATCCCCGTGCACCTCCCTCCCCTGTTGCTGATGTCAAGGCTCCTTTACACTCCTCTTGCTTGGCACCAGCAAATCTGTGCATACCGTGGCCCCACCCCTCCTCCCCCGCAAGCGGCGCTGGAGACAAGCAGGGAGGCGAGCAGAGTCCAGCCCACACAGCATGTCTCTCACACACACACACACATCAAAAACATCAAGTGTCAAATCCCCAAACCCCAAAAGGGTTCATCCCTCAAAACCACCCAGTAAGAAAGCAGTCTCACCCAACAGTATGCCCGGCTCCAGGCCTCCATGTGCAAATTCAAGATCTGCCATCTCGGTCGTAGAAAATAAAGCTCTGCATGTAAAAAAAAAACGGCTTCTAACTTATTTAGCTGATGCTTAGACTAAGGCTGGGTTTATACATTACCAGCCATGGGTTCGTGCCTGGGGTCCAGTGCATGTCTGTTCACCGGTTAAGGTGCAATTCAAGTCTGAATTTTTCCCTGAATGCGCACCTGAACTGGACCCAAACACACACTGGACCCTTTTTCAATCCAGACTGCGGCGGCCACAGACATGTGTGAACCTGCTCCATTGAAAGCCAGTCACACTTGCCTGTCATGCTAATTGGATGTGGGGAAACCTGCATCCAATTCGCATGAGTGTTAACCCAGCCTCAGTAAATTTTTCAAGTCCTTCATTGAATAAAAAAAGTGTTTGCTTTTAGATATACTTTAACTCTTTAGTCTTAAAAAAAAAGAAATCTGTGGGAGATGCAACAGTTATACAGCTATAGGGACAGGTTGACAAAGATATGCTCCATTTAAATTAAGTCCTTGGAGCTCCACCATCTGATGTTTAAAAAAAAAAAATCATGTTTGATATTCAGCTGCACAGACATCAGTCATGACTTGTAAAACAAAATTGTCCTCAACCTTAACAGAAGCTGCAAATGAAGCATTCCATTGAAAACCTATATGATCCACCTGGATGTTTAGACTATCCCTCTGCTGGAACAGTGATGATAAATGAATCTTTGTGCGTTATACTGAACCTGGGTTGACATTTAACTATCTGTTTAAGAGCTGCAGGGCTGCACGCACCATTACCTAAGCATTGTGAAAAGGGATTTTCAGTCTATTTATTATCCTGTATCCGTTCTACACTTGTGTTACTTCGATTTGTCTGCAAGTCTACCCCCACCTAAACAGGCACAATATTTAGGGCCCTTTAGGTTATGTGCCATTATCCCAACCTGCCCTAGAAATATAAAACTAAGAATTTATTTTGCGATTATATTAAAAGAAAAAAAAAAAAACCCCTCAAGATAAAATTCGCCCCCCTCCCATGGCCACATGTCTGAAGTGTGCAGAGAAAGGGATTTAACCACTTTATGCCCAGGCTATTTCTGACATTTCTCACATACATAACATCTGCATTCTTTTTTGTTATGAAATTACTTAGAAACCACAAACCTTGTATATTTTCTGAAAGGAGAGAATTTCCTGAAAGGCGAGGCCTTGTAGAATAAAATGTGGTTGTTGTAATATTTTAGGTCATACAATATCTGCACAGCCCATTACCAAATGCATTTTTTTCTCTCTCTGAAAAACACACTTAACTTCTTTACGACCACCCGCCACAGATATACTGTGGCAGGCAGCCGCTCCTGGGCAAATCTCCGTACATGTACAGTGCTCGCTCTCAGGAGTCTAGGGGGCGAGCACGCGCCGCGGGCAGCGCGCTCCCGCCTGTCAGTGGGGAAGTCGATGCGTGTGTCAGGCGGCTCCGATTTCTGCCTGACACTCTCGATCGCTCCCCGCTGAGAGAGGACAGCCGGCTGTTGTAAACACAGCTGACTGTACTTCTCCCTGTGATAATCACAGATCCCATGTGATCCTTCTATATAGGATCACATGTCTCTATGGTCATCTCAGAAGCCACACCCCCCCCCCCCCACAGTTCAAATCACTCCCCTAGATCACCTATACTGTTAACCCCTTCCCTGCCAGTGTCATTATTACAGTAACAGTGCATATTTTTAGCAATCAATTACTGTAGTAATGTCACTGGTACCCCCAAAAGTGTCAAAAATGTCAGCCAGGGGTCTTATCTGGCCGCTGCAGTCCGGCAAATATAAAAAAAAAAAAAAAAAAAATTGCACAGGTGATCAAATACCACAAAATGAAAGCTCTATGCGTGGGGGAAAAAAAAAAAAAAAAAAAGGACGTAAATTCAGTTTGGGCACAGCGTCGCACGACCGTGCAATTGTCCGTTCTTTAATGCAGTGCTGAATCGCAAAATAGGGCCTTGTCAGGAAGGGGGGTAAAATCTTCCGGGGCTGAAGTGGTCAAAGTGGAAATCCAGTCAAATTCTAACTAAGCCTAAACCTACTCTCACTCCCATTCTAGGGTTATACTATTTAACCAAAAAAAGAAAGGATATACATACATACATACATACATACATACATACATACATACATACAGGTGCATCTCAAATATGTTGCATATCATCAAAAAAAATTTGGGAGAGGGGGGGGGGGGGGGGGAAGGAGAGAGAAACCACTTTTTTTTACATTTCTTAAATTTCTATTTTTTTTTTTTTACACTGTCCTAGTTTTTTATTGCATTTTATTGCCAGCATGGCTTTCTATGGGTCTATGTATTTACGGATCTTCCCAATTCCAAAATTTTTAAGCAGAATTAAGTTCAGCTCGCCACAATAATCCTAGTTTCTCATGTGGCCCCTTGGGAAAAGTATTTGCCCACCCCTGCCCTATAGGGTACTCATGGGTTGAGGTGGGTAAACTTTTCTGGAGAAGGATACCGTAGCAACCCAGGCGTCAACCATACTTGTAGCAAAGTTCTCATGGCAAAAGGGTGGGAGGAAGTGCTGGAATATATTAGGGATTAGTGATTTTAGTGCAACCTGTGGTGTGACTAACACCTGTTCAATCACCTGAAAGTCTGAATGAAAATGTCCCCCTGAAAAAGTAATTTCCTACTTGAGTGGTTTACTGATTTTGTCTGCACTAAGATACAAAGCAGATTTTGAGCATCCCCTGCAACAATTTTCTTTACAATTACATCTAAAAAGGACGCAGACCCTGCAAATTTCCACATTAGAGCCCACCTTAACTACAATAAGGTAGGAATATGCAACAAGGTTTGTTAAAATCCCTGCAATGTAAACATCAGGGGAATGTTTTTTTTTGTTTTGTTTTTTCCTCAACAAAAAGGTGGAGTTCCTTTTTAAACACTCAATGCGTTAAGTCAAATAACTTCAGGCTTAATTATTTAAAAAAAAATAATTCAGGAGACACTAATAAAGCATACTGCAAGCAGTGATGAGAACGATTCTCACTTGTTATACAGCTACCGTAAAAGTCCAATAACAGGGTGAACCCATCATACTTTTCCACATTGCTTGGTGTCTTTTTATAAGTTCAGGCTTCACCTGTCAAGCTACTGCCGACACCATGCTTTACCGCTGGCACAAGACACAAGTCGTGATTCATAAGCTTCAGACTGTGTTCTCTACAACTAAACACATCTGATGGTTGGGAACAGTGTGAAGACAATATTACAGTCTTCCATTGATCGTTAGTCCACGATTCATGGTGTTGCACCACTCCCTCTTGAGAAAAGTCCCTAGTGGTTTGTCAATTGCAGTTCTCCTGTGAATGTATAGCTTATCCTGTTCCCTCAGCACAGTTTTTGTGGACATTGGCTTTGGAAGACTGAGATTGAGCTCTGCAGTCACTTTTGCAGCAGTTTTCTTATTTCAGGTCACAATCCTGAGCAATGTCCTTTTGGCTCTTTCGGTCAGCTGACCACGTTTATGCTCAAAATTTTCCCAGCAACTGTATAGGTCATAACCGTGGATAATGTACTTGGCAACACCGCGAATTGGCAACTTCAGTCACAGAGGCATCAGCTAAGTGGGTACCAACAATCTGCCCTCTTTGAAACTCTGAAATGACTCCCTATTACTAGCAGCACACGCAGTGAATGACGAAAGTGAGGCTTCCCACCTATTACCTAGGTGTCGTCACACAATGAAAGCAAAAAGAACGTTATATAATTTCCGCTTTCAACACAAAACATGTTATCACTTTCAGGGCCGGTTCACATTAGTGCGATCACAGGGATTGCATGCAATTCAGAGCGCACTTCTCCTAAATTACATGCGATCTCTGTGCGGTGCTAATTTCAGCCATACAGTTTGTATGGCTGAATTTGCACCGCAATCGCGCTAAACACGCACAGGGCCCTTTTTTTTATCCGCAGCAGAAACGGATTGCATGGTGGTTCACACTAGTGCGATCCGATTCTGTGCGAACTTGCAGATCGCACTGCGATATGCAATCTCAACTGGGGGTGTCGTTAACTTGTAATTGACACCCCCGCGTATCGTATATGGCAGTGTGAACTGCCAGGGGTGCGGATGCAATGCAGGAACACGCTGCATATTCACAGCGTTCCCGCATCGCATTAGTGTGAACTGGGTATCACACCTGCAAATCCTGTAGGATTCTCATATTTTTGTCCTACCCCTGTATGAAAGCTCCAGCTTGTGTTCTGTACTGTAGGATTAACATATGTACATCATTTTGTTTTTGCATATGAGCCTGCAAAGCATTGCAACAGTGATCAGTGGATCGCTTGTGCAAAGCACAGGGCTTTTGCAAACTCTTCGTCCAACTCCGCGTCCATACTGGAGGTACAGACTTTCTTTTATCAAGCAGAAGGAAGTATCAATAGATTAAGTGCAGTGATCACAAAACTTGTGTTGCATTAATAAACAGAAATCCCTTCCATGCACAGCGCAACATGGTTATACCACCATACATGTATATACAGCCCCATATCTAAGCAATTATTCCAGGATCGTGGACTGCAGCTACAGTCATAATCCTGGTATTTTTTCTTTTTAGATAAGAAAATTCTGCCTGATCTAGCCGCTGGATTACTTTTACAGGCCGGATTTTGTTCATCCCTTGTGATAGCAAAAAAAAAAAAATGAAATGCCCCAATCCCCATGCACAAAGCAAAACACACGCATCGGTCCGGCACGCACACAAATAGTGATCCTCTCACACATGTGAGGCATCACCCTGAACAGCAGAGGGAGAGCAATAATTCAAGCACCACACCTCCCTGTGCAAACTGGTAACCTGTAAAGGCTTTAAGTGTTGCATATGGATAATTTAATGTACTGTAGTTAGTCCCTGTTCCACGGGTGTGTGCAATTTTAAAGCTCAACATGTTTGGTATCTATTCGGCGTAACATCTTTTATATTTTATCAAAAAATTGGGTATTATATGGCGTTTGTGTTCACTAATATTCATTATGTATTTTTTCCAAAAAAATTTGCATTTGGAAAAACGGCTGTGCAAATATCGTATGACAAGAAAAAAAATAAAATAAAATCACAAACACACACCATTTAGCTCTCTAGGGCTTCTGCGTAAAAAAAAATATATCAACGTTTGGGGGGGGTTCTAAATAATAATCTGGCAAAAAAAATGCAGATTTTTACATGCATGACAGAATTACCAGAAATTGCCCCTTAGGGAAGTAGATAAAGTAGAACTCCAGCCAAAAACAACCAGATAAAAACGAATCGCCCATTAAATGGATATATTTACAAAACCAGCAAATCGCCTTCACTCCAGAGATTTTCCCTACAACGCTTCTATTTGTCACTAGATATCCTTAAGTGGATATAAGAAAATTGGGTGAATGATTGTCCGATTTCACAGCAAATAGGAACCAATGAAAGAATTTTCTTTACGTAAATTTGTACGAAAATTCTCGTACGACAAAGGCGGTTTTTGTTGTTTATGGTTTCCGATCATGCGCAGTCTTTCTGATTTTTCTTGTACAAAAATCGTACGAAAACGGTACACATTAAACAAAAAACGATTGTTTTTTCCCGTACGAGAAACGTTTGGGAGTTTGTCCCTTCGAGAATTTTCATAAGAAAATTCTGAATCGTCTGTAGAAAGTAATGTACACACTATACGAAAATCGTACAAAAATTCTTTGGGTGAAAAAAATGTTTGCCCGATTTTCTTATAATGAGTACGAGCTCTTAGTTTCACAGCCAGCATCTTTTAACAAACTTCTTAAACCCATACTAAGTACTAAGCACTCTTCCAGTGTCCAGATCCCCTGAGCAGAATGTTTGCAGAGGATGCCTCTCCAGCTGGACAGGCTGGCATCCGTGGTCATCCGTGTTGAAGGGGAGGAAAGATTTTCCCATACTAAGCACCGGAGAATGAAGCCATCATAATAGGAAATCCTTTATTCCACGGCTCATCTGAATCCAATCGTCCAGAGACTACAGAGTCTTGTCCCATTTGGCCAGAATCTCCCTTTGCAGGGGCCTCGTATGGAACTGTGCAAAACGGAACCACCTGGAAGGTAAACACTATCAGGTCTAGCAACCGCATGCAAGTCCAGAGGGATGATCATCTGCCTGACAGCAGGAGACGAATTGCAGCCTGCAATTTCTGGAGTTTGTCCAGAGGAAGGAGCACTCTGGCCATGGCCGAGTCCAGAGTCAGACCCAGATAGTCCAGCTTTGTGGCTGGAACCAGAGTGGACTTCTGAAAATTCAGAATCCAAAACGGAACTCCCGCAGAGCTCGTATGGCGATTTCCAGGTTGTCCACCAGAGCAGAAGGGGACTCCACTCCCAGAAGGAGGTCTCCCAAGAAGCCCAGTACCGCGATCCTCCATTGGCGCAACAAAGCTTGCATCGGGGCTAACACTTTTGTGAACACCTGAGGAGCAGAGACCAAGGGTAACTCCACAAACTGATAATGCTCCTCTCTCGCGGCAAATCAGATGAAGCGCTGAGTGACCGGGACATATTGGAATGTGAAGTTAGGCATCCTTGATGTCGATACAGGAAGAAAAATCACCCCTGATGCAGGGATGCCACCACCGTGCAAATGGACTCCATCCTGAACTTCTGCACCCGCACAAAGCAGTTCAGCACCTTGAGGTCCAGGATTACACACACCTAGTCTTCCTTCCTGGGAACTGTAAACAGGTTTGAGAAAAATCCCTGAAAACATTCCAAAGTCAGAACCGGGACTAACACCTCTTGAAGCAACAGGTCTTGTACCGCCCCAAAACAGACTCTGTAAGCGGTCTGGGGACAGGCGCGAAACTACATCTTGTAGCCGGACTGAATGACTTTGTGAACCCACTTGTCTTGTACCAGGGAAGTCCACTGGTCCCTGAATCAGCGAAGACATCCTCCCCACCCCTTGATACAGATGAGGGCGCATCTTCATGCTGAAGGAACCTTGTCTGCGGGTCTGGAAAAGCCTGCTCTCGGCTTGCCAGACCAGATTTGTTTGGATCCTCCAGAGGCAGTAATGAAAGGCTACGAGCCCTTATCAGTCGACCCTAAGGGATGAAAAAAAACCTTAGGAGACAAGGAGGGCCCACATCTACGTCAAGGTTCCTTGCCCTTAGCAGCTTGCGGAAGACCTGTGAGACCTTTAATGATGTCATCCAGGGTAGCTCCAAACAGGCAATCTCCTTGAAAGGGAAGATCAGTCAAGCCCTTTTTAGAAGTCTGGTCCGCAGACCAGCATTTGAACTAAAAGACACACCGAAGGACCACTACCAAAACAGAGCTGAGCAACTAGGGAAGCCGCTTTCAAAGAGGCATCACAGAAACTGCAGCCCCAGGACCAGCTGGTCCGCCAGCTTAGCAAAGGCAGTTCTCCCTCCAGGCCGCGGCGTAAAAGCTTAGCCCACTCGGTCAGAGTTTGCAACACCAGGGCATTGGTGAATACCGGCCTCAGAGCCAAACCAGCCAGAGTGTACATATTGCAGCCAAAACCTCTGCCTTCTTGTCAGCCGGATCCTAAAGGCCGGGGATTCTTTAAACTGAATCATGGTTGCCTTGTTCAATCTGGAAAGCGGAGGGTCCACCACCGGTGGAACAGTCCACTTCTTATAAGGAACTCCTCATAGGGGTAACGCCTAGAAAACCGCTTAGGGACCCCAAGGGAACGCTTTGGTCATCCCCACTCTCTAGCAACAATTTTTTCAAAATAGACGGAAAAAGGAAACACCTTTGCTGCTCTGGATGGCTTGCAAGTGCCAAAGGGAACCTGCGCCTCCGTCGCAGCTGCGTCCTCCATCTTCAAGGTCTCACACACAGATACAATCAGTGCTTCCACCAGCACCTTTCCATGTGCGGTTGCAGATGTGGAAGACTATCAGAGGATTCCCAGCGCGGGGTTGCAGACCCACCAGGGTGACCCACGTCCGCGAATCAGATTCAGGATCTGATGAGACAGAAGAAGCAGGGGAAGGCAGGGGGCCACTTTTTGCTAGCCCGTCACACGAAAGCCACCTCCACCTGGGACACAAAGGACTCCAGGACCACTGGATGGTTGGGACCCTGCAGCCTCAGAGGGGGCCAAGTGGGGAGATGTGCTCCAAAGTACAAGCACCAGGCAATCCTCAGCAGAGTGGGAGAGAACTCCACCACAGTCACCACCCAGCAGAAACAGGCACCTGCAGCCACCAGGATAATTTGCACTTCAAGTGCAGCGATCAGGAAGTGAAAAGATCCAGGAGTCAGCACCAGGGAATGAGGAGAGGCTCCCACCGCCGAAATGGCCACTCACAGGGCTCCACTGTTATGGCTGCCGCCATTTTCAATGGCAAACCACCGCAAAATGGCCACCAGACTACACAAACATGTGCAAAGAAACACAGGCTACAGCAACATGGTGGCCCGAGGCCTCCAGGGACCCCCGGGGGGGGATCCCTAGGCCTCAAGGACAGACCCAGGCAGGACATGGGGCCCTGGCGGGAACTCCCACCAGGTACAACCAACAACCCCCCCAAACAGCCAATCATCCAGTCGCCAGCAGCGCACTTCTGCGGAAGGAGGGGAACCCGGGGGTCCAACCATCCCAAGGAGGGGAACCCGGGGTCCAACCATCCCAAGGAGGGGAACCCGGGTGTCCAACCATCCCAAGGAGGGGAACCCGGGTGTCCAACCATCCCAAGGAGGGGAACCCGGGTGTCCAACCATCCCAAGGAGGGGAACCCGGGTGTCCAACCATCCCAAGGAGGGGAACCCGGGTGTCCAACCATCCCAAGGAGGGGAACCCGGGTGTCCAACCATCCCAAGGAGGGGAACCCGGGTGTCCAACCATCCCAAGGAGGGGAACCCGGGTGTCCAACCATCCCAAGGAGGGGAACCCGGGTGTCCAACCATCCCAAGGAGGGGAACCCGGGTGTCCAACCATCCCAAGGAGGGGAACCCGGGGGTCCAACCAACCCAAGGAGGGGAACCCGGGGGTCCAACCAACCCAAGGAGGGGAACCCGGGGGTCCAACCATCCCAAGGAGGGGCCCAAGTCCACCCCATAATCCTCTAAGTGGAGAGGGGGGGCAGCTACTCACATATCAGGAACCAGGTGGGCACTGCTCCAGACCGGTAGGCTGTCGGCCAGGAGAAACAGTGCGACTCGGGCTGAGACCCGGTCATACGAGACCTTGCGAGGCATTTACCGTGCAGGCCAGCCCTGGTACGGTGGGGCTATGTCGCGGCTGACCTTGCGCAGAGCTGAGGTCTGCACGTACTCATTGGCAAGATTGGAGTGACCACTGGATCTAGATTATCCAGCCTGTCACCCAGTCCAGCAGTTGATTGTAGATCTCAGGAGAAAAAAATTTGCCAGGACCAGAGTTCCCAGCAAGGAACTAGGCCCTAACTCCTGACTAGACAGAAAAAAGTACCTATAGCAGAGAGAGGGAGTATAGTCCCTGGGACTGCCCATAGGCGAAGCCAGATTTTTACATATTTGGTTTGGGTTTATTTTTTAATGACCCTATTATGTGTTATATATGTACAATCTTACTGCAAATAAAAATATCAATACATTTGCAAGGAAAAAAAAAAAGACCCAAAAAGGAATTTACCTCAGTGGTACCAGCAGAAGCCTGAATTACCCTCTGAAAGATCGGCAGCGAATCTACCCGTATTTCCAATTGATCAATTCCAATGTAATGTCAACCTGAAGCATGTTTTTTTAGACCTAAGAGACAAGAATGACGGATATTGTGTCAGAAAGCATAAACATCACTTTTAGGAGCTATAGACTTCTACAAGTTGAATCTTGCCAGCAAATGAAAATTAGCTAAATGTCAACAACTATACTACACAAATCAATTTGAAGAACATTTTTTGTATGGGGCTACAGTTACTTGGTTCAGGTTTTCAGTGTCGCGCATGCAGGGAAACAGCCACAGACAGAAAAAAATGTCAGTGTGTAATAATCTTGGCTTCACCACCCAGTGGGTAATCTTATCTACTCATGGCAGCACTAAAGAAGAATTCCAGGATCTGTGTGACCTCCTCCCAAGGTTACCAACCTTCTTTTCTCCAATCCATTAGAATATGTTACTTGTAATGTGCCATTGTTTACTCTAAAGTAGACACTAGGGAACCTTAGCACGCACAGTAGTTTGCATGACATTTGCTCTTAAAGAATCTAGCAAGCAGGCTTTGAGCATTACAGGCTACATTCCAGCTGGTACAGTACCTAATGAAAAAGGTCCCTAACCAGTTCCATTTGATAGGCAGGGTGTTATACCATTAGCTCCAAAGAAACTGCTCTATTACCTAAACCAGAACTGCCCAAATATCTGGGAATTTTTAAAGGCGCCAAGATACCGTTTGCACAGCACAGGTAAAATATGACACTTTTTTTTTTTAATGAAAACCTTTACAATATCACTCTAACCTGGGTGCCCCATGGAATGGTAAATTCCAGGGTTCACCAACTGTATTAAGCATTTTTGTTTAAAATGTAATGTACTGTTGACATTCCCCTATCAATTTGGGTAAAGAATGCACATTTGTGGTACTGTGAGAAGCAATTTTGTTTGTTTGCTGGTTAGTCTGCACTAGAAATCATCCAAATAAGGAGTGAAAGGCACAACAAACCACAGGTTCTAAATAAATGGGTTAGGATATAAAGCCTACCAATAACTATAATACTCCATGCAAGGATCTCCTTTTACTAGCTCTTATTTTTCAAAACATTGACGATTGCATCTGATTGTGTAAAGCCATAGCCAGAGTGTAAATAGTAGGACTATAAGCCACACTGCTGTTTTCTAGCATGTGACTTGTACAAAGGCAAGTAGAAAATCCATGCAATCGATCTGTCAGAGCGACAAACTTGACCAATAATTGAATTACAAGGGCCTACCAGACTGCATCTGAATGAAATTGGCTGTTTACATCATTATTGGTAAATTAATGTAAAATATATGTGTTCTGATTACAGATCATTTTTCCTAATTTATGGCCTGCCAGCATGATTTTATGAACATTCTTAAGCATTCTTTGTGGCTTACAAACCTTTAAGTAATGCAACCACAAAATCATTCTACGTATGCCAAAAAATAAAAAAACTGGACTTCTGACTTACTGTAAAATCCTTTTCTCTGAAGTTCATTGACAGACGCAACACCAGCTCCTCTATTCCTGAGTTAGGTTGGGTTTTTTTTTTACTTCTGACACTGCTTTCAACAAAACTGAATCCTAAGAGTGGATGTATGCCTTCAGGGACTGCCGATAGGCATGGTTAAGTTTTTTTCTGCCTAGTGTCCTACTCCTGTAGGGGGCATCATAACCCAATGGTTAAGAAGAATATGGAACTACGTCTGTCAATGAACGATAAATAAATTGAATTTGCTGCAGGTGTAGCGACACATTGCAGAAGTGCAGCCAAACAGAACTACCTGAATTTGGCGCATGAGTTGCTGCTGGTAACAAAACTGCTTCAGATTTTTTTTGAATCAGGCAAAAAAAAAAAAAGTGGCGCACCAGCTTTATGGAATTCTTCCCAGTTGGGTGGAGTTACTAAAAGGCAAATATTTCTCCCCTTTAGTAAATGTGATAAAGCTCTGCAGATTTCCATCATCCAAACATGGGCAAGCAAAGGTGCTTATTTTATGCTTGTTGCACCAGATTGGATATTCTTTACAAGATGAAGCTTTACCACATTATGTTTAGGGTCCATGCCCACTGGCTTATGTACATTAGGACGATTAGAGGCATATTTTAGGCTCAATGATTAGAGGCAGGGGAAAAAAAAAAAAAAACACACTTCTGGTTTAAGTTCAACTGAGGCTTTCTGGGAGAAATAAAATGCTGAACTCTCCTAAACTGTACTAAAACGCTCTATGTGAGCATTTTTTTTTCTGCCAAGGGAACATTTTTTGTTTTTAAAAAGCACAGTGTGCATGGAGGCTAAAGTGGGGTATACACTAGTATAAAATCTGCCGAAAATTCCCGCCCGATGTGAAATTGTCCGATTTTCGCATAGTGTGACACAACTTTCAGCAGCCGATGCCGACATTTTCAACAAAAAAAAAACTGAGGGACAAACACCAAAATTTTTTTCGTCCGTCCCCAGACGACCGATTTTCGTTTAATGTGTATGCAGTACGTCCGTGAAAAAAATCAGATACGAAAGACCGCACTCTGAAGTTACTGACAACCTGGAAGTCTAGGAACAAATGTGCCAAAAAAAGAAAAAAAAAAAAAAATCGGACGAGAAATTTCCTGAACATTTATGCACTATCAACTAAAAACGGTAATGAACGCTGAGAAGACAGAGAAAAATCGGAGAATATTTTGTCAGATTTTCGTCAAGTATGTACGGCCCTTTAGGCTGTGCACTGCGCAAGTGTAGTTGCTCTTATTTTCCTTTTTACCTTTAGTAAAACAACCCCAATATGTCTTTGCATTACCCAAAGCTTCCTCTGAACATCCTGGATCAGAGCTCCATCATGATTTTATCTTCTGATGGCAGGATGAAGCTTGTGGAAGACCATGGTGTGTCCATGATCAGGAGAAATATCATATGGCACCTATAAAAGTGGACGTCATGCCCCCAGCATCTGGGTTCTAACTTTAATTTTAAATTCTATGTAAAGTATATTTAAACCCAAAAATGTTAAAAAAAAAAAACATACTACAGCTTACTAATCCTTAGATGTGGAAGCAGCGCGAGTTTTCGTTTATCATGCCAAGTACATCTTTGGCAAGTACAGAAAAATACTCGTTAATTCTGACAAAAATCCAATATTCTAACTTCCTGTGTATTGAAATGAAAATCTCAAACATTGTTATCAGCTTTCCAAGCTGTCATTTTTTTTTTTTTTAACTACACAGCCAATTTTCCTTATGTAATGGAGATAAGGAAAGAAGGCGATGTTTGTAGTCCAAATGAGAAGAGCAGCCTAGGGCGACAACACTGCTCCTCCATACAGTAGGTTAAGCAACGTTTTACTACCAGGATGGTCAGGTGAACAATAAATGGAAGAAAAGCTATAAAAGTAAACAAATGCAGCAGTCACATCTTAGTATAAGTTGCAATATTTAACATACACTTAAAATCTTTAAAATATTAAAATATTTTTGATTTGGTTGAGGGCAGTAAGTCCCGGTTCACACTAGGGCAACCTGTGAGGCGACCTGGTCGCCTCACAGGTCGCCTCCCATAGGGAAGCTGCGGACCCCTTCTAATAGGAGCGACACAAGTCGCTCCGACTTAGAAAAAGGGTCCGGAGCTTCTTTGGGGCGACCAGGAGGCGACCGCCATAGACTTCAATGTTATGAAGTCCGTGGCGGCCGCTCCGAGGTCGCGTTGCGGTGCGAAGTAGCGTCGCCCGTATGTGAACGGGGCCTAACACTACTTTCTGCCTAGTTTTTACATACAGCAAAAACTCGTTATGTCAGGTAGAACAATTCCACATAATTCTAATCATGTCCATTATTGTCCTTTCTTATAAACAAAATGCTAAGCCAATACCTTGTGCAATTAATTCATATGAATATTAGAAAAAATTTATTCTACATATTACGAAACAAATGATGTGCTTTTATTCAACTACAAAACTTAAAAATATTGCAATTGCATTTCTAACGTGAGTGTTAAATGGGAGTAAACTCCCTTGGTTGATTTTTGCCTATAGGCAAGCCTAGAATAGGGTTACCTGTAAGTACAATAAATATTTCCTAAACATGCACTATTTAGGAGATATTTACTTGCAAAGCAGCCGGTGAAGTCACCGGCAAATGCGCTCTTAAGGAAAGGCATACCCGTGCGGTTCTTTGGAGTCATGTGCTATTAACAGCTACTCCAACGCGCATGTGCGGGGAGTGACGTTATTGCGGCTCATCAAATTAAAGGACTGGAGCCCCCTAACGAAGGAAGGCCGGTGAAGATGGAATCTGTCAGTGGTGACAGAGTGCTGCTGGAGGGTTTCATTTTAGGGTAAGTTTTACATCATGTGCCATTAGGCATTGCTTACTAGCACATTATAACTTTGCCCTGCAGGTAAAAATAAGAAATTAAAAATAAATAAAAAAAAAAAAAAAAAAAAAAAAAAAAGGGGGCCAGTGGTTTACTACCGCTTTAAGCTGGCCATACATCAATCAATATTTTTTTTTTTTGTTCAAGCAGCAAATAATTTGATTGCCCCATCCACACTCTCGATGTGTATGAGGGAATCACTCCTGCTGTGCTTTTGTATTCTGATGACAGGAAGTCCTCCCCGCCATGAGAATACATTGATCAGGGCCACCGGCAATCAACTTCTGTACAACCAGCCTGCCCATACATGGATCAAATTTCAGCCGGTCCCTGCTGAACCGGCCTAATTTGGTTTGATTTATATCCACTTTTACACCATAACTTGTCTTTATTAATGTCTGCTACAGATAAACAATGCACATAATTAGATACAAAGTAAAATTAATGATTCATGCACACTGAAATATTTTTATTGCTACGGTCCTCTTGCCTTTTTTTTTGGGGTCTCTAGATACCCCTGAATATTAGCCTATATGTCCAGGCACAAATAGGGGCTTAGGAGTGTTTAGAGGAAGGAAAAAGAAAATATATATATATATATATATATATATATATATATATTTATATTCTTCATCAGATCATCCCCCACAGCTATTACCTTTTGTATCAATTGACCCTCCCTTTTAGATTGTAAGCTCTAACAAGCAGGGCCATCTGATTCCTCTTGTTCCAAATTGTATTGTAACTAATGTCTGCCTTGTATGTATACATTTTTTTTTTTTTTTACTTTCTGCTATAAAATATATACAAAAAAAAAAAAACAAAAAACAAATACCTTTCTTTAAATTTAGGCCAATATGTAGTTGGTTACATATTTTTGTTAAAAAAAGAAAAAAAATCACAATAAGCATATATTGTTTGGTTTGCACAAAAGTTATAGCATCTACAAAGTATGGGATATATTTACTTTTGCTAGTAATGGCAGAAATCAGTGGCAACATGGACACTGACTCTTTAAGGGAACTAGTGACACGAATACAGTGATCAGGGCTAAAAATGTGCACCGTTACTGTACTAATGGCACTGGCTGGGAAGAGGTTAAAATCAGGGGCGATCAAAGGATTAACTGTGTGCCTAGCCAGTGTTTGTGTACAGTGTTGGAGGTGCTTTTACTAGGGGGAAGGCAAAGATCCGTGATCCTGCTTTGCAGGAACACAGAAACCATATCTTCCCTACTGACAGAATGGCAATCTGCCTTGTTTACATAGACTGTTCTGGCTCTCTGCTAGAGCTACATGATTCTGGATAAAATGAGAATGCCAATTTTTTTGCTTGCAATAAAGATCCCAATTTTCGGCGTAGCATCTTGTGTATGAAAAAAAAAAGTGCATTTTTGCCCATAAAAATAAATAGTGTGACAAAAAATATTGCAACGACTGCCAATATATATATATATATATATATATATATATATATATATATATATATATATATGGGTGGGTGTGTTTGGGGGCTTTAAGAAATTTTCTAGCAAAAAATAATTTTAACTTGTAAGAAACAAGTGTCTTTAAAAGCGGTGTTCCAGCTGAGGAAAAATAATGAATTCCATTTCTGGATCACCCAACTTTAATGCATTAGGCTGGCCATACACTATTCAATTTTCTTATTCAATTTCCTTTAGATTTACCTTAAACTATGTAGTGCAAGGGCCTGCCTGACTGCATACAAATTGAAAGTGTTTAGGTTTGACCCTATATTACATGGTTTTGGTAAATCTAAAGGAAAGTTGAACAAGAAAATTGTATAGTGTATGGCCAGCCTTAGGCAGGCCATGGATGGATAATCATATGGCTGATGATCTCACATTGATGATCTTACATTAGTAACAGGTGCAAACAAGCCTAAAAGACTATTATAGGTTTTACTCAAGAGTAGGGCTTAAATGTAAAGGCAGATTTGATGTGGTTCTAAAGGATCATTTTTTTTAAAATATAATAAACTTATGGTTTACCCGCACTGTGCAATTGTAATGGACAGAGCGGTGCCTTACCTCCACTTCTGGGGGGCCCTTCCAGAGCTCTCCACTCCTCCTCCGAGTGTACACCATAGCAAGCTGTGTGCTATGGGAGTAAACATATGGGTGCGCTCCCAAGCAGGGCTGTGTGCGTTCACAGACACCCAGTGCAGCTAGGCCCCGCCCTCCACTGTCTGCTCACATGATTTGACCGACAGCAGGAGCCACCAATGGCTCCTGCTGCTGTCTGTGTACTGTGAGAGCAAGGAGAGGGAAGAGAGCTGCTGAAGATGGGCACAGTGCTGAATCAAGTGAGGACTCAGGTAAGTGTTTAGTGGGGGGGATGGGGTGATAGAGCTACCAAGATATTTCCATCCATAATGTAGGGAATGCTGTAAGGTAGAAAATGTTTTGGACATTTGAACCACTAAACGAGTATAAAAGTGTTCAAAATTTAAAAGTAACCGTGCATCTATGTTACAAAAACTTAAGCATATCAGATATCCTTAAAATTAATTCCCAAATATTTAGGTCTTAAACTCAGCAGGAAGTTTGGCTATACTGAAGTAGTTTACACCAAACTTGAGGAAAAATGTAACACTATGCTTAGAAAAAAACATTTTTTGAAGACTTCAGGAGGTAATCAAATTTTTTGCCGACCATTGGATTCACTCCTTATGTTCAAAAATGTACTCTGGGACTTCCACTAATCTCTGTTAAGTCTACTGGAGATTGTGGTAGCACAATTAGAAAGATTGATTTACTTTGAGAAGTAGGGCCAAAGCTATTTTGAACCAACTTCTACTTTGGATCACAGGAGTGCAGGTTATCCTGCATTTCCGTGATCCATTTTTAGCCAACAGAAGGCTCAAGTCAGCCATTGGCTGATGTTACTCAGCCGGTCCAGGCGCTGGATTGATCCCGCAACTGCCTCAGCCTCTCATCGAGCCACTGGGAGACTGAGCCACCCACTCCTGCACCTGCAAAGCCTAGCGCTCCAGTGAGGACTGGAGGGGCAGAGTAGAGAGCCGGAGACTGACAGTCACTGCCCTCTCCTCACTGAAGACCAAGAACTGATCAACCAGCGCTGTTTGATCTCTCAGTGCAGAGCCAGCAGGGGACCGATGCTGCATCCACCTGAGTATATTTTTTTTCCCCCACCAACCTCATACAAATTGGCTATTCATTTTGCAAGGGAACTGGCCCCAGAGTTTAGTGAATGACAGTGAAGCTTGGCTGACTTCCATTGTTTGCAGGCAAAAATGTTTTTAATTTCCTTTCATACCCTCCACCGGTTTCAGCTTCAGCTGTTCCAAGAAGCCCATTTGACAGAAATGAATTAAGTCGACTTTTGAAGTGTAGAAACTGCCACACATGGATCAAAATTCAACCAGTTCCTTCAAAACCAAATAAAATTCAGTCCATCTATGGTTAGCTTAGCGTTTGCTAGCGATGTAGCAGATTTGATCCGTTGTAATAGCTGGGCACTTTATTTAACAGATACCATAGCACACCAACATGCAACACATTTTCATGCACTGCACTAACTTGCACATTCCCACAGCGCACGGATGTGAACAAATGTATACAAATATGTTTCAGCTGTAATAGTGGATACAATGCTAGCCGTTTATTAGCATGGTTTTAGTGAACTAATCCTGCTTCAACCTCATTTCCTTTAAATGTGAAAAAAAAAAAAAAAAACACACACACACACACACTACAAGGCCTGCATTTAAAATATGTGGTTAGAAAGGTGTGCCTACTAACACAGCCAAACCTTCCAGGATCCCAAGCTTTAACTGATGACAGAAAACTACCTCTCCCTGAACTACCGACTAACAGCCAGATTTATAGGAGACACTTTACTTAGGGATTTTGTAAACATTCACATTGCTCAGTGTAATAGAATGCCTCATGGTGCTAACCAATATCCTTCCATGCAGATAAACACGTACAAACTCAATTCCAAAAAAGTTGGGACACAGTATAAATTGTGAGTAAAAAAGGAATGGACTAATTTACAAATCTCATAAACTTATATTGTATTCACAATATAATATAGAGAACATATCAAGTGTTGAAAGTGAGACATTTTGAAATGCCATGCCAAATATTGGCTCATTTTGGATTTCATGAGAGCCACACATTCCAAAAAAGTTGGGACAGGTAGCAATAAGAGGCCGGAAAAGTTAAATGTACATATAAGGAACAGCTGGAGGACCAATTTGCAACTTATTAGGTCAATTGGCAACATGATTGGGTATAAAAAGAGCCTCTCAGGGTGGCAGTGTCTCTCAGAAGTCAAGATGGGCAGAGGATCACCAATTCCCCTAATGCTGCGGCGAAAAATAGTGGAGCGATATCAGAAAGGAGTTTCTCAGAGAAAAATTGCAAAGAGTTTGAAGTTATCATCATCTACAGTGCATAATATCATCCAAAGCTTCAGAGAATCTGGAACAATCTCTGTGTGTAAAGGTCAAGGCCAGAAAACCATATTGGATGCCTGTGATCTTCGGGCCCTTCGATGGCACTGCATCACATACATGAATGCTACTGTGATGGAAATCACAACATGGGCTCAGAAATACTTCCAGAAAACATCGTCGGTGAACACAATCCACCATGCCATACGCCGTTGCCAGCTAAAACTCTATAGGCCAAAAAAGAAGCCATATCTAAACATGATCCAGAAGCGCAGGCGTTTTCTCTGGGCCAAGGCTCATTTAAAATGGACTGTGGCAAAGTGGAAAACTGTTCTGTGATCAGACAAATCAAAATTTGAAGTTTTTAGGAAAACTGGGACGCCATGTCATCTGGACTAAAGAGGACAAGGACAACCCAAGTTGTTATCAGCGCTCAGTTCAGAAGCCTGCATTTCTGATGGTATGGGGTTGCACGAGTGCGTGTGGCATGGGCAGCTAACACATCTGGAAAGGCACCATCAATGCTGAAAGGTATATCCAAGTTCTAGAACAACGTATGCTCCCATCCAGAAATGGTCTCTTTCAGGGAAGACCTTGCATTTTCCAACATGACAATGCCAGACCACATACTGCATCAATTACAACATCATGACTGCGTAGAAGAAGGATCCGGGTACTGAAATGGCCAGCCTGCAGTCCAGATCTTTCACCAATAGAAAACATTTGGCGCATCATAAAGAGGAAGATGTGACAAAGAAGACCTAAGACAGTTGAGCAACTAGAAGCCTGTATTAGACAAGAATGGGACAACATTCCTATTCCTAAACTTGAGCAACTTGTCTCCTCAGTCCCCAGACATTTGCAGACTGTTATAAAAAGGAGGGGAGGCCACACAGTGGTAAACATGGCCGTGTCCCAAATTTTTGAGATGTGTTGATGCCATGAAATTTAAAATCAACTTATTTTTCCCTTAAAATGATACATTTTCTCATTTTTAACATTTGATATGTCATCTAAATTGTATTCTGAATAAAATATTGAAATGTGAAACTTCCATATCATTGCATTCTGTTTTTATTTACAATTTGTACGGTGTCCTAACTTTTTTGGAATCGGGTTTGTAGTTCCCCAGAATCTCCCTGTAGTGGTAATTGGGTATCCCCACATTTAGAGCTTCTCTGAAAATATGTATTCTTTTACTAGTTGCATTCCTTAACCAAAGAGAAAATTTCACACTGGTTTCCGATACGGTCCGCCTGTCAGATTTTCAGGTGGACCGGATCGGATGCTCAATGCAGCTCTATGGAGCAGTCAATGTCAGAGGAGACCTCTCCGCTGACACCCGCTACTATCCGATCCAGTCCATAAAATCCGTACGGATGGAAACCCTATTTTCCATCCGTCTGGAGGATGGGATTGTATAAGATGGGATGAAAAAAAAACAGACAGGTGGTCCATTTTCATCCGATCTCCCAAAGAGGAGAGCGGGGATCTGACAGCTCAGTCTCTGCACACAGAGTGGAGACAGAGCTGTCATCCGCCTGCTCAGCACTTACCGCCTGTGTAAAGGGGCCATAGTCTTTTTACTTAAAGTGGTTCTAAAGCCTAAACTTTTTTTACCTTAATGCAGCCATTGCATTAAAGGGTAACTCCACTTTTGTGGGGGGGGGGGGGGGGGAGAGAACCGCAAATAAGGAAAAAAAAAAAAAAAAAAAACAGTATAGCGCAGGACTTCCCAAACTGTGGGTCGCGAGCCGCATCTGACATCTTAGATGTCATTTTGCCAGGCACAGCGGAAGGCGCGGCTCCGCCGAAATAGTGCCGGGCAGTGTGTGTGCATTGCTGCTGTGCAGGCCTCACGGTTTGGTGGTGACGCCCCTCCCTGTGGCCTTGCTGGCACTGTGTACTTGTCTGACATCCCATAGAGCGCGGGAAGTTTCACTCCCTGAGTGCAGGATATCGCCTGCTCTATATCAGCCTGGGGTTGGAGGACTTCTAAGGTCAGCAGGCAGCCTTATCCAGAGGCTTTGTTGTAGACACAAGAAATAACATCTCACCGAGTATACAAGATGAGCTGATGGTCTTTGGGGTTGATTTTGAGGATGATGATGCTGGCATCTCTGCATTGAAAGGGGAGCACGCTGGCATCCCTGCATTGAAAGGGGGGCACGCTGGCATCCCTGCATTGAAAGGGGGGCACGCTGGCATCCCTGCATTGAAAGGGGGGCACGCTGGCATCCCTGCATTGAAAGGGGGCACGCTGGCATCCCTGCATTGAAAGGGTGGCACGCTGGCATCCCTGCATTGAAAGGGTGGCACGCTGGCATCCCTGCATTGAAAGGGTGGCACGCTGGCATCCCTGCATTGAAAGGGGGCACGCTGGCATCCCTGCATCGAAAGGGGGCACGCTGGCATCCCTGCATTGAAAGGGGGCACGCTGGCATCCCTGCATTGAAAGGGGGCACGCTGGCATCCCTGCATTGAAAGGGGGCACGCTGGCATCCCTGCATTGAAAGGGGGCACGCTATACCTTAATTCTGTAGCGCTTTACAATATTCAATTACAAGCAAGTGGGTCCCGAAAAAAAAAATCTGTATTCATAAGTGGGTCTCGGCCCAAATAAGGTTGGGAAGCCCTGATCTAAGGGAAGACAATACAGTTACAATACAATTCAATACAGGAGATATGAGAGGGACCTGTTCGTTAGAGCTTACAATCTAGAAGCTTATTAGGATTTTATACCATAAACATGTAGCAAAATACATATTGTCCTAAATTGATGAATGAATTTGATTTTTTACATTTTATTAGATAGCTCTTATAGCAGTCAGGAAAAAAAAAAAGTATTTCATTATATATATATTTATATTATATATATATAAATAAATTATTTTATTTTTTTAATTGCAAGTCTGTTTATAAACGCAAAAAAAAAACCCAGCAGATGTGATCAAATATCACAAGAGAGCTCTATTTGTGGGAAAAAAAGAACACATTTTATTTGGGTACAGCGTAGCATGACCACGCAATTGTCAGTTAAAGTAACGCAGTGCCGTATTGCCAACAATGGCCTGGTCATTAAGGTGGGTAAACCTTCCGGGGCTGAAGTGGTTAAAATAAAGACGAGTAGTTTTCATTGACTGATTTAATAAACACTCATCCTGTAAAGTATAGTACCTACATATTAACATTCATCTTTCTACAATACAACCGTAATGCATTACACTCAAACACATTTTCATTGTGTAAACTTTAGAAAAAGATTCTCAAGTCTAGGCTTTTTGTTTGGGTATGAAACAGTGAAGTTCTTACAAATTGTCTTCTATATCCCCTTCTATCCCTCTCGCTCTTTTAAGGAGGGGGGGAGGAGGGAGGGCAATAACAAATGCAGAGATTGCATATTCCCTTCTAGTCAGCTTGGCTCCAGCCTTTAAGTGTAGCTGCAAACTTTGGAACGCAGAATGTGTAACATGAGCCGTCTCTCCCCTCCTTTTCCCTCAGCCACATTTAGCAAGTAATTTGAGCTCTTTAAAAGAATGGCAAAACAGAATGAATGATCAGCCTGAACAAAAAGTCACCCTCCTCGTAAGAATACATTTTATGAATATTAAAGCAGGCTGTTAATCTAATAACAATTTAACAACTAAGCTGGCATGCCACATTTCCACCTGACAGATAGGAAAGACTCACTATCCTGTAAACCATCCCATACACAGACACTGCAGGAGAAATCTGGAAGAAATCTCAATGCTCCACTCAATAAAACAATCCATTTTCAATTGTGGCAGAATTAAAAAAAAAAAAAAAAAAAAAATACACACCAAAGTGACAGCTAAGGCCCCTTTCACACTAGTGTGACTTGTCACGAGATTTTGGACCGCAAAATCGCATGACAAGTCGTTATCCATTTTTTTCAATGAGCCCCATTCATATCAGTGCGTCTTGAAGTCACACCGACTTCAAAGTAGTTCCTGCACTACTTTGCCACGATTTGAATGCGTTTTGAGCCATAGCCATTGCTTTCAAAATCGCGTCAAAATAGCGGCAAAGTCGCGTCAAAATCGTGCTGTAAAATCGCCTTGCATAAGTGTGAAAGGGGCCTAAAAGGTTTTTCAATAAAAATAACTTAAAGAAAATAAAATTGACAAAACCAAACAATAATATAATAATAATATTTAATAATAATATTTCTTCAAACCTAACATGAACCAAAGTATCCAATGAAAGAGTGCCCTTGCTGAGTCTTCCCACCGTTCTTTCTGTTCCTTCTCCAAGCAATCTCAAGCTACGATTCTGCTCCTTCATAATAGGAGGCCACCTGAAAGCAGCCGTAAGGCTAAAGCCCACCATAGACAGATTGAAATTTGGCTGGGTCATCTATGGGCAAGCTGGTTGTACAACCAGCCTTTTGGGTTTTTTCACGCGATCGATATATAGTGATCCCTGCATTCTGCCGGTTAGGAAGCCTCTCCACTGGCAGAAGAAATAGATAGTGTTGTGGGAGGCATTGATGGTGGAATTGAGCATTTTCCATTCATCTAACCCATGTATGGCCTGCCTAAGTTCACACTATATGTGGGGGGTGGGGTGGGGCACAGCATGTAATCGTATACAATCCCTCACTGTTCAGAACTGTGCTGCTGTTAGCAGAGAAGCAGGGGTGCCACTAATTCTTAATGGTACCCCCATGAACTGGAAAACAGCACAAGGAGATACACATCACCATGCGGTCTCCCTGCTGCTGCAATTTTAGAAAGGTACAGCAAATCATTCAAATGAATGGGCTGCTGTAAACCCGCAAACGTGGCCACTGAGAAACCAGCATAGTGCACACCTAAGCTTAATGTCCAGGCTGTCAGGTTGTTATTGGATTATCTCATGTTTGTGTATATCTGATGAGTGTCAGGCAGAACAAGAAATACAGCAATAGTAACCATATAGTAGATTGGGTCTAGAAGCTTCAGTGTTTCTGACTCCTATCACCATGACCACTTCAAATCACTGAAGTGGTCATGGTGGTTCGAGTATTCCTTTATTACCTCTCAGAAGACGTAAACCTCTGTATACTGATTCCATTTAATTTGATCATCCTCCTAGTTGTGTTAAATTTAGTGTGGGGGGGGGGGGCGCGGCGGCGCGGGAAGGGCGCAGCGGCATTTTATTTTATACCTTAACTATAGTATATATTTTATATGCGGCCCGAGAAAATTTCTCTACACTCGATGTGGCCCAGAGAAGCCAAAAGGTTGGACACCCATGATGTAAACCCAACATTTCATATTCCCCCCATGCTTAAGCAGCTGAGAACAGAGGGAACGAGATCACTTTCGTTTTTTTTTTGTTTTTTTTAATCTGGGGGTGTCATTAACTTTGTATTGACGGAGTATTACATGCCAGAGGTCCTAGCCACCAGTACTATTGTGGGTTCTGGTGGCTTTTCAAGTAAGTGATGTTCTGAAGATTGGACCTTTGTGTTTGGCTTTTTCTTGTTTTTGTCTTTTAATAAATACTACACTATGGAAAGCATTTTCTCTCTTGCATATCTATTGATATAATTTCCTGCTGGTTGGAGTACTTGAAGGAATTTTCTCCGGTGTCATCCTCTCTTCTGATTTGCTTTCTGGCTCAAAACCTGTTATATAATATACAAAAACGCATTAGCTGTCCAAATAAGACAGCAACATGGTCTGGTGAGTGCGCATTTCTGTTTTTAGGTGAAGGACCACTGGTGGAGGATTGACCTTGTTTACACCGATTATCCATATGGACTTTTTTTTTTCATTATTTTTGATCATATGCACTATATGTTCACTAATTTTATGTTTTAGCGCTGCAACCTATTTTTTCACAGAATAAAAAATTTAATAAAAATGTAAGAGGTATTAATGGCTCGGCTTGTGGGGGAAAAAAAAAAAAAAAAAAAAAAAAAAACGTCATACTTATCTGCTCTGTCCAGTGGTTTTGCACAGTATACATGCGCACCATAGTAATCGTTTTACACAAATTGACATACAGTTATGGTTTAGCTCTACTTTAAGCAATATTAAAGTTTTAAATAACAAACAAGTTAAACTTACCTGCTCTGTGAAGTGGTTTTACGCCTCTACTCGAGTACCGCGCTGGCGCTCCTCGCTCCCGCCAGGTGCCCCCACAGCAAGCAGCTTGCTGTGGGGGAACCCAAGCAGGCACACTCTCCACCCGCGGCCGTGTCCACACACAAAATGGTGGCTCGGCCCCACCACCTGCGTCTCCTGATTGGCTCACTGACTGATTGACAGCAGTGGGAGCCAAAGGCCTATGAGGAGTGTAAGTCCCTGGAGAAGCAAGGCTCTCATGGACATCGATAAATCGAGAGGGGGGGGGCTCAGGTAAGTATTAGGGGGGCCTGCTGCACACAGAAGGTTTTTATATAGCAAAGCTAGGTCTCCAGGGAGGCTCTACTGACAGGTAGGACTGTGTAAATTGAAGGACTGGATTGACAAATACGAACCTTGTTAAACAGCTCATATATGCATTTCATCTGTGTATTTAGCAGTTTACCTGGAATTCAGCAGAAAAATCAGTCCGCTTGCCCTTTTCACACTGGCATTAAAAACAGGCATTTGAGGTGTTTTTGCAGCCTACAGGAGTAGATAATGTGGACAGCGGTCAGAGCTGTTCACATTTGAGAAACACATAGAGCAGCCCTCGTTTTTCTACTCGCCTGCTCGCATTTTGCGAGTGGAGAATGATTGCGGGCGAGGACGAGAGGAGAGGAAGAGGAAGGGCGGCCGGATAATCAGAGCGGGGATCGCTGCACTGTAACATCTTTCATTTGAATTGCGGGGCGCTCAGCTTCACACGTAGTCCCGCCTCCTGGCTCGCCTCCTTTGATAGACAGGACACCGTCGGTACGTGTGACGTCCATCATAGGAGCCGAGCCAGGAGGCGGGACTACGTGTGAAGCTTAGCACCCAGCAATTCAAATTAAAGATGTTACAGTGCAGCGATCCCGCTATGATTATCCGGCCACCTTTCCTTTTTCTCCTGCACATCCCTGCTGCAATTCATATTTGTGGTCACATGGTTGGGGGGGGGTCTAATATAGGATTACAAGGCTCAGCATGTCTTATTTATGGTCACATGGTTGGGGGGGGCGTCTCCTATAGGACGAGGCTCAGCATTCTATATTTCTATTCACATGCCTAAGGGGGGTATCATATAGGACTACAAGGCCCAGCATGTCTTATGGTCACATGATGGGGGGGGGGAGGGGGAGTCTCCTATAGGTGGGGCAACTAGTGGCGAGTAACCCTTAAGGCCTGGCTAGTAGCTCAGGACTTGAAATTTTGAGCCCTGATATAGAGTATGCATCAATTTGCATTGCTGCGAGGCAAAAATGAAGCTACATATTCAGTCTGGGAGGATTTGAATTTTGTCAACTCCTTCCATCCAATGTTTGGTAATGCACCCTAAACAAGTTTTTTTTATTTATTTGTTTTTTTTTTTTAATTAGGGAGGTGGGAAAAAAAAAAACTATTTTTTGGGGGGGGGGGGGGTAGGGGGGGATCAATGAAACTACAGTAATCAGTGCTAAAAATAATGCAGTTACTGTACTGACACTGGCAGGGAAGGGGTTAACAATGGCAATCAAAGGGTTAAATGTGACCATAGGGGGTGCTTTCTGTGTGGGGGTTGCATTTACTAAATGAACACAGACCTGTGTTCCTAAATAAGAGGAACACAGAATCCCTGTGTTCATTACTGACAGAGCATCAGTCTGCCTTTCTTTGTCTCCACGGGAAGCGATCGAGGGTGCCGGACCCGCTGATAAGCTCCCCCGGTGGTGAATTGGCGCGACCCCCCACTTCCTTTCCCGCGCAGTGACGTACTTACATCGTTTGGACAAAGCCAACCTGCCACAGTATATGTACTGCTGGCGGTCAGCAAGTGGTTAATATTCTTTAGCTTGTCTCACTGTCCTTCTACCCTAAGACTATTTAGCTGGAGGTATTCTGGAGCCAACAGACATGACATTTGGCCTGATCTGGTGCAAAGTAATCTCACATCTATGGCCATATTGACAAGTATTATCGAATTCTTATAAACAAATGAGGTTTCAAAATAAGACCCCGTTCACACTGGGGCGACCTGTCAGGCGTCGCCGTAGGTCGCCTGCCATAGAGAAGCTGTGGACCCGTTCTAATAGGAGCGACACAAGTCGCTCCGACTTAGAAAAAGGGTCCGGAGCTTCTTTGGGGCGACCCGGCGCAACCTGCATTGACTTCAATGTTATGAAGTCCGTGCCGGCCGCTCCGAGGTCGCCCCGGCAAGTAACGTCGCCCCAGTGTGAACAGGGTCTTAGGGCTCTTTCACACGGGCGGTCCGATCAGATCCGCCTGTCAGTTTTTTAGGCGGATCTGATCGGATCCTCCATGCAGCTTTATGGGGCAGCGGGTGTGACACCCGCTGCCACCCGCATCCGATCCTGTGCTGAAATCTGGACGGATGGAAACCCTATTTTTCCATCCGTTCAGTAATCGGAGCGGAGCTCATGAGAGCGGACAAGCGGTCCGCTCTCCTCCGATCCCCCATAGAGGGCAGCGGGTGCCGAGACACCTCCCTCTCCGCTCTGCAAGCTGAGCAACACGGATCCGCCTGCGGAGGCGGACCGTGTGAAAGAAGCCTTAGGGTAGTATACAACAGCTTTATTTGTAAAACTAGGAACTTTCACAAGTTTAAATGGAAAAAAAAAACAGACATTATTGTTCACCACAAGGGGGGGGGGAGAGGGGGGGTAAAGTCTACTATAACCAGGATATTATATGGCACCATACAGGGTCAGTGAGATTTAGGAATGTAAGCAGATAATCTTACACACAGTGCCCAGCTTTCACCCAGCAGACCATGACTAAACTAATAAAAAAAGGTACCTGAAATGTCATAGTACCCTTGAATTCTTTCCCCTATGCCTTTTGGCAGACATTTAACTTAATTCAAAGCTTCAGAAGCCTTGGGACTTGAAGATCTTTCAAGGCAGGTTTGAGGCACACATAAGCTAACAATGCTAGGGGTACAATTTTCAGTCTAGTTGTGCTGCAGAGGTGGAATTTGTGCCAGGAGTCAGATATACAATAGGTTTATATGATCCTAATAAATGTAGCCTGTGTATACACTGAACAAAAATAGCAGTGATACTCCACACCAAAAATATTAAACTAAAAATGTATTCACTTTACCGACAATGACAAAGGAAGATAAAAAGGCATGCCACGTTAATTATGTTACTCTATGCAGGAAATGTGTAAATATGACAAAGTATGTTTCATTATTTTATTGTCATTTTTTTCCCCTTTATAGGGAAACTATTACCCTTGGTAAGTGCAGACTAAAGTTGCTATTTAATGATCAGCAATGCTCAAACGTTATATATTGTAAATATTTGAAGGGAAGAGAGACAGACCAGTTGACAAGTGAAAAAAGGGCAAAGATTCCAAAGCAAGACTATTATTCACAAAAGCATTTGCAAATGTAAGCATTGATTTATATGGAGCCAGTGGTATGAGGACCACTAGCTACTGTCAGACTGGAATGTATAATCCCCTAGTATGTACCAGAGATGACAAAATCTATGCCTGGTAAAGCCAGATAACTCATAAAACAGGTTCAGCAGTGCAGATTGCCTTCATTTTACTACAACCATACCCAGACCAAATAGACAAAACTAGTAAGTGGCGTAATATCAAATGTTTATTAGCAGCGCACGGTTCAGTCTCCTGGATGATTAATGAAACTAGGACTACATAATTAACAAAACAAACTGTTCCATTAATGGTATTCCTGGAAAAATCTCTGTTTTAGATGGATACAAAACAAATCTAGGAATGGAACAGGCAGGTTGATGCTTAAAGTGATTGTAAAGCTTAATTCCTCCCCCCAAATAATGTTATATTCACCTGAAATTGTATAAAATGAGTGAAAAAAAATCAAAATAAGGCACTTGGAAGTGGTACTGGTACCTATATCTAGGTTTGAGCTCTCAAAAAGGTAAGTGGCAATAATAGGGATGGCCCCAAAAGGAGCCCGAAAGTGAAAATACAACTAAAGATTCTATTATAGTGCCATAATCAAAATAGTGAAACATACTCAGAACCAGGAAACAATGATCATAAACATACAGATTTATCCAATCCTACATGTATAATATTAATAGTCATTAGTGAAGTGATAATCATAGCATCCAGTCCATTTTTATTAGTTCACATGCCAATACACTCAGGTGTGACAATCTTCTGTAAAGATTGTGTGCTTCCAACGTAGGAAAAAAAAAATTGGATTTTTAAAATTACCATAAAATCAATTTCTCAGATGTTCATTGACTGACACAGCTCATGAACTTCATAACCATTGGGTTATAAGGCCCCTAAAAATGAGCTTAACCAAAACTGGAGCCCACCTGATAAAAAAAAAAAAAAAAAAAAAAGTACACCCTGAAGAGGATCAGGTGCTCTAAAACAGCAGCCTGCAAAACCTTGCGACCAAAAGCAGCATCCGTAGATGCCAAAACACATCCACTTTTTAAAACTTGAAGTAACAGGTCTTGTACAGACCCTGTAAGCGGTCCAGGGACAGGCGCAAGTTGGAAGGAAAGAACCTTGCAGGGGGCGGGGGGACAAGAGCAAAACGTGCTCTTGTAGCTGGACCAAATGACTTTGTGGACCCACTTGTCTTCTACCAGGGAAGTCCCCAGGTCCAGAAACCAGCAAAGATTTCACCCCACCCCTGACACGGACGAGGTTGCACCTTCATGCTGAAGGAGCCTTGTCCACGAGTCTGGAGAAGTCCGCTCTCGACTTACCAGACCAGGTTCTTTTGGATCCTCTAGAGCAGTGGTCCTCAACCCTGGCCTACAGGGCCCACTAACAGGCCAGATTTGCAAGATAACTGAAATACATCCCAGGTGATATCATTTGCTGCTCAGTGATTGCAGTACTCTAGTCTGCATCTCCCCAAGGTAATACTTAAAATCTAGCCTGTTAGTGTGCCCTGAGGACCGGAGTTGAGGACTACTGCTCTAGAGGAAGCCCTGAAAGGCTTCAAGCCTTTTTCAGTCAACCCTGAGGGGAAAAAAAACTTCATACGAGCCAAGAAGTAGGGCCAACATCTATGACAAGGTTCCTTGCTCTTAGTAGCCCCCGGAAGAAAGGTACTCTTCCCCCCGTGAGACCTTTAATGATGTCATCCAGGGGAGCTCCAAACAGGCGTTGTCCTTGAAAGGGAAGATCAGTCAAGGCATTTTTAGAAGTCTGGTCCGCTGATCAGCATTTGAGCCAAAAGAAACGCAGAAAGACCACTGCCAAAACGGAGAGCCGAGCCACATCCAAAAGGAGGTATCACAGATAGACTGCAGCCACTAGACCAGCTGGTCCACCAGCTTAGCAAAGGCAGGGGGTAGCGGTTCTCCCTCCAGGTCACGGCGTAAAAGCTTAGCCCACTCTGTCAGAGTTTGCGACACCAGGGCAATGGTGAATACCGGCCTTAGTGCCGAACTAGCCAGAGTGTACATCTTACAGGCCAAAGGCTCTGCCTTCCTGTCAGCCGCATACTTAAAGGCCGGGGACTCTTCAACCGGAATCTTGGTTTTCTGGTTCAATCTGGAAACTGGAGGGTCCACCACCGGTGGAACAGTCCACTTCTTAATAAAGGTAACTATAGGGTCCTCATAGGGCTAACGCCTAGAAAATCACTTAGGGACACCAAAGGGACTCTTTGGTCATCCCCACTCTTTAGTGACAAATTTGTCAAAATAGGCAGGGAAAGGAAACACCTTTGCCGCTCTGGATGGCTTGCGAGTGTAAAAGGGAACCTGCGCCTCCATCGCAGCTGCTTCCTCCATCTTCAAGGTCTCATGCACAGATACAATCACTGCATCCACCAGAGCCTTTTTGTACGCGGTTGCAGATGTGGAGGAATCATCCTCACTATCAGAGGATTCGGGGCGCAGGAGGACCAACGTCTACGGCGGCCGAATCAGATTCAGGAACTGATTAGACAGATTGGGGGGGGGGGGGGTGCGCTTTTTGCTATCCTATCCCCTGAAAGCTACCTCTACCCGGGACACAAAGGACTCCAGGACAGCTTTCAGTGCATTGATGGATGGTTGAGACCCGGAGGGCCCCGTAGATTAAGAGGGGATCAGGTGGGGAGATGTGCTCCAAAGACTCCATGAGTAACCAGAGGGACCACACAAAAATGCATAAAAAATACTGCAAGGGACCACCCAACTGCGCTGGCAGCACCACCCAGTCGCTAGGCACAAAGCACCAAGCGATCCTCAGCAGAGAGGAAGAGAACCCTAATAGAAACAGGCACCTGCCGCCACCAGGATAATCTGCACTGCCCACGTGGCGATCAGGAAGTTAAAAGATCCAGGAGTCAGTGCCAGAGGATGAGGAGGGGCACCCAGATGAAAGGGGGGTGCCTGACGGGAAGGAGGGGAACCCGGCGGTCCGACCGTCCCAAGGAGAGGCCCACATCCACCCCAAAACCCTCCAGGGGGATCAGCTACACACCATACTAGAAACCAGGTGGGCACCACTCCAGACAGAACGCCTCTCCATCGAAATGGGGGGGCTGTCGGCCAGTAGGAACGCTGTGACTCATGCCGAGACCCTGTAATATGAGACCTCGCGAGACGTTTAACTAGCAGGCCAGCACCCGTCCAGTGAGACTGTCGCGGCCGACCTAGCACAGAGCTGAGGTCTGCGCGCACTGGCCAGACTGGGGTGACCACTGGATCTAGATTATCCAGCCCATCGCCCAGTCCGGCAGTCGATTGTAGATCTCAAAGGCCCCACGAGTAAAACTTTCTTCAAGCAGGAGGTTGAAATTCCATGTTTGTGTGATGAATAAAATCCACCACATCACAATACCATTCTTACAGCAGTCCTCCCTTCACAGCAGTGTCTTCTGACCCCTCCTCACATAGAAGCCCCGTGCAGGACTTGCCCCTCTTCACAACACAGCCCCCGTAGCTCTGCCCCCCTTCACATTACACAGACTCCTGCAGCTCTGCCCTTTACTTTTCCTACCCTACTCGGGTACACCGAGTGCAGAGCTGAAGGCACAGCAGCTTTGGATGGAAGGCAGGAGCGGGAGCTAACTTTTCAAGTTAAAGTGATAGCAAAGTCGTGTTTTTTCTTTTTCTATTAAAATAACAAATATTTCATACTTCCCTGCTCTGTGCAGTTGGTTTTGCACAAAGCAGCCCCGATCCTCCTCTTCTCGGGTCCCTGGCTGGAGCTCCTGGCCCCCCCCTCCTGTTGAACGCCCCCACAGCAAGCAGCTTGCTATGGGGCACCAGAGTCGAGCCGAGCCAAGCCACAGCTCCGAGCATTCACTCAAAACCAGGAGCCACAGTTAAGTCCCGCCCCTCTCTCTCATTGGCCAACTTAGTTTGATTGACAGCAGTAGGAGCCAATGGCGCCGCTGCTGTGTCTCAGCCAATCAGGAGAGCGAGAAAGTCCCGGACACCACTGGATCAAGAGGGAGCTCGGGTAAGTATTAGGGGTGGCTGCTGCAAACAAGGCTTTTTATCTAAACGCATATAATGCATTAAGAAAGGGGAAAAAAAAAAAAACTGCCTTCTCAACCACTTTAACCAGCAGGTGATGGGTTTCTATTATACAGGGCAGTCCTAGCAACCAATTATCAGCTTGGTAATATGAAAAGTTAACTCCATAAGCTCCTGCCTTCCAGCCAAAGCTGCTGTGCTCTGCAGTGATAATGACAATTCTATAAATGCTATGTCCGCTCCTAGAATCAAAGTATAGCACCTGGACTTGCAAGATTTCTGATCATGTCTAATTGAGAGCCATATCTAAAAAGGAAAGACCAGACTTCCTTTCTCCAAACTCAAAACCAGCTGCGACACACCCTTAGCTTAGGCATACTTCATTTCTGTGACATCAGATTCCCTTCCATAGAGTGGACAGCAGTGAGACAAATCTGTATAATGTAGAATGATGAATGTGCTTATTGTGCTCTCCAAAAGATGGACTGATTTTCACATGTTTGAACTGTATAGAATGTATCTAATATGATTCCAGCTTAAGCAACACTTTTATGCCCTTAAAGTTTTTTTTTTTTTTCCTTTATGCTGGAGAAGAAATTACGAGATTTGTAAACTGCATCTGCAGTTTCTCTGCTTATTATTGTAGTTGCTGTATGCTTCAGATTGCTGTGGCTGAGTGAGGGTTTCACATCTTGCCAAAATAAACTTTAGAGCTGTTTGAGACACAGGGGAATGATGGACCTCCCCAAGAAGTATGGAATATTAACTCACCAGTTTCCAAATTGACAAAAACATCATAGGACACTGGTTAGAAATAGAAAGTTTTAGTCCTGAGCAGATGAGAGTGGATTTCTTTGAAAGATTTGATCATATTACAGTACTTTTCAGAAGAGTCAATCATACTGCAATGTCCTACAATGTTGTAATAGTGTATGTCCTAACAAAACCCTTTTAGCCATAGGTTCACACTGGTGAGTGGAAAACACAGCACTTGCGATGTCTGTGCGGTGCGATTTGAGGCACATATTTTATGGTTTAAATCACACCGCAGTCGCACCAAAATGGTGCAGGATCCTTTTTTTTCCCTTTTGCAACTGTTCACACCCATGCAATGCAATTCAGGAAATCACACTGCCATCTGTTTCGGGGTGTCGTTAATCTAATGCCTCGTACACACGCAGCGATTATCGGCCGACCGATAGTCCGACTTTTGTCCAGAGTTGTGTTTTGTTGGTTGGAATGTGCCTAGACTGCACACGAATTTACTAAATTTATTTAAATCTACTTCAGAAGTGATGTCATGTGATGGTTTACTTTCCGTGTGTTTTTTCTTCTCTGAGCATGCCCAGTCTTGCTCATCAGATTTTTGTCTGCCGAAATCTGTACTGACTGACGAACAATTGGCCGTTGTGTTGACAGCCAACAAAAATTTTATAGCATGCACACCAGATTTTTTTCGGCCGAAAAGTCGGGAGTCGGTTGTCGGAAGCATCATACTAACAAGCCGAAAATCAGCCGATCGGACGTTGGCCGAAAATTCCCGGCCAATAATCGATGCGTGTGTACAGGGCATAACATGGACACCCGCAGCTTATCACATGGAAGCCGTACGATTACCAAGCAGTGCAATGCATCATATGAGTGTGAACCGGGGCTTCAAACCCCCAAACACAAAAATATGCATCTCCAGCAGCAATACAGGTGGCTTATTTCAGCAGAGTAGGGGGAATACTGGAACCACCATCAGCTTTGTAGTGCTGTCTGTATTCATTGATAAAAATAGAAAATCTGCCTAACAAAGTGCCAGATAACAGTAAAAACCCAGCATGGGTTCTAATCCTTTCCCTACTATATATATATATATATATATATATATATATATATATATATATATATATATATATATATATATATATATATATATATATATATATATATTATATTATATATAAAAAATATGTTTGGGCTGGAAATACATTTCAACTTTTCCTCTGTGCACCATTTGGATCCTGAAACAGGACAAAGCAAGACATATAGCCAGTAGATAAGAAATCTAGAATGTACCCTTTTCGGAAATGTTATGCAAGGATATATTGTTTTAATATGAAAGGATAAAGAAAGCTAAACTCAATTCTGCCATTCTCCAATTTGATGAGGTCATGAAGAGGGGTCGATGACATCAATATCTGCCTCATCTAATCAGATAATGCCTTCTAGTGAGCAAGGGGCGGTCCTTTTGGTATAAAAGGTTTCACATAAATAAATGTTGATTATAGGTAACCCCAACAGCAATAAATGGATTTGTCTCGATAGTCCGCAGGAGAGCTTACTCTTTTGAAAAACAAACTTACCGTCCAGATCACCAAGTAAAAATAAAATAAAGCTAAAAAAAGAAAACTAAAGCAGCCATCACATTTAGTCCCGGTTCACACTAGGGCGACCTGTGAGGCGACCTGGTCGCCTCACAGGTCGCCTCCCATAGGGAAGCTGCGGACCGGTTTTAATAGGAGCGACACAAGTCGCTCCGACCTAGAAAAAGGGTCCGGAGCTTCTTTGGGGCGACCAGGAGGCGGCCGCCATAGACTTCAATGTTATGAAGTCCGTGGCGGCCGCTCCGAGGTCGTGGTGCGAGCACCTCGGAGGTCGCCCCCCTTATAGGCTTACCTGTAGGTAAAAGTGTCAAAAAGCGGGATACTACCGCTTTAATACTGACTAGGCAAAAACGAGAGCGAGAGCGCGAGCGACAGAGCACGAGCAAGAGAGCGCGAGCAAGAGAACGAGAGAGAGCCCATGGGTGTAGCCAGAATTTTTTCCTGCCTAGTGTCCAACTCCTGTAGAGTGCTGTATAACCCAATCATTATGAATACCAGGAGCTGTATCTCTCAGTGAACCAAAGAGAAATAATTGTTATTTCTTGCATTAATAAAACTACAGTATAGTTTTAAAAAAATTGTGTGTAGGCCCTGGTTCTAATGCATTACTTGCAACAAGTCTGAAATTTTGCAGCAGACGCCAAAACCAGTTTGGCAAATTTAAAATATTTGGAAATTTCTAGAATACAAGCACTGAGCAGTGTTACTATTTTGGTCACAGCTGCATAGACCTTTTAGAAATATTATAGGCCTGGTTGGGGTTTTTGAAGGAGATTATAGCTTCTACCCTTTATCAAAAAATTTAAGTTACCATGGCAATCATGTAGAAAAAGTTTGTTCTAACTCAGAATAAATAATTCAATGTGTTAGTTTGGGTTCTGTCTGGAGTTTAAATCTAAACCCTGCTTAATTTTGGATATGGAGAGTCAGAATTTCTTCCACTACCCCTTATAACCAACGTGTATCTAAACAACCCCACACCAAGCACCCAACCATACCCTCTTCGCTCTTACAAAGCACCCAATCAGAACACATTTTCAATCAAGACTTCAAGTGGGTACATATGCATGTATGACATTCTGATAATACAGTAATACCTTGGTTTACAGGCATAATTCGTTCCGGAAGCATGCTTGTAATCCAAAGCACTCCTATATCAAAACTAACATAACATTCATAACATCACTAACATTCACACATCAGAAATAATGGAAAACTTCCTCTCCCTTCCTTTCATCTGATCGGATTTATTATGGTTTTGTTTTTACTGCTGGGTGTTCTTCTGTTTACTGGTCCTGACTTCCAGCTCATAGATTGGCTGCTTTGTATTTCTTTTTGCTGTGTTGTAATGCTCTTGACCTCTGTCTTGTAATGACTATTGCTGTTTATTTCCTGCCTGTAAATTATGTTTTTTCGACAATAAAGCACTCGTTGTTAAAAAAAAAAAAAAAAAAATAATGGAAACTTAGAGGATTCGTTCCACAACCATTTATTCATATAAAAAAGGATTACGGCAATACAAAATACAGTATATAGTGCACCGCAAAAAAAACTAATTAACCCGCACATCAAAATACAGTACTGTACAGTATAAAGTACTGTAAAAATAAAACAAATTAACCTGCACTTTTCAGCACCCCTTCATATACCATTATGACCAGGCTCTCAACCCACAGTTCCTTCCGTATATAAAAAAATAAAAATTACAGTACACTCAGAATGTTATGGAGTCTGATGCAATTCCAAAGCCGCTGGTGTATATGTACTGTACAGTAAAGCCGCTGGTGTACAGTATACAGTTCTGTAAATAGCCAGAGGTCTGGGGGCACTGGTGGCACTCAGCAACTGTTGACGTAACTTCCGGGTGCTCTGAACGCGTGTTACTTCCCCCACCCAGCTGGGAGCGTCTTCGAGTGTCTCAGAGTTCTGCAGGAAGCGCTGGGAGTAATCACCCCATCCGTTTGCGAGTGATATACGGACATACGGACATAATGCATGTCAGTGGGATTGCGGATGTCAGCGGATGGTCATCCGATTTGCGTCCTTTCAGTTCTGTTCCGTTTTTTGGAACGGAACCCTATTTTTTCTTCTGTTTAAAAAAAAACGTAAAAGGACGCAAAATCGGATGTTAGCGGTGTCATCTG
This sequence comes from Pelophylax lessonae, assembly GCF_965119305.1. Lineage (NCBI taxonomy): Eukaryota > Metazoa > Chordata > Amphibia > Anura > Ranidae > Pelophylax > Pelophylax lessonae. Next base: position 173,215,057 of record NC_138776.1, on the reverse strand, counting down.
CTGACATCTGCAATGCCCATAGACATGCATTATGTCCGTATATCATCCGCAAACGGATGGGATGATGTGTGGACATATGGACTGGATGACACAAATGTCATCCGTGTCCGTGAAAAAAAAAAAAAAGTGCCGGAGCGGATCGCAATACGGTCCGCTCCGTGTGAAAGGGGCCTTACTCTTAAACCAAGGTTTTCCCGTAGATTCAAACATGCTGTGCAGCCCATAGAGGAGTCTGTTTTTTTAGTTCAATTAGCGGGTTGAAAAAAAAAAAAAGACTAACATTCTAAGTGGATCAGGGAATCCTCCCCGTTGAGCCATTGGAGACTTCCCTGCTGGCAAACCTTTTTGATTAGGGTTTCCAACTTATAGCCAGCATCACTAACCGTTGGGAAAAAACCTGAAAGGCTGGTTGAACATAAATCAAATTTGTGTACAATCAGGGTGCCCATATATGGATTGAAATTTGGCTGGTCTCTGCTTAACTCGATGAATTTCGATCCATGTATGGCATCTGTACCAGGATGTCAGAGCAAAGAGCTGTGTCCCTTTGGGGAGATTAACATCACTTTCTGCAGCAGTAACAACTGTCACCAGAAAAGGAAATGATGAAAATTCTCCAGTGATGACAGACTGCAATATAAATCGGACATTGATTTTATATGGTAAGTGTATCCTGTGGCTCTACCTTTGTGGGTCATTTATTCTACTGCTGCAGCAGCCATGCAGAGGTCAAGTAATGTCACTTGGATTTAAAATGCTGACCAGTTACTGCTGCAGTATACATGTGTTGAGTCATCGCTCACCCATGCTCAATAAGGTCGTTTTCAGCAAGCAGGGCTGCTGTCATTACAGCGACTGACTTATGCGAAAGTTCCTCACAGATATAGGTTTCCAGTCGTCGTGTTCCACAACACCTGGGATGTAGGGAGAGCACCCTTACCTAGAATGTAGTTACAGTCAAAGAGGCTTCTGGAGGTAATAGCAAAGAAGGGGGGGGGGGGGGGGGGACACACTTCTATGCTGTATTTTAAATAAAACTATAAAACTAGACAACTGAATACTTAGAGGAAGGACCTAGAAGTCTTTATAGGTCATTGCTCAGGTGATTAACACAAACCTTGGTTTTGAAAAGGAAAAAAAAAAACAAAAAAACAATTGATAGGACCAAAAATGTGAATTCATGATTTTAGGCAACTTGACAATTACTTTTTTGCTATTTCTTCACTTTTTCACTTCATAAAGTTTGGTGATTTTTCCTTGATAAAGGCTATAGATTAATGCTGAAACGCGTCGGAACCCCAGTTCTACAACCGGGAATCACCACTCCGAATATTAAGTAAAATGGTTCACATTTTGATTTTTATAATACTCATGACTATGTATCATATTACTCAATTTTTCCTTTTGTTTGTTTTATGTATATAAACCTTCAATAAATTTGATATATTTTACCTTTGCCTACAAAATCCCACCTTTCTCTCTTTTGGCTTGAGGAACCAAACCTCTTTTTTCACTTGACAATTACCCAGCAGACTCATTAGAACTGGGAATTGACCTTTTGCCCCTTTAAACAACTCAAGGAACTTCCTGATTCCTACAGAAAAGCAAGGTCAATGACTGGAAAAAATCAATACAATATTGCCTAGAACTTTTAGGAGGAAAAAAAAAAAGTATGTTTATGGAACTGAAAAGCACTAAATGTGAGAAACAGATGTTAAAAGTGACCAAGAACTAAAACACTTTCATATGTGCAGGTTGTATGTATTAACTCTTTTTTCTAAGGGAAATTGGACATTTCTTGTTCTAAACAATTGGAAAGTTTGAACAATAAAGTGAGCTGCAATTAACACCACAATGAACAACATTTAGCAGCTGATAAAGTTAGATTTTTGAAAACCAAACCGTTGTGCTGACGAGATTTGTTAAGCACTTTGGATAAACATGTCAGTGCTACATTTGTCCTCTGGGAGAGGTAGGGGGTGGGTGATGTTAGGAGCAATAATATTTCCTCCAATGGACCATTTGCAGCACTCCCTTTATTAAAGGCCAGTTGGCAGCCTAGTTAGAACACGCCATGGATGTGTGCTTCAGCTCCTCATAATGCAGTGAGCATATGTTCTACAGTGTAATAAAAGAAAGGGAACCCTGTGGGCTCATTCACACTGCACAGCACAATGTACACTGTGGTGTGATGTGAAAAACGCACTCCCATGGCATTGCTTACTTTATTTTATTCACATTGCACTGCAATAAAATGCCTACATCATGTACTGCGCTGGTGTGAACAGACCCAGTACAAAGCAAGGCTTTTTGCCTTGTCTGTGTTGGGCAACAAGCCCCAAAAGATAATGGGTCAAGAGTCAAAAAATTTGAAACCCATTTCTGGCAGTGTATGAAGTCAGAAGCCTTGCGCCAAATTCAGGAAAACCCTGTCCTATCTTCATTGTACCTACATGTGAAACAAAGTCAAGTACCGTATTTATCGGCGTATAACACGCACTTTTTCCTCCTAAAAATTGAGGAAAAAAGGAACAGTGCGTGTTATATGCCGATATAAAAAAAAGGCCAGGAAGCAGCGCAGAGAGCAGAAGGGGGCGGGCCGCGCTGAGGAGAAGGAAGGACGAGCTGTCATAGGAAGATCCGCCTTCTCTGCCGAGACGTGTGACATCTATCATAGGCGCCGGGACTTCCGATGAAATGGATAGCTCGTTTTCCCTTCTCCTCGGCCCGGCCCACCCCCTTCTACACTCGGCGCTGCTTCCCGGCCTTTTTTGAATACCGTCAATGGCGCTGGCAAAGCGGCATTGCTGGACACCGCCTTGGCGAGGCTGCATTGCTGGACACCGCCCTGGCGAGGCTGCATTGCTGGACACCGCCCTGGCGAGGCTGCATTGCTGGACACCGCCCTGGCGAGGCTGCATTGCTGGACACTAGTGAGACACCATTTGATTTTAAAAAAATGTTCTGAGTTTAAAGCTATTTTAAATTTAAGCTTTTTTCCTGAAATTTCTTTCCTAAAATTGAGGTGCGTGTTATACGCCGATAAATACGGTAGTTCTTATTTCCTGTACTTTTACTTATGGTGCTAGTTTTGTGTTAAAGTAGTCTTACGTGGGGAACTTCAGCTTTGGGTCCATTCAGCTTACGTTTCCACATCCTAAATACGGGAAACCAGCAGTGAAGTCTTAACGGCTTTACAGCTGGCCTCCCACTATGAATGCGTGAGCCGTGCTTTGTGAATGGTCTTCTGGGACCTGTGATGTCGGTACAGCCGTTAGCCCATACTTTTCGTATGAGCAGAAAGGTACTGAAATTCAGGATGAATCAATGAACTACAATAGCACTCACTAGCATTTGACTAAAAAAAAAAAATTGAAAAATCAACTGTTATTTACTAGGGTGGTTATGCCAACATAACCACCCAAGCCATCCATGGCTCAAATCCCAAGTCCTATTTGGCAGGCTTACCTCACTAGATTACAGCAGATTTTGCCATCAGGCTATTAAAAAATTAAAGGTACCGTAAACCTAATGGGAACTAAGGCTTGGTTTTCAAATTTGCATGCACACGTTGTGGGTAGAACAGCCTATTCACCTGAACGGAAACACAGAAAATAAGTCCCTGTTCCTTTTTTTAAGTAGAGCCACATCGAATCGCATGGGGCTGCAACACCACCATGCGACTTCAAAACTGCACTGCAGCAGCTATGTGGGGAGACCATTAACAATTATTGGCACCCCTACGCATCTGCTAAAGTGCAGCACATTTCTCTGCTTCAGAAAACTTGGCGTATGTTCCCCTCTCACACAAATGTGAATCTTTCACAAAGCTATAGTTGTGAAAGTCAATAGGTGCATCTTTCTCCTTACATATTCTGGTCCTTTACTGCCATTTCTTATATTCCAAATTAGGTTGTTTTCATCCATGCACAGCTTACAGAAATGTTTCATCTAAACCCAGTAGGCTGGTTCATACTCCTGAGTTAAATTTCAGAACACCCACATGCAACTGACATTTTCTCAATCAGCCATTAGAGTTATGAGGGATGGCGTAATATGGTACAAAGGTGAGAGTCTGTTAACATGTTTGATCTTCAGTAGCCTACAAGCCTGGTTTAGGATATGGTACATAAACCACGTTAGTGCCAAGTAACTGCTAGCATTTCATGATAGAGTCTCCCAGCTGTGACAGGATCACACTGTCAGACACACCAGCATAAATATACCCCAAAAGGTGGAATTTAGTTCTGTCCCTGATACTAATGGGTTTTTTTATTAAAAAAAATTAAACTTCATACAAATATATTTGCAGCTTTATTTTTTCTTTTCAGAAACAAAATTTTTAAATCTCTGGTTGCCCATGTTCAATAAGGCAGGTATGGCTTTTTGGGGGCCTGTGCACACCAGGTCCGGTTGGACTGCACTGGGCAACTATTTCAGTACAGTCCCACAACAAGGCAAAGCAAAATACCTATTCTTCTACCAGGCCAGTCCACCGAAAAAAAAAAGTATGGCATGCAGTCAACCACCTCGCACCACACTCCAGCCAGTAGATCTTAATATGTCACTGCTGACATCCTACCACACATCAAAGTTCTAGAGCAGCCACTTGTGTGAACAGATAAATGAATAAAAATCAGGTGCGCTAACCAAATAAACATCCAATCATATACATCAAAACATGAATGGGTGCTGTGACAAATATATAGGTGCTGGTGCTGCAGTGTAAAACTGTAAATACATGACAGGTGCAAATCAATACATCTGAATCAAAAACACCCTTGTGTAACAAACAAAAGTGTCCATCCAAATAAATGTCCAGAGACAGTCCAAATGTGATGTGAACAGGTGAATACAGGTCACTATCCAAAATGTTCCAGTGAAGAAACAATGAAACTGAAGTGTGTAGACCGCGTGAAGAAAGGTTCAGCGTCCCACCACCAGCTTTACTGCTTACCAGAAGATGGAATTAATAAGGGCATATAGAAATAGCTCTGCTCCAGAGACCATGCAGCGGAGAGAAGAGTTCCACATAGCTAAGGCCAGCACCAATCCCCAAGGGAGAGAGTGGACTCTTACCAGAAGGGATGTTATATCAAGCCTGGAACAATACAGTACTCCTGTCCTGCACTTGAATACGAGGTAGTTCTCTGGTACAATCTCATAAGTCTTGTCCTGTACAGCTGCTCTACACACACCGGCCAGTTTTACACTGCAGCACCAGCACCTATACATTTGTCACAGCACCCATTCATGTTTTGATGTATATGATTGGATGTTTATTTGGTTAGCGCACCTGATTTTTATTCATTTATCTTATATTTATTACTCTAAGGTAGCAGCTTATCCACTTAAAATCAGCGCACTTTCTTTACTTTATCCACTTGTGTGAACAGCCCTGATGGTAAGTGTTAAAGCGGAGTTCCGGGCACAGATGTCATTTTTCAGTGAACATACCCCAGGGACAGTCAGGGCTAGCACATTCCACAATGGCTAGCCTCTGATCTGTCCCGGTTCGCACTTACCTTTTAGAAGAAATACTTACTTATAAAATTTCTTCCACAGGGTTTCCATCTCTCTTGTGGGCAGCTGAAGCCGGCACGGTCCTCTTCTGCGTCTTCTTCTCCCAGAATGCGCCGCACCAGCCCCTCTCGTCACTTCCGGTGCGGCGCCGCATTCCTAAACAGCTTCTGGGCATGCCCAGAAGCTGTTTAGCAGGGGAATGCGGCGTCGCCCGGAAAAGACAAGCAGGGCCGGTGCCGTCGCATTGATTCCTGGGAGCTATGACGTTCAGCTCCCAGGAATCATCGCGAGACAGGAAGTGACAGCGGAGCCGCGGCTCCGAGGGAGGAAGTACCCTGAGGTGAGTATTTACCATCTACAATTACAAGGTGAGTTTTAAAAAAAAAAAAAAACCTAACTATCCAATTCCTTTTCAGGTTATCCAGAACTAGCGGACGGGCACAAAAAAAAAAAAAAAAAAACATTGATTTTGTGCCCGGAACTCCGCTTTAAATGTGATAGAACTGAACTAGCATTTTACAGTATATGGCCCTTGCTTCTAAGTACATGGAATATGAATTCTATGCGCTCTGTTGTGCCATCACACCAGAATAATGTCTGCACTACAATGGGCTTGTGGTCATTTGCTTATTTAATCTTCTACCTGGAGACATTCAGAGTTAAAGAGGTTGTAAACCGAGAAAATTTTTTTTTTTTCTTTACATCCTGAAAGAGAAACACATAATGTCGCATACTAGCTCATTATCAAATACATACCTTAGAACGAGCCCCCGCCGCGCCGCTCTCTTACCTCTATGATGGGCGTCATGTCCAGTCGCCCGTCTTCCGGGATCGCGGCATTCGGCCATCTGATTGGCCGGAGCCGCTGTGACGTCACTCCCGCGCACGCGCGCGGGAGCCGATGGTCACGGCACAGGGCTCTGAAGGAACGGCACCAGCGGCCGTTCCTTCAGAGCGCATGCGCCAGTGATGTCACTGGCTGCATGCAAAGTAAATATCTCCTAAACGGTACATATTTAGGAGATATTTACAGTACCTATAGGTAAGCCTTAATATAGGCTTACCTATAGGTACAAGTGTCAGAGGAGGGTTTACTTCCTCTTTAACCTATTACAAGAGTGTGTGCCCTCATCCGAGTTGAATCTCTGCTCCTTTCCCAGCCTGGAAACCACAATTACTGATTTCAGATTTAATAAATACATTTGGCCCAATAAGCTGCAGCTTTAGCCATCTGAAGGCCAGGTAGACTTTTTTGGGAGATTTACTAAAACTGGTGCAGCTGTGCATGGTAGCCAATAATCTTCTAACTTCAGCTTGTTCAATTAAGCTTTGACAATACAGCCTAGAAACTGATTAGTTATTATGCACAGCTGCACCAGATTCTGTGTGCACCCATTTTAGTAAATCTCCCCCTATGTGTTCAAATACCTTCAGCAATGGGTTTTTTCCAGTTTGTGATGTAAAATCACATATTGCAAAAGGCAAAAGTTTCCTGTCATGTGGCCTACCTTTTGGCAACTGAACATACTGGTTGGCTGAATCAATGTATTGTCCAGACTGAATGGTCTTGGAGCAATTAGAGTCAATGCACAAAGATCATTTGTGGCAAGATGGTTGGTGAAATTGCTGCATATGTCTAAGTTTAATTCTTCATTCCTTTGATCAATGTAGTTATTTTCCCCACAGGCTTGGTAAGAGTACAAAAAAAAAAAAAAAGTGTAATCTCAGAAATTCCCCAAGCACGTAGATGCAATTCTTAGAAGAGATGTCTGTAATCCCATCAAACTTTAATATTAATTCCTCCCGGTCCTAAAGAGAACCTATGTTTCTCAAGAGAAGCAAAAGCCAGGTTTACCGTATTTTAATGTTGGCCCCCGCAGCTGCTTATTCCCTTCACTCCCCAATCAAACTACCAGGGAAGCAAAGTGATTTACCTGATATTTTTGAGTATCAAGGGGATTAGAATTTATTTCCCTTTCAACAATAAAGCACTGGTGCTTGGCTGCTCAGCCTATCAGTGATGCCAAATTGGGGAGTTGTGACTTGGAAACTTACCATTTAGTCACACAGGGGAGAAGAAAGCATGTATAATTGCCTGGGGAGGCAAGAGCCCTGCATAGGCAAAGCGCAGGTTTACTTTACATCAGATATTTATTAGTGGATGAGAAAAAAAAATAAAAAAATCAGATGACTGCACGGACTTGACTAAACAGCACATGCAGCCAAAGAATATGCCACATTGTACTGAAGATTACATTTCACGATTTAAGAGCCGATAAATCTGCTCTGATAAAAAAAGCTCTTTTGCTGTCAAAATAACCAAACCTATAAACATAATTTGCACCTTTTTATCAAAGTGGAATTGCAGCCTAGATCTACCCAAGCTGAAAGTAGCTCCCCGTCCCCAACTCGTACTCAATGCCTATTCTTACCTATTCTAAGGGAGCTCCAATCCCATCATGTGATCTGGCCAGCAGTTGGATTCAGAGGACAGAAGAGAGCGCCAACAATGGATGGAATGCCTGAGTGGTGGCATCCCTGACAGGTTTACTTTGGGGCATCCATTGTCGGTCGTCCCTTCTCCTCCCTTAAGCCAGCTGCCGATGACTGGAGGAGAACAGGCAAGTATATACATCTTCCTTCTACAGGGTAGTTCGTAAAGGAGATAGGACGAGGGCAGGAGCCCTTCTTAACCACTTCAGCTCTGGAAGGTTTTACCCCCTTAATGACTGGGCCATTTTTTGCGATACGGCACTGAGTTCTTTTACATGACAATTGCGCGGTTGTGCGACGCTGTACCCAAATAAAACGAATGTATTTTCTTTCCACCCACAAATAGAGCTCTCTTTTGGTGGTATTTTATCACCTCTGCAGTTTTTATTTCTTGCAATAAACAAAAAAAGCGACAATTTTTAAATAAATATATATATATTTTTTTTTTTTCTTATTTTTTTTTCACTTTCTACTATAAGTAACATTCCCAATAAAACTGAAATCTAAAAAAAACTTTCATCAATTTAGGCCACTATGTATTTCGCTACATATTGTTTAAAAAAATAATAATAATAATAATAATAGTCCTAATAAATATTTTGATTAATATTTTTTTTTATTAATCGAAAAAAAATGCACTGTTATGGGCCATACACACTATAAGATTTTCTGAAGACTTTTTCCTTTAGATTTACCAAAACCATATAATATGAGGTCAAACCTAAACACTTTCAATTTGTATGCAATCTGGCAGGCCCTTGCACTACATAGAAAAGGTAAATCTGAAGGAAAAAGTCTTCAGAAAATCTTATAGTGTGTATGGCCCTTTAAGGTCCTTTCACACGGGCGCCGTATGTCCCATTTCATCCCATTTTTTGCGGATGAAAAAACGGACATAATGCAAGTCAATGGGATTGCGGATGTCAATGGGATCCGCTGACATCCGATTTGCGTCCTTTCCGTTCAGTTTTTTTGAAAAGAGAACCCTATTTTTCTTCCGTTTAAAAAAAACGGACGCAAACATCTGCAATCCCATCGACATACATTATGTCCGTTTATCATTCGCAAACGGATGGGATTATAAAAACGGACATACGGACCAGGTGACACAAGTATCATCCGTGTCAGTAAAAAAAAAAAAAAAGTGCCGGAGTGGATCAAAAAACGGTCCGCTCCGTGTGAAAGGACCCTTACTGTATAACTGACTGGCAGGGAAGGGGGTTAACACTAGGGGTGATCAAAGGGTTAAAGTGTGCTCCTAGGGAATGCTTTCTAACTGTGTGGGGGGGGATGGATGTGCTAGGAGGAAGAGAGATCTGCCTTTCAGCTAAGCTCACTAAGATCTCACTCTTCCTCTCTGTGACTTGTTTACATAGGCAGACAGCGGTTCTGTCATTCCCCTGCACGATCGCGGGTGTGCCCGAGAGCCCCATGTACAAAATCTCGTACCTATACATGATTTTGCACAGCCAGGCCCCGCCCCAGTATATATATGTGGTGGGCGGTCCAGAAGTGGTTAAAGGGATTGTAAAGGCAGAAGGTTTTTTGCATCTTAATGCATTCAGATGAAAAATCCTTGTGTGTGCAGCAGCCTCTCTCAGCCCCCCTAATATTCACCTTAGCCTGTCTTTATCCAGCAATGTTGCAAGAGTGTCTCAGCTGCCCAGGGCTCCCCTACTTATTGGCCAATTGGCTACCACTGCTGTCAAAGTCAGTCAGTCAGCCAGCCAGCCAGCCAATCAGGAGAGAGGGAGGGAGCGGGCCGAACGGAAGCTTTGTGTCTGAATGAACACAGGGAGCTGTGACTCGGCTCAGGTGCCCTCATAGCAAAGATCAGACCTGGACGAGTCTTTACCAAGAACGTACTAGACAAATTGAGGCTGCCATTGCGGACTTCTTAAAAAAGGATAATTGCCAGTCTTTGGGACATTACTGTGGGAGCTGTATGCATATCGAAAAGGTTAAAATTAATATCTCTGTTCCAAGTCAGGGCCTTAGAAAGTACCTAAAGCAGCAGTAAAAGCCGCTTGTTAACTTGTAACTACAAGTAAGCATATAATAAGGCTTACTTGTGGGCACAGTGAATATCTCCTAAAACGTGCACCATTTAGGAGATATTCACATTTGTAGCAGGTGACATCGCAGGGGCATGAGCACTGTGTTCTGAAAGCATCCGTTTAGAGCACTGTGCCGCAATCAAAGCTCCCGGATGATTGCATGGGAGGGATGTTATTGCGACCCCAGCCATTGAAACGGCCAGAGCGCGTGAACCCGGAAGGGTGAAGATGGAAACCCTGCCAGAGGTGATCAGCTTTACAGGTAAAGTTTGTCTTAATGTGCTTAAGTAGAACTATAGGCAAAATTATTTTTTTTTTTCATTTTGGATAGCGCAAGGGAGGGTTATAACCCCTGTGAGATTTTCTTTTGCCATTTGTGTCCCATTGCGGAAACTTCCCTTCACTTCCTGTCCTATAGTCAAACAGGACGTGAGCAGAAATCCTTGCAAACAAAATGTAATTTGTTGGGGACCCCGGTGCACCAGAACTAGTGTTACCATTGAAAGATTTACACTTTATTACTTTTCCAGGGACAACCCAAAATTTAGGCTCTTTCAATGATAATGGTAAATACAATAGAGAGGGTAAATCTCCATAATGGAGGCACAGACAGCAATACAAACTGACACGTGTTCTATTTAGGGATCGACCGATTATCGGCAAAGCTGATATATCGAGGGCCGATCTGCACTTTCCCCGATATATCGGAATCGGCCCGGGAGGTCACAGATATTGCCGATATTTCGGGAAAGTGCTTGTACCGGAGTGATGCCTGCAGCTAGAGGCATCAACCCGGTACCGGAGTCCATAGCCGACGGTCGGCTGTCTTGTAATGACAACCGATGCGGCTGAGAAGCCGATCGGCTGTCATTACATGGAGCGGGAGGGTACGTCCCCCCTCCCACCGGGAGACCCAGGCAACCAGCCTGCACGGCCGCCGAAGACCCAATCAAAGCCGCATTCAGCTCTGATCGGGTCTCCATGCAAAAACCCGGAAGTGATGTCATGACATCACTTCCGGGTACTGGCGCCAGATCAAAAATGACAGCAATCAAAACAGCCAAACTTGGCGTTTTGAATGCTTTTAAGTGCAGAGGAGGGGTTTGGGGTCCTCCCAGATCCCTCCACAAGAGTACCTGTCAAGAAAAAAAAAAAAAAAAATGACAATTGTACGAAAATAATCGGCCCATATCGGCCGATACTAATATGCATTGGCCAAAATATACAGTATCGCTGGCATCGGCAACGAAAAAATGTCAGTCGATCACTAATTCTATTCTCTTTTCACTCCATCCAAAGCTAAAAAAAAAAAAAGTTTTTCCCTTTAGTTATACTTTAAACTTGCAGGGGAAAAAAATGTTTCCCCAAGAGTTAACTACTGCTTTAATGCAGTATTAAACCCAAAAACAACCATTATATTGTAGCTTACCAATTCTTAGATGTGATGTGGCTGCATCTGTTTTCTTTTTGCTCTTTTATTCTCACCTGGTAATTCAGCCAGTAAGCCCCCGTTCAGACTAAGGCGACCTGGTTGCCTCACAGGTCGCCGTAGGTTACCTTCCATAGGGGAGCTGCAGACCCGTTCTAATAGGAGCGACACAAGTCGCTCCGACTTAGAAAAAGGGTCTGGAGCTTCTTTGGGGCGACCCGGAGGCGACCGCCATAGACTTCAATGTTATGAGGTCGCGGCGCACTGCTCGCACCGCGACCTCGGAGGTCGCCCCCCCCCCCAAGTCGGATTGCGGCAATGTGAACGGGGCCTTAGTCCGTTTTTCAGCAGAAGGTGTTCTGCAGTTACAGGGATGAGAAACCATTTATCACTGACAGGGGGTGCTTACCATGATTGGCTTTTATGTAAAACCTTTGTACCGAAAGGAGAAACTATTGCAGTAACTGCTTGTGTGACCTGGAGTTTGGCTTTAATTTGTTAGTGTATCTAAATTTGCTAGTACATCTGGCACTCCCTTCCCCCCCCAGACGGACAATGCTGCTGTCCATAGGTGCCATTTGTGCTTCTTTATCCTGAGTGGGGGGCAATCAAAACAGGATGTTTTACTGGTCAGATACACTGAAAAAGAGGGAAAAAAAAAAAAAAGTATTACAGAAATCTAATGCAGCCACCACATCTAATGATTAACAAGCTGCAATAGAAAGTCAGCATTCAAAGCCCCCATACAGCTTTAGCACAGGTTTACTTTAAGATGCAGCCCTTGTGTTTCGATATAGAAGGTTCTATGAATAGGTCAAGACTTTGCAGTTTCAACCTGGAGATTAAATTAAAAGCTATCAAGGCAGATAAAGCCTACATTCCCTACTGACTGCTTGAACCACTGCAACAATATGGACTCGTTATTTGATGAATTTATTACTCCTCTATCACTGCTACATGCCATCTAACAGCAAATCGATACTTGCATACCAGAACAGGTCAAAAAAGAGAAATTCCACGAAATAGTCACTGTCTACAGTACAACCAGCATGGCATTAAATGGGTCAATGGAATCCTCACACATTTCACAAACATTTACCCATTCTGATCAAAAATAGCTATAATTTTTAGAAAAAAAAAATGAATAAAAAAAGCACTCAAAACTACGTATGATCGAGCTTACAATATACAAAAAAAAAAATTAACAAATTTGTTACGGACACGTCAAAAAGAAACAAATTAAGTATATTAGGACAGCGCTCAAATGCTTTTCTATACAGTACTTGTTGATAAGAGTATATTTACTGTGAATGAACTATATAAAAATGTTACTATAGGTCGAGAAATATATATTTTTCGTTAATATACAGTATCTCACAAAAGAGTACCCCCCCCCCCCCCCACACACATTTTTGTAAATATATTATATCTTTATATGTGACAACACTGAAAAAAAATTACACTTTTCTACATTGTAGAGTAGTGAGTGTGCAGCTTGTATAATAGTGTAAATTTGCTGTCCCCTCAAAACAACACAGCCATTGATGTCTAAACCGCTGGCAACAAAAATGAGTACACCCCTAAGTGACAATGTCCAAATTGGGCCCAAAGTGTCAATATTTTGTGTGGCTACCATTATTTTCCAGCACTGTCTTAATCCTCTTGGCCATGGAGTTCACCAGAGCTTCACAGGTTGCCACTGGAGTCCTCTTCCACTCCTCCATGACGATATCACTGAAGCTGGTGGATGTTAGAGACCTTGTGCTTCTCCACCTTCTGTTTGAGGCTGCCCCACAGATGCTCAATAGGGTTTAGATCTGGAGATATGCTTGACCAGTCCATCACCTTTATCCTCAGCTTCTTTAGCAAGGCAGTGGTCTGCTAGGAGGGGCGTTTGTGGTTTTTATTTTGGAATACTGCCCTGTGACCCAGTCTCTGAAGGGAGGGGATCATGTTCTGCTTCAGTATGCCACAGTACATGTTGGCATTCATGGTTCCCTCAATGAACTGTAGCTCCCCAGTGCCGGCAGCATTCATGCAGCCCCAGACCATGACACTCCCACCACCATGCTTGACCATAGGCAAGACACTCTTGTCTTTGTACTCCTCACCTGGTTGCAGCCACACATGCTTGACACCATCTGAACCAAATAAGTTTATCTTGGTCTCAGACCACAGGACATGGTTTCAGTAATCCATGTTCTTAGTCTGCTTGTCTTCAGCAAACTTTTTGCGGGCTTTCTTGTGCATCATCTTTAGAAGAGGCTTCCTTCTGGGATGACAGCCATGCAGACCAATTTGATGCAGTGTGCGGCATATGGTCTGAGCACTGACAGGTTGACACCCCCACCCCTTCAACCTCTGCAGCAATGCTGGCAGCACTCATACGTCTATTTACCAAAGAAAGCCTCTGGATAGGACGCCGAGCACGTGCACTCAACCTCTTTGGCCGGCCATGACGAGGCCTGTTCTGAGTGGAATCTGTCCTGTTAAACCGCTGTATGATCTTGGCCACTGTGCTGCAACTCCGTTTCAGGGTCTTGGCACTCTTATAGCCTCCTAGGCCATCTTATGTAGAGCAACAATTATTTTTTTCAGATCCTCAGAGTTCCTTGCCATGAGGTTCCATGTTGAACTTCCAGTGACCAGTATGAGAGAGTGAGAGCGATAACCCCAAATTTAACACGCTTGCTCCCCATTCACGCTTGTGACTTTGTAACACTAACGAGTCACATGACACCGGGGAGGAAAAATGGCTAATCGGGCCGAATTTGGACATTTTCACTAAGGCCCCTTTCATGCGTGGGCGATCGGATCCGATCGTCAGTTTTTCAGGCGGACCTGATCGGATGCTCCATGCATCCCTATGGGGCAGCGGATGTCAGCGGAGACATCTTCGCTGACACCCGCTGCTATCCGATTCCGATCCTGTCCGTAAAATCCGGACGGATGGAAACCCTATTTTCCATGCGTCTGGAGGATCGGATGAGAACGGACAGGCGGTCCATTCTCATCCGATCTTCCCACAAAGGAGAGCGGGGATCTGACAGCTCTGTCTCTGCACACAGAGCGGAGACGGAATTGTCATCAGCCTGCTCAGCGGGGATCGGCGGATTGATTCCCTGCTGAGCAGAACGGACGCCATCGCTGTGTGAAAGGAGCCTTAGGGGTGTACTCACTTTTGTTGCCAGAGGTTTAGACATAATGGCTGTATGTTGAGGTACTTTGAGGGGACAGCAAATTTACACTGTTATACAAGCTGTACACTCGCTACTTTACATTGTAGCAAAGTGTCATTTCTTCAGTGTTGTCACATGAAAAGATATAATAAAATATTCACAAAAATGTGAGGGGTGTACTCACTTTTGCGAGATTCTGTATATACGTGCACTGACATTTTTTGTCTTTGCTTTTTCCATATTTTGTTACATAAAAAAATATTATTTTTTTATTTTTTTTTATTATTAAAAGTATTAGCTATAATCCTTAGTAACCTTATGCTGCCTCGAGTAAATTAAATGGATCAGAGAATACAAATTTATACATTTCATTGTCATGGCATTACTCTTTTTATGACACACACACACCAATTAAAAGGGGCACCTTACTGAGATGAGGACATCATCCATATCTGCAATATGTGCAAGCATATGACCACGCTGCAGTTAAAAAGTAGAACTATAGGCAAAATGTTATATTTATTTTGAATAGAGTAAAGGAGGACTGTAACCCCTTTCAGTCTTTTTGCCATCTGTGTCCCATTGGGGAGATTTACACTCCCTTACTGTCCCATATCCAAAAACAGGAAATGAACGAAAATCCCTGCAAAAGGGAATTCCTTGGCTACCCCCCAGGCAACCAGATCTAGTGTCTCCATTTGAAGATTCCCCCTCTATTACATTTCTAGGGACAACCCAAAATTTGGGATTTCTTCTTTTAATTTATTTCTTACTGATGATGTCAAACAGGACAAATATTTTGAGAATCTCCCTAATGGGGGCACATTCAGCAATAAAAACCTGACAGGTTAACTAATCCCTCTACACAAAACTAAATAAAAACACATTTTTAAAATGGCTTTACCTTTAGTTATACTTTACCTCCTATACTGACCACACTCTGCTTTTAATTATTGAGAATTGTTTCCATTATGGTTTTGCATGCCTATATGAGAGCACTCTGACAGTGCTCAGGCCAAGTGAATATTTAACTCATCAGAAAGTTTCTGGTCATGTAAATGGAGAGGGGAGGAGATTCTCAGTACTGGAATATGCTGCCAAGACCACCAACCTCAGCAGAAAATGCCAAGAGTTTTGGGGCGCTGGACCCCGCTTCCCTAGGTCCCACCCCACAAAGAGTAAGAGTTAGCAATACAAATTCATTTGTACCCCAAACAGGTTAAAAACAGCAGAACAAGGACATTGTCACCTCTTGTCTATATGCGCCTAAACCCTGTTGTGAGTGAGGTCATTGGTGCATACTACAGATGCCCAAGCCAAATTTACCAGTGATAGCTTATGTTGGTTAACGTAGCAATACTTATGACTAATTTGCATAAACTTGTATATTTAAACAATTATATACATAGAAACAAAAAACATCAGCCTTTTATTTATATTGTTTTAATAAGAAAACTGCTGAGAAATCTGCACAAATTTAACAAAAACATCTTTACTTTTTACTATTTTAATACATTTCTGACAGCTACAGCTACACTACTAGGTGGCACTGCAGATGAACATGCAGCCTGAAGGAGGCAGCGTCCATCTGTAAACCGAAGACTTTCATTTTTGGTCAAAATTTATCATCAAAAATTGGATTTCACTGTAGAATGCATAAACAGAATGCTTTATCATTGAGTATATCAGCTTTTTCTAAAGCTAAGTTCCAAAGCAATGCAGGCATATTCTGCTACAGCTCTGATCCATTCTTTCTAGTGCAGTGCCCTGCATTGGGGAATCATCAATCACAGCAAGGACATATACATTTTTTATATGTGCCTTATTAGTGCAGAAAAATGCAAACATACCGCATTTTTCAGCAGCGCAGTGAATGGCACCATAGGTCATAGCACTGCAGCACAACACATGGTAAGCCACAGGCTAGTGAGAATAGGTCCTTAGAGGCTATTTACATGCTGCTCCATTTGCATGGATTTGTTATTTTTAAAGGATAAGTCCAGTCAAAACCTAACACTAAACCTGCTCTGTGCCACATTCCAGGACTATTCTATCCAACCCTGTAAAGCAAAAATTACTGTACTTACCGTTTCTACACCCGATCCGGTCCCGCGCTGATCTGCCAGCAGAGGCTTCAGTACGGAGGGGGGGGGGGGGGGGGTGCAGGAGAGGCAAACTACAACTGAAGTCCCATAGTAAGTCTATGGGTGATGTCACTTGCCATTCATTTCACAGCCGTTGTCTGTCCTCTCCTGCACAGACCTTCCGCCACTGGAGACAGAACTGTATCGGGTGTAGAAAAGTTAAGTACAGTGATTTTTGCTTTATAGGGTTAGATAGAATAGTCTTAGAATGTGGCAAAGAGCAGGCTGAGCGTTTTGACTGGACTTATCCTTTAAAACGTTGCCATTTCACATCTGTGCAATATATTGTGCAAAAAAAAAAAAAAAAGCAATGTCTAATTGTTTTTGTAATCCCATCAATGTGCATTCTGGGGGCTTTTGATGGGAATGGCAGTATGTCGATACACCAGCGCAGAGCAATAAATGCATGAAGAGGCACACAAAGGTATAAATCAAGCTTGAAGAACACTAGCTGTTTAAACTAGCCACAGACTTATCCACAGCAACAGTTGGTAGCCACATTTTATGCAGACAGGACTGTACGGCTGCAGTACTTGAAAAAAGACCGTCAACGAAAAGCCAAAGCATATGCTTCCATCAGTATTGTGCCATCACATGTGTCAAGTCGCAACAGTGGAAACGTAGCCTAACAAGTACTGTACCACTCAACCTTTCAGTGATGGATATATTTCACAAAGCTCCCCCTTGCAGATGGGTAACCGGTGTGCATTGATCCAATCTGACATACCCTGCATTATCATGTGACAGCAATGTACCAGCTAAGCCTTACACACCAGCCGTTTAGCCCCTTGTGCATGAGATTCTGTCATTTGTCAGGTGGGCGGAAGGCAAAGGCATACCTTTCAGCCATGGTGCAGCAGGCTTTAAAACGTTAGGAGATTAAAATCTGCTGCGCCTGGATGGTGCACCAAGTGATACATACATTAAGGACAGTATGCATGCAGAGACGAAGGCATAGAAGGTCTTGCATTTCAATCATTCGGTTCTGGGCACATACTGCCATAAACATTAGTATCACTTGATGCACCAGCTTTTAGCCTCTCAGAATTTTACAGGCTGACAGCAGAAGGGCTGGACGGTGTGCCAATGCCCTCTGCTAGCAAGAACAACGCCAGAAGCTATAAACTGCCAATGCACATGAGGCCTTACCCATATGACAATTAGCTCTGAGATTACTGCAATGCCCAGCCACTTATATAATCAGTGCTAAACTATACAATTGATTTTAAATGTTTGCTACTGAATAATTTAACCACTTTCTGGCAGCCACCTCAGCCTAGAGCAACAAAGGAGATTTCTAGTACCAAGACGTCTTGTGTAGCTCTAGCCTAAATAAGAGGACTACCTGCAAGTGGTTAAATATTTCCGTAGCTAAAGATTAAAATCTTCAATACAACTTTAACTATTTTGTGATCAGAGTTCTATTTGAAGCTCAGATGGCTAGACCAAGTTTAGCAGCCTCAGTATGTGTCAGCTGACTGGACAATAAACCGTTATCTAATTTTTCAGTTGACATCAAGCAGGGGAACTGATAAGTAGTGACTGGAAATCCCTTCGTTTTTGGATAGGGGAACTAGGAAAACATTATGAATAACGGTATATGGAGAATATCAAAATATATTATGTACTAACATCCCAGAAGAAATCAATTACACAAATATATTACTACTATGGATTTAAGGTTATAGTTAAAAAATATTTAACAACTATATGAGCTTAATCTATAGAAGTACTTTTTCAAATTCAAAAGTCCAATTTTTCACTGAGAACTTTGAACACACACAGCTGTGCACTCCTAGTTCTCTGCAGCAACATTAAAGTGTTACTAAACCCAGGACCATTCATTTACTTTATCTGGTCTCCCACAGTACACAGAACATGGAAATGCAATTATTTTAGTAAATATAAACTGCTAAATACCTTTTACCATTAGCAGTATATAGCAGTTTGTGACTTCTATCACTGCCTGGTAAAGCTTTTAGGAGGAGTTTTCATATTGCACTGGCTGTCCTATCAGGATGCAGGACCCATGATCCTCTGTCTGGACAGTGCTGTTGGCCCTGTGCTGATCACATGCACTCTCCCAAGAAAAAAACCTCTAGCAATACACACACCACACTGAGCATGTGCAGCCTGACTCCAGTAACTCTGTATGCACAGATCCTCCCCTTCTTACATTTTCCCCATACCATGTAAGATAAGACAAACAGCCTTTACACAATGCAGGGGATTAAGCCCTTTAGGTTTCACACAGTATAACAAGCATGCTTTACTGCATATACAGACTGTTTAGTAACACTAAGTTACATTCTCAAAGCAAAGGAGCATTTTACATGTCAAGTAAAAAAAGGTGGTCCTGGTCTCTAAGGCCTCATGAACACTGGACGTTTTCACAGCTGCGCCTCGGGGCATCTGGTGTTTTTTTTTTTTTTTTCCTGCCTCCAAACTCCCCTGCATGTTAGCCTAGGTGTCCATGCACATACACATAGGCTTGTGGCAGGATTGTTTAGGGGCAGGAAAAAATGCCACTGCATGAAGGAGCAGCAGGGTTTGGGCAGAGAAAGGAAAAAAGAAGATTGATGTGTGTGTTAATGCTAGGCACACGTAGCGCTTGCGCACTAATTCATTTCAACGGGCAGAGAAAAAAAAAAATTTCTTCTGGGCAATTAGGCTACATTCACACCTGAGCGTAGCGTTTTCACGCGTTTTTTACCGCGATTTTTACCGCGATTTTTGTGCAGGCATTTTTAGGTTGAATAGAGACCAATGGAAAACGCCTGTAATCTGCCCAAAAAGAAGCTCATGTACTTTTTTGAGCGTTGGGCGTTTTGTATACAGCATCAAAATGCTCAGATGTGAACAGGAGCCATTGAAATGAATAGGATTTGTCTTGTTGGGCGTTTTGAGAGCTGATCCTAGAGCAGAAAAACTCCCCAAAAACGCCTAGATGTGAACGGAGCCTTAGTGAATAAACTCCCAAACGCTTGATGTGGCTAAACGCATTTAACAAGCATCAGGCTATATTTTTTTTTTTTTTTTATGCCAAAACGATGCTGCCAGGAGGAAGCTTCTAGGAGAGTTTAGAAAACGTCCAATGAGAATGAAGCCTAAAAAGTGATGTAGGAGAAAGTCGGTCAGTTTTTTTCCAGAATCATGCTTACCTAGCTGGATGCAGCATCAATCAGTTACAATAAAACCATAGGGCTGGATTCAGTGTACTTAAATGGTCCACCCAAAAGGGACATCTTCAATTTCTAATTAGACAAATGGACTCGATCGCAATATATAGCTTGTATGTGGAGACTTTATTATGACTTCACAGCTTTTCCCCCAATGCCATGGCCATTATAAAATTAATTCTCATTGAATAATTTGATTTTTGTCTTGCCGTAAAATCCTTTTTCTCTGATGTTCACTGACAACTCCAGAGCTTCCTGACTTCTGGAGTTTTTCCCTTGGAAGAAACACCTGGTCTGAGGCCTAGTCCAAGCTCAAGCCCAGCTTAGACGGAACCAGGACAGATTTTTAGAAAGTCAGTTTCCATTTGAACTCTTGAAGGGTTCTCACAGTGATGTCCAGGTTGTCCTTCAAGGACAACATCCCCAAAACAGCCAGGCCTGTGTGGTCACCCCTCGGGGAAAAAGGAAGAGGAGCTAGGTGTGGTCCCCAGCGTGACCCTGATGAATGAGGTGGGATGCATGAGGAAAGGACGGGAAATCGGGGGGTCCGAACAACCCAGGGAGGGGCCCACGTCCCCATTAACAGACAACCAGTGAAAGGGGGACACTACTTACCACACCATGGACCTTGTGGGCACCACTCCAAGCAGACCACTGCACCATCTTAGAATGGGGGTGCTGTGGGCCATTGGTATGCTGCAACTCAGGCCGTGGCCAGGTCTGTGCGTCCTCGCGAGACGTTTAACTTGCCGGCCAGCCCCTGTCCAGTAGTGCTATGCTGCGGCCGACTTAGCACAGAACTGAGATCGGGTCAAGCTTGCTGGCCAGGCTGGGGAGACCATAAGGATCTAAAATATCCAGTGTGTCGCGCAGTCCGGCCATTGTTTCTAGTTCTCACAAAGAAAATAAAAGGAGGGGGAAAAAAAAAAAAAAGACAAAAATGCTAGGACCAAAGATCCCAGCAAGGAACTAGGTCCTGACTAGGCAGAAAAAAAAATGAGTGCCTGTAGCAGGAAGTGGGAGTATACCCCCCGGGACTGCCCCATAGGCGTGGAAACGTTTTTTCCTGCCTAGTGTCCTACTTCTGTAGGGGGTAGCATAACCCAATCGTCAAGAAGATCTGGAGCTGTGTTCGTCAATAAACGAAAGAGAAATACCGGTATAAAATTTAGGGTTTATCATTATGGACTCATTAAGCTGCAGCAGAGGAGGAAGACTTTTTTGGAGAGAGTCCCTGAAATCAAAAGCCTGTGGATAATTTAAGGCCATTAAAGCCCACCCCTAATTGACCTTTCAGTTTTCAGCAGACAGAATCTTAAGTAGGCTTTTAATAATAATTCTTAAAAAATGTACTGATTAAAAAAAAAAAAAAAAAGACAGATAACAGACACGTTGCCTGTATGTATAACGTGCAATAGTACTGGCAATCAAAAAATAATTCTTCAGGGAGGACAGTAATAAATAAAAAGGACCTTGAAAAAACTCTAAGAGCTGCCATTTGGCCCAGAATGTTAATACAGTACTCATGATGAATTTGGCTGCATTATTTTTTCTTTTCATATTGATGTCTGGATCTGAATTTGACAGTAACTGTTGGTGGTTGGTTATATTATTTGGAGTAGGTCTGCTTTCTCATTCCTGGCATGAGCAATGAGCATTGTAACGTTGCCATAAACAATGACCTTTCTGCTACCCATCTTGTTCTCATGAACAGCTGTACATGTCCCAGTCATAATACTATTTGAAACTTCACTGAATGTCACAGTATTGTCAACGTAGAGGGGCAAAGTACTGCAAAGAAAGAAAAGACTCCGGGTAACCTTTTGGTATATCTTGAGATCCGAATTATAAGTGTTATCTTACTTTAGAAGTAGAGATTGTGTATAATGTTTTCATATCAACCCATAAGCATGTTTATCAGTTACTCTCAACTTGGTATTAGGAAGCTGATTTACTAAAGGCAACAGACTGTTCTTTTCGCATAGGAAATATCCCCAGAGCATAATTAAAGAGGTTGTACACCGATAAAAAAAAAAAATTTCTCTTCTTTACATCCTGAAAGAGAAACCCATAATGAGCTAGTATGCATCGCATACTAGCTCATTATGAAATACTTACCTTAGAACGAGCCCCCGCCGTGCCGTCCGCTTACCTGTATGACGGGCGACATGTATAGTCGCCCGTCTTCCGGGATCGCGGCATCCGGCCATCTGATTGGCCGGAGCCGCGGTGACGTCACTCCCGCGCACGCGCGCGGGAGCCGACGGTCACGGCACAGGGCTCTGAAGGAACGGCACGATCTGCCGTTCCTTCAGAGCGCATGCGCCAGTGACGTCACTGGCTGCATTAAAGGTAAATATCTCCTAAACGGTGCATGTTTAGGAGATATTTACAGTACCTATAGGTAAGCCTTAATATAGGCTTACCTATAGGTACAACTTCCTGAGGAGGGTTTACTTCCTCTTTAAGGAGGAAATGATCTGCTGACTTCCATCATCCAATCATAAGCTTAATCATAAGTCCCATTGGTGAAGAAACTATGGAGAGCTGCATCTGTCAGAGGACATAAGAGAAATAGTTGTGTTTTTTTTTTTTCATTGCATGCGATTAGCAAATCAAAGCAAGTTATAATATTTGTGTATAGGCAGCTTTGCTATAATATCCATGAAAGAACTTGGATTTTTGATTGAACAGAAAAAAAGGTTCATGCAAATAAGTATGTTTTCATTCTCCATATCAAGTAGCAGTTATATGGTTCAGCCTTTTTGTTTAGTTTATACAGGTTGGTGTCATGAATAGTTACACCAAACCGCATAGAATTCCATCTATCACCTAAGAATTGTATACTCCATAATTTGGAAAAAAGCTACCAAAATTTAATGGATCAGAAGGTAACTTAAAAGAGAATAGGATTTTTATTTTGGAATCATACTTAATTGGTAAGACGAGAACTGAGACCCGGGTGATCGAACACCGCCAATCGCTCGGTTCTCACAGCTACCTGAAGTCCAGTGAGTATATGCTTTGGCTGCACTTCTCCTTTAGCCCTGTTCACATTAGTGTGATTTGACATGTCAAATCGTAGCCTATTACCAACTACAGCACTGTCCCAATCGGTGCGATGCCAACTTTGCGGCGCCACATCAATTTCAAAAAGTAGTTCCTGCATAACTTTTGGCGACTTCAGGGGTGATTTGTGCATGAACCTACACAATTGCCATTCAAATCGGCCCCAAAACTTGTACTGAAATGGGGATTTGAAATCATGCAAGTTAAGCTGCTTTCAAACCAGTGTTCAGTGTGAAGGTACCCTAAATCAGAGACTATGTGGCTCAGCTATAATCAATTATTAATTGTAAATCAAGTCGCGCTAGAACAGTGAAAATGGAACAACTAAAGTCCATATATAGTCCATAAAAATGGTGCAATCTGTGATTCTTAACCACTTTACCACTAGAGCATTTTGCTGTCTTACGTCTGGGCCACTTTTTGCGATTCGGCACTGTGCGACTTTAACTGACAATTGCGCGGTCATGCACCGCCGTACCCAAACAAAATTTACGTCCTTTTTTTCCCCACAAACAGAGCTTTCTTTTGGTGGTATTTGATCACCTGTGCGATTTTTACTTTTTGTGCTATAAACAAAAAAAGAGCGTTTATTTTGAAAAAATAATATTTTTAACATTTTTTTTATATGAAATTCCCCCCAAAAAAAGATGTAAAAAACAATTTTTTTTTAAATTTTTGGCCAATTTGTTTTCTGCTACCCATGTATAGTAAAAAAAAAAAAAATCGTAATAAGCGTATTTTGATTGGTTTGCGCAAAAGTTATTGCGTTTACTAACTATGGGAAAGATTGGTCATTTTTGGTGTTTTTTTTTAACGCGTAATGGCGGCGATCTGCGATTATTTTTGCGGGACTGCGACATTGCAGCGGACAGATCGGACCCTTGACTGACATTTTTGACACTACTGCATTACTGCAGTAATCAGTGCTATAAATATGCACTGTTACTGTAAAAATGACACTGGCAGGGAAGGGGTTAATTTTATTGGAGAGGGAGGGGTTAATGTATGCCTGGTGCTTACTAACGTGTGGGGGGGGGGGGGTGACTGAGTGAGTGAGGGACAGATCGGATGTTCAGCTATGCTGAACACTCCGATCTGTCACTCCCTGTCACTTAGGAGATCTGCCCGCTCTGTTTACACAAGTGGGCGGATCTCCAAACTGGATTCCCCGACGATCGGGGCAGAGCAGCGGCGATCGCCGCTGCTCCTCCCCTGGTCCGACTCCCGCTGTGAATAAAAACAGCGGGAGCGCGCCGCCTACAGGGGAGGAGTCTGGCGACATAGGTCTACGTCGTCAGACGATAACGAGCCACTTTGCCGCAGTAGTACTCCGGTACTCCGTGGTAAAGTGGTTAAACCAGGCTCCTAATCAATTATTATATAGTGATTTCGGCAAAAGCCAACAGATTCACTTCAGTGTAGTGCCCATTAAAGCTGGCCATACATGGATAAAAAAATAGTTTGGGGGGAAAAAAAAAAAAAACACTTTCGTTCTGATCAAGATCTGTTGAATAACTGAGTGTTAACACCATCATTGTATTGAATTCTTTTCCACATATTATCTATCATTAACATCATGAATGGTACATTTTTTGTTGATTAATGTTCAATGCACATGGCGCTGTATGTGTTTTTTTCTAATTATTTACCATTGATTTCCCTGCTAATGTTTACAAAATTGTTAGATTACGCAACAAAATTTGAAAATGACGGATGTTTCTTTTAGGATAAAACTTAGCACTTCCAGAATCTAAATGCGCCCGCTAATGTTTCAAAAGTCGAACGATCAGGCTTATCGAAAGCTTTTTCAAATGATTTTCTAAACATGTATGGCCAGCTTAAGTCAATATGTAATACCCATAATATTTACTGTATTTTGTCAAGTTTAACTGCATCAGCATTAGGGTATAATAAAAGATATAAAAACGTTGTTTTCTCCAATGGGGGAGAAGAATTCACAGATGTTGATCTTGGTGTCTGTGTGAACAAGGTATGAGGTGATGAGGCTGCACAGATGTAGACATAACAGCAGCAGGTAAGTATAAGGCCCTTTTCACATCCATCTGGTGACATCAATGCATCTCTATGGAAAAACGGATGTAAATGGATGATCATCCATTTACATCCGCCATCATCCGTTTTTTTAAACGGATCAAAGCTCTATTTTTCTTCTGTTAAAAAAACTGATTGGACAAAAAACAGATGTAAACTGACAAATGGTCTGTTTTTACATCGATAGTGGATGTAAAAAAAAAAAAAAAAAAAAACCTGATGAATACTTCATCCATTTTGACATGACTGAACCGATGAAATGAACAGTCCCCGCATGTGTAAAAAGGGTCCTCAAGAGATCTTAACCACTTTACGACAGCTCACTGTGCCTCTACTGCGGCACAGTGGCTCGTTGTACTACGTCGCTGGACTCCTCCCCTTGTGGGCGGCGCTCCCGTGCTGCCGGAGGCTCGCTCCCGCTGTATTCATTCACAGCGGGAGTCGGGTCAGGGGAGGAGCAGCGGCGATCGCTGCTGCTCTTCCCCGATCGTCGGGGAATCGAGTTTGGAGATCCGCCCGCTTGTGTAAACAAAGCGGGCGGATCTCCTCAGTGACAAACAGTAACAGATTGCAGGGTTCAGCATAGCTGAACATGCGATCTGTCCCTGTGTCACTCAGTCACCTCCCCCCACACACGTTAGTAAGCACCAGGCATACATTAACCCCTCCCTCTCCAATAAAATTAACCCCTTTCCTGCCAGTGTCATTTTTGCAGTAACAGTGCATATTTATAGCACTGATTACTGCAGTAATGTCACTGATACCCCAAAAAGTGTCAAAAATGCCAGTCAAGGGTCCGATCTGTCCGCCGCAATGTCACAGTCCCGCAAAAAAAAAAAAAAAAAAAAAAAAATACACAGATCGCCGCCATTACTCGTTAAAAAAAAAATAAAAAAATAACACCGAAAATTACAGAAATCTTTCCCTTAGTACTTAGTAAACGCAATAACTTTTGCGCAAACCAATCAAAATATGCTTATTGTGATTTTTTTTTTACCAAACATAGGTAGCAGAAAACAAATTGGCCAAAAATTAAGAAAAAATTTGGATTTTTACATTTTTTGGGGGGAAATTTCATATAAAAAAAATGTGAAAAATATTTTCTTTCAAAATTTACACAAATTTTTTTGTTTATAGCGCAAAAAGTAAAAATCGCACAGGTGATCAAATACCACCAAAAGAAAGCTCTGTTTGTGGGGAAAAAGGACGTAAATTTTGTTTGGGTACGGCATTGTACGACCGCGCAATTGTCAGTTAAAGTCGCACATTCCCGAATCGCAAAAAGTGGCCTGGACGTAAGACAGCAAAATCCTACGGTGGTAAAGTGGTTAAGCATGTTTTTATATAAAAGACAGTTTACCACAAGACTCCTTGCCATGGGTCACAATATCACCCATTGCTGTGTATGTTAATTCTGTGTAAAAATGTATTCAAAACAAACTGCAAATGTTTAGAAACACCCAATGTACTTGTGTAGAACAGCTTCCCATGTAAATTTATTAGAATTGGACATTTTTCTGAGTCTTTTCTGCAGAGGAATACACCCCAGGGTAAACATGCTGCCTTTTGAGAGTCCCAGCTGAGCCGTGTCTGTCAGTTGTATTCATATATAGACTTTTCATAAAGCGTGTGCACACCAGGTACTCTTTCCTGGCTATAAAGCATGCATTACCAGTACCCCCACACTGCACACAAACTCCTACATTATACTCCACTTCTTAGAACTAAAGCTACTGAGAAAGACTGGAGGGGTTTTATTTGCTAAAATCCTGTACTCTTAATGAATTCAGGGACACTCGCATAGCAATGTGTTGAGTGTACATAACCAAACATGTGTTGGTATGCTGCGTGGTTTACCATGCACTGCATTTTAATACTTCCTTCTAACTTCTGTATGATTTATAAGAGACAGAAACGTCACTATTTTGACTTGTGCGTTGCAGTGTGCGTACATGCATTGCACTGAAATAAAGGAGGGCGTGTTATAGCTTTTCTTTTTTTTCAGCACAGGGCAGTGGACACTAGCACAACTGATTGGGATGAGCTGCTCCTATTTGAATATGTTTGGGGGTATCCTGATGATGCCTCTATATCCCTTGCTCCAAAAAAAGAGAACTTCTGTTATCTATCACAATCCAAACTCCATATTTTTTTGTTTTTTTAACAGGGCAGCATTAGAAACTTGGTAAGGATTTTATTACATTTCAGATTTCCCCTCACTTCCTTGGGGGTTCAAGACATGCAAGGGGGCATCAATCATGTTTTTCTTTTTAAATTCGGGGTGAGGAAGGATGAGAACCTCTGTCAGGTTTTCAAAATGTATCATACCAGAAAATATTTGAGTGGAGAAGGGTTTGAGGTTCTGTCAGGAATTTATTGTAATGTGTCCCTATGAGAGAGATGAACCCCCTACTTTACTAGTGACCATGGTCATAAGGAAAAAAAAAAAAAGGAGGGGGGGGGATGAAAAATGTTCTCCTTAGAACAAGAGGAGAATGTATATCTAATAGGGACCACCTAAAGTCTAGTACACACGATAGAATATCGGACCAATGATTGTTTGTTTTTTTTCTTGCATGCTAGTCAAATATGAAGAGTGAAAAGTGTTACTAACATTATGAAAATTCTTGAATGACAGAATACAACTTTGGAAGTAATCTGTTGTATTGTACTGTAAAATAGTTGTTTCCGAGCAGCATTTTTCCCTAATACTGTATCGATTAAACAAAAATTGTACGAGAAACATTTTCATGTTTGTCCCTTTGGATAAGTGTGAATGAACTGTCATGACCGGCTCTCGAAAGCTGTGTACTAACGATCAGATTATCGGACACTTGGAATTTTTCATCCGATTTTCTGATAGGTATACAAGGCTTAAGAATGAGATTGCCTCTAACATCATATTGTGTCTTTGGCACAGAATATGAAATCTCATCCAGACAAAAAAAAAAAATAAAAAAATCCTGGCAAGGGGTTTAACCCTTTCTACTCTATCCAAAAATGTCAAAAAAGTGTTGGCTAAACATACACCTTGAAGCTATTTTACATCAGTGAGCTGCCCTAAATAAGCAGCCACTGGTGAGCACCAGGGGATGACAGTGATAGTGTGCATATTACAGTCCCACTGCACATGCTGCAAGGCCCTATTCATACCAGTGCACTTGTCACACTAAAGCCAACCATACCTGGTTTAAAATGATGCTGGTTCAGCAGGGCCTGGCCAAAATGTTAATCCATGTACAGACAAGGCAGGTTGTGTGTGTTCGAATCCCATGTCAATTTTTTCCCCAGGTGACTAGGGATGAAAAGGCATGCAGAATACAATAAGGCTCCTTTCACACGAATGATCAGATCTGCCTGTCAGTTTTTTAGGCGGATCTGATCGGATCCTCCATGCATTCCTAAGGGGTAGCAGATGTCAGCGGAGACATGTCTGCTGACACCCGCTGCCATCAGCATCCGATTTTGTCCATGAAATCTGGACGGATGGAAACCCTATTTTCCATCCGTCCAGGGGATGGGCAGTCCGCTGTCATCCAATTCCCCCATAAGAGAGCAGCGGGGCTCTGACACCTCCCTAGAGCTGTCATCAGCCTCTTCAGCAGGTATGCCAGCTGAGCAGAGAACGGTCCGCACCGCACAGCGGACCATGTGAGAGGACCCTAAGCATTACATTTTAACACAATGCATCACAAACGCACTAAAAAACTGGATTTTTTTGACTTACCGTAAAATCCGTTTCTCTTAAGTTCATTGAGTGCCGGTTCACATTTGTGCGATGTGGGAACATTGTGAATATGCAGCGTGTTTGCGCACTGCCATATGCTGGGAGTGTCAATTAAAGTTAACGACACCCCCAGATCGCATATCGCAGTGCGATCTGAAAGTTTGCACAGAATTGGATCGCATTAGTGTGAACCACCATGCGATCCAATTCTGCTGCAGACCATAAAAAGGGTCCTGTGCGTGTTTTATTGCGATTGTGGTGCGAATTCAGCCATACAAACTAGGGATGCACCGAATAATCGGCGGCCGAACATTATTCGGCCGAAAATAGAAAAAATAGCACTTTCGGTGTTCGGCCGAATAAGTCAAAAGGCCGAATAATTTTGTGCCGAATAATAGGGCTGAACGATAGTCGATATGATATCGACTATCGTTCTGTGGCCGTAGGCGATATTCATATCGCCGAGGTCACAATATTTACAGGGGGAAGGGACTCGGAGGAGGACAGGAGGACTCACAGACTTCCGTGTTAGGCAGGGGAAGCCGGGACACTTCAGCGGTGAGCATACATACATTACTCACTCGTGCACTGCAGCCCGCCCCACACATTCAGTGAGTCTTACTCTCCTCCCTAGTTTTTTCAATGGCACATTCAGGAAGCCAATCACGCCGTGATTATCTGCACAGCGAACCAATCACGCATGCCTGCACATTGGCTTCCTGAATGTGCCATTGAAAAAACTAGGGAGGAGAGTAAGACTCACTGAATGTGTGGGGCGGGCTGCAGTGCACGAGTGAGTAATGTATGTATGCGGCTGTGCTCCTTTCCAGGCTACTACTAGTCCACCTCCAGCCTCCTACTACCACCACTATGAGAGACTGTCTGTCACTGTATAATCTGATCGAGTCCACACTGACACTGACTGACTGTCACTGAGTAATTGATGTTACCATATTAACCCTGACCTGCCCAGTGCCCTGTATCTGCAATTAAAATTTACAAGGCTGCCTGCATGCTTCCTGATTTCCATTCCCAGCATCCTTCCCAATCCCTACAGTGTCACTAACATTAACCCTATGGTACAAGGCTGCAGTGTGCACTGAATCCCATTCCCTACAGTAACATTTAGGGAGAGAGAGAGACATGAGAGGACAAGAGAGAGAGAGAGGACAAGAGAGAGAGAGAGAGAGACATGAGAGGACGAGAGAGAGAGAGAGAGAGAGAGAGAGAGAGAGAGAGAGAGAGAGAGAGAGAGGACAAGAGAGAGAGAGAGAGAAAGACACGAGAGGACGAGAGAGAGGACAAAAAATTGGCAAAATAAATGGAAAAAATGCAAAACACCGCGTTCGGTATTCGGCCTTCGGCCAAACATTTTATTATTATTCGGCCAAGAATTTCATTTCGGTGCATCCCTAATACAAACTGTATGACTTAATTTGCACCGCACAGATCGCATGCAATTTTAGGAGCAGTGCACTCTGAATTACATGCAATCTCTGTGATCACACAAATGTGAACTGGCACTGGCAGACGCAGCTCCATATTCTTCTTAACCATTGGGTTATACTAGCCCCTACAAGAGTAGGACACTAGGCAGGAAAACACTTTACCACGCCTATGGGGCAGTCTGAGGGCATACACCCACTCACTCTGCAACAAAACTGAATCCTATAGCTATCAGTGTCAGAAGTAAAAAAACCCCAACCAACTCAGAAATAGAGGGGCGGGTGCTGCATCTGTCAATGAACTTCAGAGAAAAGGATTCTACAGTAAATCAAAAATCCAGTTTTCTCTATCGTTCATCGACAGATGCAGATCCATATTCTTCTTAACCATTGGGACGTCCCGCATGAGGGGGGTGGGAAAATGCAGAGAAAGAACTTAATTCCCCAAAGGCTAAAAACATAGCCAACCAGTGAACATAAAGCTCATCTAGAAACAAACTAAATCCTATAGCAGAGTGAGTGGGTGTATGCTTTCAGGGACTACCCAATAGGTAATTTTTTTCCTGCCTAGTGTCCTGCTCTTATAAGGGGTAGCATAACCCGGTGGTTAAGAAGAATATGGAGCTGCGTCTGTCAATGGACGATAGAGAAATAAGTGTTTTTATTAACTGCAAATCCTGTATTACAATGTGAATGGGCCCTAAGACGGAGCTTAGCACCTACCCGCCTAGCCTATAGCAGAATGACGGCTGGGCGGTGGCTATAAGATCCTGACTGGACGTCATACAACATCCTTCATGTGCGTTCCCTAGGACACAGTGCATCAGCGATCAGGGTAAAGAGCCGATGACGTAGGTTTATCATGTGATCGGCGGTGTCCAATCACACATGTAAACAAATGCTGGTTAACAGCATTTCTTTTCCTCAGCACTGTCAGTGTCTGTAGAAAGGAAAGTCGATAAGCCGCTTTCCAGTTACAGGAGACATTAAGGCTCCGTTCACATGTAGGCGTTTTGGGGCGTTTTTCTGCTCTAGGATCAGCTCTCACAACGCCCAACAAGACAAATCCTATTCATTTCAATGGCCCCTGTTCACATCTGAGCGTTTTGACGCTGTATACAAAACGCCCAACGCTCAAAAAAGTACATGAGCTTCTTTTTGGGCAGATTACAGGCGTTTTCCATTGATCTCTATTCAATCTAAAAACGCCTGCACAAAAATCGCGGTAAAAAAACGCCGCAAAAATCGCGGTAAAAAACGCGCGAAAAACGCTACGCTCAGGTGTGAATGTAGCCTAAGGTCCTTTTGCCGGAGCGGATCGCAATACTGTCCGCTCCGTGTGACTTTTTTATTTTTTTTCACGGACACGGGTGACATTTGTGTCATCCGCTCCGTATGTCCGCATATCATCCCATCCGTTTGCGGATGATATACGGACATAATGCATGTCTATGGGCATTGCGGATGTCAGCAGATGACACCGCTGACATCCGATTTTGCATCCTTTCCATTTTTTAAAACAGAAGAAAAAATAGGGTTCTGTTCCGTTCCAAAAAACGTAACAGAACTGAAAGCACGCAAATGGGATGTCAGCGGTGTCAGCCGCAATCACCCGCAAATGGATGGGGTGATATACGGACATACGGAACGCCCGTGTGAAAGGGGCCTTACACTGATCATCAGCATAACATGCCCCTGCAGCCTCATCAGTACATTAGTGTAGGAGAAAAAATAATATTTACAAAATGTAATTTAAATACAAAGCTAAAAAAAAAAAAATAATAATTCTCCATTTTCAGTCTTTAGCAAAAAATAAAAACACCCAGTGGTTATTAACCGGTTGCCGACCGCCGCACGACTATATAAAGCGGCGGTCAGCCCCGGCCAGGCAAAGTGACGTATATATACATATATACACAACACTAGCCTGTCACATGCTTGGGAGCCAATAGCGGGCGAGCGCGCGCCTGCGGAGGCGCGCTCCCGCCCTGTTCCCTAGCAAGTCAGTGCGTATGACCAGCGGACCCGATGTCCTCCGGTCACTCGGCGATCGTCGGTGCAGAGGGAGAAAGGCAGGCGGGTGATGTAAACAAGCCACCTGTCATTCTCCCCTGTGTAGGAATGGTGATCATACAGTTCTACTATGTAGGACCGTTGATCACTGTTCCTACACCAGTAGCCATGTCCAATCACAGTTAGAAGAACGCCCCTAGGGAAACACAACCCCTCCTTCCCCAATAAAGTTAACTCCTTCCCTGCCAGTGTAATTTTGCAGTAACAGTGCATATATATAGCACTGATTACTGCAGTAATGTCACTGGTAACCCCAAAAGTGTCAAAAATGTCAGTCAAGGGTCCGATCCGTCTGCCGCAATGTCGCAGTACCGCAAAAAAAAAAAAAAAAAACACAGATCGCCGCCATTACGTGTAAAAAAAAAAAAAAAAAAAAAAAACAACAAAAATGACAACTATCTTTCCCTTAGTTAGTAAACGCAATAACTTTTGCGCAAACCAATCAAAATACGCTTTTTGCGATTTTTTTTTAACCAAACATATGTAGCATAAAACAAATTGGCCGAAAATGTTAAAAAAATTTTGATTTTTACATTTTTTTTTGGGGAATTTCATATAAAAAAAAAAAAAGTGAAAAATATTGCTATTTTTTGCAAAATTTACGCTCTTTTTTTGTTTATAGCGCAAAAAGTAAAAATCGCACAGGTGATCAAATACCACCAAAGGAAAGCTCTGTTTGTGGGGAAAAAAAGGACGTCAAATTCATTTAGGTACAGCGTCGCACGACTGAGCAATTGTCCGTTAAAGTCACGCAGTGCCGAATCGCAAAAAAAGCCCTGGTCAGGAAGGGGGTAAAATCTTCTGGGGCTTAAGTGGTTAAATACCACCAAAAGGAGGAGCTATTTGTGTAGAAAAAAAGATTAAAAAATAAAAAAGTAGTTTGAGTACAGTGTTGCATGACGGCGCAATTGCCAGACTGCAACAGTGCTGAAAGCTGAAAATTGGCCTGGACAGTAAGGGAGTGAAAGTGCCCGGTATTGAAGTGGTTAAAAATGTCTGTATCCCATGGGGAGAGAGCTTCCCTCTTCCTGTGTGGTCACCAGGACAGGAAGTGAGTGCAATGTCCCCAGACAGGACACAGGTAACCTTCCCAGGTCTGCACATTGGGATTAGTCCAGGAGGGAATGTCCTCTCTGCTCTGCATGAAGCCACAACTTTCCTGCAGAAACAATAGAGACTTGTTGTGTCCAGGAGAGGGAAGGGTGAAATGGATGAGAAGGTACAGAGGATGGAAGCTGTGCAGTCACTGAGCTGGAGATGGACACAATACAAACACAACAACAACACAAGAAGCCAGCGCAGGCCCGCCGCCACATACCTACATACAGGACAAGACTGAGCACACCATGGAGAACCCCCCTCTACCCTCCTCCTCCTCCTTCTCCTCACCTACCCGCTCTTCCCGGCCTCCATCTCCGACACTCACACAGGAACACCGACAAATCCTTTCCGTTCTACCGACTCACTTCTCCGCCAACCCGAATACCTCACACCTCCCAGTGCGCGCTCCCGTAAATCCGTGCACGTCCCCGCCACGCACCACACTCAGGACTGAGGCACGCATGCGGTGACGTCTCCCAGTCTACCTCCAATGAGAGGAGGAGGATTAACCCGCACATTGCTGGCTTTAATTGTCACACCTCGCTAGGTGCCAGCGCTCTTTCCTCCATGGTGAGATATGAGGAACAGGGTACAGACTACACACAATGAGAAGTAGGGTACATACATGGAGGAGCAGGGTACACACAATGAGGAGCAGGGTACACACAATGAGGAGCAGGGTACACACAATGAGAAGTAGGGTACATACATGGAGGAGCAGGGTACACACAATGAGGAGCAGGGTACACACAATGAGGAGCAGGGTACACACAATGAGGAGCAGGGTACACACAATGAGGAGCAGGGTACACACAATGAGGAGCAGGGTACACACAAAGAGGAGCAGGGTACACACAATGAGGAGCAGGGTACACACAATGAGGAGCAGGGTACACACAATGAGGAGCAGGGTACACACAATGAGGAGCAGACTACACACAATGAGGAGTAGGGTACACACAATGAGGAGCAGGGTACACACAATGAGAAGCAGACTACACACAATGAGGAGCAGGGTACACACAATGAGGAGCAGGGTACACACAATGAGGAGCAGGGTACACACAATGAGAAGTAGGGTACATACATGGAGGAGCAGGGTACACACAATGAGGAGCAGGGTACACACAATGAGGAGCAGACTACACACAATGAGGAGCAGGGTACACACAATGAGGAGCAGGGTACACACAATGAGGAGCAGGGTACACACAATGAGAAGCAGACTACACACAATGAGGAGCAGACTACACACAATGAGGAGCAGGGTACATACAATGAGGAGCAGGGTACACACAATGAGAAGCAGGGTACACACAATGAGAAGCAGACTACACACAATGAGGAGCAGACTACACACAATGAGGAGCAGACTACATACAACGAGGAGCATACTACATACAATGAGGAGCAGGGTACATACAATGAGAAGCAGGATACATACAATGAAAAGCCGGGTACACACAATGAGGAGCAGGGTACACACAATGAGGAGCAGGGTACATACAATTAAAAGCAGGGTATACAAAATGAGGACAGGGTACACACAATGAGGACAGGGTACATACAATGAGGAGCAGACTACACACAATGAGGCGCAGACTACACACAATGAGGAGCAGGGTACACACAAAGAGGAGCAGGGTACACACAGCGAGGAGCAGGGTACACACAGTGAGGAGCAGGGTACACACAATGAGGAGCAGGGTACACACAAAGAGGAGCAGGGTACACACAGCGAGGAGCAGGGTACACACAGTGAGGAGCAGGGTACACACAATGAGGAGCAGACTACACACAATGAGGAGCAGGGTACATACAATGAGGAGCAGACTACACACAATGAGGAGCACACTACATACAATGAGAAGCAGGGTACACACAATGAGGAGCAGTGTACATACAATGAGGAGCAGGGTACACACAATGAGGAGCAGTGTACATACAATTAGGAGCAGGGTACATACAATGAGGAGCAGGGTACATACAATGAGGAGCAGGGTACATACAATGAGGAGAACACTACATACAATGAGAAGCAGGGTACACACAATGAAGAGCAGGGTACATACAATGAGGAGCAGGGGGCACACAGTGAGGAGCTGACTACACGCAGGTTTGAGCAGACTACACACACTGAGGTGCAGACTACACACAATGAGGAGCAGGGTACACACAAAGAGGAGCAGGGTACACACAGCGAGGAGCAGGGTACACACAGTGAGGAGCAGGGTACACACAATGAGGAGCAGACTACACACAATGAGGAGCAGGGTACATACAATGAGGAGCAGACTACACACAATGAGGAGCACACTACATACAATGAGAAGCAGGGTACACACAATGAGGAGCAGTGTACATACAATGAGGAGCAGGGTACACACAATGAGGAGCAGTGTACATACAATTAGGAGCAGGGTACATACAATGAGGAGCAGGGTACATACAATGAGGAGCAGGGTACACACAATGAGGAGCAGTGTACATACAATGAGGAGCAGGGTACACACAATGAGGAGCAGTGTACATACAATGAGGAGCAGGGTACACACAATGAGGAGCAGTGTACATACAATTAGGAGCAGGGTACATACAATGAGGAGCAGGGTACATACAATGAGAAGCAGGGTACACACAATGAGGAGCAGTGTACATACAATGAGGAGCAGGGTACACACAATGAGGAGCAGTGTACATACAATTAGGAGCAGGGTACATACAATGAGGAGCAGGGTACATACAATGAGGAGCAGGGTACATACAATGAGGAGAACACTACATACAATGAGAAGCAGGGTACACACAATGAAGAGCAGGGTACATACAATGAGGAGCAGGGGGCACACAGTGAGGAGCTGACTACACGCAGGTTTGAGCAGACTACACACACTGAGGTGCAGACTACACACACTGAGGAGCAGGATACACACAGGGAGGAGCAGACTACACACAGGGATGAGCAGGGTATACACAGTGAGGAGCAGACTAAACACACTGAGGAGCAGGGTACACACAGGGAGGAGCAGGGTACACACATTGAGGAGCAGACTACACACAGTGAGGAGCAGGGTACACACAGGGAGGAGCAGGGTACAGACGGAGGTGGTTGCAGACTACACACAGGGAGGAGCAGGGTACAGACGGAGGTGGGCGCATACTACGCACAGGGAGGAGCAGACTACCCACAGTGAGGAGCAGGGTACAGACTACCCACAGTGAGGAGCAGGGTACAGGCTATACACAGTAGGGAGCAGGGTACAGGCTATACACAGTAGGGAGCAGGGTACAGGCTATACACTGTAGGGAGCAGGGTACAGGCTATACACAGTAGGGAGCAGGGTACAGGCTATACACAGTAGGGAGCAGGGTACAGGCTATACACAGTAGGGAGCAGGGTACAGGCTATACACAGTAGGGAGCAGGGTACAGGCTATACACAGTAGGGAGCAGGGTACAGGCTATACACAGTAGGGAGCAGGGTACAGGCTATACACAGTAGGGAGCAGGGTACAGGCTATACACAGTAGGGAGCAGGGTACAGGCTATACACAGTAGGGAGCAGGGTACAGGCTATACACAGTGAGGAGCAGGGTACAGGCTATACACTGTAGGGAGCAGGGTACAGGCTATACACAGTAGGGAGCAGGGTACAGGCTATACACAGTAGGGAGCAGGGTACAGGCTATACACAGTAGGGAGCAGGGTACAGGCTATACACAGTAGGGAGCAGGGTACAGGCTATACACAGTAGGGAGCAGGGTACAGGCTATACACAGTAGGGAGCAGGGTACAGGCTATACACAGTAGGGAGCAGGGTACAGGCTATACACAGTAGGGAGCAGGGTACAGGCTATACACAGTAGGGAGCAGGGTACAGGCTATACACAGTGAGGAGCAGGGTACAGGCTATACACAGTAGGGAGCAGGGTACAGGCTATACACAGTAGGGAGCAGGGTACAGGCTATACACAGTAGGGAGCAGGGTACAGGCTATACACAGTGAGGAGCAGGGTACAGGCTATACACAGTAGGGAGCAGGGTACAGGCTATACACAGTGCGGGACAGGGTAAAGACTACACCAGGGCTTGACAAGTTTACTTTGAATGTAGAAGTTAGCTAAAAAAAGGAGTCAGAAAGCTTATGGGTAGAACATGTAACGTTCCCGAAGGTATCCTTTAACATTTTCGCCGCAAGAGCCATTTTTCGCACACATGTTTAAAAACTCATTTTATGATTACATAAATCCCCCAAAAACATTATATATTTTCTGTGAAAAGAATATAACATATAAGAAATAAGTTATAAAAGTGCGCTACTGGGTGAGCAAATTAACAATGGCATAACATCCAATGTTACAATATATACATGAAAAACAATTACTTAGTGAAAAAGTCTCTTTCATCTGGAAAGGGTGACCAAAATTGCCCAAAGTGATGCGTGGAGAAGGTCCAGCTGCTGGAATGGCACTGGTATGTGTAAATAAGCTAAATTAGCCTCTTACCAAATAACAATCCACAAACGTGATATTTAAAACAAAGGTGTAATCATGTTGGTGACACCCGGTGATGTGAATGGACTCTTACCACAAATGAGGGAGAATGGAGCATATGCTGTGGTACCGAGGAATCCAATGATAGATCAGCCAAAGATGGTAGGATATCCAGTGGGATAGATGGATCAAACCAGCTTCCTAACTCTACAAGTCCGGAAACTTCCGGGAATGAGAATTCCAGAGGGAAAACCACCATGGAAAGAAGGAAGGGACTGATAGTGCATTACCCACAAATTTTTATTAAGTATATAAAAAGTAAACACTTACAAACATCCGATGTTAGACAGCAAGTGCTCAAATAAAAATCACGGTCGCCTGCAGCGCGATCCGAGACGTATTGCAGAGCGGCTGGCTCCCCCCGACGCGTTTCTACTGAAGAGTCGGCTTCTGGGACCGGAGCTTTTTCACTATATTAATTTTCTTGCACTATTTGCAATATTGTTTATATGTCACATGTATATATTGTCACATTGGATGTTATGCCATTGTTAATTTGCTCACCCAGTAGCGCACTTTTATAACTTATGTCTTATATGTTATATTCTTTTCACATTTAAAACTCATCACAGTGCTGCTTCTACACCCATTTATATTGGTTTGCGCACCTTTTTTATTTCAACCATTATATATTTTCTGAAAGCGGAGGTTGTTCCAATTTTTTTTTTGTCACATAATGTTACCACAAAGGTCTAGGAAAACAAAATTTCAGTAAAAAACAAATTAAAGTTGATTTTAGAGGGCACAAAATGCACTAAAAGACCACATTTTTGGGTAAAATATAAAAGCAGAGGTTGCACAGAGTAAAAAGATACCCAACATTAAAACCTTAAATTTCCATGCTGTAAAATAGCAGCAAACTTTAGTACCCCATATATTCTATAGGTGATGCTTTAGAGTCGGTTCACACTATGGCGACACGACTCTGCACTACTTCGGGAGGCGACTTGTCAGTCCCGTGCACGCGACTTCGGCGCGACTTGCACGGACTTCATATAATGAATGTCTATGCAAGTCGCTCCGAGGTCGCCCCGAAGTAATACAGAACCCTTTTTTTAAGTCGGAGCGACTTGTGTCGCTCCTATTAGAACGGGTCCTGTAGCAGTCAATGGACTGCGAGGGACCGCGACTTGTAAGGCTGACAAGTCGCTATAGTGTGAATCGAGTCTTAGACTCCGTTCACACTGGAGTAGCTGTGGACCCGTTCTAATAGGAGCGACACAAGTCGCTCCGACTTAGAAAAAGGGTCCGGAGCTTCTTTGGGGCGACCTGGAGCGACCTGCATTGACTTCAATGATATGAAGTCCGTGCCGGCCGCTCAGAGGTCGCCTAAAAGGTCGCCGTAGGTCACCTGCCATAGAGTAGCTGTGGGCCCGTTCTAATAGGAGCGACACAAGTCACTCCGACTTAGAAAAAGGGTCCGGAGCTTCTTTGGGGCGACCTGCATTTACTTCAATGATATGAAGTCCGTGCCAGCCGCTCAGAGGTCGCCTGACAGGTCGCCGTAGGTCGCCTGCCATAGAGTAGCTGTGGACCCGTTCTAATAGGAGCGACACTTGGGGCGACCTGCATTGACTTCAATGATATGAAGTCCGTGCCGGCCGCTCAGAGGTCGCGGTGCGCGCTGCGCACCGTGACCTGTGAGGTCGCCCCGGCAAGTAGCGTCGCCCCAGTGTGAACGGGGTCTTAAAGTAATTGTAACGTCCGTGTTCCTTTGTTTGTTTTTTCAAATAACAAACATGTTATATTTAGTCCCCGTTCACACTAAGGCGACCTGTGAGGCGACCTGGTCGCCTCACAGGTCGCCGTAGGTCGCCTTCCATAGGGAAGCTGCGGACCCGTTCTAATAGGAGCGACACAAGTTGCTCCGACTTAGAAAAAGGGTCCGGAGCTTCTTTGGGGCGACCCGGAGGCGACCGCTATAGACTTCAATGTTATGAATTCCGTGGCGGCCGCTCCGAGGTCGCGGCGCGCTGCTCGAAGTCGGATCGCCCCTGTGTGAACGGGGCCTTACCTGCCCTGTGCAGTTGGTTTTGCACAGAGCAGCCCGGATCCTCCTCTTCTCGAGTTCCTCTTTGCTGCTTTTGGCCCCTTCCTCCTATTGAGTGCCCCCACAGCAAGCAGTTCACTAAGGGGGCCCCTGAGCCGCGCTGCAGCTCCTTGTGTCCATTTAGACATGGTGCTCCTATTCGCCCTTGCCGCCACCTTCTCTCCTGATTGGCTAACTGACTTTGATTGACAGCAGTGGGACCCAATGGCGCCGCTGCTATGTCTCAGCCAATTAGGAGGGAGAGTCTCGGACGGCCGTGGAACTTGTGGACATCGTTGGATAAAGATGGGGCTCAGGTAAGTATTAGGGGGGGCTGCTACACACACAGAAGGCTTTTTATCTTAATGCATAGAATGAATAAATTAATGATAAAAAAAACTTCTGCCTTTACAACTCCTTTAACCACTTCTGGACCAGAAGGATTTACCCCCTTACCGACCACGCCATTTTTTTTGTGATATGGCACAGCGTTATTTTAACTGACAGCTGCACGGTCGTGCGACGCTGTACCCAAATATAATTGAAGTTCTTTTTTTCTCCACAAATAGAGCTTTCTTTTGGTGGTATTTGATCACCTGTGCGATTTTTATTTTTTGCGCTAAAAAAAAAACAAAAAAAAAGCGACAATTCTGAAAAAAAACAATATGTTTTACTTTCTGTTATATAACATTCCCAATAAAAAAAAAAAAAATCACATTTTTTTCATCATTTTAGGCTGATTTGTATTCTGCTACATATTTTTGGTAAAAAAAATCCCAACAAGTGTATATTGATTGGTTTGCGCAAAAGTTATCGCGTCTAAAAACTAGGAGAAAGATTTATGTAATTTTTATTTATTTATTTTTTTGCTAGTAATGGCGGCGATCAGCGATTTTTAGCGGGACTGCGACATTGCAGCGGACAGATCAGACCCCTGATTGACATTTTTGACACTTTTGGGGGGACCAGTGACATTACGTCAGTAATCAGTGCTAAAAATATGCACTGTTACTGTACTAATGACACTGGCAGTAATGGGGTTAACACCAGGGGCAATCAAAGGGTTAAATGTGTCCCTAGGGGGTGCTTTCTAACTGTGTGGGGGTGGGCTTGCTGCATGAACAGAGAGACCTGTGTTCCTTAATAAGAGGTTCAAAGGATCCATGTGTTCATAACTCACAGAACAGCGGTCTGCCGTGTTTACAACGGCAGACCGGTGTTCTGTCTCCACGGGGAGCCATCACGGGTGCCCGGCCGCAGTCGTGGCCGCCGGACCCGCAGATTGACTTCCCCTGTGGCAAATGGGCATGTATATGCCCCGGCGGTCCCGAAAAGTGACATACAGGTATGTCATTTCGTGGGACAGAGATAACCTTCCGCAGTATATGTACGATGGCTGGTGGGAAAGTGGTTAAACAATGAGCAAATTCTTCCTCTCAGATAAGTTCCCACTGACACCATTGTTCTTTTAGCAATCTGTAAGGAGCATTCCTCCCACTAATTTATCATGGGTTGTAGATATAATAATCTTTAGCAGGGGTTTCCTGAGACCGGAAAGTTATTTCAAGTGTTTCCTCTGTGTTGAAAAGGTTGAGAAAGTCTGCTCCACTGTATAGAAAACTTTACCACCTTTTGCTTGTGTTCATAACTGACAGAACAGCAGTCTGCCATGTTTACAATGGCAGACCGCCGTTCTGTCTCCACGGGGAGCGATCGCGTCTGCCTGGTGGCAATCGCTGCCGCCGGACCCACTGATTGGCTCGTGCCTCCGCTAGAGGAAGGGATAAGAGCCCTTTTCCCCACAACCCTGGGCAGTGATTGTGGGGGTCTGCCAGCTGGGGGGCCCCCAGATTTTGCCCCCCCCCATGGGAATAAATATGGGGTACATGGTTATTCTACTCAGTTACCAAAAAAAGTGTCAAAATGAAATAAAAACACACAGAGGCCCCCCCCCCCCCCCATTTTTGAAGACATATGTCCTTGTATGGTTCAGTTCAGGGGTGGCACTCTCTTACCCCCCCCCCCCTTTCCTGGCCTGCCAGGCTGCATGCTCGGATAAGGGTCTGGTACAGATTTTGGGGGGGGGGGACCCCACGCCATTTTTTAATAAAAGTTATGGGGTTACCCTCAGAATTCATACCAGACCCAAAGGTTTTTTTTTCACAATTTTGTATTACCGGCATTGGTTTTTCTTTTTAATTCAGCTGTCAGCAGGAAAGCACAGCCGGGTCTCATCATTTAGACTGGCTCCCCAAGCAAAAATAAAG
The DNA here is from genome assembly GCF_965119305.1 of Pelophylax lessonae. Lineage (NCBI taxonomy): Eukaryota > Metazoa > Chordata > Amphibia > Anura > Ranidae > Pelophylax > Pelophylax lessonae. The sequence goes on along the minus strand of NC_138776.1, from coordinate 173,172,737 downwards.
AAAGCTTGCAGGGAAAATCTATTTAGATGTCATTATTTTTCTTTGTATAAGGCTGGCCATACACTATACAATTTTCTTGTTCAACTTTCCTTTAGATTTACCAAAACCATGTAATATAGGGCCAAACCTAAACACTTTCAATTTGTATGCAGTCAGGCAGGCCCTTGCACTACATAGTTTAAGGTAAATCTAAAGGAAATTGAATAAGAAAATTGTATAGTGTATGGCCAGCCTAAGTCAGTTTTGACGCAGCAGGTTCTTTACAAGGTAAAGATGGACCACTTTACAGGCAGATTAAGGGGACCCCCAGGCACTATATTTAAAGGATTTTTTCATTTTTATTGTTTCACTTTAAGCATCATTAATATCACTGCTCCTTTAAAAAATATATTTAAAAAAAATGTTTTTGGTTTGATACATGTCTCCCAGGGCAGTAATCAGGCCCCCATACCCTTTTGCATTTGAGCCTTAAAAATTGGGACACTTGATTTTTCGAGTTCGGGTTCTATAGACTTTAATAGGGTTCTGGGTTTCGATCCAAACTTTTCTGGTGTTGAATCGAGCATTTGTTCAGCGGTTCAGCGGCTCGATCCCCCGCTGAGAAAAACGGAATCCGTCCGACGGACGGATAGTGTGAAAGGGGCCAAAGAGTGAGCCTTGGCCCCGCCCCACACGCCCTCCTCACTGGCTGCGATTGACAACAGCAGGAGACAATGGCTCCCACTGCTGTCTTTGAGCCAATAAGGAGGAGGAGAGACCAGAGAGAGCCTCTGCTTTCATGCACATCGCTGGATTGAGATCAGGCTCAGGTATGTATAAAGGGGGAGCTGGGGGGGGGGGGGGGACTGCATGCAGAAGGTTTTTTTACCTGAATACATATGATACATTAAGGTTAAAAAAACAGCAACAATGGAACTATCAGTTTGATACTCTGTGTACACAAAAAGTATCAGTACCACAATACCTGATTCCTAAAATTTAGGACGCTAGATTTTGAAAATCCTGCCTTGACTCATGAATGCAATTGGGTTAAGCAGGGATTCCCCAAGCTCTGAAAATTTTTGATAGGTTCCTTTGGAGTGAAAAGGTTGAGAAAGTCTGTGCTAGAGCATTAAATTAAGTAGCTTTTATTATTTTTTCTAAATTTTAGGGATTCTGGTGTTGAAATATTTGAGTGTCTGTTACCAGATCTGTATTCTTGGGGTGGTAATTATGAGAGGGTTCCTCTCTGTTTTTTGTTATTGTTTTTTTATTTACAGTATAACATTTGCATGAAGAATGGCTTAGGCCCCTTTCAGTCCCCGATCACACTGGGGCGACCTGTGAGGCGACCTGGTCGCCTCACAGGTCGCCGTAGGTCGCCTTCCATAGGGAAGCTGCGGACCCGTTCTAATAGGAGCGACACAAGTCGCTCCGACTTAGAAAAAGGGTCCGGAGCTTCTTTGGGGCGACCCGGAGCGACCGTCATAGACTTCAATGTTATGAAGTCCGTGCCGGCCGCTCCGAGGTCGCGGCGCGCTGCTCGCACCGCGACCTCGGAGGTCGCCCCGGGAAGTCGGATCACCCCAATGTGAACGGGGCCTTACACGATCGGACCACTGTGGTCTGCCTGTCCGTTTTTCAGGCGGACATGATCGGGCCACCCATTCTCCTCTATGGAGAGGCAGATGTCAGCAGAGATGTGTCCGCTGACACCCGTCTGCCATCCGATCCGACAAGATCTGCTTAAAACAGGCTGATGGGGATATGTTCGCCATCCGTCCAGCGGATCAGATGGGATCTGATGAAAACGAACATGCCGTCCATTTTCATCCAATCTCTCCATAGAGGAGAGCGGGACTGTGACAGGTCCGTCTCTGCACAGTGAGCAGAGACGGACCTGTCATCCGCCTGCTCAGTGGGGATCAACGCCGAGCGGATCTGCCCCGTGTGAAAGGGGCCTTAGAGGTTAACAAGTCTGCCTAGCAGCACTGGGACAAGGTTCAAATTCTAGCAAGGACAATATCCACATGGAGTTTGTATGTTCACCTTGTGCTAATGGGGTTTCCCCCCACAATCCAAATACATTCTGGTAGCTTAAACTGGTTTTAAACCCTAAACATTTTGTACCCTAATGCATAACTATTTTAAATCCTTATGCTACTACGATTAGTAAATAGGTAGAAAGATATATTTACTGGTTTAAACCTTTTTTTTTTTTTTTTACCTTTTTCCAGTTGCTTCCTGATTTCTGTCCAAGGCCAAGATTATGTCAAACATCCCAGAAGTTTTCATGGGCATTTTTTTTTCATCTGGAGGAAGGGCTTTCTCAGCTAAGTTCACTTTCCTGCCTGCATGCCTAAGCTAAGAGCAGATGGATTCTAGGAAGTAATTGCTACATGAATAATCTTCCCTTACTCAAAATGGCCGCAGCCAGAAATGTTAGGATTTTTTTTCCAAAGTGATTTCTCAACAAAATAAAGCATGGAGACATGGATGAATGGGTGAGTTTGCTTTGAATAATAAAAATGAGTAAATAGCATTTTCAGTTGGTGGTGCCCGATACAGTTTAGTTCCACTTTAAAGCAGTGTTAAACACCAAAACAAAATTGTCATATGTAGCAGCTTACCAGTCCCAGTAGCTGCATTGGTTTACCCTTTAAAGGATAAGTTTACTTTTAAAAAAAATAATAAATGCTCATTTTTTTGCAGGTAATATGCTTTTACAATGTTATTTATTTGTTTAGGCACCTGGAGAGCACTGCACCAGCGATCAGCAGATCGCTGGTGCCATGCAGGACTCCTGCAGACTGTCAATGTAAACTGCCTGCCTGCAGTTTCACACTGATAGGAAGAATCAACGAGTTACCAGAGCACTCAACAGCGCCATTGCAGTTAATTGAGAACTACAAGCCGATATCTGCAAAGGATGTTGGTACTTGTAGTTGATTCATTCACAGAACTCTGCCAATCACAGTGGTTCTTTACCATGCGACCAGCTATGTCCAATCACAAAACCGGATTTGCTGGCTATTGGCAATCATCTTCTCACACTGACAGCACTTGAAGAGAGTAGAACCAATAACTGGCAAATCCAAACAGGGGACATCTACACTGATAATCAGGGCACTGATCAATAGTGTCCTGATGATCAGTGCAGCCCCAACAGTGCCCATAAATGCTGCCAATCTGTACCCATCAGTTCTACCAATCAGTGCCCACCAGCTATGCCTATCAGTGCCACCTATCAGTGCCTACCAGTGCCACATATAAGTGCAGCTTCATCAGTGCCTTCTCATCGGTGCCCACCAGTGTTGCCTCATCAGTGCCTCATCAGTGCTGCCTCAACAGTGCCCATCAATGCAGCCTATCAGTGCAGCCTATCAATGCCCATCAGTGCAGCCTCATCAACCCACATCAGCAAAGGAGAAAAATTACTTCTTTAGAAAACATTATAACAGAAACTAATGAAAACCTTTTTTTTTTTCGCTTGTTTAGCAAAAAATAAAAAAACACAGTGGTGATCAAATACCACCAAATAAAAGCTCTATTTGTCCCAAAAGAATGATAACAATTTTGTTTGGGTACAGTGTAGCATGGCCGTGCAATTGTCATTCAAAGTGTGACAGCACTGAAAGCTGAAAATTAGCCTGGGCAGGAAGGGAGTGAACGTGTCCCGTAGGCAAGTGGTTAAGCGGTTACAGCAACACTTTTTTTTTTCTTTTTGAGATAAAGGCTTTACTTAAATAGATAAAATCTGATCATTATAAGCACCCTTGTCAATAAATATGAAATGCTTTGTCTCAACCCTCTAACTGCTACTTTTGTTGGATAGCTTGGCCTGTTTAAGGAAGCTTAAAAATAACAGACTTATTAGCCAGATCACCAGACAGAGTAAAGAAAAAAGCATAAAAAAAAGAAAACGAATACAGCTGCAATATAACACATTTTTGTTTTTTTATTTTATTACTGCTTAACCCACCAGATTTCTCCTAGAGTTGAACTATCACATTAGGTATACTGATCTTTCAGTATTTGTTTGAAACACAGCACAAAAAAGTCAATATACCAAATAATGGGACAAGTCTTAATTTTGGCACACTGTGATTTGTGGTTCGGCAAAAGCGCTATTAGGCTGATGAGCTCAGCTATAAAATATACAAGCTGTAAAATAATACGTACCTGGAAATTAGTAAATGCCAGTAGTTGTTAAAGTACTGCACAGAATATGAACTCATAGTGACTTTGTGTTTTACCTATGGTTTATTATATACAATTTACTTACGATAGCCCATTCCAAGCATATTCAATTGCCTATACCATTTACTTATCCCTGGAGCTGGCTCATGGTGCCCATCTGTTAACATAACACCCGTTTTTGTACAAGAGGGCAATTCCTATTGTATGTAAAGCAGCAGGAAATACAGCTGCTTTCCTTTCTAGCTCAATTAATTGTTTCCTTTCTACATAAAACTGTAAGTATTGGCCACTTTGGGAAGGGGAGAGGATTTCCTGCAATACTGCTCTTATTTCCTCTTCTAAGTACATTAACTAACGCTTGCAAATGATGAGTGGCAGTAGAAGTGAAAGTAATATCCAAGCACCTTTACTGTGATAGAGTGGATAAAGCCCCGTACACACGCGTCGAAAATTGGCAGGGAATTTTCGGCCAACGTCCGATCTGCCGATTTTCAGGTTGTTAGTATGATGCTTCCGACAACCAACTCCGACTTTTCGGCCGAAAAAAATCTGGTGTGCAGACTATAAAATTTTTGTTGGCCGTCAACACAACGGCCGATTTTCGTGCAGTCAGTACAGATTTCGACAGGGAAAAATCTGATGAGCAAATCTGGGCATGCTCAGTGAAGAAAAAAACACAAAGAAAACAAACCAACACATGACATCACTTCTGAAGTAGAATTGTGTTGGCCGAGAAAATTAGTGTGCAGTCTAGGCCCATTCCAACCAACAAAACACAACTTGGACAAAAGTCGGACGATCGGTCGGCCGATAATCGTTGCGTGTTTACGGGGCTTGACAGACACTTCAATGTTGTATCACTTCTGAACCAGAAGGTTTTGCCCCCTTAATGACCAGGCTAATTTTGGGATACAGCACTGCGTTACTTTAATTATCCATTGCGTGGTCGTGCAACACTGTACCCAAATAAACTTCATGTCCTTTCTTCCCATAAATAGAGCTTTCTTTTGGTGGTATTTGATCACCTTTGCAAATTTTATTTTGTGCTCTATAAACAAAAAAATAGCGACAGTTTTGAAAAAAATATATATTTTCTTTATTTTCTGCTATAAAACTTTACCCCCCACCCAAAAAAAAAGTAAAAAAAAAATGTTTTCTATCATTTTAGGCCGATTTGTATTCTGCTACATATTTTTGTTAAAAAAAAAAAAATCCCAATAAGTGTATATTGATTGGTTTGCACAAAAATTATCGCATCTTCAAACTAGGGGAAAGATTTGTGGTTTTTACTATTTTTCTTTTTTTTATTAGTAGTAATGGCGGCGATCAGTGATTTTTAGCGGGACTGCGACATTGCGGCGGATAGATCGGACACCTAACTGACATTTTTGACCCTTTTGGGAGGACCAGTGACATTACTAGAGTAATCAGTACTAAAAATCTGCACTACTACTGTACTAATGACACTGGCAGAGAAGGGTTAACACCAGGGGCAATCAATGGGTTAAATGTTTCCCTTGGGGGTGCTTTCTAACTGTGTTGGGGATGGGCTTGCTGAATGAACACAGTGTTTACAATGACAGACTGTCGTTCTGTCTCCACGGGGAGCGATCGCGGGTGCCAATCAACGCACGTGTCTCCACTAGCGGTCCCGCGAAATAATGTACAGGTACGCCGTTTCGCAGGACAGAGCCGACCTGCCGAAATATAAGTACGGCGGCTGGTCGACAAGCGGCTAAATTAAAGGATAAGTTCACTTTTACAAAAAATAATAAATGCACATTTTTTGCAGGTAAAAAATCTGTTATTTTTATCTTTTTTTTTTTAGAAGCTTATAAAGCATTGTACCCGCAATCAGCAGATCATGGGTGTAGTGCAGGCTGTTTGTGTAGCTATCTGCCTGTACCTATGATACGGGTAGGCAGTTACACTCTGACAGGAAGCTCAATGAACTACCTAGAGCGATCAACAATACCCTGGTAGTTCATTGAGAACTACGCAAAGGCTGTTTTCTCTTACGTCCCCCGACAGTCGCCGCCTCTTCATATTCGTCACAATGGGGTATTAGACTTTGCTCCGAAGGAGTAGCTCGGCAACAGAATATGTTAACATTAAAGCTTTTAACATATCCCACCCACAGGGGGTGGTCCCCTCAGTCAATACCCTCCTACTTCCTGCAACCATATCTCAGTTTCAATGTCTAGCTTGTCAGGAGTAGCTGGATCTCTCTATGCTGGGGCATTTTGCCTCAGCCTTTCTCTTCTTTTTTGATTTTTTGTTTGAGTTTTTTCTCTCTCTTTACTTAGCTGTTCTTTTTGTCAGCATTAGTTAGTTCTTCTGATGAAGAGGATTCGTGCGGGCTGGGTCTCGGGCTGATCCCCCTGGTCGCAGGTCGTGGGTCAGTGGCTTCCCAGCCTGCCATCGAGCGTTCAGCCAGGTAACGCTCCTGGCACAGTGAACGACCCATCCCTGTTCGGTGCAGGGATGATTGGTGAGGTGGCTACCTCACTGGACGCTGTGCGGTTTCTTAACCCCGATTTTGTGCGTCCTGGATGCGACTCTCCCTGCCTCATGTGCAGCGGCTTGTTTGCCTGTGCGGGTTCCCCACGCCATTAAGAGGTAAGTGTATCTATGTGGGGACCTGTCTGTCGGGGGGGGTGTCAGTCTGGGACTGTGTAACCTGCCTCTGTTCACACTGTTTGTCTCCCTATCGCTCTGGCTGCATGCTGTGGGCTGCAGGGGGGGGGGGGGGCTGTGTGACACTGTCTGTGTCAGCCTGTGTACAGTGTGAAGGGCTGTGTGCTGTGGGGCATGTTTTTGTCATGTTTGGGGCACGATACAGCGATCGCTGCGGCGATCCGCCATGTTTTTTTTTACATGGGTGGTGTTATATGCATCACAGTAGTGGGGGAGCGGCGGTTTCGGCGCCAAACGGCGCCATTTTGCCTGCGCTCGCTCCAGCCGCATGTTTTCACTGCGGGTGGCCATTTTCTTGTAGCCTTCCATAGGCTTTAATAGAGCGCCCTGATTGCATCACTTCCTCTTTTCTGGGTGCACCGATCGAGGCGGCAGCAGCAGCAGGGGTCTCCTCAGGTTTTATCCTTCTGTTCCTTCCTATATCCATTGCCTGTATTCAGTTTTATCTCTGTGGGGGTCTCATTGTGCTTGTGTGTGTGTGTGCGGTGGGCTGCGCTCGCCGCGCTTGGTAAAGGGGCAGTTAACCCTTTATTCTCCGGCATATTTTTTGGGGCAAATGGATTCTCAGGAGGGCAAATTTCCTGCCACCTTGGTGGGAAGCCAGGGGACTGCTGTTTCCCCCCCAGGGGGGGGATTTAGCCGAAGTGGTGGCTAACCTTGCTGCTCAGGTGCAGATGCTGGTGGCTGCTCAATCCACTAAAAGACCCAGAGTTTCTATTTCCTCTGATTCTGAGGGTGAAGGTGATGGGGCTGCTATGGCTGGGGTCTCCTTATCAGGGTCCCGTTCCTCCCTGGATCTCGTGGGGTCCGAGATGTTGGCTGAGGTTGAAGGGGTTGATAATTCTCCCCCTGGCTCGCCTGAAGAGCTTGCAATCATGGATGAATTGGTTGCTTCTATAAAACAAACGCTGCGTTTGCAGGATGAGCTGTGTCCTCCCGCTGCCTTGGCGGCTTATGGGACGCAGAAAAGACGCAAGACATTGCAGGTCTTTCCCTGCACTGATGATTTTCAGCGCGCTGTTAAGGAACGATGGCGCAATTTACGCAAACCTTTTGCTGTGCCAAGTAGGTTCAGGCTGCGTTATCCTTTCACGCCTGCCACTGATGAACGGTGGTGTGTGCCACCCCCGGTGGATCACGCCATTGCGGTTTTGAACAAATCCACTGCGATTCCTGCAGAGGATACCCCGGTGTTCCGAGATGCCACGGATAGGAGAATGGAGTCTCTTGCCCGTCATACTTATTCTGTTACGGGTTCGATGCTTAAAGCTCTGTTTGCCTCTCTTATGGCAGCCCAGGCTGTCGCAAGTTGGACGCAGGTGCTTAGGCGCGTCCTAGTGGCTGATTCGGCCTCGCCGGCGACATTGGATATGGTGGATCAAATCCATCAGGGTGTCATGTACCTGTGTGATGCGGACTTGAACTTAGTGCCGTTGGCTGCACGTGTACAAAGCGTGGCGGTGTTGTCTCGCCGCCTGGTTTGGTTGAAGTGTTGGTCGGTGGACCAATCTTCGCGCAAGACCTTAGCCAATCTGCCTTATGATGGATCTCGCCTTTTTGGGGAGTCCTTGGATACAAATAATACAAAAATGTGCTGCGCCAGAAATCACACAAATAAAACAGTGATAATATGTGATAATAATAGATGAAAAACAGTTCATAAGGCACATAATCGTGCTAGTGCTCCAATCAAAGAAATCTCCAAAAGTCCCAGTGTTCAACTGAAATGTGATCCAATCGTGATAAACAACGAATATTGTGAGCACCGTTTAGTGAATCCCTCCACCAGACAGATAAGCCTCTCACCTTCCCATCAGACCCAAATGGGCCAGCAATCACATAACATGGATAATGGATTTCCAGGAAAGGGCCTCTCTACTGTGTAGCTCCAGGGATTCCAAGATATATGTGGGGATAAGAATGGGACAAAATCTAGTGCTCTCCGTATATATATAGATAAATCAGCTTTATTGAAGAGAATAAACAAACTCACATTTGCAGGGCACTCAGCCGTGCCTGCTTTGCTGACATGTAGTGTAGATAGTGTAGATAGTGCTCCGGAGAAACGATCTGCGTCGGCCACGCACGCTCCGCCCCCCCCTATACCGCCCCCCCCTGCGTGGCCGACGCAGATCGTTTCTCCGGAGCACTATCTACACTATCTACGCGTGGTGGAAGAATAGAGGGATGAAACCCATAGTTCAAGTAGAACGGACTCTGCTTGGTCGTACTGTGGGTTGCGTTGTTGTAGGCAAATTCTGCCAGAGGGAGAAGATCCACCCAATCATCCTGTTGGTAAGAAGTGTAACAACGTAAATATTGCTCGATGCATTGGTTGACTCTTTCAGTCTGTCCGTTGGTCTGCGGATGGTAAGGAGAAGTGAGCTTCCGCTCGATCCGTAGTATGTGACATAGTTCTTGCCAGAACTTGGAAATAAATTGTGATCCACGGTCAGACAGAAGAGTTTTTGGGATACCATGTAACTTAAAGACATGTTTCATCAGGAGTTCTGCCGTTTGTTTAGACGAAGGTAGTCTGCGAATAGCAATGAAATGTGCCATTTTTGTCAGATGGTCCACTGACACTAAGATGGTATTAAATCCTTTGGAAGGAGGCAATTCCACTATAAAGTCCAAGGACACAACTTCCCATGGAGTTTGGGGTATTGGTAGACTGCATAGTAGACCGGATGGTCTCGTAGTGTCAATTTTGGACCTGGCACAGACATTGCATGAAGAGACGAATTTTTGTATAGATGTTTTCATGTCAGGCCACCAGAATTGCCTGGTAATCAGATTAAGAGTCTTTGTCATACCCATATGTCCTGCCATAGGCACATCATGCGATAATTCCAAGATCTTGGTGCGTATGGTAGGTGGTATGTAAAGTTTGTCGTTGTAGTAGAGGAAGCCTTCTGCATCAGTATTTAGTTGTGGTTGGGGTGAATCCAAACTTATACCATGCAAAACCTCTTCCTTCAAGGAACGGACAACTCCAATAATGCATTTGTGAGGTATTATAAGAACGGAAGGGATTTTGAAGTAGTTTTCTTCAGTTAGTCGTGATAGTGCATCCCCCTTTTTGTTCTTATCTGCAGGTGTGTAGGTCACTAGGAAGTTAAACCTTAGAAAGAATAGTGACCATCGTACCTGTCGGTGTGAGAGAGTTTTGTTAGTCTGAAGATATTGGAGATTTTTATGGTCCGTGTATATAAGTATTGGTAATTGGGTGCCTTCGAGTAGATGTCGCCAATTCTCCAGAGCCAATTTTATAGCAAGCAGTTCCTTTTCACCCACGGGGTAATTTATCTCTGGACTGCTTAGGGATTTAGAAAAAAAGGCGACTGGATGAAGTGGTGAAGTGTGAGTTGGTCGTTGGGAGAGTATTGCTCCTACTGCCATGTTTGACGCATCTACTTCCAGAATGTATTGGAAGGATGGGTCTGGATGGCGTAGTATGGGAGCAGAAGTAAACCTTGTCTTTAACAGGTGAAAAGCTTTATTTGCTTCATCTGACCATTTGAATGTTTTTTTAATGCTAGTGAGCTGTGTGAGGGGTCTCACAATGGCAGAGAAGTTTCTAATGAACTTCCTGTAGAAATTCGAAAATCCAAGGAATCGCTGTAGCGCCTTGCGTGTGGTTGGTGTAGGCCAATCCTGAATGCAGGATATCTTACTCATGTCCATCTCGATTCCTGTTTTGGATATGATGTAGCCTAGAAACAGTACCTCTTCTTTATGAAACAAGCATTTTTTCAGTTTCACATAAAGGTTGTGTGCAAGCAATCTCGATAATACTAGTCTTACATGTCTTATGTGTTCAGACAGGGATCGTGAATATATAAGTATATCGTCCAGATATACCACAACACAGACATCTAGTAAGTCTCTGAAAATATCGTTTATAAATCGTTGAAAAACTGCAGGGGCGTTGCATAGCCCGAATGGCATTACAAGATATTCGAACAATCCGTATCTGGTTCTGAATGCAGTCTTCCACTCGTGTCCATCACGGATTCGAATGAGATTGTATGCTCCTTTCAGGTCCAATTTTGAAAAATAGGTAGCTCCACGCACCTGCTCAATGAGCTCAGGGATAAGCAGTAGAGGATAGCGATCTTTTATTGTAATAGCATTCAATTGCCTATAGTCGATGATAGGCCTGAGACTTGAGTCCTTATTGCAGACAAAAAAGAGTCCTGCTGCTGTGGAAGAAGTGGAAGGTCTAATAAAACCTTTTTCCAAATTCTCATCCAAATAGTCTTTGAGATGGGAAAGTTCATCCTGTGAAAGAGGATAAACATGACCGAACGGCAATTTGCTATTTGGGAGTAGATCAATGCTACAATCATAGTCTCGATGGGGAGGTAGTGCTTGAGCATTTTTCTCAAGAAAAACCTCAAGAGAGATCCTGATAACATAGTGGTGCAATCTCATCTGTCACCACAGACAGGATCTTACCGAAATACGGGAGGTTACACGTACCCTCGCAATAGCAAGAGAGGAAGGTCAGGGTCCGTTCCTTCCAATCTATGGTTGGTTGATGTGTGTGCAACCAGGGAAGTCTCAAAACAATGGGAAAGTGGGGTGAAGGTATTAGATCGAAGGTAGTGGTCTCCATATGAGACCCGTTAGTAGTGACTAGGAGTGCCTGTGTCTGATCAGTGATCGGACCAGAGGATAAAGGAACACCGTTAATAAGACTCACTGAGACAGGTTTAAGTTTAGAAATAATAGGAACTTTATTTAAAGCAGCAAAACGTATGTCAATATAATTTCCACAAGATCCTGTGTCAATCATGGCCTTAGTAGTAATCCTGTTCTGGTCCCACTGTAATGTTAAGCAAACAGAAAGATAAGGGTTAGTGATTGAAGTTGTCAATCCCCCTAGGAGGACATGTGAACACTCACCCTTCTTTTTGTAGACTAGGGGACAGACGTTTATCTTGTGATCCGGGGATGCACAGTACAAGCAGAGATTACCAGATCGTCTTCTGGCTCTTTCCATAATTGATAGAGGTGGGCGTTTGGTTCCTACCTCCATAGGAACGGGGTCAACGGCCGAAATCCGAGAAGAACTGGATAATGGCATTCCCATTTTCTCAGCCTTTCTTTCTCGTAGTCTTCTATCTATGGTGATACTGAGTTGTATCAATGCATCCAGGGTTTTTGGCAGATCCGCTCGGGCGAGCTCGTCTTTAACGGCCTCTGATAGGCCAAGCCTAAATTGGGTTTTCAGAGATGCATCATTCCATTCTGAATCAAGGGTCCATCTCTTGAATTCTGCGACAAAGTCTTCTACAGGTCTCCCACCTTGTTTCAAGGATCTTAATTGAAGATCGGCAGTACTCTGCCTATTGGGATCATCATATAGGCTAGTGAGTTCTGCTAGGAACAAGGCATAGGAGGTGAGAAGCTGATCGCTTTTCTCAAAAAGAGAGTCTGCCCAGGCCAGAGGATCGCCTGTTAGGTAAGAAATAATAGTACAAACCTTAATGTGATCAGTAAGGTAGGTACGGGGTTTTAGCAAGAAAAGTAACTCACATGCGTTTTTAAATTCGCAAAATTTTTTGCGATCGCCTGTAAATACCAAAGGAGGATTTATTTTGGGTTCAGGGGACTGAGCAGTGGTAAGTTGTGTCTGTCTAATTACCTGCTGCGACAGAGCCTGATTGTCTTCTTTTAATTCAGCAAGTGCGTGTATTAACGCAGTTACTTGCTGTTTTAATTGTGTCATCTGAGTGGTTATTTCTGCTGAATCCATTTGTGGTTCGTTCAATCTGTAACGCTCCTGCGTTTTACGTATGATGTGGATTTTCAGCTGCAGAAAATATTCCACTTCAGTAGTCATGTAGAGAAACGCTGAGACACCAATCCCAACTCTCAATGACTCATCATGTGTGGATGATCTCAATTCAGCAAGTAAATACACACACTCAATAAGATGTTTCCTAGAGTGACTTATGTATATAGTAACACAGTGATGATAGGCTGAAGAGACAGGTTGGGTAGAGATGGTAGATGACAGACACTTGAAAGGAAATGTTCTTGAAAGTAAGATAGTAGCAGATGGGATGCAGATAGGTTTAGCAATCATGTATGGTAGTAGATGACAGAGTAGCAGGTGGACATACAAGAGAGATCAACCCAGTGCAAGAACAGGTGGTAGTAGGCTCAAGAGCTAGCAATCTTAGATAATGCAGATGTAGTAATAGTCCTTAGTATGCAGAGCTAGATAGTGTAAGCTTTAGTATAAAGGTTATAGAGGTTTCCCCTGTGGGGTACTTATCACTAATAGCAATGTAGCAGAGGAGAGGTTCGGCAAGAGCGGATGATCCGGTAGCGGGATACAGTGATCAGCGCAGCGTGGTTCCGACAGCGAGGTATGCTTGCAAGCATGAGAGCTTCAAGACAGGTTAGCATCAAGGCACAAAGCAGTTTGAACGAACACATGTGAGTGAGAGCCGGCGATCTAAATAGCCATCCAGTCCGGCGCTCAGTGATGACAGCATCAGTCTTAAAGGTGTATGCGCACCTTACCAAAAGAGAATGGTGGGGCGCATACACTTATGAAAGAGTAATTAGGGTACCCAAAGGTACCAGAACATTACAAATTGCTGTCCAGGTTCCTCCGCAGGTTGCACTCGGAACGCAGCACGGTGATTCTTGTGGCACCGGACTGGCCTCGCTGGTCCTGGTACGCAGACCTCGTGAATCTGGCGGTCGACGCCCCATGGCGTCTACCTCTTCGAGACGATCTCCTGTCTCAGGGCCCGATATTCCATCCTGCTTTACAGTCGCTGGCTTTGACGGCCTGGCTGTTGAGACCGAGGTCCTGAAGGATAGGGGTCTCTCCCCTGAGGTCATTCACACTTTGATCAATGCGAGGAAACCTTCCTCAGGGAAGGTCTATTACCGTACTTGGAAGGCCTATTTTGCCTGGTGTGAGTCCAGGGGGTTTTCACCTCGCACGTACTCGGTTTCTCGAGTGTTGTCCTTCCTTCAAACGGGTGTCGACCAGCGTTTGGCGCTGGCTACGGTCAAGGGTCAGGTGTCTGCGCTGGCCGTTCTTTTCAACGTCCTGTGGCTTCTAACTCCTTAGTTGCCACTTTTGTTCAAGGAGTGCGGCATCTGGTCCCTCCTAGGAGGGAGCCTCTGCCTCCTTGGGACTTGAATCTCGTTCTATCTGTGTTACAACGTGCTCCTTTTGAACAGATCAGGGAGATCTCGTTGTCTATGTTGTCCAAAAAGGTCGCCTTTTTGGTAGCAATCACTTCGGCTCGCAGAGTGTCGGAGCTGGCGGCTTTGTCCTGCAAGTCTCCGTATCTGGTCATCCACTTGGATAAGGTGGTCTTGCGACCTAATCCTTCTTTTCTTCCGAAGCGAGTTTCGGAATTCCATCTCAATGAGGATGTTGTCTTACCTTCGCTGTGCGCGAAGCCTAAACATCCGAAGGAGGTGAGGTTGCACTCTTTGGATGTTGTTCGAGCGATAAGGGTTTACCTTAAATCGACTGAGTCTTTTCGCAAGACGGATTCTTTGTTTGTCCTTCCGGAGGGTCCTCGGAAGGGTATGGCGGCGTCGGCTTCTACCATCGCCAAATGGATCAGACAGACCATTGAACAGGCATATGCTTTGCAGGGAAAAGTTCCTCCTGTGCCTGTGAAGGCGCACTCTACTAGATGTCTGAGTACGTCTTGGGCCTGTCGTCATGGGGCTTCTGTGGCCCAGGTGTGTAAGGCGGCGACCTGGTCGACCGTACACACTTTCACAAAATTCTACAGAGTAGATGTTCAGGCATCGGCAGATGCTTCCTTTGGCCGCAAGGTTCTTAGTGCGGCAGTTCCTTAGGGTCCTTTGTTTTGGACCCCTGGCTGTTTGGGATACGTTTTTATCCCTGGGTTATTTGTTTTTCCTGGGTTGTTGCTCCTGTTGAGCAAGTTTTTTTCATGTTGCCCAGCTGGTGTCCTTCCTTTGGTAAGGTTCCTTTCTTTGATGTGGAGACTGCGTTGCCTTACGGCGCGGCTGCGTTTCCCACCCCTCATGTTTGCACTGCTTTGGGACGTCCCCATTGTGACGAATATGAAGAGGCGGCGACTGTCGCAGGACGTAAGAGAAAACGGAATTTTTGTAAAATCTTACCTGTAAAATTCCTTTCTCTGAGTCCTCCGACAGTCGCCGCCCCCGCCCCTCTTTTGGGGTTTGGTTGTATACTCTACTGCTATTCCACTGAAACTGAGATATGGTTGCAGGAAGTAGGAGGGTATTGACTGAGGGGACCACCCCCTGTGGGTGGGATATGTTAAAAGCTTTAATGTTAACATATTCTGTTGCCTAGCTACTCCTTCGGAGCAAAGTCTAATACCCCATATGTGACGAATATGAAGAGGCGGCGACTGTCGGAGGACTCAGAGAAAGGAATTTTACAGGTAAGATTTTACAAAAGTTCCGTTATACTTGTAGTTTTCACATTTACAGAACCCTGTGAATGAATGACGTGGCTGCAGAGCCCTGCACAGCCATGTTTTTTTAGATTGTGACAGCGATGAGGGGGAGAAGATCCCCCGAGATGTGGAGGCCAGTGCATCTGTAATATGTTACATCCTGAATAATTCTTTGTTGGATTCCTTATTGCATATAAGTCAATTTTTTTATAGAACAACTGCTTGGCTTGATGCCTTTTACGACTTTATGCTTGTGGCAAATTTACATTTGAAAGTGGCAATGTAAATTTATATCTTGATATACAACCAGACAAGGTATGATACAGTGGGCTAAAAGGAATCAAAAAGCCCCCCACTTAATCATTGTGAAACACAGTAGAGCCCTCTTGAAACTAATGGCCTGGCACTTGGGTCTCTTGAACACTCCAGCATAGACTAGTTAGACACTTCCCGTTGAGGAGAGGGTTATGCTAGGGAATTGACTCTTCCTAGAGTGGTCAAATTTTCTAGCAAGTTTAAAGGCATATTGCAAGTCAATAAAAAATCATTATTTATCGTACATCACAAGACACATAGCAGACTATATTCATGACTACCTGGGTTATGTGCCACCTATAGGTGAATGGACACTGGCAGAGAAGAACAGACAGGAAGTTCTCCCACCTAAGTAACCCCTCCTACTTAGAAAGTTTGTCAGTTTTTTTGCCAGCGTCTTAAAGATGATGGTCACTGAAGTTCCAGTCTCTGTGTAGTGTTATCAGATTCTCAAGTGATTCCAGTAGAGATCAGGAGATTGGTTGGCCAGATCCATTTCTACAGCTACTACGCTCAGATGGATGGTACCTGGGCCCCACTGAAATAGATATGGACGTTTGTGGGGATTGCCTGTAATGCGACCATACAGTGCTGGACCCTGCAGATACAGAACCCTGTGCAAGGTCTTTCTGGTAGGGTGCTGTACAGGTCCCTAGTGTGTGGAGGACCGAGACCCTGAATGTCTGGTGTGACAGAGCCTGCCATGATGGGTGCAAATTTGATCTGCAGTCTTTGGGCAGGATCCTGTGGCAGGATATGCCTAAGTGGCCCTTGAAGTGGGAATCATGATCAGCTGTTATGGGTTATGTCTTACTGGTTTGACCAGTGGGGGCAATGTGCTGCCCTTTGTGTCCCTGTGTGCTGCTGCTGAGTTTGTGGGAAAGCTATTGTGTTCCTTGTTTGCAACTCTGGTGCTGTTGATAAGTTATTTTTCAAAAAGGGGAATGCCTTGGGTTTTCCCTGCAATGGCGAGCTTTTGACATGCATGGATTGGGCATGCATGCGCAGTAGAAACCAGAAGTGAAGTAGGGAGATGGGGCCAGTGGTTATTTTAATTTTGTACCCAAGCCAGGTTTCTGTTTGTGAGCAGCTTATTAGTGTTGGAGCCAGTGGCAGCAGTACTGGTGGTGCAAGGACAGAGCAGGTGGCTTTTTGGGCACATGAGTACTGGCTCTGGGGGAGGTGGGGGGGGGATGTTGGCAGCTGAGAGATTCCCTTTGGCTATTGTGTACCAACAAACCCTTGTTGGAGGGGTAGTGTCACATACCTGATCCGAGGCCGAGATGCAGGGAGGGCTCCTCTTGCGGCTGAGTGCGGCACACCCCTGGGGTTGAGACAGAGGATGTAGCGCCCACAGAAGCACTGGTTGCCGGCAGGTTCCTGATGGTAGACAGGCGGTCTCTAGCAGAGTGCTGGGCAGGAATACACCGGACAGTCCAAGGAGGAATCAGGAACAACCAGGCAGTAGGTGTAAGACTGGCCGGGGGTCAAACACAGGGCTCGGCAGGAAGCTGCAACAGGTGCAAGCCAAAGGTATAGCAGGAAGGCCAGAAGCAGACAAGTCAGTGGGAAAGCCAAGATCAGGTACTGGAGGGCAGGTAGACAGGAAGCAAGTCCGTGAGCCAAGCCGAGATCAGATAACTGGAGAGCCAAACTGGAGAAGGGATGGTCAGACGAAGACGAGGGTCAAAGCCAGGGGAGAGAGCAGACAGGTCAGGAACAAGCCGGGTCAAACTGGATTCCAGGAAGTAGCAACGCTCAGGAAACAGGAGGAGCTGAAGACAATCCAGCAATCTGATGGGCTGAGCAGAGTCCTTTTATAGGCCAGTGAATTCGTCTATGGCCTGAGTCCATTGCGGCCATGGGAAGTACTGGCAGAGTTGCCAGTTGCAGCATAGCCATTTCTCTGACAGTGCCCCCCCCCAAGGGGCAGCCTCCGGATGCCCAACCGGGCCAAGCTTCCCGGGAATCTCCTGTGGAATTCCTGTAGCAGTCCGGGGGCATGTAGGTTACTAGCGGGTTCCCAGGAATTGTCTTCAGAGGGGTAACCTTTCCATTTAATAAGATACGGAGTTTGCCTCCCTTTCTTTCGGCAATCCAGTATGGACTCAACATCAAATTCCGTCTCCCCTTCGATCGAGACAGGAGGTGGAGGTAGCTTGTCTCTCCCAGGAAATGGACTGGGGACAACTGGTTTGAGCAAGGAGATGTGGAAAACTGGGTGTACCTTAAAGGAGTCGGGAAGTGCCAGCTCAAAAGCCACAGGATTGATCACCCTCTTGACTTCAAACGGACCGATGAACCTTGGCCCAAACTTCCTGGATAGGCATGAGAGTTTAAGGTTCAAGGCTGACAGCCAGACTTTGTCTCCAATCTTGAGATTCGGACCCTTCTTTCTTTACAGTCATGAAACCGTTTATAGTCCTCCTGGGCCTTACGCATGGCTTCCTGTAGGGTTTGATAGTTGGTTTGAATGAAGCTGATCCGATCTTGGACAGCAGGAACTGATGCTTCCGGAAGGGTGTTAGGCAGGAAGGAGGGATGAAATCCATACTTTGCCCAGAAAGGGGACTGGTTGGTGGATGCATGAAGAGAATTTTTGTAAGCAAATTCCACACAGGGGAGGAGCGAGACCTAGTCGTCTTGGGAACAGGTGCAAAAACATTGTAAGTATTGTTCTAGAGTTTGATTAGTCCTCTCCGTTTGCCCATTGCTCTGAGGATGGTATGCAGAAGAAAGAGAAACTTCAATGGACAGGGTTTTACAGAGATCCCTCCAGAACCTGGAGGTAAATTGCACTCCTCTATCTGAGATAATGTTGTCTGGAAGACCATGTAGCCTGACTATCTCCCTTATGAATATGTTGGCTGTGTCCAGGGCTGAAGGTGTGCCAACCATGGGTAGAAAATGGGCCATTTTGGAAAGGCGATCCACTACCACCAAGGTGGTGGAAAATCCTTCTGAAGAGGGTAGTTCAACAATAAAGTCCATAGATACCTTTTTCCAGGGTTGCTCAGGAATGGGAAGTGGTCTTAGCAAACCCCAAGTCTTGGTACTTGACCCCTTGTTACGTTGGCAGATGGTACAAGAGCCAATGTAATCCTTGCAATCCTGCCCAAGGTTGGGCCACCAAAAAGAGCGTTGGATAAGCTCCGAAGTCTTCCGCACCCCAAAATGCCTAGCAAGCTTACTGTCATGAAATATTTTAAGAACTTGAGGTCTTACTTGGGGAGGGACAAAGATTTTATCCTGATGCCACAGCAACCCTTCCTGTTTTTTCAGGGAGGGTCCTTCAGGATCCAAGCAAAGGGCTGAGGCCTGTCAGATTGCCATCATCAGGTCAGGCTGGATAAGGAGAAAATTATGGGCAGAAAGGATGGTATCAGGTTCTGCTGTTTCTGGGGTATCTGGAAACATCCGGGAGAGAGCATCTGCTTTCCCATTCTTGGAGCCAGGTCAATAAGAAATATGGAAGTTAAACCTGGAGAAAATCAGCGCCCATCGGGCTTGTCTGGGTCTCAAACGTTTGGCAGTCCTGAGGTACTCCAAGTTTTTGTGGTCTGTGAAGATCATTATAGGATGGGTGGCTCCTTCCAGTAGATATCTCCACCCTTCTAGTGCAAATTTAATGGCCAACAGTTCTCGTCGCCAACGTCATAATTATTCTCCGGAGGTGACATTTTCCTAGAAAAGAAGGCCACAGGATGGAGGAGAGATTTGGGCCCTTGACGTTGCGACAGGATTGCCCCGGTGGCCACTTCCGAGGCATTGACCTCCAACACATAGGGCAGAGCCGGATCAGGGTGTTGTAGGACGGATGCAGAGATAAATAGCTGTTTAAGTTTGTCAAATGCCATTTGGGCCTCCTGAGACCACAGAAAGCGGGACTGATGGCGGGTTAACTGGGTGATGGGGGAGATGATGGAAGAAAAATTTTTCACAAAATGTCTGTAAAAATTAGCAAAGTCCACGAATCTCTGAACACCTTTCTTGTCACAATCTAGGATCGCTTTCACTTTTTGTGGGTCCATTGCGATCCCATCGGTGGAAATTATGAGTCCCAAAAAATGAATGGACCCCTTTTCAAAGTCACACTTCTCCGCCTTGGCATAGAGTCCGTGTTTTCTCAAGGTAGAAAGGACTTTTTTAACGTAAACCCGATGGAGTTCCAGTGAGTCAGAAAAAATGAGGATATCGTCAAGGTATACGATGACGAAGTGCTCAAGAAACTCCCAAAAGATATTATTTACCAGGTGCTGGAATGTGGCTGACGCATTACACAGGCCGAAGGGCATGACAAGATACTAGTTCTGAATGCGGTCTTCCACTCATCTCCTTCCCGTATCCGGACAAGGTTATAAGCTCCCCACAGGTCTAACTTGGTAAAGAGCTGGGCGGTCCGGAACCTCTGGAAGATTTCGGGGACAAGGGGGAGCAGATACCAGTTTTTGATAGTGACCTTATTCAGCTCTCTATAGTCCACACAGGGTCTCAAAGTGCCATCTTTCTTTTCCACAAATAATATACCAGCACCTGCAGGAGAAGAAGATGGGCGAATAAACCCCTTTTTCAAATTCTCATCGATATAGACCCGTAGGGCCTCCAGTTCCTTTTTAGAAAGGGGGAATATCCTTCCAAACGGGATCTCAGCTCTGGGAAGCAATTCTATAGGGCAACCGTAAGGCCGATGGGGAGGAAGGACCTCAGCTTTTTTCTTGTCAAAGACGTCCCTGAAGTCCTGGTAAGCAGGTGTGATATCCAGGAGTGACTCAGGTGTTGGTTGAACAGACAAGCAACTAGCAGGCTCACTAGGTCTTTGAGAGAACCAATGCGGCTGACAGTAGACAGAAGAAAAGGTGAGTTCCTTCTTGGCCCAATCGATTTGGGGGTTATGGGATTGCAGCCAAGGAAGTCCCAGGATGACGGGAAACATGGTGGAACAAAGGGCATCAAAACGGATGAACTCCTGATGACCGGAGTCTGCTGTGGTGAGGATGGGTCCAGTTTCTAGAATAACTGGTCCGGAACTGGGTAGGGACCCATCGGCAAGATGGACCTCGAGCCTTTGTGTCTTAGGGATAAGAGGAATATGGAGTCTCTTGGCCAAAGAAATGTCCAGAAAACAGCTGCAGGCCCCAGAGTCAACGATGGCTCGAAGTTAGACCTCCCCTTCTGCTACCTGTAAGGAGACCGGGAGAATAAGGTGAGAGAGCGAAAGTCCAGAAATTCGGCAGTTAAATGGGGGCTGAGAATAATGCTTACTGGGTCTCACGGGGCAGTTCCGAAGAAAATGTCCAGCCCCGCCACAGTAGAGGCATAGGTTGGCCTGCCAACGTCGTAGTTTCTCATCAGGAGTCAGGGAGCAGCGGACCAGGCCCAGCTGCATAGGTTCCCCTTCAGATGCTGCCATGGGGGAAGAGACCGGAGGTGCAGGTGGAGCAGAAGAGATCTTGGGAAGCATCCAGGTAGGCCGGAATGTTTGGAGACGCTCCGAGCGTCGCTCCCGGAGACGTCTATCAAGTTGAATGGCGAGTTGTATGAGACCCTCAAGGGTAGCGGGGGTTTCCACTCGAGCCAGCTCATCCTTTAATGTCTCAGAAAGTCCTTGGCGAAACTGATACTTGGGGGCAGCCTCGTTCCAATCAGTGTCAGCAGACCATTTATGGAATTCAACTGTGTAGTCCTCCACTGGGCGCTTGCCCTGTAGCAGGGTGTGTAGGGCGACCTCTGCGGTGGCCGTGCGCTGGGGATCATCGTAAAGCTGAGCCATAGCCTCAAAGAAAGTGTCCACAGAGTCCAGAACAGGGCTCTTCTGTTCCATTAAGTTATGAGCCCAGGTTTGGGGTTCTTCAGACAGCAAAGAGATGATGAACCCCAGAGTCCAGAGAAAAGGTCCGGGGTTGCAAGGCCAAGTATAGCAAGCAGGCGTTCTTAAAGGCCCTGAACTTCTTTCGATATCCAGAAAGTCGCTCAGGCGTGGGTACTCGTGGTTCAGAAGGCGGGGCTAGCATGGAGTGGGTGGAGTTAGTGTGTCCTTGTGGTAACGGGGATGAAGATGTGCTGGCAGGCGATTGATTGGAGTCTGTAGGAGGCGAAACGGCCAGGTGTTGAAGGCGACTTTCCAACTGGAAATAACCCTCCTGGAGTCTTTTCACTGCCTGAGTGAGGGCGGTGACTTGCTGGCACAAAGCCTCAATTGGGGGAAGCACCTCTGTCGGCCTCTTACATGGCTGGATTGTACTGTCACGTACCTGATCCGAGGCCGAGATGCAAAGAGGGCTCCCCTTGCGGCTGATTGCGGCACACCCCTGGGGTTGAGACAGAGGGTGTAGCGCCCACAGAAGCACTGGTTGCTGGCAGGGTCCTGATGGTAGACAGGCGGTCTCTAGCAGAGTGCTGGGCAGGAATACACCGGACAGTCCAAGGAGGAACCAGGAACAACCAGGCAGTAGGTGTAAGACCGGCTGGGGGTCAAACACAGGGCTCGGCAGGAAGCTGCAACAGGTGCAAGCCAAAGGTATAGCAGGAAGGCCAGAAGCAGACAAGTCAGTGGAAAAGCCAAGATCAGGTACTGAAAGGCAGGTAGACAGGAAGCAAGTCCGTGAGCCAAGCCGAGATCAGATAACTGGAGAGCCAAACTGGAGAAGGGATGGTCAGACAAAGCCGAGGGTCAAAGCCAGGAGAGAGAGCAGACAGGTCAGGAACAAGCCGGGTCAAACTGGAATCCAGGAAGTAGCAACGCTCAGGAAACAGGAGGAGCTGAAGACAATCCAGCAATCTGATGGGTTTAGCAGAGTCCTTTTATAGGCCAGTGAATTAGTCTATGGCCTGAGTCCATTGCGGCCATGGGAAGTATTGGCAGAGTTGCCAGTTGCAGCATAGCCGTTTCTCTGACAGGTAGCCAGCTAGGCACAGCCCTGTATTTATCCAAGTTGCTTGGAATGGCGGGGGAAGCACAGCTAGGAAAGGCACAGTTGCACCACTTTCTGGTCCGGAGGACACTAGCCGCAGTTCCACTGTATTTGCATCCCCCGAAAGACCAGAGGCCATAGGTGCTTCTGACCCTCTGTGTCTGTTTGATATTGTAACCACCACAGGGGGTTGATCAATCTCAGGTTATTTCTCTAAATGTGACTAGGCGGCTGCTTTGGCGGGCCTGGAAGGTAAAATGCACGTATAATTACCTCCATGGCACAGAACGGTAAGAAACAGAGAAGATCCCCTTCACCCGAACCTCCCCCAGGGGAAGAGGTGGAATGGGTGGACATTAATGAGGCAGTGGTCAAAGTAGAGCTGGAAGAGGGTCAGACAGTAGACTCTACCCCTGAAAAATCTGAGCCTGAGGAGGCACAGGGATCCTCAGTCTTGCAGGCTCAGAAGGTGTTAGCGCAATCTCCTCTATGGGGTGTCTGGGTCCTCCCTCAGAGTTCACAGGCTTTTACCTTTTAGAAACATCCGGCTTACCAGATGCTGGAGACTGTATTGAAGGCCTGTTTTTCCTTGGCAGGCTCTGGTAGGCAGACAACAGGAGCAGTCATTATTCCCTTTGCTATTGTGTATTGATCAATTTGGGGATTTTGTATATGGCTGCCTGTACCCCATTCAGATTGTATGGGGAGTTTATTGTTATAGCATGGATAATATGAGAGTGATGTTTTAGATGGCTGTTTTGAGTGGGGGATGGGGATTTGACCCAGTTGGTGTTGGCTTGTACTTGTCTGTGTGGGTAATTGGTATGTATTGAATGTGTTGTTTGTTTTGGGGGTATGTGAGCTCTGTGTGGTGTGGTTGATGAGTTGTGGGTTTTTTTGGAGTGTGGGGGTGGGAGTGTGTGGTTTGTTTGTGGGTGGTTGTGTTAAAGTGGCTGGTTGCGTGCAGGCATTTATGTTTGTATTGGGTAAAATGTGGGTGGTGTGTTTTTTCTGCTGTTTTCTACTTTATTTTGTACGCTGTTGTATGACTGTGTGGTGGTGGCTTGGTATGTATCGATGTGGTGGGTTTTGCATTGGTGTGGTGTAAATGGGAGCTTGTATGTATGATAATGTATGAAGAGTGGGGGGGGGGGGGGCAGATATCTCTGGTGAGTGTCCAATTCCCTTGGGGTGACCAGCACTCTGGTGGAGGCTTAGAAGGTGTTCCCTTTTTATAGAACTGCACAAGTGGGACTTTTGGACTTTTTTCTCCCTCACCTTGAATTTGGAGTTGATCCAGATATGGACTCTTCTTTGTGATGACACTTTTGTGATAGACTGTTTCCTCCACATTACACTCTCCTGTGTGCAATTAATTGCTTATGGGCCATTGTATTTAAAAGTTATACTATATGTTTATATGACCATAATGTGATTGCGCTACTGATGCCAGTTTCTCTATTAAGATTAGTTGGTGTTGCAATATTATTCGTTTTACTCTAAGTAGCAGCACTCCACCTTAAATTGGGAATTCAAGTGTAGGTATCCCAGATAGGTGGTCCGCTTTCTCTTTTGAGCGCAGGGGACCATTACAATTCATTTTTTGTTTATCACTTTACATTTACGTATAAATGGTGGTGGCTGCTTGTGTGTGCTCGTGGGGACTGGGATATTTGAGTTGTTGGCCCGATCCTATAAATCTCTTTGGTGTTGTTTGGTGACCAGTTTATAGATGGATTTGCTTTAGGCAGATGTCAAGATTAGTAAGGGGCGCCAAATTGGACTCGTTTAAGATCTGGGGTGGATTGAATTACCTGAGAAAAAGGGTTTGTTGTATGGGCGCTTCCGTGGAATACAGCAGGCTTTAGGTGAGACACTGCACTTCGGCAGCACTGGAGAGGAGAAGCTGCTCTGAAAGTGATAAAGATAAAAAGACAAGGCGCCTCTAAGTGCAGTAGGCTCTGAGTATTTATTAGGTTAAAAGTATAAAAGCACTCACATTTGGTAAATATGACATGGGCATAGCAAAGATCTGTCTGGAGTCTTCCTATCCGCTGTGCTGAGTGGTTGCTGTCATGCCTCCAGCATAAGGAAGTAATTAATTCTATTGGAACTTGTAATACCAATCTTGTCCACAAGATGCCACTGTGACATAGACTGTTGTACAGTTCTTTATGGTATTTCCTGTTTTCTATTGCTGGACATTAGTCCTACCCCTCTCTGAGAGAATCTCCATTTTAGATCACCTTGTGACACAGCCAGACAGCATCTGAGGTTCCTGTGGGAAGATTCCTGAACCCCCTTTGAAGCATCGCTGGTATGCCTATGAACTGTTGGTTATATACTCAATGCATATACTGTTTATGTTTGTATACTGATTATATGCCTTTATATGTTTATTTACAGTTTCACCTCTCTATTCACAATCCTATTCGCATATCCATTCTGACTTGTAACCTGTCATGTGACCACTATTCTATCTCTGGAATAAAGCCTTAAGTTACAAAAGGACTGGTTATTGCAGGATTAAAGGTTTAGCTGTATGTTGAGCTGCACACGCCTGGGGCATACGTGTAGTGAGAACAGAACAGTGAAACAGCGGCTATCCAGCAAGTGGGATTTAGGACAGAGACTATACAGAGGCCTGCTACCCTGCCAGCGCAGTCATCTGCATATGCAATACAGCAGTCTCTACACAGTCAAGCATTCCTGCACGCAACATGTCACATAGCCAAACATCCTCACTCAAGACAAGGTCCAGAGTTTCCGGCTCCTCTAGATCTTCCTCCGCAAGCAATGCACTCGCCATAGCACATGCAAAAGCTGAAGCCGCCAAGGCCCGAGCAGCCTTTGCTGAGCAAGAAATGCAGATTAAACAGGAGAAAGTGAAGATAAAGACGCAAGAGGCACAGTTAGAGGCCAAGGAAGCCCTCCTAGAAGTAGCCCTAGAGAAACTGACTGTAGAGAAGGAAGTAGCAGCAGCCATAGCTGAAGCAGACGCCTTAGAATTAGCTGTATACCCGAGAAGTGAACGCAGCAGACGCAGCAATATTCTCGATCCAGCAGCTGAAACTCCAAATTCTCTAGAACAAACTTCAGATTACATCGATCAACATTTTAAAACAAGCAGTCTCCTATGACAGACTCCCCATAAGTGAGATAATAGAATCACCTTCTAATCGCCCTCCAGAACCAACGCCCAAGCCAGAACGGTACATCAGAGGAGAGCTCGGTGACAGCAAAAGGTATGACTACACACAGCCATCTTACCATGACAACACACAACAGGCTAACCAAGCCACCATAGACTTTGCAAGGTTCTTTGCACGACGCAAGTTAGTCACCAAAGGACTTGAAAAGTTTAATGACCGCCCTGAAAATTACAGAGCCTGGCCGTCATCCTTTCGAAACACTATCAGAGACTTAGGGCTATCTTGCAGCGAAGAGATAGACCTCCTGATCAAATGGCTTGGGAATGAGTCTGCCGAACATGTCAGGCGAATCAGGATAATAAATATAAACTACCCAGGCACTGGTCTTAGAACAAAAAACAATAAGGTGTAACCACCCTTCTCCTGCGCTTGGTATCCAAGCCCCTCGACCACACTCCTCACGGGACTGACAACTGGCTTCTCAGATGGCTAAGGTCTTGCTGCCCATATCGGACTGGGGTAGTCCACCGGTACTAGAAGCAAAGAAAACAAGGAAGGGCGCACCGACCTAGCGTATTATCCTCAATAAAAGGCTTTATTTATGTAACATTAAAAATGGCTACTCACAGACGTAGATAAAAGTATATCATATCAAGCTAGATTGCTCAACTGTCCGGGTTTAGTCCATATAATCGTCCATGACCGATGAGATGACTGACGCGTTTCGAGGCCTAGCCTCTTGAGGAAGAGGCTAGGCCTCGAAACGCGTCAGTCATCTCATCGGTCATGGACATGGATCCTCAGGCTCAGATTATCCTACTCCTTGGGAGAGATATCTTACAAGCCCACAAATCAAGAGCTCAGATTAATGGTCCCAATAACGCTCCTTTTGCTCAGAAGTTAGACCTCGGATGGGTCATCATAGGAGATGTCTGTCTAGGAAGCGTGCACAAACCTAACTCCGTTAGCAGCATGCTCACAAATACCCTAGAGAATGGATGTCCCTCTCTTTTCCAGCCATGCCACAACCATTTCCTTGTTAAGGAATCAGCCTACGCCACCCACTCATCTTGTCCCTTCGCAAACCCCACTAGTGACAACTTTGCCTGTGACAGTGACCAAGACCATTTAGGGTGCACAGTCTTTCAGAGAACTAAAGACGACAATCGTGTGGCAATGTCTATCGAAGACAAACTCTTCTTAGAAATAATGGAGCAAAGTCTAGTCAAAGACAGCACAAACAGCTGGGTTGCACCTCTTCCCTTCAGACCACAGAGACAACGCTTACCCAATAACAAAGAACAAGCTTTACAACATTTTGCTTCCCTTAGACGTAATTTACAAAGAAAGCCAGAGATGAGGGAACATTTCTTTTCTTTCATGGGGAAGATCTTTGAGAACGGTCATGCCGAGGTGGCTCCCACCCCTAAAGACTCTGAAGAGTGTTGGTATCTCCCTATATTCGGAGTGTACCATCCTAAAAAGCTAGGTCAAATCAGAGTAGTGTTTGACTCTAGTGCCAAATACAAGGGTATCTCCTTAAACGATGTCCTCTTGACAGGCGCAGACCTTAACAGCAAACTCCTGGGAGTGCTCTTACGCTTCCGCAAAGATTCTATTGCCTTCATAGCTGACATCCAGCAGATGTTCCATTGTTTCTTGGTCAGAGAGGAAGACAGGAACTTCCTAAGGTTCCTTTGGTTCCAAGACAATGATCCTTCAAAAGATATCTCAGAGTATCGCATGAGGGTACACATCTTTGGCAATAGCCCTTCACCTGCAGTCGCTATCTACGGACTCAGACATTCCGCCCAGGAAGGTGAACTTGAGTTTGGCTCAGATGCAAGACAATTCGTAGAGAAAGACTTTTATGTGGATGACTGTTTAAAATCCTTACCTTCCAGTGAGTCTGCAATCTTTCTTCTTAAAAGAACACAGGAAATGCTCGCTTGTTCCAATCTCAGGTTTCACAAGATTGCTTCTAACAGCAAAGAGGTATGGAAGCTTTCCCCGCTCAAGACCATTCCAGTGATCTAAAGGACTTAGATCTGGGTACAGACTCTTTACCTGTACTGCGCAGTCTAGGTCTACTTTGGGACTTGAAATCCGATTCCTTTACCTTCCAAGTAAATGGAGAAGAAAGACCCTTCACTCGCAGAGGTGTCTTGTCTACAATCAATAGCCTGTACGATCCATTAGGATTTGCGGCACTAGTTACAATTCAAGGCAAAGCCTTACTTAGAGACTTGATCCGTGAAACATCCGACTGGGATGCCCCACTTCTCCTTGATAAGAGGAACTCTTGGGTAGAGTGGAGGGACTCTCTATCAGTCTTATCTGATCTCCATGTTTCACGCCCATACGCTCCTGTACCTTCTACAGAGATACAGAGTCAAAACCTTTGCATATTCTGTGATGCTTCTGTCAAGGCAATAGCTGCTGTGGCCTACTTAAGGACTGTTGACACTAAAGCACGATGCCACGTAGGATTCATCATGGGCAAAGCAAAGCTTGCTCCACACCCCGAGCATACTATACCTAGGCTAGAACTTTGTGCTGCAGTACTAGCTGTTGAACTAGCAGAACTAATAACCTCAGAGATGGACATTGAGCTTAAAGATGTTCAGCTCTACACAGACAGCAAGGTAGTTCTAGGCTACATCTACAATGAAACCAGACGTTTTTATGTTTATGTCAACAACAGAGTGTTGAGGATTAGGAGATCCACCATTCCAACACAATGGCACTATGTACCTACTGACTACAACCCTGCAGACCATGCTACAAGAGCTGTTGCTGCATGTAACCTGAAAGACACAACATGGTTTACTGGACCTGCATTCTTGTACGATGCAGAACAGACTTTTCCTAAAAGTGACACTATTGAACTAATAGATCCAGACTCAGATACTGACATCTGTCCTGAGATCTCAACATTTCATACTACAACTTCAGACTGCCAGCTTAAATCTGACAGATTTACCAGCTTCCCTAAATGGAAGACACTTGTTCGAGCTATTTCTTGTCTTATCCATATAGCTCGCTCCTTTAACCACTTTAGCCCCAGCCCTATTTCGGACACTTTTTGTTCACAAGTTAAAACCAGTATTTTTTCCTAGAAAACTACTTAGAACCCCCAAACATTATATATATTTTTTTAGCAAAGACTCTGGAGAATAAAATGTCGGTCATTGCAAAATTTTTTGTCACGCGGTATTTGCGCAGCGGTCTTTAAAACGCCATTTTTTTGGAAAAAATTTGAAAAATCACATTTCACTGCATTTAAAAAATACTAAACAGTAAAGTTAGCCCATTTTTTTTGTATATTGTGAAAGATGATGTCACGCCGAGTAAATAGATACCAAACATGTTACGGTTTAAAATTGCGCCCCCCCGTGGGATGGCGACAAACTACGGTCAATAGAGATCTCAATCTGCGACGCTTTAAATTTATTTAACGGTTACCAGTTTAGAGTTAGAGTGTAGCTCTTTTTTTTTAATTATTGCCCACGCTCTGGCGATCGCGGCGATACCTCACATGTGTGGTTTGAACAGCGATTTCATTTGCGGCTCGACTTGCGTATACGTTTTTTTTTGTGCGCGAGCTAACGGTGACGGGGACGGCTAAATTTTTTTTTTTTTTTTTTTCCTATTTATTTTTTCTTTTTTTTTAAACTTTATTACAGGTTTTTAAAAAAAAAAAAATCTGATCACTTTTATTGCTGTCACAAGCAATGTAAACATCCCTGGTGACAGCAATATGCAGTGACAGGTACACTTTATGGAGGGATCGAGGGTCTAAAAGACCCTAGACCCCTCCACTACACTTCCCTGTATGCAAAACGCCGAAAACGGCATTTTTGCATACAGCCGTTTTTCAAATCTGCCGCCTTTTGCAGCACAGTAACCCGGACGTGACGTCATGGACGCCGCCTCCGGGTTACGTCATCGGAGACCCGATCGATGCCGTTTCCGGCATTCATCGGGACTCCATCCAGCCGGCGGACGTGCCGGCTGGGTGCTCGGGGCTCCCGGTGGGACGGTAGCCCCGAGCAAAGCCGCGGAAGGCGGCGGGAGGGGGGGGACGTCCCCTCCCGCCCCCCCGGGTAACGATCGAGCGGCTCCCGAGCCGCATCGATCGTTACCGACGGAAAGCCGACCGTCGGCTTCAAACAACGGTACCGGGATGATGCCTCTAGCTAGAGGCATCATCCCGGTATAACCACTCAAAGTCAGCCGACGTAGAGGTTACGTGACTGGTAGTAAAGTGGTTAAAGGTGACTCAAACAGCTGTGACCGCAAGGGATGGCACCATTGTCAAAGGATCAGTTCAGTATTAGAGCTACAGCAGTCTCAGGATCTTATCATCCGCACTGTACAGCATGAAGCCTATGCTAAGGAGATTGACTGTATCTTGAACGGAAAACCTATCCCTAGAGACAGTGCCTTGAGGAAACTTGACCCATTCCTTGATCAAAATGGACTACTTAGGGTAGGTGGTTGTCTAAGACAAGCCAACCTAGAGTCAGACGAGAGAAACCCTCTAATAGTTCCTGGTCACCACCACATCACTCACTTGATTGTATCACATCATCATTCCCATGTAAAGTGGAAGTCAAGATTCAGAAAAACAAGGAGACCAAGTTGTTCCTCAGACCAGTTTCTGAACTGATCTTGCTGTTATCATCTGAGGAATAAATAGTGGTATCTGATGATACCAGGCGGGGAGTGTCATGCCTCCAGCATAAGGAAGTAATTAATTCTATTGGAACTTGTAATACCAATCTTGTCCACAAGATGCCACTGTGACATAGACTGTTGTACAGTACTTTATGGTATTTCCTGTTTTCTATTGCTGGACATTAGTCCTACCCCTCTCTGAGAGAATCTCCATTTTAGATCACCTTGTGACACAGCCAGACAGCATCTGAGGTTCCTGTGGGAAGATTCCTGAACCCCCTTTGAAGCATCGCTGGTATGCCTATGAACTGTTGGGTATATACTCAATGCATATACTGTTTATGTTTGTATACTGATTATATGCCTTTATATGTTTATTTACAGTTTCACCTCTCTATTCACAATCCTATTCGCATATCCATTCTGACTTGTAACCTGTCATGTGACCACTATTCTATCTCTGGAATAAAGCCTTAAGTTACAAAATGACTGGTTATTGCAGGATTAAAGGTTTAGCTGTATGTTGAGCTGCACACGCTTGGGGCATACGTGTAGTGAGAACAGAACAGTTGCAATGGGGACATCCGGTGATCTGCTTCCTGTAGATGCGTCCGTTCGTCTGTGTCTCAGCCTGGTTGGAACTACAAGTGAGGCACAGAGGTTTTTTGCACTGATACATTCCAATAATGGAGAAGAATTTAAATGAGGGGGATGTATGTTTTCTGGAACGAAGCCTACTCGGGGCTATCTGGCTCTTAATATTTGGGGCTTTTCTGTATGAAAACCTGGGTTGATTGGATATGCAGTTAGCTAGGTGAGGGTCCTGTTGAAGTATTGACTAATGTTTGCGCATAATATGTTCCATGCGTTTGTATTGACTATGGAACTGGGTTGTAAAGCGTATGATGTTTCCCTGACTGTTGGTTTTTATAGACTTCCTCGGATCGGGGGTGTCATACAAAGCACAGGCCTCTTCTACCAAAGACGCTGGGTCTTTATCTGAAAATTATTTTTCAAGGTTAGACTTTGACTTTATTTATGTGTGTATGTAGATACATGTATGTATATGTATGTGTGTATGTTTTATTATATATTTTTATACATTTTTAAAATATTTTTAACATGGTAATGCAGTATTCACATGTGCGATAATTGTGCAATGGTTACCAGCTTTCAGGGTATGCACATGCTGGTATCAATTAACTATCCAATTATCTTCTGCCTGAATGCACCTGTCCCATTTAATAACGATTTCAGTTGCCTATATAAATGTCCTTTTACCTCCAGCGGGTGGAGGTCTGACGAAGGAGCTGAGCTCCGAAACATGTAACCGCCCACCACCCGCTCTATTAGACACCAGCCGCTGCGTCCACACCCTGCCTTCAGGAAATCTCATGCCGACCAGGCTGAGACACAGACGAAAGGACGCATCTACAGGAAGCGGATCACCGGATGTCCCCATTACAACCACTCAGCACAGCGGATAGGAAGACTCCAGACAGATCTTTGCTATGCCCATGTCATATTTACCAAATGTGAGTGCTTTTATACTTTTAACCTAATAAATACTCCGAGCCTACTGCACTTGGAGGCGCCTTGTCTTTTTATCTGGATTGAATTACCTACCTTCCCCCTGCCCTTGCTTCCTCCCCATCTTCCCCTGTTTAGGTAAGAAATTGCTCTTTATGTCATAATCTTCTCTCCAGACTGTTTTTAATTCCTTTGTTTGGATGACATTCAGCTTTTTCAAGTGTTCCCCTCCTCTTTATATGCCTTTTTTGCCTTTGTATAGGATTGCAAGACTTGTCCTATTAATTTTTTTAGTTTAGTTATTTTTTATTTTTTTTTGACCCAGGAGCTTTATGTAGCCATATGTGTTAGTTCATTTATCTGTAAGATTTGGGGCCTGATATCTGACCTGTTTTTTCAATGGCATAGGACACATTCAGATTTGGAATGTATGTATATATAGTATGTAGGTGCTAGCCCTATTAGCGAAGATATGTACAATATATACTGTATAATAAATTGCTATGAAAATAGAGATTTACCTCTCATTGCTTTCTTGCTCTATTGAGGGCCTCTGCACTCGCCCCCAGGGGTTCTGAGTACTGGGTATTCATCTTTTGTCGACGGTGCTGGTGTAGGGGATTTCGTGACTCCATGAGGCAAACTATGTTTATATATGTTTGAATATGTTTATTATGTAAGAATCGATGATTGTAATAGCACTTGTGTTCGATAGGTTATAAAGGATATCTGTTCATGTTTACAATTATTATTTTAGATTATTCTTCCCTTATATTCCTCCCGAGGGTTTTCCCCACATAATGCATTGAAGCATCAACAAGGGGATTGTAGACCATATCAGGATCCACCCAGAATCCTGGATCTCTCAGCGAGCCTAAGCCCAGCTCTCTGCTCAGGGCAGAGGGGGAGAACTGAGTGATCAGAGTTGTTTGGTTGCTCAGTTCTCACAGATGCAGCATCGATCCAATGGTGCATACGTGAACTGTCACTGCTGCAAAATGTTTCATTTCCTGCTGCAGCTCAAAAAAAAATAAGGGATTCATTTTTTCTCTTTTTTTTTTTTTTTGCCTACCTCACCATAACTTGACTAGTTATGAATGGGAAATAAATCCTGTGACTAATCAGCCTGTTCCCCATTCAAAAACAGGCAGTGTAATCAGTGAGAGAACTTTTGTTCAGCAGAAAAGTGGAGAAGATGGCAGAAAAGTGGAGCAGAGGGCAGAAAAGAGCATGTTCCATCAGATCATGTTTAGTGCAGTTGAGCCCAGAGACTTGAAGCTGTTAACCCCCACAGCACTGGATGTTCAGCAGCAGGAAAGGGACAGGGCAGCCCTACATTGAATGTTTTTACAGAATCCAGCAGCCTGCACATTGTGGGAAATAGTTAATTACAGGTAATTAATGTACCTAAAGCAATAGAGAAAATAATGTTTTTTTTAACTAAACTTCATATTGCTAGCATTTAGGGTGGATTCAAACTGCAGACAAAATTGTGAAGCTTTAAGGGAGTTTTTTTCATCTTTAGCGATGGAGATTTGCAAAGTGTGTAAAAAAAAAAAAAAAAAATGGACTCATTTTTGTACATACTGTAAAAATTATTTTTCTGGAGTTCATTTGAGAACACAGGATTAACAGACTTGGGTTATACTGTCACCTACAGGAGGATTTGGACACTGGCAATTAAAAAACAGAGACCAGCCCGGTATAACTCCTCCTACACCTATAACATAATCAATGTTAAGACAGAGAAAAGGATGTACCTTTGCTTTTCAATGAACTCCAAGAAGTGGGTTTTATGGTAAGTATCCAGTTTTCTTTATTATCCATTGAGGGTCATAGGATTCAGAGAATGTTGGGATGTGCAAAAAAGAACTTGGACTGCCTGCATCTCATATAGCCACCTGAAGGCCCCTATGCCCATAACTCACCATAACTTCCCGTAATATACAGTGGGTACAGAAAGTATTCAGACCCCCTTAAATTTTTCACTCTTTGTTATATTGCAGCCATTTGCTAAAATCATTTAAGTTCATTCTTCTTCCTCATGAATGTACACATAGCACCCCATACTGACAGAAAAACACAGAATTGTTGACATTGTTGCAGATTTATTAAAAAAGAAAAACTGAAATATCACATGGTCCTAAGTATTCAGACCCTTTGCTCAGTATTTAGTAGAAGCCCCCTTTTGATCTAATACAGCCAGGAGTCTTTTTGGGAAAGATGCAACAAGTCTTTCACACCTGGATTTGGGGATTCTCTGCCATTCCTCCTTGCAGATCCTCTCCAGTTCTGTCAGGTTGGATGGTAAACGTTGGTGGACAGCCATTTTTAGGTCTCTCCAGAGATGCTCAATTGGGTTTAAGTCAGGGCTCTGGCTGGGCCATTCAAGAACAGTCACGGAGTTGTTGTGAAGCCACTCCTTCGTTATTTTAGCTGTGTGCTTAGGGTCATTGTCTTGTTGGAAGGTAAACCTTCGGCCCAGTCTGAGGTCCAGAGCACTCTTGAGAAGGTTTTTGTCCAGGATATCCCTGTACTTGGCCAAATTCATCTTTCCCTCGATTGCAACCAGTCGTCCTGTCCCTGCAGCTGAAAAACACCCCCACAGCATGATGCTGCCACCACCATGCTTCACTGTTGGGACTGTATTGGACAGGTGATGAGCGGTGCCTGGTTTTCTCCACACATACCGCTTAGAATTAAGGCCAAAAAGTTCTATTTTGGTCTCATCAGACCAGAGAATCTTATTTCTCACCATCTTGGAGTCCTTCAGGTGTTTTTTAGCAAACTCCATGCGGGCTTTCATGTGTCTTACACTGAGGAGAGGCTTCCGTCGGGCCACTCTGCCATAAAGCCCCAACTGGTGGAGGGCTGCAGTGATGGTTGACTTTCTACAACTTTCTCCCATCTCCTGACTGCATCTATGGAGCTCAGCCACAGTGATCTTTGGGTTCTTCTTTACCTCTCTCACCAAGGCTCTTCTCCCCCGATAGCTCAGTTTGGCCGGACGGCCAGCTCTAGGAAGTGTTCTGGTCGTCCCAAACGTCTTCCATTTGAGGATTATGGAGGCCACTGTGCTCTTAGGAACCTTAAGTGCAGCAGAAATCTTTTTGTAACCTTGGCCAGATCTGTGCCTTGCCACAATTCTGTCTCTGAGCTCTTCAGGCAGTTCCTTTGACCTCATGATTCTCATTTGCTCTGACATGCATTGTGATCTGGAAGGTCTTATATAGACAGGTGTGTGGCTTTCCTAATCAAGTCCAATCAGTATAATCAAACACAGCTGGACTCAAATGAAGGTGTAGAACCATCTCAAGGATGATCAGAAGAAATGGAAAGCACCTGAGTTAAATATATGAGTGTCACAGCAAAGGGTCTGAATACTTAGGACCATGTGATATTTCAGTTTTTCTTTTTTAATAAATCTGCAACAATGTCAACAATTCTGTGTTTTTCTGTCAGTATGGGGTGCTATGTGTACATTCATGAGGAAGAAGAATGAACTTAAATGATTTTAGCAAATGGCTGCAATATAACAAAGAGTGAAAAATTTAAGGGGGTCTGAATACTTTCCGTACCCACTGTATACCTGGTAAAAACCAGAGAACATGTGAACAAAAGACCAGGTGGCAGCCTTGAAAAACTGGGAAACATTTGCTTGACATTGTTCTGGAAATTTTATAGAGAGGCAACTCCTATCCTCATTTTGATGCAATTAAAGGTTTTTATACACATAATTATGTAAGTATCACATCAATATTACAACTGTATTTTTAATGGTAACAAGGGGCGTAACATAGGCAGGCTAGTCCTAATCAGGACTCGAAAGAATCCAAACATGTAATGAAAACATTATTAGTGCCATGTGCACAGTGAGAGCAGTGTGCAATACATACAAAATAGAATACAATAATATACAGAACTTAAAAACTTCCTTTACAATATTCCCTCTTTTAATCAATATTTTGATCGCTAACCGTGCCTGCTATCACCTTTAACCTGGAACCTCCAGGCGCTTAGGTGAAGGTAGTCCCGGCCAAGGAGGCAAACTCCATTGTGGAGAATATAATGGCTAAGAGAAGTTATATAATTACAAAAATGACTTTTCATTGTGAAAAACAAATGATTGATAAGAAATATTTACAGAGTAATTAGCTGTACACTCTTGTGGCTAGAATGGCCTTGAAGCTTAAAGGTGGACATGCTGACTTATTAGCATAGTTAAACACAGACTCAAAAGGGACAGGACACCTCCTGCAGGGCACCCCAGGCGCCAGGTCGCTAATTCTAGTCACAAATGCGACCTGGCGCCCGGGGTTTGTCGAGCCCTGGTTTAGATTAAGATGAGGTTGTTAATCGGAATACAGCTGACATTGTACTTAACAAAGCTAAAAACAGAGAAATGAGTGTCAAACTGTATAGGAATGACATGATTTTTACCTTTGCCTATACCCTCTTGCCTCTAAACTACTATTAAAGCAGATGTGTACTTTATATACTCTATTAACAGCATTATTCTTCCTTTTCCTATTTATAACAATCTGATGGACAGTAGTCAGAACAAAATAAGGAAAGTAGAACTTAGGGAGGTAAAACTAACTTAAGCAGGGAAATATTGAAGAGAATTAAAAGAAAGTGAGAGAACGATAGGCATGTGTTGTGTAAAAATGAGAAAAAGCCAAAAATGATGTAATTCCTATATAGTTTTAAAAGCCCCAGACGTACGCACAGATTTAATAGTGTGTACATTGACAGGAAAGGGTGGAACACAATGCTTAAACCCCTATGGTTTGGATGATGATTTGTCTGGGCCACCGAGGAACAGTGGTGCAAGAAGTAAGTTTCCTTTTATGGGGACCATCAGGGATGACAAATAAAACAGTCAGTCATTTTAATGGATGCAGTGGCTGCGAGCTAGACATGCACAACCCACATCCAAATAAAGAAAGTAGAACTATAGGCCAAACTTTTTTTTTTTGTTTCATTTTAGTAAGAGAAGGTTATAACCCCTGTCAGATTTTTTTTTTTTTCACCATCTGTGTCCCATTGCAGGGATTTCCCTTCACTTCCTGTCCCATAACCAAACAAGAAGTGAGAGGAAATCCCTGAAAATTAAGGGAATTCCTTGGAGACCCCTAGGTCACCAGAACTAGTGACCCCATTGGAAGATTTCCCCTCTATTACTTTTCTGGGGACAACTCAAAATTTGGGATTTCCTTTTACTTTCAATGTTAATGGTAAGCAGGACAAAAAGAGAGGGTGAATCTCCCTAACGGGGACACAGACAACTATAATAAAAAAGGAACAGCCATTCTAGCCCTTCTCCACTCTATCCAAAACTAAAAAAAAATGTTGCCTTTAGTTATACTAGAAGAAAGATCTCATTTGTATGCAATGTAGTCAGACAGAAGGGTGGAAGAACAATGACCTAGTTGAGGTAAAAGACTGAAAGCCTCAAAGCCGAAAGTTCGGCCCGGATTTCAGAACCCCATTGAAATCAATGGGACCCGAACTTCGGTAATCAAAAAACACCATTTTGAAGCCCTAAAACCCAATAAATGCCCCTAAAAAGTTCATAGGGCTCTGGGTCATGCCCCAGGGACTATTAATCACACAAAAAAAGTTCTTAAAAATTTTCATTTTTGATAGAGAGCCGATTATTGAAAAAAATTATTGATAAAAAAAAAAAAGAGATTTCTTTGGATTTAGTGTCTGGGGGGTCTAAAGGGTGTACCTGTGAAGTTTCAGCTCTGTAGCATGTCCAGAACCAGAAAAAAAAGTTTGTTTGTATTAGAATTAATATAGAACAGGGATATGGCTCCGCTATTTTCACACCTTGCCAGTTTTGTAGCAAGCGTTTTTTTGGGCATTTTTTGGGGGTCTTTGGAGGCAGGCATAACATCAGAACTTCTGTGTAGGGGTATATATACACACACACACATGTATGTATATATATATACACATACACATATATAGGTGTGAAAGTAGCAGAAAACTATGCTTGCGCTAATGAAATAATTAACACCCATATGGCTTCTCTGCTATAACACCTATATGTGTGTATGTGTATAAATACATATAAGCGTGTGTGTATATATACCCCTATACAGAAGTTCAGATGTTTTGCCTGCCTCCAAAGACCCCAAAAAAATGCCCCAAAAAAACGCCTGCAACAACACACCTGGGCGTTTTTTTTTTTGGCGGGGGGAAGATAGAATGGTAATTAATTTGTATGATTTTCCCCTTGAAGATTAACATATTCGCTTGTTACAGAAGGAAATGTTCTCACCCGTGAACAGGATGGAAGAATCTACAGTTTATATAGATATAAATGTATTCTTGCAGAAAGTTTTTTTTTTTTTGGTTTGTCCATGAGGAAAAGGATGAGTTGATCCATTACTGGGAAAGGGGGACAGTAAGACATTGGAGGACCTTGTCTCTTGGTAGTTGAGAATAATGATATTTCTCTATCGTTCATTGATGGACGCAGTTCCTGATGCATAAACTGCCCCCTACAGGAGTAGGAAACTACACCTATAGGCAGTCCAAGAGGGTACACCCTCTCTCTTCCTGCATAGGATGTCAGTTTTAATCTGTCTAGTCAGGAGTAAGGACCTACTTCCCTGCTGGGATCTCTGGTCCTGGCAAAGTTTTTCCTAGTTAATGTTTTTTTTTAGTTAGTTTTCTCCGGATTTTTTCCTGTTAGATCTACAAGTCATGTCAGGAGATGGCGTCCGCCTGTGTTCCTGGTATGGTGAGTAAATGTTCCCCCCTCTGCCCCTGGTGGATTTTGGGGTGGACACTGGCCCCTTCCTGGGACGGTCAGACCCTCACAATCCCGAGTTCCCCTCTGTCCTGTCACGCATCCCTTCCGTTACCTGCCCACCCCCTAAATGCTGGGGGGCTGTTGGGCCTACTCCCTGGGGCTGTGTCAGGGAACTACCAATATCCTGGCGAATCAGCGAATTCGCGCATTGGCGCGAATGCGCATGCGCGCCCAAACACGGGCAAACGCAGTTAGGAATGTGCGTGCGCCAATGCGCACGCGCGTACGCCATTCGTAATGGCGCTTGGCGCCAAACGGCCTATTTAAAGCCAGCAGCCACAACATCTAGTTGCTGGATGATCAACAGCCTCCCATGTTCCCTGTGACTTGTTTACCTGCTGATCTTGCCTTCTCGTTGCCGCCCCGGACTGTCTGACTTTGCTTCTCCTGGCTCCTGACCCCTTGGCTTGCTCTCGGATTCCTGTTGTCTTCTCCAATACTTGACCTCGGCTTGGCTCCCGACTTCGCTCCAGTATTTCTCCCAGTCTGTTCCTGTCTGCACCTTGTAACTGCCTGGCTTGCCAAAGTGTTCCAGACCTGCTTGGGACTTCTCAACAAGTTGGTTCCTGCTTCCATCCTGGTCATCCCAACCGGCAACCCGTGCTACTTCGGGCACAGCACTCCCTGTCCCACTTCCAGGGGTACTCTGCACCTAGCCGCAAGGGGAGCCCTCTCTACACTCCGGCTTCGGATCAGGTACGTGACAGTATCATCCAGCCATGTCAGAAGCCGAGAGAGGTGCCTCCCCGCTGGAAGCCCTGTGCCAGCAAGTGACAGCATTAACCCAGGCGGTGAAGAATCTTCAGGATGGGTACTTCCAACTGGAAGGTCGTTTACAGTACCTGACTACACCATCTCTGGCAGCGACTCCAAATCCACCCGCTGCAGTCTCCACCTCCGCTCCTGCAACTTCAGGACAGTCAGCTCCAACTCCTGCGATGATGGCTCCGCCTCCAGAACCAAGAGTACCTATTCCTGAACGCTTCTCGGGGGATCGCCGCAAGTTTAAGTCATTCAAAAATGCCTGCTTGTTATACCTGGCCCTGCAACCCAGAACTTTTTCTTTAGAGACAGTTAAAGTGGGGTTTATTATTTCCCTGTTGTCTGATGAACCCCAGTCCTGGGCCCATCAGTTACTGGAACAGAAGGATCCTGCTGTCAGTTCCGTTGAGGTTTTCTTCGAGGCTATGGCACAGCTGTACAATGACCCACAACGTATGGCCACTGCCGAGGCTACGCTCCATAAGCTACAGCAAGGCCGACGCCCTGTAGAGGATTACACAGTGGACTTTCGTAGGTGGGCCGCAGACACAGGGTGGAATGAGGCCGCCCTCAAATACCAATATCGGTTAGGTCTGTCTGAAACCCTGAAAGATGAGTTGGCACGAGTAGAGACCCCCACCTCATTAGAGGGGCTCATTCAACTCGCCATCCAATTGGACAGACATTTGCGGGAACGCAGGTCTGAACGAGCTCAGTCTTATCAGCCTACTTGGATGTTACCCAAGGTGCCACCATCTCCTGCTCCTCTACCCACTGCTACCAACCCAATGTCTCCTGAAGAGCCTATGCAAATCGGAGTGGTCCGCACAGCCTTAACCCCTGCTGAAAGGCTTCGTCGCAGGCAATTGAACTTATGTCTTTACTGTGGGGAAGATGGACACTTTCTCCGTGACTGCCCAGTGAGACCAAGTAAGCCCGCTGCTTTCAACCATCTGCATCTCCAAATTCCGGGACCCTCTCCCGCTCACCTAGTCCTTCTTGTTTCATTACAGGTGGCAGAAGGAGAGATCAAGCTGCCAGCAATCATTGATTCCGGAGCCTGCAGCTGTTTCCTGGATATCTCTGTGGCAAGAAACCTTCACATTCCACTCCAGACCAAGCGCCATAAACTGGAAATCCACCTTGCAGACGGCACCACTCCCAGGTCCGGGCCCGTCATTCAGGAGACCTTACCCGTACTTGCCACTACTGGCCCTGGCCATAAGGAACTTCTTCACTTTGACGTCCTTCCTTCACCTATGTTTCCTGTAATTCTGGGAATTCCGTGGCTACGGGCCCATAACCCGTTGATAGACTGGTCCAAAGGGGAAGTATCCTTCAAATCAGTGTACTGCCTCCAACATTGTATGACTCCTGAGATACCTCCTCCTGCCAGCTGTCTTGCCATTCAGCCTGTTTCCAATGCCAGCCAAGACGTTCCTTCCGCCTATCATAGTTTTCTGGACGTATTTGATAAGAAGAAGGCGGACTCTCTACCATCTCACCGTCCCTATGATTGCCCAATAGAATTGTTGCCTGGTGCTGAGATCCCTTTTGGCCTTATTTTCCCACTTTCAGAGACGGAACTTGAAGCCCTACGGCAATACATCGATGAAAACCTCAGCAAGGGCTTCATTCGTCCTTCTTCCTCTCCGGCCGGAGCCTGAATCTTCTTCGTGGAGAAAAAAGACCACACTCTCAGGCCATGTGTGGACTACAGGGACTTGAATAAAATAACTATAAAAAAACGGTACCCACTCCCTCTCGTTCCTGAGCTCTTCCAGAGGTTTCGTTCTGCTCAAGTCTTTACTAAATTAGACTTACGAGGTGCCTATAATTTGGTGCGGATCCGCGAGGGCGATGAGTGGAAGACTGCCTTTCGAACCCGTTTCGGGCATTTCGAATACTTGGTTATGCCCTTCGGGCTGTGTAATGCCCCCGCCACTTTCCAGCACCTTGTAAATGATATTTTCCGAGAATTCCTGGACAATTTCCTCATCGTTTATTTAGACGACATCCTTATTTTTTCTACTACCCTGGAGTTGCACAGAATACATGTACAAAAAGTATTGGCCACTCTCAGAAAACACGGGCTTTATGCTAAAGCAGAAAAATGTGAATTCGAGAAGTCATCCATACAATTTCTGGGTCTGATTATCTCCACTGATGGAATAGCAATGGACCCTCAGAAAGTGTCTGCCATCCTGGAGTGGCTTGCCCCCTCTGACAAAAAGGGCATCCAAAGGTTTGTGGGTTTCGCAAACTTTTACTGAAGGTTTATTAAGGACTTTTCCCGCATCATTGCCCCCATTACGCAAATGACTCGGCAAAACACTCGGTTCCAATGGTCCCCAGAGGCCCAAAGTGCATTTGACAAGCTCAAGGCTGTATTCACCAGTGCTCCTGTGCTACAACACCCAGACCCAGCCTTACCTTACGTCCTTGAAGTTGATGCTTCAGAAGTGGCCATGGGAGCAGTCCTATCGCAACGCCAGGGACCCAAGGCATTGCTTCACCCAGTAGCGTTTTTTTCTAGAAAACTCAGTCAGCCCGAGAAGAACTACGATGTAGGGGACCGAGAACTATTGGCCATCAAGGCCATTAGAAGAATGGCGATATTTGCTGGAGGGCGCAGCCCACCCAATAATGATATTCACGGACCACAAGAACCTCGAATATCTAAGATCAGCCAAACGCCTAAGACCTCGGCAGGCCAGATGGGCACTATTCTTTTCGAGGTTTAACTTCCATCTCACATACCGGCCAGGCTCTAAGAATGGGAAGGCAGATGCCCTCTCGCGGATGTTCCCTGAAACCCCTGTGGATGTCACCCCCAGTACAATTCTGTCCTCTCAAAACTTTCTTTTACTCCAGCCTGATCTTAGGACCACCCTTGAACTGGCCTCTGCCCGCTGTACTGCTCCTGAGACTGCTACTCTCAAAAAACAGGGAAAAATTTTCTTGCATGAAGACAAGTTCTTTGTACCCCAGGAAGCCAGACTCACGGTCCTTAAAGCTCTTCATGACCATCAACTTGCTGGTCACTTTGGGGTCCGAAAGACCTTAGAGCTAATTCAGCGATCCTATTGGTGGCCAAACCTAAGAAAGGACTGTAAGGACTATGTGAGTTCCTGTACCACCTGCCTTCGGAGTAAAGGCAGTCACGTCCAAGCCTGAGGTCTGTTGAAACCACTTCCGGTCCCAAGACAACCATGGGAGATGTTGTCCATGGATTTTATAGTGGACCTACCTTCTTCAGAGGGATTCTCCACAATTATGGTGATAGTAGACCGCTTGTCCAAAATGGCCCATTTTATTCCCATGGTTGGCACTCCTTCGGCCGTGGACACGGCACATACCTTTGTCAAGGAAATAGTGAGGCTACATGGTCTACCCGGCAGCATTGTATCCGACCGTGGAGTACAATTTACTTCCAGATTTTGGAGGTCTCTCTGTAAAGCCTTGAATATTGAAGTCTGCTTATCTTCAGCATATCACCCCCAAAGTAATGGTCAAACGGAAAGAACCAACCAAACCCTTGAGCAATATCTCCGCTGTTTTTCCACATTTTCGCAAGACAACTGGGTATCCTTACTCCCGTGTGCGGAGTTTGCCTACAATAACACAATTCATGCTTCCACCCACCAGTCTCCATTTTTTGCAAACTATGGGTTTCACCCATCCTTTTTACCTAACCCTGTGTCTGAGACTACAGTACCTGCTGTTCAAGATAGGGTAGCCTTCCTGCAAGAAAATTTTCTGCTATTACAGAAGACCATGCAAAAGGCACAAGAAGCCTATAAGGAATGCTACGACAAGAGAAGGAGGGATAGCCCGGCCTTGAAGGTGGGAGACAAAGTGTGGCTGTCCACTCTTAATCTTAAGTTGGCCTGCCCATCCAAGAAGCTGGGTCCAAGATTCATTGGTCCCTTCACGATCAAGAAGATGGTCAATCCTGTGGCCTTTGAATTATGCCTTCCAGATACTTACAAAATTCACCCAGTCTTCCACGTGTCTTTGCTTAAACCGGCCAATCCTGGTCCTTTTCCTGGAAGAGATAGCTTGCCTCCACCTCCAGTTGTAGTACATGGAGAAACGGAATATGAAGTGGAATCCATCCTGGACTGCCGTAGACGAGGAAGGCAAGTCCAGTATTTAATCAAATGGAAGGGCTATTCTCTGGAGGAAAGTTCTTGGGAACCTGCTGGAAATATACACGCTCCCAGACTGTTACGTGACTTTTTCAAAAGATTCCCTGAAAAACAGGCTTTGTTAGGCATCCGGAGGCTGCCCCTCAGGGGGGGGCACTGTCAGGGAACTACCAATATCCTGGCGAATCAGCGAATTCGCGCATTGGCTCGAATGCGCATGCGCGCCCAAACACGGGCAAACGCAGTTAGGAATGTGCGTGCGCCAATGCGCACGCGCGTACGCCATGCGTAATGGCGCTTGGCGCCAAACGGCCTATTTAAAGCCAGCAGCCACAACATCTAGTTGCTGGATGATCAACAGCCTCCCGTGTTCCCTGTGCCTTG
This sequence comes from Pelophylax lessonae, assembly GCF_965119305.1. NCBI lineage: Eukaryota > Metazoa > Chordata > Amphibia > Anura > Ranidae > Pelophylax > Pelophylax lessonae. Next base: position 173,128,706 of record NC_138776.1, on the reverse strand, counting down.
TTTACCTGCTGATCTTGCCTTCTCGTTGCCGACCCGGACTGTCTGACTTTGCTTCTCCTGGCTCCTGACCCCTTGGCTTGCTCTCGGATTCCTGTTGTCTTCTCCAATACTTGACCTCGGCTTGGCTCCTGACTTCGCTCCAGTATTTCTCCCAGTCTGTTCCTGTCTGCACCTTGTAACTGCCTGGCTTGCCAAAGTGTTCCAGACCTGCTTGGGACTTCTCAACAAGTTGGTTCCTGCTTCCATCCTGGTCATCCCAACCGGCAACCCGTGCTACTTCGGGCACAGCACTCCCTGTCCCACTTCCAGGGGTACTCTGCACCTAGCCGCAAGGGGAGCCCTCTCTACACTCCGGCTTCGGATCAGGTACGTGACAGGCTGAGACCACGTTTCCAGGCCGAATGGGGGGTCGGGGGGAGAGCCGGCGGCAGTGGAAGAATGATCGTGTGGCGGGGGGGGGTCTCAATCTGTACCTCCTGGGCCCACGTGCTGATCGATCCCACTGTGGAGTCTGCGGGGGTCTCCCTGAGGGTCCTCGTTTGCTCTACATGCAGCGTGGGGGCCACCATTTTTCTTGTACTGAGGAGATCGGCGGCCATCTTGGTACACCTGGCATGGCCATTTTGCAGTGGATTCTTCTGCTAGGAATCTGTATGGGAGTTCCTGGAGGTGTTTTTCTGTGGGTGGTGCCCCTCCCTAAACCCTGGGCAGTTTCTCAGCTCATTTCCTTGTGGATCAAACTTGCTACTGACACGTGCAGGCGTTCTGGGGCCTTTTGCTGCATCTTGGAACAGTGGGTCTGGGGGTCTCTCTCTCTGCTGGGGGTCTCCAGCGTGATTTCCTGACCTTCGGGGGGGGGGGGGGGCGCTGCAGTGCAGTGGGACTTTTAAAAAAAAAAACATTTTTTTCTGTCACTTTTTCAGCTTTTTGCTGACAGGTTCCCCTGGTGCAACATGGACCCTAAAGATCATGTGTCCCTTCCTGACCCCCTCGGGGAGGCTGCAAGGCCCTCCGGATCCCAGCTGTCTACTGATGCAATTTCAGAGGTCCTGGAAGCGTTTGTGTCTCGGGTAGAGGTGGTCTTTAAAGGGCGAGGTGCTAAGAAACACCCTCCGCCTACCCCTGCCTCATCTAATGCCTCAGGTTCTGAGTCTCACTCAGCCACCACAGATGCGAGTCTCCCTGCCGGGTCCGCTACCTCACGCCATGTCTCCTCTGACAGTGAGGATGACATTTCTACCTCCGCTGCCACGCAAGATAAGGCGCTGGTGGATGCACTAGTTGTTTCCGTGCGTGAGACCCTGAAAATAGAGGACGCAGCTACGGCTGTGACCGAGGCGCAGGTAACGTTTGGCACTCACAAGCCGTCAAAAGTGGCAAAGGTTTTTTCCTTTCCTGCCTATTTTGAGAACAGGCTCAAAAAAGAAAGAGACTGCCCAAAGCATTCCCCTGGGGTGCCTAAGCGGATTACTAGACGCTATCCTTTTGAGGAGTCCCTTATAAAGAAATGGACTGTGCCACCTACGGCGGACCCTCCAGTCTCAAGACTGAATAAGGCTACCGTTATCCCAGTGGGGGGATTCCCTGTCCTTTAAGGAAGGTGGAGGCTGTGGCCCGCAATATGTACTCCCTGGCGGGGTCTGCACTGAGACCGGTGTTTACGGTTGCCTTTGTCACGCACACGTTGACTGAATGGGCTAAGTTACTACCCTGCATAAAAAGAAAAGAAAAACGCCTGGGGGTTGCACAGGTCTCTCATCCCGGCTCAGCCGATGTGAGTACTTATCCGCCTTTAGGTCCATTTTAAAAATAAAAATGTTATGATTACTGCATTGTATTTTGATACTATGCTGTATTATATTTATAGACCAAACACGCATTTGCTCTTGAAGAAGTGAGTTAAATCTCACGAAATGCATTGAGCCTCAAGATGTTTATGTACCAATATGCAATTTATACTGTTATGGACCTATATGTATACTTTTTTTGTATTTTTACTGTTTGATCCTGTCTACTGTGTATTGTATGACAAAATAAAATGCAGTATTTATGGCCTATGGTACCCACCTAATTTAAAGTCCCATGGGCGTTTTTCTTTTCTTTTTATGTACGAATAGGGATGGAGGTGTGTTACCTATAAATCAGTCTCAGACCCTGCTCTCTTTTTTGCAAGTTACTACGCTGTGACCTGGAGGGGAAACAGGTTCCCTTTGACTTCAAAAAGCTGTTGGATCAGCTGGTGCAGGGGCTGCAATTTGTTTGCAAAACCGCGCTGGGCACTTCTTCCATATTGGGCCGACTGTTAATTTCGGCAGTGGTCCTTCAGCGTATACTTTGGCTGAAGTGCTGGTCTGCAGGTCAGACTTCAAAGAAGGCCTTGACTGATCTACCTTTTCAAGGAGATCACCTGTTTGGAGCTACCCTGGATGACGTCTTGAAGGGTCTCACAGGGTGGAAGAGTAACTTTCTTCCACCGGCTAACAAGGGTAAGGACCCTTGTCGCAGACGGGGTCCCTCCTTCTCCGCCCACAAAAAGTTTTTCGTTCCTCAGGGTCAGTTGAAGCCCTTAAAAACTACCTTGGGCAGGTCCAAGCAAATCTGGTCTGACTAACAAAAGTCCGGTTTCTCCAGACCTGGGGACAAGACTTCCTCTGCCTGAGGTTGCGCCCTCACCCATATCTGGGGTGGGGGGACATCTTTGCCAGTTCCCGGCCCTGTGGCTATCCCAGATACCAGACACATGGGTTCAATAGGTCATACGTCCAGTTACAAGATCGGGTTTCGATCAGACCTGTTCACGGTTTCCAGGAGAGAAGACAAGGTGCGTCCAATCCTGGACCTGAAAGCACTAAATTGCTTTGTGCGAGTTCAAAAGTTCAAGATGGAATCGGTTCGCATGATGGTGGCCTCCCTACATCAGGGGGATTTCCTGGCCTCCATAGACATCAAAGATGCCTACCTTCACATCCCAATCTGTGCAGGATACCAACGGTTTCTCAGTTTTGCCATGGTAGAGGATCAATATCAGTTTTGTGGCATTGCCCTTTGGTCTCGCCTCTGCTCCTCGGGTCTTCACAAGGTGTTGGCCCCAATCCTGGCGCTGTTGCAGAAGTGCGGGATATTGGTCCTGTGTTACCTGGATGATCTGCTTATCCATGCGGAGTCTCCTACGGTGCTGGAAACAAATTTGGCAATCACCATGAGAACTCTGGAAGAGTTTGGATGGATTTTGAACCTTCAGAATTCGTCTTTGGTCCCTTCAATGAGACTGGATTACCTGAGCCTTACTTTGGACTTACCCAGGGTGCTTCTTCCTCAGGCAAAACTCCAAGAACTCCAGACTGCGGTTCAGCTGTTGCTGACCAGCAAATGATCATTCCTTTAGCCCTGCATGAGTGCTTTGGGACTGATGGTGTCATCCTTCCAGGCGGTCCCCTTCACTCAATTTCACACGAGGATCCTCCAGAAGGAAATCCTTCTCAATTGAAGTAAGAATCCAAATTCCCTGGACGTTCAGATCCAGCTGAGCCAGGTGGCCAAGGAGTCTCTGATCTGGTGGCCTCGGTCCCCGATGCTCAAGCAATGGAAATCCTTCCTCCCTATATATTGGACAATTGTCACCATGGATGCAAGTCTGTCCTGATGGGGGGGGGGGGGGTTCTCGGCAGATTGTCTGATCAAGGAGTCTGGTCCCTGGAAGAATCCAGGTTACCGATAAAGGTTCTGGAGCTGAGCACGATCCGGCCTGGCCTAGTCCACTGGACAGAGTACCTGCAGGGTTGTCCAGTGCTCATTCAATCGGACAAGCCACAGCTGTGGCTTATGTCAATCACCAAGGGGGCACCAAAAGTGTCCTTGCGGCCTTTGATGTGGCAGGCATCCTTCGTTGGGCGGAACATTTTGTTCCAGCTCCATCCGCTGTTTACATTCTAGAAGTGAAAAATTGGCTGGCGGATTACCTCAGTCAACAAGCCTTGGATGCAGGGAATGGTCCCTCCAACCGGAGGTGTTCCAGCAGTTGTGCCTTTGTTGGAGCACTTCAGATGTAGATCTGTTGGCATCTCGGGTCAACAGAAAAGTACAGAGGTTTGTGGCCCACTCCCGGACCCTCTGGCGGATGCCGCAAACGCGCTGGTGGCCCGTGGGGTCTGTATCCAGACTGCTTCGCAGGATCAAGGCGGACGGGATTCAGACTAGTCACAGACACTCCTTGGAGGCTTCCTGTCATGGGTCTGCCACCTAAGGGTTAACTTAGTGCAGACTAATTTCAGTGTTTGGCAACAGGCTGCCTTATTTAAACAACTCAGCAGCACTGTGTTTTTGCTGTCTGATCTGCAGCTTTACCTTGAGTTCTGTTCCTGTGCCTGTATTGATTCCTGTATTGACCTGGCTTGTCTGACTTTGTTGCTATCTCCAGTCCTGACCCCGGCTTGCCTTGACTCTGCTATACCTGCTTCCTGCCTGATATTCTGCTGCCAACCCCTGCCTGTAAACCTACTACTCTTTGCCTGCTTCTTGAACTGTATCTGATTACCTGTGTCTGAAACCTGCTTGTCTGACCCTGCTCTAGTCTTGGTCCATCCAGCTTCTTCCAGTGCCTGGTGACGTTGTCCTGCATCTGCTGTGCATCCACTGTGCATCCGCACCTCTGTGCCTACTTCTTCCTGCTGCTCAGCAATCCAGCCTTGTTCAGTGACTCATCAACTACTCTTCTCAACTGCCAACGGAAGACCAGCGCAGGCACTCTTACCTCACAGCGCTCACGCATCCACTGTTTCAACTCCAGTGGTGCCTGAGCCAGGGCTGTACGAGAGGTCTCCCTCTGCACGTCAGGCTCTGCTACAAGGTACATGACACTTCCTCTAAGGGAGGATCTACTGTCTCCATGGTCAATCTTCCATCCTGCTTTACGGTCGCTGGCTTTGACGGTTTGGATGTTGAAAGCCAGGTGCTGAAGGGCAGGGGTTTGTCTGTTTCAGTGATTCCCACTCTGCTTAAAGCGAGGAAAGTGACTTCTAGGAAGATTTATCATCGTGCGTGGAAGTCATATATTGCATGATTTGAGTCTCTTGGGGCTCCCCCTTGCACTTACTCGGTGGCTCAGATCTTTGCTTTCCTTCCGAGGGAAGTTGATCAAAAGCTGTCCTTGAGTACTATCAAGAGTCAGGTCTTGGCCTCGGCATTTTTCTTCCAAAGGCCATTGGCCACCCATTCCCTGGTGCGTAACTTTATCCAGGGGGTGCGACACTTTGTACCTCCGGTGCGACTTCTGTTGGGACCTTCATTTGGTGGTGTCGGTTCTCCAGAAACCTCCCTTCGAAAGTATTCGGGAGATTCCCCTGCTTACCTTATCCCAGAAGGTTGTCTTTTTGGTGAGTATCACTTCTGCACGCAGGGTATAAGAACTGGTGGCATTGTCCTGTCGTTCTTCCTACTTGGTGGTTCACAGGGATAAAGTGGTACTTCGTCTGGATCCGTCCTTCCTTCCGAAGGTAGTTTCCAGTTTTCACTTAAATTAGGACATTGTGTTACCCTCTTTGTGTCCTAAGCAAAAAAACATCCTAAGGAGTTTGCACTGCATACTCTGGATGTGGTTCAGGCAATCTGGGTGTACTTTGCGACTACTGAGTCTTTTCAAAAGTCAGATTCGCTCTTTGTTTTCACGGATGGTCCAAAGAAAGGGCTGCATGCGTCTGCTGCGACTATTTCCAGATGGATCAGACAGACAGTTGTGCAGGCTTATTCAATTAAGGGTCAGGTTCCACCTTTCCCTGTTAAGGTGCACTGTACTCGGGCGCTTAGTGTTTCCTGGGCTTTTTCGCCATCAGGCATCTGTGCTTCAGGTTTGCAAGGTGGCTACCTGGTCGTCTGTCCACACCTAGTTACATAGTTACATAGTTAGTGAGGTTGAAAAAAGACCTCAGTCCATCCAGTTCAGCCTATGATGTGTGTGTGTGTTTGCTGTTAACCGTGCATTGTATACCCCTGTATGTTGTGGTCTTTAAGGTGCCCATCTAACAGTTTTTTGAAACTATCGATGCTCCCTGCTGATACCACTGTTTGCGGAAGAGAATTCCACATCCTTACTGCTCTCACAGTGAAGAACCCCCTGTGTATTTTAAGGTTAAACCGCCTTTCCTCTAGTTTTAGTGAGTGGCCACGTGTCTTATTGTATTTCCTTTCTTTGAATAGGTTTTTCCATAAGCTAGGGCTGCCAGTACAATATTTGTACATTGATATCATATCTCCCCTCAATCGTCTCTTCTCCAGAGAGAATAAGTTCAGTGCTTGTAGTCTTTCCTCATAGCTGATGTCCTCCATTCCCCTAATTATTTTTGTTGCCCTTCTCTGGACTTTCTCCAGTTCCAGCACATCCTTCCTGAGGACCGGTGCCCAGAACTGGACAGCATACGCCAGATGTGGCCGGACCAGAGTCTTGTAGAGTGGGAGAATAATCTCTTTATTTCTGGAGTGAATCCCCTTTTTTATACATCCCAGTATTCTGTTGGCATTGCTTGCAGCGGCTTGGCATTGCATGCCACTGCCAAGCCTGTTGTCTACCAGTACCCCCAGGTCCTTTTCCATTCTAGACTCACCCAGAGGTTCCCCCCCCCCCCCTAGTGAGTAGCTTGCTTTCTGGTTTCTGGCACCCAGGTGCATTACTTTACATTTTTCAACATTAAACCTCATCTGCCATGTAGTTGCCCACCCCATAATTTTGTTCAGGTCCGCTTGTAAGGTTTCCACATCCTGCCCAGAAGATATTGGCCTGCTTAGTTTAGTATCATCTGGAAATACTGAGATTTTACTCGATATCCCCTCCTCTAGATCATTTATGAATAAATTAAACAGGATTGGCCCCAGGACAGAACCCTGGGGGACCTCTCTTTCCACACCCGCCCAATCGGAGTACTCCCCATTAATCACCTCCCTTTGCAACCTCCTCTGGAGCCAGTTCTCTATCCAGGTACTCACCTTATGGTCCATACCTACCTTCCTTAGTTTGAACAGTAAGCGTTTGTGGGGAACGGTGTCAAAGGCCTTTGCGAAGTCCAGGTACACCACATCCACAGGCTTACCTTTATCTAGGTGGCAGCTCACTTCATCATAGAAGGTTAATAGATTGGTTTGGCAAGAACGATTTTTCATGAATCCATGCTGATTACTACTAATAATACCGTTTTCATTACTAAAGTCTTGTATGTGGTCCCTTAACATCCCCTCCAAAATCTTGCAGACTACTGATGTTAGGCTGACCGGCCTATAGTTACCCGGGATATATCTAGGCCCCTTTTTAAATATTGGTACCACGTTGGCTTTTTTCCAATCAGCTGGCACCATACCCGTCTGTAAACTATCCTTAAAGATCAAGAATAATGGTCTGGCAATCACCTGGCTGAGCTCTTTAAGAACCCTCGGGTGCAAGCCATCCGGTCCCGGTGATTTATTTATGTTAAGTTTCTCTAGTTTAGTTCTAAGTTTATCTTCTGTTAGCCATGGCGGTATTTCCTGAGGTGTGTTGTTTAGTTTGGCCTTACAAGCTGGGTTAGTGTAGCCCCCCAATTCTTTTGTGAAGACTGAAGAGAAGAAATTATTTAACACTACCGCCTTTTCCCTGTCCTCTGTGGTCAAAACTCCCTTATCGTCTTTTATGGGGCCAATGTGTTCTGGCCTCGCTTTCTTACTGTTTATATACTTAAAGAATTTCTTGGGGTTCTTTTTACTCTCTTCCGCTATATGTCTCTCATGTTCTATTTTAGCCGCCCTGATTTCGTCTTTACATTTTTTATTACACTCTTTGTAATGCTTGAATGCTGCCAATGACCCCTCAGTCTTGTATTTTTTGAAGGCCTTTCCTTTCGCATTAATATGCATTTTTATGTTGGAGTTTAGCCACCCAGGGTTTAGTTTTGCTCTTTTAAATTTATTTCCCTTTGGAATGCACTGGTCAATCCCTTTGTTAAGTATGCTTTTGAAGCACTCCCATTGTTCCTCTGTGTTCTTTGTTCCCAGGGTTCTATCCCATTTGATATTTTCTAACAGAGAGCGCAGTTTTGGGAAATTGGCTCTTTTGAATTTCAGTGTCCTTATATTGCCCTTGTGTTTACTATTACTATAATTAATACTGAAACTAATTGACCTATGGTCACTATTTACTAAGTTGTCCCATATTTCTATATCCGTGAGCAGGTCTGTATTGTTGGTAATCAGTAGGTCAAGTACCGCGTTGTTTCTTGTCGGTGCATTCACCATCTGACCCATGAAATTGTCCTGCAAAACATTTAGGAACTGCCGAGCCTTGGCTGAATGCGCGGTTCCTTCTGCCCAGTCTATATCTGGATAATTAAAGTCCCCCATTATAATGACATTTCCCATCCTTGCTGCCAATCCTATCTGTAAAAGGAGGTCTGCCTCCCCCTCCTCCCACTGGTTGGGGGGCCTATAGCATACGCCCAATATTACCTTCCCCACAGTGCCTTCCCTTTGAAGTTCTACCCATAGGGATTCTGCCTCGTCCATAGCTCCATTATTAATATCATCCCTCATATTTACCTGTATACTGTTCTTAATATACAGACATACCCCTCCCCCTTTTTTACCTTCTCTATCTCTGCGATAAAGGGAATACCCCTGAATTGTCGCCATCCAGTCATGAGAGCTGTCAAACCAAGTCTCAGTTATGCCCACAAAATTTAAGTCCTCCTCAAACATCAGCAGCTCCAGCTCTCCCATCTTGTTAGCCAGGCTTCAGGCATTGGTATACAAGCCTCGTAATTTTGACCGGTTACATATATCCTCATTTGATGTTTTTAGGCTGCTTTCTTGATTTTTCCCCATACCCCCCCTGGGTTTAGGACCTTTACCAAATTTTATAAGGTGGATGTGCTGGCATCTGCAGATGCCTCTTTTGGCTGCAAAGTTTTGCACGCTGCTGTTTAGGGGGCTTTTTGGCCTTCCTTGAGGGTGTTTACTGTTTGTTTCAGGTGGACCTAATCTTGTTGTTCTGATGAGTCTTATGTTGCCTGGTTGGCTATGTTTAGCCTTAAGGACTTTTTTTTCTGCTGTTCCCACCCCTCATTTTATGGCACTACTTTGGAACGTTCCTACTGATGTGCATCAGGAACTGCATCTGCCAGTGAACGATATAGAAAACTGGATTTTTAACCTACTGTAAAATCCTTTTCTTTTAAAGAGGAAGTAAACCCTCCTCGGCAAGTTGTACCTATAGGTAAGCCTATGATAAGGCTTACCTATAGGTACTGTAAATATCTCCTAAACATGTACCGTTTAGGAGATATTTACCTTTGATGCATCCAGTGACGTCACTGGCGCATGCGCTATAAAGGAACGGCCGCTCGTGCCGTTCCTTCATAGCCCCGTGCCGTGACTGTCGGCTCCCGCGCGCGTGCAGACGGCAGGCGGAAGACGGGCGACTAGACATGTTGCCCGTCATAGAGGTGAGCGGACGGCACGGCGGGGGCTCGTTCTAAGGTAAGTATTTCATAATGAGCTAGTATGCGATGCATACTAGCTCATTATGTATTTCTCTTTCAGGTTGTAAAAAAAAAAAAAAGAATTTTACCGAGTTTACAACCTCTTTAACTTCATTGACTGACGCAGTACCGACCCCTCTATTTTGAGTTGGCCATACCTGGTAATTGATCCCGCCCCCTTTAAGCTCCCCATTTTTAAGCATGTATTGTTTGAATGGTAATTTGATATTTGATTCACAGACACCCTGTCAGAAACATTAAACTCATGATGAAGTGCATCATGTTTCACAAACCATGTTGGGATTTGTAATGTTTTCTATTCTTTGTGTTGATTGGCACAGTCTTTGATGGATTTCTTTATGAAGAGTCTTTACATTCTGTGTACTCAAATGTGGAAAATTGTAAAAAAAATGTTCCTACTGCCTTTCTTTGTTTTAACCTATTTTTTTCTGATATGTTCAAAATAAACTTGGTATTTTCTTTTATATTCTCTGTGTTTATATGACCTCCATAAAGGTCCCATGGGCAAATTGTTTTTCACTTATTTGTTTTTTTTTTAATGGATGTAAGATCCTCTCTCTGTACTAGACCTAGCAACTTTGAACCTTACCATTAGATCAATCAAAATGCCACCCTTAAAAAAATAATAAATGGTTGACTCTATTTTTGGATTTGGGAACTCCAATGGACAGGAAAAAGAAAAGGATAAGGATGAAAGATTGGCTCTAAAAGATTTAGGAGAAGCAAAGGGTTCCTCCTCCCGGAAGTAGAGAGCATCTACCTGGTCATTTGTCTACATTGGCCAGGTGGAAAGTAGTTGAAAAGTGTTAGCTTGAGTTCTGCTTTAATTTTTTTTTTTGTAAATGCAATCTAATACTGCCCTGAACCCACTTGACAATGCTGCTATTCAAAAGTATCACCGTTGCTTCTCCATCCAGAGTGCAGACATCCTAAAACTGGAAGGGTGTTGCTAGCCAAATCATGAGGTGAAAATAGAAAGAAAAGAAAAAAGAAAACAAATTAAGCCTCCGCATTTAAAGGATGGTATGCTGCAATATGTTCCATTTTTTAGGTTAATACTATTTTAGTTAGCCCATAAAGGGGGATCAATTAAACACCAAACTTTCTGAGCAATAGCTACATAGTGATTTGAAACTCATATACTGTATACTAGGCAACACGAAGATGATATAGTGAATGAAGGAAGGGAGATTGTTTTTGTATTTTCGTGTTGAGTTATCATGGGGTGGGGGACACTAAAAGAGTGCAGAAGATTGTACTGAGACAAGTAGGCAGAAAAACTTTTATTTGTTTCCATTCAGTGTATGTCCATACAGACATTTGCTATTGATATGCTTTTACAGAACCAAGTAATTGCAAGATACATTCAGGCACTACATTAGGTATTTTTTATAGCACAGTTTTACATATAGTATAAAAGCAGAAACACATGCTACTATTGCAGTATTTTGGTAAACCTCCATTTCTACCAAACTGGACTTTTTTGAAAACCATGTAGGAGAGCAATGATATGCAAAACACCAACATCAACTATCATCATCTTTCAATAGACTCTTGTAGACAGACCAATGAAATCTGATTTCTAATTGGTGGCAATGTATTCCTATACATCTTTGCACTATAATAAAATTTATGTAAACCCAAAATATATTTTTCAGTCTGTTTTGCATCATGCCCAACCGTATACAGTTTTCTTAAAGGCTAAGTTCCTTTGATAAAAAAATGAATGCACATCTCTTTACAGGTAACATTTTTTTTTACTCTGCAGCCTGTAAGGCAATGCATCTGCGATCAACAGATCGCAGATGTAATGCCTGGATCCTGCAGACTCTTAGTACAGTCTTCCCATACCTTCGATATGAGCAGGTAGTTACTGAATGGCAGTAAGAATCAATGGACTACGACAGCGCTCAACAGTGCCCTAGCATTTCATTGAGAACAAAAGCTGTCGGCTAGGGAGGCTGACAGAAGATGTAGTTCATTCATCACAGAACTCTGTGAATGAATGCTGCATCTGTGTGGGTGGAGCCCCGCACGGCTGTGCTGTTTTTAAATTCTGACAGCAGTTTCAGCGGTGAAGATCCCTCACCCACTGTCACAAGGAGGGGGTGAGCTGGAGGAGAGAAGGCAGGAGCTGGAAGATGTTACATGTTCTACCCTTAATAAAGGAGGGATGTGTAACATGTTCCAAAAGGGGAACTTATCTTTAAGATCAAGCAGTTTTTGGGAATTTTTTTCAAAGTTTCTTAAACGTAGATGCTAACAATACCAAGTCACTGCCCCTGATGAGCATATTTGTCAGTCTTTCATGCGCACTCCTTCACTTGGCCATTGGGTTGCTTAAAAGGTAGACAGAAGGAATGCGCAAACTTAATAGGCAGTTCAATGGCTAAATAAAGGTGTGCATGGCAGACTGTCAATGCTGCTGCAAATATTGAGGCAGTGGCTACTAGCAGGATCTCCAGCCAGGAAACTTTGCAATGGGTTTGCTGAACCAAAACTGAATACAGGCATGATGCCAAACAAATTTTAGGTTTACATATACTTTAAATACAGCCCTTTTATAAAAATGACAAAATAAAGCCAATAGGTGGAGAACCAAGATTATCAATAGGGTCTAAAAATCTTTAAATTTATTAAAGTCGGAGATCTAAAAAATAGAAATATGTTATTGATGTCTTTATTTAGGTCCTTATGGGACAGTAGGCTTTTGCCAATAACAATAGATGTTAGACCGGTGGTAAATGGGCAGGTGTGGCCATGAATAACTAGACAAAATGGTGTCTGGGCATTGAATGGATTACCTGAGCAATGAGACCCACAGCAGTGCTCACCACTGGTGACATTGGTGCTGACACAAATCTTTTGTCCTTTCTTCGGCTCTGTAACTGAAGAAAAGAGTGGGTACCTTTCCAGGTAATTTTTTCCAAAAAGTTAGGAATTTCCCCTATGCAACAGCTACCTCCAATTGTAAACAATGCTCAAAACTGTGAGCATCTTTTTGTATTAATTGGCCTTTTTAAAGCCACCTTTAGTCATGGCTTGTTAATAATATAACTTGCCCAAAAAAACAGTAAATAAATCATATTGTTGGTTGTTTGCTAAAAAAAAAAAGTACATGGAATTTGGTTCTCTGAGAGCTATTGACTGATTCTGTGCAAGATAATTATTACAATTATTACAATTACAAAGCAATTATTCTCACTGTAACTTACACTTGTGCTAATATAAATGGAAACATGAACGTTCTTCTTTAAAGCAAAACACAAAATAACAAGCTTCTGTGTACAAAGTAAATAGTTCTATGTAGCAAAGCAAATTCTTTTCACATTTGAGTAAGCCTGTTAAAAATGTAAAACCTTTAAAGCTAACGGAAGTTAAATGCCCTCCTGGGGATCATGGGGGAAGGGGAGTACCCAGTGCACAAAGTGCAGCCTTTAGCTCCACGTTGGAGTTCTGGCATGCCCTCTTGCTAGCTATGCGCCTGTTTGTAGCTCAGGAAGTTGTTCACATTGCATTAAGGGATGCAGGAGGGTTCCTCCAGCTTCAATTTTAAGCTGAAAGATACAGTTTACAATATTAAGCCACTAAGATCCTGTGGATGCTAAGGAGGACATTTTGTAAAAAGAAGTGTTTACATGTACGTTTCATTTTCTGCCTCTATAGTATGATGGCTTTATTGGTTTTACATCAACAGTTTTTTTTTATATTGCAATGTTAAAAATATCAACATTTTTCATTGTTATCAAAGGCAGTGTTGGCAAGTCTGATAAATCTACCAGCTGTGCAAAAGCAGAGTAACTCATAGCAAGCAAGCACATGAGATTGTTCTAAAAAGATTAACAATAATTGCAATTTGTTACTGCATATCTGCATAATGTTACACTGCCCAAATGAAAACATCCTTGGGCTTATTTAAAACTCAACTCCAGTCAGGTTAAAAAAAAAATAAAAAATCAAGCAATACAGATATATATGCCTTAAAAAAATCAAATATATATTTTTTTAGATGCACTTATTGTGAGCATCTGAGTTTTAATTGGTACCAGCCTTTTGTTTTCCCTAGTACAGCAGGATCCTAAGTGACCAATCAGGATTGCTGAATGTATATTTGCTGACAAGGGACATGCTTACGGGAGGAGAGAGCAAAGTAAGCAAAGGGATGAGTTCATTGGTTTGCTGCTGTTGCTTCATTGTCCCGTTACAGGCTGGTTTTAGGGAGGGGACCTCTACTACTTACTTTAGTAAAGAAAATATGGTTTTCAGCCTGGCTCTGCTGTCTTGCAAAGCTGTGAAAGCTTCAAATCTGGATAGACAGAATAGCAAATCTTTTGGCGGGTAGAACCAAAACTGTAAAGGTATTTTTACTGTGAATTTAGCTTTTTGTCTGGAGCTTAGCTTTAATCATGGTGCAAGAATCATTAATGTGCAGTAACCTAGCCTTACAAATTACTCATCTTTTAGGAATTCTGTAGTGACATAAAAAAAATCTGTGTTCTGTTTTTTTTTGTTTACTGCATACGTACTATACTAATACATACAGTATCTCACAAAAGTGAGTACACCTCTCATATTTTTGTAAATATTTTATTATATCTTTTCATGTGACAACACTGAAGAAATGACACTTTGCTATAATATAAAGTAGTAAGTGTACAGCTTGTATAACAGTGTAAATTTGTTGTCCCCTCAAAAAAACTCAACACACAGCCAATAATGTCTAAACCGCTGGCAACAAAAGTGAGTACACCCCTAAGTGAAAATGTCCAAATTGGGCCAAATTAGCCATTATCCCTCCCCGGTGTCATGTGACTCATTAGTGTTACACGGTCTCAGGTGTGAATGGGGATCAGGTGTGTTAAATTTGGTTTTATCGCTCTCACTCTCTCATAATGGTCACTGGAAGTTCAACATGGTACCTCATGGTAAAGAACTCTCTGAGGATCTGAAAAAAAGAATTGTTGCTCTATAAAGATGGCCTAGGCTATAAGAAGATTGCCAAGACCCTGAAACTAAGCTGCAGCACAGTGGCCAAGATCATACAGTGGTTTAACAGGACAAGTTCCACTCAGAATAAGCCATGGTCGACCAAAGAAGTTGAGTGCATGTGCTCAGCGTCATATCCAGAGGTTGTCTTTGGGAAATAGATGTATGAGTGCTGCCAGCATTGCTGCAGAGGTAGAAGGGGTGAAAGAAGAATACAGTGGCAATCTGTGAAGCTCTGATGAACTCCATGCCCAAGAGTGTTAAGACAGTGCTGGAAAATAATGGTGGTCACACAAAATATTGACACTTTGGGCCCAATTTGGACATTTTACCTTAGGTGTGTACTCACTTTTGTTGCCAGCGGTTTAGACATTAATGGCTGGGTGTTGAGTTATTTTGAGGGGACAGCAAATTTACACTGTTATACAAGCTGTACACACACTACTTTACATTGTAGCAAAGTGTAATTTCTTCAGTGTTGTCACATGAAAAGATATAATAAAATATTTACAAAAATGTGAGGGGTGTACTCACTTTTGTGAGATACTGTATGTATACATTACATGGTTTTTGATAAATAATCTAGAGCAGCTCCTCCCACAGCTATTAGTTTTGCATAGTTGGTGACACACTGGGCCACATACTAACTTCTTACCAACTTGACTGGGGTGATGGGATCACCAGAATTCCTTGAAATTCCAGCAGTGACAGTGGTGCCACTAGAATTTTCTGCAACTCCAGTGGCAACATGGCACCGGAGGGAACAGTTTTCCTGACTTCCCAGTAAATTATAAAGTCAGCGGATGGTATCACACTTCCCAAATAGATTCACATAATGTAGAATACACAGGTATGTGGAATCCATTTGTAACAGGGTGACACCTTTTTTTGGCCTTGTTGAAGGAGGCAGAAACAACTGCAATGGAAACTGTTGCTAGAGAGATGTTAAAAAAGCTGCAATTTGCTATACAAAACTAGTGGAAGCTAGCCTTTAATCACATTCTTTCAAGTTAAAGTATTTTTAGTATTAACATCGACCCTTAACAAGCACCAGAAAATCTGTGACCATTTTTTGTGGGAGTAAATGCGAGCATAGTTTAAGCAGTTAAAGTGATTGTAACGCTTTATTTTTTTTTGTCAGTTAAAATAATAAACATGTTATACTTACCTGCTCTGTGCAGTGGTTTTGCAGGGGGTGGCCCAGATCCTCCTCTTCTTGGGTCTCATGCCAGCGCTACTGGCTCCTGCCTCCTGTCGGGTGCCCCCACAGCAAGCAGCTTGCTATGGGGGCACCTGAGCCAAGCTGCTGCTCTGTGTCCATTCACACACACAGCCGCAGTTTGGCCCCACCCCCTCTGTCTCCTGATTGGCTCACTGGCTGCGATTGAGAGCAGTGGGAGTCAATGGCCCCCACTGCTGCCAATAGCCAGTCAAGAGGGCAAGACCCTGTAGAGGCAAGGCTCTCGTGGACATTGCTGGATCGATACTTGGGGGCTCAGGTAAGTATTAGAGGGGCTGGGGGAGCTGTTGCACACAGAAGGTTTTTTTACCTTCATACATATGCATGAAGGTAAAAAACCTTGTGCCTTAAAACCACTTTAAATTGCTTTCTTTTAAATAGGGCTGCCACCAAATCATCTGAATCCAGAAAGTGAACAAAATATTTGTATTTCTGTGAAAATGTAAAAGGGTAGCAAGTATTTGCATCGTGTGTTTTTTTTTTTTTTTCTGTTTCACATGTTTTAAGCAGCAACCCGTATATTAAATTTAAATATTCCTATTTAAACCCCTTAACTAAAAATATAATAAATATTACTAGCTATGTTTATATGCAAAAAAAAACAAAAAAAAAAACGAATAACTAAAACTAAACTAAAACGAATGTTTGAGTTGCAGCACAGCTGTTTTTTAGCACACTCTCAAACAATTTAGACCTAATTTAAAAACAATACAGAACTTCATAGGTCCTTGTGTCCTTAAACAGATACCCATCTATTTTTGCATACAAAGTCTGGATTCTGCAGTTTAATTCTTGAGGACTATTTAGAATTGTTAATTCTGTGTGGTCACTGTCCTGGAATTGTCTGAGTTCTCAACTTATTGCTCCCAAACAGTATGTAAAATATTTTTGGCTTCATGTACACGTGACATTTTAAAACCTCTCCTGAACGCTGGAATGTGACAGCTTGTAACCGACGGTTAAAAATGTCCGTTTTGTCACGTTTACATGTTGCGTTTATGCGCGCTTAGCGGCGTTTGCGTTTAGAAGCGTCTTTACATGGTAAAATGGTCAGAAATGTATCCCCATTGAAAACATCTATAAACTAAAGGCTTATAAACGCAAGTTACTGCGTTTAGAGGCGTTTTCACGATGTTACAAGCATTTGACATTTCAAATGCCAATAAACTGAATGCATTTTTTTGCTTTGAAGAAATGCCACTAAACTAAACTGACTCTAAACGAGTATAAAGAGGAGAGTTCAGGGGCTGCTAAACAAAAACGCCCAACTACTCCTAAACGTCCATTTATCAGCAGCAGTGTACATGATGATGAGGCCTTACTGTGAACACTACTATATAGTGTGTCATGTAATATATTGCAGCTTATCAGTTCCTAAATGCAGTGGCTGCAGTGGCTTTTATTATTTAGGTTTTTTTTCACCTGGTAATCCTGGTAATAATACACTTTATATCCTTTTGTGGCTAATGTATCTAGACAAGGAGCCATGGTTTTCAAACAGGCTGGACATTCCCGCCTATGTTTATCTCATAGTTACATAGTTACATAGTTAGTGAGGTTGAAAAAAGACATCAGTCCATCCAGTTCAACCTATGATGTGTGTGTGTTTGCTTTTAACCGTACATTGTATACCCCTGTATGTTGTGGTCTCTAAGGTGCCCATCTAATAGTTTTTTGAAACTATCAATGCTCCCTGCTGATACGACTGCTTGTGGAAGAGAATTCCACATCCTTACCGCTCTTACAGTGAAGAACCCCTTACGCATTTTAAGGTTAAACCGCCTTTCCTCTAGTTTTAGTGAGTGGCCACGTGTCTTATTGTATCTCCTTTCTCTGAATAGCCAGTACAGAATTTGTACATTGATATCATATCCCCTCTCAAGCGTCTCTTCTCCAGAGAGAATAGGTTCAGTGCTTGTAGTCTTTCCTCATAGCTGATGTCCTCCATTCCCCTAATTATTTTTGTTGCCCTTCTCTGGACTCTTTCCAATTCCAGCACATCCTTCCTGAGGACCGGTGCCCAGAACTGGACAGCATACTCCAGATGTGGCGGGACCAGAGTCTTGTAGAGTGGGAGAATAATCTCTTTATTTCTGGAGTGAATCCCCTTTTTTATACATCCCAGTATTCTGTTGGCTTTGCTTGCAGCGGCTTGGCATTGCATGCCACTGCCAAGCCTGTTGTCTACCAGTACCCCCAAGTCTTTTTCCATCCTAGACTCACCCAGAGGTTCCCCCCCTAGTGAGTAGCTTGCTTATCTCCATAGCATAGTGCAGGGATCTTAAAATGATGGGCCACCAGCTGTTGCGGAACTACATGTCCCATGAGGCACTGTAAAACTCTGACATTCACAGCCTTGACTAGCATTTTGGGAAGAGTAGTTCCTGAACAACTGGAGGGCCATAGTTTGAAGACCCTTGGCATAGTGGATTGATAGGCCTATCAGTTTACATAAGAAAGATAAGGATGATCATGCTTTCCTTTCAGCTTACAGGAAGTGGCAAGAATACTACATTTCTGTCAAAATCAAGTATTTTCTGTACTTGTATGTTCTTAGCCTGAAAATAGAAACCAATGCACCCATCACATTGAAGAACAGGTAAGCTGCAATATATCACATTTTTGTTTTTAGGTTTATTCTTTTAATAAGTTCTAGAAGAACCTTGGCCATTGCATAGAGCAGGAGTGCTCAGACAGCCCATACCATGACAGATTAACATAATAGGTTCAGGAGTGTAACTACTTAGCAAAAATGCTTATGAACCGTATCCCAACAGGTCTTGGCTAAATTGGCAGACTTTGGCATAGATAGATTCTCACTGTGTCTTTTAATACTGAAGGTAGTTTTAATACTGGACAGCGTATGGATCACAAAACCTCCAAACAAATTTTTTTCATGTTCTTGTAGCACACAATACTAGTGCATTTGAGCAATTGTGCTGGGAAGGCATAGGGTTAATGTATTCTATGAAGAATACACTCAGAGTATACACACATATAGCATGTATCTTCCACCGACTGGAACATATGTTGTTCTATAACCAGCCCCTGCACTACATTTTGTAGCATCATCATGGTTTTAAACTAAATTGCTCTGTGCTAGCCTACACTATGTGCATGTCCCCAGCAAAGGCTTGGTATGACATAACTGCATGCAGCAAGTGCTTGGTATGGCAAAACTGCATGCAGTCAGGCCACAGAAGACAAAAATATCCCTTTGGGTCTTAATCCCAAAGAAAAGATAAAAAATGGTAATTAACTGGGTTTTACATTATAGGGGGGATTATTTCATGCCTGTTCCTGGAGAACTTTTTTCAAGAGAACCTGTCGAGCCTTTTGGATTAAATAAAAAGTGGTGTCTTTTCTCCAAATTTTATGTAGTATTACTAAATTTTTAGGTCCTATTTATACAAGCAGTGTATCCAGCTAAACCTTTGTCTAATGCATATAGATCTATGCAGGGCTCCGCTTGTTATGTAAAAAGTCTATAGTTAGTGCTCTTGTAAACACAAGCAATTTTTTTTAAATACTGGATATCTTTAATACAAATAGCCATTACATGGCAACCTCACAATGCAACAAGTAAACAATCTAAATATATGTGTATATATTAGCCCAAAACCCAGCTTGGCTTTAACTAGGCCAATGAATTTATTAGTCATATTTTGCTAACATGCAGTGCAGACCACTGGAACAAGTCTATGAGATTAAGGCACAAAATACACTAAACTCCTCTGTGTTGGAACATAAAGATGAACAAAAGTAAAATGAAACATGAACATACATTCGTCCATGCCTCAGGCGTGAACAAGTATGCATGTTTTGTACAATATTTTACCCTTTTGTGTTATACCACCTGATCTTTTTTTAACCACAATATTTAGAAGTGCTAAAACCCATGTGAGACAGGTTAGATTAAAACAACAACAACTAAAACGATTACTGGACCTTTTGGAGGTTTAATTCCCAGGGTTATTGCACATCTAAATTTTTTTTTTTGTAAGCAAACTTTAAACCAAGATATAGAATATTTACACACCAATAAAAATAAATAAAGCTCAGAATTTTACCATAATATAACTGCATCTACTGACTCTAAAATCTAAATTCTTGTTACTTTTTTAATTTTTATTAAAAATTTTTAAAATTTCACAAAAATGTATTTTTGTTTAATATTAGTTGTAAAACAGTAGAAAATATTAAGTAAAGTAGTTTAGCTAGTCGTCTTAGCTACATAAAGAAATTGGTTTTAATTTTCCATAAACTTCTTTTAAATTCTACTATTAAATATTTGTATAAATAGTTCCTTTTCAACACACACTAAAAGGCACTCGTGTTACTTTGTAAAGTAAGAATAAATATATTTGAATATGCTTTTTTCTATTGCTTTTCATCCCATTGCTACAAGAATATTGTAAATGTAAAAGCTGCATATATTACAAAGTTAAACAAAAGTAGGCATCACAATTTTAAATCGGCAAAGTTAGGTGAATGTATAATATAAATGTATTATTATTATTATTATTAAAGCATTTAGCTTGCAAATTATGGTTATGCCAAAGGTATTGAATAAACATTAGGGATGATCATGGGTTTGGTCCAAACTTAGGTTCGGACTGAAACAAAAAGCAAGTTGTAACAAATGGGTGCTCGTTACATCCATTACTTTATATGGCCACGTGGCCATATTTGGTAATGACAAAATATGTTTGCGGCTGATCTGGCAGGAGTGACAGCTTGATTCAAGTTTCCATCTGAACATAAGTTCGGACCAAACCCATGTTCAATCCTCAGTAAGCATGATTTGCTATGTAGCCTGTATACCATACTTATTTATACTGATTTAAAAATCTTAGAAGTGTTAATCAATAATTCTAGGATGAACAATGGTTTACCTTTCTTTGGAGACTTTTAGCCAGGTTTAAGGTATGACCTACTTTGTCTCCCAATTCAGATTGAGAAGAACGATATACTGATAGAAAATCTGCTTATCTAACTTTTAGTAATTCTGTTAATGCACTCACGCTAAATCATCATACAAAAGATACATCCACACGCTACAGTGTTTTATTAAATCAAGATTAGCCAGGCCAGCTTTGATACAGCACAACTTTCAAATCCTTAGCCTCTACTGGACGTTTTTCACTATTTTTCTACATTACTTACTATTCCATGACTAGGCCAAAGAAAATCTGATAATTTCAAATCAGGGAAATTTTGAAAACAATCTGTAAAATCAGGGAAATTTTGAAAACAATCTGTAAGCCAGACTGCCTATATTTGTCACATGTATAGTTGAGGTGCATAGTGTTATGTAACTTGCCTTGCTTTGCAGCCTTGTCAGTATGAAAAAAAAAAGTGCAGAAGTACATTAAAGCAGTATAAAACCAAAAATGTAATACATTTCAGATTTTCCAATTCTTGGATGTGGTGACTGCTTTCATTTTGCTTTTTTTAGGCTTTTTTCTTTATTTTCACCTAGTAATCCAGCCACCAAGTCTGTCATTTTTCAACTTACATTAATAGACTAAGCTGTCCAGACAAAGTAGCTGCTAGATAGCTGAGATAAAACATTTACAACTCACAGAGGTGCTTACAATGGTCAGCATTTTTCAACAATGTAAAACCTTTATCCCAAAAGAAAAAACAAATCTGATGCTATAACTGCTTATAAAGTGTTAGCTGGAGTTCAGCTAAATTTTTTTATTTAAGTCCATTTACTGTAAATCTGCTAGTCTAATACTACCCCCCCCCCCCCCAGTCTGACAATGTGCTGGCCAAAGGTGCTTGCTTTACTACTTCATCCAGAATGCAGACAGCCTAAGACAGGAATTGTGTTACTAGCAGGATTACAGGTGAAATAAAGCAAAAAGGATAAAAACAAAGGAATGTAGCTAGCACATCTAAGGATTGGTAAGCTGCACAATATTAATTTTTGTTTTGGGGTTTAATACTGCTTTAAAATACAAAAATGAAAATGCACGTGCCAACATACCTACACAAGATATTTCACCTAACGTCTTTACTTAACTTTTCACCCATCTCTGGCCCTAACTGTAATACCATAAAAATAACATCTACACTTTACCATTAAAGGATTGTTCATTAGTGCTCTTGTTCAATAATGAAACTGTGCCTTGCCCTTGCAAGACAAAAGCCCTCCACAGCAGCACATACATTTCCACCACTCTGCTACCTCTATGTAATGAGAAATATCTGGTGCATCCTGGTATGTGACTCACACTTTTTCCCCCCATGTGACAGCACCATTGCTTGATTACTGGCCACTCAGGGATCCATTGATATCAGATGTGGGGAGAAAGTGTTTTAGTGCTTTGTAAGCTTCAGTTTGTCAGCTTGTGGCTTACACAGGGCGTGGCGGGGAAGTAAAACGGGGTTAGACATGTGAAGCCGAGAAGGGCGGTAATTGGGGAACCTGTTGCTTTGCCCTGAGTGGACTAACTACAGGTCCACTTTAAAGGAAACCTGTTCTGAGAGAAATATGGGGCTACCTTTGATGCTGTCTTTCTGAAAGTTATTTTTCTGTCTGTCTGACTTTCCTAAAACAGAATGTGCCATAACTTCCATTCACCATCTTTAGACCAGTCTCAGAATCTACAGCATTTAACTAGAGAGCTACTGAAATCACCTTAGCCCTCACTGTTTTGCTTCTAAAACTGACTTTGGCAACTTTCCAGTGAGAAGCTGCTAAGTTTTGTGAGACTGGTAGGCAGAAGCAAGAGAAAGATGGCACCTCTAAGACTGACATCAGGAAATTGGAAAAGGACCTATGGTAACTTTATATAATGGCTTAAAATCTGCAAGAATGTATAACTTGAAGTAAATTGTTTAATTCTAGTTTTTTTTTTATTAAAACACACTGTACACTGTACACTGTATGGTATTCAACCTATTTACATACATATCTGTATGAACTGTAAACTTCACATATTTTGCCAGTTTAGCTTCTTACTCACTGGAAAAAGGGAATACCTAGAACTGTATATGTGATAATAATTTTTAAAGTTTTTATTTTATTAGCTTTTATCCTGAATATTCATTTTTATATTTTGCACTTGCTTTAACCTCAGCTTTCCAATTGGTCAAAAGGTTACAAATAAGAGTTGCAGTAATGCATTTTAGTGTAGCTTCTCATATGCTCCAAATTAACCAACCTGTAAAGCTAGAAGGGAAACAAAACCTTGTAAAGCTGGGGCTTTGTAAAGATGTAATATATCTGAAGCATGTCATTCTGCAAAGCTCTATAGACTGCAAATGAGAAGAGAATCTGTGTTGTATTATCTATTAAATAACGCAGTGATCCTACTAATAAAAATAGCATTTGTTTTTAAAGTATAAAATCCTTTTTTTTTTTAAATGATGGCTTGGGACTATTTTGTTCTGGCAAACAGACTATGTATTACCCAATCCCTCTATGCTTAGAAAGGTGCCGGGGGACCATGATATAAACAGTAGAGCAGCACTTCCTTTTTTGGCGAAGATGCACTTCATTTATTTTAAAACACTATCCACGGCGGCTCTAAAAATACCATACATCTGGTTGCTTGGCACTCTGCTTATTTTTCTGCTAGGATTGCAGCTCTGTGTTCAATCTCCCATCAGCATCATCCGAACAATGACTTTTCCATGTACTTTAACAAAACTGCTCTAGAACTGTGTGTTTAATAAACCCTTTTGGCGTCAAGGAGGTAACTTTTCCCACAGCCGTAAATTCAGATCAGGCAGTGGTTATATACACAATGCGTTGTAATGTTTTAGAAACAGAGTTAACACATTTTATATTGCTGCTCTGTCACTAAACGTGACAACTCAGGAGGCTAATTTAATTCTGAAAGTGGTGCTTGATGCATCATTAGTGTAAACGATGGCCTTGACTTCGAGTTTGAAGCTTAAGTAATCAGCATTAAAACATTCAATCATTTTCCACAATTTCAGTATCATTTATTACCTGTCACTGAAACCTAAAGTTCTGATGACTTTTCCAGAGACCACAGGATATTTGATGAATCTAGCAGAAGATTCTATTTCTGTCAAACTGCAAGGATAGCTAATAATCCTGTAGTGATCAGTAAAAACTGCAAGGCATTTTTCCATGTGTCTATTTAGTTATACTGACTAATACTACACATGTGGTTTATACCCATCTTCTAGAGCTCTTGATTTATATTTTAACAAATCTTTGCTAATTAAAAAAAACACAAAAAAAATCACACTCAGGCACAGCAATAAAGTTAGCTGTAAAATGTTACACATATGCACTTTGCATAGATTTCTTAAAACAAACATTTGCATTGTACTCTGTTGTACGATGGTATTGCTTTTTTTAGATTTATAAAACTGATTTAACTGCATCATCATTTGCAGTGTTGGAAAGGTGAAAACTTGTGTTGACCAATAGGCTTGTATTTCTCTTAGCCGCTTGCCTCCAGCAAAGGAGCCAGTGGTACTTCTTACACATTGATGGCGTGGGCATGCTTCTTGCAAAGAGGCTTGTCTTTTTTAGAATAAAAGGGTTGGCCCTCCAGATTCACATGACAAACCTGTAACCCAAAAGGATTATGTTACTTAGTATGTTTCTTAAAGAATGTCGCAGTTCTTTAACATGTATAATTAAATTATTAGCTAAATACTATAGCCTGGCCTATACATTTTGTCTACTTTATTGGGCCTCACATGACAAAGCACAAAGTTACATAGTTACATAGTTAGTGAGGTTGAAAAAAGACACCAGTCCATCCAGTTCAACCTAAGATGTGTGTGTTTGCTGCTAACCGTACATTGAATACCCCTGTATGTTGTGGTCTTTAAGGTGCCCATCTAATAGTCTTTTGAAACTATCAATGCTCCCTGCTGATACGACTGTTTGCGGAAGAGAATTCCACATCCTTACCGCTCTCACAGTGAAGAACCGCCTGCGTATTTTAAGGTTAAACCGCCTTTCCTCTAGTTTTAGTGAGTGGCCACGTGTCTTATTGTATTCCCTTTCTCTGAATAGGTTTTTCCATATGCTAGGGTTGCTAGTACAATATTTGTACATTGATATCATATCCCCCCTCAATCGTCTCTTCTCCAGAGAGAATAAGTTCAGTGCTTGTAGTCTTTCCTCATAGCGGATGTCCTCCATTCCTCTAATTATTTTTGTTGCCCTTCTCTGGACTTTCTCCAGTTCCAGCACATCCTTCCTGAGGACCGGTGCCCAGAACTGGACAGTATACTCCAGATGTGGCCGGACCAGAGTCTTGTAGAGTGGGAGAATAATCTCTTTATTTCTGGAATGAATCCCCTTTTTTATACATCCTAGTATTCTGTTGGCTTTGCTTGCAGCAGTTAAAGCCTTATGCACAAACCAGAAGGCACTTGGTCTGTGTCCTGACCCATGCATGGGACCCGCACAGATGTGCAGTCCAGGATATGTGTGGTGGTCCGTACAGCCGGCCACCTGTCATCTACCCCAACAGGCTACCTGCATGGAACCCCTGTGCATCCCGGGCTGAAGACAACTGATCGGTATACTGTGTGAAGGAGGCCAACGCTTACTCCAACAAAAAAAAAATAATATTGTTATACTATAAGTTATAGGCTGCGGTAGAAAAATATGCTACTTTACTTTTGATGTTGCAGTTTTTCTTTTTTTATGCACATTCTAAAACCTGATATGCTTATGACAAGATATGATGGTAACATGGAAAGGGATACTCACAGCACAGATGAAACAAGTATCATGCCAGGTGTGGCCAAGGGCCTCAATGAACTTGTCTCCAGCTTCAACAGGGAAATCACATCCATGGCATTTTGTACTGAACAAAGCAACATAATCTGCAAAGCAAACAAGTATGCTGTGAGCTGGTTTATCTATATCCTCTATATATGGCTATGATCTCAAACATCCTTCTATTCAGAGCGGTGTTAGGATCTTTCTAGTATACAAACATTATCTTATTTATCCTTACTGAATGTTCATGGTAGGTACCCTTTAGAAAACTGTTGTAAATTATTACTTCTCAGAAGACACTTGCTATTTCTTAGACAAGTGGAAATAAATTGCTTAGTGCTTTCATATTAAGGCTTCCAATGTACTGAATCAGGGCCAGACTGGGATTAAAATTCAGCCCTGGAAATATATTCATACCAGCCCCATAGCATTAATATACCAGCCCAACAGCATAACGTCATTATTTTCTTGTTCATGCATTTTGCATTTTAATGCACATTTGAAGAGTGTATTATAGATAAGACAGATATGAAAGCACATAAGCAAATTCCGGTTAAAAGTGGTAAAAGTGCGGACATAGTACAGGAGGTGGTCATAACCTGTGTGGGCATGGTACAGGAGGACATGTTAGAGGCTGCAGACATGGTACAGGAGATGCAGGGGCTGCAGGCATGGTACAGGAGATGTCAGAGGCTGTGGGCATGATACAGGGGATGCAAGGGCGGCGGACATGGTGCAGGAGATGCAGGGGCAGCGGACATGATGCAGGGGCCGCGGACCTGGTACAGGAGAGGCAGAGGCTGCGGGCATGGTACAGGAGGACATGTCAGAGGCTGCGGGCATGGTGCAGGAGAGGCATCGGCTTCCGACATGGTACAGGAGATGCAGAGGCTACAGACATGGTCAGGAGATGCAGGGGCTGCAGAAATAGTACAGCATATGTCAGTGGCTGTGCGGGCATGGTACAGGAGATGCAGAGGCTGTGGACAAGGTACAGGAGATGCAGGGGCTGCGGGCAAGGTACAGGAGATACAGGGACTGCGGGCATGGTGTAGGAGATGCAGAAGCTGCGGGCATGGTGCAGGAGATGCAGAGGCTGCAGGCATGGTGCAGGAGATGCAGAGGCTGCAGGCATTATACAGGAGAGGAAGAGGCTGCGGGCATGGTACAAGAGATGCAGGGGCTGTGGACATGGTGCAAGAGATGCAGGGGCTGCGGGCATGGTGCAGGAGATGCAGGGGATGCGGGCATGATTCAGGAGATGCAGGGGCTGCGGGCATGGTGCAGGAGATGCAGGGGTTGCGGGCAAGGTGCAGGAGATGCAGAGGGTGCAGACATGGTGCAGAAGATGTCTGAGGCTGCGGGCATGGTACAGGAGGACATGGCAGAGGCTGCGGGCATGGTGCAGGAGAGGCAGGGCCTGCGGACATGGTACAGGAGATGCAGGGGCTGCAGACATGGTACAGGAGATGCAGGGGCTGCAGACATGGTACAGCAGATGTCAGAGGCTGTACGGGCATGGTACAGGAGATGCAGAGGCTGCGGGCATGGTACATGAAATGCAAGGGCTGGGGGCGTGGTGCAGAAGATGCAGAGGCTGCGGGCATTGTGCAGGAGATGCAGAGCTGTGGGCACGGTGCAGGAGATGCAGAGGTTGTGGGCATGGTGTAGGAGATGCAGAGGCTGTGGGTATGGTGCAGGAGATGCAGAGGCTGCAGGAGATGCAGAGGCTGCGGGCATGGTACAAGAGATGCAAAGGCTGCTGGCATGGTACAGAACATGCAGGGGCTGTGGGCATAGTACAGGAGATGCAGGGGCTGTGGGCATGGTACAGGAGATGCAGGGGCTTTGGGCATGGTACAGGAGATGCAGAGCTGCCGGCATGGTACAGGAGATGCAGGGCTGCAGGCATGGTACAGGAGATGGTACAGGAGATGGTACAGGAGATGCAGTGCTGCGGGCATGGTACAGGAGTTGCAGGGGCTGCGGAGGGGTCTTACTTACCCATTGATGAGGTGCCTTACCGCATGTGCCGTCTGCCCGAGAATGGAAGAGCATGTACGTGCTTTCCCAAGTGGTGGAGCATGCGCAGTGTACATGTTGGGCTGGCCGCAGCCATTTTTTACGCGTGCCGCTGACGTTCAGGCAGCCCCAGGGCAGGGGGACTTGCCGGCCTACCTGGAAATTTCCCAGTATCCCGGTAGGCCAGTCCAGCCCTGTACTGAATTGTTTTTTTAGTGATATAAAAGTACCAAGCCTGGTGCGGTGCAGGTAATGACAACATTTACATTCTACTCAGGTTAAAGAAGGAACTGGATAAACTGTACTTTATAGAGGGGAGGATAATTCCTGCATTTTGTGATCAGTTGCACACATTATGCATTTAAAGGTATGTACAATCCCAATTCTAAAAAAGTTGTGTAAAATGTACATAAAAACAGAATGCAAAACCATAAACTGATAAAATGTACCACTTTAAAGTAGAAGTAGGTTAAACGCTCATTTGGCTCTTTACTTCTCCTGTGGGTCACAGAAGTGCACTTAGTTCTGCTCTCCTGTGACCCAGATTCAGCTGATAGCAGGCTAAAGTCTGCTGTAGGCTAATATCACTCAACCTGTCCAGGCGCTGAAGGGATCCCAACTTTAATGTCAGGGTCCACCCAGATGCCTGGGTGGCAGCTGGCTCAGACTCTGCAGCATGCTGAGATGCTGAGCCAGCTGCTCCCATCACCTCTACAGCCTGGTGCTCCAGTGAGCACTGGAGGGACAGAGCACGGAGTGGTGAATGACACTGGCTGTCTGCTCACTGAAGACCAAAAACTGAGCAATCAGCAGTCTTTATTCACTCAGTTCTCCATGTAGAGGAGGTAAAGGACTTAGGTAAGTATGTATGTTCTATGTATGCTTGTTATTTTAAAATCCCACACTTCTCTTTAAAGTAAAAAAGAAGGTAATTTTGCAATTGGTGGCAGCAACACGTCTCAAAAAGGTTGGGACCGGACAAAAAAAAAAAAAAAAAAGCTGGCAAAACAAGTGGTATTAACAAGAAGGAGCTGGAAGAACAATTTGTAACTAATTAGGTTGATTGAGTATAAAAAGAGCATCTTAGAGAGTCAGAGTGTCTCAGAAGTAGAGTCAGAGTGTCTCTGTGAAAAGCTGCATCTAAAAATTGTCAAACAATTTCAGAATAATGTTCCTCAATGTAAAATTACTAAGACTTCAATATATCATCATCTATATATAATATCATCAAAAGATTCCAAGAACCTGGAGAAATCTCTGTGCGCAAGGGACAAGGCCGAAATGTAATATTGGATGCTCATGATCTTCGGGCCCTCAGATGGCACTGCACTAAAAACAGGCATAATTTTGTGATGTAAATAACTCCATGGGCTCAGGAATACTTCCAAAAATCACTGTGAACACAGTTTTCTGTGCCATCTAAAGATACAAGCTAAACTGCTATCATGCAAAGAAGCAGCCATATATGAACGTGATCCAGAAACAGCACCTTTTTCTCTAGGCCAAAGCTTATTTAAAATGATCTGTTGCAAAGTGGGAAACTGTTCTGTGGTCAGATGAATTGAAATTTGACATTCTTTTTGGCAACCATGGGCACTTCTACCTCCATACCAAGCAGGAGAGGGACGTTAGGGCTTGATATCAATGCACGGTTCAAAAGCCTAAATCTCGGATGGTATGGGGGGGCTTTAGTGCATATGGAATGGGCAGCTTGCATATCTAGAAAGGCCCCATCAATGCTAAAAACCTATATTCAGGTTTTAGAGCAGCCTATGCTCCCATCCCCAGGCCTTGCATATCAGCAGAACAGGTCTAAACCGCATACTGCATCGCTGACAACAGCATGACCTCATAGTAGAAGAGTTGTTGTGCTTAACTAGCCTGCCTGCAGTCCAGACCTTTCGCCAATTGAAAATATTTGGTTCAATATTATTATATTATTATATTATTATATTATTTTATTATATATTAGGAAAGAATGGGACAACATTCCTCTGCCAAAACACCAGAAAAGGGCTCCCTCAGTTCCCAGATGTTTAAAGAGTGTTTTTAAAAGAAGAGGGGATGATATGCTGTAGTAAATATGGCCCTGTCCCAACTTTTTTGAGCTTTACAAATTACCCTTTTTTTCCCCCCTAAAATTGTACATTTTCTTAGTTTGAACATTTGATGTGTTTTCTATCTTCTATTGTAAATAACATATGGGTTTATGAGATTTTCACATCATTGCATTCTGTCTTTATGTAGATTTTACACAGCATCTCAACTTTTTTATAATTTGGGTTGAATAGAGTGACAGTGCTAGGCCCTGCCACCTAGTGTTAATTTCGTCGACTAAATGAACACAATTTTAGTCGACTAAACTACGACTAAAACAATTCATATGACTAAAATACGACTAAAACTAAAATGGCATTTTAGTCTTAAGACTAAAATACGACTAAAACTAAAATGGCATTTTAGTCATAAGACTATAACTAAAACTAAATTGAAATTTGCTGCCAAAATTAACACTGGTGTAGGGCTGTGCTAGAGCATGCTCAAAGCTTAATACCATAAATAATAACATATTCGATTTTTCACTCCAGGACCAGCAGTAGTATATAATGAGTTTGGAAATTGTAGAGAAATGCTTAAATAATGCATTAAAAATTACAATTGAACTACACCCATTCGATTATAGATGACTAAAATTAGTTTTAGTCGACTAAAATGTAAGATGTTTTAGTCGACTAAAATGTACTGGAGTTTTAGTTGACTAAATACGACTAAAACTAAAACACTTGCAGAAGACTAAAATAGGAATAAAACTAAAATGCCATTTTAGTCCTAAGACTAAGACTAAAACTATATTGAAATTTGCTGCCAAAATTAACACTGCTGCCACCATGCGAGTATGGGCAGAAGACTTACAGGGCTTCTAAAGGATACAGCTTAAGGGGCTCCGGAGTATTGTATCTGAGCAGAGAATACTGGGGATTTCGTTTTTCAGGGCTTTGTAATCCTGAATCAGGTTCTGGAGCCTGAAGACTTCAAAGAGATTTGGGTGGGGAGAAGTGTCCAATTCTGTGTCTTACTGCAGATAAGCACACTCATTATAAGTGAGGCATGGCCATGGCTCAAGGCTTTCATTTGAGTACAGTTGTGTGCTCCTATCAGGAGGGAGATGTGTGCTCCAGCCAAGAGACAGGTGTACTCCCATTACGAGAGGAGCTCTACTCAGGAGACAGTAATCCATGTCGGTGAAATTCCTTACCCACAGGACAGAGAGTAGAGACAGCGAGTCTGGATGACTGAGAGATATGAGGTGACTAGACGAGTCCAGGGGACTGAAGGAGTCTGTGAGTCTTGGTGGAGAGCCTAGGGTGCCAAGAGATCCCATATGGAGAGGCCAGGGAGTGGGCCCATGCTGCTAGGGGCAATAACTAAAGGCTGAGTGAGCCAGAAGAACCCAGGGAGCTGGGAGAGCTGGCTTTGAAAGATTTTGACTAGAGTTTCTGAGCTGCTGAAGAGAAAGCCTGGTGGCTTGTCATCTTCAATACCTGTTTTGTGAAAATCTGCTGCATATGCAACTATTTTTGTGACCTGTACTTTCACTTTGTGTAATAAAAGTGGGTTGGCAAGCCCTAACCACTTGCTGACCTGCCACCGTAGGTTTACTGCAGCAGGTTGGCTCTATTTCACGAAACGATGTACCTGTACGTCGCTTCGTGTAATAGACAGTGGGGGGCGCATGCGGCTGGAGGCATGCACAAGCACCGATTGGCCAGAGGGAGAGCCAATCAGCGGGTCCGGCGAACGCGTTGTCCGCCGGTCACCCGTGATTGCTCCCCATGGAGACAGAATGGCGAGCTGCCTATGTAAACAAGGCAGACCGCCGTTCCATCACAGAGGAACATAGGGATCCTTTGTTCCTACTATTTAGGAACACAGGTCTCTGTGTTCATCTATTGACACAGTTAGAAAGCACACTTAACCCTTTGATCGCCCCTGGTGTTAACCCCTTCCCTGCCAGTGTCATTAGTACAGTAACAGTGCATATTTTTAGCAATGATTACTGTAGTGATGTCACTGGTCCCCTCAAAAGTGTCAGTTAGGTGTCCAATCTGTCCACCGCAATGTCACAGTCCCGATAAAAATTGCTTTCCTCTGTGTTCCATCACAGAGGAACATAGGGATCCTTTGTTCCTACTATTTAGGAACACAGGTCTCTGTGTTCATCTATTGACACAGTTAGAAAGCACACTTAACCCTTTGATCGCCCCTGGTGTTAACCCCTTCCCTGCCAGTGTCATTAGTACAGTAACAGTGCATATTTTTAGCAATGATTACTGTAGTGATGTCACTG
Organism: Pelophylax lessonae; assembly: GCF_965119305.1. Classification (NCBI taxonomy): domain Eukaryota; kingdom Metazoa; phylum Chordata; class Amphibia; order Anura; family Ranidae; genus Pelophylax; species Pelophylax lessonae. The sequence goes on along the minus strand of NC_138776.1, from coordinate 173,096,862 downwards.
GTCCCCTCAAAAGTGTCAGTTAGGTGTCCAATCTGTCCACCGCAATGTCACAGTCCTGATAAAAATTGCTGCTCTACGCCATTACTCGTAAAAAAAAAATAACATAAATAAAAATGACATAAATAGTTTGTAGATGCGATAACCTTTGTCCAAAAATATGTGGCAGAATACATATTGGCCTAAATTGATGAAAAAAAATTAGATTTTTTAAATTTTATTTTATTTGGTATGTTTTATAGCAGAAAGTTAAAAAATATTGTGTTTTTATTTTTTCAGAATTGTTGCTCTTTTTTGTTCATAGCGCAAAAAATAAAAACCGCAGAGGTGATCAAAAACCACCAAAAGAAAGCTCTACTGTATTTGTGGGAAAAAAGGGACATCATTTGGATACAGCGTCGCACGGCTACGCAATTGTCAGTTAAAATAACGCAGTGCCGTATCGCAAAAAATGTCCCGGTCATTAAGGGGGTAAAACCTTCCGGTCCTTAAATGGTTAACTACAGTTTGGACTTCCTGAAACACATCTATCACTGAGCTAAACAACCCCCACATCACAATAGCCATAGCCAGCATTTGTGTGAAGTATGACCATATTTCGGGGCGATACTGATGCCCAAACATTTTTTTTTACCTTAAAGGAATGTATTGAGGTAAAACAGGTTTATTCTCCATAATCACTTTAGGACACAGTGCTCTGAGAATCATTTGTATTTGAACAAACTCCTGCTAATTTTTTTTTTATTTGATAGAAGAGGGGAGGGGTTAGAAAATATGTTTTTATTTCTGTCCATGTACCCATTTGTGATTCTTCCCCTCACTCAGGAGTATTTTGTTTTGCGTAGGGATAGGGTTGAGGGATAGTTTAGGTAACGGATAGGTTTTAAATACTAATGAAGTAGGTGGATGTGGGTTTTGCGTATGATTTTATGTAGGTGAAGGCATTATCTAAATGCAAGAAGGGAGTGGGGTGGTTTTGTGAATATACAGTATTATGTTTTCCAGGGATGGCATCTGGTGAATGGTTTTGATGCAAATAAATGTTCGGTATGAAAGGTGGGTGGGTGAGAAGGTATGTACAGTAAATATGAATTCAAATATGTTTTGTATGTTGATTAACGTTAAGGGGTGGGACTTATGCCAATATCGTGATACAAATGTTGTTTTAATGTATGGGGGGGGGGCACGTGTAAAATGTCATATGTCAATGTTATGTTATTTTTTTACTCATGTGAAAGTTATGTATTTATTTCTTAATACTTGTAAAGAATAGAATAAAAAAAAAATATGAATATGGGTGCTGAAAAGTGGGTTGTAAAAATGTCTAAATGCTAATCATCATCTTCTCTTTAATCTGCCAATTTTAAAATTGCTATTTACATGTGTTTACATGTGACGCTCATAGGACAGACTATTCACTTCAATTTTCTGCTCTATGCGTGTTTGTCATCCAAAAGAAGCTTTTACTCCTTTTTGGGCATCAAGCATTGCATGATTGTTAAAGGCTCATTTTGTCGCGATTTCCACACAATTCTGCCGCATGCCAATTGCGGCAAAATTGCAATGCATTGGGGTGCCATTAGGAATTAGGGCACCCAAATGTGCATTGCATGTTTTACCTTTATGTTACCTCAATTTGGAATTGCCAACAGGGGATGGAGGGAGCGGGCACTTGGTTTTGACAGGTACCCGCTCCTACTTCCGGGTAAGATCACCGCAGCGATCTCCAAGCATTTCTAGCCCCTCCTTCTTCCCCTCGCTGCCTTCTGAGACTTACACAGGTCCCAGAAGACGGCGGGACTGTTCAGAAAGCGCAGTGCGACTCGGGCATGCGCAGTAGGAAACCGGCTCTGAAGCCTGAAGGCTCAACTGTCGGTTTCCCTTACTTACAATGCCAATGCCTGCACCCGAAGCTGATTGACAAATCGGCTCGGAGTGCTGACATCGTGGGATCCTCGGACAGGTATGTGTCCTTATATTAAAAGGCAACAGCTACAGTATTTGTAGCTGCTATCTTTCATTTTTTCTTCCAAACTGGAGCTCCTCTGGACGCCCCCCCTGTCAGAACACTCCGGTCAGCACTCTGAGCCATTGGCTGAGAAAGCTGATAGGGTTCCGGTCAGCTGCTTGTTTTCCAGCATGTACGTCCGACAGAAGCCAGCTGTCATACACACGGGCCAAATGTCGGCCGTTTTTTTTTTTTTTAACCGGCCGATGTTACCTGACATTCTGCCCGTGTGTACTAGGCTTTATCCTGCTCATTTCTTTCTAGATTAATAGCACTGTCTCTGTTGCTATGACCTTCCCACTGTGATCTACAGTGTTTGGGAGAGGGAGCATGTGAGACACAGTTGAAGAAGGATTAGGTTTAGCCAAGGAAAGTATAGGAAGTTTTTGTTCACTTTCAGGGGCTTGTGCATGATATTGTAACGGGATTTAGAACTTGTTTAGACTGTCATTCAAGAGCCTGATTTTGGTGGCATAATCAACACACCTGAGTGCCCAACACCAAGCATTGAAATCTTCAGACACCAAAGTTGATTTAAAATGTACCTGAAACTGTACAATGTTGCCCTGTTTCCCAAGTTAAGCAAACAAAATTCTTGCAACATAACCCACTGCATGCGAGTTATATGTACACACAATATAATGTATGCATGCCTTGAGTGTAGAACTATTTTAATGCACATGTCTTTTTCTAATAAGCAGTCCTTTCTGATCTATAGTCATTGTGTAACTCCGGGGCTGTGGAACAACAGTGAGCTTAACGCTGGACATGTGTGATGCATCAGTTATCAGGCCCAGAGGCATTTTTAGCAAAAGAACTAAAACCTAAACATGTAACTGTATTTTTATAATGAACTGTGAGCCTGTAGCACACACAGAAATGTGAGACTGTAATTGTTTTTCCAAGTTGCAGTTGTCTTTTTTACCTTTTTCACAGTATGGCTCTCCATCCTCCATATGGAAAAGGCTATTACCGAATGGCTTCCTGCAAGCAGCGCAGACAAAGCAGGTAGTGTGCCAGGTCTGTCTTAGAGCATGCATCACTTCCTGAAAGGAGAGAAGACAGTGTTTTGAATAATTTTCACATTTTCAGCATGAGACTTAATACCTAAATATAATATGACAAGCTCTTGTAACTTTTAAAGCTCTAAGTAAAACTGTGGCATGTCATTCCTTTTCTAAGTTTAGTAACTATTTGGCATAGGGAATAAGCAGGAACTGTTCTTCCTCTTCACACAGGACACCATGTTCATTTCAGAGAAGGGGATTTTGTTATACTTTTAAGATGTACTTTTTTCTTTTTTTTTTTTTTCAATTTATTTTAAATTGTATGTAAGCCCTAAAGCCTTGTACATACTATCAGTTTTTTTCCTAAAGATCTCGAGAGGAGCTGCTGTACTAACTATGCAATGTTGGTACAGCAAAAGCCCCTGGCCAGAACACATGGGTCATGACTCTCAGGCATTGGCTAAGAGTGTTGATCAGATGCCAATCGACAGACCTTTTTCGGTCATGCCCCTTCGACAGAAGCAGGCTTAATGGCCAGCTTCTGTCAGATTGGCTGCTGTTTCTTTTGAACCAGTCAATGCTGTCCGATATTCAGCCCGTGTGTACTGCCCTTAACATCCCTGGCGGTATGATTCTTTCCAATTTTCGGTGCTGACAGCGGTAGCATTATTTTGCATGTAATTCTTAAGAACAAGCAGCCCAAACCAACTATTTACATATGATTTTTTTTTTTTACTGTGCATTCTTCTTTATAACATCTTGGGTATGATAAAGTTTGAAACACAAAATCATAAATTATAATATAATAAATAACTATAAATAAGTTAAAGTATGTATGTATGTATGTATGTATGTGTATATATATATTGTGACGGTATGCGAGGGGAGATAGTAGATAATCACTCTATTTCACCTCGCATACGTTCTGTGGTGAGAGACTGAACCGGAATCCGGCCCGGGTTTTTCCAGCCTCCGTGACAGGCTAGGTTCCGGTCCAGAGATTGTGAGTTACCTGAGTCCATGCTCAGGTGAACTTTAAATTAACAGGAAAAGAGCACAGAAATGCTCTGGCCTGAGACTCCGAAGGGGATCGGAGAGAGGAGCTCTATTTGGACTTTAAAAGGTTTGCTTTGCCATGTGTGATGGGGACGTCAAGGATTTATTTGACTGTTTTGTTGTTTGTTTCATATTGGCAAACCTCTGCTGAATAAAGCTGGCAACCCACCAGATTTTTAAGAAATTACCTGCATGCTGACCTTATTTTGCCGGAAAAGGTGATCCCTGTGAGCTAATCTCCCACAATATATATATATATATATATATATATATATATATACACACACACATACACATAAAAAGTACAGTAAAACTGCAGGAAAGGGCACTGGGGGGCAAACTAATGTGAATTTATTTTATTTTGTAATGTATCAGTGTGTTTGGTGTGTTTTAATGTTTGAATTTGCCGCCAGTTCCACCCCCCTGCGAGTGTCACGTCGCAGGAGACAGAAGCTGGGGCACAGAGCAACGGGAGGAAGATCCGGCCGCCGCACACTGCCGGGATACATCGCTGGATCCCGGGGACAAGGTGAGTACCCTCTCTTACAGGATCCAGCGATCTCCCTAGCGGTACCCCGAGTGTGGCTCGGGGTTACCGCTTTTGGCACTGAAATTTAACCCCGAGCCACACTCAGGAATAACGATAGGGAGGTTAAGGCTAGGTTTAGACATTCAGCAAAGTTGCTGTGCCTCGGAATGTTGATCCGTGGTCAGTTTGCTTTTCAGAAGTAAATGACAGGTAGTGAGGAGGTGATATATTTTCTCACTGCCTGTTTTAGCCTTGTAAATGCCACACCACCCAGCACGTGCAGTGCCCTATGCCTGATTGGCTCCCATTCTGTTGCAGTACTGCCCAGTGAACATGACAGGGAGATCATTTTAAAGGGGCTGCAAAGCAACGCATTTCAACACCCCCATCCACTGTCTCTGCAGCTTATGCAGGTGGGGGCAGTAGCATGGCCTGACCACAAGTTTTTACTGCCCCCCCCCCAATCATCTAAACAGCATGATTGCCCTAACAATCAACTTCTCTAATTCGCTCCCTTTTGATCTGTTTAGTGTACTAGTGGAAGCATTTGGTAATACTGTAACTGTTTGATAAGTCGCAAAATAACTTGTTGATCTTTTCGGAAATCCAGAGTTGCCCTATGTCCTCTGCACACCACCTATGGTGTCTCAAAGACTCCTAGGTCCTATCTTGGGTACAAGATAAATAATCTTTATGTTTTGGAGATGTGAGAGTGGGAGTGGTTGAGTAGTTTAGCATAAGACCACTGGGCAGGGCTGACTACACTCAGTACCCAAAAATGCTGTGTGTGCTGTCAGCCCCCAACAGGAATTGAGAGCTGAGTGAATTTTTGGCAGATCAACAGGTACAGTATTTCCTGTACTTGCATGGTCTTTAACTACCTCAATACTGGGCACTTAAACCCCCTTCCTTCCCAGACCAATTTTCAGCTTTTAGCGCTGTTGCAATTTGAATGACAATTGCGCGGTCATGCAACATTGTACCTAAACCAAATTTGTGTCATTTTTTCCCCACAAATAGAGCTTTCTTTTGGTGGTATTTGATCACCGTCTGGTTTTTTCTTTTAAAAAGACGGAAAAGTTTGAAAAAAAAAAAGTTTGAAAAAAAAAAAAGTTTTTTTGTTTAGGTTATAAAATTTTGTAAATAGATATGTTTTTTCCTGCACTGATGAGCACTAATGATGCCGCACTGACAGGCACTGATGAGGAGACACTGATGGGGTGGCACTGATAGGTGGCAATGATATGCAGCACTGATGGGCACTGATAGGTAGCACTGATATGCAGCACTGATGGGCACTGATATGTGGCACTGATAGATAGCACTGATATGCAGCATTGGTGGGCACTGATAGGCAGCGCTGATGGGCACTGATAGGCACTGATTGGCGGCACTGATGGGCACTGATGGGTGGCACTGTTGGGCAGCAATGATCGGCACTGATGGGTGGCACTGATCGGCACTGATGGGGGGCACTGATAGGCAGCACTGGTGGGCAATAATGGGCACTGGTGGGCGGCACTGATAGATGGCAATAACGGCACTGGTGGGCAGCACTGATAGATGGCATTGGTGGGCAACACTGATAGGGAGGGCACTGGGGGGCTCTCTGAGCCCTGCTTGTCATCCCTGGTGGTCATGGGTGGGCATCCCTGGTGGCTTAGTGGCACCCCCCCCCCCCAGGGCTGCACTGGTAATCAATGTTCTGATTACCAGCACAGACCCCCCCTGTGATCAGTGAGTAATTAGAAATACTCACTGATCACCCCCGCAGCAGCACCGGTCATCCCTCTTCTCCTCACTGACAGGATCTGTCAGGAGGAGAAGAGATCGAAGCCGTTACAACGGCTCTATTTACATTACATGACGGCTGTGATTGGACACAGCCGTCATGTGATCAGGAGGGCCAATCACAGGGCCCTCCTGCCGAATGATGTTGCTCTGTGTCCGAGGGACACAGGCACATCGAGATCGCGCCGCTGCGCGAGCCCGCGGCGCGTGCCCGCGCCGGCGCGATCTCTCTCCTTCTGAAGGACGTTCCGGAACGTCCATTCAGAAGGACGAGACTCCCACCCGGCCGTATATCTACAATGGCCCGGGTGGGAGGTGGTTAAAGGCGGAAAACACAGGAAATTTACATATATTGCAGAGATGTACTGCATTTTTATTTTTTTTTGCCAGGACATACGCTTTAAACAAATTTCCAGTTTTGCAGTCAATTTTTAGAAAACTTCACTATATGTCTACTACTGAAAGGTTTTTTTGAACCTTAGAGTGATCCTGTCCTAAGTCTGTCCTCATTAACAAACAATGCAAGAAACCAAGCCTGTATACCTTTAACCCTTTGTAGGACAGACAGTGATTAAATCTAGTTAAATTGATAATGAAAATCTGTCTGCACAGTACAGACAGTGTTAATTACACAGTTGCCCAGTCCATTCATAAACAATAAGAGCTACCTAGGATTTTTCCTTTCTGAAGGATCCAGAATTGAGCATCTAACAAAAAGGTAGGCTGCAATCTGTATATATTTTTTAGGTTATGCATGTAACAAAGATAAAGTAGATGTTTTCCTAATTTGGCTGCAAAAGTGAAAATACACTTTAACACATACAGCCTAACCCTAGTGAATAAGTGCTATTGCATTTTTAAATATGATCTTCAGGTTTTAGTGAATTGCAAGTAGCTCATTTGCATCAAGCTGGTCTAAGTGAACTATTTACTTTACTAACAGATGCAGCGTCTGTGAGTGCTGTATAAACAACTACATACAGTATACAGAGCTGTGTTCTGCTAGCAGGATGGGAACCCCCGCGTCCTACTTCAGTAACAAAATCAAGTCGGACTGAGTGCTGCTCAGCTATTGGCAGATTCTATGAATGAATATATAACGTTTCTTCTGATTGGCTGGAGTGGACATCATTCCATCATTCACCCGCCTCTCCAGGGTACAGTATACTTTATGCATCTGCTGCAGTTGTTGATGAAGTAGTTTGTATGGACCCTCTTGATCCAAACAAACTATTTAAAGTTCACTGAAACCCGGAGTTCTGCTTTAAGTATGAGTGCCCAATTGAAAATAACAAGCAACCGAAGAGTGCACTCAACCACTTATGTCAATACAATATAATTTGGCCATCCAAGGCCTAGCAATAAATATTTCTAAAGCCTGAATTTCAGAAAGATGTAAAATAAGACACCACATAATTCAGTTATGTATTTATTATCTGTATTTTTACATGGAGTTACCATAAATGCCTAACTTTGTTTTGATATCAGCTGCCTGTAATTTTTTGCACAGTAGTATTGAGACTGAGAGATTGGGAGACACACACACACACCGTGTAGCTTGGTACTCCTCTGACTGTTTTTTTTTTCTCTCTCTGTCCAGTGACTGTTTTTCTCTGCCCACTTCTCCCCCCTCCCTACTGGCTCTGCAGAGTAGTTACCCTGTGAGGTTTGAGGAGACTTGCTAATGCAAAAGCTACCCCCTCCCTCCTGGATGATGCAACCGCACAGGACACTGGGAAATGTAGTTCAGAAGGATAGCTGCACTGTGAAAGTAAATAGGGATGTGAACTACAAGGGCCAAGGATAATTTGTAATACGAGAGATGAACAAGTTTCTCTCCCCAACTTTAGATAACTTCTTGCTGCTGGGGACTGGAGCTGTACAGACCTGTTTGCCTGCGTACCAGTGCCTCCACCAGAGAGAGAACCACAAAGGGCTGGTGTGCGGCGACCAGAGTTAAAGAGATCTGTGTGCTGTTTTTGTGTACAGAGGCTGAGGACTAAGCCACTGAGAGGCTCTTGCTGCTGCGGACTTGTCAGGAACCATGAATCAGACTAAGAGAGAAAACGCAGTAAAATCACACCTTTAATGTATTGTAATGGTAAAAATGGTACAGAACAATAAACATAGTCAAAACATAAGCCATGGGTCGGAAGCCAAAACGGGAAGTCAGACGAGCCATTGATCGGGAAACCAGAAATCTGTGAAGTCGGAGGCAGAGGAACAGGATCAGGAACCAGAACGGACATCAGCAGGGCAAAGTATTTCACAGGAACACAGCAGAGAAACTCCAGATATGTTGACAAGGCGAAGGCAGGAAGGGAATGGACAAGGCAGCTTAAAAAGCCAGAAGGGGCTGGCTGTAGGCAAGACTGAAAAACAGATAACGATAACAAGGTTGGCCATAGAGAAAACAATGAGTACTCACAATAACCAACAGCTGAGCCCCTTCCTCAATTACCTCCCTCCCTCACAGGGGCACCAGGCTTGATGGGAAAACATCTATGGAAAGCACAGAGGAGGACAGGAGCATGTATGTCTGAGGATAAGACCGAAGGGCTTTCCTCCGCACCATACCCTCTCCAATGAACAAGGTACTGTCGGAAACTACGGGAGTCAATGATCGTTTGTATCTTATACTCCTCATGGTTCTCAACCTGAACCGGACAAGGACGTGGTACCGAGGTGGTGAAGCGATTGCACACCAAAAGTTTTAATTAAGGAAACATGAAATAAATTCAAAATATGCATGTTAAAAGGAAGGTCCAATGCGTAAGCCACTGGGTTGATCCATACGGAGAATATGGAAAGGCCCAATATACTGTGGTGCCAGCTTCAGTGAGGGAACATAGAGTCAGAGGTTGCGAGATTACAGCCAGACCCTCTCCCCAACCTGGTAGAAAGGCACAGGCAGGCGTCGGCAGTCAGCATGGAGTCTTAAGGACTCTTGGACCTGCATCCAAGTGGATGTAGGAATTCTTTGAGGAGCAAATGTGTCAGGCAACATGGATGGCTGGAAACCATAATTCGCCATAAACAAGGACAATAGGGAAGCGACAATGATGGCACTGTTGTGAGCTGAAAGATCTCCCGAGCAAAAATGGATGCCCGTTCTTTGGATGTAGGCAACTTAAGTGGAATACAATGAGACATCTTCGAGAACCGGTCAACCACCATAAGAATCACTGTTTTGCCCTGGGAGTTAGGTAAATCCCCATTAAAATCCATAGACAAGTGGGTCCAAGGCCTCTCTCCATTGGGTATGGGTTGTAGGAAGCCCACTTGAAGGTGGCGTGGTGTCTTACCCTGAGCACACACGGAACAAGTGGCTACGAAGGTGCTTACATCAGCGGGGAGTCTAGGCCACCAGTTTGTTAAGAAATAGACCAGATGACCTGATTCTGCACAGTGTGACCAGCTGCCTTGGGAGAATGGTATGCCTGGAGCAAAGCAGTGCAGAGATTCTCGGGGACAAAGCAGTGGTCATAAGGTTTTTCAGGAGGAGAATAGATCTGAGCAACAAGAATTCTGTCACCCAAATGTGAAGTGAGACAAGTGCGAATAGTGGCTAAAATGGGATCTGGAGGTATCACAGGAGTAGGAACCGACTCCATCTTGGAGGAGGAGGAAAACTGTTGTGACAATGCATCAGCCCTTACATCCTTAGTACCGGGTAAGAATGAGACTATGTAATTGAAGCTTGACAGAAAAAGAGCCCATCGTGCCCTTCTGGGAGATAAGCGTTTAGCCTCCGACAAGAATGTTAGATTCTTATGTTCAGTCAAAATGAGGACCGGAGCAGTGGTACCCTCCAGGAGAAGCCTCCATTCTTTAAGAGGTAAAATGATAGCTAGCAATTCTCTGTCCCCTATCTCGTAATTGCATTCTGCAGGAGACGTCCTCTTAGAAAAGTAGCCACAAGGATGCATAGTGCTCTCAGAGTTAGGACGTTAAGACAGAAGGGCGCCTACTCCAGTCTCAGACGCTTTACCATCAAGAATAAAAGGGTAACATAGGTTTAGGATGTGCCAGCGCCGGAGCTGAAAGAAGGCAGCCTTGAGAGACTCAAAGGCTTTAATGGAATCCGGAGACCAATTCTGTGGGTTACTGTCCTTCCTAGTCATATCAGTCAGGGGTTTGACCAGAGAAGAGAAGTTATGAATACATTTCCGATAATAATTGGCACAGCCAAGGAAAGGCTGTAGCTGATGTAGAGCTTTGGGTCGAGGCCACTGTAGAACTGCAGATGGTTTCTCTGGGTCCATAAAAAAACTTGGCAGTAGAAATGCCATAACCCAGAAAATTAACCTGTTCACGATGGACAACTTACAATACAGGTATTATCTCTCAACCCTGAAGCACATGGGATACATCTGTGTGGTTGCTCTCTAGGGATTTTGAATATATGAGAATATCATCGAAATAAACCACCACACATTGCTCCAACAGATGTCGGAGGACATCGTTGATGAACTCCTGAAAAACTGCTGGAGTATTACAGAGACTAAACCGCATTACGAGGTATTTGTAATGTCTGGTCCTGGTATTAAACGCAGTTTTCCATTCACCGCTCTCCTTGATCTTCACGAGATTATATGCCCCTCTCAAATCGAGCTTCATGAAAACCGTGGCTCCCTTGAGACTGTCAAATAATTCCATAATTAATGGAATTGGATAAGCGTTCTTAATCATGATGCGATTGAGACCCCTATAATTTATACAAGGTCTCAGTTCACCACGCTTCTTTTTCACAAAGAAAAACCCAGCACCGGCAGGAGACGAAGACTTGCAGATGATACCTCGAGAAAGTGAATCGGCAACATAGTTCTCCATGGCTTTATCCTCCGAGACAGACCAAGGGTAGACCTAGCCAGGAGGGGGCATGGCACCAGATTGAAGGACAATTTCACAATCATACGACCAGTGTGGAGGCAAACTACTGACTTGACATCAAAGACATCACTAAATCCGGTGCACAAGACCTTAACCAATTTCTGAAAACATGTCTTACTGCAGTGTGGCGACCAGAAAAGAACCTCAGTACGATGCCAATCAAAAGAGGGGCTGTGCCTCTGTAACCAAGGATAACCAATGACCACTGGGTAATGAGGTAAGGAAATTACTTGAAATTGGATTATCTCATGGTGCAGAGCCCCTATGGCCATGGTCAATGGAGCAGTCTAATGAGACACATGGGCAGGCTTTAAAGGTCTCCCATCAATAGTCTCAATGGCAAGTGGAGTGGCACAAAGCTGCAGTGAAATTGAGTGCTTAGACACAATGGCACTATCTATAAGCAGGCCTGCAGCCCTGACGCCCTGCAGCCCCAGAATCGATTAGAGCCTGTGTATCGATGGACAACTCAGACCAAGAAAGGGTAACTGGTACTAGAGGCTTATCCTTCAGGATAACTAGGGATTCAAAAATGCCACCTAAGGTCTGTCCCCTACAGGATCTCGGGTGCGGGCATTTCCCCGCATGGGTAGAACAAGACTTCAATACGTGACCCGCCTGGGCACAATAAAGGCACAATCTCTCCCCCTCCACATAGAGACATGTGAAGCACAACTGCATGGGTTCTACTTCACTGGCGGACTCTACCAGGAGGCATGGGAGGTGAGGAGGCAAGGGTGGGAATACGAAGCTCAGAGCCAAAAGTACAGGAGGCTTCTACAAGGGTTCCTTAAAGGAAGGTCTCTCTCATTATCTGGAGTCAATGAGAATGGAAAACGTTATTGACTTCTCCAGATCAGTAGGTATGTTTCGGACAGCTATCGTAAATTAAATAACAACTTGATTTAAAAACTCTCTGCATTGAACTTAATTGCCCCTAAAATGCTGGGGAAGTGGGATGGAACCAGGCATACCTCTTACAAAGGTAATATTCAAGGCGGGTGCCTGCACAGAGACTGGAGCAGCAGTAGGGATGGCCTACAACACTGGTTGTACCAGAACAGTTGGGAGGATCAAGGTAATCAGGAGCATCTGTAAGGCTATGGCAAACTGATCCATTCGGTGGTCCTGGTCATCCAATCTGGAAAAAATATTAACACTAGGTGGATTGCCTGCATCTTCTGAATTCATGGCCTTTACCTACTGTCAGGAACCATGAATCAGACTGGTACAGAAAATGCAGTAAAATCACACCTTTAATGTAATCGTAAAAAATGGTACAAAACAGTAAACATAGTCTAAAAATAAGCCAGGGGTCAGAGGCCAGACAAGCCAGTGATCATTAAACCAGAAATAAGCATAGTCTGAGGCAAAGGAACAGGATCAGGAACCAGAAGAGACATCAGCCGGGAAAGTCTTTCAGAGGAACACAGCAGAGAAACTCCAGAAATGTTGACAAGGCGAATGCAGGAAAGGAATGAACAAAGCAGCTTAAATAGCCAGAAGGGGCTGGCTGTAGGCAGGACTGACAAGCAGATAATGATAACCAGGTGAGCCACAGAGGAAACAATGAAGAAGAGAGAAGAGAGCTGCTGTGAGCCAGGCCCTGACAGGACTATAGAGTAGAGACCTCCTGATTGGACGTGACTGTGCCAAAACTAGAGAGACTGGGCTTGTGAGGAACAGAGTGCTGTAGATAGCCACCAAGAATCAGGATTCTGAGGACTGCAGCCTGTCAAGTATCCAGGATAAGGTTCACTATGCATGCGCATGAGGACTGGTGAGTGGTTGCACCGTTGCTTATTTTACCACTGTTTAGTAAATTCAGTACACTAGGAGACTGTATATTTGCCTACCAGCCTAAATAAAAATCACTGATTGCAGGCTTAAAGAGAAGGTAATAAGTTCACCACCATACAGATTGGGCCCCACTGGCAGAAGAGTCAAATTAGGGGCTATATACTGAACATTTACTTAATAGGAGCAACCAGATATCAGGAGATTATATATAGTATATCCTGGCCTACTGTATATGTAAGGTGGACATACTGGGTATGTGTGTGTGTATATATATATATATATATATATATATATATATATATATATATATATATATATATATACAGAGTGCACTCTGATATATCTGATAGAGCTACTGTGAGATGTTACTTATTGTGTTGCTCTTGATTGAAGTGGTTCATGGTTTATGGTACTCCTTTACCAGTTCTGCTGATACCTGTTATATTTAACTTAGTTTGTCATTCATGTAAATTTGTGCACTACATTCAACAGGCGTTCTTGTGCATTGCTTTCCTATTTTTGCTTTAGCAATACCATACTTAATTTGTTTACAGTCAAGTAGTCTTTAATGTCTAATTTCATATGATGATATAGTTGTGGTAGTATACTAATACTGTGTTTCTCAACTCCGGTCCTCAGGGCACACTAACAGGCCAGGTTTGCAAGAAAACTGAAATAATTCACAGGTGATATAACTTGCTGCTCAATGATTGCAGTGTTCTAGTCTGCATCTCCCCAAGGTAATACATAAAATCTGGCCTGTTAGTGTGCCCTGAGGACCGGAGTTGAGAAACACTGTACTAATACCTAAGCTAACATAGGCTCTTGCAGCACACTAATATAGGACCAGGTGTGTCAGAAGGGACAAAGCAGTTTACGGAGTCATGGCAGAGAACAGAAGACCCATTAAATCAAGCAGGTCATGTGGGGGGTAGCGCTACAACTCTAATCAGGCTTTGCACAGTACAATCAGTTTGATCACCTACCATGCTTCAGGTGAGAGAGCTCTAGGATTCATTGCTCAATCACAGGCTGACAAAGTCCCCAAACCAGCATACATTGTTCAAAATCATATCCAGTCAAAATGTTTTTTATTTAAGATTGAGGATGGTTTAGGTTTCTTTCTATTGTTTAGCTTTAAACAAAAACTGTTATGATAGCACTAGAGGAATAACAGCTAGAAGGTTATGAGGCAGAATTACCATTTTTATTTGTGCAAGATCTCATAAAAGCCCCTTTCATTGTTATTACATTTGCCAAACAATTGGTGAAAATTTAGCAAATTTTAAATCTGATTTTGTTTATCAATTTTTAAAAAATGTTTTGAACAACCACAGAAACGCAACTTGTTATGCAGAAAACATTACATTGTCTAATACAGCTCAAGGTCATGTAATAACCAGGCGTTGCTGGTAAAATCAATTCAGCATGAGCCAGTCATACCTTTCAAGAAACAGTGAAATCTGTTGTCTTCAACCAGTAAGACGAAATATAGTTACATTTTCTCATGGCATTTTGTAAAAAAAATAAGTGTGCTTCTCATACACTATACACCTATTCAGTTCTTGTAGCCAGTACTCTAGGGCAAAGGGACTGCTGAGACTCATTTGATAGTTGATATGCTGCAAGCTATAAATAGATATCTAGACACTGCCAGGGACTCATATTCATCTAAAGAGGAGGAATCATAGTGTCCCAAGATGCACCAAATGAGTTTGATTTCCAGTTAGGTAGACATAACATTGTTAGAGTTAGTGATGAGCCAAACACTCCCCTGTTCGGTTAGCACCAGAACACATCGAACAGGGGAAATGTTCTAGCGAACATGCAAACTCCATTAAAGTCTATGGGACACGAACATGAAAAATCAAAAGTCCTCATTTTAAAGGCTTAAATGCAAGTTATTGGCCCAAAAAAGTGTATGGGGACCTGGTTACAGCTCTGGGGGACATGAATCAATGCAAAATATTTTTTTTTAAAACAATCGTTTTTAAAGGAGCAGTGATTTTAATAATGCTTAAAGTGAAACAATACAAATGAAAAAAATATCATGCCTGGGGGTCCCCTTAATGTGCCTGTAAAGTGGCGCATTTGTGCAATGTATGTAGCCTGCTGCAGCAATACTTACATTTCTAAAGGAAA
The DNA here is from genome assembly GCF_965119305.1 of Pelophylax lessonae. Taxonomy (NCBI): domain Eukaryota; kingdom Metazoa; phylum Chordata; class Amphibia; order Anura; family Ranidae; genus Pelophylax; species Pelophylax lessonae. The sequence goes on along the minus strand of NC_138776.1, from coordinate 173,081,639 downwards.
AAATGTAATTTAAACTTGCTCGCAGTTGTAATGTATTGTTGGTTCCCGGCAATACAGATAAAAAAATGAAAAAAAAAAAACGGCCACGGCCACGCCAACATAAAATAAAAATGCCGTGGGGTACCCCCTAAAATCCATACCAGACCCTTATCTGAGCACACAGCCTGGCTGGATAGGATGGGGGTGGGGACAAGTGAGAGCCCCCCCCTCCTGAACCATACCAGGCCACATGCCCTCAACATGGGGGGGTGGGTGCTTTGGGGCAGGGGGGCTCTGCCCCCCCCCCCACCCCAAAGCACCTTGCCCCCATGTTGATGGGGACAGGGGTCTCTTCCCAAAAACCATGGACTGTGGTTGTGGGGGTCTGTGGAGGGAGGCTTAGCGGAATCTGGAAGCCCCCAGATTCTGCCCCCCCTATGTGAATGGATATCGGATAGGCCTCCCGCGCGTAATGAGCTGTTTGAGTTTGTCAGCTCTTTTATAGGGATCTGATGTCACGAGCGCCCCATAATGCACTGCTCAGGTGCAGTGAATAAATTACTGACGTCATGTCAGAAGGGGCGGGACACCACACTGCACTCTGATCTCAACAAACTGTAAAAAGCAAAAACCTCTCTCCCTGCAAGCAATGTATTATTAACTATACTACACTGCACTATCTGTTAAACTCACTACACTCTTCCTGAAGGAATTCCACTTATAAATCACCTGCTGACCAAGGGATTCAAACCCACAACCTCTCAATTGCAAGCCTGGTATTCTACCACCTACGCCACTGTCAAGCCTGCTTAGCTGAACACATTCTCCCTGCCTAACTAACTAACCTCTATCTCGCCCTACACACCTGCGTTTGGCCAATCATGGTACAGATGATTTGATTGGCCAAAGCATGGAGGTCAGAGTCCATGCTTTGGCCAATCACATAATGCACTGCCAGTGTGCAGTGCATTATGAATGCGGAAACTCAAAGTTCCCGCCAACAAGCCCATTTGTTGAACGGGTGAACGGGCTGTGTTTGAGTTGAACTTAAGTTCAAATCGAACACAAAGCCCATCCTTATTAATGGTCATAATAACCCTGGGCCAATATCTTTTGCGTTTCAGACACTTCCATAGTAGGTGTATCAAGTTCCCCTGTGGTTGACCACATTTGCTGAAGCATGAGTCAGAGCGAAGAACTATATTACACAGAAAAATGTGGTAAAATCTTATTATAGCATTGCTGGTGATAGTACTGAGATTGGTTTGCCACTTGTGTGTACAGGAAAGCTGGAACTTAGGTCGAGATTTAAGCAAATGTCTTGCATAGATCTCAAAGTCCCTTAGAGTCATCAGCCTTTTACGCTTGATGTACACAAGCCTGCACTGGCAGCTCCTAAACTTGAGTTTAGGAGCTTTTGGCGTTTTTTTTACCAAAGCTCCTAAACTCAACTCCATAGAAGCATATGTGTCAATGTACACATGGGCTTTTAGTAGAGTTTAGGAGCTGCTATGTTTAGGTGAGCCTTAATCTTCCTCTCCTCAATGCGGAAGAATCGCGTTTAGGATAGGAACTTTTTGACCGCGGGGCACAGGAAAATGCAAAACATGGCAAAATCACTGCAAAAATGCAGCAAAATCGCAGAGTGAATTTGCCACATTTTGTGTTTTCCTACAGCCGCAATAAATGTAGGCCAGTGTACATGAATCCTTAAAGTGGTTCTGAAAACCTTCTGGGTGCAGCTCCCCACCCCCCCTCCCCCAGCTCCATCTTGTGCTTACCTAAGCCCCTTCTTTATCCAGCAATGTGCACAAGAGCAACGGCTCTCCAGGGTCTCTCTCTCCTCAATTTCTCACACAGCAGTGGGAGCCATTGTCTCACAGCCAGTGAGCCAATGAGGAGAGAGCAGGGATGGGGCCGAACCGCACTCTGTGTGACACACAGAGCATGGCTCGGTGTAATGTTCCGGTACCTTTGGTACCCTAAATTACACTTTCTACAAGTGTATGCGCCCCACCATTTATTTTTGGAAAGGTGCGCATACACCTTTAAGACTGGAGCTGTCATCACCCAGCGCCGGACTAGATGGCTATTTAAATCGCCGGTTCTCACTCACATGTGTTCGTTCAAACACCCTTACCTGGATGCTAACCTTGCTTGAAGCTTCCATGCTTGCAAGCTTACCTCGCTGACGGAACCTCGCTGCGCTGATCCCTGTATCCCGCTACTGGATCATCCGCCTCTCCTGAGCCACCCTTCGGCTGTATCGCTAATAGTGCTAAGTACCCCGCAGGGGAATTCTCTATAAACTTATACTAAGCTTACACTATCTAGCTCTGCATAGTAAAGACTGTTTATCACATCTGCATAACTAGATTGCTAGCTCTTGAGACTACTGCTACTTTTCTGCACTGGGTTGATCTCTTTTGTATGTCCACCTGCTATTCTGTCATCTGCTACCATACAACATTGCTAAACCTTCCTGCATCCATCTGCTACTGTCTCACCTTCAAGTGTCTATCACCTACCACCTCCACTCAACCTATCCCTCAACCTTCATCATTGTGTTACCACATACATAAAGTCACTCTAGGAACCAGCTTGCTAATTGTGTGTATTTACTGGCTGAAATAAGACCTTCCACACATGATGAGTCATTGAGGTTGGGAATGGTATCTCAGCATATCTCTTACATGACTACTGACGTGGAACTATTTCTGCAGCTGAAAATCCACACCATATAAGAAACGCAGGAGCGTTACACTCGGGAGCATTCTTGCTTGAGTGCCCTATAGCAAGAGACTTGCTATTAGGGCACTCGGCAGAGGGTAGGAGCCTAGAACGCCAGTGGGGGACCCAAAAAGAAGAGGATCACGGCTAAGTAGGTATGATTGTTATTTAAAAATATATATATTTTCTTTAGAATCACTTTAACAATCAAGTCAAATATAGGGGTGTCGAAGATGATAAAAGACATGCATAATATTTTGCACCATTAAAAGCCTTTTGGTGTTGATGGTATACATAGAACACCTTCTTGTCGAGGATAAATTCAGTAATTGTAATTGTAATTGTCGATTTAAAACAGTGTTTCTTATACAGATGGAATAAAGTAAGCACCGTAGCCTTCATATTCAATGTGAGTGGATCATTATGCCAGACAAGGGTGAATCAAGATTATCTAGAGACTCCAATAATTTTTTTGCCACTGTTCACACTCAGCCCATCAATTGTATGGTTGGCAAGACTAGTGGGTTTTCAACAAATTTCAGTTTTTTTTTTATAAATGTATTTATTGTTTTCAAAAAGAAAGGAACATACAAGTACATTTCATACATTAAAAACTTCAATTTCCAGTGATATAACTTCTCCCGTCCCTTATTTTCCCTCTATTGGTCCCCCCCCCCTTATCTATTACTAATAGTCTTTCTATTTTTCTCCACTCCATTTAGTGTATTCTCTCGTTGTCCTAAACCTCTGTATCGTCTTCTTCCCAATCTCTCAAGTATTCCAAAGTATTCTTATTCTCTCAACTCTTTGTACACAGTCTCCCATGGTCGGGGCCTCTTCCTTTTGCCAAAATAATGGGATTAATCCCTTTGCTGCATTCATCAGATGGGGTATTAATGTTGTTTTATATTGCCTAACGTAATTTTTAATACCGTGAAATAGGCAGTACCAGGGATCTTTCCGGGATCTCTATTTTCATGATTATTTTGATTTGGTTCAAGATTTCCTTCCAGTACTTTTTAATCTTTGGGCAGTCCCACCATAGATGCGCCATTGTGCCTACTTCTAAACAACCCCTCCAGCAGTTTTTTGATTTTTCTTTTTGATAATTATGAGCTTTATTGGGGGTAATGTACCATCTTGCAATGCATTTGTAATTCATTTCAGCTGTGTTTATATCCACTGTGGAGCTGTGTATTAATTTTACACTTTTTCCCAAGTGAAAATCTCTATTTCGTGTGCCCAGTTCCCTCTCCCATTTGTCGATAAATGGCGGGACCGCCGGTCCCATCAAGTCCACCAGGATTTTATATATATTTGATATTTTATTATCATATTTCTCAGAGGAGCAGATCCGCTCAAAAGGGAGCAAATCTTCTCCCCTTCTCAGCGGTTTTGGCAGGGAAGTCACAAAGTGCCTCAACTGGAAATACCGCCACTCATCGAGTCTCCAATCTTTCCTTTTTTGTTTTAATTCCTCATATGTGTACATTTGGTCATTGTCCATAATGTCTCTCAAACATGCATCCTCGTCTCCTATCCACTTTCCTCCCACTTTTTCTTGTCCTGGTGGAAAATAATTAGTGTCTTTTAAAGGAATTAACGGTGAATTATATTGCCATTTATTTCTTGTGTGGGTTAAATCCCAAATTTTAAGTGCTTGAGTTGTGATCGGGTGTATATTAAAATTTTAATTTCTTTGTTGTGCAGGTATCCGTATAATTTTTCCCAAGTGGGTGTGACTCATTGTGCATTCTATTTTTACCCAGTTTTTTCACTTTTTATTTTCCCCATTCCATCACACGTGAGAGAATAGTTGGATCATAATATTTTTTAAAGTCTGGTACTGCTAGGCCCCCTTGATTTTTTCCCTTGATTAATACTGCATGTTGTATTCTGGGTTTACATCTTTTCCAAAAAAAATCTAGTTATTAACCACTTTACCACTAGAGGATTTTGCTGTCTTACGTCTGAGCCACTTTTTGCGATTCGGCGCTATGTGACTTTAACTAACAACTGCGCGGTCGTACGACGCCATACCCAAACGAAATTTACGTCCTTTTTTTTCCCACAAACAGAGCTTTCTTTTGGTGGTATTTGATCATCTGTGCGATTTTTACTTTTTGCGCTATAAACAAAAAAAAGAGCGTAAATTTTGAAAAAATAACAATATTTTTCACATTTTTTTATATGAAATTCCCCCCCAAAAAATGTAAAAATCAAAATTTTTTTAAATTTTTGGCCAATTTGTTTTCTGCTACCTATGTTTGGTAAAAAAAATCACAATAAGCGTATTTTGACTGGTTTGCGCAAAAGTTATTGTGTTTACTAACTAAGGGAAAGATTTCTGTCATTTTTGGTGTTTTTTTTTTTTTAACGAGTAATGGCGGCGATCTGGGATTTTTTTTTTTTTTTGCGGGACTGCGACATTGCGGCGGACAGATCAGACCCTTGACTGACAATTTTGACACTTTTGGGGGTACCAGTGACATTACTGCAGTAATCAGTGCCATACAGTATATATGCACTGTTACTGTAAAAATTACACTGGCAGGGAAGGGGTTAATTTTATTGGAGAGGGAGGGGTTAATGTATGCCTGGTGCTTACTGACGTGTGTGGGAGGAGGTGACTGTGTGACACAAGGACAGATCCAGGGTTCAGCTATGCTGAACCCTGCAATCCGACCCTGCCTGTCACTTAGGAGATCCGCCCGCTTGTGTTTACACAAGCAGGCGGATCGCCACACTAGATCCCCGACAATCGGGGAAGAGCAGCGGAGATCGGCGCTGCTCCTCCCCTGGCCCAACTCCCGCTGTGACTGAATACAGCAGGAGCGACCCTCCGGCGGCGCGCGCGCGCCGCCGAGGAAGGGGAGTGCCAGACGATAACGAACCACTTTGCCGCAGTAGTGCTCGAGTGAGCAGACGGCAAGTAGTTAAAGATTTCAAAGTTCTGAAATAAGTCTGAGGGATTGAAATAGGTAACATTTGAAATTTATAGGTTATTTTTGGTAGAATTGCCATTTTTATTATATTTATTCTCCCTATCCATGATAGCGGCCTATGTGATATCCTGTTAAGCTCTTTTTTTTATTTCATTTAATAGCGGAATATCATTTTCTTTATACAGTCCTTTGAATTTTTTTTGCTAGAATGATTCCTAAATATTTTAATCCTAGTTTTTTCCAGGTAAAGGGGAATTCCAATTTTAGTTTTTCTTCTTCTTGTTTTTTTACATTGATATTTAATATCTCTGACTTAGTAGGGTTAATTTTTAGGTTAGATAGTTTTCCGTATTTTTTTCAAGCTTTCTAATACATTTGGTAGGGTTATCCTCGGTCTGGTGATGTACAGTAACAGATCATCTGCAAATGCGGCAATCTTATGCTCCACATCTCCCACCTCTATTCCTTTCACATCTGGGTTCCCCCTAATTGTCGCTAATAAGGGTTCTAATGAAAGTACAAACAGTAACGGGGACAACGGGCATCCCTGCCTTGTTCCGTTAGACATCCCAAATGGCTCAGAGTGGGCCCCATTGACTTTCACCCTGGCAGTGGGCTGGCCATAGAGTGTTTTTATCCATGCCATCATTTTTCTTCCAATTCCCAGTTCCTCCAGGGTTCCCATGATAAAATCCCAGCTGACCCTATCGCATGCTTTCTCAGCATCTATCGACAGAATCAGCCCTTGGGATCCACTCCTAGCCAACTGCCGCATCAACAGAATTGTTCTTACACCGTTATCACGGCCCTGTCTCCCAGGTATAAATCCTGTTTGGTCTCTATGGACCCATTCTTCCATCAAGTTTTTCATTCTAGTTGCCAACACTTTTGCGAAGAGTTTCGTATCGATATTTAAAAGCGAGATGGGTCTATAGCTCGAACATACGGTCGCGTCTTTCCCTTCTTTCAGGATTATCGTAATTGATGCTAAGAGGGCGTCCTTACTCATCCCGTATTCTTGCCCTAAGCCATTAAAGTAATCTTTTAATTTGGGTATTAACAAGTCCTTATGTCTTTTATAATAGCTTACCGTTAACCCATCTGATCCAGGACTCTTCCCCAAGGGTGTAGTTTTAAGGGTTATACTTATCTCTTCTTCTGTGATTTGGGCTTCTAGTTGATCTATTTTATCTTGTTGTATTTTAGGTAATTTCGCCTCTTTCAGATATTGTTTAATTTTTTCCATTTTAGTTGGGTCCCTCTGTTCTCCTGTTTCTTTGATATTATAAAGTTTCCCGTAGTACTCCTGAAATACTTTTGTTATATCGGCCGTTGAGTATACCGTTCCCCCCTTAGTATCTTTCATTTTCTCTATATAATGTATCGCTTTCTTTTTTTTAATAATTTTCGCAAGTTTCTTCCCGATCTTATTATTCCCTTGATAGTTTTCTTTAGTTACTTTTTCCTGTCTGATTTCTTGTTCTATTAATTCTTTTAGTTCTTCTCTTTTTATGACTAACTGGTGTTGGGTCTTAACCGACTGGATATTTTTATGGCTTTGTTCTAACTCGTAAATCTCTTTTATCAGTTTTTCTTTATGTTCTAATCTCTCTTTTTGATCCTTTAGAAATGAATATCCCCCTCATGTATGCTTTTTGCGCCTCCCAGAGTATATTTTTTGAAGTTTCTTCATTTTCGTTAATATGGAAATATAATTCTAATTCTTTTCTAATTTCTTCTCCCCATCTTTTTCCCCTGAGCAGTTCCTCATTTAATCTCCAGGTATTTGTTCTAGATGATCCCCCTATTATTTTCAGCTTTATCTTAACAGGTGCATGATCCGACCAGGTTTTAATCCCTATTTTAGCCTCTGTCACTAATTCTACCCCTCTTTGATCTATCATGATATAATCGATCCTCGAGTATATTTTATGTACAGAGGAGTAGAACGTATAGTCTCGTTCTTTCGGGTGAAGCACCCTCCAAATGTCCAGTAATTGGCATTGGAATAGCTTCTTTTAAATCATTTTAAGATGTGTTGCTCTACTCCTCTGTACAGCCGACGTACAGTCAATTTCTGGATCAAGACAAAAATTTAAATCTCCCGCTTATATCACTCTCCCTTTTCTAAATTCTATTAGCTTATCTAAAATTTTCCCTAGGTATCCCATAGATTTGTCATTAGGGCAATACACGTTTACCAGAGTCACATCCTTGGCATGAAGTTTCCCTTTCAAGAAAAGGAATCTTCCCTCGTGATCTACCATCCTTTCCTCTAATACAAAATGAATTGTAATTTGCTCTTCCCATCAGACTTATCTCGAATAGTCTCAAGTAACAATGGAGTGGATACTCTGGGTTGTAGTTCACCCTTCCCTTCCCTGCCCCCCCCTCTCCATCCCCTACCCCCTCCCACCCCCTCCTCCCTCCTTCCCCCTCCCCACCCATCTCATGCCAATTCCTTATTGCCTTTCCCCTCCTCCATCAGCCCCCCCTCCCTCCCGCCCTCCCCCCAAAAAACAAAACCATGGGCATCTGGTCCCTATCCCCCTGGACCTTTCTAGTCTATGTACTTCCTCCCTCCTTATATATCGACTCTCGCCCTGGGGTGGGGCTCTGACCCTGTTCGCCTAGCCCCCCAATCCTCCATCTGGAAAATCTGGGTTCAAGGTGTTACTACATCTCCAAGGATCCATCTGTACCCTATATTCCTTTCTTTACCCTTTCCTCCCGGCTCCACCCCCCAACCCGCACCTCCCTCCCCCCATATCAAAAGTTCCTTTGTCATTTTTTATTTGTTTTGGTCTTTTTCTTCATCCAAAAATGCCTCAGATCTTCTTCCTCCTCTGTTCTCTTTCCCATTATATCTGTCCATTCGGGGATCTTTGGAGCAGGTAAATTCAGACTTTCACAGAAATCTTGTAATTCTTCTGGGAAGCTCAATTTTACTGTCCTTCCCTCTTTTCTAGCTCCTAGGCATGCAGAAAATCCCCAAAAATATTGGATGTCGTGTTGTTTCATAAGATCTACCATTGGTTTCAATATCCTTTTCCTATGCAGTGTTTCCTGTGAAAGGTCTGCATAGACTTGTAGATCTGTGCCTTCAAATCTTAATTGGGGTCTACTTTTCATTTTTTCCCAGATCTGTGCACGTATTTCATATTTATGAACTCTCACAATGACATCTCTTGTAAGTTCTTTTGCTAAATTTTGCGGTTTCCTGTTTCTATGTATCCTTTCAATTTCTATTTTCTCGGTTATATCTTTTCCCTGGAGAGGGTTAAATACTGTTTCAAACATTTCTGCTAATTTTTCTTACTTCCCCAGCTCTGGGAATCCCCGCATTCTCAGTTTTTTTCTTCTATCTCTATTCTCTTGATCTTCTAGTTTATATAATATTTCTCTCTGTACCATCTGTGTTCTCCTCATTTCGTCTTCCAAGACTTTTATCTCTTTCCCAAGGCCGATCGATTTTTCTTCCACTTCTTCTACTCTTTTCAACGTGTGCCCTAATTCTCTGTGCAGGGTGATCATCTCATTTTTAATTGACTGTTCCAACTTCGCAAACATCTCCATCATTTCTAGTTTTGTGGGCAGTTGATCTTTTACTCTGCGTTCCTCTTACTTCCTGATCTCTGTCTGTGTGCTCTCATTTGAAAGATTGAGACTATTTTCTCCAGTTGCCCCTGTTGTTTTCTGATTTCGGGTTTTTTTATTTGGTTCGAGATCTTGTTTTTGTTTAGGGGCTGTTTGTCGATCCCCATTTGCATTTTCCCCTGTAACCTCAGAGGTCATGTCTTTTTTAATCGTCGCTTGGCTTGCACTTGTTTTTGCCGGTTTTCCACCCCCGTCTTTAGCAGATTTATTTTTCATTTTAGATCTCCTTTCTTTCTTATTATCTCTCACACAGCAAATATACCCAGTTTATTTTTATTTATTTTTTTCCCCGGATGTAGCTACGGTGTATTTTGCAAGTGTCTCTGTCTGCCTTCTCTGCTTTATTTCACTCCAGCTTCTGTTTTGGTTTTATATAGTAGGTAATAACAGATTATAGCAGTTTCTTTTTTTTTTCCCTTTTTAAATAATAGCCAATAGCAAATTGTTATAGGATGTGCTGTTATATCAGGTGTATGAAAGATTGCTCTCTCCTATGTGTTAGAACTATATATTCACCCCAATGCTCCTGTGGCTACGGTCCTCATGAACTTCATATACTTCCTTTATATTCCACACAGTCTCTAGGGGGTCTCAGGAAGTCTCAAAAAGTCTCTTATTACTTTACTCTTGTTAAGGTACAGAAAGTCATATCACCCAGTCCAATAAAGGCTTATACACCTCGTTTTTATGTGGCAATATATGTCATTTCAATACTATTTGCCCTTTGCAGGGGGGGGGACTCCCCTCTCACCTCTCCCGACCTCCGGGCACTCTCCCCGTCCTTCCAGGCAGCTCTGGCACTCTCTTGTCCTGTCTCCTCTCCGGTCTCATACACCTTAGCCAGCTCTCCGTTTGAGAGGGGGTGTTTTCCTGGAGGGTTCGGGTGCCTACCGCCGAGCACACACTTCCTCTTGGCGTCTTGCAGCCACAGCACTTGCTCTCCTCTCCTCCTTCCTCCTAGAGCCGGGTCTTCCGGGAGGTGCTGCGAGCAGTCAAGCTTCAGACCGAAGGCAAGACTGGAGCTGTCGGGGATCGCGCGGGAGAAGGTGGGGGGGGGGTGGTCAGGTCAGCCGACTTCAACCGAGCGGGTCCGTAAACTCATGGTCTCCTGGATGGACACTCCCTAGGAAGCAGCTCTCACCCTCTGGCCATTGTCAGGCTCCTCCCCCGCTGACAATCAATTTCTGTTCTTGATATTTAAATAAAATGTGTGTGTGTGTGTATATATATATATATATATATATATATATATATATACAGTGCCTTGCGAAAGTATTTGGCCCCCTTGAACCTTTTCGACCTTTTGCCACATTTCAGGCTTCAAACATAAAGATATAAAATTGTAATTTTTTGTGAAGAATCAACAAGTGGGACACAATCATGAAGTGGAACGAAATTTATTGGATATTTCAAACTTTGTTAACAAATAAAAAACTGAAAAATTGGGCTTGCAAAATTATTCAGCCCCTTTACTTTCAGTGCAGCAAACTCTCTCGAGAAGTTCAGTGAGGATCTCTGCATGATCCAATGTTGACCTAAATGACTAATGATGATAAATAGAATCCACCTGTGTAATCAAGTCTCCGTATAAATGCACCTGCACTGTGATAGTCTCAGAGGTCTGTTTAAAGCGCAGAGAGCATCATGAAGAACAAGGAACACACCAGGCAGGTCCGAGATATTGTTGTGGAGAAGTTTAAAGCTGGATTTGGATACAGAAAGATTTCCCAAGCTTTAAACATCCCAAGGAGCACTGTGCAAGCGATAATATTGAAATGGAAGGAGTATCAGACCACTGCAAATCTACGAAGACCTGGCCGTCCCTCTAAACTATCAGCTCATACAAGGAGAAGACTGATCAGAGATGCAGCCAAGAGGCCCATGATCACTCTGGATGAACTGCAGAGATCTACAGCTGAGGTGGGAGACTCTGTCCATAGGACAACAATCAGTCGTATACTGCACAAATCTGGCCTTTATGGAAGAGTGGCAAGAAGAAAGCCATTTCTTAAAGATATCCAAAAAAAGTGTCATTTAAAGTTTGCCACAAGCCACCTGGGAGACACACCAAACATGTGGAAGAAGGTGCTCTGGTCAGATGAAACCAAAATCAAACTTTTTGGCAACAATGCAAAACGTTATGTTTGGCGTAAAAGCAACACAGCTCATCACGCTGAACACACCATCCCCACTGTCAAACATGGTGGTGGCAGCATCATGGTTTGGGCCTGCTTTTCTTCAGCAGGGACAGGGAAGATGGTTTAAATTGATGGGAAGATGGATGGAGCCAAATAAGGACTATTCTGGAAGAAAACCTGATGGAGTCTGCAAAAGACCTGACACTGGGGCGGAGATTTGTCTTCCAACAAGACAATGATCCAAAACATAAAGCAAAATCTACAATGGAATGGTTCACAAATAAACATAACCAGGTGTTAGAATGGCCAAGTCAAAGTCCAGACCTGAATCCAATCGAGAATCTGTGGAAAGAACTGAAAACTGCTGTTCACAAACGCTCTCCATCCAACCTCACTGAGCTCGAGCTGTTTTGCAAGGAGGAATGGGCAAAAATTTCAGTCTATTGATGTGCAAAACTGATAGAGACGTACCCCAAGCGACCTACAGCTGTAATCGCAGCAAAAGGTGGCGCTACAAAGTATTAACTTAAGGGGGCTGAATAATTTTGCACGCCCAATTTTTCAGTTTTTTTTTTCGTTAAAAAAGTTTGAAATATCCAATAAATTTCGTTCCACTTCATGATTGTGTCCCACTTGTTGTTGATTCTTCACAAAAAATTACAGTTTTAAATCTTTAGGTTTGAAGCCTGAAATGTGGCAAAAGGTCGCAAAGTTCAAGGGGGCGGAATACTTTCGCAAGGCACTGTGTGTATGTATATATACTGTATATATATATATATATAAAATACTGTGCTGTTATTTCTTAAAGATAGTAGCTGCTAGCACCACAGAGGATCAATATTTGTGCAAAGGGATATATAGAACGTGCTGTGCTACTGTACAATAGCATGAATAAAAGTAATAAACCCGTACATAATAAGAAAAAAAACTTCCAATTCATTAATATAAATTAAAGTGCATAGTGCAAATATACAGTACAAAAAGCAATAAATAAATCAGTCAGCTTATATACTGTGGCTAGTGGCTATCCTAATGCTGGCCATACACTAGCCGAAAAATCATTCAAACTCATTTTCGAAAAACGAAAAATCGGCCTGTGAGAGCAGACAATGGGGCCATCATGTAATGACCGAATTTCGAACGATAAATCGTTCAATGGATATAAATGAATCAGTTTTTTTTTTCAGTTTGTCACATATGCCTAGTCCAAACAGTTTGGGTGAGAAACACATTAACCTTTCAAGTTATTGTTAGTTCGGCAGTATTTTACAAACTGTTCCTTCGATTTTTTTGGCTCTGAAAAGTTAAAACCGATTTTCTGATTGTGCCCATTAACTGGACGAAAAATTAACGAATGACAGATTTTCAAATGATTTTTCGGCTAGTGTATGGCCAGCATAAGTGGTAAGATACATGTTTTAATATAACAAGATTAAAAATGCCAAATGTGGACAACTAGCACAACTAGATACAACTTCCACATGAGATGTTCCAAAAGGATGGTCTCCAGGGGCAACAACTTAACTGAGGCTGTGAGGAAAGCTGACTGGAGGCTGACTTGTTCCTGTTCTGTAACAAAGAAGGAAAAGTGGAAGGGACTGTAGCGGTGGAGATGTTTGCCCTAGGAGACCATCCTTTTGTAATGTCTAGTGTGGAAGTTGTATTGGAACATCTCTGCACTGGTTATTAAACACTGGCTTATTTGATCCAGCTTTGCTTGGTCCACTTGCTTTGGTAGGCATCTTTTACCCCCTACGGTGGTGGATATCTTTCACAGTGGTGACCCCTCCAATTAACCAATGGTCATTTGTCCGAATTCATCTGGATCTCACCATGATTGAACATTGGCATATTCAATTTTGCACGTCACTTTGTTATATTTCAACATGTGTCTTACCGCTTAGGATCAACACAGTATATAAGCTGACCATTTTCTTTATCACTTTTTGTACTGTATATTTGCACTATGCACTTTAATTTATGTTAATTAATTGGAAGTTTTGTTATCCTTATTATGTAAGGGTTTACTACTATTATTAATGCTATTGTACAGTAGCGTGTTCTATATATTCAAATAAAATGAGATTTGCTAAAAAAAACTGTAGTTATGAGAAGGGTATCCTAGAAACAGTGCACATTATTGCCCTACATTCCTTTGTATGAATTGCAATTTTGTTTGGAAGATTGCAAAGAATGTAAACATGTTTTATAGGACCCGGAAATGTAATCTTAAATTAAATAAAATGTTTTTGCCACTAGATTTAGCAAAGACAGGAATATTAAGCTTTGTTTGCCAACCATGATTGCCTCTTTCCTGAATGTGATTTACTTCTAGCTTGAAATCATGTCTAATCTTACAGATAGCAAGGTATCCATAGGAGAATAATTTCCAAGAAATGGTTCCCAAGTGTTCCTTACTCCACTTTTAATGTGGCAGTGAGTAAAGCGAGATAAGGTCATGCTGTTTTTCTGTTGTACTGCCAGGCTTTTTCTAATCTAGCTAATGTGGTGCATTGTGACCTTGTAATGCACTGTTGGGTCTATTCACAGCTTGGGATTGTTATCTAGACAGTCTGTCTGAAGTATATGACCTAACACATGGCATTGAGCTTTCTTCTATGCTTAAAATAATGAGTATTTACATTCAATGCTTTCTCAAAACTATAAAACAGGGCACAGCGCCTACACTACGGACACCATATATTTCAAAGCTTGTCTGGCATTCTCTATATTTAACTATTCCATAGCAAACATTTCTTCTGACCTAGGACAAAGTGCTATTACTACTGCTAGCAAAACGTTTAAAAAATTGTTAAACTGCACCAGTATGAACTATTGGTCTTAAGGCCTGAAGTTCTCTTAGTGCTTTTAGGCACTTTGTGCTTGTTAAAATCAGGCAATGGCCTTTCAGTCCATTTTTTAGAATGTAATTTAGATTTAGTAATTGGACAATTATGACAATGTTTTTTAAAAGTACTATTGTCAATCTTAATGGCCAACAAAAAGTGTCTATTCCTAAGGTAGCATGTCAGCTGAAACAGCCAATGTTCAGGATGAATTGGCTTACATTGTTCTACGTAGATGGGGTTTTTTTTTTTTTTTTTCTTGTCCAGCCAGATTCCTCCATCCACACAAATGGAATAGTTGGAGGAGTCCCCCTCTCTGGGACATTGTATTCTGACAGAAGGATTTTCCGCTGTCAGAATTTTCTGGTCCGTGGCTACAGCTGCTGATTGACACATTTTCAAGCATGTCAATTGATCGACTTCTGTTGAGCAGGGACAGGCACACACTGATTAAAATTCAGATGGTCCCTGCTGAACTTTACCAAATTTTGATTCATCTATGACCAGCTTAAGACCGAATACAAAAATTTTATGACAAAGTGGAACTCCTTTATCAAAATGTCTGAAAGAAAAATGTAGTGCTTTTATAGGACAATACAAATTGGTCTCAGTTTAAACTTTGATAAACAATGCTCAGTTTATACTCATAGATTGCTGTCAGATTAATCGACGTTAAATCAAAAATCCAGACACTTTTTTTTACACTGTAGTGTAAATGGAAGTAAAGTCTCAACAGATGTATGCCACTTTACATATGGCTGTGCTTTCTGTAATTTTTAACTTTTCATTGAGGCTGGACAGTATAGCTCTTTTAATTCTTACAGCCTGCTGTGGCTCTCATGCGCAGAAGCCAAAATTAGTTTTTTTGGTTCTCCTGTCTCCTTGCCTTTCACAAAACACTTTGGGAGAGATTTACTAAAACTGGAGCACTTCAAATCTGGTGCACCTGTGCATATTAGCCAATCAGCTTCTAACTTCAGCTTGTTCAAGTTAAGCTTTGGCAATAAAACCTGGAAGCTAATTTGTTTCTATGCAAAGCTGCACCAGATTTTGCACTCTCCTGTTTTAGTAAATCTCCCACTTTGTATTCTGTGAACCATTCATGGAATACAAAGCATTCTGTGAATGAGCAAGGGAAGAGAGGGGTGGACAAGCAACACAGTGGTTTCTGTGTACAACAGCTATATCTTTCATAACTGCAGTGTGCTGAAAGTAAAGTGAGAACTATACTACCTGGCCTCAATGGAAGTGAGAACATTGCACAATGTCCAGTCATATTTAGTGGTATACACCTCATAAGACTTAACTTATATTATTACAGCAAATAAAAAAAAACTGGCCAGGGTTCTAATTTTATAATTTATTCTGTGGAATTGCTTCTTTTCTTATCCCATCATCTCTTTCCTCCTTAACTTTAATTTATTATATTTTATGGGCTCATGGCTGAGCCCAGAGCCCAAAGAAGATGTTTGGATTTGAAGCCCCCCAATCCACCAGTCTAGAGTAGGTAGCAGCCTTTTACTGAAGGTGCAGGTGTGTGGTAAACAGTGGGGTGGGTGCCTGAATATGTCATACAAATCTATTTGTATTATTAATTACAGAAATCTGAGCCACCAGACCACTATTCAGTGCAGGTGCTATCATTAGTGTATGTAAAACCGAAACAATAAAAGTGACAGCATTGCTCTATATTTACTTTATGCAGGCAAAAATTACAAAACATGTGAACAAATATATCCCCAACTCATCACTAAATGTACTGAAATTCCTAAAAAGCTTAAATAACAATTTCTTCTGTGCAAAAAATCTTATGTGCCAAAAATTAATTCATATAAAGTGTCCTGTGCTTCAAAGAAATATAAAAATATACATAAATGATCACATTAATAATAAATGATCTCATGTATG
This sequence comes from Pelophylax lessonae, assembly GCF_965119305.1. NCBI lineage: Eukaryota > Metazoa > Chordata > Amphibia > Anura > Ranidae > Pelophylax > Pelophylax lessonae. The sequence continues at coordinate 173,065,436 of NC_138776.1, read as the reverse complement.
ATGCAATAATGTGCAATACATCCACTGATGTTTAAAAAGTGTCCCATGCTTCAAACTTAGAACGCATAAAGTTATTACTCATTGACCTCTGTTACTGGTAAAAAAAAAAAAAGGGCGGGTTAAATCATTTTTTCAATTACTAAGACAAGTTGAGAATGTAAAAAACAAACACATGTCTGCATTAATGGGACCAGCTAACAATTCTGGGGCAGCAAAGCATCCCTTCATCTGAGGTTTCCAGTGTAGTTGCCACTAAAGGCAGGTAAATGACACACCAATGCCCATATTCCTTTACTTCCTCCTTGGGGACTTTGAAGTTACAGAAAACAAAGAAATGTGCTAACTTTAAAGCCTGGTTGGTGTTTTGAAGGGTAAAGTAGGGGAGAAAATTTTTGTTGTGTGTTGTATTCAGAGTCTGTGAAAGTATGTGTTTTTTTTTTTAACCTCCAATCATTTAGGCATATTGTTAACGTGGTAATGTAGATTTAAACCATATCTGGGTGACATTTAACTTGCCAGAGCACTATGCATGATGTTTCTTTTTGCTTATGCCATGATTTTTCTTTATAAAAAGGGTTTCACCATTTTATCATCCTTTTTGAATTTCAGTCAGGCTAGTCTCCTCAAGCCTCATTTATTCACTTCTGTTTAACCACTTTAAGACCGGAAGGATTTGCCCCATAATGTCCAGGCCCTATTTTGTGATTTGGCACTGCGTTACTTTAACGGACAATTGCGCGGTTGTGCGACGCTGTACCCAAACAAAATTTATGTCCTTTTTTCCCCACAAATAGAGCTTTCTTTTGGTGGTATTTGATCACCTGTGCAATTTTTTATTTTTTGCGCTATAAACAAAAAAATTGACAATTTTGAAAAAAAAAAATATATATTTTTCACATATGACATATTTTTCACATATGCCGCTATATGACATTCTCAAAAAAAAATTTAAAAATCAAAATTTTTTAACATCTTAGGCCAATTTGTTTTCTGCTACATATTTTTGTTAAAAAAATTGCAATAAGCGTATTTTGATTGGTTTGCGTAAAAGTTATCGCGTCTACTAACTACGTGAAAGATTTATGTCATTTTTATTGTTTTTTTTTTTACTAGTAATGGCGGCAATCTGCGATTTTTTTTTTTGCGGGACTGCGACATTGTGGCGGAAAGATCGGACCCCTGACTGACATTTTTGACACTTTTAGGGGGACCAGTGCTATTACTACAGTAATCAGTGCTAAAAATATGCACTTTTACTGTAACAATGACACTGGCAGGAAGGGGTTAACACTATGGGTGACCAAGGGATTAAATGCGAGCCTAGGGGAGTGATTCTAACTGGGGGGGGGGGGGGGCGTGGCTTCCTAAATGACCATGGAGACATGTGATCCTATATAGAATGATGCGCATGCTCGCCCCCTAGCCTCCTAAGAGGGAGCGAAGTAGACCTATGTCGCTTTGCCCAGGAGTGGCTGCCTGCCGCAGTCAATCTATGGTAGGCGGTCGTTAAGTGGTTAAATGCACTCACACTAGGGTTGGCTGCACATCATTGCTCTGGACCAGTTTACTGATGATGACAACAGGGAATCAGGCCTGTGCAATGTGTGTCTGAATGGCCTCTTGAAGTCTTCACCAAGGGAGCATGTGACAAGTGACAACACAAGAGCACAACTAGGAGGCAGCTGTCACCCCATAATAAGTGCCTAAACAAAGAACCTTTTTGGCAGGATCAACAGGGTTTCTTTTAATTTATGCTACAAATTTAGAAAGGTTGAAAACACTTTTGAAAGTACATTAGTGTCCGGGAAACCCCAAAACTGATGGGTTTCAGTAACATTTTGACTGCTGAAGCCAGATTGAAAAGTAGATGTATTTATTATACAAGCATGTAGTTAGACCTAAATGCAGGGAGAGCATGATGAATAGTGTTGGATCCAAAAGTATTGCTCAAATTGTCTAAGAGATCTAGCATAATTTAAAATTTCTATAATCGGTGGGACCTATCTATCTGATCTTTCTTTTGATGTTCCACCTGTGTCTCTGGTAAAACTCATTGAGATGCGAATTGTTGTTCACATTGGCTTGTTACCTCCAGTAGTTCTTTGAGCTACCTTCCTAGCTGGAGTTGTAAATGGCATTCTAACACCCGCAATACAACTGTTACACAATATGACTTTTAACAAAGTATGCATCCAATATATCTGCCTAATCAGAAATAAATGTTTGATAATCAGAAATAAATGTTTGATAAATAAACGGCTATTCCATTTTCCCTCTCATTAGAGTGTTAGCTAATGGAGACCGGCAGATCCATGTCTAATTGGATACACAGAGCTGCAGCTCGGCTTGGGTGCCCCCATAGCAAGTTACTTGCTGTGGGGGCACTTAACAGGAGGGAGAGGCCAGGAGCTCCAGCCAGGGACCAGAGAAGGGGAGGATCTGGGATGCTCTGTGCAAAACCAACTGCACAGAGGAGGTAAGTATGACATGTTTGTTATTTTATTAGAAAAAAAAATGAGACTTTGCAATCACTTTAAAACTATATGATTTTTCTGATTGGATTTACTGTACTGTATGTATTACTGTATACTGTTTACTGTACTGTAATAGATTTCGAGACATGAGAAAAGACTATAATAGTTTGTTATTTTATATACATATAAAATGTTACTTACCCCCATGATCTTAGTGTTGCAGCGAGCACAAGTTGGGGCAAAGAACTGCTCATAGCACCGTTCACAGTAAACACCCTTCTGTTCCTCAACAAAACTCACATCAGCCAGGGATGACTTGCAGTGGGCACAATTAAACTCCTCTGGATGCCATGATCGTCCCATTGCCACTAAGAAAGGTCCTCTATATAATCATCCGAAAATAAAAATCAGTATAGTTGTTAGTGTAGGACCAAAAATGTTAAAGAAAATCCATCTATCTAACAATGATTGAACATTTAGATATAACGAACATGACCATCAACTTAAAAACAAAATTCCTCTAATACACAACTACTTACAGTATATTTCTATAGAAAGGGGTACTAATCCTTCCCCAGTTGAGTTTTACTGCCATCTGGAGTAGTGTTAATAGTTTCACCAGACAAAGAAGTAAGGGGAAATTTCCAACAGCAACACTACAAAATGCTTTTTTTTTTAAAAGAGAGGCTAAAAACCCTGACATCTTTTTTTGCTGTCTTTATATCTGTTGCAGATTTTTCCTTGCTTCCTGTCCTTTAAAACCATTGTCACTGGGTAGTAAATGACAGGAAATCTTTGACAACCTATTTGGTCCCGTCTGTCATTGCACTAATGCTTGTTAATGTGCATTGCGTTAGGGTAGGCCATTCTTTTTTATTATTCTGCCAATACAAAGGAATGGACTAAAAAACTGAAACACAACATTTTTTTGTGATGCAGAACACAATGCACATAAGTGCACTGTGGTGACCTGCAGCACACGTGTATCAGATCTGTGTTGCCTTAGTACATTGGGGTGCTATTCAGAATGAATAACACTTCATGGCACAGATGTGTTTTAGTACAGTGGTCCTCAACCCTGGTCTACAGGGTCCACTAACAGGCCAGATTTTAAGTATTACCTTGGGGAGATGCAAACTAGAGTACTGCAATCACTGAGCAGCAAATTATATCACCTGGGATGTATTTCAGTTATCTTGAAAATCTGGCCTGTTAGTGGGCCCTGTAGGCCAGGGTTGAGGACCACTGTTTTAGTACAGGGAGATCCCCAGGTAAGCAGTTTAAAATTACATGGGTTCTAAACTTTTCTCACTCTATCCAAAACTAAGTCAGAATTCACACTTGAGTTGAATGTCTTTGGTTGTCGCAGACTTTTTTTTTCTTCTTTTTGGTGTTTGTATGGATGTTTTTGCAGGACTCTGAGACTCAAGCTTTTTAAAATATTTATAACCATTTGACAGCTAGTTACTAGGGAAAAGTGCGATGTGTACATTTTTGCACATTTTAGTGTTTGCATGTTTTTCAGGCAATCCTATTGAATTTGGTTGGGGCCAAAAGGCTGTACACTTATAGTTCAAAAGAAGCTGATGTGCCGCTTGAAATTTGTAGCTCAAAAAAGTACAACACAGGCACAATTTAAAACCATGGGATTTTGGAAGCTGAGCAAATTTGGAGTTTTGAGCTGCAAAACACTCAGGTGTGAATGGGGCCTTAAACGAAAAAAAGTTCTGGCTATACAAACACTTATTATGAAACTGTTCTTGCTTACTACTAGGAAGATTTAAGTGGTTCTCCTATCTCTCCCTCCTCACAAGGCACAATGATAGCCATTGGCTCCTGCTGTTGTCAATCAACCAGGGTGCGAGGGCTGTGCTTATCCTCACTGTCTTTGTCTATGGACACAGGCAGTGCGGCTCAGGATTGAGCAAGCGGGTGTGCTACCATAGGAAGCAGCTTCCTATGGTGGCACACCGAGAAGAGGAGGAACTAGGAGCACTGGTGGGGGGGACCCTAGAAGAGGAGCATAAGAGCTGCTTTGTGCAAAACCATTGCACATAGCAGATGAGTATAACATATATTATTAATAAAAACCTTTACAATCACTTTAGGGTGTCTAAATAATGCTGTAATCAGTTGTGGACATCTGAATTGAAATATTACTTTTTACAAGTATCCATAGTTAAAAAAGTATCAATAGTTAAAAAAATATGGCAGATCATTTAGTACACCTAAAAGTAAAAGAAAAGAAATCATCAGCTTGCCTAGCTTATGTTAAATGTATAAACATGATGTCTCTGGCATTATCCTATATTCTACTATTCCTTCTTTCACACACTACATCTACAACAATGTGCTTACATATGTCTGGAATTCTTGCATGTTCTTCCTTCCTGGACATTTTTGCATGCTACGTTCTTTGTCTGCTACATGTAGACTTTAAGCCCTCCATATTAGTGTGTACCACCAGTTATTTAGTAAAGCAAAACTGTCCAATGTGTAAAGTGTACTTAAAATAGTGAAAAGCAGTAGTATGGTATAGGATGGCCATACCACTGCTGTTTAAAAAATAAAAAAATCAATGTGATTTACAAATGCACATTGTGCTCCGCTAGCCTCAGGACTCTGGAACTAGTACAATACACCTGGATGGCTCTCTATGATGCAATAAAGGAGAATTTTGGGGTTGGTAAAAAAACAAACATACATACTCACTATGCTGCAACCTCCATGTGACATTGCAAGCAGTCCCATGCCAGCTTAGATCAAGAGCTGAGCAATCAATTGACTTATGAACAGTGCTCCACCTGCTCGCAAAAGAGAACAGTGACTGTCAGTAGCTGTACTCTATACTGCTCCTCCAGTGCTCACTGGAGTGGTGGGGACAGTATGGCAACGGCTGGCTCTCAGCTACACCCTGAAAGATGGAGCCAATTATCAATCTGGCAGGGTGGATCCCGACAATATTGTTTTGATGCTTTCTCAACTTGATGCTGTTGTGCTCCATTAGGTGATAGCGGGCATTAGACAGTATCAGCTGACTCTGGTTTACAGCAGAACATTGGTAAATATACTCCAATTACCCAAAAGATAAGCATAACCCAAAAAGGTTCGGCCATACTTCTCTTTTAAGCAACGGGATCTTCGTAGGGCATCATAGGTTACATACCACAGCCCGCAGTTTATGGGCCGTATAATGTGTTGAGATCATACTGCTGCTTTTCTAAATGGACACTTAGTGCCGGTTCACACTGGTGCGATACGGAAACCCTGCGAATCCACTGCGGGTTCCCGCATCGCACCTGACCCGCAGGCAGTTCACACTGCCATATGGAAACTGCTGGGAGTGTCAATACAAAGTTAATGACACCCCCAGATTAGATTGCATATCGCAGTGCGAACTATAAATTCGGACAGGAATTGGATCGCATAGATGTGAACACTTATGGAATCCGATTCTGGTGCAGACCAAAAAAGGGTCCTGCACAACTTTGGTCCGAATGCGATGCAAATTCAGCCATACAATCTATATGGCTGAATTTGCATTGCACAGACATCGCATGTGATTTGCAGAGCAGTGTGGTACGAATCACATGCGATGTCTGACACTTACTTTCCTCACTTAAACTTAAGCAGTTCAGAATCATGGAAAATGACCAGAAGACAAATGGTAAACATGGCTCTGATTTCATCATTTATTGGTGCTGTACATACCTAATAATACTGTTGCATTGTCCACATAGAGGGGTCCTGCTGCTTGCTGGGAATCTCTCAGCGCGCTGGATAAGCCCCCGAGGTGCTTGTGAGGGGGGATGGCTCATGGGCTGAGGTGTATAGCTGTGAGTGGTGATTGGAGCCGGTGGTGGTGGTGCTGCTTTGGGCAGAATGTGCTTAGTAACGGTAGTTGTAGATTTGCCTGGTGCAAATTTTTGAGAGAAACTGTCATCAGTCACCCATGGAGGGCGACTTGTTGGCTCTTGCGTGGGCGCTGGGTAACCAGCTGCTGGAGAGGGAGTATAGCTTGGGGCAGGACCTGCAAAAATAAGAGAGCATAGTCTGTCATAAAAAGGAACATACACATATCCATATTTAAACACAATGCAGTATCGGAGTTAGCCATATGAGTACCAAAATGCTGTTACTGTAACATGAATAGGAACTATGTATTTTAGTGTGTGCATATTCATAGGGGAAGGGTCTTTGAACATTCTAACTTTATTGCTACTCCTAGTGCAGGTGGCAGGTTCTCTTGAAGGAGACATAAGGGGTCTATTAGACCCCTTATGTGACTTCTGCACTCTGTTGAGGCTAATCAACTAATCAAGTTGAGTGACAGCAGTGGGAGCCAATGGGGTGGACTTACTAAAGGCAAATAGACAGGAAAAATCACAAGTTCCCATTTTGAAGGCTTATATGCAAGTAATTGGCCATAAAAGGGGTATGGGGGTCGGGGTACTACCCTAGGGGACATAGATCGATAAAAAAAAAAAAAAATTGTAAAAATGATCATGTCAGGGCCAAGATTCAAAACCCAGGTCCTCGGTTGCTTCTGGCGGTGCTTCTTCTTGCTGAGCTATCCAGCAACTGATACCTATGATTTCTTGATCTGTGTGGTGATCAAGACCTTGTCCAGTTTCCTGTCTAGTTCCTTGCCCAGCCTCTGAACTCTGAACCTTTGGCCACTCCTTTGAAATTCCTATTTAAACCTGATCTAGGAACTTCCTGATGCCAGATTGATCCTCCCAAATCTTCTACTTGTGTATCGACCTCCAGCTACTTTCCAGGACTACGCCTCTGCCTGCTGCCATGATGCTCTTCATTGCTTGTGTACCGATCTTCGGCTATGACTGTAACTACTCTTCTGCTTGCTCCCTCACTCTGGCTGATCTCTTGTGTACCAGACCCTGCTTGTCGACCATGGTTGTGCTGCTGCTTTCTGCGACTTGACTCTGAGCCTGATCCAGTAATCGTGGCAGATCGTTTTCTCAGGAGCAGTGATTTCAATTATGCTTAAAGTGCAACAATAAAAATGAAAAAATCCTTTAAATATAGTGCCGGGGGGGTCCCCTTAATGAGCCTGTAAAGTGGCCCATCTGTAGCATGTAAAGATCCTGCTACAGCAAAAATTACATTTCTAAAGAAAAAAAAGTCAAATCCCATTTAAAATGACTCGCGGTTACAAAATGACCCCCGGCTAATAGAAACATTTAAAGCAAAAAAAACAGCATGGGGTCTCCTCCCCAGTCCATACCAGGCCCTTTGGACGCCAATAATTAAAAAAAAAAAAGCGGTGTGGGGCCCACACAATATCCATACCAGACCCCTATCCGAGCATGCTGCCTGGCAAGTCAGGAAAGGGGAGGGGATGAGGGAGCGCCCCCCCCACCTCCTGAACCATACCAGGCCACATGTCTTCAACATGGGGGTGCTCTGGGGCAGAAAGTCTCTGCCCACACCTGGGCTGTGGTTGTCAGGGTCTGCGGATGAGGGGGCTTATCAGAATCTGGAAGCCCCCTTCAAAAGGGGGGCCCCCAGATCCTGCCCCCCCTTATGTGAATGGATATCAGATACATCGTACACCTGCACATTCACAAAAAAGTGTACAAAAAAAATAAAACACAGGAGACAGTTTTTGACAAATTCTTTATTCAAAAATAAAAAAAATTGTGTCCCCAGATGTAAATCCATCATCAATAATGCCGCCTCTGAAAAAAAAAAGCGCTGCTCTCGAACGCCTACTGCAATCTGCCTATTCGCGATTTGACAGTTCTTATATAGGGAATGGGCAGGCCCACACCAGTGATGTCACCTGGTGGCCGTGCCCCTCGTGACATCACCGACCCAGCATGCACCAGTCTGTGATGTAACGAGGGGGCGGGACCACCTGGTGACATCACCGGTGTGGCCCTGCCCATTCCTTATATAAAAACTGTCAAATCGCAAACAGGCAGACCAAAGGAAGCATTCAACAATAGCGGAGCTATGTTTTTTCTTTTTTTCGGGTCGATGGGTACGGTGATTAGCGTGATTGGTGATGGATCTACATCGGGGGACACAATTTTTTATTTTTATTTTTGAATAAAAGACTTGTCTCGTGTGTTCATTTTTTTTGTACACTTTTTTGGTGAATGGGTAGACGATACCCATTCACATGGAGGGAGGGGATAAAGGGGGCTTCCAGATTTCTGATAAGCCCCCCTTCTGCAGACCCCAACAACCAAAGCCCAGGGTTGTCAGGAAGAGGCCCTTGCCCCCATCAACATGGGGACAAGGTGCTCTGGGGTGGGGGGGCAGAGCATCCCCACCCATGTTTAGGGCATGTGGCCTGGAATGGTTTGGGGGGCGCTCGCTCATCCCCCCTTTTCCTGACCTGTCAGGCTGCATGCCTGGATAAGGAGCTGGCGTGGATTTTAGGGGAGACCCCACGCCATTTAAAAAAAAATAATAATAATAACAATAATAGCCGGGAGTCGGTAATTGTAACTGCGAGTCATTGTAAGGGGAATTTTTACTCCTTTTTTTTCTTTAGAAATGTCATTCTTGCTGTAGCATGTTTAATGCATGCTGCGGATGCGCCATTTCACAGGCACATAAGGGGGACCCCCCCCCCCGGCACTATATTTAAAGGAATTTTTTTTTTCTTAACCAGCACTTTTTTTCTTTTCAGTTGACAGCGGAGAAACCCATTGACAGCTTATGACTCATCGGTTGTTAAGGACGCTGCAGCCAGCTTCCCGGACCTACTCCTTAACAATCAACTTATACTGCTCCCTGATTGGGCAAAGCTCGCCCCTGCAAATTCGGGTGTTCCGCGAACGGCTGAGCAGGCAAATGTTTGGCCTGAACCCATGCTCGGGCCGAACCATTCGCCCATCCCTAGTTACATTTTTGTTGTGAAGACAACCATAAAGTATCAGTTCACTCCACTTTGGCTTTGCAATGGCTACATGTTGCACCTGAAAATGTTGGTGAAAAGGTTCTTCTGTTGGAACTTTTGAAGGTGATAGTAGCCAGTGTCGGGATTCAAACCCGTGACCAGCCACATCCCAGGCGGTAGCCCTGCTTACTAGGCTACCATCCTCTCTGGACATTCCTCTATGGACATTCCTCCCTGAAGCCTATTATTTCAACCTTAGTCTTGCCAAGCCTTGCTCATCACCCTTGATTCCCCACACCTGGTACTTCCCTATATAAGTCCAGCCCCTTGCACTCAAGCTTGCTGATTATTGAGCTCCTGAGCCTTGATCAAGCTTCTACCCACCTGCTGCTCTTGCGTATTACCACAAATACACTGCTGACTAGGAATTGACTACTGACTACTCTTCTGCTTTGTCCCTACCTACTGAACCGCTACCTCCATTGCCGATCCGGATTGTCTGACCACGTTTACTGCTGCCCGCCCCGACCTTTGGCTCGTCTGACTTCTCTCTGGTTATCCCTTGTCTGCTTCTCCACCTCTGGACCGAACCTGCACTGGTTGGGTGATCCTGGGGTTAGCTTGCAGCGCAGTCTATCCCTACCATCAGGGGCTCTAGTGAAAACCAGCTAGCACTTAGTTTCCACACCTCAGGTGAACCCGTGTCCTCATCAGAGTACTACCTGGTGTCCATCCGGTATCCAGCACTGCTACCACCGTAGCCTACCCGGATTGTCTAACCACGCCTCTGCCAGACTTCCTGCACCTACTACCGGCCTGCGGCCTTGCCACTGGGCTCCACTCCTACCTCCGGCCAGCAGTCCTCTGACTCAGGTGAGCCTGTAGTATTGTTACAGCCAGACAGTGCCCAAACAGAACCAATTAGCAATGGGCATTTGTGCTACTTTTATTCTCTTCTATTTGATTGTTGAAAAAAAACGCAGCCTTAGCTCTCAGGAACTTTTTTATGTACTATTATTCAGTTTTATTTTTTCTCTATCAATGTAAACATTTTAGGCTTTCTTGTATTCAACCTGAGCTTAGTAGACACACCAAGGGCTTGTTCACACTTTCTAATGCTAAGCTCTCCTATAGCGTATGGGCATTAGACTGGCGATTTACAAGCATTAATGACGAGTTCAAAATGTTCCCCAAACGCCCTATGGGCAGCTTTGAAGCATTTGATGAGCATTAAGGTATGTTAAAACCACTCCACAAGTGCCTATTTCATTACAGTTAATAAACTAATCTTAACGCCCCGCAACCGCACTGCATCTGCCTGCCAGAGCGTTTACGAAGCGTTACCATAGACTCTGCAAGAGCAGTTGCTCCAGAGCTTGGTAAATGAGCAGCAGCTCTGTTGAATCCACCATCATGTGCAAGCAAAAATAACGTTTTTTTTTTAAACTTTCCTTGCATGTGTTTGGGTATTCTTTGCAAAGTGAAGGTTTACCTTATTTATTAAGCTCTGGAGCAAGTGCACATGCAGAGTCTATTTGCCTTTAGTAAATCAACCCCAGGTAAAACAATCTTACAATTTTAGTTGAATGTGACTACGACTACTGAAAAGGTTGAAACATTTTCTGTTCCTTAGTATCCCTAAACATGATTACTTATATGGTCCTTCAATGCACCTTCTATGTTAGCCAGCACATCTGGCTAGCTCAGACCATGCCTTGGTTAGGTGCTGTTTAACATGAAGCTGTGGTAAGTTGTTATGCCAAATTCTGTATGTATTGACACTGCAGAAGTTTTAATTGTGATAGCTTCCCAGCCCCCACCTGCAGATTCTGACAGCTGGCCAGTACCCAGTCCCAAAGCCACATGCTCTGGATGTGTTCCAGCTTTCCATTGCATATGTACTGTGTATTAGTCCTCAAACTAAAGTTGCCATCCTTAATCAGCCTATGAATAGTAACATTCATAAGTTAAGGCTTGCATTACTTTAATTAGGTGTTGCTTTCATAGTATTACATTTCCTTTACAGCCAAGTGCAACCTATCGTTCTCTGTTATCCCTCCTATCTATGGCTTTTATGAAAGTGCCCACAATGTACATTAATGAAGTAACTAGAAAAGTCAGCTATGAGTTTACTTAAAATTCTTTCTTCATCAATTCTAGCCTTATTACAGCTGTATGATTTTTTTTTCGAAGCTTTTGCACATATACATGATACTGTGTATGTAAATGTTAATTCATTGTTTTGAATAGAGAAAGATGTTTTGGTTTTGGTAAGCCTATATTAAAAGGTTTAAAAAGGGGAGCTAGGAGAATATGTGCAAAGTGAGCCAACATGCCTAAATTGTAATATGAACAAAGACAAAATCCCCCACATTTGAATGGGACTTTAAAGGCTCAAATAATGTTATATCATAAAATATAGTTTTATTGTAGTATCATTTAAAAATGACAAAATTGTACATGCATAAAATATCCAACAAGGTAGAGTAAGCACAGGGTCATGCAATACAATAATCTGTATACTTCACATAAATTGTACATGCAGAGAAAAATGTCCAAACGTTTCAGAGTCATTATAGCTCCTTCTTCAGGGTGAACTCTGCAAGTAATGTAGTATAAAATCAAACATCTTAGAACATTGAAAAATGACATAGCCAAAAACAGAGAATGAACAAAATGTGCAAAGGCATTGGGGACGTACTTACAAAGTATACTTACAAAGTACTTCTCATGTGTGGAGTAAGAAGCCAATTTCATAAAAATCAGTTGAGAACCAAGCCATGGATTACTCTCCTCAAGTAGACCCCTCTCTAAAGAACAGGTAGGGAGAGAGGGAAGGTATAGAATATCCCAAAAAGGAAGCAAAAAAATGCATAAAAAGGGGTGAGGGGGAGGTCTCAGTCACTCAGCAGAACCCAGAGGGTGCACATAGGGACCACCTGGCATAAATGTTAGAACAAGAGTCACATAATAAATCTTATTCCTATCTGTGGTGGTAATTTAATCTATATGCGGCAAGGGGCTAACCCCAGGAAAAATAATCACATACCTCTAGGTATCTATTTTAACAAAAAAACGTCCAATTCATTAGTTGCTATAAGTAAATATCTCGGGTATCTCATAAGAAGTCAATGAGAAATACTAAAAGTATAGGCCTATATCAGAGTCTATTGGTCAAAAAGATGTCCCACAGTGATAAAACTTGACATTTATGCAGAGGGAGCTTGTTACAGAGTGAAAGCTAATTACAGCAGATGCCCCAAGCTTCCTCTGTATAAATGTCAAGTTTTATTTTAACTGTGGGGCATCTTTTTGATCAATAGACTCTGATATAGGCCTATACTTTTAGTATTCCTCTTAGACTTCTTATGAGATACCCATTATATTTACTGAAACCAGCTAATGAATTGGATGTTTATTTCCTTAACATAGATACCTAGAGGTATGTGATTATTTTTCCTGGGGTTAGCCCGTTGCCGCATATATATATTCAATTACCACCAAAGATAGGAATTAGGATTCATTACGTAACCCATTCTTACATTTATGCCAGTTGGTTCTTATGTGCACCCTCTTGGTTATGTTACTTGGTTAGCAACTCTGGTAGCGACTCTACCTCCCCCTCCCCACTTTTACATATTTTTGCTTCCCTTTTGGGATCTTTACCTCCCTTCTCTCCCTCCCTGTTCTTTGGAGAGGTGTATACTTGAGAAGAGTAATCATTGGTTTGGTTCTCAACTGATTTTTTAGGAAATTGGCTTCTTACTCCACACACTTTGTAAGTACATCACCAATGCCTTTGCACATTTTGTTCGTTCTCTGTTTTTGATTATGTAATTTTTCAATGTTCTAAGATGTTTGATTTTGTACCATAGATCATACTACATTCCTTGCAGAGTTCTCCCTGAGGAAGGAGCTATAATGACTCTGAAACTTGTTGGACATTTTTCTCTGCATGTACAATTTATGTGAAGTATACAGATTATTGTATTGTATGACCCTGTGCCTACTCTACCTTTTTGGATAATTTATGCATGTACAATTTTGTCATTTTTAAACAATACTACAATAAAACCATATTTTATGATATAACATTGTCTTTAAAGTCTCATACAAATGGGGTTATTTTTTCTTTGTCTATATTAAAATGTTGGTCCATCTAAAACCGATTTTGAACAGCTGTTTGCCTTTCAGGGCAGAAATATTTTTGTGCCTAAACAATACAAAGCCATTGGATAACTCAGCCAATCAATTTCTTTCAATAACTTCTGCTTTAATTTCATATTCTTGATATGTGCCTGCTGTATCAAGTACTTGTGTTAAAAAGTATACTGTTCTCTTTGTATTGCTTCCTTTTGTGTGAAATCCCTGGTGTTCCTGCCCGTCATTCTTCTTCCCCATTTAAAACTGACCACGCTAGCAAGCAAACTGTGCTGAGAACTCAGCCTGCTCTTATCCAATGACCAGACTTGTCCTGACATTCTCCTCTGCACCGTCATTTACTGGGAATACCAGTGTGCTGCTGTTTCTCCTCTCCTTGCTCTCTTAACTCCTTATATATCAAAGAACAGTGAGTATGTGATCACTTATAAAAAAGGCGGGAAAAGCTGTTTATAATGTTTGTATATCTATATACAAATGTTTGGCATTTAATTTCTATTTTAAACTGAATGGGTTGTTTTACAAGGTAAGAGTATACATATACTTTAAAGTATAACTAAAGGCAAACCTTTTTTTAAAGTTGGGGTGTAATCCTGTTTAGGCAGAGGGCCCTACGGTCAGTGTTTCAGGTCATCTGGTTTCAACCTCATTCAGATGGTAATATTTGATTTGGCTCCAAGGGGCGTCAGTACTGGATCAATAGGGTAGGGGGATCCAGACCATAGATGAAAGGAGAGCCTCATATAGTGAAGTATAGTGTAGTATAGTGAAGTATTATTTTAACAAACACTTTATTGAATAAATTAAAAGGTACTCACAAAATAACGCTGTGCGTTCCAAACACCGGAAGTGCGTCCCAAACCACAGCGGAAGTGACGCAATTACGCCTACACGTTTTTTGTCATTGCACATTTACCACTGTTATTTTGTGAGTACCTTTTAATTTATTCAATAAAGTGTTTGTTAAAATAATACTTCACTATGTGAGGCTCTCCTTTCATCTATGGTCTGGATCCCCCTACCCTATTGATCCTGTGCTTACGCCTCTTGGAGCCAAATCGAGTATTACCATCTGATTGTGTTCCTGTCCTGGAGTGATGTTGAAACCAGATGACCTGAAACACTGACGTAGGGCCCTCTGCCTATACTGGATTACACCCCAGGAGGGTACAACTTCTTCCACCCCTGTAGGGGTACAGTGTTCTGGTGAGTGCGGTCTTTACTGAGAGAGGAGCATTTCGTTTCCTCACCTGCACATCTGGAGCGGATCACCCCAAGACCTACTTAGTTCTTGGAACCAACACTGATAATCACCCGATGGACTTTTAGCCATAAGTATATTCATCACTATAGTCACTCACTACTCCAGTTTTAACTATAGTGAAGTGCACTTGGTCCCTACAGCACTAGCCACTTTATTTGATTTTCAGCTAAATTGATATTGCACCTATTATTACCAGTTGAGATCACTTTGCACTTTGGATATAAATTTATATTACCAGTGGAGATCACGTTACACTTTGGATATAATTTTATATATTTATTCATCTGTTATTTGATATTATTTATTTACTATTCCACTACCTCATTGCACATTGCACTTACGTGCCCTCTGTCACTTTTTATTCTGTTTTTATTGTACCTGTTTCACTTATTTGTATTGATACACTGCACCCCCATATTCCTTTATCTTTACATTAAATCACTATTTCGGCACTTTCACGTATTTATTTATTGAATATTTATCCAATGTTATGAAATAGTGTGATATTTGTATTTTTGCCTCAGTGCATTGCTACACCTGACTTTGCTCAGATACACCACTATTATTTATAAATTGTAGGCAGTGCCATCTACCTCATCCCCCTCCCTTTTATCTCTCACTTACGGTTTAGCTCTGGGACAGGAAATAAAGGGAAATCTTCCCAATGGGACACAGGTGGCAAAAATAAACCTTACATGGGTTATAATCCTCCCTTACTCTCTCTAAAATGGAAAGAAAAAGTTTTGCCTATAGTTCTACTTAAAGCTGCAAAGGCAGTCAGATCAGGTTGCCATGGCCAATGATCACCCTTCGCATTTGGCAGGCAATACCACCTGCTGAATGTGACCCATTCAAGTGAATGGGGCTTCATTGCAACTGCATGCAATGCACACGGTTATGGCACGGCAGTGCAGAGGTTATCCGCTTCCGGACCACCCGCCACAGTTTTACTGTGGCAGGCAGCCCCTCCTGCACGAACCAATGTAGCTCTACGTTGGTCATGCGCCTGCAGCTAGGGGGCAAGTGCATGCTGCTGGTGGTGTGCTTCCGACCCCACTCGTCAGCAGGGACAATCACTCCCCGCTGAAAGAGGACAGGCAGCTGTTGTAAACACAGCTGACCGTTCTTCTCTCTGGAATGATCCTTCTATATAGGATCACAGGTCTCTGTGATCATTTCAAAAGCCCAACCCCCATACAGTTAGAATCACTCCCCTAGGCTCACAGTGATCACCCACTGTGTTAATCCCCTTCCCTGCCAGTGTCATTATTACAGTAACAGTGCATATTGTTAGCACTGATTACTGTAGTAATGTCATTGGTCCCCCCAAAAGTGTCAAAAATGTCAGTTAGGGGTCCGATCTGTCTGCCGCAATGTCGCAGTCCCACAAAAAAAATCGCAGATCGCCGCCATTACTAGTAAAAAAAACAAAAACAAAAAAAAAAACAATAAAAATGACAAATCTTTCCCGTAGTTAGCAGACGCGATAACTTTTGCGATTTTTTTTTTTTTTACCAAAAATATGTAGCAGAAAACAAATTGGCCTAAAATGTTAAAACATTTTGATTTTTAATTTTTTTTTGTTGGGAATGTTATATAGCAGAAAGTGAAAATTGTTTTTTTTTTCAGAATAGTTGCTTTTTTTTGTTTTTAGCGCAAAAAATAAAAATCGCACAGGTGATCAAATACCACCAAAAGAAAGCTCTATTTGTGGAAAAAAAGGACGTCAATTTTATATGGGTACATCATCGCACGACCGCGCAATTGTCCGTTAAAGTAACGCAGTGCCGAATCGCAAAATAGGGCCTGGTCATTAAGGGGGAAAATCTTCCGGTCTTAAAGTGGTTAAGCTGCAAAGGCAGTCAGATCGGGTTGCCCTGGCCAATGATCAGTCTTCACATTCGGCAGGCAATACCACCTGCTGAATGTGACATATTCAAGTGAATGGGGCTGCATTGCACCTGCATGCAATGCAGAAGGTTATGGCACGGCGGTGCAGACCTTTAGAGGTTAAAACAGACAGTGAGAAGGTGACATACTGCCTCCCAATTTCCTGCCAAATACCCTCTAAGTTCCCATGCACACTAGCATTTGTTTAAGCTCCTAGAAGCTGTCATTAGCATTTTTTTCTGCTCCTAGAAACTAAATAGTGTTATCCTTTGTGCCTATGCACACACTACTTTAGGCTATTAGCATCACCTTTGGGCAATGCTAATGTAAACAAGGCCTTAGGCTACATTCACACTAGCCTCTTAAATTTAGTTTATTTAAAGGAGATGGAGAAGTGATCTGGGAAGTATAAACAAACATTGTGCTAGCCAAATCAATTGCTCCTACATTAAAATGTACTTGCATCTGCATGTGCTTATACGTGTTCAAATTTACCAAGTTTCCCACACTCAATTCTATTTTTTATAAATTCAACTATACTGAATGCATCCACATGAAAAGTGTGAACTATACCAAAGCATTAAAATCATTATACGCAAAACAATTGCGCATAAACATTTATAAACATGAATGTCCCTGCCAGTGTGAATGAGGTCTTGCTGTAATCTAAACACTCAGCTACACAAGATGTGTTTATTCTTTTTTAAGGATAAGAATAACTGACAATTTCCAGTACATTGGCTTATGGGCTCGTTTACACATGCGGTTCCCTCTGAACTGAATAGGGGCACCCCGCAATCGCTCTTCAATGGGCCACGTTCCGCAGACAAAACTGCTCACAGAATGTGACAGCAGGGATCGTTTTAGCTTTTCTAGCGACGCAAAACATTGTGGAATCAAAATATGTACACCCCCTCTGCTGCTATTTCAGCTTAAAGGGGAGTGGTTGTAGGGGGGGGGGGGGGGGACGCTCAACTAAGCCTCTTTATTGCTCGCCACCCACAAGTGTAAACAAAGCCTTAGAGTGTTCTACAGTTGCTGGAAAAGAATAAATCATATGTTAGGAAGACATTAAAAAATGTAATTTGTATCTGAGCCCTCTGGTTTGTAGGAGCAACACTATAGTAACAGTTCATTTACCATGCTGAATTTTACTTGACTTCTAATTTTATACCTTCACTGACACAAAAGCATGTAAAGCACAAGCAGCTTATAGTGGCAAAGTAACAAATGGCATAGATAAATTATTTGATAAAGCCCTTATTTAGGGGTTGTGGTGTAATGTTGTGGTGGATGCGTGCTTAGCAATTGTGGTTGAGCATGGAATGACATATCAATAATAAGCAGTCATGTGCAAAAACTTAAATCACGCAATGCTGGTAAAAAAAAAAAAAGCCCTGGATACAATACTTTTGCTTTTATCTGCTAACCCTTGCACCTTCTTTGGAGCATAACATTATAAAGCACAACAAGAAAATAACAGTCATATAGAATAAAAGTGTGTTTGTGTGTGTGTGTATATATATATATATATATATATATATATATATATATATATATATACAGGAACCATTGCTAAGGAAAAGTAAGCTCCAGTATATTATAATTTTATTCTCGGGTTTAGTCTTTAGGTCTACACAATTCATCACCAACCATTAATGTATGCCTAGAGGAACTTAAAAGCCAGATTAATTTCAATTTGTAAATGAACAATAACAAAACTTAGATATTAGGTGTAGGAGGCGTGCATCTAACAAGAAAACTGACAAATACATTTTACAGTTTCTGTTACTGTTATTGGGGATATCTTTCCCTGCTCTGCAGCTTAAATTTGGGTGGTGCCTGTTGGAAATGTACCATTACTTATGAGTAAGTTTTTTCAAATATAGTATGATCATAAACCCCAGAAGCATAGACATCACAATAATTAAATTCAATCCAGGTAATCCCCAGATACATCTTCAAAAAGCACACACTGTGCCAATGCTTCCCACCTCACACTGGGGAATCTCAAAAGAAAACTGTAAAAATATACAGGAGGGCTCAAAGGCCTCGTGCGTTACCAAATAACACTTTATTAAAAATCCAAACACCAAAAACATACAAATATACTCATGAAAAAGCATTGTCAACAGTCACACCAAAAGAAAATTAAACAATGGGGGGATGTCCAAGCCTTCAGTTCAACTGGCAAGGTTAAGCATTTTGGGAGACACATTTTCTTCTCAGAGCTAAACCAAGCCAGGGCTCAGGTCCTTCTTTACTCAGGTTTTGGCTGTGTACCATAAATATACAGTGGCAAGGCACCTCTCCTGCACAGGATCACGTACCTACTACGTGATCCCGATCTTCTGGGTCTGGGGCACGCATGCGCGCCACCGGTTGCCCGAATACGTGCCATTCCCACACTTCTGAATCCGGATGGGGGGTATAAAAGAGAAATGGAGGACAAGCAGATTCCTAATCCAGAGGACCCACTACTCAATGGCCCAACAGCTCCAAGCCGGTCCCACCTATATGTATCCAAAAGAGCACTAGGCAATCACTAAAGTCCTTCATATTGGGGGCCATACATCTAAATTAGCCATTCAAAAAGCACATACCTTTCCTTTCACAGTCTCTAGTGTCTCCTGCCTTGCACTCTCTGGTCATGTGACCGGCTTATAAGGGGTACCACCTCTGCTTTAATTGGCTCATCCCCCACAGCTGAGGCCCGGGGCGCACCCATACACGGCCCTCCCTCCGCTTGCAAATGAGTCTGTGTCAGTCGCAGGATCTAAGGAGGCACCTGGTCTTCACCAGAGCCACTGGAGCTGTGGATGTTGCACTGCAAAGCAGCCCCCAAGGTGCAGTTTTCTAACACTGCCAGCAGATAGCACACAGGATGGACACAGGGTACACACAGGATACAAGGACCAAAGAAAAGACTACGGCAGCTAGCAAGAAGAGACACTAGGGGTAGATACAGTAAATAAGCGTGAAGCACAGAAAGTGGGGGAAGCTGGGCATTGGCGCAGAGAGAGGTGGACACAGCAAGTAGGAATGAGGAGCAAAGCAAAACAACAAGAAAACAATGCTGTAGAGAGCACCCACAGCAACCGGCCAGGAGAACACAGTGATTATTGCTAGGGGCTATAGCCAAATCGTATGCAAACATCCAACATGCTGGTTATACCCAAGTCGATGGATCGACTTGGATTCAATCAGCCTGCCCATACATGGATTGAATCTTAGCCATTCCCTGCTGAACAGTCTGAGATTCGAACCATCCATTGTCTGCTTTAGTATGTTTGAGGTCCTCTTGTGCCTTTTACTAAAGGTCTAATGCCTCGTACACACGCATCGATTATTGGCCGGGAATTTTCGGCCAACGTCCGATTGGCCGATTTTCGGCTTGTTAGCACGATGCTTTCGACAACCGACTCTGAATTTTTGGCCGAATAAAATCTGGTGTGCAGGCTATAAAATTTTTTTGGGCCGTCAACACAACGGCCGATTTTCCGTCAGTCAGTACAGATTTCGGCAGACAAAAATCTAATGAGCAAGACTGGGCATGCTCAGAGAAGAAAAAAACACACGGAAAGTAAACCAGCACATGACATCACTTCTGAAGTAGAATTTTGTTGGCCGAGAAAATTCGTGTGCAGTCTAGGCACATTCCAACCAACAAAACACAACTCTGGACAAAAGACGGCCGATTGGTCGGCCGATAATCGTTGCGTGCGTACGAGGCATTAGATGGGGAGGATTTATAGACTGTTGTGTTTAGACTGCTGCCCATTGCCCACATTGTGTATTGTCATTTTCTTTGGACAAAATAAAACGTTGTTTTGACTTTTTGCATATGTTCCTATTATTACAAATAGTCTAAATATTATTTAGATCTTCACATATAGATATGTGTAAAAATTGAATGTTTAGTTGTTTAATACAGCTGAACACTACATCCCTGTTGATAATGCTATTTTTATTAGTGTAGACTTGTTTAAATGTTATGCATGTAGCATAACTTTAGGTGAGCTAAGATATTTTGCATTCACTGAACTGTGTATGTTTATTGCTTTAGATAAAGACCCTTCCCCTTGTTTCGCATAACTAACTTTATGTTCCATGATGGAATGTGAAAATGCCTGCAAAGACAAAACTCACCTAGCTGGGAGCAGCACCATTTACAAGCACAGCAAAGGAGTGAAAGAATGATTGGAATGCCCTCTGGTGACTGCTTCTGTTAACAGCAGCTCTTCGTTTTTCTGTAAATAGTTACCTACTCTTTATAATTCTTTGTCCAGTTGGGCTACCTTTACATGGCAGTTTAACAGTGGGCAGGTGTGGACACCAGCAAGAATCACTAGACAAACGCTACTTGCACACCCAGTGTGTGAACAGCAGCTATCAGATTTATACTCTGTACAAATCAAAGACTGGCACTACCGTTGTTCACATGTAACTGCTCATCTAAATGGTTACATGCAAACATGGCCTCCATCCAACCCTGGATGCAGACAGTGTGCGTCCAGAGTCTGAATTTCTGTGTAGTTTTGGTCGCACACAAACCGCAGACAGCTAATCAGATAGTTTGTATGTGGCCATAGCTCAGAGTGTTGCTGCCTTCCAGAAGTGGCATTTAGCTGTAAAGGATATGAATGTTTAGCTCTGCTTTCATGTGCAATCATTTTCACAGCTATTTATCCTGCTGTTTGGGAAAAAAAAAATCGCTAGGAAATGTTGTCTATAACATACCACTCAACTTTCTGAGATTGGAAAGAGGGACACCTATTAGCAAAAGTATATATCCATAGGTCACACCCCCTGTCATGCCCCCCTTTACTACTTCCCACACGCTGTCAAATGACAGTGGAGCGGTGTAGCTCTCGTTCTGGGATGATGTCATATGACGGCACCCAGTTTAGCTGCAATCTGATGTTTCTGGGACATGGCACGACATCAATCGCTGCAAAGAGCCGCGGCCGCAGCTCTTTACCCATGTGATCGGCTGTGTCCAATCACAGCAGATCACATGTAAACAAGGAATTGCCTTTTTTCGACTTTTCCTCTCTCACCCTCTCTCACTCTCTCACACTCTTTCCTCTCTCACCCTGAGTGTGAGGTGAGGAGAGCTGATAGTCAGCATCTCCTCACAGGGAAGACTTGTAAAGGTACTCAGGGCACTGATGATCAGTGCCCTGATTACAATGCAGCCCCAACAGTGCTCATCAGTGATGCCATACTGTGCCCATCGGTGAAACCAGTCTGTGCCCATCAGTGCAACCTATCAGTGCCCATAAGTTATGCCAATCAGAGCCACCTATCAGTGCCCATAAGTTATACCAATCAGTGCTGCCTTTCAGTGTCCATCAGTGCCACCTATTAGTGCCCATTGGTGCTGCTTATCAGTGCCACCTATCAGTTCCCATCAGTGCTGCATATTTGTGCCTCCTCATCAGTGCCCATCAGTGCTGCCCTTTTAGTGCCGCCTCATCATTGCACATCAGTGTAGGGGAAAAATTACTTATTTAAAACATTTACTGACAGAAACTAAGAAAAAACTTTTTTTTTTTTAAAAAAATGTTTATAGCAAAAAATAAAAAACCCAGCGGTGGTTAAATACCACCAAAAATAGACCCTGTTTGTGTGAAGAAAATGATAAAAAGTTAATTTGGGTACAGTGTTGTATGACCATGCAATTGTCATTCAAAGTGCGACAGCCCTGAAAGCTGAAAACTGGCCTGGGCAGGAAGGGGGTGAAAGTGCCCAGTATTGAAGTAGTTAAAAAAGAATTATACCAAAAAAATACTGGTTAAACCCACAAGTGCTTTTTTCTTCACCACTACTATCTATATTAATAAAACCCATGTGTCTCTGCGTCCGTCCCTGTGTCCGTGGAATTGCGCTACTGCGCATGTGCCCCATGGATCCCCGCCCACTTCACTTCCTCCTCAGGATTGGCTGGCGTTCTGATCTGTGGAGACTGCCACCCCCCCGGAGTGCGGAGACTGCGGCCGGCCCACGGCCTTTAGGAGAGCCCGGGGATCGGGCCTGCACGGGGCGCCCAGGATGATGGACACCCTACGGCGGGTGAAGGTCTACACTCTGAACGAGGACCGGCAGTGGGATGACCGGGGCACCGGACAAGTCTGGTGAGTGCCGAGAGCGACGGTGAGTGGCACCACACTGAGGGGGGTGCTACAGGGAGACAGAGGGAGACAGAAGGAGAGAGAGAGAGGGATGAGAGAGATAGAGGGATGAGAGAGACAGAGGGATGAGAGAGAGATGACAGAGAGAGAGGGGAGAGAGAGGGATGACAGAGAGAGAGAGGGATGAGAGAGGGATGAGAGAGAGAGAGGGATGAGAGAGAGAGAAGGATGAGAGAGAGAGGGGGAGAGAGAGAGGGTGAGAGAGAGAGGGATGAGAGAGAGAGAGAGGGATGAGAGAGAGAGGGATGAGAGAGAGAGAGAGGGATGAGAGAGGGAGAGAGATTATACCATGTACTTGGGTGCATAGGCTGCCGGTGTTGTGTGAAAACACCAAGTGCTCGAAATCTCCAATTATTCCCAGTGTACACTGACCGGAAATAACGTGGTTGGAGAATTTGGCAGGTTTTTGGCAGGACACCGGCCTGCACACCCGACATCCGTCTACAATCTGGGGGAGGTGCCAGGCTCTGCACCGCCCCCCTACCGGGTATGCCGGACACAGCACTTCCGGGAATATCTCTGACATATACCGCCACTCCTCCGCACCATACATGATATCACCGACATATACCATGATCCCTCCACACTATACATGATATCACTGACATATACTGCCACATTGTATCATCATATACATGTTCTAGCACCCGTTAATTTAACGGGCTTAATGTCTAGTTCCTTTATATTGGCTTGCGAAATGATCAAATGCAACAATTTAGAAATTGGATGAAAGGTTTAGCACTGTAAGACACTTTTGATAGATAAATAGTGCATTTTATATACAACTATATAGATCAGACCAAAATGAAGGACAATGAGGAGGAACGAGGGGCAGAGGGACTTTGCTCCAGATGAGAGACAGTCCCTCGAAATCAGGGACAGTTAGGAGTTATGCCTATGATCCCCGTAAAACAACTTTTAGAACTCTTTAGCTAATCACATGATTGCTGAAATACTCTTTGAATGATCAGCAGGAAATGCCAACTCATCTTGAGTTCCTTAAAGCTGAACTCCAGGATAAGCAAATATTGTCTGCATACAAAAGGCATGTGTATTCTTATTTGAACATTTGTGTGCTTTGTGTATTTCTTCCAGACCTGCTCAATAATCATGTGTGAAATGTTGCCTCTAAGTAGGCTGCCCCCTTGAGGACGGCTGGATTTCACACTTACGGGTCCCCTTGGGTTACCATTAGCAGCCTTAACATTAACAGTCTCCCACTTTTCTTTTCGGCTCATTCAATAAACAATCCAGGGGTATGTAGTTGTTTCTGTGTTTTATTGATAAATTAGGGATGGGAGAAGGGAATAGTGGGATACTCCCAATTAACTATGCACAAGATTTGAGGACTTCTATCTCTTGGTACAGCCAGGCTGTTCATCCACCTTGCCACTGAGGTGAATTTAGTTTTAAGTCTCTTTCCCAGATGACTTGATGAACTGATTTTATCTTCAGGACACTCTCCTTAGTATCCTCCTTCTTGCTTGCTGACACCCGTCCACTGACTATCCTACTCCTGGGGTGGCCTTCCTCAGGTCAGGCCCCTTGACACGATCCCCTGTACTCACTATACTGTTTTTCCAGGGTCTCCACTGTCTTCCCCTCAGTCAGCTTCTCCTGGACCCCTGGGTTCAGCTTCACTCCTCTGACCCTCAGGACGATCTCCTGAGGCCACGTGCCACTGCTACAGAAGAGGAGGCAGCCGCCACCCTCCCCCCGGGACTCTGCTCTCCAGCCAAAGACCTTGCAGCACATGTGCTCCTGGCTTTTATACAGTATCCCAGAATGCACAGAGGCAACCTGCCCCTGCCAATCACCAGGACTGTACCAAAACCTATGCATCCATTTGTCAGGTTTACTCCCACTGTCCAACATGCCTCCCTATTGGACCAGTGTGAAACATTCTCTAGACCGAATGGATTGCATACTTAGCACAATGAGCAGACCTCACTAACCGATCCTGCTCTTTGGTAAGTAGAAAACCATATAGATTTGCCTGCTGCTCCTCTGATAGACAGTCAGAGCCAAAAACTATACTCTCTCTCTAGCAGCTACCTAGAAAGGTGCTACATAGGAATTTCCTGTAATAAAGACTGGTCACTGTTGCTCTCTCTTGATGTGCAGGGGGACTGGTCTTGTCTCCACCCCCTCATGTAGATTTCTGTAGGCTGCCTTTATTGGGTAGGACTTGTTGTGTCCCTCACTGCTCTGTTCTCTGCACAGGCTATGTACAGCACAGTGATATTGTCACTGCTACTTTTACAAGTGGCATTTGGTGTACACAGTGTGAATTTATATCCTAAGGGTCCTTTCACACGGCCGCTCCGTGTGAAAGGTCCGCTGCGGGACTTTTTTTTTTTTTTTTTCCACGGAGCGGATGACATTTCTGTCATCCGCTCCGTGTGCCCGCATATCATCCTATCCGTTTGCGGATGATATGCGGACATAATGTAAGTGTATATGGCACTGCGGATGTCAGCGGATGACACCGCTGACATCCGATTTTCCTTCCTTTCCGTTTTTTACACGGAAGAAAAAATGGGGTTCTGTTCCATTCGTAAAAACGGAACAGAACTGAAAGGAGGAAAATCGGATGTCAGCGGATGGTATTCCGCTGACATCCGCAGTGCCATTCACTTACATTATGTCCGTAAATCATCCACAAACGGATGGGATGATTTGCGGACACACGGAGCGGCCGTGTGAAAGGACCCTAAAGGTTTTTGTAGTTCAGCTTTAAAGTAGAATTAAAGGCAAAACGTATTTCTTCATTTTAAAAAGAGTTAGGAAGGGTTAAAATAAGGTCATTTTTTTTGACATCTTCACTTCTCTTCACTTCCTGCCCCATAGCCAAAACAGGAAGTGAGAGGAAATCCCTCTAAAGTGAGGAAAATCCAGTTTTTTTTTTACCAGGGTCACTATTATTATTATTAAGGATTTCTGTAGCGCCAGCAATTTACATAGCGCTTTACAATATTCTAGAGCTAGTGTTCCCACTGGAAGATTTGTGATAGTCTTCCCCTTTCGGTGATAATGGTAAACATGACAAATAGAGAGGGTGAATATTTCTAACACTGGCCCATACAGCAATAAAAAAGTGACAGGTGTTGTAATTCCTCTCCCCTCTATCCAAAGCTAAAAAGAGTCAAGTCTTTAGTTATACTTTAACCACTTGCCGACCGCTCACATGGAGCGTACTGCGGCAAAGTGGCTCGTTCCCATCCAGCGACGTAGACCTACGTCGCTGGACTCCTCCCCCTGTAGGCGGTGCTCGCGCGCCGCCGGAGGCGCGCTCCCGCTGTTTTCATTCACAGCGGGAGTTGGGCCAGGGGAGGAGCGGCGGCGATTGCCGCTGCTCTGCCCCGATCGTCGGGGAATCGAGTGAGGAGATCTGCCCGCCTGTGTAAACAGAGCGGGCGGATCTCCTAAGTGACAGGGACTGACAGATCGGAGTGTTCAGCATAGCTGAACATCCGATCTGTCCTTCTGTCACTCAGTCACCTCCCCCCACACACGTCAGTAAGCACCAGGCATACATTAACCCCTCCCTCTCCAATAAAATTAACCCCTTCACTGCCAGTGTCATTTTTACAGTAACAGTGCATATATATAGCACTGATTACTGCAGTAATGTCACTGGTACCCCCAAAAGTGTCAAAAATGTCAGTCAAGGGTCCGATCTGTCCGCCGCAATGTCGCAGTCCCGCAAAAAAAAATCGCAGATCAAAGCCATTACGCGTTAAAAAAAAACACCAAAAATGACAGAAATCTTTCCCGTAGTTAGTAAACGCAATAATTTTGGCGCAAACCAATCAAAATACGCTTATCGTGATTTTTTTTACCAAACATAGGTAGCAGAAAACAAATTGGCCAAAAATTTTTAAAAAATTTGATTTTTACATTTTTTTGGGGGGAATTTCATATAAAAAAATGTTAAAAATATTGTTATTTTTTCAAAATAAACGCTCTTTTTTGTTTATAGCACAAAAAGTAAAAAGCGCACTGGTGATCAAATACCACTAAAAGAAAGCTCTGTTTGTGGGAAAAAAAGGACGTAAGTTTCGTTTGGGTACGGCGTCGCACGACCGCGCAATTGTCAGTTAAAGTTGCACAGCGCCGAATCGCAAAAAGTGGCCTGGACGTAAGACAGCAAAATCCTCCGGTGGTAAAGTGGTTAAAGCAGGGATCTCCAAACTAGGGCACTCTAGCTGTTGAGGAACCTCACGTCCCATGAGGCATTGTAAAACTCTGACATTCGCAGACATGATTAGGCATTATGGGAATTTTAGTTACTGAACAACTGGAGATTTGAAGGTTTGGAGATCCCTGCTTTAAAGGAAAAAATCCCCTTGGTAGTATGGTTACTTCTGTATGTTTTTCTTCTCTACTTGAAGACCAGGCTTTTTCTGGCACTTTTTGATTACAAGTTTAAATCAGTATTTTTTGCTAGAAAACTACTTATGACCCCCAAACCTTATACATTTTTTTTAGCAGAGACCCTAGGGAATAAAATGGTGATCATTGTAATTTGTTATGTCACACGGTATTTGCGCAATGGTTTTGTAAATGCAATTTTAAAAAAATGTAATGAATTAAAAAGAACACAATAGTTACCCTAATTTTTTGTATAATGTGAAAGATGATGTTATGCAGAGTAAGTAGATACCCAACATGTCACCCTTTAAAATTGCACATGCTCGTGGAATGGCGACAAACTACAGTACCTAAAAAATCTTCATGGGCAAAGCTTTAATTTCCTTTACAGGTTGCTTACAGGTTTTCAAGTTACAGAGGAGGCCTAGCACTAGAATTATTGCTCTCAATCTAATGTTTGCGGCGATACCTTACATGTGTGGTTCGAATACGGTTTACATATGCGCGTGAGACTTACGTATGCGTTCGCTTCTGTGCACGAGCACGGAGAGGTAGAGGCACTTACATTTTTTTTATTATTATTTATTTTACTTTTTATTTTTACACTGTCTCATTTTTGTTTTTAAATCACTTTTATTCATATTACAAGGAATGCAAACATCCCTTGTAATAGAAATAAGGATGACAGATCCTCCATATGAAGAGATCTGGGGTCAAACAGACCCCTAATCTCTTCTTTACTTTGAAAAGCAAAAGATAAAAAAAAAGGAAAACATTTTTTATCTTTCGCTTTAATTTTTTTTTCTTCCAGCCTGGACTGGAAGTGACAATATGACATTGATCCGGTTCTCCAAGGCCATAGAGTCGAGTGTTAACTCTTTGATGGCCTATGGGAGCAGACAGTCGCACCACCGCATCTTTTTACATGTGAACCAGCAGTAACAATAAGCTTAATAAGCACCGGTGGGCTGTGGGAGGGGAGGACGATCCCTCCCACCTCTTCAGAAACCGGCCCAACGGCTCATGAGCCGCTCTGACCAGTTTCTTGAGAAAGCTAAAAAAAATGGATCGGGGTTATGGCTGATATCTTTAACAATAATCCAAGTAAACAACTTGCAAACCCTAACGTATATATATTATGGAACCTTGAACAGGAAAAATACACTATATTACCAAATGTATTGGGATGCCTGCCTTTACATGTACAGGAACTTTAATGGCATCCCAGTCTTAGTCCATAGGGTTCAAAATTGAGTTGGCCCACCCTTTGCAAATATAACAGCTTCAACTCTTCTGGGAAGGCTGTCCACAAGATTTAGGAGTGTATCCATGGGAATGTTTGACCATTCTTCCAGAAGAGCATTTGCGAGGTCAGGCACTGATGTTAGACTAGAAGGCCCGACTCACAGTCTCTGCTCTAATTCATCCCAAAGGTGTTCTATCGGGTTGAGGTGAGGACACTGTGCAAGCCAGTCAAGTTCCTTCACCCCAAACTCACTCATCCATGTCTTTATGGACCTTGCTTTGTGCACTAATGTGCAGTCATGTTGGAACAGGAGGGGGCAATCCCCAGACTGTTCTCACAAAGTTGGGAGCCTGACATTTTCCAAAATATCTTGGTATGCTGATGCCTTGAGAAGCCCAACCCCTGAAAAACAATCCCACACCATAAGCCCCATCCACCAAATGATTTGGACCAGTGCACAAAGCAAGGTCAACAAAGATATGGATGAGCGAGTTTGGGGTGGAGGAACTTGACTGGCCTGCACAAAGTCCTGAACTCAACCCAATAGTACACCTTTGGGATGAATTAGAGCAAAGACTGTGAGCCAGGCCTTCTCATCCAATATCAGTGCCTGACCTCACAAATGCGCTTCTGGAAGAATGGTCAAACATTCCCATAGACACGGTTCCTAAACCTTGTGGACAGCCTTCCCAGAAAAGTTGAAGCTGTTACAGCTGCAAAGGGTGGGCCAACTCAAAATTGAACTCTAAGAACTATGACTGGGATGCCATTAAAGTTCATGTATGTGTAAAGGCAGGCTTCCCAATAATTCTGACACTATAGTGTACAACTGTGTGCCTGTGTGACTGGGTCTCAATGATAGATAGCGTTTTCTGTACTCTTTGTATTAATGTTTTTTATCCCAGTGACATTAGTTTAACCAGAAAGGAAGCATGGGGAAGGGTAAATCTACAACAGGGAAATAGACCACAATAAAAAAAAATTCATTTTTATTTCTGTCTGTGCTGATGTTGGCAATTTACCCACACTTTCATTCTGGTGAAACCTTGGACAGTAAATTAAGAGATATCCAGTGTGTCATAGTAGATAGTTACATAGTTACATAGTAGATGAGGTTGAATAAAGACAATAGTCCATCCAGTTCAACCTGTGTAGGCGTGCGTGGCTGTAATCATCTCACATAGCCCTGAATGTTCTGATCCTTGCGATTGCAGACGCTCTTCATAATTAAGGTCCTCCAATCCCCTAATCAGTTTTGTTGCCCTTCTCTGGACTCTCTCCAGCTCCAACACATCCCTCCTGAGGACTGGCGACCAGAACTGGACAGAATACTCCAGATGCAGTCGGACCAGAGTTTTATAAAGTGGAAGGATTATAGTCTTATCTCTGGAATACATCCATTTCTTTATGCATGCTAATATTCTGCTGGCTTTGGCAGCTGCTGCTTGACATTGCATGCTATTGCCTAATCTATCATCAACCAAGACTCCCAGATCTTTCTCCATTTTTGATTCCCCCAAGGGTTCCCCTCCTAACGTGTATTGTGATTTTATGTTTTTAGTCCCCAAGTGCAAAACCTTACACTTCTCAACATTAAACCTCATTTGCCATGTCGTTGCCCACTCCCTTATTTTGTCCAGGTCATTCTGTAGGATATCTGCTTCACACTGTGAACTTATTGCCCTGGCCAATTTTGTGTCATCTGCAAAAACTGATATCGAACTACTGACCCCGACCTCAATGCGGTTTATGAATAAATTGAACAAGGTTGGTCCCAGGACTGAGCCTTGGGGGACTCTGCTTACTACCTCAGACCAGTCTGAGTATGTGTTATTATGTGTCATAATGTGCAAGTATGCAAACTAGCACATTATAGCAAAATCCCACACACCACAGTGGACTTAACTTTTGCTTTAAACATGCTTAACCACTTCAGCTTCGGAAGGTTTACCCCTCTTCCTGACCAGGCCATTTTATGCAATACGACACTGTGTTTCTTTAACCTCCCTGGTGGTCTGATTATGTCAGAATTTTTTATCTCAAAGCGGTACATTGTTTTGCATGGAAATATGTTTTATATTTTAGGCCTGTAATTCTTTGGAATATCTCACTTAAATCTATCCAAACAGGAGTCTAGTAGACATCCCGGGTATGATAAGTTTTGAAGCACGAAATCGTAAATTATAATATAAAAATAATACATTTTATTCAAATGTCATCTTTGGTCACTGGTTCCCACTTTCTCCATCTTGAAAACTTCTGATGAGTAGCCAATTGTTGCTCTTTGTACCGGTTTGTCTCTGTAACTTTTTTTTCAAGAACCTCATCGGTCAGAAATAATTGTAGGTATGCCAAGGGGCTGTCATGGTCAACGTCACCTTTCATACCAGGTGCTCCAGTAAATGGGAATATTGGGGGCGCTGCCTGATCCGTACCGCAGTCAATAGAGCACCAAGTTATCACTTAGCTGAGCTCAATCGCAGAATCGTTGCTGTCGTCACTTTCAGTACCTGATGATAAATTTTCCCACGAATCACTATCGCTCAGTTCTTAAAATTATTCAGATTCATTATCACTGTTTTCCAGTTCGTCTAAAAGCAGTTTTGAGCAAAAAGAATGCTTTTTGGATGCCATGGATGTTCTCAATTTTCCATGCACAAAGAACCGCAAAAGTACAGGCAGGGCACTGGAAAAGGCACTAGGTGAAAAGCTGGGGTAAAATGACTTGATACAAAGTTATAATCCTAACAGATTATACTGTATCATGTCATTTGTTTTATTTATATTTTGAATTTCCCGCTGGTTCCAACCCCTGCGTCCCGGTGCTCGCAGAGAAGGGAACCGGAAAACAGGTGACGGCATCGACCGGATCACACAGCGAGGACACCGGGAGGGTGGCTGGAGGATGGTGGGGGAGGACGGCGGGGGATCGTAGGGGAAGGTAAGTTTGATTGTGGGGTAATCCCGAGTGTGGCTCGGGGTTACTGCTTTTGGCACTGTTAATTAATTAGCCACACTCTGGAATACCGCCAGAGAGGTTAACTAACAATTGTGCAGTTTAGCGACGCTGTACCTAAATAAAATTTATGTCCTTTTTCTCCCCACAAATAGAGCTTTCTTTTGCCCATATTTGATCACCTCTGCAATTTTTTTTTTTTTTTTGCGCTATAAACAAAAAACAACTGACAATTTAAAAAAAAAAGAAAAACATATCCAATAAGGAAATGTAAAAAAATGTAATTTCTTCATACATTTAGGCCAATATGTATTCTGCTACATATTGTTGGAATAAAAAAATCCCAATAAGCGTATATAGATTGATTTGCCCAAAAGTTTAGAGTCTACAAACTACGGAATATATTTATGGAATTTGTATTTATTTATTTTTTTACTTTTACTAGTAATGGTGGCGATCAGGGATATTGCGGCAGAAAAATTGGACACTGACTCTTTTGAAACTTTTTTGGGGACCAGTGACACTAATACAGTAATCAGTGCTAAAACTATGCACTGTCACTGTACTAATGACACTGGCAAGGATGGGATTAACAATCAAGGGGTTAACTGTGTGCCTAGCTATTGTTTTAGTGTAGTGTGGGAGGTGCTTTTACTAGGGGGAAGGCATGGATCCATGTCCCTGCTTTGCAGGAACACAGGATCCATGCCTTCCTTACTGACAGAACAGCTATCTGCCTTGTTTACATAGGCAGACTGCCTTTCTGCTTGTGTACTGAACAATCAGCTGGTGCTGGAAGACATTGAGACCGCGGGACCCGCTGATTGTCTCCTGCTGTGTAGAACCACAGCGGGAGAGTGCCGCTGATAGTGTGCACTCATGCATGCTACCTGGAAGTACAGATTCATGTATACAATGTGATCCTGCACACAGCTTCCGCCCTGTAGCAGTAAAACCACTATAGGGTGGTCTGCAACTGTTTAAAGTGGTTCTATACCTCAATCATGAAATGTGAACAAAGCACATACAGTGTATCAGTAGTGTTTACTTATCTCTCTCAAAAGCTCTAAGTGTCATTTTTCTCTGGTGTTTTGTTCCTCTGTTATCAACATGTGTCACTTCTGAGAAGTTTTCCAGACACATGAAAAAAATGTATGATGGGGAAGGGAGCTCAGCACACAACTTGTCTATTCAGGGTGCAGCTCTGTATCCTTCCTTCGCACCTGTGCAGTGTGTAGAGGGGGGTGTTTACCTTTCCTCCAATCAGCTCTCACATACTAACTGCAGCTCTCCTTACCCTCCTCTGTAATACTAACAGATAGAGAAAGATTTTAACATGATTCTGCCCTTTTGAAGGGGTGTGGGTAAGAGAAGACTGAAGATTAACAAGTAAAACTTATGTAGGACGATTTGTCTCATCTCTGTGTATCATCTGAGGCTTTTCACTTCACTGGATATATGAGAGGGTTTACAACCATTTTAAGGTGAATTTTGCTTTTTTCCGTGGAGGCAGTTGTAAAAACAACTTGATGCAATACAGTAACTGGCCACAGGTGTGGTGAGCAGGGCCAAACAGCAGCGTGTTCCACAGCAACTGAAACTCTACCTAGTGTACTGCTTGCATTAGAGTTGGGATAGGCATTTTTCTTGAATATTAGTTATATTTTACTTGTCCAAATTTATTAAAGAGCCAGCAATTACACATATTTTAGATTAAATCCCATTCTTGAAGTTCTTCATGTTTATTGCACCTTTTTGAATTTCTCTATTAGGTAATCAAGTGGCAGAACGTTTTTGGGTGAATGTGTATCTATCTACAACATTAAAACAAGTCTTACAGCTGTGGTTAGTGTTATTAGTAGAACTTGTTTCTTATACTTGTAATAGTGTTAATAGCTTTTAACCACTTAAGCCCCGGAAGATTTTACCCCCATTCCGACCAGGGGGTATTTTGCGATTCGGCACTGCGTGACTTTAACGGAGAATTGCGCGGTCGTGCGACGCTGTACCTAAACGAATTTGGCGTCCTTTTTTTCCCACAAACAGAGCTTTCTTTTGGCGGTATTTGATCACCTGTGCGATTTTTTGATCACGCGCTATAAACAAAAAAAGAGCGTCCATTTTGCAAAAATAGCAATATTTTTCCCTTTTTTCTATATGAAATTCCCCCAAAAAAAAATGTAAAAATCAAAATTTTTTAAAATTTTCGGCCAATTTGTTTTATGCTACCTATGTTTGGTAAAAAAAAATCGCAAAAAGCGTATTTTGATTGGTTTGCGCAAAAGTTATTGCGTTTACTAACTAAGGGAAAGATTTTTGTCATTTTTGTTGTTTTTTTTTTTAACGCGTAATGGCGGCGATCTGCGATTTTTTTTGCGGTACTGCGACATTGGGGCGGACAGATCGGACCCTTGACTGACATTTCTGACACTTTTGGGGTTACCAGTGACATTTCTACAGTAATCAGTGCTATACATATGCACTGTTACTGTAAAAATACACTGGTAGTGAAGGGGTTAACTTTATTTGAGAGGGAGGGGCTGTGTGTGTCCCTAGGGGCGTGATTCTAACTGTGATTGGCTGGGGCTTCAGCTGTATGCAGAGTGATCAACGGATCTACATAGTAGATCCATGTGATCAGCTCTCATACAGCGAGGAGAATGACAGGCAGCTTGTTTACACAAGCTGCCTGACTTTCTCCCTCTCCCCCGCCGATCGCAGAGTGGC
Organism: Pelophylax lessonae; assembly: GCF_965119305.1. Classification (NCBI taxonomy): domain Eukaryota; kingdom Metazoa; phylum Chordata; class Amphibia; order Anura; family Ranidae; genus Pelophylax; species Pelophylax lessonae. Next base: position 173,031,276 of record NC_138776.1, on the reverse strand, counting down.
CGGCGGCGATCGGGTCCGCCGGTCACACGCGCGGGGGGGTCCGTGACCACTCGGGAGCGGGAGCGCGCCTCCGGGGGCGCGCGCTCGCTCCCTAGACCCTCACAAGCTAGTGACGTAGCCCTACGTCACTTTGCCTGTGAGGGGCTGACCGCCGACGTAGATAGTCGTGCGGCGGTCGGCAAGTGGTTAAAACCAAATGGAGTTACTACAAGTTTTTTTTTTCTTACCTGGAGCTGGTTGATAAACGGATGGTTTGATGCTCGCAGTTGTCACTACCCGTGGTTTGGGAGCAGGAGCGGAGGGCTCATTGTACCCTCCAAAAGGCACAGGACCTTTGGCAGCAGTTGCTGAAGAAAATCCTTGGCTAGATGCACTAAAATAAAAGGATATGTTAAGTGTAAGATACAGCTAGATTAAGAAATGCGCATTGGCAGATTCCTAATGGCAGTTCTAGACAGTAATCTATAGAGCAACTTAAGGGGTGCATTTATCCTGGCTCCAAGTTAGCTGTTTACATGACACTCATTATGAGCTTTAACTCATTAATACTATTTTTACTTTCTACCACTTTCACAGAGCAAAATAAAAACCAAATGTTAACGCTAGTTATGAGCTTCCCTCCTTAACACTTTTTCATTTCCTACCAATTTCATAGTGTAGAATAAAAAGCAAATTTTAAAGTTAGTTTATGTTAATGTCATCTGCTTTTTGAGGATTAAAAATGCTCATGAAACAAATACACAAAGACACATAAGACCTTTAGGAAGAATGAAACATGCATGCACATGACAGCCATATGTTGAGATCTATTGAGATCCATGCATTAACATAAATGGTTGTCCTTTCTCACCATTAAGCTTGCCAACATTCCCAGGTCCTGGATAAAATAAATCCCAATACCCCATCTCACCACATTCCATGTATAAGCAGCACTGGTCTCCATGTCACTCAATCCAGGACTGTTGGCAAGTAAAAAGTACACATAGCCATGACACAGCATCCAGAACAAAAATGTGGGCGTATTCAAAAAACTGTGCAAGAAGCAAAATGCATTCATCTGAAGCAACCAATTGGAAATTGCTTTATCTGAGCAAGCCAATACAAAATTGAATCGGACTTGGTACTCCAGTTTGCACTTGGCAAAATGTATTTTGCTTTGTTTTACTGAATAATCTTATTGGACATTGTAACCTGTGGGAACACGTCTTCAAACGGCCCTTAAATCCATTTATGCGAGTCCCTCTCAACACCAAAATTTAAGACAGCTAAAGAGGAGTTGTTCTTTATACTTCTTATTTTCTCTCAAGGAAGCTTACCAGTAAACCTATAGTGGCAGGGACAGGAAAAACATCCAAGGATGTGCCAACAAAGAAGGCACATGGATGTACAACAGAGCTCTTAGGAAAGAAGAAGGTGTTATTTGGGACCAGGAAGAGATCTCAACAACGTATCGGATGCGTTTTCAGTGGTGCTGCTTGAGATAAGTCTGTCATTATCCCACACGCGTACATTTGTAGGTCTACACTGTAGCTCTGCCAACACCTTGTTAATACATTAAGCACACCAGGCAGAAAGGGGGCAACGACTTTACCACAATCCTTATACCCTGCTTTTACCATTATGCGCACATGGTGAGCTGTGAGTTAAGATCCAACTTTTAAAAACAGTACTGGGTTTAGTAAGTAGGTTATATTATTTGCATTCTAGCAGCTAACACTATGTTAACACTACACAGATATTGGCTATACCTTATTTTTGACTGGTAGCTGGAAGAGAAGGTTCCTTGCTGATGAAAGCTAAAAGAATAACAAGAGGTCATGTCTGTTATACTGCATAAAACTTCTAGACTAGTGATTGTTACCCATAGTGTGGTTGGTGACATCTTTTTCAATATAACCACCATATGAAACAAACAAGACTGATCCAAACTAAGCTGTTTTCATTCTACTGACCTTGTCGTTGACCACTTTCAAAGCACATGAAGAGTCGAACAAACATGAGGTGGTGGCAAAATGTTTCTCACATATATATATATATATATATATATATATATATATTTATATACGCTATCATTATAAATAAAAAAATATATATATCATAGTGACCTTTTGTGGGCCATAGGGGTTTCCGAACAAACAAAAATAGGATGAAATTTAAGCACACGCTTCAAAATAAACATTTCTATGTGAACAAACTGAGTATTTTATTCTATTATTACTTTTTGCAAACCTGGTAGAAAAAGTAGTCTTTGTAATTCAGTTTGTAATATAAGTATAATGTAAAGCTAGGATGCATTCCTATTGCTATTTACTCCAAAAGATTTGGCTCCCAAAATGTATCAACATTTCCTATAATACAAATCTAATCATAGATGCAGTAAACTATTCCTCGAGTAACAGTAAAGAAGCTTAATACGTTGTAGTTGGTCATTGGTTCATGGAAGGAATGGCCTGCTGTATGCCTAATATTTCAGAGAAGGAATGGCCCGCTATAAGCTTAATAATTTTTCAGTCTATTCATAGATGGAGGGTAAATTGAACAGCGTGAATGACTGGAACTAAAAAAGACAAGCCTTTCATTGGCCAAGTGACAGAGGATATACTATTTTGGCTTGCATGCACTTGACGTCTTGAAGAGTGATTTCTATTTTTTCTTCACCTATTTTTTTTTTTTTTTTAATTAGCTTCATAGGATAGATAGCCACCACCACCATTTTTTTCATGAGGCTGTTTTTGTTCTTGCTTCACTGGTTGGTGAGTCACTGATCTTGAACAGGCATGCAGCCTGGAACATCTGACCTGAGTTCTTGCTATGGGTCTGCGACTCTCTAAGTAGTGATGCAAAGAAGAAGATTACAGCAAATTATGGATACACGGGGACTGATATGCAGCCCGGGAGACATGGAATGTCCTGTACAAATGTAAAACCTAAAAACTTACTAAAAATTTACTAAAACTGGAGAGTGCACAATCTGGTGCAGCTGTGCATGGCAGTCAATCAGCTTTTAACTTCAGCTTGTTCAATTAAGCTTTGACAAAAAAAACAAACAAACTGGAAGCTGATTAGTTTACATGCACAACTGCACCAGATTTTGCAGTCTCCAGTTTTAGTAAATAAACCCACCGTACTTTCCTTTGCGATAGATTCCTACAATTGTAGATTTTCCTACAGAGACGTAAAAAAAATATCTGAAACCACATTCTTGTGTACAAGACACAAAACAGATAACAATTAAATATACAAAGGATTAAGGTTATCCAAAGTATCTGAACATTTAAACTTAAGCTATGAAAATATGCTTAGATTGTGATGCAAATAAGGAACGTCACATATACACTGTTCTATGTAATTATTAAACAGAACTTTATCAGACGTTTTACTTTTTCTGATAAAAGCAATGCTGTGGACTTTCACAGTTTCCATTAACATCACCGAAGCATTGGTTGTGTTATTACAGTGGAAAGGGCATAGCTGTCTCATATTCAGACTAAAGCCTCTGCATTTGTCTTGTGACTGCCTATCATAGGAAGTTAGAGCAGGGTTTCCTAATTAGTGAGAAATAATAGGATTTTTTAAAATCTAAAAATCATTAAATATTGTAAGGAGGCAGGACACCAAGATGGGGTGGGGGTCCATTTTGGCATGTCTTCTGTAGGAAATGAATACTGATGTGTAGTCCTCTCATTTTTTCCCTAGTTCAAACCTATATCTGCAGATTAAAAAAAAAAAAAAAAATACACCCATATAATTCCTGCAGTTTTTGCTGTAATAGAGAAAAGGATATGATTGAATGCCCAACAGTTAAGTGACCAAAATAATACATTTTGAAATCCATTTTTTGTAACAAGTTAAAACGATGATTGACAAAGAGGGAAACACTAAAAAGCTTATTGTTAGCCAGAATTACTAAGCAAAGTGAAAGCAAACTTAGTCAAAGACACATCTAAAAACGCCGCTTAGAGCACACGCTTTGTGGAAATCCATGTTCCACAAAAAACCCTTGAGTGCTTGCAAGGTGTGAAATTATATTCCTCCTTAAAGGGAAATGATCACTATATAGAAAATTGCCATAATTAGCATTTTTTCATCAACAAATTAACAGAATTAACTTTCCTCCACTAATGTTTTCAGTACCGAAGAGATTTTGTTTTAAAGTAAAAATGGTCCTTGGTAACTGTGCAACACTTCCAATTCTATTTAAAAAAAAATAAATTATATATATATGTGTATATATATATATATATATATATATATCTTCAGAAGTAAAACAAGTCCAAGAATCCATCTTACCAAAAATTGTTGATCTGTTAATGTTTGGAACAGGCCCCCCCTATCCTTTACAGATAACAAAGCTGCCATCTAGTCGATCTGCAGTTGAAATGGTGCTGCACATTAGATCAGTTATAATGCCAGCCATTGGATGGTTTGACGATTCGGTTAGGAGCACAAGCAAATAGACTTTT